>NC_064922.1:370091588-371341588 GCF_023897955.1 Schistocerca gregaria
TAGGTCATCCGCTGTGAAGTAACGCATGAGCAGAAAGCAAGAGTGACTGATGGATAGACTCACAGTAGAAAATGGGGTGCTTTCACACATGGCTGTAACTTTGATTGGGATGGAAATCCTGCAGCCAGATGATGAAGAGAATTCTTGAGTGCCAATGCAAGGCAGGTCATTCATTTAGGTCATTCACTGTGAAGTAACGCATGAGCAGAAAGCAAGAGTGACTGATGGATAGACTCACAGCTTAGGTGGAGAAAATGATTTCACACTGGGGGCTGCAGGTATGAGGTATGGTATTGGGTACAATATCCCTCATCTCAGGTTGTGGCGGGAGATTCTCAAAGCCACAGCAAGGTGTGATTTGTGTTATCAAGATGTTGATAGTAGTGGGTGATGAAGACACAAGACTATGGACTATCTGGGCAGGATACTTGTCTGTTGATCTGGAAGATTAGTTCATATAAATCACCGAAATATTTTTACCAAATAGATGAAAAATGTGGTTGATAGTAGTAATGAACAGAATTGAGCTTTGAGTTTATACTCATTTAGGGTTCCAATAGTTGTTCTCTATATTGTAGTAAAAGCCCTTAAAAATCTGTCCATGTTTCTAAATAATGTGGATATCTTCATAATTATGTCTTATTAGTGTCTTCTTCTACATCTCAGTCCTGAGACTGATATTTTCTGTTAGTGTTACAAGGTAGAATGTGTCCAGTTACATAAGTATCCATACATGTAGTACAAAGATAATTCTTTTCTTTCAACAAGTAGTCATATTAATATATATGGGATGGAGTGTTAGCCATAAGGTATACAGGAGACCTTCCATGAAGTTTGGAAAGTTGGACAGTACTGCTAAAAAAAAAATGAAGCTGGGGAGAGGGTTGGCCATGAGTGGTGCCTGGATAGCTCAGTAAGATCATTTCACACAAAATGCTAGGTTCAAAGCTCACCTCTCAATCACCGCTGCAATTTGCTAGAACGTTTCAAACTACTGCACACTTTTCTGCAGAGTGTAAGATTCTATATATATTTTCATCTTTATGCTTTAAATCAGTTTTTTCTGTTCGCAGAACATTTTTTGTAATATATATGATCAAAAAAGAGAATGTAATAGCATGTGCTTGGGACTGAATGCACAATAATATTTCTCAGTACGTTCAATAAAGAAAATTCAGTATAGTTGCTCACACTGATTAGTGAATTATTAACTTGTTCCACATCTATGAATATCCTGCTCTGTTTGCGTTCAGTAACATTTTCAATCTAGTGAGCATGGCTGTCAAATGGTCATCAGGTAAGGAATAGGGAAGAGGGTTGTACCTTGAGGTGGCATGTACCCTGACCCATTTCACAACTCTAGTCTTTGCTCTCTAACTTCAGTCTTTTTCACGCCAATGGTATGTGTAAGACAGCTTAGTTACTGAAACAATTATATAAATTTCCTTGACATGTATCAATGGTTTTTTTCTTCTAAAAGTAACTTTTTCTGTTCTGATTCAATGTTACTCCAGCTACAGATGCATAAATAAAATTAATCTTAAATGGTTAAGTTTTATGATAGACATTTGTCATACAGTAATAACCAAGCTGCCATTTTATTATTTTAAGTTACGTTAACCATTTATTGAAGTGGGAGGAAAATTGTACCTTTGGCCAAGTGGTGATATTACACCATGATCATGGCCCAAGTACTTTGTAATAAACATTTATAATATGGTAATAGAGATTAACATGGACTTCAAACAATAAAAGTAATTTGTTGCTTTTAAATATTTATTAGCATGAATTTTAGGCCAGTTTGTTAACAAAAATTACTTTCATGTGTGTGAATTTGTGTATTGTGTATCAAAAACCGTTTGATCTGTTATGAGAAAAGAAGATGTCAGTGTAACAGAGAGAAAATATCTCTCCAAGCTAGTGATAAATAGTAAAGCTGTTGCAGATCCCAGTATAACATATGAATCCATCCATGATATCTTCATGTATATTAGTGACTGGTCACCATCAAGTACAAATCCTTTTATGCAGAGAGAAATTGCTCAGGTTTTAAGTTTTCCCATGTTCAAAGCTTTGATGTTCTGAAAATCATAATGTTCCTAAAAAATTTAAACTCATTAGGTTTGGATGAGGTTCCCATTACAATCACTAAGTTAGTCTGTCATAGTATTTCATATCCACTCTCCCTCATAAGCACCCACTCTTTTGATGAGGAATGTTTTCCAGATTGATTAAAATACACTAAGGTTTAAGTCGGACAAGCCCTTAGAAAGAGAAAACAAGATGAAATGGGGAGTTGTAGACCTATCTTATTGTTTCTCAAAAATATTTGAGAGAGTTTCATGTGATCAGTTCGGCCCAGATTGCATTGACCTAAAACACATCAAAATATGCAAGCACTTATGGCCTAAAACTTATACAAATATGAACTTAAAGATAAAATATGAGTTAACTTCATTTAAAAACATTCTTGTTGATTGGTTTTGATACCATGTAACACAAAATTCTCTTCTGAACAAACTGTGAGTGTAGTAATTACTTTTTGCAGTGTTTGAAACTACCTAGGACTATTTTTGAAATGTCTACATGAAACCTATCCAAACAATGAAACCAAATTTTTACTCCTGTACACCATTTGTTTAAGGTCATACAGATTAGTTAATACAACCTGTCAGTCTATTTTCTTCAGTGTTGCATGGGATCAAAAGGTGCATTTTTCAGTATTCCATTTTCAAAGATCTACAGTTGTTCTTGAGGATAGTTTTATACCTGCAAAAGTTCCTCTCCACCTCACAGGAGCAAATTTGAAGACAGAAAGGTCACTAGAGGCCAGCATTGGTTCATTGTGTTCAAATGTTGTGGCATTCCCAGAAAGACTCACTAATTTTGCACATTGTATAATATCCAAGATTTCATGGTAGACAATTTTCCAATTTGTTGCTCACTTTGTCAGCCACATGACCATGAGCTTGTAGGTGGTGGGGAGTGGGCATGGTAATTGTGACAATAAATAATCACTGACACTCCTGTCACTTACTATGAATACTTCTATTCTTGCAGTCTATACACAATGCTTGTAGCATAGAGCATGTACTACAGAGAACTGATCTGGCAAAGATACAGTTGTTCTTGCTGTGGTAGGGCAGAGATGTTATTGGAGGCGGGGCATAGAGCCAGTGGTTGTATGTCCCCACAAGCTCAACCCAACTCACTCTGCAGATGTTGCACAACATCCACAGTGTCACACCATTGAGTACCAGTAGCTTTCAGTCATATGATGGCTTCTGCATCTCTGTGTAACGTATGTACAACGCAACTGACATACACCACATTGGGTAGATAATCTGGAGCCCCGCTAAGCCATGTATGAGGCACCATCTATCACTAGCAACAAATCACTGTCTCTGTTCAAGCCACCTGGCCACAATAGTTCCATAGAGTTAACAAATAAATTATCAATTGTTAAGTTGTTTACTCTTTTGAGAGCTTCACACATTAGGAGGAAATTTTACCTAGGCCTGTCAACTTTTAGAATGCCAACCACTTTGTTGTGCACCTCCTTGTAGCACACATAGATTCACATGAAACTGTGTGTGTTGTAGAGGAGGGTATTAGTGTTTAACATCCCATTGACAACGAGGTCATTAGCGATGAGCACAAGCTCAGATGTGGGAAGGATGGAGAAGGAAAGTGGCCACGCCCTTTTGAAGGGACCGTCCTGGCATTTGCAATTAGGGGAACCATGGACAACCTAAATCAGGATGGCCAAATATGGGTGTGA
The DNA here is from genome assembly GCF_023897955.1 of Schistocerca gregaria. Lineage (NCBI taxonomy): Eukaryota > Metazoa > Arthropoda > Insecta > Orthoptera > Acrididae > Schistocerca > Schistocerca gregaria. The sequence goes on from NC_064922.1 coordinate 370,095,370, forward strand.
GCCAAATGCTAGTCCACTGTGCTAATCACTGCATTAACCCACTCAGTGCGTGTGTTGTAAACTTCTCCAAGACTTGTCCGGAGCATAGATTCTTCAGCTTTTCCAATGAGATGTTTCAAGACATCATAATCTCATAAGAGTCCTTGAAGAATGGTTGCGCCATTGAAGATGGACCTGACTTCTCAAATAACAGTATTTGTCTGCTGTCATCTTCAGGACTTCTCTTCACACAGTTACTGTGTTTGGTGGTAGTACAGTGTTTTTCCACATAAAGTGCTTTTCTGCACTAACTTTAACTTCACATTTGTTACAAAAATATTTCCCCATCAATACTCAAGAACTTCTTGCCAAACAATGAACAAAATCTTGCAACTTCATACAACTAGAGCACTTTACTTTCAGATTATTGAACCAAGCTGAGTTTCTATTCAAACTGAACAGTGTGGCCATGTGTGCAATGTTTATTATGTTGCAAGCTGCTTTGGTTGGCTTTGAGAGCATCTTTTTGACCCCATGCAGCAACGCCTTATCAAACCAACTAGTGTGTTATACTGCTTGCCACCTTTTTGTCCCAATAAATAATGCTTTGTAGTAATGGTTGTGCTTATTTGTGACAATACCACCAAAACACCACCATGTGTGCAACATTTTCATGTTTTTCTTCTTGTGGCCTTAAAGTTACAACAAAAATGTGCATTTTTGAGAAAAGTTGGCCATAATATGACCTATTATAACCAAAGTTGGTTGAGATATGATCTTTACTAAAAAATATGTAAATATGGCCTTATATGCACAATAAAAATACATTTTCCTATGCTACAGTACCTGGATAAAGCATAAATTGTAAAATTCACCCTGAATTTCATGGAAAAAAAATGAGTTTTCATTACAATCCCAGTCCTAGTGATCAGTTAGAAAATTGTCATTCATCCCAGAGCATTATTATATGCAAACAATACTGTATCATTAAAGACTGCAGCACAACCTATGCAATAAATAAAGTGGTTACAAAAGTAAACAGATTCCTAATAATGGAATATATGTGTTCGGTGCCTTTTATGACCTCATCAAAGGTTTTGATGCTATAAATCATGGCCAGCGTCTCAACAAACTATTGTTTTCAAGGTTGTTCTCTTAGTTAGATGCCATTTCATTTAGCAAACATTAAAAAGCGTACCTGTTTAAATCAATGGCAAAAAATTCCTGTCTGGCTGGAAACACACACAATTAGGCATTCCACAAAGTTCTGTATTAGGGCCCTTAGTATTATGATATTACATTGGTGATATGCCAAGCCAGATTCATTCTGATGGCATCCTCTATGCAGATGACTCAACAGCAATAGTGTGCTGTTAACTGATGAAACTTTACTCTGCCATGCTGAGCAGGCTCTTGGGTCTTACAGACTTGGGTCAAAAATAATACCTTGAAACCAAACTATGCAAAAATGGAAGCTGTTTGTTTCACCATAAAACAATGTACACAATGTGTAAGTTAAATATACTACTGAATATAGACAACAAACTGAACACTGCTAATTGTCAAATTTCCTCGTGTAATATTACTACAAAAAAAAGTGTTGTGAGGTAATCACGTGGACAGCATATTGAGTCAGCTGAACAGTCCCACATATGTTTTATGTAAAATTGCTGTGTTTACTGTAGAAAAACTGTATATCATTCATATTTTTCTTCTGTTCATTAGATGCAGTATAATTATCTCAGAAAAATAATCTTCTCAAAGCTTTTAGACTACAGAAAAAGTTCTTCAGAGCTATGGTGGGAGCAAAACAACATTGCACACCATTGTCCATAAAGTTAAATCTGATGTCAACTCCAAGTCTGTATGTACATGAGACTCTCATTTCACCAAAGAGAAACCTACAATTTTTTGAGAGCAACTGTTTGTGCCTCAGCATGAGACTAGACATAGGGCAAGTTACATGGTACATAGCTACAGACTAAAACTATATGAAGAAACTCCTCATTATATGGGCATGAAATTTGTAAATGAATCCTGTAAGAGTTAAGTGTGACCCAAATCTAAAAATGACTGAAAACACCCAACAAATAAGTGCTACTGTAGTGTAGAAGATCTTATTAATAATAAACAACTAAAACAGTATCTGGATAAAGAAGTAACACTGTATGTTTTATTACCTTAGAATTGTTTCACCTGTGTCCTATATTTCACTGTATGAGGCATGTTGTGTGATAATAAATATTTGATTAGATTTGATGCTAAGGTATACATAATATTTTGTAACAGAACCCTTTACCATGACATTAAATTCAGTTGAGAATTGTAGAGAATTATGATCTTCACATACGAAACAAAGTTTCTTATCTAATGGGTCATCTGGAAGAGACCTTCCTAGCCTCCTAAAACATCAAACTCCTAATCTCGTTCAGGTTCGTTAATGATATATTCATGATCTGGTCTCTGGGCCAAGACACTCCATGTTTGTTCCTTCACAACCTCAACAGTTTCTCTACCACTCTGTTCATGTGGTCCTCCTCAACCCAGCATGCAGCCTTACTAAATGTTGATCTCCTCCTCTCTGATGGCTCCATTTTGCATCTCCGCCCACATTAAACCCACCAACCACCAACAGTACCTGCATTTTGAAAGTTGTCATCCCTTTCACACCAAAAAATCCATCCTATACAACCTGGCTACCTAGGGACAGCGGATCTGCAGTGTCAAAAACTCCCTTGCTCAGTATGCTGAAGGTCTCACCAAGGCCTTCACAGACAGGCACTATCCTCCAGACCTAGTCCGCAAACAGATCTGTGCCATTTGCCTTCACACCCCCAATCCACCCATCACTCCCAAGAACCAGCACAAAGGAGTGTCCCCTACATCATCCAGTACCACCCCAGACTGGAACAACTGAACAACAGGTTTGGTTACCTATCATCATGCCCTGAAATGAGGGACATCCTACCCGAGATATCCTCCCCCCCCCCCCCCTCCCCCAAAGTGGCGGTCTGTCGCCCACCCAACCTCCACTGTATCCTAGTCCATCGCTATGGCACTTCCAATCCCAACACCTTGCCACAAGGATTGTATCCCTGTGGAAGACAGGTCCAAAACCTGGCCAATCCATTCACTCAGCACGTCCAATTGCAGGTCACAGGTTTAGCCTACCCCTTCAGGGATCAGGCCATCTGTAAAAGCAGCTTTGTCATTTACCACTCTGCTGCAATCATTTCACAGCTTTTTATATTGGTATGACTACCAACCAGCTGCCACCAGGATGAACGGACATTGTCAGACTGTGGCGAAGAGCAAAATGGCACTGCATGCAACTGAACACTAAACACTTGATTTCAATGTCTGATTCACTACCCAAGCCATCTGGATCCTTCTCTCCACCACCAGCTTTTCTGAACTGTACAGATGGGAGTTATCCTTACAACACGTTCTCCACTCCCATAATTATCCAGGCCTCAACCTGCCCCCCACAGCCTCCACCCAACATTTTCTGCCCCCTCTGTCCTATCATCTCCTTCCCATTCTCATCTCCAACTCTGTTTATTTGTTGCCTTCTGCCTATGCATCGGTCCATCTTTCCCCTCTCCACTCCCTTTTCGATTTTTTTCCCCATCTCTCTGCCCCAGAACCTCCTGATGCAGCATTTGTTGGCGTTCTAGTCCCTGAACACTCCACCAGACATTGCTCGTCTCTCTTTTCCCACCCATACACTGCTATCCCTTACTCTTCCCTGCCCCCTTCAGATTGCTGCTTGCATCCCACGTGGCAGCTGCATTCCAGCCCGAGGTGTTGGAGTTGGTGGTTATGTATGCATGAGGGGTGCTTGTTTGTGTGTATGAATGGTGTGTGTCACTCTTTTACTGATGAAGGTTGTGACCAAGAGTTGTATGTAAGTGTCTTTTAATTGTGCCTTCTTTATGGTAAGTAGCAATCTGTCTTTTCCTACCTTGCTGAAGTTCCTATCTGGCGTTTCCATTGTTTTAAAATTTCTTATCTACATTTGAAATGGACAGTTATTACTTACACTTAGTTTTCTTATCTCAGTGTCTCTATGGAAGCAGATAAATTATTTATTATAAAATAACACTCTGATTGTAAAAACCAAGGCTGGATATGGGAAACACCTTACTTAGTATATTCCATGTTTCTATTTTTAATATTCTTTCTCTTTTTCCAGTCCGAGTAGAGTTTTATTGTTATTTTGTGAGTTGGGGTAAGAAGTAATTATGCTGTTTCCAAATTCTTATTCCAGGAGAGAGGGAGAAGCTTATGGAACTTCTGCTAGAGGGTTATGATCATATACTTGATGTCGAAAATGATGATGGACTATCAATAATTGAGGTAGTAGCACAAAGTGAACAGCCTGAGACATTACAGTTTTTGCAGTCTATATCTGACTTTGAGGTTTGTATTTATTAATAAAGGCAATTAATAACTAAATGTTATGGGTAAATCGAAACATAACAAAAAAGTTTGCACTTGTAGAAGTAAAATGCATTGTTGTGATAGGAAAGAAGAGAGGAGCTTCATAATGCCGTACGTCAGGGGAATCTTTTAAGAGTTCGTGAGCTTCTTGAAGCAGATGATGCAGAACTTCTTGCTATTGCAAAGAACATATATGGTCGAAGCAGTCTGCATATAGCTGTACTGTGTCAAGATGAAGAGATCACACAGTTTCTGACTGATAGATTTCCTACAACACTGAAAACCGGAGATAATGTAAGTATGTCATTCCATTCCAACTTGTACTTATTTACTCCATTCATTAAGTATTACAGCCAGCTATGTGCCATACAAATAACAGTTATCCAAAAGGGAAAAAGAGAAAGATAATTGGTATAGCACTAGTGCATAAATGAATCACAACATTGTAACCCATTTACAGGCAGAGTCATTATAGTTATTGATATATGAGTGGCATGTAATCAATAAAACAACTACACCTGCTGCAGAATAAAATAAAGTAAGGAACACTGAAATATGAAATTTGGAGTAGAATAAAATAAGTCTAAAGATAGATCATCAGTGAGCAGGTGCATAGAAGAGATGGAAAATTTAATAGTTTTTAGACAAAATCTTTTTAAGAGTTAACAAATTCTCTCTCTCTCTCTCTCTCTCTCTCTCTCTCTCTCTCTCTCTCTCGCTCGTCTCTCTTTCTCTCTCTGTCTCCTCCACCCCCTCCCCCCTCTCTCTCTGTTGCTCCTGACTACTTTAACAACAATGTGATTCTCTAAACATGTGACTACATCTATGAATATGTGTAACAGTAAACATGTAACTGCACATCTACGAATATAGAAGTTGCAATGCATTCCATCTGATGATGAACATAAATAATTAAAAAAATTAGCAGTCTTTATTTGCAGTGCCAGCAGAGAGACAAGGCTTAGTGATCTCAATGCTAGTCTTAGAGTGGTAATAATAAATGTGGACAAAATATTTATCAAGAAGGTTATAGAAGATCTGTGTGTCTGGTATATCTGATACACTATCACTTACATCCTATCAATATTTCAGGCATACTAGTACCATTTAGATCAAAAGTGAGAGATAGCGAAGAGTTGTAAATTACATTCTGAATAAATGTGTATCAAGTGAAGAATAAAATATAGCAAAGTTATCATTTGGGAAATGTTGAGGGAACAGATTATGACTCTTTCAGATCAAAAGACCTTGCTGGGAAGCTGAAAGATTAATACAAACTTATAAATTTGTCAGTTGATCTATGCTGAATCTAATGAAAATTTTGCCCATCATATTTCAGAAAATAGTAGAACATTTTGGTGCTATGTAAAGTTAGTGAATGACAAAACCTGTCATCTCATTTCTTATGGATCACTCCATTGTCAAGTCAGAGCACAAGAAGAAGAAAGGCTGAACATATATTTTTTTTTAATTTAAAACTACAATCCTGTATAGCTATTGTACTACCCTCTGTCTGCCAGGCTGATGTGTGATATTGGAATAACCATCATCAGTATTCAGAGACAACAAAAATACTGAAATTAAAAAAGTCACTAAACATGCCAAACTTTCTATTAGACAGAAATTTTGGGGAATTAGTTCACAAACACCAAGAAATACTCACGTGGGGAAAACATGATTAGAAAAGAGTGGATATCATTCTACTGAATATTATATGATATGTACAATGAGCACTGAACTCAAGAGTCAAATATTTATACATTGCAGAGAAACATGTGGAGCAGATGAAGTGCTTGAACAAAGCAGACTGTAAATCCAAAAGATAAATCTGCTTGATGATAAAAATAGTTACTATGTTAAATGTAAATAAATGAATGATTGAAAATCTTTTATCTTTCTTGTGAAGCCAGATAATAGTCATTTCTGCTAATTATATTTTTCTAAAACGAAACTTTAGACCTTGTTAGAGTCACAGTTGTGAAAGAATTCACATACTCTCCAATTTGGATTTCATAGAAATTTGCTCTAAAAAGATAGCAAATTGTTATCCAAAACATTGAAAGAACATGCATCTCAGATTTACAGCTCTTTACACACAGAATATAGCTCAGTGTAATACTGAAGGAGATATATGTGTTAAAAGCTCTGTTTTGAAGGGAGAAAACACACAAAGCCAGTTTATACTCATTTACTCATTCATACACTAATTATCAAGTCATCAGGTACATAGGACTGTACAAAAGTTCCAAATTTTCTGAATTTTAAATATTGTATGTAGTGTACTGCAATGTAGAATCAAAATTTTTTACCTAGAGAACCTTGTGCTAGTTTGGGAGGAGCCATCAAACAGAAATTTTGACATTTTTTCCCCTAGCATTGGATGCAAAAATACCTTAAACCTCTCTTGTAGAGTGTACTAAAATACAGCAAAATCATCAAAAAAAGTTAAAGGGACAAGTTTTAGCATAATTTTTTTCAAAAGGATAATGGTAGGCACCTCTTATGGTCAATGTTTAACAGCAACAACACCACTCCCCACCATCATATCTGCTCACTCCCCACCATCATATCTGCTAAGTCCATTTACAAATGGCAAAAATTGCAGCTTCTTTGTGGCAGATACTTCTAAACTTGCTATGTTTAGAACCCTAAGGTCACCTCCTTCCTTACTGTCTTCAATGAGATCTGTTTCCAGTATAGATCAATAACTACACAGAAAATCATAGTTTTTCATCTATGCAATGACCCTATAAAATTTCCATTACATCTGATATGATGCCATTTCTTACCAGCTACAGGGATATTTTAAAAATGTAAATTACTCCTAATGAAAAAAACAATTAACAGATTACAAAGTCGCTTGAAAGAAGTCAATGACTTGACTAATTTTGCCCAAATGACAAGACAGATTTGCCATCAGCTTCTTCCACTTCAGTAATGATGTATTTGGTGGGATTTTACTGTTGTCACTATCATCAAAACGGAATCTGCAGCTGCATTCATCATTGTCATTGTGTGAATCATCCCTCCTCATGTTAGCTCCTAGCCCCAAACTATTGAAATAACTGCATTACCCAGTCAGGTCTGCACATACATGTCAATACACAAAGTATTATACTGGCTGGCATTGTGAGTACCAGTAGGTAAGAGTTTCATGAAGATGGAATTTGGGTTATGCTGTGAATTCAAGTCTCTCTAACCCTATGCTCAGCATATGCTTCAGAAATTTGGTGTGATGATGTGTTAAGGGTGGCTGAAAAATAGCAACCAAGTCAGACACAAAAGGATTGTGTGTGTGTGTGTGTGTGTGTGTGTGTGTGTGTGTGTGTGTGTGTGTGTGTGTGCCTGTGTGTGTGTGTATGTGTGTAAATAATGCTGACTTCTTATTTCAAAAACAAAGACTCCAAGACTTACCAAGCGGGAAAGCGCCGGCAGACAGGCACATGAACAAAACACACAAACACACACACAGAATTACGAGCTTTCGCAACTGGCAGTTGCTTCGTCAGGAAGGAAGGAAGGAAGGAGAGGGAAAAATGAAAGGGTGTGGGTTTTAAGGGAGAGGGTAAGGAGTCATTCCAATCCCGGGAGCGGAAAGACTTCCCTTAGGGGAAAAAAAGGACAGGTGTACACTCGCACACACACACACATATCCATCCGCACATACACAGACACAAGCAGACATATTTAAAGGCAAAGAGTTAAGGGCAGAGATGTCAGTCGAGGCGGAAGTACAGAGGCAAAGAAGTTGTTGAAAGACAGGTGAGGTATGAGCGGCGGCAACTTGAAATTAGCGGAGGTTGAGGCCTGGCGGATATCGAGAAGAGAGGATATACTGAAGGGCGAGTTCCCATCTCCGGAGTTCGGATAGGTTGGTGTTGGTGGGAAGTATCCAGATAACTCGGACGGTGTAACACTGTGCCAAGATGTGCTGGCCGTGCATCAAGGCATGTTTAGCCACAGGGTGATCCTCATTACCAACAAACACTGTCTGCCTGTGTCCATTCATGCGAATGGACAGTTTGTTGCTGGTCATTCCCACATAGAAAGCATCACAGTGCAGGCAGGTCAGTTGGTAAATCACGTGGGTGCTTTCACATGTGGCTCTCCCTTTGATTGTGTACACCTTCCGGGTTACAGGACTGGAGTAGGTGGTGGTGGGAGGGTGCATAGGACAGGTTTTACACCGGGGTCGGTTGCAAGGGTAGGAGCCAGAGGGTAGGGGAGGTGGTTTGGGGATTTCATAGGGATGAACCAAGAGGTTACGAAGGTTAGGTGGACGGCGGAAAGACACTCTTGGTGGAGTGGGGAGGATTTCATGAAGGATGGATCTCATTTCGGGGCAGGATTTTAGGAAGTCGTATCCCTGCTGGAGAGCCACATTCAAGGTCTGATCCAGTCCATGGAAGTATTCTGTTACAAGTGGGGCACTTTTGGGGTTCTTCTGTGAGAGGTTCTGGGTTTGAGGGGATGAGGAAGTGGCTCTGGTTATCTGCTTCTGTACCAGGTTGGGAGGGTAGTTGCGGGATGCGAAAGCTGTTTTCAGGTTGTTGGTGTAATGGTCGAGGGATTCAGGACTGGAGCAGATTCGTTTGCCACGAAGGCCTAGGCTGTAGGGAAGGGACCGTTTGATATGGAATGGGTGGCAGCTGTCATAATGGAGGTACTGTTGCTTGTTGGTGGGTTTGATGTGGACGGATGTGTGCAGCTGGCCATTGGACAGATGGAGGTCAACATCTAGGAAAGTGGCATGGGATTTGGAGTAGGACCAGGTGAATCTGATGGAACCAAAGGAGTTGAGGTTGGAGAGGAAATTCTGGAGTTGTTCTTCACTGTGAGTCCAGATCATGAAGATGTCATCAATAAATCTGTACCAAACTTTGGGTTGGCAGGCTTGGGTAACCAAGAAGGCTTCCTCTAAGCGACCCATAAATAGGTTGGCATACGAGGGGGCCATCCTGGTACCCATGGCTGTTCCCTTTAATTGTTGGTATGTCTGGCCTTCAAAAGTGAAGAAGTTGTGGGTCAGGATGAAGCTGGCTAAGGTGACGAGGAAAGAGGTTTTAGGTAGGGTGGCAGGTGATCGGCGTGAAAGGAAGTGCTCCATTGCAGCGAGGCCCTGGACGTGCGGGATATTTGTGTATAGGGAAGTGGCATCAATGGTTACCAGGATGGTTTCTGGGGGTAACAGACTGGGTACGGATTCCAGGCGTTCGAGAAAGTGGTTGGTGTCTTTGATGAAGGATGGGAGACTGCATGTAATGGGTTGAAGGTGTTGATCTACGTAGGCAGAGATACGTTCTGTGGGGGCTTGGTAACCAGCTACAATGAGGCGGCCAGGATGTTTGGGTTTGTGAATTTTAGGAAGTAGGTAGAAGGTAGGAGTGCGAGGTGACGGTGGGGTGAGGAGTTTGATGGAGTCAGGTGAAAGGTTTTGTAGGGGGCCTAAGGTTCTGAGGATTCCTTGAAGCTCCGCCTGGACATCAGGAATGGGATTACTTCGGCAAACTTTGTATGTAGAGTTGTCTGAAAGCTGACGCAGTCCCTCAGCCACATACTCCCGACGATCAAGTACCACAGTCGTGGAACCCTTGTCAGCCGGAAGAATGATGATGGATCGGTCAGCTTTCAGATCACGGATAGCCTGGGATTCGGCTGTGGTGATGTTGGGAGTAGGATTAAGGTTTTTCAAGAAAGATTGAGAGGCAAGGCTGGAAGTGAGAAATTCCTGGAAGGTTTGGAGAGGGTGATTTTGAGGAAGAGGAGGTGGGTCCCGCTGTGATGGAGGACGGAACTGTTGCAGGCAGGGTTCAATTTGGATAGTGTCTTGGGGAGTTGGATCATTAGGAGTGGGATCAGGATTGTTTTTCTTCGTGGCAAAGTGATATTTCCAGCAGAGACTACGAGTGTAGGACAGTAAATCCTTGACAAGGGCAGTTTGGTTGAACCTGGGAGTGGGGCTGAAGGTGAGGCCTTTGGATAGGACAGAGGTTTCGGATTGGGAGAGGGGTTTGGAGGAAAGGTTAACTACAGAATTGGGGTGTTGAGGTACCAGATTGTGTTGACTAGAATTTTGAGGTGTTGGGGGGAGTGGAGCTGGAAGTGGGAGATTGAGTAGATGGGAGAGACTGGGTCTGTGTGCAATGAGAGGAGGTTGAGGTTTGTTGGAAAGGTTGTGGAGGGTGAGTGAGTTGCCTTTCCGGAGGTGGGAAACCAGGAGATTGGATAGTTTTTTGAGGTGGAGGGTGGCATGTTGTTCTAATTTGCGGTTGGCCTGTAGGAGGATGCTATGTACAGCCGGTGTGGATGTGGGAGAGGAAAGATTGAGGACTTTGATTTGGGATAGGAGTTGACGGGTGTGTTCATTGGCCGAGTCGATGTATAGGTGAAGGATTAGGCGGGTGAGGGCTATGGATTGTGCTGTTTGGAACTGGTATAAGGACTGATGGAAAGAAGGATTGCAGCCAGAGATGGGAACTTTAAGTGTGAGGCCTTTGGGAGTAATGCCAAATGTCAGACAAGCCTGAGTAAATAAAATATGGGAGCGTAATCTGGCTAGGGTGAAGGCATGTTTGCGGAGGGAATGTAAATAAAATTTAATGGGGTCGTTGTAGGGATGTTGTGAGCTTGACATGGTATTGGTAGGTGGAAAGGGTAATATGAGGTTAAAGTGAAAGTAAAGAGAGGTTTATATAGGGAGAGATAAAGGTGTGAAAAAAGTCGAAAAAGTGTTGGTTTGAGATGAGCTATGTTGATCATGTGATGAACTTAGGTTGGTGAACAACAATGGGTGCAAAGGTTGGGTAGTTATGTTGTCTCCAGATCACGTTAAAGGGTGGGGAAATTCAAGAAAATTTCGAGAAATTCAAGAAAATTTCGACAAAAAAAATTTTTCGAAAAAAGTTTCGAAAAATAATTTGCGAAAAAATAAAATTCGAAAAAAATTCTCGAATAAAATCTCGAAGAATATGTGTGTAAATGTATTCAAAGGACTGGTTATCTACTGGCAGGTTATGATAATGAGGCTAACAATTGTTTGATGAAGAAATAATAACGTGTAAACCTGTGGGAAGCTGCTAGAAAATGATCGGTTTTGTGGGAAAAACGGGAATGGAAATAAAACGAAAGTTGTTGGAAAAAAAAAAAACAATCTGGTACCACAACACCCCAATTCAGTAGTTAACCTTTCCTCCAAACCCCTCTCCCAATCCGAAACCTCTGTCCTATCCAAAGGCCTCACCTTCAGCCCCACTCCCAGGTTCAACCAAACTGCCCTTGTCAAGGATTTACTGTCCTACACTCGTAGTCTCTGCTGGAAATATCACTTTGCCACGAAGAAAAACAATCCTGATCCCACTCCTAATGATCCAACTCCCCAAGACACTATCCAAATTGAACCCTGCCTGCAACAGTTCCGTCCTCCATCACAGCGGGACCCACCTCCTCTTCCTCAAAATCACCCTCTCCAAACCTTCCAGGAATTTCTCACTTCCAGCCTTGCCTCTCAATCTTTCTTGAAAAACCTTAATCCTACTCCCAACATCACCACAGCCGAATCCCAGGCTATCCGTGATCTGAAAGCTGACCGATCCATCATCATTCTTCCGGCTGACAAGGGTTCCACGACTGTGGTACTTGATCGTCGGGAGTATGTGGCTGAGGGACTGCGTCAGCTTTCAGACAACTCTACATACAAAGTTTGCCGAAGTAATCCCATTCCTGATGTCCAGGCGGAGCTTCAAGGAATCCTCAGAACCTTAGGCCCCCTACAAAACCTTTCACCTGACTCCATCAAACTCCTCACCCCACCGTCACCTCGCACTCCTACCTTCTACCTACTTCCTAAAATTCACAAACCCAAACATCCTGGCCGCCCCATTGTAGCTGGTTACCAAGCCCCCACAGAACGTATCTCTGCCTACGTAGATCAACACCTTCAACCCATTACATGCAGTCTCCCATCCTTCATCAAAGACACCAACCACTTTCTCGAACGCCTGGAATCCGTACCCAGTCTGTTACCCCCAGAAACCATCCTGGTAACCATTGATGCCACTTCCCTATACACAAATATCCCGCACGTCCAGGGCCTCGCTGCAATGGAGCACTTCCTTTCACGCCGATCACCTGCCACCCTACCTAAAACCTCTTTCCTCGTCACCTTAGCCAGCTTCATCCTGACCCACAACTTCTTCACTTTTGAAGGCCAGACATACCAACAATTAAAGGGAACAGCCATGGGTACCAGGATGGCCCCCTCGTATGCCAACCTATTTATGGGTTGCTTAGAGGAAGCCTTCTTGGTTACCCAAGCCTGCCAACCCAAAGTTTGGTACAGATTTATTGATGACATCTTCATGATCTGGACTCACAGTGAAGAACAACTCCAGAATTTCCTCTCCAACCTCAACTCCTTTGGTTCCATCAGATTCACCTGGTCCTACTCCAAATCCCATGCCACTTTCCTAGATGTTGACCTCCATCTGTCCAATGGCCAGCTGCACACATCCGTCCACATCAAACCCACCAACAAGCAACAGTACCTCCATTATGACAGCTGCCACCCATTCCATATCAAACGGTCCCTTCCCTACAGCCTAGGCCTTCGTGGCAAACGAATCTGCTCCAGTCCTGAATCCCTCGACCATTACACCAACAACCTGAAAACAGCTTTCGCATCCCGCAACTACCCTCCCAACCTGGTACAGAAGCAGATAACCAGAGCCACTTCCTCATCCCCTCAAACCCAGAACCTCTCACAGAAGAACCCCAAAAGTGCCCCACTTGTAACAGAATACTTCCCTGGACTGGATCAGACCTTGAATGTGGCTCTCCAGCAGGGATACGACTTCCTAAAATCCTGCCCCGAAATGAGATCCATCCTTCATGAAATCCTCCCCACTCCACCAAGAGTGTCTTTCCACCGTCCACCTAACCTTCGTAACCTCTTGGTTCATCCCTATGAAATCCCCAAACCACCTCCCCTACCCTCTGGCTCCTACCCTTGCAACCGACCCCGGTGTAAAACCTGTCCTATGCACCCTCCCACCACCACCTACTCCAGTCCTGTAACCCGGAAGGTGTACACAATCAAAGGGAGAGCCACATGTGAAAGCACCCACGTGATTTACCAACTGACCTGCCTGCACTGTGATGCTTTCTATGTGGGAATGACCAGCAACAAACTGTCCATTCGCATGAATGGACACAGGCAGACAGTGTTTGTTGGTAATGAGGATCACCCTGTGGCTAAACATGCCTTGATGCACGGCCAGCACATCTTGGCACAGTGTTACACCGTCCGAGTTATCTGGATACTTCCCACCAACACCAACCTATCCGAACTCCGGAGATGGGAACTCGCCCTTCAGTATATCCTCTCTTCTCGATATCCGCCAGGCCTCAACCTCCGCTAATTTCAAGTTGCCGCCGCTCATACCTCACCTGTCTTTCAACAACTTCTTTGCCTCTGTACTTCCGCCTCGACTGACATCTCTGCCCTTAACTCTTTGCCTTTAAATATGTCTGCTTGTGTCTGTGTATGTGCGGATGGATATGTGTGTGTGTGTGTGCGAGTGTACACCTGTCCTTTTTTTCCCCTAAGGGAAGTCTTTCCGCTCCCGGGATTGGAATGACTCCTTACCCTCTCCCTTAAAACCCACACCCTTTCATTTTTCCCTCTCCTTCCTTCCTTCCTTCCTGACGAAGCAACTGCCAGTTGCGAAAGCTCGTAATTCTGTGTGTGTGTTTGTGTGTTTTGTTCATGTGCCTGTCTGCCGGCGCTTTCCCGCTTGGTAAGTCTTGGAATCTTTGTTTTTAATATATTTTTCCCATGTGGAAGTTTCTTTCTGTTTTATTTACATCGTCATTAATTTGAACCCAACAATTACGTTTGTTATTGTCTCTGTTGCATTTCGAAATCTTCACTATCGTCTTACTTTCTCTTTTCGTTTGTACAAGAAGTTCCACTTTGTATTCATCTTCCATTTTTCCGTAATCTACCATACATTTTATCCTGCCTAATTATACTCAATAATACGTAATTTACTTCCAAACCATAACCTAAAATTTTCACCGCTTTCAACATAACCGCTGCTATAAAATCCATTGTTCCAAGTTTACAAACATTTCGTGTAAACTCGTGAATACTATTTCACAGCTTCAGTTCCTTTCAGACCATTACACAACCATCTCAGTTTTTTTTTTTTTTTCCAACAACTTTCGTTTTATTTCCATTCCCGTTTTTCCCACAAAACCGATCATTTTCTAGCAGCTTCCCACAGGTTTACACGTTATTATTTCTTCATCAAACAATTGTTAGCCTCATTATCATAACCTGTCAGTACATAACCAGTCCTTTGAATACATTTACACACATATTCTTCGAGATTTTATTCGAGAATTTTTTTCGAATTTTATTTTTTCGCAAATTATGTTTTCGAAACTTTTTTCGAAAAATTTTTTTTGTCGAAATTTTCTTGAATTTCTCGAAATTTTCTTGAATTTCCCCACCCTTTAACGTGATCTGGAGACAACATAACTACCCAACCTTTGCACCCATTGTTGTTCACCAACCTAAGTTCATCACATGATCAACATAGCTCATCTCAAACCAACACTTTTTCGACTTTTTTCACACCTTTATCTCTCCCTATATAAACCTCTCTTTACTTTCACTTTAACCTCATATTACCCTTTCCACCTACCAATACCATGTCAAGCTCACAACATCCCTACAACGACCCCATTAAATTTTATTTACATTCCCTCCGCAAACATGCCTTCACCCTAGCCAGATTACGCTCCCATATTTTATTTACTCAGGCTTGTCTGACATTTGGCATTACTCCCAAAGGCCTCACACTTAAAGTTCCCATCTCTGGCTGCAATCCTTCTTTCCATCAGTCCTTATACCAGTTCCAAACAGCACAATCCATAGCCCTCACCCGCCTAATCCTTCACCTATACATCGACTCGGCCAATGAACACACCCGTCAACTCCTATCCCAAATCAAAGTCCTCAATCTTTCCTCTCCCACATCCACACCGGCTGTACATAGCATCCTCCTACAGGTCAACCGCAAATTAGAACAACATGCCACCCTCCACCTCAAAAAACTATCCAATCTCCAGGTTTCCCACCTCCGGAAAGGCAACTCACTCACCCTCCACAACCTATCCAACAAACCTCAACCTCCTCTCATTGCACACAGACCCAGTCTCTCCCATCTACTCAATCTCCCACTTCCAGCTCCACTCCCCCCAACACCTCAAAATTCTAGTCAACACAATCTGGTACCACAACACTCCAATTCAGTAGTTAACCTTTCCTCCAAACCCCTCTCCCAATCCGAAACCTCTGTCCTATCCAAAGGCCTCACCTTCAGCCCCACTCCCAGGTTCAACCAAACTGCCCTTGTCAAGGATTTACTGTCCTACACTCGTAGTCTCTGCTGGAAATATCACTTTGCCACGAAGAAAAACAATCCTGATCCCACTCCTAATGATCCAACTCCCCAAGACACTATCCAAATTGAACCCTGCCTGCAACAGTTCCGTCCTCCATCACAGCGGGACCCACCTCCTCTTCCTCAAAATCACCCTCTCCAAACCTTCCAGGAATTTCTCACTTCCAGCCTTGCCTCTCAATCTTTCTTGAAAAACCTTAATCCTACTCCCAACATCACCACAGCCGAATCCCAGGCTATCCGTGATCTGAAAGCTGACCGATCCATCATCATTCTTCCGGCTGACAAGGGTTCCACGACTGTGGTACTTGATCGTCGGGAGTATGTGGCTGAGGGACTGCGTCAGCTTTCAGACAACTCTACATACAAAGTTTGCCGAAGTAATCCCATTCCTGATGTCCAGGCGGAGCTTCAAGGAATCCTCAGAACCTTAGGCCCCCTACAAAACCTTTCACCTGACTCCATCAAACTCCTCACCCCACCGTCACCTCGCACTCCTACCTTCTACCTACTTCCTAAAATTCACAAACCCAAACATCCTGGCCGCCCCATTGTAGCTGGTTACCAAGCCCCCACAGAACGTATCTCTGCCTACGTAGATCAACACCTTCAACCCATTACATGCAGTCTCCCATCCTTCATCAAAGACACCAACCACTTTCTCGAACGCCTGGAATCCGTACCCAGTCTGTTACCCCCAGAAACCATCCTGGTAACCATTGATGCCACTTCCCTATACACAAATATCCCGCACGTCCAGGGCCTCGCTGCAATGGAGCACTTCCTTTCACGCCGATCACCTGCCACCCTACCTAAAACCTCTTTCCTCGTCACCTTAGCCAGCTTCATCCTGACCCACAACTTCTTCACTTTTGAAGGCCAGACATACCAACAATTAAAGGGAACAGCCATGGGTACCAGGATGGCCCCCTCGTATGCCAACCTATTTATGGGTTGCTTAGAGGAAGCCTTCTTGGTTACCCAAGCCTGCCAACCCAAAGTTTGGTACAGATTTATTGATGACATCTTCATGATCTGGACTCACAGTGAAGAACAACTCCAGAATTTCCTCTCCAACCTCAACTCCTTTGGTTCCATCAGATTCACCTGGTCCTACTCCAAATCCCATGCCACTTTCCTAGATGTTGACCTCCATCTGTCCAATGGCCAGCTGCACACATCCGTCCACATCCAACCCACCAACAAGCAACAGTACCTCCATTATGACAGCTGCCACCCATTCCATATCAAACGGTCCCTTCCCTACAGCCTAGGCCTTCGTGGCAAACGAATCTGCTCCAGTCCTGAATCCCTCGACCATTACACCAACAACCTGAAAACAGCTTTCGCATCCCACAACTACCCTCCCAACCTGGTACAGAAGCAGATAACCAGAGCCACTTCCTCATCCCCTCAAACCCAGAACCTCTCACAGAAGAACCCCAAAAGTGCCCCACTTGTAACAGAATACTTCCCTGGACTGGATCAGACCTTGAATGTGGCTCTCCAGCAGGGATACGACTTCCTAAAATCCTGCCCCGAAATGAGATCCATCCTTCATGAAATCCTCCCCACTCCACCAAGAGTGTCTTTCCGCCGTCCACCTAACCTTCGTAACCTCTTGGTTCATCCCTATGAAATCCCCAAACCACCTCCCCTACCCTCTGGCTCCTACCTTTGCAACCGCCCCCGGTGTAAAACCTGTCCTATGCACCCTCCCACCACCACCTACTCCAGTCCTGTAACCCAGAAGGTGTACACAATCAAAGGGAGAGCCACATGTGAAAGCACCCACGTGATTTACCAACTGACCTGCCTGCACTGTGATGCTTTCTATGTGGGAATGACCAGCAACAAACTGTCCATTCGCATGAATGGACACAGGCAGACAGTGTTTGTTGGTAATGAGGATCACCCTGTGGCGAAACATGCCTTGATGCACGGCCAGCACATCTTGGCACAGTGTTACACCGTCCGAGTTATCTGGATACTTCCCACCAACACCAACCTATCCGAACTCCGGAGATGGGAACTCGCCCTTCAGTATATCCTCTCTTCTCGATATCCGCCAGGCCTCAACCTCCGCTAATTTCAAGTTGCCGCCGCTCATACCTCACCTGTCTTTCAACAACTTCTTTGCCTCTGTACTTCCGCCTCGACTGACATCTCTGCCCTTAACTCTTTGCCTTTAAATATGTCTGCTTGTGTCTGTGTATGTGCGGATGGATATGTGTGTGTGTGTGTGCGAGTGTACACCTGTCCTTTTTTTCCCCTAAGGGAAGTCTTTCCGCTCCCGGGATTGGAATGACTCCTTACCCTCTCCCTTAAAACCCACACCCTTTCATTTTTCCCTCTCCTTCCTTCCTTCCTTCCTGACGAAGCAACTGCCAGTTGCGAAAGCTCGTAATTCTGTGTGTGTGTTTGTGTGTTTTGTTCATGTGCCTGTCTGCCGGCGCTTTCCCGCTTGGTAAGTCTTGGAATCTTTGTTTTTAATATATTTTTCCCATGTGGAAGTTTCTTTCTGTTTTATTTACATCGTCATTAATTTGAACCCAACAATTACGTTTGTTATTGTCTCTGTTGCATTTCGAAATCTTCACTATCGTCTTACTTTCTCTTTTCGTTTGTACAAGAAGTTCCACTTTGTATTCATCTTCCATTTTTCCGTAATCTACCATACATTTTATCCTGCCTAATTATACTCAATAATACGTAATTTACTTCCAAACCATAACCTAAAATTTTCAACGCTTTCAACATAACCGCTGCTATAAAATCCATTGTTCCAAGTTTACAAACATTTCGTGTAAACTCGTGAATACTATTTCACAGCTTCAGTTCCTTTCACCCATTACACAACCATCTCAGTTTTTTTTTTTTTTTCCAACAACTTTCGTTTTATTTCCATTCCCGTTTTTCCCACAAAACCGATCATTTTCTAGCAGCTTCCCACAGGTTTACACGTTATTATTTCTTCATCAAACAATTGTTAGCCTCATTATCATAACCTGTCAGTACATAACCAGTCCTTTGAATACATTTACACACATATTCTTCGAGATTTTATTCGAGAATTTTTTTCGAATTTTATTTTTTCGCAAATTATTTTTTCGAAACTTTTTTCGAAAAATTTTTTTTGTCGAAATTTTCTTGAATTTCTCGAAATTTTCTTGAATTTCCCCACCCTTTAACGTGATCTGGAGACAACATAACTACCCAACCTTTGCACCCATTGTTGTTCACCAACCTAAGTTCATCACATGATCAACATAGCTCATCTCAAACCAACACTTTTTCGACTTTTTTCACACCTTTATCTCTCCCTATATAAACCTCTCTTTACTTTCACTTTAACCTCATATTACCCTTTCCACCTACCAATACCATGTCAAGCTCACAACATCCCTACAACGACCCCATTAAATTTTATTTACATTCCCTCCGCAAACATGCCTTCACCCTAGCCAGATTACGCTCCCATATTTTATTTACTCAGGCTTGTCTGACATTTGGCATTACTCCCAAAGGCCTCACACTTAAAGTTCCCATCTCTGGCTGCAATCCTTCTTTCCATCAGTCCTTATACCAGTTCCAAACAGCACAATCCATAGCCCTCACCCGCCTAATCCTTCACCTATACATCGACTCGGCCAATGAACACACCCGTCAACTCCTATCCCAAATCAAAGTCCTCAATCTTTCCTCTCCCACATCCACACCGGCTGTACATAGCATCCTCCTACAGGCCAACCGCAAATTAGAACAACATGCCACACTCCACCTCAAAAAACTATCCAATCTCCTGGTTTCCCACCTCCGGAAAGGCAACTCACTCACCCTCCACAACCTTTCCAACAAACCTCAACCTCCTCTCATTGCACACAGACCCAGTCTCTCCCATCTACTCAATCTCCCACTTCCAGCTCCACTCCCCCCAACACCTCAAAATTCTAGTCAACACAATCTGGTACCACAACACCCCAATTCAGTAGTTAACCTTTCCTCCAAACCCCTCTCCCAATCCGAAACCTCTGTCCTATCCAAAGGCCTCACCTTCAGCCCCACTCCCAGGTTCAACCAAACTGCCCTTGTCAAGGATTTACTGTCCTACACTCGTAGTCTCTGCTGGAAATATCACTTTGCCACGAAGAAAAACAATCCTGATCCCACTCCTAATGATCCAACTCCCCAAGACACTATCCAAATTGAACCCTGCCTGCAACAGTTCCGTCCTCCATCACAGCGGGACCCACCTCCTCTTCCTCAAAATCACCCTCTCCAAACCTTCCAGGAATTTCTCACTTCCAGCCTTGCCTCTCAATCTTTCTTGAAAAACCTTAATCCTACTCCCAACATCACCACAGCCGAATCCCAGGCTATCCGTGATCTGAAAGCTGACCGATCCATCATCATTCTTCCGGCTGACAAGGGTTCCACGACTGTGGTACTTGATCGTCGGGAGTATGTGGCTGAGGGACTGCGTCAGCTTTCAGACAACTCTACATACAAAGTTTGCCGAAGTAATCCCATTCCTGATGTCCAGGCGGAGCTTCAAGGAATCCTCAGAACCTTAGGCCCCCTACAAAACCTTTCACCTGACTCCATCAAACTCCTCACCCCACCGTCACCTCGCACTCCTACCTTCTACCTACTTCCTAAAATTCACAAACCCAAACATCCTGGCCGCCCCATTGTAGCTGGTTACCAAGCCCCCACAGAACGTATCTCTGCCTACGTAGATCAACACCTTCAACCCATTACATGCAGTCTCCCATCCTTCATCAAAGACACCAACCACTTTCTCGAACGCCTGGAATCCGTACCCAGTCTGTTACCCCCAGAAACCATCCTGGTAACCATTGATGCCACTTCCCTATACACAAATATCCCGCACGTCCAGGGCCTCGCTGCAATGGAGCACTTCCTTTCACGCCGATCACCTGCCACCCTACCTAAAACCTCTTTCCTCGTCACCTTAGCCAGCTTCATCCTGACCCACAACTTCTTCACTTTTGAAGGCCAGACATACCAACAATTAAAGGGAACAGCCATGGGTACCAGGATGGCCCCCTCGTATGCCAACCTATTTATGGGTCGCTTAGAGGAAGCCTTCTTGGTTACCCAAGCCTGCCAACCCAAAGTTTGGTACAGATTTATTGATGACATCTTCATGATCTGGACTCACAGTGAAGAACAACTCCAGAATTTCCTCTCCAACCTCAACTCCTTTGGTTCCATCAGATTCACCTGGTCCTACTCCAAATCCCATGCCACTTTCCTAGATGTTGACCTCCATCTGTCCAATGGCCAGCTGCACACATCCGTCCACATCCAACCCACCAACAAGCAACAGTACCTCCATTATGACAGCTGCCACCCATTCCATATCAAACGGTCCCTTCCCTACAGCCTAGGCCTTCGTGGCAAACGAATCTGCTCCAGTCCTGAATCCCTCGACCATTACACCAACAACCTGAAAACAGCTTTCGCATCCCGCAACTACCCTCCCAACCTGGTACAGAAGCAGATAACCAGAGCCACTTCCTCATCCCCTCAAACCCAGAACCTCTCACAGAAGAACCCCAAAAGTGCCCCACTTGTAACAGAATACTTCCCTGGACTGGATCAGACCTTGAATGTGGCTCTCCAGCAGGGATACGACTTCCTAAAATCCTGCCCCGAAATGAGATCCATCCTTCATGAAATCCTCCCCACTCCACCAAGAGTGTCTTTCCGCCGTCCACCTAACCTTCGTAACCTC
Organism: Schistocerca gregaria; assembly: GCF_023897955.1. Classification (NCBI taxonomy): domain Eukaryota; kingdom Metazoa; phylum Arthropoda; class Insecta; order Orthoptera; family Acrididae; genus Schistocerca; species Schistocerca gregaria. The sequence goes on from NC_064922.1 coordinate 370,117,021, forward strand.
TTGGTTCATCCCTATGAAATCCCCAAACCACCTCCCCTACCCTCTGGCTCCTACCTTTGCAACCGCCCCCGGTGTAAAACCTGTCCTATGCACCCTCCCACCACCACCTACTCCAGTCCTGTAACCCAGAAGGTGTACACAATCAAAGGGAGAGCCACATGTGAAAGCACCCACGTGATTTACCAACTGACCTGCCTGCACTGTGATGCTTTCTATGTGGGAATGACCAGCAACAAACTGTCCATTCGCATGAATGGACACAGGCAGACAGTGTTTGTTGGTAATGAGGATCACCCTGTGGCTAAACATGCCTTGATGCACGGCCAGCACATCTTGGCACAGTGTTACACCGTCCGAGTTATCTGGATACTTCCCACCAACACCAACCTATCCGAACTCCGGAGATGGGAACTCGCCCTTCAGTATATCCTCTCTTCTCGATATCCGCCAGGCCTCAACCTCCGCTAATTTCAAGTTGCCGCCGCTCATACCTCACCTGTCTTTCAACAACTTCTTTGCCTCTGTACTTTCGCCTCGACTGACATCTCTGCCCTTAACTCTTTGCCTTTAAATATGTCTGCTTGTGTCTGTGTATGTGCGGATGGATATGTGTGTGTGTGTGCGAGTGTACACCTGTCCTTTTTTTCCCCTAAGGGAAGTCTTTCCGCTCCCGGGATTGGAATGACTCCTTACCCTCTCCCTTAAAACCCACACCCTTTCATTTTTCCCTCTCCTTCCTTCCTTCCTTCCTGACGAAGCAACTGCCAGTTGCGAAAGCTCGTAATTCTGTGTGTGTGTTTGTGTGTTTTGTTCATGTGCCTGTCTGCCGGCGCTTTCCCGCTTGGTAAGTCTTGGAATCTTTGTTTTTAATATATTTTTCCCATGTGGAAGTTTCTTTCTGTTTTATTGAATTCTTATTTCCTTGCTCAAAAGGGTCTTAGTTTCCAAGTGTGCTGATGTTTTACACAAGCTTGAAATTTTGTGTGGACTTCAATGTGAGATGCTTTTAATAGTTTCTACAACGAAAACCTGTCTCAAAATCAGACAGAAAATTCAAAGAGATACATTGGTTTTATGTAAAGTACAGAAATGGCAAGATACAATCAATATCTACACTGTGGATAGCAATGTTAATGTTACTGACGACAGCGCCACTAACTTGTCATCCTGCATAAAACTCTTCAGGGTGCATAAAAGGATAGTGAGAATCATGGCTACAAAAATAAGGAACAAACCCTGCATCCCACTATTTAAAAGGATGGGGATTATTCCTTTTCCATGTATTTACATCTTTGAAAGTGCAATGTTCACTAAGCAATATGCAGTAACAATCATAGTGTCCTCCTCAAAAATGAAAACCTGCATCAACATGACACAAGACAGTAAACTTACTTCCACAAGCTCCAAATAAAAACCAGTTTGCACCAGAAAGGAACACTACACTATGGTAAAATTATTTACAATAAGTTGCCAAAATAAATTAAAGTAATAAATGATATAAAATAAATTAAAGCAGTGTTAAAGGAATATCTATTAACACATTGCTTCTATAGTCTGGAAGAGTTCTACCGAAATTTTTGAGAGCCACGTTATTTATCACTTTAAAAAATTGTGTAAAAATGACTACCTACTTGTAGCATGTAAAGACTGTAATCATTAATATTAGTTTATTCATGTTTTTAGTTGTAATTTTCTAGTAAAGTTGTCACATCTGAAAAAAATATATTCATTACTGTAAAAATGGAGATATATTTGCACTGACCTGTCCAATATCAGATGTACTGCACTGTAGATGTAAGATTTACTGGACCAAATAAACACATATACAGATACTAAACGTAGTTTTTCAAATTTTCTTCATCAAAAAAGACAAAGTAAACATTCCAGGATTCAAATAAAAATAGCTGACAAGGTGAGAATCTTAGCACTAGATACCTAGCAACGCACAACTTAAGGCACTTAATAAAAGCAAAGCTTCCAATACAGACTGATAACTAATTAGGTTCCTTTCAGGGTTTTCTGATCTAATAGAGCCATATATTTCATCCATATACAAGTTGCACAGATTACACAAATACACAAGAAAGGAAATGGAAGTAGTGCACTGCATTACAGACATGTCACTGGCATTGATTTGCACTAGGATTTTGGAACATATGTGTCCAAATAAGAAAACTGACTGTTGACACAGTGAGCATGGAATTAGAAAATATCATTCTTGTGAAACACAACTTGTACTTTATTCTCAGTACGTAATGAGTGCTGTTGACATGGTATAAAAACTACTTCCTTAATTTTAGGTTTAGAGAAAGCTTTTGACACCATTTCTCCCAAACAGTTCTAATAAAATGGCATGCCTATGAAGTATCATCACAGTTACACAACTGCATTTGTGACTTCCTGTCAGAAAGATCACATTTCATAGTAACTGACAGAAAACCACTGAGAAAAATAGATGTGTTATCTGGTGCTTCCTGAGGAAGTGTTCCAGATGCTGTGCTGTTTCTAATATGTATAAATGATTTAAGAGACAATCTGAGCTGCCTAAGAGATTGTTTGCAGATGATGGTGTTGCTTACTGCCCACGTATGTCATTAAAAGATCAATTGCCAAGTTATTTAGACTTGATATCTATATGGTGCAAAATGTGGCAACTGACTCTAAACAACAAAAAGTGTGAGGTCATCCACATGAGTATTAAAATGAATCCACTAAATTTCAGTTGCATGATAAATCACATAAATTTAAAGGCTGTCAATTTAACTAAATACCTAGGGCTTACAATTACAAACAGCTTAAATTGGAACAATCACATAGAAACTGTTGCAGAGAAGGTGAAACAAAGACTGTGTTTTACTGGCAGAACAGTTCAGTGATGCAACAGATCTACAAAAGAGATTGCCTACATTCCACTTGTCTGCTCTCTTCTGCGGTATTGCTTCATAGTATGGGATCCTTATTAGATAGGATTGATAGAAGGCATCAAAAAAGTTAAAAGAAGGGCAGTTCATTTTCTACTGCCATGAAAAAGAGAAGAGAATGGCACAGGTGTGAATAGGGTGGCAATTATTAAAACAATGGTATTTCTTGTTGCATTGAGACCTTTTCACTAAATTTCAATCACCAAATTTCTTCCCCAAATGCAAAAATACTTTGTTGACTCTCACCTACATGGGGAGAAATTACAATTTTAATGAGGAAAGGAAAATCATAGCTTGCCCAGAAAGATTTAAGTGTCCATTTTTCCCATGTTCTATCCAAGAGTGAAACAGTAGAGAAAGTGTTTTGATGATCCCCCTACTCAAATAGATGTAGATGTAGCTCCCTTGTATCTACATGTTGCTCAAATGTTCCTGACCATAACTCAATGAACATCACTACTTGTTCTTTGATGTACTGGAGGTGTGAGCCTGGCCAGTGGAGTGAGTAGATGCCTGTTGAGAATTTTTCAGTATGCAAATAATGAAGTAGCCTTTAGCAATGACCTTGTTACATTCATAAGGATCCAATTTGTCTTTCAAGCTGATTCTGACCTGGTAACACAGATGTGTACTATTAGCATAGTTGAAGTGAGCTGCAGCCTAGAAGTAGCGAATCATTTCTTTGACACATATGACTTGTAAGTTCCAATCCGTCAGGCATTCAGCTTTAAAGTAGTGTTTCATTAAGGTACATATGCAGAAATACTGGCCTCATAGTACAATGTGAAGAAGCCCCATTTTATCAGCCCAGGTAGATAAACAGGATGGCCAGGGAAGGGTGGAGGATACAGACCAGTTTGGATCCCATGAGGAAACAGGTCCACCTGATCACCCAACTCTTCAGCCCTAGCAGAAATGAAAAACAGTCTCTCTCTCTCTCTCTCTCTCTCTCTCTCTCTCTCTCTCTCTCTCACACACACACACACACACACACACACACACACACACACACACACACATTGCTACTTCACTAACCAAGCAATTATCGCCACTATATTCTATATTTATTACTTATTGTCTATCAGACAGTTCTCTTCGTAGTGGCTTGTGATCTGCTCTGTACCATTATCTATTTTTCATCCAGGATATTCCATGATTGTATTACATACATTTTTTCTTTTGCATGCAGCTTGAAAGGACTGCATTACACTATGCAATGGGTGTGGAAAAAGTTGAAGAACTAAGTACATTCCTCATAAGAGCAGGGGCCAGAAGAATTGCAAAGGATCTGGTATGTACATGTCTCATGACTTAATAAAATCATAACACTGTTAGGTTATGCTATTCTTAAGCTCTTTATGGTGACTCACGACTGAGTATAAAATATATTTCAGCCCATACTTGTTGTTTAACTAGCTTAAATTATAATTATTATGGCACTACAGAATGTAATCAGAAATATTCTGATAGTAAATTGAAATGTAAAATTGTTTCTTTAGTACAATTCAAAAATTATTTATTTTTGATTAATACATAATTTTATTTTCATTTGCCATTTTATTTTTCAGAAAGGGAGACAGCCAAGCTACTACTTCATGAATAAATCAGATATACTCAGGCTCCAAGAAGATGAAGATACCTTTAAAATGTAACATCTTTTCATAAGGTCCTTAAATGTACGTAAGACATGGACTAAAAGAATCCCATTTAAATGTTGTGGTTCTGTTGCTTTATGCAGCCAGTACTGAGTAATTTCAAATAAATAATGGGCCAAGTTGTAGTTCAACAAACTAATAATACACATACATCTTGATGTGAAAATATAAGTAAGATTATATTTAAGAAACAGTATTAATCAATTTCCAGTTGACAGTGCTACACTATTAGCCTTCCAAAAATATTTTCATTGTGACTTTCTGTATCTGTATTAAAAGAAATGGAATCAATCACTTCATTGTGTAATGTTTAATACACTCCTGGAAATTGAAATAAGAACACCGTGAATTCATTGTCCCAGGAAGGGAAAACTTTATTGACACATTCCTGGGGTCAGATACATCACATGATCACACAGACAGAACCACAGGCACATTGACACAGGCAACAGAGCATGCACAATGTCGGCACTAGTACAGTGTATATCCACCTTTCACAGCAATGCAGGCTGCTATTCTCCCATGGAGACGATCGTAGAGATGCTGGATGTAGTCCTGTGGAACGGCTTGCCATGCCATTTCCACCTGGCGCCTCAGTTGGACCAGCGTTCGTGCTGGACGTACAGACCGCGTGAGACGACACTTCATCCAGTCCCAAACATGCTCAATGGGGGACAGATCCGGAGATCTTGCTGGCCAGGATAGTTGACTTACACCTTCTAGAGCACGTTGGGTGGCACGGGATACATGCGGACGTGCATTGTCCTGTTGGAACAGCAAGTTCCCTTGCCGGTCTAGGAATGGTAGAACGATGGGTTCGATGACGGTTTGGATGTACCGTGCACTATTCAGTGTCCCCTCGACGATCACCAGAGGTGTATGGCCAGTGTAGGAGATCGCTCCCCACACCATGATTCCGGGTGTTGGCCCTTTGTGCCTCGGTGGTATGCAGTCCTGATTGTGGCGCTCACCTGCATGGCGCCAAACACGCATACGACCATCATTGGCACCAAGGCAGAAGCGACTCTCATCGCTGAAAACGACACGTCTCCATTCGTCCCTCCATTCACGCCTGTCGTGACACCACTGGAGGCGGGCTGCACGATGTTGGGGCGTGAGCGGAAGACGGCCTAACGGTGTGCGGGACCGTAGCCCAATTTCATGGAGACGGTTGCGAATGGTCCTCGCCGATACCCCAGGAGCAACAGTGTCCCTAATTTGCTGGGAAGTGGCGTTGCGGTCCCCTACGGCACTGCGTAGGATCCTACGGTCTTGGCGTGCATCCGTGCATCGCTGCGGTCCGGTCCCAGGTCGACGGGCACGTGCACCTTCCGCCGACCACTGGCGACAACATCAATGTACTGTGGAGACCTCACGCCCCACGTGTTGAGCAATTCGGCGGTACGTCCACCCGGCCTCCCACATGCCCACTATATGCCCTCGCTCAAATTCCGTCAACTGCACATATGGTTCACGTCCACGCTGTCGCGGCATGCTACCAGTGTCAAAGACTGCGATGGAGCTCCGTATGCCACGGCAAACTGGCTGACACTGACGGCAGCGGTGCACAAATGCTGCACAGCTAGCGCCATTCGACGGCCAACACTGCGGTTCCTGGTGTGTCCGCTGTGCCGTGCGTGTGATCATTGCTTGTACAGCCCTCTCGCAGTGTCTGGAGCAAATATGGTGGGTCTGACACACCGGTGTCAATGTGTTCTTTTTTCCATTTCCAGGAGTGTATATCAATATTTTTCACCTCTTTAATGTTTTCTTTCTATGTTGTTTTACAACAGTGACCACAAGAGCATCTGCATATTTTAGCCTGTTGGGAAAGCAGCCCTCATCAACTGACCTGTGAGGGAGATTGGAATGTAATACTATGATAACCTGATTTTATATTTTTATTAGAACTTCATCTCAGCTCACAAATTTATGATTTTATGGATTTTATAATGCTAGTCACTTCATGACAAAATACCTTAGTAAATTTATATTCTGCAGAACTGTGCTGCATTATGTTGGAGTCCATTTGAGGACGAGAGAAGTCATCGATTTTATTTGAAGTTTTACAGTTCCTGTTGAATTCTTCACAGACTTCTGTGGAGTTTTTAACAGTTTTCTCATCAATTTCTAATCCAGGATTAAAATTAGTAGCTTTCTCAGCACCTACTTCAATCTTTACATTCTGTTATACCGTTTTTAATTTGTTTATGTCATATGAGTAGAATTTACTGATAGCCAATTGTCCTGCTTAGTTAATAACTCTGTCAAACATTCTTTTGCACTTGTTTACATACATGAGAAATTCAAGATAATGCTTATTAATGCTTCCAAGTATAGTTCTTCTTTCTAATGCTAGAGATCCTGACACCCTCAGTTATCCAAGAGTTTGTTTTGCTGGATTTGTCATGTGCTGTTGTGAAGGGAAAAATGTTCATTGAACATATGCATGAATTCTGGTAAAAAAAGAAAAAAAAACACCATTGAAGTTAGTGTTTACCATAAATCTGACTGTATAATGTTCCAAGTACATGGTGTTGAATTCAGTGAAGTGAAACAATGTGAATAACACTGTCAAATTCAAATGTTACTCAAATGGGATCCATGACTGTTGATTAAAAGAGAAAAAGGTTATTAACATTTGTGAGTACTTTTTGTGTTGATTTGAGGATGCGAGTGACAGTTCTCTCCATATGAAAATGTAAATTCTTTGTCAAATTAAAAGTTTGTAATGAAATCCTCAACAGATAAAGTTGTGTAGTTTAGAGGAGAAATAGTTCAAAGATCCCCATTAAACAATCAGATTTGAGTGCCAAATTATGACAATGTCAGCACTGTAACAGCAACAAGCCAGAGTGTTGCCAATGAAGAGAATATACTTTTTCATATAATTTCAGAATGCCAAGTCAAACACGAGTTCAAGGACTATAGAGGAAATTGACAAATTTGTCTTGCATACCATGAAATGTGTGAGGTTGTAATAAAGTGTACTGGAAATACTACCTGGAAATCATCACTCCTGAATCCTCAATTATTTGTGTTCAGCGTTACAACCAAGGAAATAAAAGTTGACAATGAAGATAAAGCCTGCATTCCCAGTGTAATCATCTATTGTCACAGGATATGGAACCAGATGCTGCTGTGTTCTGCTGGCTGCTGCCATCCCTGGCTGAGCCTAATGCTACCTTCGCATTTGTGATGGAGATGTAGCCATTGATTTCCTTCCTTGCATGGGTGGCACAACGCTTCATACCTTCACTTTTTCAGGTGTCTTATGACACCATGCTGCTGTTCCTTGCTTCCTTTGATGCACTGCCCTCTCCTATTCCTTGCATTTCTGCACTGCAGGCTATGACACCTTTCATTGTGCTCAATTCCTGCAACTATCACTTCTATCCTTGCATGCTCCTAGACATGTTGTGTATCTGGTGACATCTGTCTCTCCACTTCTTGCCACCTGCCAGCCGTTTTCCTCTCTCAAGATGCTCCACATGCCATGCATACTGGGCTGTCATTACCATTCTCCTGGGAACTATAGCTGTCATTCCGTTCTCCTTGTGCCAATGGCATTTCTGCCACCATGGCCCACTGTCCACCCTCTGGGTGTGATGTTTGCTCTTTCACATACTTCCCTTTGTGTGCCATTGCCCATGGCCTTTGTGGCTTTCCAGCCATCCCTTTTTTCAGTGCCCATGGCACCTTCCCATCACCCCACACCCTGTCTCTGCCCTCCAGGCATGTTCCTTTTCCCTTTTTCACTGCTTTCACAACTGTCCTTACGGCATGACCTCTGCCCCATATGATTCCTTTCCATCACCTGACTGCCCTCAACTGAGCCCTGTATCCTGTCGGCTTCCTGTGTACTTGCTCAGCAGATGCAGTTGCTCTTTCCTCACTGCGAAGTCCATATCTCCCATGGCATCACAGCTTCTGAACAAGGAATTCTGCTTGGTACAGTCTTTACACTTGTGCCCATGTCTGTACTGTGCAGGGCAGTCTTCTCTAGATCTTCCATCTTCTGATGCCACTACCATCCACAGGACATATCGCACCTCACCACATTGCACCAATCTGTCATCGGAACTACCTCCTTGGGCCACAAGTTGACCTTTGCTGGCTCTGCAGCCAATCCTTAGAATTGCTACCCACAACAAGCTGGCCCATGCCAGTCTACACCTCTTGGGACTCAGTCCTACTGCAACACTTTGTTATGCATTTTTTTGCTCCTTTTCAGCTTTATTCGATGTTAGCGTATGGCACACAAATTCAGGTCCCAGATTCTGAGCCACAGACTAGTAGCTGTCCTGAGACCCCTGCTCCATTGGACACTGTGTGCATTGACTTTGGTAGGTGTTTCTTCTGTGTAGCCACCCATCTTTTTGTCATATTTGGGTTGTGAATACAATCTTCCTACAGTACGGGATGCAGGATACGTGGCCAATGTCAAGAAGGGTGTAGGGGAGGGGGGGGGGATGTAGGAATATTATACCTGTTGCATCAACAGTGTTGCTGTAATCAAAGGGACTAGTTTGATATGTGGGTCATGTGCCTGCCAAACACCTGTGAATATCCTACAGACAGCATATTGAAGTCGCACCCTACCACCAGCAGGCAGTGCTTTTTGCTCAGCTCTAGGCTTTACATCAGTCACTTCCATCAGCCTATCTAGTAGAGACTAGCCTGGGAGGGACTGCATTTATGGTGGATCATAACATTATGCTAGAAGCCATCAGGGTTGGAACTGAGGTAGAGAACTTGAGCCTAATTGTTACTATCATGACCAATTTAATGAACAATTTGTGGTTGCATAATACTTATATTGGATCAGGACAATTTTTAGTTGTGTTATTTCTAATTCTGCAGTATGCTGAACTGTGTGTTTCCAATGTGTGGTGTGGTAACAAAGTGTACTGGCAATACTAACTTGAAGTCATCACTTGTCAGTCACCAATTATTTGTGCTCAGCCTTACAATCAAGGATATAAACCCTCTTACGTGAAGATCTGCCTCAATTTTTCCGCCATGTAGTTTACTAGAGGCAGACAACATATGAGAAGTAGGACAAAGAAGCCCATGACAATCACATGGGCCAATGAAGTCAGCATAAACTCAGTCTCATAGTTATGTCAGCAGTTGTCATGGAGAGAACAACTGAGGTCGAGCTGGCTGGTGTGCCTGGCAAACAGCATTCTTCTAATCACTGAAAGGAGACTCACTTTCCACTACTTGCTTTATAGGGTCATGTATGGAGGACGTCTGGGGAATAAATCGGACATAGTAATTCATTTTTCCTAGAAATACTTGAGGTTCTTTAGCTTTTTTAGGCACACGCTTGTTGAAAATAGCCTCTACATATTATTTGGTGGGACCTCATCACTGAAGATCTAGCCCAATAGGTGGCTGTTAGTTGAAAGATGGTGCTTCTTGAAAGGTCACGGGGCTTTCCATGCAAGAGTCACGAAAACTGGACATATATTGCACAATTCATGTTCTTCTCTCATGTGACCAGTGAACAGAATAGCATAAATAATTTGGAATCCTTGCACTAGTCTGTTCAAGAAACCTCTGGAATATAGTGAGGATGCTACTCACACCAAAAGGCAATGTGTTTTATTGAGAGAGTCCAAACGCTATGTTCAAGAACCCACTTCAGGAAAGTAGTTTTCCTCCAGAAAATTTCTAAAAAAAACTTCATTTGGACAAGGCAAGTGCTGAGAATCAGTGTCTGCTTGAGTGTTAATGCTTCACTTGAAGTCTCCACACAACCAAAGACTTCCTAACCACGAATATAGTGGTGAAGCCAGTGATATCATCTGCTTTTCCCATGCAGGTGTCCTCGCCAGACACAGGTAATATAATGCATACTGATATGTCCATTTGCATATCTGACAGTGGAGACACCCTGTAAGGTGCATTATGTGATTCTCCTTGAGTATTGTTTATTTTCAGGTTCCGTTAATCTACTGTAGTATTTTGGATCAAATTTGTCGATGACACTTACCAATAATTGCGACATCCAACTAGTATGATTTCATTGTGTATGCTATTTGACTCTGTCTATAATTCATTTTGAGTGCCTACCTGTATGGCTTATTTGATCTCGTTATTGTTCTTGGTGATTTCATTCCTTGTTGTTTCCATTTATTTATAGAGCCAATTACATCTATCACATGTTTCCGCTACAGTCTTCTCAATTTTGGTGGCATCACTATGCACTGTTTGTAGGTTGCTTTCTAATTTTACTTTTTCTTTCTTCATATGTGCATGCTCTTAGTTGTTCCCCCATAGCTGCATCTGTTTCAGATTTGTTTTGTAGTTCTTCTCTGAATATTCCTTTGGTTTCAGCCATAATGAACAATTTTCAATCATACGAGCTTAACAATCACCATTAAACTTGACAAAATACTTAAGATATAATTCCAACATAGTTAGCTCTAAATCTTCACACCGTATTTCATACCCAAAAATACAACTGTTACCACCAAAAATTCTACTGCAGCAATGCTAGGCAAAACTAGAGTGTTGCTTCCTGCAAGACCTACTGCTACTTCCTGATGTCTCGAATTGCTGTGGTCGCATGGCATACTGTTCTCTGCAATACTGAAAACTGCTCCAAGGTGTTCTTGAGATTTCTGCGGCTGTTCGACACATAAACCTATTCCAGTTTTTTACTTCACAGTTTGTTGAACACTTTATGCTGGCTGTATGGTTCTCTTTGCAAGTTTCCACATATTCGACAATGTGTACTATCCCTACTTTTGTCTTCCTTTCCTGGTGCATAATGCTAGCCTCTTCATCATCACTTCAGATTTTAATATTACTGTTTCAGTTTGTTCTCGCTCACATTGTCCTTCACCTTGCCAAAACCACCAATTTAGGTCTTTTGAGTGTATAAATTGATAATATTCAGAGTTTGAGCAGTAACCCTACATCACAAACCAGCAACCAATCATTCCTAAATAGTGTCAATATGGTTAGAAAAATGTTCCACTGTCACAAGTATGTTTGCATAGACCTTCGTATTACCTAGCTTAAATCCTACTGAGCACATCTGAGATGCCACAGAACAAGATGTGCATTTTGGGCAGAGTTCCAACTAAACTCTGTTACCTGTACAGGGCCAGTGATAAAATTGGAAATCTCCTTCCAAGAAATTCATATCTATAGTTGTGGTGAAACATAAAAATTACCACCTGGTCTGTTAACTTGTACCATTGTGACAAAATTTAAACTATGCCAGCTGCTGTTGCTAATGCTGTTTGGGGTCAACTATGGAGAAGTCATGATGACATGCAGTTTTTACAAGCAAAATGAATGTGTAACACAATAGGTGGTGACTGGGTCCCTATAGTTTGGTTTCGTTACTTATCGGTTCAGTTTGGAACACTTAGCATCGTTTGTTCTGTTTTTATTACTATTATTATTATTATTATTATTATTGCCAACGCCAACAAATTAGCAGTTGCTGTATAATAAGTGTGCAGTAAAGCTAAGCGTTGCAAGATGTGTTGGCAATGCCAATTGTGCAATGTCAGCCTTTCCTCTCTCATGTCTTCCCTCACAGCACCTCCAATCATTCTAACATGTAAGCTAATCCCTTAGCTACGCAGCCCATCCTTGCTGCGAACTTTATTCTTATCCACCACTCATATCTATAATTTATTTGCCCTTAGAATAAACCTGATGACACAAAACATGTCCCCGGGCATTGCTACGGAATTGGAAGTACCATCTGACATTATAAAAGATTGTTTTAATTTTTTTATTGCATTACTGGGAATATTTCCAAGATTTAATAGCCATATACATTTTTCCTAATCAATGAGTCCGAAGCTCAAACCAAATATTTGTGTACACTTGACAATGATTTTCGCAGTGCCAATGGGGATACACAATCTTTGCCTAAAGAAGCGATACATTCCACCACCAGTGGGACGTTTGGCAACGCTGCTCTACGAGTATAATCTAAGCTTTCATTGTTGTATAAAAACTCAATGCATTGTTGAATCTGTTGTAAGGTTGTAACAATTAATCAACAGGTTACTATGGAAGTGTGATGTGATTATGTAGTGTACTATGTGCAGTCTTTGTCAGTTTATAAAATAAAAAGAAGTGTTAGTGCCGAAATACAATGTCAAAACAACAAACTTTAATTTCTTTCTTTTCTAATAAAAGACAGTGTATTGCAAAAGACAAAGACGAGTGTGAGTCTACAGAAAGAATGCTAGTGATTGTGACGATGAATTGCATAGGTCTATCAAGTCTTCAGTTTCGCTTCCACAGCTTTCAAACGATAAATGTGCTATTTCTGGCCCATCCGTAAATTGCAATTCTAAACAAAGTATTGAACACGAAATTAAGTATCAGCAATAATGGGAGTGTAAATACAATTGGTTGTACTTTGATCATGAGTGGGGTGGGGCTTTCTGCAAATTGTGTGAAATGCATTTAAAAAATGATATCGAAGCTCTACAGAAGACAGTAGGAGGGTTCATTTCTGTACCTTTCACTAAATTTAGAAAAGCTACCGGAAGCACGAGAAAACTAGAAAACACGCCAGCTCAGAAAAACATGGAAGAGCCATTGCACTTGAAAATTGTAGATTACAGGGATTAAACGCTCCATTTCATACACATATATTTAAACAAAATGAGAATGAAAAAGCTGTAAATCGCCAATCATTGTCATTGTTAATTCGAAGTCTGTATTTCCTTAGTAAGGAAGAAATACCCCACACAACAAAATGTGAACCTCTAATTCGTAAGGTAGTACTGAAAAGCGACATTAATCTTGAAAGGTGGTTAAAATTTCAGAGCGAAAGGTCCACATATCTCAGTAAGTACACTGCATCAGAATTGTGGACTTGTTTGGAAGAGTCTTTAGACTTTCAAGATGAAACACTTCTCCATGACAAATATTTTTCATTAGTGGCTGTATTCATAACTGTACAGGACAGTCGAGCAATCTTGGATAAGGACGACATCCCAATGCATTAAATGTATCATGTATTTCGTGCCATGCCTCTGTCATAGGGGCAAGAGTTCCAATCATTGCGGATGATCTTTTGTCCTAAGTGTCCCATAGTTTTACCAAAATGAGTACGCCTAGTCAGAAAACTTACTGTAAGAGAGAATGATAAAAATAACAATTTCTACTTTTATGCCATTTGATAACAAATTATATTGTTTAACCTATCCATTAATTTAGCGTCGATTACATGAGATATATTTTTTGTTCCATAGATCCATAGTGAGCAAATCCTCAAGGATATAAGAAAATATTGTAAAACAACAATAAACAACACATTTTTGCAAAGAAAAAGGGATATTCTAATGTGCCTTCCACAAATCCCAAGTGAAATGGTCGTAATGGATGTTGATTTAGTCATAAAATCTTAAAACGTATTATTTTAGTTTAAAGGTAACAACAAGCATGTCACAAAACATCAAAATGTAGAATGTTTAAAGGCAACAACAAGCATGTCACAAAACGTCAAAATGTAGAATACACAGAAAAATCAGTTTACAACATTTACGTTCATTGCTCACATTACTGCACAGAAGACGTACAGAGGCCATAATTTAGGTGATACAGTACACTCAAGTTTGTCCGAAATAATCGGGAGGCGGCCGTTTCGGATAACGAAAATTTCGGATAAACCGAGGCCCCCCTGTTTTCACGCGTGTAACACCCGGAATTGCGTCAATATGACCGTAAAACGTGCGTAGGGTACGTAGAATGTTATTGATATGGTTGTGAATAAGCCTGAATGTTTCTGACTGAAAAAATTGTGTTGACGTGTTAAAAAGGCGCCAAAGTATGATTGAAATGCTGAATAACAGAACTCGTTTATTTTGCGTTCTTACAGAAAAAAATCCGCCTTATTTGGCAGCAGGAAAAAACAGAAGTTTTAATTTTATTACCTACTCTTTTGAATAAAAAATAAACTATTGTACAAAATTATGAAACTAATCTAGAGATTACCCAAAGGAACGAAAAGTTTGTCTAGAGGAACTTTTAAAAAGAAAAAAAAAAACCTTTTTAACTTATGGACGTTGAAGTTCTCGGACGCTTCATTAGAATTTATTTTTTGGTAAAAAGGTCTCTAATGGTTTTTTGTTTTTTAGCTTGAGAAACTTTTGTTGCGGCAATATATCTCCAACGTTGGAAACAAACGATTTCTGGATAAGTTACCTCCTTCTGTTGGCTGACGTACTCCAGGGCGGCTTGGATCGCTTCGTAACCGACTGTGTGAGGAATCTTTTTCTCTGTTTCGTCATCAGAGACATATTCTTCTGACGCTTTATGACTGGTCGCAATATGGTCGATTTCTTCCTCAGTTAAATCAAAAAAGTCGTTTTCCTTCCAACCTTCAACGTCTTCGAAGTTTGCGTCTTCACAACCCGGTAGCTTCTCCAGTAAATTCACAAAAATTACGTCATTTTCATCTGTTTCTGGCACTTCAGCTTGAGTTTCGGTGTTGCCTCCTTCTTCCAACCACTGATGAGTGGCCTTATGGTCTAACAGTTTTTTGCAATACCTAACGAGAGAAATTGGATGAATTCGATTCCAAGCGTCAGCAATCCAGTGAATGACACTTAAAAAACCGATTTTTTAAGAATTCGCACAACATCTTCTTCAGTATCAATCGCACCGATTAAGTATTCCAGCAGCTCGCGTCTTTAATGTTTTTTCATCACCTCAAAAATACCTTGGTCCATCGGTTGACATAAAGACGTGACGTTTCGTGGGAGAAACACAACCTTGATATTCCCATCTTATAGATCATCTTCGTGAGAAGGAACGTTGTTCACAAGAAGTAGCGCTTTTCGAGGAAGTCCATTTTTTCTACAGCTGGAACAAACTCTACCTGGTGGATGACATCGGAAGTTCACTGAGGCTTTTTGCAGATGATGCTGTGGTGTATCGAGAGGTTGCAACAATGGAAAATTGTACTGAAATGCAGGAGGATCTGCAGCGAATTGACGCATGGTGCACGGAATGGCAATTGAATCTCAATGTAGCGAAGTGTAATGTGATGCGAATACATAGAAAGATAGGTCCCTTATCATTTAGCTACAAAATAGCAGGTCAGCAACTGGAAGCAGTTAATTCCATAAATTATCTGGGAGTACGCATTAGGAGTGATTTAAAATGGAATGATCATATAAAGTTGATCGTCGGTAAAGCAGATGCCAGACTGAGATTCATTGGAAGAATCCTAAGGAAATGCAATCCGACAACAAAGGAAGTAGGTTACAGTACGCTTGTTCGCCCAATGCTTGAATACTGCTCAGCAGTGTGGGATCCGCACCAGGTAGGGTTGATGGAAGAGATAGAGAAGATCCAACGGAGAGCAGCGCGCTTCGTTACAGGATCATTTAGTAATTGCGAAAGCGTTACGGAGATGATAGATAAACTCCAGTGGAAGACTCTGCAGGAGAGACGCTCAGTAGCTCGGTACGGGCTTTTGTTGAAGTTTCGAGAACATACCTTCACCGAAGAGTCAAGCAGTATATTGCTCCCTCCTACGTATATCTCGCAAAGAGACCATGAGGATAAAATCAGAGAGATTAGAGCCCACACAGAAGCATACCGACAATCCTTCTTTCCACGTACAATACGAGACTGGAATAGAAGGGAGAACCGATAGAGGTACTCAGGGTACCCTCCGCCACACACCGTCAGGTGGCTTGCGGAGTACGGATGTAGATGTAGATGTAGATGTAGATGTAGAACCACTCTTTGAAGATGGCACCTTTCGTCCATGCCTTAGACTGATTCGTGTTCCATAACGCCAAAGATTTATGAGCTGATTGCCGTATAAATGCTCTTGGTTTTCTGAATATGCCAATTAAAGTAAGGCTCAGTTTATGATTGCCAGTGGCATTACTGCTTGTCAGGACAGTAACTCTTTCTTTGCTTTTTTATACCCGGATGCCGCTTTTTCTTGTTCAGAGGCAAGGCTATTTGTTGACTACATTTCGTAATTCAAACCGGTTTCATCACAGTTGTAAAGCTGACCGCCAATATAAGGTCCTTTGTCGATGACTGTGTGCAGTTTCTTCTTAAAATCAGCAATAGAGGCTTTATTCTCGGATAATGACTCGCCGCTGATGGCAATTTCACGAATGTCATGCCGCTTCTTGAACCGATCCAGCCAGCCATCACTTCTAAAGAAATGTCTCCTCATAAATGTCATCGCTTTTGACGAAGCAGAGGACCTGAAACTCACACACCTTTGGGTCTTATTTGTTCGTGCCACAAAGAAAAGGCCTCTTTCAACTGAGGATGTGCACCTTTTCTCGTTGTTTTTCGAGATTTCAAATAGTTCAATTGGCTCTGAGCACTATGCGACTTAACTTCTGAGGTCATCAATCCCCTAGAACTTAGAACTTCTTAAACCTAACTAACCTAAGGACATCACACACATCCATGCCCGAGGCAGGATTCGAACCTGCGACCGTAGCGGTCGCGCGGTTCCAGACTGAAGCGCCTAGAACCGTTCGTCCACTACGGTCGGCTCTAGATTTCACTGCGCTCCCTTGGATAGAACAAAATTTTTCAATTTTCGGTCGATTTGTTTTCCAATCAGTAATCATACTCCTACCGACCTTCAAATCCGCAGCACCTTTCGCGGATGGCGTGAAGCTTTTGTTCCAACGAGAACACATTCTTTTCTCGTTTCGCGCCCGCAGTCACGTTAACTTTTTTTTCTTTTTTTTTTTTACTGATACTCGACTGATTCTTTTTTGACTTGACAACACTCGCACTAGACAAAGTCTAGCTAGCCAAAAGCGTAGCTGCGTGAGGCGTCAGACGGCGTCAATGTGAGCTGCGAAAATCCGAAAAATTTGTTCGGATAAAACGGATTTCGGATAAACGCGATCGGATAAAGGGGGGTTTACTGTATGCACATTATTTGACGTTCTTAATGAAATATACACATCAGTCACTTCCGCTAAGAAATTTTCAGTGATGTAGGAGTTCGATATCAACAAATCTTGTAGACTCTTCTTAAGCTCAGCTTTGTAACTAGTTAACCTTTTTATCGTTGCTGGCACGTAACTGAAAATGTGTGTACCTGAGTAACGTACCGTAAATTGCGTCTGCATTGCTCTTATGGGGGTTACTTTGCTCCAGAAATGAAAAAAGTATCAGAGCCCTCTAGAGGGAAAATCTTCGACCACAACCAAAAGCTTTCAGCTTTAGATCATAGATGGCATCACAGTCTTCCTTCCGGTACTTTCTGGGTCCGCCATTTTCTGCTTAGTTGTTGAGTGGAAGCCATTGAGATGACGTGTTATATATTAAAGTGAAATTTGCGTTTCAAAAGTTGTCTCTACTGAACAGAATTTTATTACTGAAAGGGTAAGTATACAACCATTTGTTGTATAATTTAATGCTGGATTAAGGTTTACTTTGCCTGATAATGCGGTTGCGTATGTTTCTCTCATACTCAAAAATAAATGAATTTACATTTTCTGCAATTGTGGGGCTACTTTGCATCATTCATAAAATGGAGCAAAGTAACCCCACTCATTTCTGCGCGAAGTGCATCTTAGTTATCTTTCTGTATTATTTCTCATAGATATGGCTTGTGAATATAAAAGAAAACCAGGATCACGTCGACACATCCATCGATTATTCACCTCAACAGTTGGAACAATGAATGGAAAGTATCAGGAATGGTACATGTTGCCACAGAAAGCCTGCAGATCACTTCAAAATCCCAAGGCGTACAATTTTAAACAAACTTAACCAAAAATACCCCAAGAATGAAGCCTGTTTTTAATGGAGATGAGGAGACTGCGTTTGCACTGTATACAGAAATGGCGAATGATAATGACTTCCCCGTAAATTCTGCTGATCTGCACTATATAGTAAAATCTCATCTCGATCGAATGGGGCATAATGTGAAAGCATTTTCCAACAATATACCAGGATAAGATTGGACAAGAGATTTCCTTCAACTTGACTTAAAGATTTGCCACCAACGTCAAATGCAGCAGGGCAGCTATTGATGAAACCATGTTGCACTGAAAATCTGTTCGATGTAACGAGAGATTTAACACCATCACACATAAGGAACATAGATTAGACAAATCTCAGAGACGATCCTGGTAAAAGCAGAGTTATCTGTTGCTGAGGTGCAAAATACCCAGAAAGGATTCGTATGTGCCGGCCGCAGTGGCCGTGCGGTTCTGGCGCTGCAATCCGGAGCCGCGGGGCTGCTACGGTCGCAGGTTCGAATCCTGCCTTGGGCATGGGTGTGTGTGATGTCCTTAGGTTAGTTAGGTTTAAGTAGTTCTAAGTTCTAGGGGACTTATGACCTGAGATGTTGAGTCCCATAGTGCTCAGAGCCATTTTTTTGATTCGTATCTTTTCTAAATCTAGTTGCTCCATTATGATGTGTGTCAGTGCATCAGGGGAACTGTCACCCTATGTCATCTACAACTCTGGGCAGCTGTGGAACACATGGGTGGAGGGAGGTTTATTAACGTCCATGAAAATTCATCATCAGATGTAAAAGCCGTTGTGTGAAGAGCGAAACTGAGATAATCGCGAAAAACCCATCCCACCCAAACTATTGAAGACTATGTATCTGTTTTAAAAATAAGTAAAATATAATGAATTACTCAGTATTAATGGTTGAAATCTCAGATTATCTTTTACACATTAAGTGGCATATTGACTTAGACGTTTTTGCACCCAGTATAGCAATTAGCAGGTTTTGTAAGTGCATTGATCCAGTTACAAAGCAAACATTCAGTTGCAAAAGCCGCTATTCGGTGATAAGTTAGGAATGACAGAAGGATTGAATTTAATTATTCTGAATGTAAACAGAATACATTTTATTTTAAAGAGAAGTATGAATTTCTACAAAACTAGAATATAAAAATACGAAGATGGCGTTATTTTACCCTGAAAAAATGACTTATTTAACGGTAAGAAGAGAACAAAAACGAATGTTCAAGACAGCAGCAAAAAATTCTAAAAAATGAAATTACCTGAAAATTACTTTTAATTGACATGAACCTCAACGCTGCACATCAACTCAAAATCGCTTCTGGCTTCTTCCTCGTTCTGAGAGTTGGCAGCAGCGGAAGCAACTCTAGGAGTACCTTCTTGCTTGGTCACCCAGTCTTCCACCAAAGTGAAACTACTAAGATATTTGACATCTGCGTGTTTGATTTCAAAGTTATGTACCTGCTGTGATTGGTGCTGGACCGTTCCCTTTGATGACAACATCTGGCCTTCGCAAGTTATGTGTAGAACACACAGATTCAAACACTAGTGAGCCAAAACACTATGACACTTGCTTAATAGTGCGTTGGTCCATCTTTGGAAAGCAATACAGCAGCGATTCTGCATGGTATGGATTAGAGAAGTACTTGGTAGATTTCTGAAGGTATGTGACACCACGTACAAGTCACGTAGTTTGTAGACAAAGACAGCGTCCTGTATGCCATTATTGCGTTCAGATCAGACTGATTTGGTGGCGAAGACATGAGCATGGCTTCCCTGTCATGCTCCTTAAAACACTATAGCACGATTCTGTCCTTGTGACACGGACAATTATCCTGCTGGAAGATGTCATCATTGGTGAAGAAGAAATTTATATACACTGGTGTCCAAAGCATCAAACTGTTATTTCCCTATCCTATGACTAATTCACAATGTAATCAAACAAACTGTCAACAGATGTCGTTACGATCGTGATGCGCACGGATGATGGCATTCCGATCAAAAGACAACCACACCAACAATGGTGTCAAGACACCTATGAAGTGGAGTAGATTTGCAGGATAGTCCCACATCCACAATCGCTGTGTACACAGTCACAGACGGTGCAATGTAGCACAGAGAAGACACCTACCGACTCTCTGCAGTGGAGGACCATAGGAAGAATGGAACCAGGAGAGTTGCAAACTGATGTGGCCCGATGGCCTAATGTGAATCATTCTGTTGTTTCTCGGGTGAGGCAACAGTTTATAGAGACTGAAACTGTATCCTGGAGACCAGGACATGGCCGACCGTGTGTGACATCAGAAAGATTGGATCGTTATTTTGATGTAATGGCATGACGGCACCACGTTAGTACTGCACTGCAAACGGCATCTGACCTCATAGCTTCGCCTGGACATGTTCTATCAAGGCGAACCGTGTACAGAAGGTTTCAGCAGAGTGGCCCTTATAGTTGGAGACCTGCTGTCTGTTTACCTCTGGCTTATCTTCACAGAAGGGAACATCTAGAGTGGAGCCGTCAACATGTCACCTGGACGGTCGAACAGTGGGCCAATGTTATTTTCACAGATAAGTCCTGATATGGTCTGAAGAGTGATTCTCGATGGATTCGCATCTGCAGGGCACGTGGAACACGATTTCAGGACCCAAACATTGTGAAAAGAGACCGACATCTAAGGGCGCCCCTAATGGTGTGGCCAGGGATTATGTTGACCACTCGAACATATCTACAAGAAATTGTACAGATGAATCAGCAAAATTTAACGGCTGTGAGGTACTGTGAGGAGATCTTGGGATCTCATGCACGATTGTTGAGAGGTACTTTGGGTGCAGACTTTGTACTGATGGATGATCATGCTTGACCTCATAGAGCATGGGTGGTTGATGTCTTTTAGGAAACGGAAGATATTGCACTCATGGTGTGGCCTGATTATTCTCCCGATTTTAATGCAATAGATCATGTCTGTGGAGCACTAGGAAAAGAGGTTGAATCACATCAGCATCCACCAACCACCCTCCAAGACTTTTGAGCAGCTCTGTAGGAAGAACGGTTGTTACTGCCTCAACTGAGATTGGCGACATTGTTCACAGTATGTCCTGTCGTTGTCAGGCTTGTATTGGTGCCATAGGTTGTCATACCCCATACTGAGCACATTAACCAGTTGTCAGAACGTATGTGCATATCGGTTAAGTTGGGGGAAAAAAAAAACAGAAAATATTTGTCTACCGTTTTGCATTTTGCAGTTGATTACATTCTGCATCCTTGACATTGTTTATACTTCACTATCACCTGTTTGTACTATTTTGTGCCAAAATAAACGCAACCTTGCGAAATTTCCGTTTGTTGCTTTAATTTTAGACACCTGTACATAAAGTGTAATGTCCTGTCTGACTGACTCATCATCGCCCAGGCCAAGATGCTAAGGACTGAAACTTGAAATTGATTGGGATGGGGTGCTGACCTTATACCGCAGGGGTCGTTTTAGAAGGGATTTTTTGAAATGGCACCCCTAAAAACTTGAAATATGGGATAAAAGGTTTTTTGAAAGTATGTCACCAGTAGACAATTTTGAAGATAGACCTACCAAAATTGGTATTTGGTTTCTCGGTCAGAAATAAAGAAATACATGTTTCAGCATCTTTGGACATTTAACCCCTAGGGGGGTGAAATGGTGAATGAAAAACCGTTTGGAAAAATAAATCATTATTAAAGAACTATTCAGGCATTTTTAAAGCTACATCGATGGAAATTTGTATTTGACTTCCCAGCTACAAATTAATAAAGCGTGTTTCAGTGTTTTTTTTTTAATAGGGGATGATTTTTTTTACGAACAGTGCGCTGCTGTAAGCTGTCGCCAGCACATGGTCGGCAAAGATGTAGTGTGAAGATCGATAGTAGGCACTGGATCAAGGGCACCTGTCAGGAGAGAGGCCAAAGACACACTGACAAGCAATATGATGCCAACACTCTCTCGACAGCAAGTATTTAGGCCGCCGCCGTTGACTAGAGGGCCTCACTGACTCCCTCATCGAATTTGGCGTCTGTCAATACATTCGCAGTGCGGGCTCAGTTCACATCACAGGTTACGACAGTACATAGCGTCCAGATTATGGACTATAGTGAGACTAAACTTTGTAATAGCAAGATTACCGATGCTGTCTACCAGAGGACTTTTACTGATGAGCTTGTACCACAGTACATGGTCACTATTGAAGATAAGCAAGACTCTAGACACAGTTTTGTTGTGGAACCATTTTAAAGGTAAATCTTACCTTATAACACCTAAGGCGGTGAAACAGAGGATGAAAATTTTTAAGAAAATATTTCGTTATATTAGAAAAATTTTAAACTAAAACCTATGAAAACTGACATACGACTCCTCGGTTAGACATAAAGCAATATCTCTTAGAGTATGATATCATCATCATTTTCTTGAGGCCTTATTCCCGCGGCACTGCGGGGTCGGCCTTGTTACTATTGTTTTGGCAGTGTTAGTTGTAGAGGGTGGCCGGATGCCTTTCCTGCCGCCAGAATTAGAGGATGAAAGTTTCCATGGAAATATCACCACAAGAACGCAAGAGGCACGATAAAAACCTTTGGTCGGAAGTACATTCGGAAAAGATTATTATTCTATGTCCTTAATTAGCGTGAAAAGTTTAGGTGGTGTTAGAATTTGTGAACAACATAAAAATTCGCTTAAAGAAAAACAAAAACAAAAATATCTGTGCACACCATACAGACTACGCAAGCGTAGCATTGAACGCTAAGCTGGTCAAGTATAAAGGGATACAGGTGGTTCATAGTTCACAGCTGGAGCCTTCTGCTTCTACCGCAAGACCCACAGGAGGCCAGGTGAATATCCTCCACAGCTTGTAGTTGCCACCACTGGCTGCATCTGTGGCGCGGTGCATGCTTCGAGCAGCCGCTCGCCTGAATGACGGTGTTCCCGATATGGTGTAACAAGAAATGTGACTCAGCTGTCCAGGTGACACGTTTCCATTGATCCAGGGTCCAGTCTCTATGATCCAGTGCACACTATAACCGTAATTATTGACGATGTCGTTTGTGATTTACAAAGAGGCAAGCCCCTACTCTATGTTCTGTGACGAGACGTGGATGTGCGACACCTCATCGCCTACTTGGGCTTTCACCGTCCTTCAATTACTTCCCATAGATGCTCAAGACAATATCACGCGAACAGACTACTAGCTTCGCCTCTTCCAAGATTTTCGTTCTGGACAGTGGTCATAATGTTTTGTCTCATCAGTGTGTTTCTGTAGTCCGAAGAAAAATAATACTGCATCATTAGAAGTGTTAAGGATGTATACTGAGTACATCTGGTTGGAAATAGTATATAAAAAATACATATAAAATTACCAAGATAGAGACGTTACAGACAATTTACGGCAGACGCTGCGCATAATTCATGCTACAGTTAGGTCGTCATTGAAGTACATTGCAAGCGCTGGAATAAAGTAGTTTTCGTCCAATCCCACACTGAGGTAGCGATCTCTCTCATCAGGAATGCCATTGTCGTGCAGGGTCTTGTTGAAGTCCAACACGCGACCCTCAAATTTGTAGGTGTAGCTGAACCCATGTGTGTTAAACGGAAGAGCGCGTTCCACTATTCGCTTCAGCTTATCTTCACAGCAAACCTGTCGACATAAAACACAAGTCCTGTTACTGAATTGCCATAGCAGCCACTAAAACACTGCAACATTGCAAAAGTAAAACCGGTAGAATTATTTCAAGTGCCCCACTCTAATATTCGGCCACCCTGTTGAGTCAAGTGTTCTTTTGAATTTTTGATAAAATAAACACAGGAAGGACACAACGAGATGAGGAAAGAGCATTAAAAAATATGTTTCACTTACGACATAAACAGCATCTGCGATGTTGTACGGGACAGCCAATAGTTGCTGAACAGTTCAAAGAAAACTTCAGTCTCATTACAAATAGATATCCCACTCATACAATTATAGTCAGTGATGAATTCAATCTACCCTCGATATGTTGGAAAAATTATACGTTTCAAGCCGGCAGCGGGCATAAAGCATCATCCGAAATTGTACTGAATGCTTTCTCAGAAAATTATTTTGGATAATTAGTTCATGAGCCCACTCGAAGCTTAAATAAATGCTAAAGCATACTTGACCTCTTAGTAACAAATAACCCTGGACAAATACAGAGTATCGTGACGAATACAGGGATTAGCGACCACAAGGCAGTTGCTGCTAGGCTGAATACTGTAACACCTACAACCATCAAAAAGAAACGCAAAGCACATCTATTTTAAAAAAAAGGTGATAAAAATGTTCTTAACCCCTTTTTAAGAAACAGTCTTCACTCCTTCCGATCTGATCATGTAAGCGTAGAAAAGATGTGGAATGATTTCAGAGGGATAGTGTCGACGGCAATTGAGAGATATATACCGGTACCACATAAAGTAATAGATGATGGTACTGATCCCCCATGGTACACAAAACGTGTCAGATCGCTACTGCAGATGCAACGAAAAAAGCATGCCAAATTTAAAAGAACGCAAAATCCCCCAGATTGGAAAATTTCTGCAGAAATTTGAAATATAGAGCGTGCTTCAATGCGAGGTGCTTTTAATAATTACCACAACGAAACTCCGTCTCGGAATCTGGCAGAAAATCCAAATAGATTCTGGACATATATAAAGCACACCAGTGGCAAGACGCAATCAATACCTTTAATGCGCGATAACAACGGTGAAGTCACTGATGACAGTTATGAAACACGGTTTTCCGAAACTCCTGCACCAAAGAAGACGAAGTAAATATTCCTGAATTCCAATCAAGAACAACTGCCAAGATGAAAAACATACAAGTGTAGCAAAGCAGCTTAAATCACTTAATAAAGGCAAGGCCTCCGGTCTAGATTCTATACCAGTCAGGTTCGTTT
Organism: Schistocerca gregaria; assembly: GCF_023897955.1. Lineage (NCBI taxonomy): Eukaryota > Metazoa > Arthropoda > Insecta > Orthoptera > Acrididae > Schistocerca > Schistocerca gregaria. The sequence goes on from NC_064922.1 coordinate 370,142,274, forward strand.
CAGAGTATGCTCATACAATAGCTCCATATTTAGCAATTAAATACAATCGCTCGCTCACAGAAAGATCCATACCTAAAGACTGGAAAATTGGTCAAGTCACACCAACATCCAAAAAGGGGAGTGGCAGTAATTCGCTAAATTAGAGGTTCAAAAATAGCTCTGAGCACTATGGGGCTTAACATCTGTGGTCATCAGTCCCTTAGAACTTAGAACTACTTAAACCTAACTAACCTAAGGACATCACACACATCCATGCCCGAGGCAGGATTCGAACCTGCGACTGTAGCGGTCACGCGGTTCCAGACAGAAGTGCCTAGAAACGCACGGCCACACCGGCCGGCGCTAAATTAAAGGCCCATACCACTAACGTCGATTAGCAGTAGGGTTTTGGAACATATACTGTGTTCGAACATTGTGACGTACCTCGAAGAGAGCGACTTATTGACACATAGCACAGATTCAGAAAATATCGTTATTGTGAAACACAACTAGCTCTTTATACTCATGAAGTAATGCGTGCTATCGACAGGGGATGTCAAATTGATTCCACATTTTTAGGTTTCCAGAAGGCTTTTGACACCGTTCCTAACAAGCGTCTTCTAATCAAACTACATGCCTATGGAATATCGCCTCAGTTGTATGACTGGTTTCATGGTTTCCTGTCAGAAAGGTCATAATCCATAGTAATAGACGGAAAGTATAAATGTAGGTGTAGATGTAGATGAAAATCATCGAGTAAAACAGAAGTAATTTCCGGCGTTCCGCAAGGAAGTGTTGTAGGCTCTCCGTTGTTCGTGATCTATATTACCGACGTAGGAGACAGCCTGGGTAGCTGTCTTAGATTGTTTGAGATGATGCTGTCATTTACCGTCCTGTAAAGTCACCAGATGACCAAAACGAATTGCAAAATGATCTAGGTAAGATATCTGTATGGTGAAAAAAGTGGCAGTTGACCCTGAATAAAGAAAAGTATGAAGTTATTCACTTCAGTACTAAAAGAAATCTGCTAAATTTCCATTACGCGATAAGACACACAAAACTAAAGGCTGTGAATTGAACTAAATACTTAGGGATTACAATTACAAATAACCTAACTTGGAACGATCGTACAGATAATGTTGTGGGTCGCTGGCAGAATACTTAGAAGGTGCAACAGATCTACTAAAGAGACTGCTTACAGTACACTTGTCCGGCCTATTCTGGAGTATTGCTGTGCGATGTGGGATCCGCATCAGGTTGGGGCTAACGGATGACATCGAAAAAGTTCAAAAAAGGGCATCTCGTTTTGTATTATCGTGAAACAGGGGAGATAGTCACAGACATGATACGTGAAATGGAGTGGCGATTATTAAAACAAAGGCGTTTTTCGTTTCGATGGGATCTTCTTATGAAATTTCAATCACCTGTTTTCCCCTCCGATTGCTAAAACATTTTTTTGGCACCCCCCTACATAAGGAGAATTGATCATCACGATAAAATAAGAGAAATCAGGGCTCTCACAGAAAAATGCTCGTTTTTCCCGCGTGCCGTTCGAGAGTGGAACGTTAGAGAGACAGCTTGAAGGTGATTCACTGAACCCTCTGCCAGGCAATTTATTGCGAATATCAGAGTAATCACGTAGATGTAGGTGAGATACCCCTACAGGCACATCCCGCTCACCGCATGGCGCTCACGGACAGTGTTGCATAGGGCGTATCCGTTTCAGCGGTTAAACTAGGCTTGGAAAGGTGTAGGCGAAAAAAAAACCATTGTGCCTTCTAGCACTTCAGACTGGCATGTACGAAGCATCGACTGACGGATTCAGACATTTGCTCTTTCAGCTGACCATTGCTATCCTTGAAAGATGGATAGGATTAAAATTTCTCCTGTAATGCCACAGGCGAAGTGGCGATCTGTGCACCTGCAATGAATGTCATGCAGGAAATACACAGAGATCTTTTCGATAGTTGGTAGTTTTCTGAAAAAATATTGCAGTATATCAGATGTTATGAAGTGGCGAGAAAAGATAGGTGCAATAAATCGTGTTTGCAGTAAATGCACACCACACTTCCGTATCCACGTCATTTAGAGACTCATTACAGTAACTGATGACTATTTGTAGAACTTCAGCGACGATTGCTCTGTGAGTCGAGGTACCTCCCTAAATGCAGCCATGCCTCATCACAGAAAAATGCATTTTATCCTCGACTACATCAGGTGCGCTACTGCCAAACAGGGTGTCCTGAGGTAATGGGGGTCCGCTTTCTCTGGCTCCCGGGTAGCACGTGGAACCCCTGTATACAGGGTGTTACAAAAAGGTACGCCCAAACTTTCAGGAAACATTCCTTACACACTAAGAAAGAAAATATTTTATGTGCACATGTGTCCGGAAACGTTTACTTTCCATGTTAGAGCTCATTTTATTACTTCTCTTAAAATCACATTAATCATGGAATGGAAACACACAGCAACAGAACGTACCAGCGTGACTTCAAACACTTTGTTCCAGGAAATGTTCAAAATGTCCTCCGTTAGCGAGGATACATGCATCCACCCTCCGTCGCATGGAATCCCTGATGCGCTGATGCAGCCCTGGAGAATGGCGTATTGTATCACAGCCGTCCAGAATACGAGCACGAAGAGTCTCTACATTTGGTACCGGGGTTGCGTAGACAAGAGCTTTCAAATGCCCCCAATGAAAGTCAAGAGGGCTGAGGTCAGGAAAGCGCGGAGGCCATGCAATTGGTCCGCCTCTACCAATCCATCAGTCACCGAATCTGTTGTTGAGAGGCGTAAGAACACTTCGACTGAAATGTACAGGAGCTCCATCGTGCATGAATCACATGTTGTGTCGTACTTGTAAAGGCACATGTTCTAGCAGCACAGGTAGAGTATCCCGTATGAAATCGTGATAACGTGCTCCATTGAGCGTAGGTGGAAGAACATGGGGCCCAATCAAGAGATCACCAACAATGCCTACCCAAATGTTCACAGAAAATCTGTGTTGATGACGTGATTGCACAATTGCGTGCGGATTCTCGTCAGCCCACACATGATGATTGTGAAAATTTACAATTTGATCACGTCGGAATGAAGCCTCATCCGTAAAGAGAACATTTACACTGAAATGAGGATTGACACATTGTTGGATGAACCATTCGCAGAAGTGTACCCGTGGAGGCCAATTAGCTGCTGATAGTGCCTGCACACGCTGTACATGGTACGGAAACAACTGATTCTCCCGTAGCACTCTCCATACAGTGACGTGGTCAACGTTACCTTGTACAGCAGCAGCTTCTCTGAAGCTGACATTAGGGTTATCGTCAACTGCACGAAGAATTGCCTCGTCCATTGCAGGTGTCCTCGTCGTTCTAGGTCTTCCCCAGTCGCGAGTCATAGGCTGGAATGTTCCGTGCTCCTAAGACGCCGATCAATTGCTTCGAACGTCTTCCTGTCGGGACACCTTCGTTCTGGAAATTTGTCTCGATACAAACGTACCGCGCCACAGCTATTGCCCCGTACTAACCCACACATCAAATGGGCATCTGCCAATTCCGCATTTGTAAACATTGCACTGACTACAAAACCACGTTCGTGATTAACACTAACCTGTTGATGCTACGTACTGATGTGCTTGATGCTAGTACTGTAGAGCAATGAGTCGCATGCCAACACAAGCACCGAAGTCAACATTACCTTCCTTCAATTGGGCCAACTGGCGGTGAATCGAAGAAGCACAGTACATACTGACGAAACTAACATGGAAATTAAGCGTTTCCGGACACATATCCTCATAACATCTTCTTTTTATTTGTGTGTGAGGAATGTTTCCTAAAAGTCTGGCCGTACCTTTTTGTAACACCCTGTATAATTTCATTTACTCAGAATTCCAAACACACAACTACAGATGAAATTTCCCTTCTCTTCGTTCAAATGGCGCCAAATCATACCGTTTTAATATTGGACCACGCAGGAAACGAGAGAAAAATGTAATCAAATGAAACTACAGTATATGTCTCGAGAGACCATTCTAAGTGTCAAATATGTATGATGTATACATACAGAGTGAAGCGACGAAGGAAAATTTATACCAAAGTTGGGATTCAAATCCGGGCTTTCTGCTCACTAGGCAGATGGGCTAACTATTACGTTACGCAGGGACAGTGGCTTTGCACAACTGCGCAGATAGCACGGCTCGTCCTCAGTCTGCATTCCAATACACGCCTCAGCCCATTTGGCTTAATGGAAATTCGGACTGAGGAGGGAGGCGTGCTGTCTTCATAGTTGTCCAAAGCCACTGTGCCTGGGTAACGGTATAGTTGCCCCATCTGCCTAGTTAGCAGGAGACCCGGATTCGAACCTCGGCATTGGTACAAATTTTCGTTTATTGCTTCACTCTGCATATATACCCACAGATGCCTGAGAGTTAAAATGGTATTTGGAACCATCTAGTCTCGCACCGATACCTGGGTTTCAGGTATGATCTCTCATTTCGTTTGATGCTGAGATGCTATTCAATGCAGTTACAGAGCTTCTGCAATGCCGTTCGAGTTTATGGGAACACAAAGTGGGTTGAGGCATGTGTGGGAATTTGGATTGAGGAGGGAATTGTGCTGGGAATATTGTGCAAAGCCATTGTGCCAGGGTTATGTAGTGGTTAGCGCATCTTCCTAGAGAGCAGGAGACCCAGGTTCGAATCTCAGACTTGGTATGAATTTTCACTTGTCGCTTCTGTCTGCATATACACACGTAATAAATGTTATGTAAGCCCTAATGTGAGTGCATTTAAACTTTCTGCTGAAATTGGAAAGTATGGGAACTTGGTGAAATCTGGAAAAACTGTACAGTCAGAGATCCAACATGTCAACAGCAAGAAGTCGAAGTTTGGTGGACAAGTGATACAGTGAACGACTGGAAGCTGAAAGGTTGCAGGACAGAATCCCGGTCGGACCACGTAGTATTTCACCTCTCAATGATGTGACAATTAGCCAGAAACGATGTGTAAACTATGGGCCCCCTTTTCCCCCAGTAGGATTACTGTGGCAGATTGGGGACAAACAAGCCCGCCGAAGTACCGTGTAATCGAAAGACTTGTAGCAAATCGTTGAGCCACACGAAATTACTAATGGTAGAAAGAAAAAAAATCCACTATCAGCAGGGTCACCGTAACGTAAAAGAGAGCGTCAATAACATCGTTGTTTATTTTGATTGATATTAGTGAACGCACACGCCCACGTAGGAATTGTTGGGCTCCGCAAGGTCTACATTGTAACGATCTCGAATGATGTGAATACGTTAAGTTTCCACATTAAACCTCACTGATTTCCAAATGCACTTATAAAAAAAGCTGTGACATATACATACTTGGGATTTGCATTATGCAAAGTAGGCCAAAAAATTTAGTACAAAAAATTAATACACTTCTACATGGGCACCTTTTGTAACCCGTAAAATGTCTACACAATACGCTGCCTCAATCCATGTGCGCACAAGCATGTCTGGAGTGATGGAGGCTACTGCATCCACAATTTTCCCGTGTGCGTCGCCAAGGTCGCGTACAGGCGAGATATACACACATTGTGTTTAACATAATCCCACATGAAGAAATCTGCTGTCTCACCACCGAAGACATTCAGTGTTCGAAAGCTTTATAGTTCTCTCTTGCCATTACAGACAATCCAAAAAATCGATCTTTTTTTGAAGGAAGTTATTTTGTCATTAGCTGAAAACTGGTGCCTGTTTTACTTGTAAGGACAGGTTTAATTCATTAATTTTTCCAAATAGAACTGCCAGAAAGCTAGACTGAACAGCAAAGTCCCACAATTAAAGCGCTTTAAATTTAGAAGAAATGTCAGTCATACAAGTTCGTAATTCAGCTCTCAGTTCGAATAATCTTCTAAAGATCTTACCCCGAGATAACCATCTAACCCCGGTGTTATGTCTGCTACCATAATCTCCACGCGATATTGAAAAATATCGGCACAGAAGAGGGCTTGATTTAACGCAATTCTTTACTGCTAGTGCTTGTCTGTACATGATACAATGGCTGTAACTACAGTTTGGCGCTTTACTTTTTGTTAGTGTACTACTCCTACCGTTTTACCTATCATTGTCTTGGCCCTTTCTGTACAAATATCGAAACGATCATTCCATTCGAGATGACTGATTTGAAAAAAAATTATTAATCGTGTTAGAAATTCCTTTTCTGGTGGTGTTAATTGACAACAATGTGCACATAAGCAAATCTTCTTCGCTTGAATGTTTTATATGGATATCGTACAATTAAGAGGGCCGTTCAGTAGCTAATACAACACGTTTTTTTTTTCTGAAAGCAGGTTGGTTTTATTCAAGATTGCACTACGCCATATTATTCCCCATTCTTCTGGCTACAACACTCTATTTTTCAACATATCTCTGTTGAACGCGGCAGCCTTACGCCTTCTTACTGGGAGAGTCTTTATGGTCGCACAGTACTATTCTATTGGTCGACACTGGAGCCAAAGTCTTGCTGCATCCAAGAAGTGTTTCTATCATTGGGCCAAACAGATGGAAGTCGGAAGGTGCGAGATCCATGTTGTAGGTTGGATGAGGAAGAACAGTCCAGCGAAATTTTGTGAGCTCCTCTCGGGTGTGCAGACTTTTATGAGACTTTTCGTTGTCGTGGAGAAGGAAAAGTTCTTTTGCATTTTTGTGGCGACGAACACGCTGAAGTCGTTTCTTCAATTTACTTGCGTTAGCACAATAAACTTCAGAGTTAATCGTTATACCATGAAGTAGGATCTAAAACAGAATAACCCCTTCAGGGTCCGAAAGACCATCGCCATGACTTTATAGGCTGAGAGTGCAGCTTTGAATTTTTTTCTTCTGAGGAGAGGTGGTATGGCGCCACTCCATGGACTACTGTTTTGTTTTCGTTTCGAAGTGGTGAACTCATGTTTCACCGCCTGTGACAATGATCGACAAAAAGTTGTCACAATCAGCTTTCGTATCATGCAGGTAATTCTGCACAGATTTCCTTTGTTGTTCTTTTTTTTTCTATTAGGCGGCGAGTAGCTCAGCAGGCATACACCTTTGAGTAAGCCGGCTGGTGGACGAGTATGTCATCATTACTAACAGAGACGTCCAGTTGTGCAACGAGGTGTTTATGATCCGTCGATCACCTCGAATAATAGTGACTGCACGTTCCAACACTGCAGGAGTCACAGCTGTGTGCGACCGGCAGGCACGGGGGAGACTGGTTTGCACGACCTTGCTGCGATGGTGACAGACGCCTCGCTCAACGACTCTCCTTGCTTTTGTTCACTGCCAGGTTCCCGTAGTCTTCCTGCAAGCGCCTATGAACATCTGCTACGCTCTGGTTTTCTGCCAAAAGAAAATGACAGCTGTCTGCTTGGAACGTACCTCTGCAAAAGAAGCCATTATGAAAGCTACGTATAGCACTGCCACCTATCGGAACTTCATTAAACTATAGGGGCTGAAGCAGGAATATTACACGGTGTTCCACAACAAATTCCGCATTTTTTCGACCAAAATTAGTAGAGCAAAGTATGTGTTGTATTAATTATTGAACATCCCTTGTATCAGCAAGATGACCAGGCAGAAACATCAGCTGACTCATTCATTTGGAAGCTGATTGTTGTGCTGAGGGCAACCAAGTAGTTCTTGTGCGAGACAGTTAATCCATTACTGGCCATTGTCCCTGTTTTGGGACTTATTTCTATGTAATCAATGGAGCTTTTAGCCTTTATTGTTGCACCTGTAGGTTCAACTAACATCTGTAATGCCTAAAAATGTAAAACAAATAACTTCTTTCCAAGTACTTCACGTCAGGAAAATTATAAACTTGCAGATTTTTTGTTCTCGCACTTGTCAGCACTGTATGTTTGCTGGTAGTTCCTGGACGGCAATGGGCTGTGATTTAGTTGTCTGGGCGTGTTTGTTATGAACATATGGATGTCCGTGTAAGATTAAGTATACTTCAGATTTTTTCAAGTAAGTGCAGTATCGATATATTTTATGCATCCCAATAATGGGACAATGACTTGTTACGCTATCATTTATTGTTGATGTGCCCTATTCTTTTATACACGTACTATACACAGAAGAATTGCATTTTACGTTCTTTACATCCGCTTTTTTTCATATTCTATTCGAATTTTACGATTCCAACAGGATAAAAACATGCCGAGTGGACTTACACTTGAAGACGTTCTAGCAGAACTAGAGATCCATCAAGAGAGTGACGATTAAGATGATGACGTAGAATTTTCGATTATTCCACCCGATGCAGATGTAATAACAGATGAAGAAGACATTGACGAAAAGATACTGAACAATGAGTGTGTTGTACAAGATGTAGCCGGTACTTTAGAGCTCATAACCAGCCGAGATGAAACCAATGCTACAGTTGTACCTCCAGAAGTCAAAAGCAGGAAAGCGTTAGGAGATGGAGCAGAAAGTGGTACGTTATCTACAAAAAAAATATAAATGTAAGTGGTATAAATGTCAACCAACGTACACAAACACTAGTGAACCAGGGAAGAGCAACGAACATTATGTTGCGGAATGTCTAGCAAATAAGACAGTGCCCCAGGTGTTTGAGGATTTTATTGAACAAAGCGAAATCTATGCTTGTCAACAGAACAAAATAAATTTTCTGCTAACCAAAGAAGAACTAAAATCATTTATTGGCTACTACTTCTGAGTGGTTATCACAAGCTTCCCCATGAGAATATGTACTGGAAACAGGCTCCTGATGTCGCTGTTCCTTTAGTCTTCAACTCCATGACAAGAAAAAGGTTTCGGGAAATAAGGAGATTCCTTCATCTCAACCACAACTCCAAAATAGACAGAAATGACAAGATGTACAAACTGAGGTTGTACTTCGAAATGCTGAAATAGGAATTTGGTAAATTTGGCGTATTTCATTCAGAACTCTCAACTGATGGAATGAAGGTATGTTATTATGGCAAACATTCAGCTAAAATGTTTCTGAGGGGAAAGCCTATCAAATTTAGATACAAAATTGGTGTCTTACAAGTTCCAATGGCTTTCTTTATAATTTTTCGCCAAACTGTGGCAAGACTGACAACAAACAGGAGCCTTTAGGTGCAAGGGTAATAAATGAACTAACCAGCATGATTCCAGAATCAGAGTATCCGAATTATAAGCTTTTCTTTGACAACTTTTTCACCAGTGTTGACACACTGATCACACTCTGAAAGAGTAAAATGAAAGCCACAGGAACAATAAGAGAGATCCGAACTAATGCATGTCCTTCAATTGAGTCGAAAAGAATGGCATAAGAAAAGGAACGAGGATTCTATGACTACATGGTTGACAAAGAGAACGAAATTATGGTTGTCAAATGAAGTGACAACAAACCAGTATGTGTAACGACAAATTACAGTACTATTACTCCTCTGAGTTCTACTGAAAGACACTCACGGGCAAAGAAAAAGGAAATATCTGTTACAATGCCACATCTCATTGAAGAATACAATGCCCATATGGGTGGCGTAGATCTACTGGACAAGCAGATATCACTTTATAGGACGAGGATAAGGTCAAAGAAATGGTGGTGACCATTATTCACACAAATGATAGATATCTGCGTAGTAAACACATGGCGTGCATACCAAATTGCTAACTCTAATGAGAAGCTCTCACTTTTGGATGTCCGACGGAGAAAAGTGATGTTATACCTATCAAAGAAAACAGGATCAGTACCAAAACGCAGAGGACCACAAGGAAGCAAAGTTATGGGAAGACAGGTGAGCACAGATGTACGATTAGATCCAGGAAATCATTTCATTGTGCCAAGTAAAACACAGAAGAGATGTGCTTACTGAAAGAAAAAAAAAATTTTTTATAGGTGCAATGTTGGTGTTCACGACAAGTGTTTTGCTTCATTTCATACGGAATAGACATTCAATAATATTAAAACATTCTTTATTTATTATTTGTGTTGTTTCTTGCAATATTATGCATGGAGAATAAGGTTGTGAATTTGGATAGCGCATTTGGCCAATGTTCCAAAAACGGGACGGTCTGTAGTTTTTGTTCTAATAAACTGAAAATTTTCAAAGCAACTTTTTATTCAATTAATCAATCAATGTAACGTATTTATGTATAAAAGTTTGCAAAAAATAATCCGATAGAGTTTTGGCCAGCAATGGGTTAATTCGACGAAAAACAGTGGTCTGAAAGTTGGGATATAGAAAGTAGCTTTCCACATTATTCAGCGAACATGTATTGTGTTATGTCTACCAAGATGGTTTTATTAAATTGTCAGCGGTGGCATGCGCATCGCCCATTTTAGAATCAACAAATCCGAGACTGATGCAAGATTCATCACATTTCCTTTTCGCCGTGCCGAATCTGACTGCGTGTTAATAATAGCAAACTCGAGTAAGAACTGTACCCTGTGCTGCATGGCGCGGATCTATAGGCAACACTAAAAACGGAGCTTCCATGAATTGCGTGAGGCGCTTAATGGGCGAGGCGATCGAGCCGAACCTCACCGCGTCTGATAGAATGGGATTGTCAGAATCAGTAAATAATGCCCATGAATATCTGAAAGTAGACTTTACAATTAGCTTCAGGTACATGAATATGTCACTCACTTCACCAAAAGAAATAACATCCATAATAAAATCTTTAAAAACAAAGCATTCTAGTGGTTATGACGAAATATCAGCAAAGTTAATTAAGGCATGTTCTTGTGAGTTTAGTACAATTCTAAGTTACTTGTGTAACCAGTCAATTATAACTGGGACATTTCCTGACTGGCTAAAATATGCAGATGTTAAGCCTCTATTCAAGAAAGGAGATAAAGATATACAATCAAACTATAGACCGATTTCACTTTTGCCAGCATTCTCGAAAACTTTAGAAAAGTAATGTATAGGCAGCTTCTCAATCATCTGACCACAAATAACATATTATCAAGAACACAGTTTGGATTTCTGAAGGGTTCTAATATCGAGAAGGCTATTTACACTTACAGTAAAAGTGTAATTAATTCATTAAATAACAATTTCTGTGATTGTCAAAGGCATTTTATTGTGTGAACCACAACATCCTTTTAAATAAATTGGAATTATATGGTGTCACGGGCGCTGCTGCAAAATGGTTCAAGTCATACCTCGCTAACAGGAAACAAAGGGTGTCAGTGCAAGGGACTAGTGAATTAAGTCATCAGTCATCATAAGAATGGGAAGAAATTATATGTGGTGTCCCACAAGCATCCATCTTAGGGCCATTGCTTTTTCTTGTGTACATTAATGATCTCGCATCAGTTACAGTGCCAGAAGCAAAGTTCGTTTTGTTTGTAGATGACGCAAGTATTGCAACAAATAGTATGTCGAGTGTAGTTCTAGAAAGATCTGCTAATGATATTTTCATGGATATTAATAAATGACTTAATGCCAATTCACTGACATTGAACTTCGAAAAGACTCACTGCATGCAATTCAGAACCTGAAAGAGGTTTCCACCCAGCATATGCATAAAGTACGAAGAAGAGCAGATAGAAGTGGTTGACAGTCTTAAATCCCTGGGATTACAACTTGATAATAAATTCTGTTGGGAGTAGCACACCACAGAACTGCAGAAATGCCTTAATAAATCTGTATTTGCAATTCGAGTGTTAGCTTACACAGCGATATAAAAATGAAAAAGCTTGCAAACTTTGCCTACTTTCATTCCATAATGTCATATGGTATAATATTTTTGGGTAACTCTTCAAGTCAAACAAAAGTTTTCAGAGTCAAAAAGCGTGTAATACGTATTATTTGTGGAGTACATTCACGGACGTCCTGTAGAAACCTCTTCAAAGAATTGGGTACACTAACTACTGCCTCTCAGTGTATTTACTCCTTAATGAAATTTGTCCTAAATAATATATCTCTTTTTCCAACAAACAGCTCAGTTCATACATACAATACCAGGAATAAAAATGATCTGCACAAGGACTTAAAAGCACTTACTTTAGTTCAAAAAGGAGTCCACTACTCAGGAATACTCACCTTCAATAATTTGCCAGCAAACATTAAAAATTTAGTTACAAATAATGATCAGTTTAAAAGGAGTCTGAAAGACTTACTAGTGGCCAACTCCTTCTACTCCACTGACGAATTTTTTAATAGAAACAAATGATGTATTGTATATATTCATACTATTAGTATTGTTATTTCAGCTTAAAAAAATGACATGTTCCACATCCACGAGGATCTCCTCATCACGGATCTATGGAACGAAAAACTAATCTAATCTAATCTAAACATGGGGGAAAGGAATGGCTCGGAAAATGTCACGTAATTTTTTTCCGCAAGAAACAGTGTAAAATTGCGAAAAAACTGGGTTAAACTGAGTAACACATGTTACTCCGTTAAAACATGGCCAAATCCTACACAGTAATATTAATCATGGTTATGCGAGCGCCACGAACTAGCACAGTAGCCTCAGCCGGCACCGACCAGCCAAACGTACGACTCGCCGAACGCCGCGGCGTAAACGAACAGACCCGACTTGTGTTTAGCCCCTAAATGGTTCGTTACTCGACGGCTCATTCAACGCTGTCACTCATTCAGAATGAGTTACCATGCCTGTTTTGTTCCATACGTGACAAGACAAGTCTACAGGACGAAGAAGTGCTGCCAGAAAGAAGTGACGAAGTTATGTAAAGCAATGAGGCAGATGTTCCGGAAAAAGGAAGACTTGGCGCTGCACGTTCAGTAAGAGATCAAACAGCTCCTCAGAAAAGCGGCGGAGAGAAATGCCTGGATTATTCTGGCATTCCTTAATAAGGTAGGCTAAACACCTTTCTTTCTACCGAGTTTCTGTATGTAAGCGACAGCGGTTTGGAGTGGCTAAATACGAGCAAGGCTGAAGGAGCAGATGATTTTGCTGATAATCAAATGGACAGTAGTCACTCTTTAGACCACACGAGTCCCCATGGACTCAATTAGAATGTATCCGCCAGACACCACACTTGCTAGGTGGTAGCCTTTAAATCGGCCGCGGTCCGTTAGTACACGTCGGACCAGCGTGTCGCTACTATCAGTGATTGCAGACCGAGCGCCGCCACACGGCAGGTCTAGTCTAGAGAGACTCCCTAACACTCGCCCAGTTGTACAGCCGACTTTGCTAGCGATGGTTCACTGGCTACATACGCTCTCATTTCCAGAGACGACAGTTTATCCAGCCATCAGCTATGTCATTTGCTACGACCTAGCAAGGCGCCATATTCAGTTACTAGAATGTATTCTGAACAGATAATATTGTGAATCATGTACCGTCAAGAGCGACGTTCATCATTAATGTATTAAAGTTAATTATGAAACTAATTACGTCCGCTTTCTGAATTCTAATTCCTTGTCATGTTCCAGACCTCACGTCAGTATAGTCCTTCCCTCCTCACGCCAGCTTGCGTGAGCTAAAACGCGTGCATTTCGGCCTCCTCTCGTAACGCGGTGTTGGCTCTTCTGCCAACACAACATATTCCTTTAAGAATTTTATTAGTTCCTTTTATTTGAGTATTTTAAAATTATATTTTCTCACAGTGATTCTAGATTACGTTCTGTCTTAAATACTAGTCTTAACAAGCATTAAATAAAAAGAATTAAGCAAACTGTGGTTTTTAAACAAATCCAACGCAACCAAGCACAGATTAACGTATTTACACTGAAAATACGCTTTTCGAAAAGTATCACGTGAGATAAGGGGTGAGGGAGGGACGAGACAAATCTACATCTACAACCATACTCCGCAAGCCACCTGACGGTGTGTGTGGCGGAGGGTACCCTGAGTACCTCTATCGGTTCTCACGACGTCTCACCAACGGCGGATGTGTGGTCGAAAAAACGCCAAAACCACTTCATAAACTCAACGGACGCTTTCTAAGCCAAATCATTACGACCACTGCCCACTTGAGGCTGGATGCCGCCTAGTAATTTTGCGACACGTGGCGAGTTGTGAATGGGTTGCAAATGGGGAAATCAACGGAGATAAGCGACTGTGGGTAGGGAGAGATTATAATAATGTAAGGCCAGTGGACGAGTATCTCGAAAACATCGAAGCTGGTCGAAGGTTCACGTGCTACTTTCGTGAGCATCTACAGAAACAAATAGGACAGTGAACCCACCACTAAGCGCTAAATGGCTGGACGTCCATGACTCTTCACAGAATGTAGGATTCGGAGGTCTGTCTGCTCTGTAAAGTAGAATAGATGTTGTTGTGTGGTATCCCTGCCGAAAGAGCATAATGCTGGTGCACGCACAAGTGTTTCGCAGCACAGCGTTCATTGTACAGTGTTGAACACGGAGCTTCATAACAGACCACCCCTAGGTGTTCACATGTTGACCCGACGACGTCGCCAACCGCGACTGCAGTGGGTACTGGACCATCGGCATTGGACCGTCGATCAATGCAAATGTGTCGGCTCTTTGGATAAATCACATTTTTGCCACACTAGATCAATGGTCGTCTCCACGAACGCCAGAGCACCACGGACACAGGGAAGTGGCAGCAACATGAGAAACATTCTCCTGTGCTTGCATGTAACTTGTGGTAATCGAGGACACGCTGACAGCTGCGAACCACCTGCATCCCTTCATACTTTATGTCTTCCCCGACACCGATGTCACCTTTCAGCAGCATAATTGTCCCTGCCTCGGAGCCAGAACCGTGCTACATTGGTTTGAGGAATATTAAAGTGAATTCACGTTTATGTCTCGCCGACCAAATTCGCCTGTTGTAAATCCTATGGAACCCATCTGGGTCGCTATTGGGCGCCATCGCCATACACATCTAATGCAATATACTTCCATAAATCTACCAATGAACTATCGGGTCCCTGATACGCAAAATCAGTGAAGTGTTTCGTTCCAAAGACTGACAAACAAAATATTACCTAAGTGGCCATAACGTTTGGCTCATCAGTGTATAGACCCCGGCAGTGAAGCATTGATAGCGAAGCGAAGAAATCCTTTAAGAAGTTTTGAGGTGTTTGTGGATGAGAGGGAGATGGAGATAGCATAGTGAAATATTCATGATGTGTGTGAATGAGATTATGCGCACCGAAAGACAGAAAGAGAGAGAGGCAGGGAGAAAGCGTCAAAATGGCTGCCTCATGCTTGTGTAGTGACGTGTAGTGAGTCGCTACGTGCCTACTTGTACAAACTACATTCTTTTGTTTGTAATTTTTGATCGTAACATTGTTGTAGATTTGTTATACTGCTTCACTGTAGTTAGGGCCTATATTTATAAGCGTTGTTTTCCTCAGTGTGTGACAAGACTTGATGTGGTTTGTTCTTTAGGTTGATATTATTTTGGCGGATACCTCGCAGAGGCCTTGTGTAGCCGTAGGGCTGCCATGAAATGTCTTATATATGTGGTGAAGGACCTTGTATGTATAGCGTCGGGGTAATGAAACTCTAACAAATGAATGAGATTGTGGGGTAAAGCGAAAGCCTGTGTGTGTGTGTGAGAGAGAGAGTGTGAGTGTGTGTGTGTGTGTGTGTGTGTGTGTGTGTGTATGTGTGTGTGTGTGTCGTTTCTGCCTTTCACTGTTGTCATCATTCTGAATTGTCACTCTAAAGAATACGGCAGCACTCGTACTCCCATATTTTTTCTTCGTAGAAAGTCTGTGGCTCATTTGGGCTCATACCAGTAGCTTTGTTGATAATAGAAGCTACCTCTGAAACACAGAAAAAAAACAGTTTTCGTCAGATCTTATCAACCTGATAATGAACCTATCTACAAAATAAGCACCGTTGTATGTAACTGAAAGAAAATCAAGTGGATTTTCTACAGTCGCAAACTGATGACCTGTGGCTCAACGAATATCTTTGGAGTAAGCTGGACCATCTGTCGTGCGCGAAATTATTATTTCAAAAATATGGAAACAGTTATTCAACAGTCATCAAGAAGACTGGCATATAGTTCCTGTTACAACTTGGGAAATTCAGTGAAGCCCTTTTCCGATGGCTGAAGCTAACTAGTAGCTACATCTCTTTGGAACTAACAGGTATGGGTGTCTAGTAGAGTTGTGGCGATTCGTGAATGAGTTGTTCATTTGAACGACCCTAAATAAGGAATCGTAAAAATCGAATCGTGATACGGACGAGTAGTCGTTCAAAAGAATCGGAAGAACGATTGCGTGTTTCCGAATCGTGACGATTCCAACTTCCAACGATTCATCGATTCTTAGTACGCTATTCTTCGAAGGCAACTTCCGAATCATGCCGAATGATTACGACCGCCAGATGACAGTCAAGTGGAGGATGCGTGTGAACAAAGGAAGCTCAGAACAAACAAACGAAGTTAGTGGGCCGTAATATTACTCGTGAAAACCAAGCTGATAAGTGGCGGTGGCTGACGGGAACGAGCGTAAAGGCATTTCCCATTTACTATCGCTACCATCAGCCACCGCGCCGACGTCAGCTGAGTTTGCAAGAGTAATAGACAAACTAGTGATGACAGCAACGATATGCACCGAGTACACAGCTCTCGACACACACGATTAAAATCAAGAAATCCAAGTATGATGAATAAATACATACCTCTTATTTGTTGCAGATGCAATTCAAAACATACACACCTTCTTTACACTCGAGCAATAGCACTTGGATTATGTATTATATTTCGCATATCTCGAAAACGGCCCTGACGATTTGGATGAAATTTTGTATTTAGACTGGTTTTTGCTTTTTGAGTTAATCTACATAGTTCCATTCTTTCGTAAAAAGTCAGGTGTCTTTCCTTACAGCACGCGATTTTACACAAAACAATTTTTTAAATAAAAAGGCGAATTTCGTGTTTCTTGGGAACGGCTTTAACAGTTTGGATAAAATTTTATATTTAGATACGGATTTTGATTTTTAAGTTTATCTATATTGGTGCGTTTCCTAAAAAAAATTCATTTTTACACAATAATTATTTAATATCGCAATGTCGTAAATCTTTGTTACTACTGGATGTTACAGCAGAGGTGCATCAAAAATTTTGTGAGATGGCGGTATAACATTATCTGCAACTTACCGTACATCCAATAGTAACAATCATCCTAGATATGTTTTAGGTTAGACATGGTTTCCTCTGATCGCTGGTATTTCGGAAATGAAAATTTATATTGAGTTAACTGTTTGCTTTCAACTTTATTTGAATAAGTAACTTCTCTCACAAAATAAGATTTTACAAAAAGAAACAGAGCTAAGCTCGGTCTTCCACACATTATGGCAATAACAAGAGTAATATGCACATTACAGCATTAGATTACTGATTACTTGCATAACTGTATCAAAGTTTCTTGTTTAAACACAGTTCAAAGCAAGTATTGCCACAAACATATACAGTTCAGGATAAGTTCGCGAAAAAGTTCTACATACACACACAGATACACAGTTTATAAATTATAATTCAAAAACATTATCTTTCTTAATTTCCTCGATGTTAGACGTCGTCGTAAGTCTGTAAGAGTATTTCCAGCCCTTGAAAAAACACGCTCACATGGAACTGAGCTTCCCACCACACACAAGCGTCTTAACATTAGCTGGTACAGTCTCGGGTAATATATCTTATGTTCACTCCACCATCTAAAAGCAAAATATCTATGCTTTGTATTTAAAAGAAATGAAAGTTAAGCTAAATTTGCTGTGTGGAAGGGCTGTCAGCTGCGTTATGAATTACAAGGGTGATGTGCACTTGGAAAGACATCTTAGCACAGAAAAACATAGGATGATATGAGTCAAACCACGTCTGCCTCACTGCTAGATTTTGTTACTATAAAACAGACGTATGTAGTTAGATACGTTCAAGCCACTCAATGAAAATGGCATACCACGTAATTTCGCTCAAGCTTTCGCACAAATCGACTCCTCTTTCCTGGCATACTGAAATGAAACAATAGATGCAATCAAATCAAACGTGACTTTTCATCAATTAAGGCATTACATCTATAAATCGAGAATCACACTTGCAACGTCATATGCATGTTTATTCATAAATAAACTATTTCTGGCATATCTTATCATGACAGTTCGATTCTAACCCCATTGACAATTTCAGACATGTCCTGCCATCTGTGAGTAAGATTTAGAACTTTTTGCATTCCGTAAGAATCGTGCCATTGCAGATTAGAATGAATCGTAAAAGAATCGTGAACGAATCGGACGAATCGATTCGCAATGTGAGATTGAATCGTAGGAATCGAATCGGGAAAAAGACTCGTGTTGCCCAACTCTAGTGTCTAGAGGCTTTTAACGGTACACCGAAGGTCATAACATCTGTACTTAATACCCTATAATAACACGACAGTGTGAAAATATGTTGACTGAGGGCGGAGGCAAATGACAACAGTGACACCATGTTTTATACAGTTAAGAAGGAGCAGTAAAAATCTCCATTTGTCAACGAGTACCACCATCCAAAACTAAAGGCAACAATTATATGGGTATGAGCTATACAGTTTCAAAATGAACAAATGTGTGAATTTAGGTAGTATGGGCATTTTAACTGGCAATACTATTTAAATGTGAGTGTTTAATTAAAGTTCTCAAGTCAGTGGTAGTAGATACTTCGGAAGGACGAAGGAAATCACATATTCTCGTCTCTCCACAGACTACTCAACAGTATCACAGCATAATATTACGTAACACATGGTTTTTCTTCTGAGTCATTTAAAGAAGTACGAGGGACTAAGCAGTAATTCTTATTGTTCTGTTAGACTAAATTTATCCAATTTGTTCTCTAAGTTGGATGTAAGAGAAGCTCTCAGAAATGAGAAAAAAGATTCAACAAAAGATAGTGTACTCTGAAATCTCTGAGTAAAGCACGTCCTTCGTTATGTTTACCTACAACGCGAATGAAGAAAATTACGAGTATCGGTGACTCGTTTACGAATGTCAAATCACATCCTTCAGCATTTACTCTCACCACAGTTTAAAAATATAATTTTCCTTTAATTGTTTACTCAACACGTAATGAATCATATGTTTTTCAAAAAAAGTTGGATAATTTTATCCCTGTGACGTAATATCAATAGAATGCACTTACAGTAAGCGTGAACTGCTCCCCAGTGTTCATGTTACGTAGTCGAATAGGTCGTGCTCGCTTTGTGAGATTCCCCACGATAAGCTTCTTATCTTCCCACCATGGAGGGTGTGTTAGCTGCCTCCAGGCTGTAGTTGGTACTTGAGGTCCAATATGGGGTAGTGGACCATGTGGTGCATATGGTACAGAGACGTCCATTATTGGATGTATATAGTGCCTAATCTGCAAAACATTCCATTTATCAGCTTTGAAATATGGCATAAAATGAATAATATTAAACTATGGAACACCTCGAAAGAAAACCAGCAGATGATACAAAACTTACTGGCCAATCAGAGCAGGGAATGGCATGTGAATGACTCCCACTCATATGCATTAAACATTATGTAGGACGCAACATCTTGACCAAAGTAGGAAAAGAAATTCTTTCTGTTATCGAGCTACATCATTGATTATACTGTCTCTCTCTCTCTCTCTCTCTCTCTCTCTCTCTTCTCTCTCTCCCTCAAAAAACCAATATTATCGTTAAGTAGGAGTCGGTACCGTCTTTTTCAGTGTGTCTCGCTTCAATGTGGACAACAGTCACAGCTGATTATGAGCATGATCTTCGTAAGTGACCACAGCACCAAGAGTAAACTATCCAGCCTTACACTGAATGGATACCATGCGAGACGGTTCGGGAAGCCTTCAGGAAATTCAACAAACTACGCCCGAAGTTTATGCAGTGTGCTGCCCTCACGTCATTTCATTGCCCGAGCGGTGTCCTAACAACTAACAACATTATAGTCCTTCATACTCCGTAATGAATATAATGTCATTTCACAACTCTTTTCTTCTCATGGCTCTTGAAAGTGCTGCATATTACGCATATCCAGTAAAAAAATGTTAATTCAGTCTTGTGACCTTTCAAGACACACGAGCATCGGCGGAACCATAATTGTTTCCCCCTTCAGTATACTCTTAGGGAGGAAAACATCTTCTCGCATGTCTTAAATGGCTCAGGAAATATTTGACTCTGTACCACACACTGTAGTTGTTTAAGAACTTTTGCACTCTCCGCGCGCGCGCTCTTGTGTGTGTGTGTGTGTGTGTGTGTGTGTGAGAGAGAGAGAGAGAGAGAGAGAGAGAGAGAGAGAGAGAGAGTCCACGAGCCCACGAGTTTGTTGCCGTGCAGTGTAGTACAATCATAGTTCTGAACATCTTATGATAGCTAACTTGTCCAATAAGTGTAATGGACCGTAGATTCCTATCAAATTACAATAATATTCTACATTGTTATTAAGTGGTACATTTATTTCAGTGCAGTGTTCTGAATGAAGACACTTTCATGCTATTCACATACTGTATTTCGTTAACCATATTTCACCTGAGGTTTCATAGATCTAAGATTAATATTTCGTGACGATTTCTGTAAGTATGGCTCCCAGACAATACGAAAGGAATTATACTTACTCTCGCTAGTCTTTTGCATCATTCAAGTTGCTTCTCTCGCTACGTGCTTACATGAAGTGATCACTGGGTCTAGAGGAATGTTCGCTACTAACCGTCGGCTTTGACCTGCAACGTAATGGCTGCTGTGACGTCACGTTTTGGTGCTGTTTTGAATTGAATTTCTGTGTAGCCTTACATTCTATCGATCATAGTCTCGGAGGTTAATCCAAAAAGTAATCTGTTAATCTTTGCACGGGATTTGAAATTGCTTTTCAAAATATGAGGCAAGTGGGGGTCCAAGTTCTGCTCCTGATTTTTAAGATCTGAAAAAGAGTGAGAAAGAGGAACAACATATTTCTCACGTTCGTTTCACTGTTATGAGATTGGCTGATGAATTGAGGGAATCAATGAATGTCACCAGTTTCGCCAGACAGCACAAATTAATTGTTTGTAGCAACGATTTCCTATTTTCAACTTTTTGGATAAACACAGGAACAATTTGTTCATGTGGTGCCGTGCAAAAGATTTTGTGTGGGGATCTATTCGTTAGAGACATGGTTTGAGAAATCAAGACTTCCTATGAAAAGTATTTTACTACGTTCTTACATTTTCTATTTAAGATCTCCTGGTTGGCTTGCTGCTTATGAGACAGAAATAGGCCGCAAAACTGTTAGAGACTGGTTCTCATTTTTCCGGGAAGTTTGTGACGACATTGTTATGAGACGGGGCAAAACTGGTTGGGTTGGGTTGTTTTGGGGAAGGAGACCAGACAGCGAGGTCATCGGTCTCATCGGATTAGGGAAGGACGGGGAAGGAAGTCGGCCGTGCCCTTTGAAAGGAACCATCCCGGCATTTGCCTGGAGCGATTTAGAGAAATCACGGAAAACCTAAATCAGGATGGCCGGACGCGGGGTTGAACCGTCGTCCTACCGAATGCTAGTCCAGTGTTTAACCACTGCGCCACCTCGCTCGGTCGCAAAACTGGTGGACCGGGGGTTAAAGAAATTGACAAATCGCAGTTTGGCAAAAAAATAAATCGTAAGATAGGGCATGATATTTGTCGGACCATGGGTGTGGGGGAGGGGGGGCAGTTGTTTCGGGGAACCATTCTTCTCCAGACATTATTTTTAAGGCAATAAAGAAAGGGCAGCTTGTACAGTGTTTCAGTTAGTAAAAAGCTATATAGCAGATGGATCAATCATTATGTCAGATGGGTGGGCTAGTTATAAGGGATTAGACGAAATTGGGTAAATGGGTACATGCATTTGGTTGTGAATCATTGCCATGAATTTATGGAGAAAAATCAGGGGCATGTACAAACACAGTTGAAGAGTATTTAGGGGCAATAAAAAGTATTATTTGGCGAGGGAAAAAGAGGATTTGAGTACTACATCTACATCTACATCTACATGACTACTCTGCAATTCACATTTAAGTGCTTGGCAGAGGGTTCATCGAACTACATAGTCATTTAAATGGGTATGTCTCGAGGAAGAATGTTCCACAAAATCGATCATGTTTGAGGTTTTTATGGAGTGTGCGGAGGACGTATTTTCCAAAGAAAGAGAGTTAAGTTACTTTTTTCAAGTGGTGGTGCATTTCTGTTTTTTTATTTTAATGTTTGCAATTACTTTTGTTTGGTTAATTTTGTTTCTTGTTTGGTTTTGACGTATCAGGATTTTTAATAGTTCGCAGATAGCCTTAATTTCTTGGACGCCAACCTACTGGAGATATTAATTCGCTATTGGTAAGTACTGGTGCGTACACTATTACTGTAATTTTAATTTCTAGTCTAGTTTTGTCTAACAGTGACTTCCTGTGTCATGATTCTTGCATTGTGCTGATGTTGGCAATTGTTTGACGTTGTTGTTAGCGAATTTGTAGACAAAAATTGAGTACATGTAGAGCAAGAGGTGGAGAAAAAGAGAGACGCGTCTTTTGGAGAAGAAGTTCCGTATTTCCGAGAGAATGGTTACTTCGTGAGTCAATAGAACAGCCTCATGTTACGATAAAGATCTGATTTAGCCGGAGGTCTGTCTTACGATGGAATGTGATGATTTGAATGTGGGTTGGTAAAGCCAATGAATCTTACAGTGGAAACGGTATTTGTGGTGACACACTGATCAGTAACGTGACTTGAGATCTAGGTTCGGTTGGAATGCAACATTGTAGTTGTCAGTTGGCGAAGCCAACGAATCTTACAGCGGAAAAGCTTTCTATGGTGACAGACTGATCTGGACTGTAGCCTGAGGTCTAGGTGACGTTGGAACACAACATTTTGGCCAACGAAAAGAGGATAAGATTTCTGTGTTGACAGGCTGACCTGCATCGTAGCCTGAGGTCTATTTTAAGTTATAATTCAACAGTTTTCTCTTTAAAGCCAAGAAAACTACTCGTGGGAAGAGCCTCACCTGTAGTGTAGCGAGAGATCTGTGTTAAGTGTAATGCGCAAATTTTCTTGAGGTGTCGAAGGAAACGAATGCAAACACGAATGTTCGGTGCCTGGTTGATTTGTATCGTATGTCGCTATATATGATGCTCCTCGCAATATCCTACTTGTATTTACGACTTCGCCGAATATTTGATCTATGTAGTTCAATTTATCATCTGCGAATCAGTACTATTGTCATTGGCTGAATACATACTAACGTTCGTTGTGATGCTTGTTTGGCTTAGTTCCGAATATGATTCGATTTACAGGTAATTATTTATTTCGAATATTTCGGTGTTTCCGACTATAATATGAGCTACGTTTATTCAGGAAGCAAATGTGATTTCCGAGAATTATGGGAGCCACTATCAACTGTAGCAGACTTCGGAAAAGCAGCTGAGCCTGAAAGTGTACTTCTAGTTGAATTTCTTTGTGTGCTAGTTTTGACTCTTTCGTTTAGCAGCATGGTTTATTTCTGTTACATTGGCTGTATTTTGAGAAAATTAATCCGTATTTTTTATTTTGGTAATTTCTGGCGTTTTATTCTTTTTTAACAGATACCGGTATATACAGGGTGGTCCATTGATAGTGACCGGGCCAAATATCTCACGAAATAAGCGTCAAACGAAAAAACTACAAAGAACGAAACTTGTCTAGCTTAAATGGGGAAACCAGATGGCGCTATGGTTGGCCCGCTAGTTGGAGCTGCCATAGGTCAAACGGATATCAATTGCATTTGTTTTTAAATAGGAACCCCATTTTTATTACTTATTCGTGTAGTACGTAAAGAAATATGAACGCTTAGTCGGACCACTTATTTCGTTTTGGGATAGATGGCGCTGTAATAGTCACAAAAGTGTAAGTACGTGGTATCACGTAACATTCCGCCAGTGCAGACGGTATTTGCTTTGTGATACATTACCCATATTAAAATGGACCGTATACAAAAAAAATGGCTCTGAGCACTATGGGACTTAACATCTTAGGTCATCAGTCCCCTAGAACTTAGAACTACTTAAACCTAACTAACCTAAGGACATCACACAACACCTAGCCATCACGAGGCAGAGAAAATCCCTGACCCCGCCGGGAATCGGACCGTATACCAATTGTGGAAAAGGTCGATATCGTGTTGATGTATGGCTATTATGATCAAAATGCCCAACGGGCGTGTGCTATGTATGCTGCTCGGTATCCTGGATGACATCATCCCTTTGTCCGGACCGTTCGCCGTATAGTTAC
This sequence comes from Schistocerca gregaria, assembly GCF_023897955.1. Classification (NCBI taxonomy): domain Eukaryota; kingdom Metazoa; phylum Arthropoda; class Insecta; order Orthoptera; family Acrididae; genus Schistocerca; species Schistocerca gregaria. The sequence goes on from NC_064922.1 coordinate 370,166,410, forward strand.
GTTATTTAAGGAAACAGGAAGTGTTCAGCCATATGGGAAATGTCAACCACGACCTGCAGCAAATGATGATGCCCAAGTAGGTGTTTTAGCTGCTGTTGTGGCTAATCTGCACTTCATTAGCAGACAAACTGCGCGAGAATTGGGAATCTCAAAAACGTCGGTGTTGAGAACGCTACATCAACGTCGACTGCACCCGTACCATATTACTAGGCGCCAGAAATTTCATGGCGACGACTTTGAACGTCGTGTACAGTTCTGCCACTAGGCACAAGAGAAATTACGGGACGATGACAGATTTTTTCACGCTTTCTATTTAGCGACGAAGCGTCATTCACTAATAGCGGTAACGCAAACAGGCATAAAATGCACTATTGGGCAACGGAAAATCCACGATGGCTGCGACAAGTGGAACATCAGCGACCTTGGCGGGTTAATGTATGGTGCGGCATTATGGGAGGAAGGATAATTGGCCCCCATTTTATCGATGGTAATCTAAATGGTGCAATGTATGCTGATTTCCTACGTAATGTTCTAGCGATGTTACTACAAGATATTTCACTGCATGACAGAATGGCGATGAAATTCCAACATGATGGACGTCCGGCACATAGCTAGCGAGCCGTTGAAGCGGTATTGAATAGCATATTTCATGACATGTGGATTGGTCGTCGAAGCACCATACCATGGCCCGCACATTCCCCGGATGTGACGTACCCGGATTTCTTACTGTGGGGAAAGAAGAAGGATATTTGCTATCGTGATCCACCGACAACGCCCGACAACATGCGTCAGCGCATTGTCAATGCATGTGAGAACATTACGGAAGCGAACTACTCGCTGTTGAGAGGAATGTTGTTACACCTATTGCCAAATGCATTGAGGTTGACGGACATCATTTTGAGCAATGTGGTATTTACAGGTAATCACGATGCAACAGCATGCGTTCTCAGAAATGATAAGTTCGCAAAGATACATGTATCACATTGGAACAACCGAAATAAAATGTTCAAACGTACCTACGTTCTGCATTTTCATTTAAAAAACTTACCTGTTACCAATTGTTCCTCTAAAATTGTGAACCATATGTTTGTGACTATTACAGCGCCATCTATCACAAAGCGAAAAAAGTGGTCCAACTAAAACATTCATATTTCTTTACGTATTACACGAATATGTAATAACAATGGGGATTTCTATTTTTTTTTTTTTTAACGCAGTTGGTTAGAGCACTTGCCCGCGAAAGGCAAAGGTCCCGAGTTCGAGTCTCGGTCGGGCACACAGTTTTAATCTGCCAGGAAGTTTCATATCAGCGCACACTCCGCTGCAGAGTGAAAATCTCATTCTGCAGTTGATATCCGTTTGACCTATGGCAGCGCCATCTAGCGGGCCAACCATAGCGCCATCTGGTTTCCCCCTTCAAGCTAGACAAGTATCGTTCTTTGTAGTTTTTTCGTTTGACGCTTATTTAGTGAGATATTTGGCCCGGTCACGATCAATGGAGCACCCTGTATGTGAAACAGTGGTTTTAAAAAATTAACAGCGTCGCAAAGCAAACAATATTATTTGAGTTGTGTATTTTCGAATACTTTTACCAGAATCAATTCTTTCCACTTCGTCCATCATAGTGGTAGAGTCTGTCTTTGCGACAGCGCCTACTCGATTTCTTTTTCGTTCTAAAAACTATTTCTTTCACTGCAATATTCGTAATCCGTAATGCTTGCTTTGCGACGTTGTTAATTTTTTTATTCACTGTTTCTGTCTGCTACATTGAAGGAATCCACACTGATATGATGCCATATTTGACATAATACTTACGACGTTTGTCGCCTGTTTTTTACGTCACTCGCCAAAGCCTACGACTCGTATCAAAGACTCCTCTTTATCCGTAGTTACTGTTGTGGTTACTGATGATGTCCACTTACCTGCCCTGTTTCCTTTTGAAACCAGTGGGATATATCTTTGCCGGCATTCGCCAAAATCGGTTTAATTATATCACTTCCCTCATACTGTTTGACCAGCGACGTTAGATCGTAAATTTTTCCCAAGAAAGACACCCATATGTCGTCTGGCGTGTTATGTACGCACACCTCTGAAGGAGTAAAATAAGGAAGCGATGACGACATGATGCTAACACCAAAAACAAAACTGATTTAACCAACTTCTTCCTGTGCGGGGTTCACAATTCCAAAGAATAAATATTTTAGTATAAATCCATAATTAAATCAAAGATTTACGTTCATGATATACATGTATCGTGACTAAATGCTAACTGTCGTAAATCTGATTTAGAAATACATGTGTTCTTATGCGGTGAAAAAGTAAGCCAATATTTTGTCATCTCGTTCCCAAAGTAGTTTTCTTTTGTTTGTTCAAACGTTCGTTCACTAACGTATAATTCAGATTCGACTTTCATAAAAAAGTTTTTTCTCTACTGTTTGGTAATTACTGTAGTTCTCAAGGACAAGCTAGCATAAGAATCATTCTGGAAATTCGTGTAAAGCTGCCGATTTAGTGAGCTGTTTCTGTAATATTTTCAATGTAGGTCGTTTGTCATGCAGTTTGTGAAATTCTGGTCTCCCAGTGGTGAAATATGATAAGCAATAACTTTAGCAATGTCACGTGCTTTCTTGGTCACAGAATGGCTACATCAACCGTACCTAAGTAAATGTATTATGAAATATGATTATGCGACCAACTACTTTTATTGTATGTACAAGACACAATTTATAGTAACTACTGTGATTTATAAAAAGTTGTTCATTACCCGTGAGGAAAGTGTGTGGGACGGCGCAGTCGTTAGGATCTGCAAAAAGCCTCAGTGAACTTCCGATGTCATCCACCAGGTCATTTATGTATATGTACTGACTTGACAGAAAATCCTAAGAAATTTTGGTCTTATGTCAAAGCGGTAGGTGGATCAAAACAAAATGTCCAGACACTCTGTGACCAAAATAGTACTGAAACAGAGGATGACAGACTAAAAGCCGAAATACTAAATATTTTTTCCCAAAGCTGTTTCACAGAGGAAGACTGCACTGTAGTTCCTTCTCTAGATTGTCGCACAGATGACAAAATAGTAGATATCGAAATAGACGACAGAGGGATAGAGAAACAATTAAAATCGCTCAAAAGAGGAAAGGCCGCTGTACCTGATGGGATACCAGTTCGATTTTACACAGAGTACGCGAAGGAACTTGCCCCCCTTCTTGCAGCGGTGTACCGTAGGTCTCTAGAAGAGCGCAGCGTTCCAAAGGATTGGAAAAGGGCACAGGTCGTCCCCGTTTTCAAGAAGGGACGTCGAACAGATGTGCAGAACTATAGACCTATCTCTAACGTCGATCAGTTGTAGAATTTTGGAACACGTATTATGTTCGAGCATCATGACTTTTCTGGAGACTAGAAATTTACTCTGTAGGAATCAGCATGGGTTTCGAAAAAGAAGGTCGTTTGAAACCCAGCTATTCGTCCACGAGACTCAGAGGGCCATAGACACGGGTTCCCAGGTAGATGCCGTGTTTCTTGACTTCCGCAAGGCGTTCGATACAGTTCCCCACAGTTGTTTAATGAACAAAGTAAGGGCATATGGACTATCAGACCAATTGTGTGATTGGATTGAGGAGTTCCTAGATAACAGAATGCAGCATGTCATTCTCAATGGAGAGAAGTCTTCCGTAGTAAGAGTGATTTCAGGTGTGCCGCAGGGGAATGTCGTAGGACCGTTGCTATTCATAATATACATAAATGACCTGGTGGATGACATCGGAAGTTCACTGAGGCTTTTTGCAGATGGTGCTGTGGTGTATCGAGAGGTTGTAACAATGGAAAATTGTACTGAACTGCAGGAGGATCTGCAGCGCATTGACGCATGGTGCAGGGAATGGCAATTGAATCTCAATGTAGACAAGTGTAATGTGTTGCGAATACATAGAAAGATACATCCCTTATCATTTAATTACAAAATGGCAGGTCAGCAACTGGAAGCAGTTAATTCCATAAATAATCTGGGAGTACTCATTAAGAGTGATTTAAAATGGAATGATCATATAAAGTGATCGTCGGTAAAGCAGATACCAGACTGAGATTCATTGGAAGAATCCTAAGGAAAATGTTACAGTACGCTTGTTCGCCCACTGTTTGAATACTGCTCAGCAGTGTGGGGTCCGTACCAGATAGGGTTGATAAAAGAGATAGAGAAGATCCAACGGAAGGCAGCGCACTTCGTTACAGGATCATTTAGTAATCGCGAAAGCGTTACGGAGATGATAGATAAACTCCAGTGGAAGACTCTGCAGGAGAGATGCTCAGTAGCTCGGTACGGGTTTTTGTTAAAGTTTCAAGAACATACCTTCACCGAAGAGTCAAGCAGTATATTGCTCCCTCCTACGTATATCTCGCGAAGAGACCATGAGGATAAAATCAGAGAGATTAGAGCCCACACAGACGCGTACCGACAATCCTTCTTTCCACGAACAATATGAGACTGGAATAGAAGGGAGAACCGATAGAAGTACTCAGGGTACCCTCCGCCACACACCATCAGGTGGCTTGCGGAGTATGGATGTAGATGTAGAGTAGATCGTGAACTCACCCGGGACTGCCAGCTCCTCCTTGCTCTATTTTAAAGCGACCTGACGTCCTGAAAAGGCCGGAACAATACCGATTTTTTGAGTCCTGTCTCCTTGTTCTCATCGGGTTCTGCCGAGATGCATAAATGTTCTGGTTTTTATAAATCAAGCCAAATTATTGGTCATGTGATTTTAAATAGGTTATGTTTTATATTTATAGCATTGTACAACTAGCTATACTGTTTTTTCAATATAGTATCCCTGATCTAACATACATGACGGGCCTCAAAGAGAAATGCGTTCACACGGCGTACTTGATGATGCGTTCCGGTTCGAGATCTTCGGTTACGCTTGCGCTGAAGTTGGGACTACTGAGCTGATTTGCTTGGCGGTAACCCTAACGCTTTCATGTGTAATTCGTTGGCTTCAGTATTCAAGGACAGTGCAGGTAATAGGTTCTTTATTCAGTCTGTTTTGACGGTAACCAGCTGAAACGGCACTGCATTTTCAGTTCGTAACTGCAGGAGAGGTAAGTAACGTGCTAGCGACTGCTATGCGGTTGCGTGACGTCGATAGTGAAGTTCGCTCCAGTGATGTTCGTGTGTTTAGTGGTATAGTGTCGCGTGTACGCGGTTAACAAGTGAAACGTAACTGTTAGGTGCGCTGTATTTTCAAATACAACTGAACGTCTTTGTGTACTCTTTGTTCCTCGCTGCGAATTTTTATATCTTTTGTACGTTCTGTATTTTGTGTTCCGTTCTTGATTCTGTCACTCCGGGTTACAGTAATCGCTTACTGATTTCCTCTCTAGCATTTGTACATTCAAGAGCGATTTCCACAGGCTTTACGTTCCAATCAATACTTCACGAACGGTAATAATTGTTGTACTCCATGTTCACCATGTTCGCCGAATACAGTTGCCACAATAAAGTCTTTTGTACCAGTAAACCTCCAGTCCCTGTGTGTTCACACTTTGCAAAGGTCGGGGACATCCCAAATTGAGATGTTCTCGACGGACGTATGCATAATCCATTGTCATAAAGAATCTAATATAATTCTATTTTTAATTCAGTTTAAGCAAAACAACTAGCAAACACTATCATTTACTTTTAATAACCTGTATCTATTCATAATAAATAGAGGTCGAATAGACTACGATGTGCGTTGCGCGAAATGTGGAGGTGAGTTTTTGTTGCTCATTGAGGGAAGTACAGCATAAGAAAAAATCTGAAAACCACCAAAGACAACTTGGCAGATACTAGCGTCGCATCTTCCGGAAGTTGAACGTGCTGCTTTCGGCAAATTGTTCTATTCGAGGATGAACTAAAAATTGTCTACAGGCACATGTGCCTTTTGCATAATACAAGAAAACCACAGCTTTAGTTCATGTGCTTGTACTTTTAAACTTTTCAGAAATGCTCCGGAACTCAGTACACTTGTGGCCGCACAAAATACCAAGCCATTGTTGTTAACGTGCTCGCACACTGTCGTGATGAATTGCAGCGGGAACTGTACAAAGCACACGCATTATTGTTCTTTCTAATGCATCTAGTCATTGAAACACAAAAAAAATCTTCCCTGTTCTTGTCCGATACTTCTTGCTTCTTGAAGCCATATGTGTGAAAATTTTCCAGTTTAAAAAGGAGCCTGGTGAAGCTCCAGATATTGCTGGAAACTATCTATGTGATACTGTCGTAGAAAATAATTTAACTGATAAGTTTGTAGCAGAGAAATGCCAACATAAACTTTGGTGGACGATCTCGAAGACTGACAATGTTTTTCGCAAATGAAACGACTAGCTAGATTGTCATGGCATTGTTGGTGCAGGATGAGCAGCGCACGTAGTGCATAGAGCTATAAAGACAGCTGTACGTTGTTTATCCGTCGATGTAGAGCATGTCGTTCACAAGATTTATTATTACTTCAACGTATATTCTGCCCATGTTCCTTTTTAGACGTGCGAACGTCGAAATGGCAGATATTGAGATAACCGGTCGCGGAACTGAAAAGCAGCTACTATCGCTTAGTGGAGGAAAGGCGCCAGTACCAGATGAGATATTTATAAGTTTCTATAAAGAATATGCGAAAGAACTTGCTCCCCTTTTTAGCAGTAATTTATCGTAGATCGCTTGAGCAACGAAAGGTACCGAACGACTGGAAAAAGGCGCAAGTCATTGCTGTTTTTAAGAAAGGCCATAAGACAGATACACACAATTATAGACCTACATCATTGACGTCAATCTGTTGTAGAATTATGGAACATGTTTTATGCTCAAGAATTATGACGTTTTGGGAAAATGAACATCTGCTCTATAAAAATCAACTTAGATTCAGCAAACAGAGATCCTGCGAAACTCAGCTCGCTTTGTTCCTCCACGAGATCCACAGTGTAGTGGACAACGGCGCTCGGGTTGATGCCCTGTTCCTTGATTTAGTCAGGCATTTGACTCCGTCCCGCATTGCCGTTTAATGAAAAAAAAATGCGAGCTTATGGAGTATCGGAGCAGACCTGCAATTGGATTCAAGACTTCCTTACAGATAGAACTCAACACGTCGCTCTTAGCGGTACAAAATCGACTGATGTACAGGTAATATCCGGAGTACCACAGCGAAGTGTGGCAGGACCTTTGCTGTTTACAATATATATAAATGATATAGTAGAAAGTGTCGGATGCTCTTTAAGGCTATTCGCAGATGCAATTGTCTATACCAAAATAGCAATGCCGGAAGATAGTAAGAATTTGCAGAACGATCTGCAGAGAATTGATTATGGGTGCAGGCCCTGGCAGTTGACTCTGAACGTAAATAAATGTAACATATTGCACATACGTAGGAAAAGAAATCCACTGCTGTACAGCTACAGTACTGATGACAAACAGCGACCTTAAGTGGAATGACCATATAAAACAGATAGTGGAAAAAGTAGACACTAGACTCAGATTCGTCGGAAGAATCTTAAGAAAATGTAACTCATTGACGAAAGAAGTGGGTTATAAGGAGCTTGTTCGCTCGATTCTTCAGTATTGTTCACCTGTCTGGGATCTCTATCAGGTAGGAGTGACAGAGAAGATCCAACGAAGAGCGGCGCGTTTCGTCACAGAATCGTTTAGCTTGCGAGAGAGCGTTACGAAGATGCTAAACAAACTCCACTGGCAGTTGTTACAAGAGAGGCGTTGTGCATCACGGGGAGAGTTTCTATTGAAATTTCGGGACAGCATTTTTCAGGAGGAGTCGGACAAGGGCTTACTTCCACATACATCTTGCGAATTGACCACGAGCAGAAAATTCGAGAAATTAGAGCCAATACAGAGGTTTAACGGCAGCCATTCTTCCCACGCACTACTCGCTAGTGGAAAAGGTTTTAGAGGCATCAGGTAGTGGTACCGAAAGTATCCTCCAGGTAGTGCTACCGAAAGTATCCTCCAGGTAGTGCTACCGAAAGTATCCTCCGCCATACGCCATTAGGTGGTTTGCGGAATATGATGTAGATGTAGATGAAAATACTTATCATAGACGCAAGAATATTTTTATTTGTTGTTGTTGTGGTCTTCAGTCCTGAGACTGATTTGATGCAGCTCTCCATACTACTCTATCCTGTGCAAGCTTCTTCATCTCCCAGTAACTACTGCAACCCACATCTTTCTGAATCTGCTTAGTGTATTCATCTCTTGGTCTCCCTCTACGATTTTTACCCTCCATGCTGCCCTCCAATACTAAATTGATGAGCCCTTGATGCCTCAGAACATGCCCTACCAACCGATCCCTCTTTCTAGTCAAGTTGTGCCAAAAACGTCTCTTCTCCCCAATCCTGTTCAATACCTCCTCATTAGTTATGTGATCTACCCATCTAATCTTCGTCCACAAACATGACTTCCGCCTGCAAAATGGTTTAAATGGCTCTGAGCACTATGGGACTTAACTTATGAGGTCATCAGTCCTCTAGAAATTAGAACTACTTAAACCTAACTAACCTAAGGACATCACACACATCCATGCCAGAGGTAGGATTCGAAACTGCGACCGTAGCGGTCGCGCGATTCCAGACTGTAGCGCCTAGAACCGCTCGGCCACTCCGGCCGACTTCCGCCTGCAATTAGGCCTATAAGAAGAGGCAGTAATTTCTCCTTATCATCAAGATTTAATAGGTATGGAGAGACTGTATGATCGGCAACCACAGAAAATTAGAGATAAATTAATGATGTCAGCGTAACATAATAGTGATTTCTATTATATATACGCATGTGTAACAATCGAACAGTTGACCTTTCTTTAAGCACCGAGTTTGCTGCAAAATACGGTTTGTGTGACTTTAGCATTGGTACGTTGCATTGTATTTTTCTTACGTTGCGAGGAAGACTGTTCATGGTGCCAATTTAGTTTCAACAAGAATTCATGCTTTAATTCCAGTACTGGAAGTAGCAGTTATCTCTCATTACATAAATCTCATCCCGATTCACACTCTTTGTGTTAGCTGTGGGGTTGCCCCCTAGCAAAATCGACCAACTGACATAACACAATTGGCGACCGATTTTCCAGGACAAAGTCATAGCTAAACGTGAACAGACTTTTTGTAGCGAATATTAAACGAACATACGAAAAATTTTTGCCATTATTGTGTAATAGAAAAACTAATTATTGTCTATTTTCTTATTGCAATAATACGAGAGCAACAAAAGCCTTATTTTATGGAAACGAGGATCAGATAATTAAAAAGACAAAAATATCCACCAACAGGAGACTTAAGTGAGCTGCTTGACTACACATAGAAAGTAGGAAATTTGTGCAATGGTTTGCATGGTTACGCCTAGTAGCGCCTGTCTTGTCGTATTTAGCTTTCTTACCCTTTTCCTCACCGTTTACCTACTAGAAAATTTATTAATCTATAGGAATCAAAAATCATCCCAAACGTTGACTCATTAGTATAACGTAAATTATTACGAGAATTTCAATCATTTGTGTCGTAATACTCCAGATCACGTGATATGGTGTAGTACTTTTAGACAACTTAAGGAATTTTTCGGAACACTATTTCATAGGAAATGGCAAGGTTTCAGATGCAAGATTTATTTACACACAAAAATTCTACTGATTTTTATTATTTTTTTATGATTGCTAGTACGATCAGAATGTGTGACCAGAATTATCTATTGTTGATGGTAATACAGAATGTGCAGTCGGCCAAAATGGCAGTGATTTGCACGAACAGATAAATGAAAACGAATCGCCAACCGCGCAGCCAGCAGAATCAGAGATAGGTACGATAGATGTGACAAATGACAGCACAGATACACAGACAAACTATGACATACCATGACGACTATCGACGAGACTGTATCACGCACCTCCAGAAACGATATAACGCTGCTAACCGAAACAGAGGAATGTGAAACAGCAATGTATTTTGACAACATAGGACGTACACCTATTATCGGTAATCCGAATGTTCACACGCAAAGTACGACTAATAGCAACGATAATAGTACCACCTATGCTCTGTTACAGCAATTACTGACAACTGTGAACGATGTGAACACGAAATTCAATAAACAACAGCTTAGTAACTTGAACACAAAATGTAACAATTTGTCACGAAGTTTTCCAGAATTAAAAACAGAAAAAAACCAATTGTTGGAGGAATTCCAGAACAGTTTCATACAACAGTTCAATGATCTGACAGAAAATCTTCACACGGAGATACCTGCAAATTTAAAAGAAATGAAAAAAACAGCTAAAACAGGAGGTTATTTCTGACGTTAAAGAAAGTATCGATGTTTTGAACGAAAATGTAGGTTCAGTTAGTGACAATCAAGAACACGTAGAAAGCGAATTAAAGAAAGTCACGGACACGATAATAGTAAAAGAACAAATCAAAATCAAAAGAGTAATACTATAAAGAAAGTGAGCACTACTGTCGACAAGCTACACAAGAACTATGAAGGGTTACCATTGGTAGTGGAGGAGCTAACATAAGAGTAGAAAGCTGGAATTAGAATCTGAATGTGCCAAAAGTGAAAGAACTTAGGGAAAAATCTAGACGATATAACCAAAAGAGCAGAAACAGGTACAGTAGAAGAAAGTAGTACATTAGCGCAGAAGGTAGTATCTGAATGCAAAGCGTATGTAGACGTGGTAGAATAGGCCATGAAGAAATCATCAAATGAAGTAGGTTAGGTTGCAAATATTCAAATACATGTGCCCAAGACGCATCCATGTAATAGCTATCCACATCTTGTCACAAGCCCGATAACGAGCATAATTGAAGATTACAAAATTCGTAATTTGCCTACAGCAGTATATACAACACATGTGAAATTGCCACACAGTGTACAGCACACTTGTAATAACACACCGATGTCAGATAATACAACATGTTTAACATCCATCTTCGCTGATAAAAAGTTGCTTAGACATAGGCAGTTTCTCACGTATTCGACAGATGGAAAGCGTATGAACCCGGTAGATTTTATCAGTGCATTCCGCAACGTATTTCCGCGTAACTGGACAGAGGCTCCAACGATAAGATTTGTTGTTGGTTACATCCAAGGTGACGTTCTTCTGTGGGCCACTGCACTGAAACGGCAGAACGTTGTCACACTTACGAGCAATTTTAACGTGCTTTCTTATACAAGTACTGGTCGGAAGCCGTTCAAGAAAGAGTAAGACGTGAAGTGTTTTACCCGGCACCATTTAATAGCAAGCATGGAAGCTTTCGGGGTTATTTCGAAAAGTATTGAAATAAGACCAGATATTGGACCAATCCCATATCACAGGTGGATGTACTGAAGATATTAAAGAACTTCCGCCACAATAAGGAAAAAATTAGAAACCACACCAGAACATGACACTGAGTACTTTTTGTCAGTTTTGGATTCCATTGGCCTGATTTATGAAGAGGTAACATAAAGCTGCAGATAAACGAACGCCTGTACCCCTCTCTGGAAACCAACCTGTAAATAATAGTGTTACTACACGACAAGCATGGCAACCATATCCGTCGCAGTAAATACAAAAAGCGAATGGATATGATAATGGGAATGGGGAAAACAAAAGATTTAAGCGAGGCTATCAGAACACCACGAACAATTACAATGGACAAGCGAACTGCGGTCCGCTTGTACCACGCTATCCGCTGCCCGTAACTGTAGTACGTTCATCATAAGAATAAACCTGATGTAAACATTGCACTTGTATTCTTCCGCGTTTGCGGTAACCTCATTGGATTTCAGTTTCACGTGGGACTGCTGCCAATCTGTCAAGTACGATAATAAGGGTAAGTTTTATGCTGTGCGTTGCGCGCACATCAACTTGCCGACAATACGGGACAACAAAAACTGGAGCATTTAACTTGGACAGTACTGGCCGGTCAGCTGGTACAGCTAGCCTGCAGTGACTCGCCTAGTTGCGGCTCACACGTAAAAATTGATGATCAGAGGAGCAGTACAGCTTCGAATGTCATTTTTTTTTTAACAGAATGAAATGATACACTGCAAATCTCCCACAATACGCTTCTTGGACGACTAGACGCAAACCGCAACACGTTATCGTTTTTAGCTAATGTATTGTTGTAATTAAAAACAAACCACAGGGTAATTTTTCTGCATGAGCTGTGTGTAACGTAAGAGAGTATTGAAGGATTTCACCGTATAGTTAAATATTGAAGCTACTGAAGGTATGAGTCAGTCGTCTGGTAATCACTTAGCTCTTTCCTTATCCGAATCCGAGAAATACATTTCAGTTCTGGAAGTGTCACCTGCTACGTCGATAACGAGCCTATCGACATCAGAATCCACGAAGCCAACCAGGCGCAGCATTTTCTCTTCTTCTTTTATGACGAGCCGTTCTATACCCCGCCAACGATCGGCGGTGACGTGTGAAAAAGCTGCGTGCGTTAGTTCCAGTACTTCTGGCAGCTTGGCCTTAGATCAGTTCTGTTAGGTTCATATTGTAATGGCCCAGTAGCAAATGTAAATCAATGTAATGTAATGATACTGTGAAAACGATTGTTTTTCATGTTTCTACGATACTTATCTACCTCTGCGATATAAAGTAATGGACATGGTCCAAATAAAGAGGGATTGGTTTATCATTTTTGCCTTTTCTTAACTTAAACAACTTCTATGAACAATCTTTCATAAGACATCGATAATTAAGAATTTGCCTTTGAAATGGACACAGGAATTACGCGTCCAATATATAATTAGAAACACGAAGACCTGTATTATCATAAAAAGGATGATTTTTATAATTACGAGTTGTAGGTACTTCAGATTGAACGAGAAAAAAATAATACTGCGGAGATTTGAACTATTGCAAGAATATCTGCATGGGGTTGATGACAGTACTGGTGTTATATATTTTTTTGGTAATTATTGTGATTTGTATCACAAACCATTGCTTTTAATAGTATTTTGTATACCTTTGAAAAATAATTAAACGAAATTTTAAAGAAAAGCAAAGTTTGCTTGCTTCTGACATGAGATTTTTAACTTAGGGTCTATTTTTTAAAAGGGTGTTAGTCAATGAAGTTTACAGTTCAATTAAAATAGCATAATTACTTAAGGTGAAAATCCTTCTCATATAAACTCAGATATTACTGTACTAATCACATAAAACCACGAAAAAGCACCTATGTTTCGTAGTTTGGTGTTGACACAGTTTTTTGTGTGTTCTGAAAAATTTACTCAGCATGAGAAACGCCCTTACAAAAAACTCGATTCAAATAGATAAAATATATGAGAAATTGCTGAGGTTGGGTCTGTTTTTGTACGCTCTTGTCTAGTAACTGAGCCGTCAAAACGGAGGGCAGCTAAAATTATTGCAAATCTGCATCTGCAAATTTCTCTACCAGTCCCATCAGTTGCAAATATTGAGTTCAAATGCTTGTCATTTGATTTGAAAATAGACGTAAAAAAGATAAGGCCAAGGAATGCTTTCAACTCCACAATATCAATATCTACTACCAAATATTTGTTATCTCTAAAGTTATTTCTTATGACCTCTATTTTTTTTATTTGAGCGTAATAATACTTCTTCTAAAATATCATTTGTAAAAATACAGGACCAAGCAGCTGGCTCAGAGCAACTTTTTCCAAGTAGTTTAGCAGGGCCAATTTATGGCAGGTGGAGTGGAACACCACTTGAACCTATTTTTTCCAAAATAGTTCTGAGCTGTCATGCCCTGAGATGCAACATTTTCCTCCACACTGCATCCTTGTTCTTAATTTTCCAACGAAATGCCTGATTCGGCTTCATATTCCTGATTGTCATCAGTACCATTATCTAACTCCGAATTCGAATTCTGGTCAGTTTCCAAATCTGGGTCAAAGTCCTGTTCACTTCCACAATCGCTCATAGCACCTTCCAGCCATTCCAGAAAATTGGGGTCGTTAACATCCATCGACTGTCGTTGTGAATATGCCATTTTTGTCTGAAACAATATCAATTATTTTTAATAAAAGAGTTTCATAAATCACTTACTGCAGAACATCCACTCCTGTCAACAGCTCAGAAGCTACTGCCTGAAAGGTACTATGAACCACAGCTCCTAATAGCGGCCCCTATGGGAATTACAGAATAAATAAGTGGCTGGGGCTCCCAGGACCCCACCATACTGGTTAAGGGCTAGGGTTTCAATATCTACCTGGGACCTCGTTGGCACACTCTGAGATTGGGAAGTGGAAATGAAGTAAAAAATTTATTTAATATAATTACTTTTTATTTAGAACAATTACAATGTACTTGTTGTGGCAGAAGTAATTGGTACACCGTATTTTCCCGATTTCACCTTTTTCAGCAAGTCTTTTTTCCCTTGTAGGTATTTACAAAACTCAATGCAACTCAGCTTGTAGTTAAACTGGCACTGTACGATTGAATGCCAGCTGCTGTGACCGAGCGATTCTAGGCGCTTTAGTCCAGAACAGCGCTGCTGCTACGGTCGCTGGTTTGAATCCTGCCTCGGGCATGGATGTGTGTGATGTCCTTAGATTAGTTAGGTTTAAGTAGTTCAAAGTCTAGGGGACTAATGACCTCAGATGTTAAGTCCCATAGTGCAAAGAGCCATCTGAACCATTTGTAAGATTGATTCTGCTGTCCCTGGCAGCAGTCGATTTGTTGGTCTTCCGTTTCCTTAAGAAAATAAATCCACCTCTCTTCCACGGAGTGTTTAGACTTCCATTACTCTGAGTCACGCTTAGCTTCTAGAAAGCTCTTCAGACACATATGATACTGGAAAAAGTTGTCGTCTGGAATCTTAACCATATTTTTGATCAGGTACATAATAGTGTTTTCAGTGATCACCGTATCTGGGGTTTCAAATAGCGTTATCCAATCAGATACATGATGTATATTAAAAGAAATAACTTGTGTAATCAAATGCTGTGGTATAGAAAGCCATTGTCCCTCCTTCAAATTTCGAAGTGAACTCAATTATTTATTGAATATAGAACAACTGTAAGTAGGCTGTTTAGGTTTTTTATATTGGTAACGCCACGTAGCGCTCTGTATGAAAATCACTGGCTGTGCTGTGTGCAGTCAGTGGCTGGTTGGCATTGTTGTAATACTCGCCATTGTAGTGTTGGGAAGCTGGATGTTAACAGCGCGTAGCATTGGGCAGTTGGAGGTGAGAGCCGCCAGCAGTGGTGGATGAGGGGAGAGAGATGGCGGAGTTTTGAAATTTGTAAGACGGGATGCCATGAACTGCTATATACATTATGACTTTTGAACACTATTGAGGTAAATACATTGTTTGTTCTCTATCAAAATCTTTCATTTGCTAACTATGCCTATCAGTAGTTATTGCCTTCCGTAGTTTGAATCTTTTATTTAGCTGGCAGTAGTGGCGCTCGCTGTATTGCAGTAGTTCGAGTAACCAAGATTTTTGTGAGGTAAGCGATTTGTGAAACGTATAGGTTAATGTTAGTCAGGGCCATTTTTTTGTAGAGATTTTTGAAAGTCAGATTCCGTTGCGCTAAAAATATTGTGTGTCAGCTTAAGCACAGACATGTGTAATTTTTCTAAGGGGACGTTTCATATGTCGACCCTTAGCCGAGGATACCTCACTGGAATCTTCTGATTTTTTCTTGTAGTTTGTGTAATTAGTGTAGATTTTGTTTACTGCTAGCGCGTAATTGCAGAGGGACTCTCCTTAGTAGTTGCAGTGTTTCATTGTTGTACAGTAAAACAGGTGTGGCACGCATGTAAATTTGCACCAAGTATTTCGCAGCTGCGCTTGCAATTAACGAGATATTATTTTCAGTGCTATGTTAATGTGTTCTCTTATTTTTGCTCTTCAAATTGTGTTTTTTTGTGTTGTCGTGTGAAATATTGTGACAATAATGGCGTCTGAAAAACGTAGCACTAGGCTTCAAATTAAACTGAGAAATGACAGTGAAGACGAAAGCAGTGTGTTAGCGCCACCGAGTAATGATTAACTAATGTTCAAAGTAGTAATTTGGTAATAGTGCATATGGAAATGGAGCGGGCTGCAAATACTGGCGTAGGCAGTGAAACAATTAGTAAACAGGGAAACATTATCGATCGATCGGTCGGCAACAGCTCGCCTCAGGATTCCGAAATGACAGGAGACAATCTTGCAAATACTGTAGATTCAGGTTTTGCGTCCTCGCCGTTTTCTCAAATAAATCAAGACACATTTTCTGCTTTTCAAAATGCGAATATTGCCGGTTCAAATGCACCGCCGAATAGCACTGAGGAACATGTTTCAGACACCAGTGCACTGTTATTACAGTTAAAGCAAAAAATGGGACAAAGGCTACAAAAGTTAGACACAACGCTTGAACAAAATCAGAAACAAATGGAACAAAATCAGAGACAAACACAGCAAAAGCTTCAAAAGTTAGACACAATGGAACAGAATCAAACACAGCAAAATCTTCAAACGTTATAAACAATGGAACAAAATCTTCGAAGTTAGACACCACGCTTGAACAAACACGCGAAGATTTAACTACTGAGTTACATAACATTGAATCAAAATGTCAAAAAGTCTGTAATGACGTAAAAATACAAATTTGTGAGCATTTCCAACGAATTTTTTCGCGGCATGATAATACATTACAGAATCACGAATTAGCCATAAAGGAGCTGCAAACTATTGTTCATGAAAATCATGAGACCTTGCAAGCTAAAATTGATTCGGTTGCATCTATCGATTCGGTTACGCAACTTGCAAAAACTCAGGAAGACTTAAAGGACACAGTAGATACGATTTCAACACAAATGGACACTCTGAAATTTGGTTCAGAAAAACACACTGAGGAAATAAGTACACTATCGGAGAAAGTATCCGAACTTTCGGATCAGTTCATTAACTTATCTACAAAGGTAGATGATGGTCTGAAGGACACAGAAGAGTGCGAACAAATTAGGAAATTCAAACAAAATCAGAATCAAATTAATACGCAACACCAAAGAGAAATCCGGGATATACAAGATCAGCTGACACATGTAATACAAGAATTACGTATTTCAGAGGACACTCGCGCTCCAACACGGGAAGAGGGACTTACAAACACGGAAAAGCCACAAAATAATAACACAGGGCATTTCGGAAATTATGAAAGAAATTGGCAAGGTGCACCGAATTTAGAGATGGAACCGCCGACACGACGTAACAATGACCGATATGCTACTCGCCGACACGATGATTCTGACTATAAGCTGTTCATTACTACAGGTAAATTCAAATTATTTAAGAATTCTGATACTGACATTCATCCACAAGCATGGCTTCATAAATTCTCTCATTGTTTTCCTCCAAATTGGTCATTGGAGCACAGGTTAGAATTTATGTGTGGCTACTTAGAGAATGAACCAGCTGTAAGAATGCGATCGGTCATTCACGATTGTCACAGTGAAGGAGAATTTTCTCATGCCTTCCTCTCAGAGTATTGGTCTCAAGCTACACAAGACCGAGTAAAACATAGCATCATAATGATGAAACGTTTCGAACAATCTGAATTTTCCAGTCTTATGAAATATCTTGAAGGCATGTTGCATAAGAATCAGTATCTTTCAAACCCATACAGCCCCTCAGAACTCATCCGCATTTGCTTAATCAAATTGCCTGAATATTTACGACATATTATTTTAGCAGGACGATGCAAAGACGACATTGAAGCTTTTCAGGGACTGTTACAAGAACTGGAAATTGACACTGACAATCGCGGAATGCGAAAACAGGAACACAACAAATACAGGTCACATCCGTCGCAATTCCGCGATGAAAGAAATAATAACTGGACACGACAAGGCTATTCTCACAACACAAATCGTGATCAAAACAGACACCACCCGTATGACAACCATTGGCAGAATAATAGTAACAGAGAAAGATCGTTTTTCCATAGTAATGAATGTAACAGAGACAATAATTACTATCAAGGGAGACAGAATAACTTCAGACGCAACAGTCCACCACGTAGTTACGATTCCGGGAGACATTCTCCACCACATGACCGACAAACAAGAAACTATGTAAACTACCGACAAAGCGACAGACCTGAATTCCATCAGAACTGGCGAGCTTCAAACAGGGCAGGGCCTTCTCGTCAAGATCAATTTGTAGAAGTTAGGTCTCCTAATCCCAATAACGAGGCACGCCAACAAAGAGATAGCAGACAATGACTCCCACCACAGGCAGCCACGTGCGCCGGCTGGCTCAGAGAAAAATAACATAGACGCTAACCTTGAGAAAAATTTGAGCATTCTTTACCGATGTACCATATACCTTATGATAATTCCGTTGAAGCTGAAACTCTGCGTACTAGGAAGAGTAAAGGACTCCACCACACTTCACATGTAAAGCCGTTTATTGAAAGATAATATGCTTTTTAACTTTGCCTTTCCCAAAAAAATTTCTCTTTACTTTACTAGTATGCTTTGTCAGACTTATAATCAGTTAACATGCAACAATGTTTGAAGTTAAATATCCAAACAAGAACCAAAAGACTTATTTAAACAGAAATTACGAATGCATTGTTATAGTGAACAGACGACACAGTGTTATTGTGTGTGTACATTCTTGCTTGTTAGTGGCACGATTACGTAATGACCATAAGGCTCACATACTTAGAACATTTACCAACACTGCTAATGAGATTTTAATGCAACATTTAGGTTTACTTGAAAATACATTCTGGATTTAAAGTACTTTCTGTGAGATACCAGATGACACAGTGGTTAGTTTATGTGACAGCCACACGATTTTATCACGACACTACTAATGAGTGATAATTTACAATGTTGCTTTTGCGGTTTATCTGTTTTATATCTGCACAGTTTTTCTGAATTCTTCTGGAAAATAAAACATGTTTTAGTAGTAACTTTTGTGGTATAGCTACAAGGAGACAGCCTTTTCTGTAGCACAGTACTTTCTTCATCACAGCAATAAGCGTAATAACTAAGATATCTATACGCAAAGCATTTCACTTTTGTTTATCAGTTCTGCAGAACTTAGATTTCAGAGGACGATAACGACGACACTTCCACAGAGATTATCTTACAACATGACGCACAGTTTAGCGCTACAGTACACGTATTTGAATGATTAATTTTGTACCTAAACCACTTATTTTTCAAGATTTTTTAATTACAAAGAAAGATTTCCGTGATACATTTCATTCCATTGCTGTAATCTGTAACACCTGAGGGTATAATTACATTAATCCTCAGGGGGGTACACGCTTACTTTGGGTACCATGTGTCTGGCAAGTACAAGGAGCCCTAGCTAATATGGTATTTGCTTATACAACTTTACACATCGGTACCATATTCCTCTAACACAGAATTACACAACTATCTGATTATTTAACAGAGAAAGAAACTTTTTTTTTACTATGTCAGTGACAGATGTTTACGTAATTACATAGTTGGATAACTTCACACATACGAAATTGTATTTGTCTGTACTTTGTGAACTGTTCATATTTTTTCGGATTCCACTGTGATACTATGAGAGCTTTGAATGGCATATTTGGTATGGGATCATGATTTTTAAAGTACGTTTGAGGTAGATGAAACCTTTGACATGAGCAGAGAATTTTTTTTTAGGTTTTGAAATTATTGAAGGAAGCTACGACGATTTTGAGATTCGGCTGAGGTTTTATGATGTTATGATGACAATGTGTATTATGCTGTTGAGGTATTTTTTTGATCAATAAGATGATGCTACCGTATATGAGTAATTTGATTATGCTACACATTTATAATGAAGAAATATTGAAGAAGTGTCTATGAATATGTATATGTGTAATAAAGCAAGGGATAATGAGTAGTGGTTAGGGACTCTGGTTTGTGAAAAAGGTTGTTGTAAACCAAGAATCGTACTTTAAGAGCTATGAAATGTATGTAAATGCGTGAATGTATTACAATGCCGACGAAAATTTTTTGGACGCTGTTGTATCAATAGGATTTTGTTTCTACAGATTTGTAACGCAAATTCTTGACCTGTGAAATTTTTTATATCAGTTGCCACTGTAGCGGGAACTGGTCTCGTAAATATTTCGGTAAGAAAGTTAAGTGACCATCTGCACGTAATGCGTCGTGGGCACCCAGCTGTGCGACAGCCACCTGGAAACAAGCCATTAGTGTGTGACTTTCAGAGGTACAGAAAAAAAAAAGATGCCATTATCCTCGCTATTGACATTGCTTTGTAGAAAGCATCGCAAATACGACACGCTCAAACTTGAGAACATATGATTGTACTGTGGAGCTCTTAATTTATGATATTTACTAAAATGCCTAATGAAATGATGAGGAACATTTTACATCTATTGTCTTTCTAGTTGAGAGAATTCTTTTGCCTTTGGAGACGCCATTTGCCTAGTGAATGACGTTTCATATGTTGCTTTATATATATATTTGCTCATTTTGTTTAATATCTAGTTTCTTGCTGCACTGCAACATTGGTTAAAATAAAATTTAATACATGTACTAATATAACTATTTTCTGTCTACAGACCCAGTAAAGAATAATTTTATGATGTACTTTTGTAAAAAAGGAGGAACACAAATAGACATTTCCCCTCACAGGGATTGTATAATTAATTTTTTTGACGACTTGGTAACTTTCTTCCAGAGTAAGTTTTTGTGATGCATCACTCTAGTGTTAAGATGTTATATAGGTATTAAACATGGCCATTTTTACTGTAATATTTTTTCTGCTTGAGCTTTGTCATGTTTAGATATAAGTTATTGCATTTGCTGCTGCTTGCTTTGACAATTTCCATTTTTGTCATTGCTATTTGTGTTAATTGTTTTTTGCTGCTGCATTGCCTTGTCCCTTAGTTTAGCATCTGAGCTCAGTAGATTTAAGTTAGCTTAATAGGGGATAGACTATATGAGACAACGAGTTGTGATGAATTGGAAGAAATGCATTGAGAAGATATTCAAAAAATGTACAGAAAGCTGGTATAGGTAGGATTTTCTTGGAAATAAATGATGAGGTAAGATACTGGAAAATAAATAATGAGGTAAGAAATATGTGAACATATAAATACAGAAAGCATGCTTGGATAGGATTTTTCTGGTGGAAACAAGTGTTGAAATAAGGCGAAAGATCTATGGAATGAAGTTTTGGGTTGGACTGCAGTACCAAATGTTACACTGAAAACAAACCCTGCCCTTTCCTCTTGTGTTATCCCTCTATGTGTTTGTGTACCGTTGGGTATTTGTGTTCTTCCTGTCTTAATGTGTTTATCTGATGAGAGTTATGTTGTAGAATTTTTCTGATAATATGTTATTTACTTTGTAAAGATGTTTAGACATTATTTATCTGTTCTGTTTTGTTGCTCATATGTGAAGTTGATGTTTCAAGAGTTATTCTGAACTTTATGTGTGTACTTACGTCATAATTTTTGTAACACTGATGTGCATGTTTATTTCTATTCTTTTGTAAAGCCTGTTTTACTACAAATGTTATCTGTATTATTATGTTTTCATGATGTATTTTGTACCTTTGTTATTGTATCCTTATGCTATAAAATTGTAATTGACACCAGTTCATCAAATTAACTAACTTGTAAGTTACATTTCACTGCACACGTTTCTGTTGGTCAGAGTATATGGACAATGTGTGAGAAGTAGGGACTGTTAGTGTTTGCACATGTGTTGATAATTCAGCAAGCGACTGGTTAACAGCATTGCTGGTTCAAAGGACAATTCCAAAAACTTTGTGCGTGCACAAGTGGTGGTTGATGGACTTGCTATATTCTCCGCAAGACTCTTCAATGGTGATTGTGCACCTGCACAGTCAGAACAGATCGCTGCTGGCCATCTCTACAAGGACTGAAGTCAGTCTGCATCTTTGATGGCACACCAATACCATAATCTCTACCAGGACTACAGTGGGTCTGCTCTGTGATGACCTACCTACCAATAGTCTTCAACTCGACTGACTCTGCTGTGGGAATGCTCTGTTGTGGCCCATTACCTGTCAGCATGTCAAGAGGCAGCACTGTCTTTCCGTTGGAAGGACAACACTACTTCCTCAAGACTGCTTAGAAATCCACTACTTCGAAGTGCATTTTCTTTTATTGCTCAGTCTTTGAGAAAAACACTGCAATTTTACTGTGATGAACGATACGGACTGTCTTTATGGACTGTGAGAAAATTTTAGCTTTTGACCAACATTGTATCGATAAGTGTGTGCATTTGATTTCTTTGTTATTGTAATCATAATTATGAAAAAAAATTCAAATGTGTATTGGCCAGTGCCCAAAACAATTTGTAAAATTTTTTGTGGGGAGCATGGGGGCTATGTAAGTAGGCTCTTTAGGGATTTTAGATTGGTAACGCCACGTAGCGCTCTGTATGAAACTCACTGGCTGTGCTGTGTGCAATCAGTGGCTGGTTGGCATTGTTGTAATACTCGCCATTGTTGTGTTGGGCAGCTGGATGTTAACAGCGCATAGCGTTACGCAGTTGGAGGTGAGCCGCCAGCAGTGGTGGATGTGGGGAGAGAGATGGCGGAGTTTTGAAATTTGTAAGATGGTATGCCATGAACTGCTATATACATTATGACTATTGAACACTGTTGAGGTAAATACATTGTTTGCTCTCTATCAAAATCTTTCATTTGCTAACTATGCCTATCAGTAGTTAGTGTCTTCTATAGTTTGAATCTTTTATTTAGCTGGCAGTAGTGGCGCTCGCTGTATTGCAGTAGTTCGAGTAACCAAGATTTTTGTGAGGTAAGCGATTTGTGAAACGTATAGGTTGATGTTAGTCAGGGCAATTTTTTTTAGGGATTTTTGAAAGTCAGATTGCGTTGCGCTAAAAATATTGTGTGTCAGTTTAAGCACAGTCTTGCACAATTTTTCTAAGGGGACGTTTCACAACTAATAGAAACATCTTTTCAGCCTTGTAGTTCGATGTGTCGGTTCCTATGCCGTAAAATGACACTTCTTGCAATTGTCTTATGCTTTCGGACACGGTGTGTGGTGCGAGAATATTGTTAACAATCGCTGTAGCTTTGTTCCTGGCTGTATATTGTTTGACGACGACTTTGCAGTCAGGATACACTGCGGCATTCAGTTTTAAGATACTATCGAGGGAACTGCAAGATTGATGATGCCTGACAACGAGTAATTCTTCCTAGGTACCTTCTTTATTGATGACTGTAGAAATAGGCTTTGATGTCGATGCTACTGTGAATCTGTTGTATGAATCTTCGTAGATATGTGATCTCTCACATCTGCCTTACCACTGTGAGTTACTAAGAGGAAACAGCTATAAATCTCATACAACTCTTCCTGAACCATATGCCTTTTCTTGAAAAATACCACTCTTTTGTGTAATCATCCGAAAAGCGACACTTTCTCTTTCCATCCTTAATTATTTTCGCAAGCTATGGCAAGTTTATTAGTTGTTAAACAGTCGACAATAACACTTTAGTCATCGAAGTTCTCGTCACTATATACTTCACGCCCTACACAGGGTGGTCCATTGATAGTGACTGGGCCAAATATCTCACGAAATAAGAATCAAATGATAAAACTACGAAGAACGAAACTAGTCTAGCTTGAAGGGGGAAACCAGATGGCGCTATGGTTGGCCTGCTAGATGGCGCTGCCATAGGTCAAACGGATATCAACTAACAGGCGCTGCCATAGGACAAACGGATATCAACTGCGTTTTAAAAAAATAGGAACCGTCATTTTTTATTACGTATTCGTGAAGACCGAAGACCGTAAAGAAATATGAATGTTTTAGTTGTACCACTTTTTTCCTTTTTTCGCTTTGTGATAGATGGCGCTGCAATAGTTGAACATATAAGTACGTGGTATCACGTAACATTTCGCCAGTGCGAACGGTATTCGCTTCGTGACAAAATGGACCGTTCACCAATTGCGGAAAAGGTCGATATCATGTTGATGTATGGCTATTGGGATCAAAATGTCCAACGTGCGTGTGCTATGTATGCTGCTCAATATCCTGGACGACATTATCAAAGAGGCTCGACCGTTCGCCGGATAGTTACGTTACCTAAGGGA
This sequence comes from Schistocerca gregaria, assembly GCF_023897955.1. NCBI lineage: Eukaryota > Metazoa > Arthropoda > Insecta > Orthoptera > Acrididae > Schistocerca > Schistocerca gregaria. Next base: position 370,190,486 of record NC_064922.1, read on the forward strand.
ACAGGCAGGGTTCAGCCACATATGAAACGTTAACCACGACCTGCAACAAATGATGATGCCCAAGTATGTGTTTTAGCTGCTGTCGCGGCTAATCCGCACATCAGTAGCAGACAAATTGGACGAGAATCGGAATCTCAAAGACGTCGGCGTTGAGAATCGACATCGATTGCACCCGTACCATATTTCTATGCGCCAGGAATTGCATTGCGCCGACTTTGAACGTCGTGTACAGTTCTGCCACTGGGCACAAGAGAAATTATTGGACGATGTCAGATTTTTTGCACGCGGTCTATTTAGCGACAAAGCGTCACATTCACTAGCGGTAACATAAACCGGCATAATATGAACTATTGGGCATCGGAAAATCCACGATGACTGCGACAAGTGGAACATCAGCGACCTTGGCGAGTTAAAGTAAAGTGCGGCATTATTGGAGGAAGGATAACTGGCCCCCATTTTTATCGATGGCAATTTAAATGTTGCAATGTATGCTGATTTCCTACGTAATGTTCTACCGATGTTACTACAAGATGTTTCACTGCATGACAGAATGACGATGTACTTCTAACGTGATGGACGTCCGGCACATAACTCGCGCGTGGTATTGAATAGCATATTTCATGACATGTGGATTGGTCGTCGAAGCACCATACCATGGCCCGCACGTTCACCGGATCTGACGTGCCCAGATTTCTTTCTGTGGGGAAAGTTGAAGGATATTTGCTATCGTGATCCACCGACAACGCCTGACAACATGCGTCAACCCATTGTCAATGAAGGGCGAGCATTACGGAAGGTGTACTACAGGCTTTTGAGAGGAGTGTCTTTACACGTATTGCCAAATGCATTGCGGTTGACGGACGTAATTTTGAGCATTTATTGCATGCTGTAATAGCATGGTTTCTCAGAAATGATAAGTTCACAAAGGTACATGTATCACAATGGAACAACTGAAATAAAATGTTCAAACGTACCTACGTTCTGTATTTTAATTTATAAAACCTACCTGTTTCCAACTGAACGTCTAAAATTGTGAGTCATATGTTTGTGACTATTACAGCGCCATCTATCACAAATCGAAAAAAGGGGTGCAACTAAAACATTAATATTTCTTTATGTACTACCCGAATATGTAATAAAAAATGTGGTTTCCTATTTAAAAAACGCAGTTCATATCCGTTTGACCTATGGCAGCGCCATCTAGCGGGCCAAATATAACGCCATCTGGTTTCCCCCTTCAAGCTAGACAAGTTTCGTTCTTTGCAGTTTTTTTGTTTGACGCTAATTTAGTGAGATATTTAGCCCGGTCACGATCAATGGACCACCCTGTATACCCACAGTAAACACGTCAGACATTATTAACTTGCACTCATTGTTCGTATTGCGTTTAGGAATAATTGCCTTATCAGATTGCCATTCCAATGGGAGCTGCCCGACTCTTCTTCTTTTTTTTTTCTTTATTGTGATTTCATTCCCTGGCCCCATATGGGCAGGAAAGGGCTGTCAGCAGCAAAATCCGCCACCCTTCAGCCGAATGACATGACAGCTAACACAAGAAGAAAATCATATATATAAAGGCGATAAAAAAGGGGGACATAAAATCGAGTAAGGGGAGATAATGGAGATAAAAATACACTGATGTAGAGACGTTCATGAGGGGACAATTAAAAAAGTCGACATAAAGTTAAAAAAGAAAGTTGGCGATTCGTAGAGCACAAAAAACACTGAAGTCACATGCACAGGTTAAAAGTTGGACACATTTTTAAAAACACTCCAGAACAACACACTTTAAACCCACTTGGAACACACACGATGAAGAATAAAACTTCCAGGCGAGACCTGCCGAGGGAGAGGCTTGGGGGGGGATGGAAAAGGAGGGGAGAGCAAGGTACAGCAGGGGAGGGGGCGGGATTAAAAGAGTAGGGACGTCAGGGGGTGCATCAAGAGGCAGGAGACAAGTGGGTTGGGAGATGAAGAGGGAAGACAAGGCAGGAGGGAGTGCAGAGACACTGAAGGGGAGCACATGAGAGGGAGGGGGTGTAGGAGGGGAAAGCTGCTCACGAGAATGAGGGGGAGGAGAGGGAAGTTGGAGAGTTGGTTGGAGGGGTAGACGTCAGGGTGCAGATCATCATCTGGGAGGGGTAGATGCTGGAAGTTACGTTGGGAAAGGAGGCAGAGGATGTGGAAATGGAGAGAGTGTGGGACACAATGGTAAAGGCGCCGCAACGGGCTGGGGGTGGATAGGAAGGGAGACACTAGGGGATGAGGAGAATCGATGTGGCGGACAATATAAAGGGTGCAGATGTGTTCAAGGAAAAGGAGAAGATAGGTTCAAATGGTTCAAATGGCTCTGAGCACTGTGGGACTTAACTTCTGAGGTCATCAGCCCCCTAGAACTTAGAACTACTTATACCTAACTAACCTAAGGACATCACACACATCCATGCCCGAGGCAGGATGGAGAAGGTGGGGGAAGGGGATGAGGTCGTAGAGGATGCTCGTGGGGGACGCTAGGCGGATGTGGAAGGCGAGGTGGAGTGCATGGCGTTCGAGGATTTGGAGGGCTTTATAGAACCTGGGAGGGGTGGAAATCCAAGCAACGCTGGCATGACAAAGGATGGGGCGGATCAAGGATTTGTAGGTGTGAAGGATGACGGAAGGATCCCCGATTCATCGGCTTGGCGCCCCTTAAATAGTTCCAGTCCCATACTACTGGAGAGGTCTGGTATTTTCTCGAATGATGGCACTAGACGGAGAAGGTGCTTGGATCGCCGATACAGAATGCGCAACACGCAACGCCATCTATGAGTCGACTTTGTCAATACAAAGTTGTTGATAAAAACAAAACTAAGTGAGGCTGAACTTACATGTTGCGGTAGCATATGGCGTTACTTTAGTACTTGAGCCAAGCTCGTAGCAGTATTTTGCAAACTCGGGACAAAATTGGGTCTTGTCGGGATGTCGTGACAAGAAAGTCCATAACAGAGACGGTCCCAATATATCGGGATGGATGGCAACCATACTTCTACCGCTTATCGTGAGCCAAATACCTGTTTTCTTCAGTGGAGTACAATACGTGTTTGGAGTGCAGGAACGCATCAGTTTTAACAATCCTAAGTTTGATGAAATTGTTAGTCGGCGCATGGACTAATATGTTGGTAAAACAGATCAGGAAGTAGGAGAAAAAGACGACGAGTTTACAATAGCCAGTGATCACAATTCTGCTAGAGGACGATCGTTCAGAGTAAGAACTTCAGCGCAGTTGTGATGGCAGCTTTCTGCTTCTCCAGTGAAATAAAAAAAAATTGTTAGTTAAAATCAAATATGTTACGATAAAGAAAAAATGTAGGTCCGAGCAATGAATGTTAATTCTGCACAGTTTATTTTTTACTTACCGAAGGCAATTTTTGTGTGCAATTTTTTATCTTGAACTTTAGTTTTATGTGGAATTTTACTTGCAACAGAGGTACTGCAATTTTTCATAATGTAAAATTCAGTTCTCTAACGCTTCATTTACGTGCACTATTTAAATAAATCGCGCAAAAGTATATGATTGAGTGTGATTAAAAGTAAAATCTGTAGGCTTTTTAGTGCATTAAAATCAGCAAAGAATATTTAAACAACATTTAAAAATTGTAAAAACGAATGTTACATACTTAAAATTTTAGATGATTTATGCCTTAAATCTCGGTTTAAACACAGGGGTCCCAGAGATCTCAGCTTACAGTATACAATACAGAAATGTCACGTGGTGAGTTAAGGAGTAAAATAAAAAATTGCCTCTCTTTTAGTACCGTGGTGCGTGAATCATTTATAATGGGTAAAAGCTGTAGTCATGATCACTTTGAACGGGATTATGTGGCTGAACGTTTTAGTGGAGAACTTACATGGATTAGTCAACATTTACTCTCAAATCTCGCGCTTCGTCACGTCAGATTTCCAGTGGCAGCTGGTCGAAAGAGTGGCAGTGAAGTTGACAAAACTAGTAACTTTAACTGTTTCACTATGATTCTGACTTGTGTGTCCCCTGATACGTCATCAGAGAACCAGTACGAATTTGTTGCTCGTTACTGGCACGTGTCAATGTCCCACGGGCTAACAGGAAACCTGCTAATGGTTTGCAGAATGTCGATAATTACAACATGGACGCATAGGTTGCACTGTCTTCAAGTTCCTTTGCTAATCATCTGCTCTGCTCCCTATTGTCGAATCGAATTAGTTGGGCCCTGCAGTTAGGCAAGTAAATGAAATTTGCAGCGGGGGTGGACAATTTCTGATAACAAAGTGCACGAAAATATTGTTTGCCGCATCGCAAACGGTGCCCATATTGAGCACCTGTAGTGTGAGTTAAAAACTTGGATATTCTATCCACTGACCTGAGTCTGTATGTCTTGTAGTATAAGTGGATTGTCTCCTGAAAACCAGGTGATTTCTCGATAGGAGCCACCCCTCCCAACAATGGAAAACGAAACGGCGGTTAATATTTTTTTCATATCGCTACTTGACCGTGACATTAATTAAAATAACCATACAATAATTCTTTCAACGAGGAAAAAAGTTAGTGGTGAAATAATAAAAGAATAGGTAATGAAAGATTGCCGGTCTGAAATGAGTTCGGTTCACTGGAAAGTCGATTTGTCCCCCACATTATTTCATTCAAACTGGAATCCGTGAGAGTCCTGTTAAGAAAATAAATGGCACTATAGACACCACTGTCCAGGGTGTCTCCAGCGACGTCTTCAGCTTGGAATCTCATTGACTGGTGTAGAATTGTCTTCAGTGATGAGTCCCGCTTCGAACTGAGACTTGATGACCAGCAAAGAAAAAAAATGGTTCAAATGGCTCTGAGCACTATGGGACTTAACATCTGAGGTCCCTTATAACTTAGACCTACTTAAAACTAACTGACCTGAGGACATCACACACATCCAGGCAGGATTCGAACCTGCGACCGCAGCGGTCACGCAGTTCCAGACCCTGCAAAGAAACCGAACTGCCCGACAACTAGGAATGATAGGTCTGGGGTGCCGTTTCCTTTAATAGTAGGACCCCCTTTGGTTGTCATCGGCGGCATCCATACAGCACAGCGGTAGGTCGACGACGTTCTACGCCCCGTTTTGTTGCCTTTCGTGGCAAGCCATCCTAGGCTTACATTTCAGCAAGATAATGCCGACCCATACAAGGTGAGAGTTTCTACTGCTTGTTTTAGTGATTGTGAAACCTTTCCTTGGCCAGCAAGATCGCTGCCTCTCTCCCCATTTGAGAACGTTTGGCGTATTATGGGCAGAGTCCTCAAAGCAGCTCGGGATTTTGATGATCTAACACGCAAGTTAGCCAGAATTTGGCATGATATCCCTCAGGAGGATATCCATCAACTCTATCAATCAATAGTAAGCCGAATAACTGATTACATAAAGGCCAGAGGTAATTCACCGTTGTATTGAATTGCCCATATTGTGAAGCGTTTTCTCGACAAAATCACCAAATTCTCTGAAATTGGAAGCATTTATTTGTCTGTAAATGTACATTACGTCACGTCTACCGATTTCCGCCCATTCGCGTGATTCCTTCGTGGTGCGTCGTTTTTTTTTAAATATGTATATCTATTTACAGGGTTGCTAAAGAAACGTGATTGTCACCCTTGGTGATTTTAAGTTCTTTCTTTTTTTATGTAATAAGTTTATTAAAATAAGGAGGGTACATACAATTTTATACAATAAATGATAAACCTGATACGCAATGTTAGAGTCTTTTAATTCGAATATTACTACAGAATGCTATTTTTCTTTCTAGCTGTCATAAAATTTCCTTTGCTATGGTCCGCAACACATGTACAGCCTAGGGGTCTATGCTATCTGTACTCGATAAGTCTTCGAATGGTGCGTGGCGGTGGGCGCATAGCGTAGTGTAAAGTAACGTTTGTTGCCCCTTTCTATGCCATTTAAGGTTGCTTCCTATACTATCTAAGGCTACGTGGAAGGAACGTCTGTCGGTACATCTCAAAATGAGCTCGAATTCTGTTGCATAGCGTAGCGTGCCATTTAAGGCTGCTTCTCACCACCTAAGGCTGCGTGGGAGAAACGTCTGTCAGTACGTCTCAAAATGATCTCGAATTCTGCTATTCCTGGGATGATGGTAGTTAAGCAAAATACATAGAGAGAGTAACATGTATATTGATAGTACGGGCTCCATCTTTTTGCGACTTACAATTAAGCACATACGTAACGAATAGTGTAACTTTTAATCGATTTTCAACCAATTCTTCAGTTAGCCAATCTTGATATCTCTGGTTGACAATCAGGTAGTCGGACAAGAGTTTTGTAAACGATCTTCTTCGAGGATACGTTACACTACTCTACCATTCTTCCAAACCCATTTTGTTATTTGGCTTCTCACTACTAAATTCGCGTTGTCTTTAAATATTAAAATGTTCTGCTTGGATATCCCAGGATATCAGAGATTGTGACTGACACCAGTTATTAATCTGCACTAATGTAATCGCACAATATCAGTATTAGTTGTTTCACCTGATAATGCAATTAGATATACGTCTTAGTTTCCCTTCCTCACCTAATGTCACCGTGTTGCGACGATAAGTAAGGAGTAGGCTTGTGGTTACTACATTATCTGATAAAAAGTATATGCAGACCTCTATGTAATGCAGAACTGACCACTATATACCATGTGAAGCGGGCCCACCAGTACTCAAAAACAAGAAAACTATCGTGTTGTCAGTAGAGAAGCAATAACAAGAAAATGTGTCATGAGGAGGGCTCAGTGACTTCGAACGGGGATTACTCATAGAAAGTCACTTGAGCGACAAATCCATCAGGGACGTTTCAACCCTACTAATGTTGCCCAAGTCGACCGCTGGTGATGTGATTGCACGTGAAAATGCGAATTTAAGTCTCATCTTTACCTACGATAATGATGGAAGCTGAAGAAACAAATTAAAATTTGTTCTACCATCTGGTGAGCAAGATGTATGAGACAGGTTAAATACCATCAGACTTAAAGAAGAATGTAATAATTCCAATCCCAAAGCAAGCAGGTGTTGACAGGTGTGAGAATTACCGAACTGACAGTTTAATAAGTCACGGCTGCAAAATACTGACACGAATTCTTTACAGACGAATGGAAAAAGTGGAAGAAGTCGACCTCGGGAGGATCAGTTTGGATTCCGTAGAAATGTAGGAACACGTGACGCAATACGGACCCTACGACTTATCTTAGAAGATAGATTAAGGAAAACCAAACCTATGTTTTTAGCGGTTGTAGACTTAGAGAAGACTTTTGACAACGTTGACTGTGTGGGGCGGCGAAGAAGTTGTCGAATGAGTTGTTTGAATGTTCATTTCACGTAACAGACTATTGCCGATGCAACATATGTGGGACGGCGAAGAAGTCGTTGTTTAATGTTGAATGAAAGTTGAACATTGCCACCTTAAATCACGCGAGCCTGGCAACTAATTTGGTGGCCAGTCAGAAAGCGAAGGGAAACTTACTGACCTTAGTTCCCAGTCTGCCCGGCCACATTCCTGTACAGCCCAGCTAAACGAAAAATATCTATAGTTCTTCACGGGATTAGGGCTGCTTCAATAAAATTTAAAGTTCCAAACAAGATTTTATTATCTTAAAGGCTCACACAAATTACTCGAAACTTCTGAAAATGCTAAAGACATTAAATATTGTTAATTCAGCCAATCGTTTAATAGTTCAGAGGCGACTTCTACAGCAAGTTCCTCCCGAATAGTTCATTACTCTAACTAACGGTGCTCTATTAATAGTTCGCAATAATGTTAAAAAAAAAGATTAATGCTCGCCTTAAAAGTGGAGTTAGTCACCACTTGCCACGCGGAATTATACTTCACACGGACGGCACAATAACAGTTTGTTACCGAAGTCTAAACGATCCAGGACGGTGTACAGTCCTCGCGATTTTCAATGTCCGTTTACATTGCTAAGTACGCGCATGTCACAGCCCGCTATGACGTCACCCGAGGCGAGGCGCGATCGGACGTTAAGCTCGCGTGGACTAGGCGTTGGTCTAATGCGGAGTGAGCTTACTACTGCCTCTGCCGCTCTTTTTATATAGCTCCGGCGCGTACCGCCAAGAGAGCATCTGTTCTTTTCGTTCATATGTAGATGCCTGCGGCCTCCAAATGACCGCTATCTCAGGCACATAATCTTAAATATCACATTTAATAATAGCTTTACAAACTTCTCAATTTTTGTATACATACATCTGAGCAGTACAGAAGCACGTAGAAAATCTCAGCCCGCTAAAATTAAAACTTTACTCTCTAGAATTTTTACAATGGAACCAACGGTAGATTGTTACCTCTGAACCATAGCTTTATCAAGACTTGTATCAGCTGTTAATTATGCTACAAGACTAAAACTTGGTGTAGCTTTGTTAATTGTCCTATCTGATCATTGGTCTTAAAGAATTTGTTTTATCATTAAAATTTAAAGTACTTAATCTATAATGCTTATGTACATTTTACTCACAAAAGTAGTTTTTACTAAATTACTAAAAAACTAGAAGAGGTAACTGATTGTGGTATTTCCATTATTATTATTAGGGTGAACTGAAGCATCCTACCAATTTTCAATATTGTAGCTCTATTATTTCGCGCCTCTGATTTTTCCGAAAAACGCGGATTCTGGAGTCAATTTTAGTTTTATGGTTTTGGAAACCAGCACCACTCATTAATGACTTCTTACTGCACCTTCTCACCAAATTTTGGCTTCCTAGCGTCATTATTTAGCGCCTCCTATTTTTCTTTCAAAACGTGAATTTTACGTAAACTACTAATTTTATAACATTAAGATTTGTTACCTGAAACATTATTACATAGAACTATACTTTAACAAAGTTTTACACACAAATCTTAATTTTTACTTTTATGTTAAATGTGGTGCAATACTATATGCAGGCGCGTTACGATGACGTGACGCTACTAGCAGTGAACTAGGGTAAGTCCCGTGCACTCGCTCGCCTCTGTATCTTATACATGATACAGCGCTTGCTTTGCTTCAACTGGAATACTCTCTTTCAAATTCTGAAGATGTAAAATACAGGGAGCGAAAAGCTATTTACAATTTGTACAGAAACCAGATGGCAGTTATAAGAGTCGAGGGGCATGAAAGGGAAGCAGTGGTTAGGAAGGGAGTGAGACAGGGTTGTAGCTTATCCCCGAAATTATTCAATCTGTATATTGAGCAAGCAGTAAAGGAAACAAAAGAAAAATTCGGAATAGGAATTAAAATCCATGGAGAACAAATAAAAACTTTGAGGTTTGTCGATGACATTGTAATTCTGTCAGAGACAGCAAAGGACCTGGAAGAGCAGTTGAACAGAATGGACAGTGTCTTGAAAGGAGGGTATAAGATGAACATCAACAAAATTAAATCCTGGATAATGGAATGTAGTCGAATTCAGTCGGGAGATGCTGAGGGAATTAGATTAGGAAATGAGACACTTAACGTAGTAAAGGAGTTTTTCTATTTGGGGAGCAAAATAACTGATGATGGTCGAAGTAGAGAGGATATAAAATGTAGACTGGCAATGGCAAGGAAAGGGTAAGTCTTTTTTTGAAAGTATTTTATGGAGTGTAGCCCTGTATTGGAGTGAAACATGGACGATAACTAGTTTAGGCAAGAAGAAAATAGAAGCATTAGAAATGTGATGCTACGGAAGAATGGGAAGATTAGATGGGTAGATCACGTAACTAATGAGCAGACACTGAATAGAATTGGGGAGAAGAGAATCTGTGGCACAAGTTGACTAGAAGAAGGGATCGGTTGGTAGGACATGTTCTGAGGCATCAAGGGATCACCAGTCCTGTGCCTCAGGTGATCTTATAGATCTTGTAATGTTTTCAGCCGTAGATAAAGATGAGACTTAAATATCCGTTGCAAAATTTAATTATAAGGTGCCTTAATGATCAGCTTCCCTGTCTAGTAAGCAACGAGACTCAGCTTCAAGTCCCAGCTGTAGTACAAATTTTAATAAATTTCTTCAGCTTCCAATGTTATCGTAAGCCTCATGTACTGACGGAGAGAACCGTGGGGCATTGCGGAAGATGGTCGTTCAAAATCGCACGTAATCAGCAAAATGAATAACTCACGAGTTCCAAAGTGCCAGCAGGAGTGTAGCTAGTACGATAACAATACGTATGGAGTTAAGACGAATAGAGTACAGTAGTCGAGTAGCTCCCCGCAAGCCTCATATTTCTGTAGTCAGTGCTAAGTGGGGCTTGATTTCGTGTAAAGAGCGACACCGTTGGACAGTGGGTGAGAAAACGAATGATCTGGAGTCATGATACGAGCAGTACTCTGCGACAGTCCGATGGGAGGGTTTGGATATGGTGAATACCTAGTGAATGCTAACTGCCATCATGTTTAGTGCCAACGGCCAAGTACGGAGGATATGGAGTTAGGGTAGGGAGGTATTTTTCGAGGTTAGCGTGTGGTCCTCTTATTCCGCTTTCCGAAACTCCTCACATGGAAGGATATGAATAAATTTTACAGCATGGGTCCCGCGTTCAGCAGGGAATTTAGAGATGATGTTCGTTTTTATCAGCATGTCAACTCACCTTTCATAAAGCAGCGTCTGTGAAGCAATGGTTTGTGTACGATAACATTCCTGAAAGAGAATGGCCTGCCCACAATCTCGACCTCAATCTAATGGAACAACTCTGGGCTGAGCTTCTCTGGTTTCAGTTCTCGAGAAAGAATGAGCTGCAGTTCCTTCACAGACATTCAGACACGACACTAAAAGTGGCCTCAGCAGAGTCAAACCGTCATAAAGGCGAAGCGTGGCTTCACCCCATATTAATATCCATTAATAGGTGTCCAGATGCTTTTCATCAGATAGTGTACATGGGTATGGCAGACAGGTGCGAAGACGTTTGTCTCATGTTGATTTTCTCAAATGTAGAACTTGAAGTACCCAAGAACGCAGATATGTGGTATCATTCCTACACAAGTTGTTCAGCTGCCTCTCATCCAGGTAGTGGATCAAGTACAGTACAAAATGGCGCCTGTATCTGGGGCCGGGTGTGGGGGGGTAGCGGGGGTGTGGGGGGGGGGCGTGCTTCCTGCAACCCACCTCCCCCACCCCACCCCCACACACAGCTAGGAGATAAAGCAAAAACTATAATGCATTCTGGTGTTTTTCTTTTAAGAAAATAATATAAAAGTCGATATTATGTAGGTTTTTAACACGGTCGGAAACAGAACTTTTTATGGATACTTACAAGACACCATTCATCTACCAAAGTATTAAAAATACAGCCTAAGACTAATGTATGGGCGCCATTGACGTCAGGTGAATAAAATAACACAGGCCACTCTAAATATACCCAGAAAGAGTAAAACATCCTGAGGAACTGGCTTCGCTAAATTGTAGTAGACGATGGGGGTAATCTAGGCGCTCAGTCCGGATCTGCGCGACTGCTACGTTCGCAGGTTCGAATCCTGCCTCGGGCATGGATGTGTGTAATGTCCTTGGGTTAGTTAGGTTTAAGTAGTTCTAAGTTCTAGGGGAGTGATGACCACGTATGTTAAGTCCCATAGTGCTCAGAGCCATTTGAACCATTTTTGATGGGCGTAATTTATTGGGCACGCAAGTAATTTTTAACTTTATAGCTGCCGAATTATGATACAGACGTTATTTGAGTAAATGGAAGTTTTTACGATGCATTGGAAAGAGCTTCGAAGATTTGTGGGAATAAATGTATGAAGTTTGATAAAATAGTCACAAGACAACAGCGTCTCAGACCACACTACCGCCCTGAGGAACAGGGATCCAACGAACTTTTGCTTTACTGCGCCTAATGTATGCAAACGCGTAGAATAATCCGCATACGAGACATGTGTTCATCTGTGCAACTGAGGCCTATTAGTTTGTGCTCTGCTGTTATAGCGATCAGCTCGTCAAGCTATTCGGAGATTTACAATGTATACGACAGTGGAAAACGTCGGTATGGTTTTGAATACGGTAAACGTCGCCCCAGCTTTTAAACCAGAGATGTGACTGTATGCTGAAATATACCCTGATCCTGTCAGGCCCTCAGCTTTTCAAACACTATCAGAGAAAATTAGGAAACTGGAAATATGAAGAATAAACTATCACAACGAAAAAAAGAACATCTCATTAGATAAATGTAACTAATGTTTTATCGGCGACAACAAAAAATCCACGCATTATTATGAGGCGGCTTGAATATCCAAATACTATCAGGCAAAGAACTGCTGTGTGAATACTTATCCCGGCGCATTCTAATCCACATCGACCAGAATATTAAACGCTTACCGGCAGCAATCTTCTTCTAATCGAAGCTTAATTATGGTCATGGCTTCGTTGTTGAGAGGGTGGTCCTATCGGATGTTTGAAGTAGCAGATATGGTTTCACTGTAGACGTATTCGTTTGAACAATCAATCAACGATTCTGCAATCTTTCATACAGGAACGAGTTTTAATCATTTCTCACTATCTGTTTGCCCTGTCGGCTAAAATTAATTAGTGTTTAATGAGGTCGCAAAACGTCTCCATTTCGGGTGTTGGGCGAGCTATAGCTAGGGGAGCTAGTGGGAGCTGGAGGTGAGTTGCACGTTAAAAAGAGCGCGAATACATTCACAAGCTAAAACTTTTCGGAAAAATTTTAAAGGTGTGCAGAAAGATAGATTGAATCAGCTGGTATCTCACTTTTAACTCAGTCTTTTAAATAAACAGGAACATATTCACATTTTTGTGCTGTGATAGCATTTTTCAGCTGGTAGAAAGCATACAGGATTAAATCTGAAAGGGTTTTGGGATTGTACATTGCGCACAGAATTCCCATCTCTGGCAGCAACAATGGCTATGACGAGGATGGCAACAGCTCGAGCTACGGTTACATCGTTCCATGCTGCTTTAACTTCGTTCAGGGGCAAGTCCAAGAGGAAATAATCTCATCCACTTTCCCTCCCACAGACAAACTTTTACTACAAGCGTTTAGGTTTATAAATATATAAGTTCTCAGTTAACATTTGAAAAGTAGAATAGAGTAAATATGTCTCGAAAATGGCAGCGAATCCTAAAAAAGTACAAAGTCGTTCAACCTAGGATACTTTTCGGTTTGTCGCCTCAGGGGGCAGCTCACGTGGAAGCGCTTGCTTCCTGACCTGCTGGACGGAGCATTCCAGCGAGGAAAATGCGTCCACTCACAGTCCGACCGTACCTGCCGCCAATTACGAACCTGACACGGTTCGTGAGTCCACAGGCAGAACCCGCAAGACACAGGAAGCTGACTAACGCAAGGCCATCCAGTGAGAAAAAAAGAAAACAGACAGACCGACCTTCTCGAGAGATACTCTTTACTCGACCTCAGGTGTAACTTAGCATTCACTTTAGAAATGTGTGACTTATGAGAAGCTGCTCGCAAGTTGCATCCCATTCTTTTTAACTCCCTACGAATGTTTATTGTGCTACCTAAACTGATGGCAGTGCTTTGGAAATGACGTGATTCTTTTTGCTGATTTCGTGGGATTTTGTACAGTCACCATCTGCAGTGCTTGGCTATCCCTGTCTGTCATTACGTGAAGTCTCCCTGGTCTAGGCTTCGTTGTAATTCTTCCTTTGGTTTGCACAATTACATCTCCAACAGGCAACTTGGGCAGTTTCAGAAAGGTTGAAATTTTCTGGATGAAGTTGTTGCTCAGGTGACATCAAATGTCAAATCCACGTTCAGAATCACTCAGCTCTCCTGAACGACTCATTTTTCTATTACTGCTTCTTTACCGACAATACAATGCTCCCCAGCTCCATTTACATAGGTAGGTCCACCTCTCGTGACATCTAGTGGCCAACTGCGCATTACATAGGTGTAGCTGGATACTTTTGATCAGATATTGTATTCAGGTAAGCCGTCGAACACTGAAGAGAACTTCGCTGGTCCCACACTTTCTAACCGCAGTATGTGTGTTCTGTAAAATGCATTAAGATCTCCAATTTACACACTAGCAGTATCTGCAACCCTTTGTTCTCAATGGCAGTGCTAAGTGAAGAACTGATAATGGGAAGTGTGCACTTAGATTTTAAATCGTGCGAATTACGACATTGCCAGCCTGCCCAGCTAGTGTCCAGGTCTGGTGTGCAGGCCAGCCTATGAATAGTGTTTAAAGCGGTTTTACATCTGTCTCGGCGAATGCGGGCCAGTTCCCCTTATTCCGCCTCAGTTGCAACATGCCAGCGATTGCTGTGCAAACACTGTCTCCAGGTACGTATATACAATAATTACTCTATCATGCAAACATTTGGGGTTACATTCATCTCGTATGAGACGTTCCCAAGGGTGGACGAGGGGGGGGGGGGGGGGGGTGTCTGCTTGGGGCCGAACCCTGGGTTCTGTGTGGGGCGGTGGTGGGATGGGTGGACTGCTGTGGCCTGTTGTGAAGTTGTGAACCACTGAGGGCTACAGTGGGACGAAGCCTCTCCATCGTTTCTGGGTCCCTGATTTCATGCACAATACACAATACACAATGACATCGCTAAAGTTGTGACAATTAGAAACTATTATAGTTCTTAAATAAATTGTATGACACATGAGCCTCTCAGTCTCTCGGACACATCTTTTTCAAATGATATACAGGGTGTTTGTTTTAATTTGCGACAGCTAAATATCTCGAAAACAATGCATTCTATGAAGAAAAAATTAAACCACTGCCATTATGTACCAACCGACTGTTGTGCATTTCCTAAGCTCAGTAACCAAATTTGTCTCCACAATGTTGCGGATAGACATCATTGCAATACTGATCATATAAACGATACGGTATCACTTCAGTAGCTGAGAAGCTGGTCATGATAATAACTAACACCACTAAGGCGGTTAATGGGGCAACCTATCTAATATTTGTAAATACTTGTTTTTAGGTTCTAGATTTGTTAACAATAATAATGAAAAACATGTTTATGCCATGTGACACTGGCATCGACCATCATCCCCAAAAGGAGGTACTCAAGGTTTGACAAAGTGATAAATGAAAGTCCACCATTAGCACAACCTCAAAAGCAGAGTTATTTATATGTGTCATGATCTGTCCACAATCGTTTGCCTTGATGTCAGGCATCTTGTCCATCCTTCCCATGAGTGTTACGCTTGCAGGTAACTAATGATCTGATAAACAATCTGATGATATCCAAGTCGTTTAAAAGGCAGCAGAAAGCAAAGTAGAAAAAAGTGCTATACACCTATGTTCAGGAACAAATACTTGTTGTGATGCAGGTCATTTCACTTGTTTCGAGAATGGACAGTCTTCAGTACTGTAGGTTCTTTTTGTGCTTATGTTCATTGCTCACTTTATAATGATTGTGTTCCTCTCTTTACATAGTTCTTTGACTGTGATGCTGTTGTCAATTGCATCTTGTGACTCATTGGTAGTGTTGGTGACTGGTTTAAAGTTGGAATCAGGATGCCATACACAGTCGGTCAGGAGTGCGACTAAGATTTGAGTGAATGCAATATCTCTGCTACACTCATTCACATTTGTTACAATGTGAATTATTTCGTTGAAATGGCCAGTTATTTGCGTTTTATATGTGCAATAGAGAATACAGGATGTTTATAAATGAATATCGGTGTTTTAACGCTTTATAATATTTATTATATTAAACTTACAGTTATAAATGAAATATCAAATGAAAGAGCAACTCAGACAGTTTTACCAAGAATCTTATAACTGTTCAATGTGAGCACCATTTCTCACTTGGCACACATAAAGCCTACAGCCGAGCTCTTACCAAACGTTGATAAGTGTGTCCTCAGTGATTGTAGCAACAGCTGCTTCAATCCGGTCTCCTAATTCAGTGAGGTCTGCTGGTAGCGGAGGCATGTACATACGATCCTTGATGAAGCCCCAAAGTAAAAAATAGCATGGCGTTATGTCGGGTGAACGTCGAGGCCATGCAAAGCAACCCCTGTCATTGGGACCTTGTGGCCTATCCAGCGATTGGGTCAGTGAAGTGGAGCACCATTTGGTCGCCATCTAGCGTATTGTCGCGGAAACATTGCTCGCTGTGCATGTGCACTGGTGCCAAACACAAGTGTTTGATTTGCTCTTTCATTTGACATATCATTTATAACTGTAAGTTTATTGTAATAAATATTCGAAAGCGTTTAAACCCCAATATTCATTTATAAACACCCTGTGTACTCAGCAAGAAAGCATTTGAATGCTCGCTTGAGAAGTGTGACAAAATATGGTCACATGGTGAAGCTATGATTAAGTGCTCAAAAAGTGGTAACAGCTTTAAATTTAATTTTTTGGCTAAGTTGTGACTACTTGTGGAGCAACAAATCGTGGTTCAGAGTGTGAAAGAAATCAGTGAATTCCCACTGATGTATGGTGAGTTATGTGCACACTGCAAACTTAAATTAATGGGGTCCATTGTTGATTGCTTTACATAAGGTAGGTGGGGATAAAAGCTGGAGTTTTTCAGTTTTTCTAATATTGTGGTCAATAAGGGGAAGATTTTCCCGCGATTTCAAATTGAAATTATAGTTTAAGTTGTTACCTGTAACGTATACAACTTCCAGGTCTGTTTAATTATTAATTACAGAGAAATTTACAGTTTAGCTAAAACAAAACAGTTCTGGATTTTGCCCACAGTGCGGAGCTTAGCCCCATTTGAGAACCACATAGCTGAAAATGGGTGAATTCACAATAAAAACAAGAAATAACACTTTGTACCATGTTTCCTTGTACCCAAGTAACCCAACACAACACTGAACTGATATGTATTATAAGTCTGAACATAATACTTGAAAATGCCTGTACAAAAATAACACTTTTTATCTAAGAAACGATTATTAGTATGGTAACCTGAAAGAGTTCAATTTTGAGGCTAAGATATCTAGGCACCTAGTAAATAGTGTACTTTTTAGGTCCTCTGATTCTTCCTTGAAGTTCTGCCTCTTCTTGTTCTTCTTCTTAGAATGCTGTTTCACCAAATGGTAATAGTATATCCGAGCTACTCTCATGATGTGAGAGGTCTAAATCAACTCTGAAAAAAAAAATCGACTAGCTGTTTGACCTATGTTCATCCCTTCTTGGCATTGATGTAATGATATCTAGCTTAAGTATTTTTGTTTCGAAATCACACTCTTTTCTTTCTTTGGCACGTCTTTCCTGCTCAGCAGCAAGCTTTCCTATTCCCTTGCCTTCTTTTTCCATTCGTTCTTTGTTGTGTGTTGACGTTGGAAATGCTTATTCAGAATGTTTCCTCCAAATCTTTATTTTACCCAGCAGAATTATGTCTTCAGGTGATATAATCCCATGCAGTGTGTGTTGAATGTGTGTTATAATTGAAGAATTGTCGTAACATCGCTGAACCTACAGCAGTTTACCCAAAAACAAGTGTGGGTATTTGTCCCAATCCTCCATTTTCTGACAAATGCCACATCTCGACTTTGGGGACCAACTGGAACAATTATTTCACCACAAAAGTGAAGCTTATATGGACTAGTGTCAACAAGAAACTCCTTGATTTTCCGTTTCAAACCCTATAGTATTTAGTGTTCATGTAAAACACAGTAAAAAATAGACTTACCTCATTTTTTCACCTCTCCAGCGACCTGTCAAGATGAACTGTCATGGAATAATAAGTTACAATCAACTGAAATACTCTCTGTGGGTTTTTATCCCATGGCGGGGCTTATGCTCACCTAGCCTACTTGCCTGACCGCTCATTTTTAATCCTTATCTGTGTTGGCCAATAGAATATGCGCTTATTTGAAACCGCTAAAAGAGCTCATTTCACATAAACTGTACACTTACTGTATGGTATGTTCAATATAGGTTAAATTGTTGATACTAAGTACTGCACACAGAAATTAAATCAACAAAATTACACCAATGGTGTCAGTGATTTATATGGCTATCTAACAGTGTAATTTATGTTTGGAAGCCTGCTGTTTATGTTGTAGTTGTTGAATATGAATGTATAATATTTTTAAACCATATTTCTGTTATCAAAATTACGAGAGTTGTGGATCTTACAGTAAGAAGAGCACTGAAATTGTTTTTTTGGGTGGTTCTGAAATAGAAGTCTGAGGAAGAGAGGAAAACCAAAAGAAGTTAAGTGTCTCCTTATGGCACTAAGCATTCAAAAGAGAGCTCTGCAAAAACTATATTTGTGTGCCACAGAAATGATAGTTTTGCATCGAACTCAGAAGGCAAAAGGTTTTGTAAGTCCCAGGATACTTGCAAGATGGGGAACCATAGCACTGCTGTCATAGAGGTTCATGAAGAAGAAAGTGCATTTGCCGTGTCATTTACTGCAGAGCACATTCTTGTCACAAACACTGAGATCTACTATTCTTCACTTGGGAAACTGCAGAGACGGTATTTTTGCTTTGGTTTAGCCAATGGCGTTGTTAAAAGACACACGTCATTTACACTGAATGACATCCTCAACTGCTGCATCGTACCTGCAAAAATATTCAACAAGTTGTTTGTTCCAGTGACTTTGGAAATGCAAGGTCATTCATAACAACGTCAAAGGAAAGAGACAGATGCTGCACAAATCAAACTCTGGTTATAGGAGAGCAAGTATTGCAATGAGTAGGCGATCTTGAAATATGGTATTTCAAGGTGAGTTCTACACAAACAATTGCTTTATCCATATCATTTCAAGCATGTGCAAACTCTCAGCCACAAGACCACCATGCAAGATATCATTTGTGCCACTAAATTCTAAGATACAATCCTGAAGATTCACAGTTCACAGCTTCCATTGTAATTACGAGTGAGAGAGGAATAAGCAGAATAGGATAATATATTACCACATTTGAGCCAATGCAAATCCTCAAGTGGTCATGTAAACAAGGCATTAGGTTCTCTTTAGTACCAATGTGTGTTCAGCAATTATGCATCACAGACTCATAGGGACATACACTTTCACCACATAAATAAGTGGTACTGTTTTGTGTGCAACAGATTATCTGTGCTTTTGGAGAACATTGTCTTTGCATAAAGACAACGCATGTGGCTTATACAGGACAGGACAATGTCCACTTTCTATGCCTCATACAACAGTACCTAACACAACCGAACACTAGTAAGTCCAGCTTCAAGCTATCTCCTAGAATGCCCAATTTGATCAATTGATTGCTAAGGTTTTTATTAAATTTTGAACTTTTCTTTTCAAAATGTAACGGTATTTCGTATTGATTGTCTTTAATATTGATTTTATTATTTTTGTGTATAATGATTATGCAGGCACCTTTTATTTGAACCTGATAAATTTTATTTTTGTATTATAACATAAAAAATAACACTGTACTAGTGGTACATAAAATTGATTAAATTCAGTATTTTTGGTTTACATCACATAATAATAGAGGACAAATGTTATTATCATAAAATTGCTTATCTACTCGCTAATAATAATTTTATCCTGTAACAAAGTATTACTATTTTGCTAGATGCTTCCATATGGAGAACACTTTACATTCAGAAACCTCAGTTGTACTTTTGGTAAGTTCTTTTATTTAGATTCAAACTGCATACAAATATTTTACATGTAAATACAGTTATCTCTAGTTTTGTTTTTCTTGCACAACCCAACTTTGCAAGCTTTTTGATTAGGATTTTTAGATATTCATTCTTCTCTGTCAACATTCAAAATGAATAGGTCTGGAATTGCTGAGGTTGAGAATTCCTGATTGCTACCATCAATTCTTCTACTGGTTTCATTATCAAAGACTATCGAGAGATTGTAGAGCCAGTTATCAACTCGTACAAGGTTTGGGCACTGATCATAGGGAGATCTAGCATTTTATAGAAAATAAATATGGGACAGCTCCTCATAATGATTGGTACACTATATTTGCACACATTTGATCATCTGTATTTACATCGAATTTGGTATTATTATAAAAATGAGTTTTTTTCCTGCAGATTCATCAATTTTTACACTGGAATACATAGAACTAAGAATAAACACATTTTTCTTATTCTTCACTTGACAAGACATTAGAGTAATGTCATCAACCTTCTAAATAACATTTGAATGAAGTACATCTTGCTCTTTTCTCAGAGATTGTAAACATCCTTCTACCCCTAATCAAACTGCCAACAATGCCTGAAACCACTATTTTCAACCAGATTGAATGAAGAAAAGAAGCTGTCCTATGTAACATTTCACTCCTTTCGTTGTAAGGGTCCACACAGATGTAGCATAATACGAATATTCCCCTAGGGTAGTATCCACAGGTCTCACTTCATCTTTTCTCATCTAAGAAAAACCATTCAGAACATATCTAACTACAGCATCTGCGAGCAGCCAATATTTAATTTTCAGCTTTAGAAAAGTCACAGATATGGCAGCAACCCAATATAGTTACTAGTTGTACTTGTAGGGACAACAAACAGACATGCAACACTTTTGGATACAACAATGCATGAAGTTCATCATTCTTGGTTAACAAGAGTAGGTAAAATGCATTTCTGTGAGAAGTGATCAACTGATCCCTGTTGGTGAACTAATGGCAAATATGCAGGTACCTTACAAGTTTATAGTTACAAAGCAAAACAATTAAGGAAGATTGAACCATATTTAAAGCAATTAAAAGTCATAAAATCACAGGAATATACTATTTTAGACACCAAAGAAATTTTCATCACAAAATAAAAAATGATAAATTGATCTCCACTGGATGATTAAGTGTTAATAAGCAATAGACTCAGTGAGGAGCCAGGTAATATGGCCTCATCATATTGCTTAACGCCTAAATTTCCCATTATGGGGCTTTTAAAGGGATTAGCCAGCCCCATGCCTGTAGAGAATGTGCACACATTACAGTAGTGTGAGTCCAATACCTTGTGTCCAAATCTGAGAGCAACTAGGCATTTTTACACATTTTCATGTTTCTTATCTTCCTTAAGTGGGTGGTGTATTTGCTGTGATAAGCAAAAGATGAGAAAATGAAGAAAGCAAATTTAATTTTATAAGAAGCACCAAGAAAAGTAGGACATAAGATTAATAAAGATGAAATGAAATACATGATACTGCAGGGGAGAAGTTATGAAAAACTGAGATAGAGTATGTCAAAAGAAAGGAGAACTTAAAACATTTAGGAACATTGATAACAAAATGTAATACTGTAGAAAATGCAACCAGCAATCAAATAGCTATTCCTGAATTTAAGAGTAGCATGCCACAGATGCTCATTTAAAATATATGTTACTTCCACATTTTGAGGTCATATTAATATCTTTGATTAAGTGTAACGTGCTGGGTAGTGTGCTAAAAAATGCACTCAATTAATGCATTCAGAAGAAAGGCAAATGAGGCACAATGTTGCTTCTAGAACTCAGAAGTATTTGTTGGTTATATTAGGGTGGAACTGTTTGATGGGTGTTCATACCTCGAATAATTATTATTTCAGTAAAGTTTGTGGTAATCAAATGGAGATTGCTGAGTTAAACTGTAGACACCTTAGCTATTCAGATATTTGGGTGTGTCTCCCTGACAGTATAAAAAACTTTTAATTTATATATAAAGGATGAAGAAAAAATGCTGCACTTGGATATCGGCATGCAATACCTTGTCCGGTTTCAAGACAAAAGTTTATCTTGCAAAATCTGATTGTGTGCATTTTGAAGACATATGTATGAAAACGAAGAGCTGGGAACATTGTCACACTGTGCAGTGTATTGGATCATACAGAGGAACGTGTATCATTCTGCACTACCATACAAGCTGTCTTAGCTTGTTGGGTAGACTGATGGGACATCAAACCCACATCCACCATGGGGCTACGGTTCCTATCCTCACCAGGATCCTTATTACTTTTTACACATCCAGCACTAGTTTTCATCATTCATAACCAGGACATCACTTAGTCACATGACAATAGCATATCAAATGACAGTGGGATCCATTAAACAGTATGCATACATCTACTAGCCATTCAGTGCACAACCATAACTGGTCCTACTAAGTTCATGTGGGGCAGCTTAACAGTGAAGCACACAAATGATGAATAGATCAATATGCCTATAATCAAGCTACTGCTGCTGCTTGTGCATACACTGTATGGTACCCTCAAAGGCATCAACCCAATAAGAAGGATTTCCTTGTCTATAGCAACACCTTTGGAAAACGAGTAATCATTGTCCACTACTACTGGACAGAGGTTGTCCAAGGACTAAACGTACTCCACAATGGATGTGATACTTCGAACTGTTCACCTCAGTGAAGTACTCATGATACTGAAAGGCATTTACAAATATCTCGAAGACTGTTTATTAACGAGTTGCATGATTAATAACTGCTAACTGCATACATATCATTACACATTAACTCCAAATGAGTGGCCAGAAGACCACATTTTACTTTTGTGGAAGATAATGAAGATTTTGTTAATAACATGATATGCACTGACGAATCTACAGGGTGTTTCAAAAACGACCGGTATATTTGAAACGGCAATAAAAACTAAACGAGCAGCGATAGAAATACACCGTTTGTGGCAATATGCTTGGGACAACAGTACATTTTCAGGCGGACAAACTTTTGAAATTACAGTAGTTACAATTTTCAACAACAGATGGCGCTGCAAGTGATGTGAAAGATATAGAAGACAACACAGTCCGTGGGTGCGCCATTCTGTACGTCATCTTTTTGATGTAAGCGTGTGCTGTTCACAACGTGCAAGTGTGCTGTGGACAACATGGTTTATTTCTTAGAACAGAGGATTTTTCTGGTGTTGGAATTCCACCGCCTAGAACACAGTGTTGTTGCAACAAGACGAAGTTTTCAACGGAGGTTTAATGTAACCAAAGGACCGAAAAGCGATACAATAAAGGATCTGTTTGAAAAATTTCAACGGACTGGGAACGTGACGGATGAAAGTGCTGGAAAGGTAGGGCGACGGCATATGGCAACCACAGACGGCAACGCGCAGCTAGTGCAGCAGGTGATCCAACAGCGGCCTCGGGTTTCCGTTCGTCGTGTTGCAGCTGCGGTCCAAATGACGCCAATGTCCACGTATCATCTCATGCGCCAGAGTTTACACCTCCATCCATACAAAATTCAAACGCGGCAACCCCTCAGCACCGCTACCATTGCTGCACGAGAGACATTCGCTAACGATATAGTGCACAGGATTGATGACGGCGATATGCATGTGGGCAGCATTTGGTTTACTGACGAAGCTTATTTTTACCAGGACGGCTTCGTCAATAAACAGAACTGGCGCATATGGGGAACCGAAAAGCCCCATGTTGCAGTCCCATCGTCCCTGCATCCTCAAAAAGTACTGGTCTGGGCCGCCATTTCTTCCAAAGGAATGATTGGCCCATTTTTCAGATCCGAAACGATTACTACATCACGCTATCTGGACATTCTACGTGAATTTGTGGCGGTACAAACTGCCTTAGACGACACTGCGAACACCTCGTGGTTTATGCAAGATGGTGCCCGGCCACATCGCACGGTCGACGTCTTTAATTTCCTGAATGAATATTTCGATGATCGTGTGATTGCTTTGGGCTATCAGAAACATACAGGAGGCGGCGTGGATTGGCCTCCCTATTCGCCAGACATGAACCCCTGTGACTTCTTTCTGTGGGGACACTTGAAAGACCAGGTGTACCGCCAGAATCCAGAAACAATTGAACAGCTGAAGCAGTACATCTCATCTGCATGTGAAGCTATTTCGCCAGACACGTTGTCAAAGGTTTCGGGTAATTTCATTCAGAGACTACGCCATATTATTGCTACGCATGGTGGATATGTGGAAAATATCGTACTATAGAGTTTCCCAGACCCAGCGCCATCTGTTGTTGACAATTGTAACTACTGTAATTTCGAAAGTTTGTCTGCCTGAAAATGTACTGTTGTCCCAAGCATATTGCAACAAATGGTGTATTTCTATCGCTGCTCGTTTAGTTTGTATTGCCGTTTCAAATATACCAGTCATTCTTGAAACACCCTGTAGTTTCAGTCTTGAAGGTATTTTCAACGTCCACAACAGCCATTATTGATCGGAAAACGACCAATATGTCACCCACCATGAACATAGCTGTCAGGCATACTTTGGCATAAATTTAGGAACTGGAGTCGAGGAGTTTGGCATAAATTTAGAAACTGGAGTCGAGGAGCGAGAGGTTTTTTGGATCCTTACCTATAGCTGGACAACTTGAATGCGCCCCTGTAAGTACATTTTTTACAAAACTTATAATGATGCTTCAGTAAACCTTGTACTTGATGTACAGAGACAGATATGGTTTTAGCATGATGGTGCACCGCCACACTTTGGAATGAATGTGCGTAACTATTTAAATAAAGAATTTGCATGGAAATAGATGGGTCATGGAGGTTCAGTGTTCTCGCCTCCACGTTCTCCACCCCTTAATCCCTTGATTTTAATTTTTGAGGACAATTAAAGGAACAAGATTATAGTACTCCTCCCATAGGTGTACATGACCCAGTATTTTGCGTGCATACTACTTAAGCAGTGGTGGATGCAGCTGTGTTGCGTCTGATTAAGCAAAGTATGGGCCCGCGAGTGGCCAAGGGTTACAGACGCAATGTGATTGCATTGAACATCTTCTCTAAAGTGAATGTTGCTCTTACGTGTACATACTGTCTCTGTGTTATTGTGCATAGCATAATGTGCTCTGTGTGTAGCCTACCTAATGAATGTTTCGTACCACATTGGATGCAGACGATGTTACTGTATCCACCATTATTTTCTATTCGGTTTATTCGTATCACAGACGAAACAAAGTGGTCGTTTATGTCAGTGAGAAGTTCATGTTATGTCTTACTGTTTAAATAAAGGTAACAATAACAGAAAGAAATACATTAGATGCCACATTGTGGAGGTGTAAATTGGATACACTTAAAAGCTTTTACTGAAAAAAATCCATTCCCTGACATGATTTCATTTGGCTGGCTGGTGGGACAGCGCTGCCACAGCACACAGTTTGTGCTATCTGTTCTTGGCCACACTGAATGCAGCTACAGCGTTGTCAGAGCTAATTTTTGAAACTGCATTCCTATTAAACTTATTGGTAGAACTAGGTTTTGCTGTATACACTTATGTTTGTATTGGTGTATTGGGATGAGGAATTTCATGTTGATTGCCTAGTGCGGTATTTTCTCTTCACCTCTGTGTACAGTTAAATATGTAATTTCACCACTGTTCTGTTCAAGGTCACACTAGCTGCACAAACCCCCCCCCCCCCCCCCAGCTGTACCCCATAATTTATAAGTGGGAAAATTATCCCATAGTGCACTGATTTCAGTGCTCCACTACATAACGCGTATTTTGGACAGCGTGCTAAGTCTGCTTATAAAGTTAACACGATTTTCTCACTGAAGAGCGCCATACAGGTGCCAGCCAAGGAATTTACGCTCTTCATTGTCTGGTTACAAAATTCCACATGTATTTTCAAAGTGGGCAACTTATGCCATATATATGTTCTCGCCTCCACGTTCTCCACCCCTTAATCACTTGATTTTAATTTTTGAGGACAATTAAAGGAACAAGATTATAGTACTCCTCCCATAGGTGTACATGCCCCAGTAGTTTGCGTGCATACTACTTTGAACTCCAATAAATATGTTTGTAGTTTTGACTTTTATACCAGGTTACAAAAATATTTTGCCATTTTTGATATTCCCATATTTTGAAAAAAGTAGTTGTCTCCTCCTCAAATTCACTAGTAAACTGCTGAGATGTGTGATCAGCATAAGTAATTACATAAGAAAAGAAGGCTGTACAATACCGTTTACACACTCAAGAAAGAGAACTAGCTGCAGTACTGTGCATTACTAGTCAGGCACAGAGGGAATATTTATTTTTCTCACTCCATTTTGGTAGTTGATACATGTACGCTATTTATGATTTTCAAGTATGTAGACAGGAGTTTAAGAGACGTGTGTCTGGTATTCCGTGCTGTCGGTTTCTATAAGAGCAGAACATGGTTGATTGAGAATTCCCACAGTATTTTCCCTCTATACTTTATGCATGAATTCTCTGGTGGGGTGCTCTGGTATTGTGATATTTTCTAAATCTCTATGTCTGGTTTCTGTGTGGTAATTATTTTAGTGATAAAGGCACTAAGCTGTGCAAGCATCACTGACTCATAAATCTTACTAAATATGGGAATGGTCTTTTCTGCTCATTTGGATACTTACTCTTATTGTAGAAAGACTTTTCTCTAAATTGACCATCCTTTGGAGCAGTTATCGTAAAAAAGCTTTGTGTTTGGAGCAGTCACACCATTTTAACATGTTCTTGCTTTTAATGTACATCTGAAGTTCCTTTCTTTCTTTGATTAGCTTCTGTGTTACTAGCTGCTTCCAGTACCATTGTAATTACATCATCTACATAGATACTCTGAAGGCACTGTACACTGTGTGGGAAAGGATATCCTATATGACTATTAGTCATTACCTTTTCTGTCAACTCCCAAATAAAGCAAGGGGAAAATGACTCTCTACATACCTCCATGTGAGCCCTAATTTGTTATATCTTATCTTCATGGCACTTATGCAAAACGTGCGTTGGTAGCACTAGGATTGCTCTGCAGTTAGCTTCAAAATCCAGTTCTCTAAACTTTTTCTAAAGTGTTTCCCAAAAGAAAGTTGCCTTCATTCCAGAGATTCCCATTTGAGTTTCTGAAGATACTCCATAATACTTGCATCTTGTTCGAACCTACTGGTAAGAAACCTAGCTGCTCCGTATTGATTTGTTTCAATGTCTTCCTTTAATCTGAGCCAGTGCGGATCCTAAACACTCTATCAGTACTCGAGAATAGGTCACACTACTGTCCTATACATGATCTCTTTACAGATGAACCACACTTTCCCGAAGTTCTCATAACAAACTCAAGTCAGCCATTCGCCTTCCCTTCCACAGTCCTCACAAGCTCATTCCATTTCATATCACTTTGTTTGACTAGATATTTAAACGACTTGACTGCGTCAAACAGGACACGCCAATGCTGTATGCAGAAGTATAGGTTTCTTTTTCCTACTAATTTACATTATCTAATTACTTCTACCTTTAGAGCTAACTACCATTCATCACACTAATTAAAATGCACTCTAAACCCCTACCGTCGCTGAACGACAACACCTTCTTGCACCCCCTACATTACCAGCAAACAACCGCAAATTGCTACCCATCCTGTTTGCCAGATCATTTATGTTTACAGGAAAAATAGCCGTCCTATCATACATACCTGGGGCATTCCTGGCGACTCTCTTGTCTATGCTGAACTCCATGATCTGAGTGGAACTTGTGACCAGTGCCAGGGGTCGACTCTTACAGTGTCTTTAAGTGCACTTGGAACAAGCATAATTCCAAAACTATTTCCTCTTATGTAACTTATAAAGGTACATTTGCATGCCATGCGTGAGTTTCCTCGGAAAAGCAAAATCTTAATTAAATAATTAATCTCTGACAAATAAATAAAGCCTATGGCACAGAACTGCAGCGCTATGCCGCTGATAAAACAAAATACAATTATGACACTCTTATGTTTCTTTAAGAAGAAGTAGGTGGAGTAGAATAACTGGTGCGGGAAGCACATATATTTTATTAACTGGCACACCACCATATTTGATGTTATATAAGAACACTGCAAGTTGCAATCTTACTAGGCACTCGATTCTGTGAAGAATTGATATTTATGAAAGTAAGTAGAATTATGTAACTGTAGGCTTATTCGATGAATATATCTAATTTAACTAACTGTGTAAACTTTTTTATGTTTAGTAGACAGTCACCTCTGTACGATGTATTGACATGGCTGGCAAATTATTCTAATGTTGAGATTTAGATTTTGAGTCCACACCTACCGCAGCAGTCTTTGAAAACGATTTAAATACGAAGTCCGATTATTTGAGTCTTATTTCACGGTCAATTACGAATAACATTGCAATTGGGAAAAAGCCATTGTCAAGCGTCTGATGCCTAATAATTAAACGTCCACGTTCCAGATAAGCAAATATTAATTAGAACCAATCATTATCATATATATAACTAATAATTAATATTAATATTATATTTTATTTTATTTATTTATTTTATAAACTCATGTTGGATGCAGGAGCGAGTATATTACCTCTTAAGGCTCAGCAGTCAACACATCATGCAAAACTTTTGGGAATGTGGTTTATATGGTGTATAATTAATGGCATAAACATATATAGCTGACAGTACACGCTACTAAAAGCAAAGAAGTCTCAAACGAACGTTTGTGAGGTATTTGCGACTTTGTGGTTACAAGCCACCAGTGGCTTGACTTTCTGTAAACGTCATCCCAGTCAGGAAAAGGTTACAATACTCTGAACATTCAAGAAAATTATTGGATATACTTTGGTACGTAGAAGAGCGCGTGTTTTGTATGAACATGATGAGAGTTATGAGTACTAGACTGTATTCATAGTTAAAGGAGATGTTCAAAATATCATTGTTG
This sequence comes from Schistocerca gregaria, assembly GCF_023897955.1. Classification (NCBI taxonomy): domain Eukaryota; kingdom Metazoa; phylum Arthropoda; class Insecta; order Orthoptera; family Acrididae; genus Schistocerca; species Schistocerca gregaria. The sequence goes on from NC_064922.1 coordinate 370,218,977, forward strand.
TACCTTGATATAGGCCTGTACCCATTGCTGCAATGAGTTTTGAAATTTTTGTACATGCCTCTGTCATTTCCAAGTTCTTGATAAATTTTGACAAATTTATTCTCCAATTCATCAACCATGTTTATTGGATTGCCATACACTACATCTTTAAGGTACCCTGCAACACAGAAATCCATGGGGGTTCAGATTATGTGATCTTGGAAGCTGCAGCACAGATACTCATTGCCCGATCCATCTTTGGCGATACCGGCGAGTTAGATATCATCTCACCATAGCAACAAAATGTGCCGGTGCTCCACCATGCATGAACCACATCCTCCAGCACTGTTTTAAGGTTCTGTCCCGTTAGCTGAGTAGTCAGTATGCTGGAGACTGGGTGTTGTGTTGCCCTCCCCATCACTTCATTATCACTGACACTCAGTGTGACGTCAAATGAAAAGACTTGCAACTCAGTGGCCTAGTTTCCCCAGGTGAGGACCTTGGCGTTTAGTGCCATACAATCATTTTGCTGCTCTAATGGGACATCCTCAAGCAATGCTTCAGGAGCAAATAGTAATTTGTCCACTCAGTTTGTTAGATAACATGTATGGCCCAGTAAGACAATCATCTAGTACTCCTAACCACACAATCAATGAAAAACGTTGCTGATGTGGAGACTCATGCACAGTATGTGGACCGGAGGCTAGATGACTCCAGATGTGAAAATCAGGGTAAATAAAGACACAACTGCAAATGAGTCCTGCTTCATCTGTTAATAAAATGTTATTGTCAAACGTGGGGTTTCAACAGCTTGTTGTTGCATCCACTGACAGAATGGTAATCTTGGACTAAGATACTGAACTCATTGGAGGTGGTATGGATACATTGCATTGCGATGAATTATTTTCTAAACACTACTGTGGCTCATTCCCGAAATTTGTGTTGTAAGTCTCCTCGTCGAGGTTCCTGGAGAATGTTTGAGTGTTCCCTAGACCTCATCTTCAAAAACAGATGCAGTTCGTGCAGGTGTACCAACTCCTGCAGCAAGTGCAAAGCCCCCAGTTTCCCAGCTGGACACACCATTGCAAAGTTATACTCTCAGGATGCCTTTGGGCAGGGTATACTTCTTTGTACAAGTGTCCAGATTCTTGTACATTGCTGTTAGTCTTGCCCTGTATGAAATGCTATTTGCACATTACATTTTTTTATTAGTGTAATGTTCCATGTTACCACCAACACTTGTACAACTGATGTTCTGCGAACAGCTGACATGAGTGGCACTCTGGCTGTGTACTGTACCATCGTATCTCTTCTATCTGCAACTCCACATCTCGAAAATGCAAACAAAGACCACAATGGCGTCAGTGTTTACACAGAATAACATCAGTAATGGCTGGTAACCTCAAAGTCGCAATTGTATCACAAATCGTTTGTGTACAGACCTATGTGTATTGAGACTTTTCATGTACTTTCAACTGTATGCATTTACACCATGAATTATGATATACCCTGTATACTGAAGAGATATCATGTAATTGTTGGCTGTCAAATATCGAAGTGCCATTTGTAGTTTCACTCGAGCAAGTACTGCGTTCTAACATCAGCAACGAATTTTTTAATAGAGCTAGATAGGCAGCTCAAAAGCATTCGAAATTTACTTTTGTTATTCTTAAGTAGTCCTACTACGTTTATAACTCTTGTTTGATTCTCACTTCAAAATCCAACACTAATGCTTTCTCTTCTTCTTACTGGATTCTTGGATACATTCTAATGCCATAACCTGAAATGACATCAACATCTGTTTCAATAATCTCACTTGACACCACATTGCAAACAGTACCAGACAATTTTGACAGAAGTGGGTGGAAAGAACAGCATACACCACCACACACAGCGCCACTGGCGCATCAGGTGTCATGCTACTTGCTGTTGTGTCACTTTAATCGCACATGGAAACCTGGCATGCAACTGGGATGACATATGTAACAAAATTAATACCATGAGCTACCATTCACCCAGGACGCCACAAATTCTATGTAGTTCCACAGCTTTCAGTGAGATGTTGCATCAGCATCAGTGCCAACTGTGATGGTTTGTGTTGATCTTATGTGCTGTCACAAACTGAGATATTAGAACTAAGCCAAGAGTTAAATATAAAGAAAAGAAAACGCAAATGTTGGATACGAAACCGAATTTCGCACAGAATGAAAATGTAGTCTAATATTCTCATAAAATAATTAAAATCCAAAAATGAAAATTAGTTCATAAGCTATTCCTGAAAGATAAAAACTATTTTTGAGTACTTGTAGAGTTGTGTATTTAGCTAAATTTAAAGGTCATCCATTTAATCATTCACTTATTCATTTATTCAATCATCGTGTTCCATTTCCCATTATGAAGAAGAAATGGATCAAGTCAAGATATACATTATCATAGAAATTTACTCTGTGCACATACTAACAATAAACTATCATACACTCCTCACTACTTAATGCCATTCCTTTGGAAAAAAAGAAAAAAGTAGTTGCTGCTTCCTTAGTTTTATTATATAGTTTCTGTTTATCTAATATTATCAGCCTAATATTTACTTGATTATAATAGTATTTTTCAAGAAAATACTTTTATAAAAATACTGAGTCATATTTATATATGTAGTGTACTGTTTGCAGTACATGCAGACACATGCGTGTCTGAAGGAGCAGACACTTCAGTGATCTACAGCAAATGTACACCTACAGCATATTCCGCAAACCACCTAATGGTGTGTGGCAGAGAATACTTCTGATACCACCACCTGATCCCCCATTCCCTGTTCCACTCGCGAGTGGTGTGTGGGAAGAATGATTGATTGCAAACACTAGTATTAGTTCCAGTTTCTTGAATTTTCTCATTGTGATCTTGTAATGAGATATATGCAGGAGAAACTAATATGTTGTTCAACTCTTCCCAGAAAGTGCTCATGCGCAATTTCAATAGCAAACTTCTCCATGATGCACAATGCCTCTCTTGTAATTTGTTGATTGTCTCTGTAACATTCTCACACTGGCTAGTCAAACCCACGATGAAACATGCTCCTCTTCATTGCTTCTTTTCTTTCTATTCTGACAGTGCTGCAAGGTATAGATCCCAGATTCATAAACTATACTCAAGAATGAGTCGAGCAAATGCCTTTGCAAACACTTCCTTTATGAATGAGTCCCATTTCCTTAAGATCTGTCCTATGAATCTCCGTTTCGCATCTGCTTATTTTTATATTTGTTTTACGTGGTCATTCAACATTAGGTTACTCTTGGTAGTTACTCCTAGATATTTTATGATAGATATTGCTTCCATCAACTTGTCATCAATAGTGTAGTGTACAGTAGTGGATTTTCTCCTATACATGCACAATATATTATATTTATTTACATTCAGAGCCAACTGCCAGAGCTTCTACCATTCATTAATGCTCTGGAGGTCACTCTTCAAATAGGTATTGTCTTTTGTAGTTGATACTGTCTTATAGACAACTGCATTATCTGCATATAATTTTAAAGATCTTCTGACAGTTTCTAATAGATAATTTATATACATTGTAAACAGTAATGGTCCTGTCACACTTCCTTGGGGTACTCTGAAAATTACCTTTGCATCTGTCGATTACACAGTAAAACACACACACTGCAAATAGTATTACATGAATAGATAGACTATAACAGTAATAATGAAGTCTCTCCCTGTGCAGGATTCAAAGGATGTGGACAACCAGTGAAATATGGAGGTTTTGCTCAAGCCAGAAGGTGCACTCAGATGCCAAAGTGTTTAAGGCTCGTACAAAGTCGGAAATCCAGGTTTGAGTCCCAGTCTGGTACAAATGTTCATTTGTCACTAATAAATTGTGAGGCTTAAGTCTAATTGTGTTTGCAGTTCCAAATACTGTCCTTCTGTTTAGAGAATATTGTTACTAGTTTTCGTCTCCACAGTATACTTGCTGTTTGACTAGGATACAATTTTAATATTTTGATATGAATATGTATGTTATGCTATTTATGAAAGTAGTACTCATAAACAAAAATCTATTCATGAAGCACTCCCAACTAACAAACGTAAATTTCTAGTATCTGTATGACTGCGAATAGAACTCTGTTAAAGAATCTAGTACTTACATTAAAGATGCAGTACTGGCTTGAATGAAACTACAAGAAACACTTCGATGTTTCACATCTGGCAATTACCAGTCATCTCTCCAATATCTGTACAATTCCCGAAAAGTACAATTTCAGAATTCTTTTTTGATGTGTTGGATATTAATTATGATGCACAGTAGACTCATTTGAAAGCTAACCTTTTCAGCAAAGTACCCAACAACAGTTAATTATACTTAATGTTAAAGTTTTTCCATACTCAATCTTGGAGTTGCACTTTGCACAGGTGTACTAAAAGACATTGTAATATACTTGCTCGTTGGATATTCATGTTCATTTATCAAATGTACCAGTCAAGATAAAACTATAGTGCCACGAGAATTCTTCCTAGCTGCTTTCTCAGATTCACTGGACAATTGTTTATGGTGGCAGTGCTAGACTCTGAATATACTGGCACAATTGCATTGATTTTCAGTATTTATGGAATTAAGTGATGTACTGTGAAACTGCAAATCATCTTTCACTAATTACTCAATAATACTTGCATATTCACAAACATATCTGGTCCTAGAATGTGATTGCAGAAATATGCTCTCACCACATAAATTAACCATTATGTGCTCATAAATGCAATGGCCAACCCATTAACTAACAGAAATTTTGAATGTAGAATGTTAATATTATGTTCCTATTAAAACAGATAGCCTATTGCCAAGGTCTACAACACCTACATTAGAATAGAAACACACACATCCTATTGTAAGAGTTTCTTGGTACTCCCCATACAGAATGAAATCATGCTCCATATCAGTTTGCTGTCTTTATAGCAAATCACGTACCATTAAACATAAAGTTGTCTATTTTTTGCCCTGGATAAGCACAGTAATAACATAATTTAACCAATTCTCACAACCATTCTCCCTTGCATTTTAAAGAAATGTAGGATTTCTTGTGAACACACATAAGAGAAAGTGACAAGTTTTTTTGTGTTTTTGTTATTATATACATCCATGCATTTTCAGAAATCAATCTTTTTGGGTGCCACATGGGTCTGCAGACGTAACAATCTAATGATATTTTGAAATTTGTTGTACTTTGTGGTGTACGCACTGTGAACGCTTCTCACTTTAGCTTTTGCATACATAAGTCACAACGTTCCATCTGTAATGATGGTGTTCCGAAATTCTGCCGAGAGGTGGCGGTCAAATAACATTACTTGGTGGTGGGGAAAGAAAACTCGCATTACAAAGTATTACAATTATTTTTGGCCATAATGGCTACATTTGTGAACTGTAACGGTATGGGATAATTATTTGTTTATAATTTCTGTTACCAGTCACTTTTATTTGTTTTATGTTTAGTCTAATGTGATACAACGCGTTTCGAACATGTTCTGTTCATCACCAGGCATTTATAGATACGTACATACAGAGAAACGTTACTTAAAAATAATTTCTCTTAAATTAAATTAACCTAGAACTTTTTGTCTGTAACACACCATGGACAAATGTTCTAGGTTAATTTAGTTTATGACAGTTTATCTTTTGGTAACATTTCTCGGTGTGTATGTATGTATAAATGCCTGATGATGTACAGAACATGTTCGAAATGCATTGTATTATGTGAGATCAAACATACAACAAATATAAGTGACTGGTAGCAGAAATTACAAATAAATAAATATTACAATACTTACCTTCTGTGGCATGATGAAAGTGGCGTCACTTGAATGATACCACCAAAAACTGGATGTTCATGCTCGCAACTGTGGTGCTATTGCAGTGTTCCACTAGTTGCAGCAGCACTTTAGTTGCCTGAGTTAAAGCAGCATAAAGCAATAACAGTTAACAATAAATCGTTGAAATAGTTGTATATCAGTGGGAAATATGGAAACTAGGAAGTCATTGGAAGGTCAGTGATGAACAGCACTGCAAAGAAATTTGATGGTGGTGTATAAGAAACATAAGTAAGACATTGTATAAGTGGATGAGTTACACAAGCTAAATGATAACATTGCAGAAGGCAGTTGAATAAGGGAGGTATAAAAATGTATTGAAGCAAGGTACAGTCTTTCTGATTCGAAGGAAGGAGGAAGGAAAATTGGGTTTAACATCCTGTTGACATTGAGGTCATTAGAGGCAGTGTATAAGCTTTTATTGCGTCAAGGATGGTGGTGGTGGTGGGGGGGAATCTGGCTGTGCCATTTCAAAGGAACCATTCCAGCAGTTCCCTACAGCCATTTAGGGGGAACCTAAATGAAGGGAACCTATATCTGCGTGGCCAGATGTGGGTTTGAACCATCAGCTTCCCAAATGCGAGTCCAGTGTGCTATCACTGCACCACTCGCTTGGTCTTTCTAATTTGGCTAACAAGATAAGCTTCATAGGAGTGGGATTGACCTTGTGAAACCTTGTATATGGTGGTGCAGAGTAGGATTCCAGGTATCACACTATGCAGCCATTCGACGAAGTGGGCTCTCATTTACGAATAATCAACAAAAAACAATTTCGCATCAATCTCTATAGCCTTACAAACAGATTTATTATAGAAGGTGGCAGTGTAGTGTGGTAGTTAGGATATGTTCTTGATGTGTAGAAGGTTTTGGGTTTAAATTCTTTCTGGTGCTTCCAAATTTTTCATTTCTAAATCCTTATTAGAATGACTTTGATCATTATTTTCGTTCATTTAATTGTTTTAAATGTAATTTTTTAAATTTTTAATGCTGCACTGTGTCATTTCCATCTCATACTAACTGTTATTTTGATATACTTCATGTTATTCTATTTTTCTTTGGAACATTTGTGTGTGTTGTTTTAATTACTTTTATTTATCTGTCATAATATTTGAAGGTTTTAAAATTACAATCTCTTGTTTAAAAAAAATTAAATAATTTATTGATACTGACTGCTTAAAAGTTTCAAAAATGATTTTCGTTACAGAACATCCCTTTTTGGCTGGTACTGGTGATACAATCATTTTAAATATAAATTTTCTTTGACTTCCCACAAAATAGTGGAGATGAAGTTTAAACAAAAGAAGTGATTTTTAAAAAAATGTGAGTTGGGTAGTAAACTTAAGCAAAATGAGAAATGAAAACATCGAATTCATTAACATAGAAATATTGAAAATAATTAAAATCAAACGAATGTATAGTCTAAATCAAAAACGAATTCCAGGAAGAAAAAAGAAACTGTTGGAGAGAAGCTAAAGCGAGAAATAATAATTGCGATTTGGAGCAATGAAAAAGGTTAGGGAGGAAATCAGAGACATTGTTTACATTGATGAAACTCGTGTTATTTTTACAAGTAAGTGGAAAAATTAGTATAACTCATAGTTTCTGGACTTGGCACTAATTGTTAGAGTTGTTGGATGTTCTCCAGTTGGTGCAATAGCTGGTTGGATGGTCCTGCCCATAATGCTCCAAACGTTCTCAGTTAGGGAGAGATCTGATGACCTTAGTGACCAAGATGGAGTTTGTCAAGCAGTAAAAACTTTCACCGTGTGTTGGCAGGTCTTATCTTAATGAAATGTAAGCCCAGGATGGCTTCTAATAAAGGCCAACTAAACAGGAGATGGACTATCGTCGACATATTGCTATGCTGTAAGAGAGTCGCAGATGACTATCAAAGGCATCCTGCTATGGAAAGAAATGACATGCCAGACCTATCACTCCTGGTTGTCGTGCCTTGTAACAGGCAACAGTTGGGTTGGTATCCCACTGCTGTCCAGGGCGTCTCCATGCACGTCTTTAGCCTGGAATTTCACTGACTGGGGTAGAAGTGTTTTCAGTGGAGCCACACCTTGAACTGAGCCTTGATGACCAGCAAAGACGTGTCTTGAGACACACTCTATATTGACAGGTCTGTAAGCCAACATATGGCCTGACAGCCAGGAGTGATGGCCTGGGGTGCCATTCCATTTCATAGCAGGAGCCCCTAGTTTGTCATAAGCAGCACCCTTACAGCACAGCAGCACGTTGACAATATTCTACATCCTGTTTTGTTGCCTTCACGCCAAGCCAGCCTGGTCTTATATTTCACAAGATAGACCTGCTTGCACACAGTGAGAATTTCTACTGCTTATCTTCATACTAGCCAAACCCTACCTTGGCCAGCGAGATCACCAGATCTCTTCCCAGTTGAGGTACATCTGAAGCTTTATGGGCAGTGCCTTCCAGCTTGTGGTTTTGACAATCTAACACACCACTTGGACAGAATTTGACGTTATATTCCCTCCAGAAAGCACTGAACAACTTTATCAATCAGTGCCAAGCTGAATAACTGCTTGCATAAGGGCCACATGTGGACCACACTATTGACTTGGTTAATTTGCTAAGCGCTTTCTGTTAGATAACTCATTCAATTGTCCTAATATTTTAATCATTTGTTTGGGTCTACATGTACATCACATCTATCGATTTCCATCTCAACTGGATAACTCCTGCATGGTGTGTTACTTTTTTGGCTTAGACTGTATAAAATGTTTGCTATTTCTCCTTATTTTTCTTGGGGTCCTTTTGGTTCATATAATTCCTCTCACACGTCTCATAAAACTAACAGCTTGACTAGCATGTTCACTAATCTCTTTGTCATTCTTTCCATTTTTCTACTCTATATTCCATGAGTACTTGAAACTTCCCTGTCTTTTGAGCTGCTTCTCATCCAGTATCATGTTTAATGTAAGCTAACATATTTCTTATTCTTATAACCAACATGCTCCTTTGTATTCTTTTCGAGAACTTGTAATACCAATATATATTTCAATTAATTCTCTTAAGAAATTTGTTAATGTAGTAGAGAAAGTTGAAAAAGAAAAAAAGATCAGTAAATTTTAGAGATTATTTTTAAGTTTGGCCCTTTAGTGGCATAACTTTTTATATATGCTGCTCAGAAATGAACAAAAATGGTCACTTTTAAATATTTTTGCAGATAGTTCATATTTCTAATATTGGTTATGTAAACAGAGCTATCAGTTTCATAAAGATATATTTAGTTTATAACAAATTTCATTGAAACTGTGGATTAGTAGTTAGTTAATATCAGTACTTTGAACAGGATTCTGCAGCATATCTTTCTGTTTAGTTAAACTATGGACTACATGACATTATGGTGTGAAAATTGTGAAAATGTGTTAACTTTTTTATAGTCTCTAAACTGAAAAAACTGCCTTAAGTTTTACTACAGTATTTTATAAGTTGTGTTCTGCACTTCTCTGAACATTGTTTATTATGAATTGTAATTCTAATTTACATCATCCTTGAGTCATCTATTTGCATATTTTTAATGTCTTTTCCAGTGATCAGTGGAAGCCTGTTTTGGATTATGCCCTTCATATTTTGTATCAATTAACTGACAATAGATCACTTATTCAAGTGTTACTAACAACCTAATTTTTAAGTCCTTGCTTTTGATATACATCTTTCCCCTTTCTACAGCATTTTCTGTGGCATATATATTGTGATCTACTTAAAATATTTTTCTTTCGATTCAGATAAACAAACACATTGTCCAAGTTACAAAATATCATTAGCCTAGAAAATGTATACTAATGGATAAAATACATTCACTCAGTGCCTCTAAATATCATCATTAGAGCAAGAAATCCTCACAAATTTAAGCTGTATGTTAAGTACTGGTGACATAGTTCAGAATCCACAGGAAAATCTGAAGCTGGCTTGCTGGATGGGGATTTAAACCCAATGCAAGTCCATTTTGCTATCTACAGCACCATCTCACTTCTCTGTAAAGTAAGCTTTTCTAAAAAAAAAAAAAAAAAAAAAAAAAAAAAAAAAAAAAAAAAGGAAACATTACTAGCAAATATGAAATTCAACAAAAATATTTTCACCTCCTTTTATGAAGAGAGACATAGCTTCAGTAAATTCAAACAGTTTTGAATATTTACAATATGAAAACAACTAAATTCACAAGTTTCTTTTTAGTTCACTTTGTTTAATTTTGTTTATAATCACTAGTTTCTTAAGTATAAGAACTATGTAATGGAGATTACTTCTTTTGCTATAGTGAATGTCACATACATGGTCCTTTAGTAACCAGTAGAGGCCAGTCTTAGAAACCTGTGACTTTTTCGTGCTACTCACTTGGAAAAAATCTTGCTATTGCTGAATTCTTCCTGGTTACAAAGCTGTGCAAGATCTATTCAGTAAATATTTGTTGTACAAATGAAATGAGTTTAAAGGATTTGTTTCTCTTTAGCATAGTCCTTTTCAGGGATACACATTTTCACTTTGCGCCAGACATTTTTAATCCCTCCAAAAAAAATAGAAAAAATAGAAATCAATAATCTCTTTAGAATATTTACATGTCCCAATGATGACTTTTTCATTTGAGCAGAATTTTAACCTGTAAACAATTTATTCACTTCTAGGTTAAAGAAGGTATCAATTTGAGTGAATGCATAGAGTATGGCTGTGTCTCACACTGCGGATCATGCATTTTGCAGCATCAAACCCAAATAAATGTGGTTATTTTCTGTCATGATTAAACATCACTTTCTTCTCCTCCAAATGTGTTTATGTTTCTTTTAAATTTCTGTCGGAGTGGCGGTCCAGTATCCTACTGTAGTATCGACTACTGGCTGTGTAGTTATAAGAAGTCAATGGGTATGACACCATCCATACCCTAAAAAATTAATCACTGTAACTTTTAGAGTCAATATGACCATCTTCACCTTTTCTGGAGCAGCTTCACTAAAAGCAACCAATTATTTTGATGTCTCTAATTTTTTGGAGTATAATGACAAATCGAGGTATGATTGGCGGTGACAACTCTAGTGAAAAAGACTTTTGAATTTTTGTTAAATTGCTGCGAAAACTCAGTCTTGAAGTTGGAAGTAGCATCTTCTTGTCCATCTTCAGCAAATGTGGTACACATTCGGCTCGCAATCGTTTCTTCCATCAATTTACTGCTTAAATATAAATTACCTTTCCTGTCGACATTTGCATGGACCCTGCTATTTAGTGTACTTTCATACTATGATCAGACGGATCTAGTCATGGTCTTTTTTTAACAGGTTCTTTGGTAGCCACGTCTGATGGACCGTTCTCGGTGATCCTCGTGAAAAACGCGTGTTTTACCACATTTAAATTCGTTGAACCAACAGGTAACTCTTACCACAAATCATCATTAAAAACACCCAATTTTCATGTTCGCGCCGCAAGTGAGTTTTCCTATCAAAAGGAAAAAACGATTCACTGTAAGATACTACACTTTGATTAGTACCGAAAATGGCTGTTTTTTTGGCTTTGTCTATCAGATGGTGACATACAATGGTAACAAGCCTTCCAAAAATTGCGACCTCCTCATATGCTAAAGCTTTTCTGTTCTTCAGTTGTTTCTCAAACCCATTGTTTCTTTTGGTTCCAACTCCACTAAAAACCTGTTTTCCTTTTGCCCTTTCTAGCTTCTAAAAATGATACTCTGACAGATGTAACCCCTTCTATATTACTCTTATGAGAGTCCCAAACTCCCTCCTCCCCCGCTCTTTAATTGTTGACAGTGAGCTCCTATAGTTTTCTCCTCTGTCTTCTTTGCCAATGAAGGTTGTGCCTACTATAATCCTTTTTATTGTTAAAATCACCAGGAGTCACATAAATGTGTCATATCTCATACAACATCAGCAGTTGTACCTGTTTGTTTCCCTTACTGAGTTCATTATCCATCTCCATAGCTGATGTGCCAGTACCTGAAGCTGCCACGTGGACGATGCAGGTTCAGTTTCTGTTACAGTCTGGGGTATTTCTTTAGTGGGAGGACTGGAGTCGGGTACACTCAGACTCGTGAGGCCAGCTGAGGAGCTGCTTGAATAAAAAATAGTTGCTTCAATATCTGGAACACTGAGAACGACTGGGAGAGAGGTACGTTGATCCCATTTTCCTCCATACTGCATCCAAATTACGAAAATTGGCAAAGGACAATATGGCGACTATTAGGCACTTTGCGATCTTCTTGACCTGACCTCTTAACTAGGATTTTTTTCAAGCAAGTGATACTCGATAATGTCGAGTCTGTATAGAAAGAACCAGCTAAGGATTCGATGATGATACCAAGTGTACAGAAACATTTTCTTTAGTGTATTTAAATTTTCTGTTAATGGTGTTCTCTGACTCATACACTGTACCAAATGCATCTTTTTGGTGATTTTTCACTTTATATTCATCAAAATGAATTAATGAGACAGTTTTAAGGGACGTATAGTTCGTACTCTATAACAAAAACAATTAGAATAGTTTAGTTTGTAGTTATTATGTTCTGTCACTGTCTAGGCTACAACTGGGTATGGTTGTAGGATATAACTGCTTCCCTCCATCGATAACTAATGTTCTTACTTTCAGCCTTCACAAACAATGGATTTAGCCCTATTTCTTAATTTTTCTTTTGACACGAAATGTAAATAAGAAGGTTAACATGTGGACTTGGGGCTTTGGCGAAGTTAAAGGTAGAATAGATTTTTTATTAGTATTTAATTATTAATACATTATTCAACTGAGGCTCTTTCCGTTAATAATAACTGGTCTATGTCATCTCTCTGTTACCAGGACGGAGGATGCCAACTAGTAACCGTATTCGACTTTCACAAAGACAAAACTAGTAGTGTTACTGGAATAGTACGAGACCAATACATATTTGGTAGAGCGCAGCATAAATTTCCTCAGATCAAAACAGTTTGTCTTTTACTACCACGATAAAACAAATTTTCATATTACTTAATGCTGGATCTTTTTCTCTTGTCCCTAGAATTTTATATGCTCCGCCACGTTTTGTGTTGTTGTATGAAGAACTTTGGCAGTGCAGTGTTCCTTATAGTCATTGGTCGGTTCTCTTCTAACCGCTCGTAAAAAGTTGACTTAACGTTGCCAATATACTAAAGAATCTGGGATATTGTTATTCTTGTCATTTTTTGTAGTAGTGTGACTTGTCAAAATTGTCAGTGTATAATACCGTCCGCAAAACTTTTCGCTTGTTTTCATACCGACGGAATGGAGATTACTTGTACTTACTGAAACACGCTTCAAATAATTCGGTTTTTGCACATGTGCAGACTGCGAACTTAACTTCCTGTTAGAACACGCACGTTTCCAAGGAAAACGACCGCGAGTGTAATTTCTCGTCTCAAGTTTGCTTTGTGTAGTGCTGTGTGTGGTGTGTAAACACAAAAGCGTACGATGGCAGATGTTGCAACCAAGAAGGTGAGGGCTAAATACGTTTATTTGGATGAGTGATCTACCTTAAATAATTAATAATCATTGTAATGTATCAATTTTGCTGTTTATATATGTCGCGTTTTACGTGCTGTTGTTCTGTTCAACATAGTAATATTGAATTTACTTTAAAAACTTGAAATCAAGTGTGGTATGATTTACACAACAAATTTGTCACGTTCCTACTCATCGTCGGGGAATGACTTAAGAATACGGAACGACGTCCTTTGAGAAAAAAAACATTTGTGGAAATGTAATTGTGTGTTTTTATTGTTTCAGGTTCAAGAGTACAAAGATTCCCTGAAGTCAAAGGTAAATGTCAACACCGTGGCTATAACTCATACCAAAAATAACTTGAGTACATAATGACAATTAGGTATTGTTATTTTATTTCTCTGTGTAATTTATAGTGGCACAAAATTCTTCGCAAGTTCTATTGTCCAGTCAAATAAATTTAGTTATTAAACTCGGCCAAATAATTTATTTTCGAGAAGCGCTTTTCGGCCAAATAATTTGTTTTCGAGAAGCGCTCATACGGCAGGTGACGGTGAGCTTTACATTGGTGTCTTAAGTGCAGACATTTGACTTCTCCGTTTTTTGTACTCTTCTGTGATGTGTGGTTGGTATTTCAAACCTGGGTATTGAAAACTCCAATGCACTTTGGAAACTGCACCAGAGTTGTTTCCATTGATGACATTTCAGAAGTTTCCTTGTCTGTTGGTTTACTCGAGTTTGCGTCATTTTCTTCCATTAAGGTTTTTCCAATTAATGAATTATTGCTTGTATGGAATAACATTTCCAGTGTAAATTTACTTACTTGTATCAAAGTATTGTTGGAAAGTTGCATTAGTCATTCTTAAATTTCAGAAATTATCACAATTGTAGAAATTTGAGTGATTATAATGTGTTTGGCAAGGGATACACTTCTTTGTTCCATATACTTTCAAAATTATCAGACAATTTTGCCTCATTGCTGTGTTGATTGTAGTATATGCCGCAGTTAAATAGAAATGTGATATGTGGTCTGCAGTGAAGCATAAGAGTAGCAACAGTGAGGATCCCAATACTTTTATAGCGTTCTTTGTTCCCACTGTAAGAAGTATTAAATCATTTCAGGCATTGTGAAGTTCAGAGGGTAGCCATTGAAGGAACAGATAAAAGAAAACATTACTGTTTAGCCACAACTCTGTTTAATAATGAATTTACTTGCAATTACAGAATGTACTACTAATAACAAGAAAGAGTAAAATATGAACCTATGTGATGTTGTTTAACCTGATCCATAACAACACATTGAAAGTTTGCAGCAATGATAGATTTTTGTTGCCATTAAGCAGTACCATTAGGTGTAAGTTATTTAGTGGAAGCTGTGAGTTAATTGTTCACACAATACAAATATTTGGCGCCATATGATGAGGTTTGGATCCAGTAATTAGAGTGTAGATAGTGCAACAGTGTATGCACACATTGCAGCAGTTTGTTCCGCATTGATTACATCAAAATGTTTCACCGTTACATGGGCAGTTGTGTTCCATTTGTACTAATATAATAACCATTCCTTTGTCCAATCAGATACTCTTTTATGCAAATTAAGTGTGGTGCACAACAGCCATAAGTGTTATCTCTGAATGACTTCGCAAACTGGCACCTGAAGAAACACTCACAAGAGCAGGTATGACAGTGCTCATTCTTTGGTTGTTGACCTGCTACCTGCCCTTATAAATGAATAAGTCAGTCAGTTTGTTATTCTACTCCAGCTGTAGGTTGGCAACCTGTCAGTTTTATTTAGTCGTCTGGAGCTTGCTTCTGGGTGTTTGGTGAGAACCATGAATAATAGTTTTTTGTTATTATTATTATTTGGGGGGGGGGGTAGATCTATGGAGTTATTAACAAGGCAGATACCTGTCTTCTGAAACAACCAGTGATTGACACCAATAACAACACAAACATTGGCAAAATAAAATATGACAATTAAATGGCCTCTTCCAGAATAAGAGCTTTTTGGCACAGTAGTGTACTTGCTAGTAATGCCTTCAAACCTTTTAAAAGCTTGATAGTACATGATCACAATGGGCAAGTAGAGATTGTAATCATGGGTGTAAATGTAACTGTCAGATGCACTGTGTGTTCACTATCTACAATACTTTGTTGGTCTGGTAAACCATGTGATCAAAGCCACCACCTACAAGATACACAGTGCCAGTCAAATTGTGACCACTGCCTATGTTTGACATCAGTGTATAATAACCATTCACAGATGGCAGCGCTGCAGTGGAGGGTATGTATAAAGCATGTCTATGGATGTGGACAACAGTGCAATCATTGTTGTAATGCAGAAACAGAGCAGTTTATCTGATTTCAAAAAGGTCGTGATCGTTGGCTTTTGGCCCAAGGATGAGGGCATTTCCAAAACAGCTAAGTTTGTAACCTGTTAGTCTACCATCATGACTAAAGCACACCATTTATGACAGTGATGCTACCCAAAACTGGCTCAGAGGCAGCTGTGGTGCGCCATACATGACAGAGGTGAACAACGCCTGTGGAGATGTATATGGGTGAATTAATGTGAAACTGTTGAAAACTGACTGCTGCAATGCACCTGGGGGCCACCAGCGATGTCTTCTCAAGCACCACCCAGTGTATGTTGCTTAAGGGCCTCTGCATCAGACACCTGGTACATGCATCCATGCAGACTGGTGTCGATTGGGAACAAAGGTTTTAATTTGCTCGCCAGTACTACAATTGGATATCAACTGAGTGATGGCAGTGGCCTTTCCAGATTAGTCATGTTATATATTCCATCAGACTGATGGCCATTGGCCTGTAAAGATGAAACATCCATAACACCCTGTGACAATCATTGGAAGGGTTCAGGCCAGAGGAGGACTCATTGGCCTGGGGAATGCTTTTGTGGCATTCTGTTGGTGACCTCATTCTGGAAAGCCAATCGATCAACAATTGAGTGTGTGTATATCCATGGGGTCCATGTCCACCCTTACATGCAGATCGTTTTGCTCAGCTGGTACCATCTATCAGCAGGGCAGTGCAACATTTCGTGCAGCTTGCAGTTTGTTTACATGGTTCGAAGAACACTAGGGTAAGTTTACTGTACTGGCCACCAAACTCTTTAGATTTAAAACCTACCTAGTGCAGCTGGACACAATGCTGGAGTTTGCATTGCTCCAAATCACTGTCTGTACCTTCCAGAACCTTACTAGCTGTTTTAGCGCATGTTTTACGGCAGTCCATGCTGCTAAAGGTGATTACTTGGAATTCTGGCAGGTTGACCGATCATATGCTTCAGATTTTTGTACAAACGATTCTGCTTTGTCTGTGATATTTTGCTGACCGACTTAGTTGTCCTAAACTACTACAAACTGTGGTCATAGCTGTGCTTGGCTCAGTTTCACTTTAGGTTTCTGTTGCAGAATTGCATCTACTTACATACTCTACAAGCTATCATACATCGCTTAGTGGAGGATATCTTGTAACACTTACTTTTCTGTTACATTCACAAATGGAATGATGGGCAAATGACTCTGTGCTTCCTTATATAAACTGTTCTGTCAGTTAGCTTCATGTGTGTTGTGATGAAAATGTCTAGTGTTTATAAGTGTGTCTCCAGTGGTCCAATGGACTACTGCTCTGTTGAGTTTAACATATGGGCCTTAGGACTGCTGCATGGCATTAATCACCACATTCGCAATCTCCTCTTATGGGCATACATCAGATTCAAAAGGGAATGTTTTCATTCATGCGTTCGTTCGTTCAGTATATTATGTGCAGCCCAAAAACCTCACCTCCTTCAACATATTTGTATTGTGTGAACAATTAACTCACAGCTTCCACTAAATAACTTACACCTAATGGTACTGCTGCTATATCTAACTTAATGGCAACAAAAATCTATCATTGCTGCAAACTTTCAATGTGTTGTTATGGATCAGGTTAAACAACAACATCGCATAGGTTCATATTTTACTCTTTCTTATTACTAGTACGTGACTGCAATTGCAAGTAAACTCATTATTAAATAGAGTTGTGGCTACACAGTAATGTTTTCTTTTATCTGTTCCTTCAGTGGCTACCCTCTGAACTTGACAATGCTTGAAATGATTTAATACTTCTTACTGTGGGAACAAAGAACACTATAAAAGTATTGGGATCCTCACTGTTGCTACTCTTACACGTCATTGCAGACGACATATCATCACATTTCTATTTAACTGTGGCATATACTACAATCAACACAGCAATGAGGCAAAATTGTCTGATAATTTTAAAAGTATATGGAACAAAGAAGTGTACCCCTTGCCAAACACATTATAATCACTCAGGTTTTTTGGCTTCATCAACTCACTACTAAATTCATGCATTCCGAAATACATATAGACCTCGGGCTTTGTGGCTGGGTTGTCTGCCAGCACATCTAATTTTTTCCAAACACAAAAAGCAGTAAGCAACCATAAGAAACCTAACAATCATATCTCTAAGAGTTATGAGTGCTCTGCTTATCGAAAACAAATATTATTAATTCTAATTTTCTGCAGAAAGAAATCGTTAGATTCAGCAATCGTCATTGGCTGCTGTATACTATTGCCCTGTTGGCTTCAACCAGTGTCAACAAGAGCTACTGACACATGAAGTGCACTTTAGCCCCAAACGACATATCATTTCTGTAGATATGAAGAGGAAATTATGATAGCCATTGTGGAGAATGTATACAACTGTAACATCATAAAACTAATTATGTCAGTTAAGGAATCATAATAGTTTGCTGATCTGTCTAGGATACAAACCAGATGATTGATCATAATTGCCATGATGGGCATGAAAACTATATGTATTAATCATTCCGTTGGATATTCACTGAGGTTCCAGAAATGAAGCTTTGAGCAATACCAACTGACTTGAAGATAACGTATTACATGGTAAATGAAGCATCTTAATTCAGTTTAAAAATATGAAGGACCGGGCGTAAAATCCACAGTCTTTGTATGTAGCCTCATGGCTAGTGGATTTCTGAGAGACATTTAAGTATTCAGCAATCATGTATCTGTAACATTAAGGGGGTTCTCAGCCAAAACAAATTTTATGATAACTGCACTAGCTGTCATTGGTTGACCGTTTGAATCTAACCAGTGATAGCCTGTGCAACAGATTATCATTCACTCAAAACTCATGTTTGAGAAGTACATGGTGCATTTCCTTCATCTGTGTCCAATATAAATTCTGCTTTTTCTGTAATGATTTTATCATTGATAGAATGTGAAGCACTATTCTTTCTTTCTTTACAAGGACATTTAATATATATATAATATATATTAAGAAACCTTACATCTTTGGGATGCATCCGAAGTTGCTTCCACATTGGATGCTTTTTTCCTTTAAGAACAGTGTGTCGTGTTCAGTCTGCTGGGAAGTTATTAATCCAATCACGAAGTTGGTCTAACGTTTTTTAAACTCACATTTAGTTCACAGTGTGACCATTAGAACCATTTTGAATGCCAATCAGAAGTCAAGGAACACTGCATAAATCTTGGGACTGGTATCTGCTTTCTTTTGGATCTCATGGATAAACACTGTGACCAGAGTTTAACAAGATGGCGGTTTGTGGTATGTATATTGATTCGTGCAGGCAGGGCTTTCAGTGTCCAAGTAGATCATAGTTTGCAAACATAAAATGTTTCATTACTTTACAGCACTTTGATGTCAGCATTATCGAACTACAGTTATGTACATCTTGCAGCCCTTGTCCTTATTGGAAGCAGGAATGACCCAACCCTTTTTGTAGCATACTTAATAAAATCATCAGCCTATAATAAAAGAATAAGAGAAATACTCTATAAAAAATCACCTTAGTACACTGTCAGGTCCACTCAGTTTTACCATGTTGAGTGATATTAGCTAGTTTTCTATTCCATAACCACTTATCTCAATATGTCATTTTGGCTGTTACATGAGAGTTCGAAGGAGGAACTGCAGTAGTCTTCACCAGTGAAACACTTTTAGTAGACTTAACGAAATATTTTGCTTTCTGTGGCATCCTCTGTTTTGGGGCTGGGTTTACTGACATTCGTACCAGGTTGCCAATGGCTACATTAGACATGGGAAATTCACTTAAGTATCTGCTGTTTGCTGTCCGTGTAGGAAAATATTATGCCCCAACTATGGCAGTTCCAAGTGCCAAGTTACGTGCATGTGAAACCTTTGCCCAAATTAAAAACTTGTGCAGATAATGTTCTGCTATGATAATCCACCCCTATAGTTCTGGAAATGATACTGCACATGTGTGGAGAACAGCTGTGCAAATTTCATTTTCTCTCTGTCACTGACAATTTTTATGTTGTGAGTTCACAGTAGCGGCATTTTATTGTGGTGAGGTAGTACATAATGAATTAGGTTGCTCTCCGATATTTGATAGCAGCCAATGTGTTCTGCACTATAGAAATATTGTAGTGAATATCTTGGATATGGAAGAAAAATTTCACTGTTTTCAACATGGCTCACAGCAGCGATTGTAAATAAATTTTCATTATATAGAATTTACAGCCAACCGGTTGCTTAAGTTTAATGTAAAAACCTTAACCAGTTTTCTATAGCACTAAGGTACTTTCTTCAGAAGGAAGCCACATAATTTACATGACATTAACATTGTGGATATATATGATGACCCAAAGAGCTTGAGTCAAACAGCAAAAATATAAAATAAAATCTTTCATGGGAACAGAGGAAAAAAAATCAATAACATGCCAAACCATTGCTTTTCTTGTCACGGAATAGATTTTCATCAGTTGCCTGTGAGCAATCTTGTGTTAAGTGTAACCTAGTGGCACTGGGTGTGGGCCTAATGCGACCCCTAACCATAGTCTGTAGCCCATTGCCACCACTGTTATTGAATAGGTCCAAAATTAGTGTAGATGTACTTAAGTTCAGGAGAGTTAGCAGTATTGGCAGTATTTTTTATAAGTAATTCTATGAAATTTTGAATTAGTGCTGCAAGTATATATCATCTTTCAGATATAGTTGTAAGCAGCTGCTGTGTGGTTTTCCCTCCAGGTCTTCTCAAGATACATTTACTGAATGAATTTGCAAACTAAAGAGCTAGGTGATATTCAGGGCAGTGGAGCAGACTTAAGTGACATTCATACTCCCTAAGTACCCTTCAGCTACACAACTTAAATATGTGCCACACAGACATATCCACAACATCCAAGAAACCTTTAGAAACCTTTCCCGTGCTAATAAAACTGGGAAAGCAGATGTCAATGTCTTAGATACCAGGATCTGTGGGAATTCTAGCAGATGTGGGAGCTAAGGAGACATGTACTAGAAATCCTGTGGTACAGTTCATTTTACTTCCTAGCAGCTCCTTATGTGAAGAATATTTTATTTTGAATCACAGCATTTGTTTGTCAGCAGATTTCTGTGTGTGAAATTAACCTACATTAGCTCTCTACGAGTGGGTGTTCCATGCTGCAAGAGACTTGGCTGTCCTCAGCAGTTCATTTTTTTCCCAGTAATCATCAGAGAAATATAATTCTAAAGATGCACTTTATCTCCTCTGTTACATTAGAAAATTCATACTATAAATGTACTTGCTGTGTGTAAGTTTTTAGGCTTCCATAGTCATTATCAATTTGAATTAAGTCTTTTTGGATATTAGGCAGTGTATTTACAAAAAACTAAAACTATTAAATTACTGGGGCCTCTGCAACAGCCATCTTCAGTGTGACTAAGTATTACACAATACAAATAAGGAGAAACTGATGGTGGCCATTATATCCTTCAGACAGGTGACTTACTAGGTGTTGTCCAGGGAAAATAGAATAAAACAGGTGTTGACTCATTTTATAAGCATACACAAGATTGAGAAACAGAGGCAGTTGATATTATTGGTTGGAGTGGAGACATGAATGGAGTTGAGGTAGGCATATCTTGGGCCCCATACAAACTAGGAAGAAATTACTGCCAGTAAAGTAGAACGAATGATTGGTTTGGCTGTATGGTGGTTCATATTTTGCTCTCCATAGAGGGCAAGGATGCTAAAACTAGCATCGTTTGCCTCAGCCTTGAAGAAATTGCTTGCAAGGTCATTGCTGCAATACATATGGAGCCAGCCTTCTATTTGAGCATGCTGAGAGAAAATATGCCACTAAGTTCTCAGTGTGGTATATAGGCTGTGGTTTGTCTGTATAGCTTTTATCTGTTAGACATTACTTGCATCTGTATCCACAATTCGTTTATCTTCATTTGTGAATATTAAAATTTTGTTGGCCACACTAATTCATTGGCTACAGTGGAGCTCATACAACACTGTTGCAACTGGTCCGAATTTTCGTCTTATGAAGTCTGATTTTGTAATTTACTTTCCATTGGATAAGAATGTAGGGGCCAGTCATGACTACAGTTTAAACAACACAGTTGTCATATTCTTGATATGTTCCCTAACTTTTTGTAGTGACACCAGAAAACAATTTTATGAAATTTTGTGTGGGATGTTATTGCTGTATTGGGAAGTCAAATGCAGTCATTTTACAAGTTGTAAACAAATCTGGGATTCTGTTAAATGTTATTTAAACAATAGCTTAGCAACAACAGTTAATTCAACATGATGTTAAATGATGATTGTGTTCTACAGTTCTGAATGTAATTGTTTCATAGTAGTCATGTAAATATATTTAAGTGAAATGTTGTTAGATTCATTGATGTGATACACGACACTATTTATGCTGTGTGAGACAAAAAAACAGGAGTTAAACCATGAAGCAAAGTTTCCTGCTGGTGAAATGTCTTAGATTAGCTTCGTTTCACTTTCTAGCAGCTTTCGACTATTGCACAAGTGATTTGTCACTGCAAACAATATAGGAGTGACTCAGATGTAAAGCATGTGCTGATGTGATGAAAACATGACACACATGTGTCTGTACAGAAAACAGGCAAAAAGCCATGTTGCCATCTTGAGCCCATGAAGATTTCAGCAAGCATCTATCACCTCAGGGATATTGGGCATTCAAGCCTTTGTAGTGGTGCTCCACTCCAAATGAGTGATAAATGACACAAAGCAACAATAATTACTAATTTAGTATAATGCAAATAGACAAAAATTTTAACATTGACACTCTTTCAAAATTAACCAGAGATTGTTATTGGGGATATATGCATTGGTGCAGGCTTTTATGCGCCAAGTAATTATTACTACAGACAGATATCTGTCTAAATTTGCATCCAGGCTGACATCTATGTAGAGGGATGACAGTAATATTAATTATGCGATCTTCTTTGAAAGCACTTCCTTGGAATTCTAAGATTAGCTCTTGTACTGAATATCAGGCCATCTTACATACAGGAGTGGGTTATAATACACCTCACCATTTAATCAGGCTTCTGTGATCCCTCTGCGACAACTTGAGTAGCCTTTTTAGATTGTTTGCAGATGCTGCTGTCTTTTTACCATTTAATAAAGTCATAAAAAGATCAAAACAAATTGCATTGTGGTTTAGACGAGAAATTTGCATGATCTGAAAAGTGGCAATTGAACATTTAAACAAAATAAAGTGTCTTAGGTCTTCGTCAAAAGTAGTAAGACAATTGTTAAATTTTGGGTGCATGATAAATAACACAAATTTAAAAGTTGTTGATTCAGCTGAAAATCTAGAAATTACAGTTGTGGATGACTTAAATTGGATCCATTACATAGAAAATGTGTGGAAAGCGAACCAAAAACTGTTTTATTGACAGAACGCTTAGAAGATGCAACAAATCTTAAATGAGACTGCTAACACTTTACTTTCCATCCTCCTATGAGCTGTTGCTATATGGTGTGGGATCCATACTAGAAAAGATTGATGGTGAGAAGACACAATAAAGTTCAGAAGAGGACATCTCACTTTGTATTATTGTGAAATAGGGGACAAAGTGAAACACACGATTAGTGAGCTTTGGGTGGCAATCATTAAAATGGACATTTTATGTCACAGCAAAATTTTTCACAATATAATTTGCCGACTCCCACCTACATAGGCAGGATTGACCATTACAATAAAATAAATCAGACCTCACTCATTAAGATTTAGGTGTTTGTTTTTCCTGTGTGATGTTAGAGTGGAACAGTCGAGATACAGTCTGAAAATGGTTCATTGAACACTATGCCAAGCACATAGGTGAAAACTGCAGAGTAATGACGTAGATGTGTATTTGAATGTAGTTGATGTAATGTTTCTCTGTAACCTTATGAAGTCAAGAAACTTCCACACGGGTAAAATATATTAAAACAAAGATACCAAGACTTACCGAGCGGGAAAGCGCCGGTAGATAGGCACAATGAATAAAACACACAAACAGAATTTCGAGCTTCGCAACCGGCGGCTGCTTCTTCAGGAAAGAGGGAAGGAAAAGGAAAGATGAAAGGATGTGGGTTTTAAGGGAGAGGGTAAGGAGTCATTCCAATCCCGGGAGCGGACAGACTTACCTTAGGGGGAAAATAGGGGAAAAAAGGATAGGTATATACGCGCGCGCGCCCTCACACACACACACACACACACACACACACACACACACACACACACACACACACGTATGGATGGATATGTGTGCGTGCATGTGTATATTCCTATCCATTTTTTTCCCCCTAAGGTAAGCCTTCTGCTCCCGGGATTGGAATGACTCCTTACCCTCTCCCTTAAAACCCACATCCTTTCATCTTTCCTTTTCCTTCCTTCTTTCCTAACGAAGCAGCCACCGGTTGCGAAAGCTCGAAATTCTGTTTGTGTGTTTTATCCATTGTGCCTATCTACCGGCGCTTTCCCGCTTGGTAAGTCTTGGAGCAAGCAGGCATATTTAAAGACAAAGAATTTGGGCAGAGATGTCAGTTGAGGCGGAAGTAAACAGGCAAAGATGTTGAAAGACAGGTGAGGTATGAGTGGCGGCAATTTGAAATTAGCGGAGACTGAGGCCTGGCGGATAATGAGAAGAGAGGATATACTGAAGGGCAAGTTCCCATCTCCGGAGTTCTGACAGGTTGGTGTTAGTGGGAAGTATCCAGATAACCCGGACAGTGTAACACTGTGCCAAGATGTGCTGGCCGTGCACCAAGGCATGTTTAGCTACAGGGTGATCCTCATTACCAACAAACACTGTCTGCCTGTGTCCATTCATGCGAATGGACAGTTTGTTGCTGGTCATTCCCACATAGAAAGCTTCACAGTGTAAACAGGTCAGTTGGTAAATCACGTGGGTGCTTTCACACGTGACTCTGCCTTTGATCGTGTACACCTTCTGGGTTATAGGACTGGAGTAGGTGGTGGTGGGAGGGTGCATGGAACAGGTTCTACACCGGGGGCAGTTACAAGGGTAGGAGCCAGAGGGTAGGGAAGGCAGTTTGGGGATTTCATAGGGATGAACCAAGAGGTTACGATGTCTTACCGCTCCTGGGATTGGAATGACTCCTTACCCTCTCCCTTAAAACCCACATCCTTTCATCTTTCCTTTTCCTTCCCTCTTTCCTGACGAAGCAACCATTGGTTGCGAAAGCTTAAAATTTTGTGTTTTTTTGTGCCTATCTACTAGCGCTTTCCCGTTTGGTAAGTCATGGAATCTTTATATTGTTGTTGTCTTCAGTCCTGAGACTGGTTTGATGCAGCTCTCCATGCTACTCTATCCTGTGCAAGCTTCTTCATCTCCCAGTACTTACTGCAACCTACATCTTTCTGAATCTGCTTAGTGTATTCATCTCTTGGTCTCCCTATACGATTTTTACCTTCCACGCTGCCATCCAATGCTAATTGTGATCCCTTGATGCCTCAGAACATGTCCTACCAACCGATCCCTTCTGCTTGTCAAGTTGTGCCAAAAACTGCCCTTTTCCCCAATACTATAGAATACCTCCTCATTAGTTAAGTGATCTATCCACCTTATCTTCAGCATTCTTCTGAAGCACCACATTTCGAAAGCTTCTATTCTCTTCTTGTCCAAACTAGTTATCGTCCATGTTTCACTTCCATACATTGCTACACTCCCTACATATACTTTCATAAATGTCTTCCTGGCACTTAAATCTATACTCGATCTTAACAAATTTCTCTTCTTCAGAAACGCTTTCCTTGCCACTGCCAGTCTACGTTTTATATCCTCTCTACTTCGACCATCATCAGTTATTTTGATCCCCAAATAGCAAAACTCCTTTACTACTTTGTGTCTCATCTCCTAATCTAATGCCCTCAGCATCACCTGACTTAATTCGACTACATTCCATTATCCTCGTTTTGCTTTTGTTGATGTTCATCTTATATCCTCCTGTCAAGACACTGTCCATTCCATTCAACAGCTCTTCCAAGTCCTTTGTTGTCTCACAGAATTACAATGTCATCGGTGAACCTCAAAGTTTTTATTTCTTCTCCATGGACTCCAAATTTTTCTTTTGTTTCCTTTACTGCTTGCTACAGATTGAACAACATCGGGGACATGTTACAACCCTGTCTCACTCCCTTCCCAACCACTGCTTCCCTTTCATGCCCCTTGACTCTTATAACTCTGTACAAATTGTAAATAGCCTTTCACGCCCTGTATTTTACCCCTGCCACCTTTAGAATTTGAAAGAGAATATTCCAGTCAACATTGTCAAAAGCTTTCTCCAAGTCTACAAATGCTAGAAATGTAGGTTTGCCTTTCTTTAATCTATTTTCTAAGATAAGTCGTGGGGCCAGTATTGCCTCACGTGTTCCAGCATTTCTGCGGAATCCAAACTGATCTTCACCGAGGTCGGCTTCTACCGGTTTTTCCATTCGTCTGTAAAGAATTCGCGTTAGTATTTTGCAGCTGTGACTTATTAAACTGAAGTTCGGTAATTTTCACATCTCTCAACACCGGCTTTCTTTGGGATTGGAAATATTATATTGTTCTTGAAGTCTGAGGGTATTTCACCTGTCTCATACGTCTTGCACACCAGATGGTAGAGTTTTGTCAGGACTGGCTCTCCCAAGTCCGTCAGTAGTTCTAATGGAATGTTGTCTACTCCCGGGGCCTTGTTTCGACTGAGGTCTTTCAGTGCTCTGTCAAACTCTTCACGCAGTATCGTATCTCCCATTTCATCTTCATCTACATCCTCTTCCATTTCCATAATATTGTCCTCAAGTACATCGCCCTTGTATAGACCCTCTATATACTCCTTCCACCTTTCTGCTTTCCCTTCTTTGCTTATAACTGGGTTTCCATCTGAGCTCTTGATATTCGTACAAGTGGTTCTCCTTTCTCCAAAGGTCTCTTTAATTTTCCTGTAGTCAGTATCTGTCTCACCCATAGTGAGATAAGCCTCTACATCCTTACATTTGTCCTCTAGCCATCCCTGCTTAGCCATTTTGCACTTCCTGTCGATCTCATTTTTGAGACG
Source organism: Schistocerca gregaria (assembly GCF_023897955.1). Lineage (NCBI taxonomy): Eukaryota > Metazoa > Arthropoda > Insecta > Orthoptera > Acrididae > Schistocerca > Schistocerca gregaria. The sequence continues at coordinate 370,245,684 of NC_064922.1, forward strand.
TTTGTATTCCTTTTTGCCTACTTCATTTACTGCATTTTTATATTTTCTCCTTTCATCAATTAAATTCAATATTTCTTCTGTTATCCAAGGATTTCTACTAGCCCTCGTCTTTTTACCTACTTGATCCTCTGCTGCCTTCACTACTTCATCCCTCAGAGCTACCCATTCTTCTTTTACTGTATTTCTTTCCCCCATTCCTGTCAATTGTTCCCTTATGCTCTCCCTGAAACTCTGTACTACCTCTGGTTTAGTCAGTTTATTCAGGTCCCGTCTCCTTAAATTCCCACCTTATAAATAGAGGCAAACATTCCACATGGGAAAAATATATCTAAAAATAAAGTTGATGTGACTTACTAAACAAAAGCACTGGCAGGTCGACAGATACACAAACACACACACAAATGTCAAGCTTTCGCAACCAACGGTTGCTCCTTCACGGAAGAGGGAAGGAGTGGGAAAGGTGAAAGGGTGAAAGGATGTGGGTTTTAAGGGAGAGGGTAAGGAGTCATTCCAATCCCGGGAGCGGAAAGACTTACCTTGGGGGGGGGGGGGAGGGGGGGAAGGACTGGTATACACTCGCGCACGCACACACACATCCATCCGCACGTACACAGACACAAGCAGATATTTGTAAAGGCAGAGTTTGGGCAGAGATGTCAGTCGAGGCGGAAGTACACAGGCAAAGATGTTGTTGAAAGACAGGTGAGGTATGAGTGGCGGCAACTTGAAATTATTTTGCCCCCCGAACCATCCTTGTAACCATTGATGCCACTTCCTTATACACAAATATTCCGCACGTCCAGGGCCTCACTGCGATGGAGCACTTCCTTTCATTCCGATCACCTGCCACCCTACCTAAACCCTCTTTCCTCATTACCTTAGTCAGCTTCATCCTGACCCACAACTTCTTCACTTTTGAAGGCCAGACATACCAACAATTAAAGGGAATAGCTATGGGTACCAGGATGGTCCCCTTGTACGCCAACCTATTCATGGGTCGCTTAGAGGAAGCCTTCTTGGTTTCCCAGGCCTGCCAATCCAAAGTTTGGTACAGATTTATTGATGACATCTTCATGATCTGGACTCAGAGTGAAGAACTCCAGAATTTCCTCTCCAACCTCAGCTCCTTTGGTTCCATCAGATTCACCTGGTACTACTCCAAATCCCATGCGACTTTCCTTGATGTTGACCTCCATCTGTCCAATGGCCAGCTTCACTCGTCCGTCCACATCAAACCCACCAACAATGACAGCTGCCACCCATTCCACATCAAACGGTCCTTTCCCTACAGCCTAGGTTTTCGTGGCAAACGAATGTGCTCCAGTCAGGAATCTCTCAACCATTACACCAGCAACCTGAAAACAGCTTCCGCATCCCGCAACTACCCTCCCGACCTGGTACAGAAGCAAATAACCAGAGCCACTTCCTCATCTCCTCAAACCCAGAACCTCCCACAGAACCACCACAAAAGTGCCCCACTTGTGACAGGATACTTTCCGGGACTGGATCAGACTCTGAATGTGGCTCTCCAGCATGGATACGACTTTCTCAAATCCTGAATCTCAAATGAGATCCATCCTTCACGAAATCCTTCCCACTCCACCAAAAGTGTATTTCCGCCGTCCACCTAACCTTCGTAACCTCTTAATTCATCCCTATGAAATCCGCAAACCACCTTCCCTACCCTCTGGCTCCTACCCTTGTAACTGCCCCCGGTGTAGAACCTGTTCCATGCACACTCCCACGACCACCTACTCCAGTCCTGTAACCCAGAAGGTGTACACGATCAAAGGCAGAGTCACGTGTGAAAGCACCCACGTGATTTACCAACTGACCTGTTTACACTGTGAAGCTTTCTATGTGGGAATGACCAGCAACAAACTGTCCATTCGCATGAATGGACACAGGCAGACAGTGTTTGTTGGTAATGAGGATCACCCTGTGGCTAAACATGCCTTGGTGCAGGGCCAGCACATCTTGGCACAGTGTTACACTGTCCGGGTTATCTGGATACTTCCCACTAACACCAACCTGTCAGAACTCCGGAGATGGGAACTTGCCCTTCAGTATATCCTCTCTTCTCATTATCCGCCAGGCCTCGGTCTCCGCTAATTTCAAGTTGCCGCCACTCATACCTCACCTGTCTTTCAACAACTTCTTTGCCTCTGTACTTCCGCCTCGACTGACATCTCTGCCCAAACTCTTTGCCTTTACAAGTGTGTGTGTGTGTGTGTGTGTGTGTGTGTGTGTGTGTGTGTGTGTGTGTGTGTGTGTGTGTGTGTGTGTGTCCTTTTTTCCCCTTAAAGTAAGTCTTTCCACTCCCGGGATTGGAATGACTCTTTACCCTCTCCCGTAAAACCCACATCCTTTCGTCTTTCCTCTCCTTCCCTCTTTCCTGAAGAAGCAACCATTGGTTGCGAAAGCTTGAATTTTGTGTGTATGTTTGTGTTTGTGTGTCTATCGACCTGCCAGTGCTTTTGTTTGGTAAGTCACATCATCTTTGTTTTTAGATATATTTTTCCCACCTGGAATGATATATATCTCAATTTTGTAATGTGCTTACCAACCATTATTGGAGGTTCAGAATTTTCAGGGGCATTGGAAGAAAGGTATTTTTTCCTATGATGAAAGTTTCAATGGGTTGGATGGTATATGTCATGACGAAGAAAAGCGTGCAGAAATGTGTTAATAGGTGACAGTTTATTCTATCGCTCCATTTGCACAGAGACACTTCCACCGATTGTTGGTCAGAGATACTCGGTGCTTGATGCTGAATTACATATGATCCTACAGGTAGTACAGTATATGAGAACATGGTAATTTTATGGTCGGTTGCTGCTTTCATTCACACGGCCCATATTATTTATAAATGCTGTCAAGCAGGGGTCGACAGAAGCGTCAGATCCCATGCGTCGGCTTTGACCCATGATGTACGGGTGTTGTCCTGTGTGACGTCATGACGGCGCAGAGTTTGGCTTGTGAGTGTGGCTTGTTTGTAGATGTCGTTGTGTTGTGGTTTGTTGTGCTCTCTGGTGGTATGTTCAGGGTTTTCGTTTGTATGGTGTAATGGGCTCAGTTTGCTTTTGCTCATTATCCATAATTCTTAGTGTGTCGGCTGTGTTTGTAGTGGAATTCGTTTCAGTGATTTAATGATTTTGTGTGAAAGTTGATTTAGTGTTGTTCGCTGTAGATCTTGTGGTAATTTTAGTAAAATTAATTGGTTGTTGTTTTTGTTCAGGAATGGATATGACGGATAAAATTAACAGTGCGCAGGTCAAGGGAAGAGTTCGATCCCAATGTGTGGCTGTGTATGTTGTTATTGGTATCGGAAGATGTTTTTGTGCTATACAGGCCAAGGGAAGTGTTTGATCCTAATTTATGGTATCGGGAGTTGCTGTTGAGCTATATAGGTCAAAGGAAGTGTTCGATTCCAGATGTTGTGTTTAGTGGTATTTTGGGAGTTTTGTGATGTCGGATTTTTTCGTCGTTTTGTGTGGTTTTGTATGGGGGTGGGTGTCTAAATTTCCTTATATTTAATTTGCCTCCACCCAAAACACCCCATTTTCCGCACTTGTCCCGTTAGTGTTACTAGACTTTTTGTGGAAAGTGTTTGTGTTTGTTTTTCGATGTATTTTCGTCCTCATAATGTGTACGTACCGACTTTATATGCACCATATTGGAATTGTGGTTTATGGTCGTTTCCTCCATATTTGTGACGTCATGGGTCAAAGCAGACGGGCGGGATCAGACGCTTCCGTATTTCCTCAAGCAGAACAAGTGATTATCGTTAGAGATTCCAATTCTACTAAATCAGAGTAGCTAAGTATAATCTGCGAAATGAAGTGTGATCCATTGAATTAATACTTGTGCAGTAGTGAAAAAGCTTTCAAGCGGACTTCTTACAGTATGAAGTTTCCTTATTGTGCATTTTGTAGTCATACCTCATATGCATTTTACGCATAAGTTGAATCAACCTTACTTTTGGTATGCAGGTTGACCAGTATAGGCTACCCCAAGTACCATTTTCAAAAATCGCTCAATTCCTTCCTAGAACTTAACATGACACTCTTAGCAAAAAAAATGTTTTAAATTATTCATTATACATGTTGATGTTTGCACAGGAATTTTCCGTGTCTTTCAGTACTTCCCAGAAGCATTAGTTACGGATCACATCGTACAAACCATTAATTTAAAAGATGTTGTTTTGAGGAGTGGCCAGAAAATTATATAATTTGTCAGTTATATCAGAGTCTGCATAATTTGTGATGCATTGGATTTGACTTCGTCATTTACTTGACTCGATTTTTGTAATACTCCAATTTTCTGTTGCAGGCTGAAGAACTGATATTGAAGGGTTTTCCACAGAAGATTGTTGAACTTAATGAACTCTTGGAGACACCTCCATTCGCCCGTGAACTGAACACTGTTCATCAGTCTTTGAATATACCAGTCCCAGATCCAATTGTTCTGAACAGGTATATCTTTTTTCTGTACAATAAGTCTTTCTGTTATTGAAAAACCATCTCACTAGGAAAATCCAACATGCTTTGGCATTGGTGTGATATGGGTGTGAACTGCATTATGAATGACAAGGCACACATCTTCTGTCTTCTGTTAGCTCATATAAAATGGTAAGTAGTCTACGAATATTTCAGAAGTGTAGTCAAAAATCTATTTACAATGAGTCATTCTTACAACTCATGGCAAATATCAATGCTGATATATTGTATTGTTGGTTCAGAATAACAAAGTGATACAGAGTTATTTCTTTATAATACAGTTATCATGGAAACAGCTGATTGGAGAATGAATGTAGTCTCACCTCCTGAGTGTAGTCATGCCTCTTGTATTATTTACGATTCTCATATTGCACTGATGCCTTGTGCTGGTTGACAAAATTAGTTGTAGAAAATGCTTGTAGTTGGTGACGTAAGTTGTAATGTGTTTTGTTGTTTGCTTTGTTTCTCTGTGTGCTGAGTTTATTTTACATGACAGAATGTCAGAAACCAGCTGGAAAAAATGTGCAGAAAAGTGAATTGGCTATGACCAGTACTACATGGTAATGAGGAGCATGTGACGTGCATGGTACAGGAAGTGTAGCTGTTGCTGCTACAGCCAGATTTTGCATATAGGCAAAAGTGTTCGACTGATAACATTCCCTCTTCCACCAAGCCTTACAGAATATTTTTTTATTTTGTGTGAGGTATGTAGATTGTAAAATTTACTCCTTTCATTGAATTCATAAAGACTTGCTGTATTTTGAGGGGGGTAGCCAGGGTGAATATCAAACCCACGAGAATATCGTGTAGGAGACTTGTATCTGCCTTATGCACCCCCTCTAAGCACATCACTCACGTAGGTATTCACAGTGCAATTGAGTAGTGTGCCTTGAAACATCCCAGTGATAATGCTGTAGATATAAACTGTGATTTATCATGCCATAACTAGGAAGAACATAAGAATTGCATAAAGGAGATCAATATAGAAATTCTACTTGCAGACAAGAGCAGTGATACTGCTCTTTGTTTTATGAAATCTTATTTTGGCAGTAATATTAATTTATACTTTGCATCTCCTGAGAATTCAATGGATACAATCTGTGGAAGACATTCACTACTATTCTTCTCACACAATAGTGTTTATGAATACAGTCGCCAGTTAGACACTATCTTACCAGTTATAGAAAGAAGGTTTCTTCTTTGACAAGTTGTTGGCAGCCCAAGTGGCCCAGCACACTACCTGTTGAAACAACTGGTTTCTTGGGAGTCTATTGATAAACAGATGTTCATCACCCCAAGTTCCTCAATTAGATATGACACAAATGATTTTTTTTGTCTAGTTTACCAAACATATGTATCTCTCTACTTCTTTCAGTTCTTCTTTTTACATTGGTAATCATTGTTGCCACAACTGCTTTATGGTCATTGATGCCAGTTTTGGTGTGGACATTCTCAAAGAGGTCAGGTCTACTTGTTGCCATTGGATTCAATGTATTTCCACCATGTGTGGGGTTTCTATCTGTCTGTTCTAGTTAGTTTTCAGGAAAGGCATTTAGTAAAGTTTCACCAAATGTCTTACCACACCCATCATTAACAAAACCATAATTTTCCCAATTAATTGTTGGATGATTAAAGTCTCCACCAGTGATTACATTGTGCTGGGGGAACTTACGTACAAGTGAAGTGCAATTTTCCCTGTAGTTTTCAGTTACATCAGGAGGCAATAGAAGGATCCAGTTATCATTTTATGTCCACCCCGAATATTAAGTCTTGCCCAAGCAATCGCACTTGCAGCTTCAATTTCTGTCTCAGTGAATTTGAATTTTTTGTCTGTTCTGACAGATGTACCACCCCCATCTTCCATTTGCTTGTCCTTTCAATATACAAATAAATTTTCCTCAAAAATCTCAGTGCTGTCAAATTCAGGTTCCAGCCAGATTTTTGTACCTAATATTATGTGAGCTTCTCTGCTTTTCATGAGTGCTTCAAACCCTGGCACTTTGTTGCAAATGCGTATGCAGGTTACCATTATGATTTTAATACTCTCACCTTTGGGAGGCATTTCTTTCGATATTACACTGATACTTGTGGGTTTCCTACAAGTATCGTTACCTGGATTGGGTGGAGAGTCGCCTAAACTAAAAAGCCCTTGTGGACACCCCACACACACACACTCGGCTGTGTTTGTGGTAGACTCTGATGTGTAATGTATACCCGACCTCTTGAGAGGGCCCTACAGCTCTCAACCCTACAATGCAAGTCCTGGAAGTTGCAGCCTAGCTTGCCACAGAATCTTCGTAGTCTTTGATTCATTCCTTCCACTCTACTCAGAAACAAAGGGCTGTGATCAGTTTTGGGACAGTGGTGCAAATTGTGAGCTACTTTGAAACTCCATGCACAAGGTTGGTCTTCTCAACAATTCCTGCCAGTTACTGAAATGACCCAAGGATGACCTCAGAGCTTAGGTGACAGGTATCATATGTTCCAATGTGTGCCACAATCTGCAGTTAATTGCACCCTGTTTCCTTATGGCTGCTAGAATAGCCTCATCAACATGTTGCATGAGACCTCCAGGTGTATAAAGTGAGTTCACCTGGTATTCTTCCCTGTCCCTTTGCTGCCATTTCCCTAACTGCTGATGGTTAATTGACCCCCTACCCTTTTGTGTTTGCCTCCTGCTGACAGTGGACAAAACAGGTTTCCCCCGAACAGGTGAAGGTAGCTCCAGTGTCTGTTTCTTTCAGTGAAAGACAGCACCTCAAACTTGATGGTTAGGGGGATTGGGACAAGACCCTGAAACATCACTGGTCACCATCCACTGTGTACAGGGTGTCTAGATCCTCCATTGGCATGCCACTCACAATCAAGTGGATGGTAATGACTGATTGTGTACTGTACTTTCTGCAGAGGAGACAGGATCCACTGGAGAGAATAGTACTCAAGTACCTCTAAGGCTCTTGGGAGCGCTTCCAACCCACTGTTTTGCAGCAACTGCCAATTGTTTGGCAGTAGTCAGGGGCAGTTTGCTTACGGACATCAACCAACTCGTCCCGTGTTTGAGAACAGCATTCACAGTGGGGCTGCATTTTGGCTGGTGCAATGTATTACAATGCAGTGAACAAATGAATTTAATTTAAACCTGCTGATTATCTTCTAATCTTTTGAGCTAAAAAGTTGCTAATTCCCTTATAAAAATTGAAGCAGATGCACAAAAAGAGATTTCTATCACGGCAAACCTGTGGTAAAAGTTACTCCTTTCCTAAAACGTTTTGATGTTGATGATGGTTGTCAGTAAACTTGAAAACTGAGTTAATTTATGATAAAGGCAGATAATTTTATAGGGCTTACACCTCTTTAGTGGAAAATGCATATAACACATACTTTAGTTAGAAAATCTGCTACAGCAAATTAAATAACAAATTCTGATTTGTTGCAAATCTCTGGTAGGTTATGCAGAGGACAATGGTAGATTCCAAAAATTCTCAGAAACACAATATTATTTGCGTTGATTTACAATGAAATTCAGGGGTGATGTGTACTTTGGTTGAATTATGAAACACAAACACTGATTTGCTACGAATTAAATTACACATAACACTCAAACTACTAACTTATGAAAACTTAGTTTTGTAAATGCAAGAAAATTCTAAACTGATTGATTTCTCACATAATTGTACATTGTAATTAGAGAAATTTTGATTTGAATGATGATATATCTACAAAACCTTAACAATTTTAAAGAGAGTACAATTTAGTTTAAGTATACGATTGATAATAACAGTACTAATTTAACGCAGCACTCGCAAGTGTTTGAAATATCTGAATGTATCACAATACAAATGGTTACTACTGTGTCGAAGAACAACACTGCAGCATAAGTTTATTTCGATCAAAGTTGCTAAAATTCGCAGCCCCAACAAAAGCACACCTTCTTCCTGTTGCAGCTAACTCTAGGTAGATATCATGAACTACTCACTTTATGTAGAGCAAGAACACTGACAAGTGTTTCCTTAACTTTTTGTCCCTTTTTGAAATTTGAAAATCCTTACTTTTTGTAAAGTTTGGGGGCTACTTATTTCTGGTGGGACTGAATATAAAAATTTGATCATTGCCAATTTTGTGCATTTGTATTATAGCAAAGTACTGTAAAAACATTGATACTTGACTGTGAACAAAGATATACATTTTTTTTTTTTAATGAGGAAATAAGTTATACTACAATTGGTCTTACATTTGCTGCCTGTTTAAATGGTTTAATCCTTCATAAAATTTAGTTACAACCTATATTTAGTTAACACTATAACCCTATATTTAGTTATTGTGGTTGATTTTATTAAAAATATTACACAATAGGAGCTCTTGCTTTAGTTCTGCATTAAAAAAATTGCCCATTTACATATAGATTTATTCTCAGTTAAGTAGCACATTATTACACATTCAAAATGATAGAAGTAAGATGATGAACATGTCAGATATCTGGCATTGCTGTAGTCAGTCTGCTCAGAAACCTCTGTTAAGGTGAATGTACAACCTTCGTTGAGAGTGTAGAATATTTTATGTGCTCTTGTCATGAGTGTAATTTTTAACTACAGTGGTGGCTTTCACAGGTAGAAAGAACAACTTTGGAAACCAATGATATTTTTGTGCTTTAAACACATAAACAAACCAAAATATTTAAAAAGGTCAAACAACCAACATAACTGTAGTTGGATGGATCCAAGTATTTTCAATGCAGAAGAATAAGTTTAACATTGCGGTTATATGACTTGAAACTTGTCAGTAACTGCATGCTGTTTGTTGGTAATACTCTTCCTGAGTTGAGCAGTGAGAACTGTCAATGAAAAGCTATGTTAAATAGTAATTATATTCATCATACTTTTATCCAGCACAGCTCATCATGAAGCAGATCCTCCACCTCCTAAGAAATGGAAGAATGATGCTGGGAAAGAAGAGAAAGTTGGTGGCACAAAAGTGATGGTGTTACCTACAGGGTTGGTACCCTGTAACAAATACCTCTGTGAACTTGTCCATGTTGTCAAGCCACACATTCGACAACTGGTTGAAGATGCAAATCTTGTAAGTTTATTTTTATACATGCACTACTACTTGAACACCTTTGTGAGAAAGTATTCTGTGAGGGTAGAGAGAGTTTTCACAGGCATGGAGTGATCTTCCCAAGGTCTCTTTCAATTTTTTTTAGTAAAAAGATAAGCATAAGAGCTGTCTGAAACTGATGGTATACAATCTTACTGAGGAGTGATCAATATGATTTATTCTTACAGATGATTGTGCAGTTACTGTTAATATCCCAGTACAACAGCAGCATAAATTTTCATTATAATAAAGTTGTAAGAACACAGCAAAACAGATGTCTAATGGCGACTGAGAGTGCTGATATGGAGTACCTATCAGTAGGTGGCAGCACAATGAACCTAATATGGAAATTGTATGTGTTCAGGGTGTCCGGATACTTTCAATAACATAGTGTAATTACACTCACTGCTATGTCTCCTGCTCACATGGAAATATTAGTTTAAGTAATGAGACAGCGCATTCTGCAACAAAAATGACATTTTAGTTTTTGTGTTCTGCCTCTTGCAGTGTCACAGTTTACTCTTCTGCCATCCTACTAACATGCAAAGTACTCACCCTAGTGAGTTTCTCAGAAACATGACATTCCCTGTTGTGTGGTATATTGTTTCTCAGCTGAGAAAAGCTGTAAAAAATTAGCTGCACATGTGTCAACAGGTTGTATACCTATATTTAACTGTATTATGCTGTTAAAGTTAGTAAATTTTACCATGTCTGGCTATGACAATTAAATGAAAAAATATTCGTAGAATTAGAACATCCTGTATCGTCAGTTTCTATACACATACTTACAACAAATTCCCTCCTAATGTACAGGTCCAGAAATGAACTAATGAAAACAAGCACTGTTTTTACTAATCATTTCACATTTATACGTCATTCCCTCTATAGTAGCCAGTTTAACTGTTGGGCGGACAAACAGTTTTTTTTATAACATGAGCAAGCATGTGTCATTCTTCGTTAATCACAAAGTAATCTTAGTTGAATTAAACAATGATAAAATAAACTTACATTCTATGATCTAAATCACTTTAGTTAAACAACAATAAAATAAACCTTTCATTATATAACAATGCTGTCGCATACAAATGCTACCACACAGTAATAAACCACTCTAAACATTAAACAGCACAGTTGGATCAGATTCCTGTCATCCACATATTGGTTTACTAATTATCTCAGATAACTGCCCGATCATGGGATCATGCTGCTAGCTCGGAATCTGGACATTTTTTTGCGCAGATCGTAAATTTTTTCTCACCTAGGTTGCTGTTTGTTTTATATTACTGCTGATCATTTTAAAGTATGACAACACAACTTACTACTGTCTTAGCTGAAGCAATATTGAAGGAGTAGGTACAGGCTCGCAATTGTAAAACAACAATGGAACACAACAAAACTATGTTATTTGTGATTGGTGCGCTTTATACACAGGCATGCCTTCTCACGAGTTGAAATTTCAACTTGGACCCCATACATTCCGTTAGTTAAAAACAATTTGTCAAAATCACACTGTGTTTAATAGTTTTAAATACTTGCTCAAATACTGTGCAGTTCATACTTCGGGACTTCAAAAATTTGCAATTATGACTGTACAGCATGACATGTGGAACGTCTGCTCTTACTAAACGATATAATATTTTTGTAGACATCATTCACAAATAATCATAAACCTTTAATAATAAATCATATTCCCCAAAGAACCGTGTTTACTCAGCTTTATTTACTCAGCTTTAACGAAATGCCTAGAGCTCCAGGTTATGTGACCACTCATCACAAATGCTGAACAAGGACTTCTTTTAGCTCTCAAGTGAAATTCTTCCCCTGTACCAAATCATGCAAAAGACCTCGTCTCTGATTTGCTGGATAACACTGTAACCAGTTAGCTTCATATTTCAATTCACGTACCGATACTCTCCCGCTTTGGACCAATCACTGTCCAGAAATCTGTTCCCAAAAATTACAAAATAAAACATTATCAGAAACCAATTAGAAACAAATTAACTTCATCTTTAATTGTCTGAAGGTCTGAAATGAGTTTTGCTATTCCAAAATACTAAAAACTGGCTGGTTTGTGTTATCATTTTCTCTCATATATGTATCTCACTTTTATATGCATTCATCCCCTCATTGGTCCAGACAACAAAAAGATGGAAATAATATTGAGCAGTATATAATCCCTCCTCCTCTATTTGTGAGATGGGTGATTAATAAGTTATGCAACACATTTTTATTTATTGTGGATGGTTTTATTCAGGATTCCAATACCTGTTACGATTCCCCACTCTGTTGCTAATGTCATGGCTTTAAGCCACCTTGCTGGGAGGACCATACGCCCTCTATTGATCCGCATTGGAGCAAACATCTTGTTGTCTCAATAACCTCCCCATTATCCATGTACTGTTTCCCATGGAGCACACCCTTCATTGGGCCAAACAGATGGAAGTCGGAAGGTGCGAGATCTGTGCTGTAGGGTGGATGAGGAAGAACAGTCAAATGAAGCTTTATGTGCTCCCCTTGGTGTACAGACTTGTGTGAGGCCATATGTTGTCATGGAGAGGGAGAAGTAAGTTTGCATTTTTGTGCAAATGAACATGCTAGTCATTTCTTCAATTCCCTGAAGGTAGTATGGTACACTTAAAGAGGTGATTGTTAAGTCATGGGGGAGGGCATGAGACAGAGTAGCTTCTTCAGAGGCCCAGAAAACCATTGCCATGACTTCTTCGGCTGAGGGCGTGTCTTTCTAGTTTCTCTTCTGACAAAAAATTGTCATGATCATCCTCGTAAAATGCCAGCAATTCTGCAAAGATGGTCCTGTGTTGCTGTTCGTGGTCTTCTGTTAGGCAGCAGGGAACATAGCTGGCACACACCACTGAGTACCCCAACTGGTGGATCAAATGCCACAAAAGTGTCAGCACTACCAACAGACATCTAGTTGATAATGACCTGTCGATCACTTCGAATAATTGTGTCTGCACATTCCTACATTGCAAGAGTCACAGCTGTGTGCAGCTAGTCAACATGTGGGTGATCAGACAGGTTTGCACACTTGTTGTGATGACGATAGATGCCTCACCCAATGACTCGCCATGTTTTTGTTCACTGCCAGGTCTCTGTAGACATTCTGCAAGTACCTGTGAATATATGCAGTGCTCTGGTTTCCACCAAAAGAAACTTCGTGACAGGTCTGTTTCGAATGTACTTCGCTGTTATGGACACCATTTTGAAGGCTATGTATAATGCCATCACCCATCGGAACTTAACGAAACTACAGGGGCTGATATGCGACTATTCTGTGATGTCCGATGTGCAAATATCCCGTGATGTCCCGCAACAAATTTTGCATTTTTTCAACTGAAGTTGACTGAGAAAACAGTGTTGCATTACTTATTGAATGCCTCTTTTAAATTTTTGATATGGGAGAAAGAGGAATTACAATTTTGGTGGGAGTAATCAAAATTGGCATCTTTAACATGATGAAGCAAGACTGAAAAGACATTTATGTTTTGTTCAGTATTGTGCGCGTAATAAAACAATGCTCTAGAAAGGAATTTTACTTTGTAATGGGACTTCTGAGTGAAGATGGGGGTTCTAACATAGATTATGCAGTCTGCTCCTAAAGCTGTGACAGTGGCAGCCAATCAACTGTATTATCGTCTTAAGATGACCAACATAGAACAGTTTCTGTGAATAATTTGCTGAGAAGTATCTAAAAATCAGATTAGGACAATGTTGTTTATTTCTTTATTTAAGGCTCATGTGTTCATTTAGTGTTCTTCATTGAGATAAAAAATCTACTCTCCAAGCAGCAGCCGAAGTTCATATAATAACAAAAGGTTTTACTTATCCAAGCTTTCGGAACTGGCTCCTTTTTCCAGCAGAAAGGGTGAAGGGGGAGGAACTGCAGGCTTTAGGGAAAAGTGTAGAGCTCAGAAAATTCACCCAGAACACAGGGTCAGGGAAGACTTACCGGATGGGAAGAGAAGAAAAGACAGTTTATTTGCAGAATGTCTACAGACTGGCAGAATTTTCAGTGAGTAATTTCTCAAAGGACATTGTAAATTGTATTTTAGGTGATTCCTATCAAAACTTACATGAAAAGTGAAATTCATATTGTTGTTGACTATTATCTTTACATTTTATCCCAAGTTTCACAAAAATTGTCTTATTAGAACTGTCTTTAACAATTCATAACAGTGTATAAAGTATTGGATTGCTGGACAGTGCATGCACTCGCCTTGAAGGGCAAGCTTATTCATGGGCAAATACATACGTTACTCACAGCATGTGGTAGTTTTCTCCGGTGGTGATGCTCATTGCGTGTGGCAAGAAAATTTGTCAGATTTGCTACAGGTGATATATATTGCTGTGCCTCACTCCCTCTGCCATAAAGTGCTTCAGTGCTTTGTCAGTGGTAGTCAGCCTAGTCCTCTAGTGGGCGTTCCAGTTTTCATGGTAGGCAGTGGGGATTTTAAAATATTTTCGTTGGCTTTCATAAAATTTTAACAAAGCATTTGGTAAGTAATTATCATTATGCAGTAAATCTCCTCGTAAGTTTTACAAATTACAGTTACTTCCCTAATTTATAAATCACCACTACTATGTAACTGATGGCGGTTAGAAGATTTTAGGCCTACTACTAATAGAGGTACAAAAGAGGGCAGTAGATGAAAAAGTTTGACTACTCCTGATTTCTTCTATAGGTCATATTCATAATCGACACTATGGTGTGGAAAAGCCTACAAAACTATCTTCTGTCCAATCAGTATTTTCTGCCTAAGTAAGGAGCTATCCCAAAGTATTACCACATAAGACATCAGTGAATGAAGATATGGGATGTAGAAGTCAGTTAATATATTTTACAAATTTGGCAGTTGTTGCTATGCCAGAAACAGGTGAATCTAAACATTTTTGCATCTCTACCGTATGTTTTTTCCAGTTTAAATTTCAATCAATTCACATACAAAGAACTTGGAGCTCACTCTCTGTTTACTTGTTCTTGTTGGTATAGTAGGTTCTTACGAGGTCGATGTGTTTGATAGTACAAAACAATATGATATGTGTTTTTTCTAAGTTATAGCTAACTCATTTGTGCAAAGGCAGTCAGTAACTTGCACAAAAACATTATGTACAATTTTTTTCTGTTGATGCTTCTTTGCCCGGCTTCACAGCAGTGTTTGTTGTCATCTGCAAATGGAAATAATTCTTCTTAATGATTTAAATAAAATGGGAAATCATTAATGTAAAGCAAGAGCAATACTGGGCCAATGATTGCACTCTTTGAGACTCCCTTTGTAATTTCTCCCCATTCAGGTGATGTGTCTACCTGTGTATTACTAAAATGGCCTAAAGTAACTTTCTATATTTTATTTCTTAAGTAAGAACTAAACCAGGCATTTGCTGAACAAGTTATTTCATATAAACTTAACACCACTAACAGAATATTATGGTTGACACAGTTGATGTCAATAAAGTTCAGAAGGGGCTGTAGAACATCAGTATGTCATACTGGAGTTAGTAACAGAGCCAGGCAACAACAACAACAACAACAACAGGAACAGGAACAGGAACATATGTGTGTTAGAGACCTTGGATATTCATGCAATATTGTGAGCATGCCTGGTGTGATGCCACATGATGTAGGCAGTGCCCATCACCTTTGATTGTATATAGGGTGTCCCAGGAGGCATGGTCAGTATTAAGAGATATGACAGGAACAATCACTTTAAGCAAAAAAATCTATGTAACATGGGACCTAGAATGCATACCGTAAGAGTAATAAGCACTTTTCATCTTTGCCACTGTGAAACTCCTCTCTGCTACTGAACAAGTGCTCGTAGCTCTTTAGGTATGCACTTCAGAGCTCATGTTTACTGGACATTTTTCTTGTACTAGTCCATGCTACCTCCTCACAAAATATGGAAAACAAAGAGCTTGCAGCAGAAGAGATTTGTTTCACTGTATCTAAGGTGAAATAATCGCCATAGCTCTTAAACATGCCTTTTCGAGTGCATGGGTACAAGACTTTCTTGCTTCAAATGATTGTTCCTGCCATGTCCCTGGATACTAACCATTTCTCTTGGACACCTTGTTTGTGTGGGCATACCTTCAATAAGTGTATAATACGACATGGGGTGGCAGCCTTATGTGTCCGCAACTAAGATTTTTCACAGTTACTATCACGTGAACTGTGACTTTATTTGGGTGTAGCTGGGATTTTTATTATTTGCTTGTGTTGTTAAAGGAGTGCCTCATCCTGCTTGTGATGTCTGGTGGTGCACATGAAAATTCTGAAAGATGTTACAGTGTGATTTCACATTGTTTTACCACTCTGTACATAGCATAGCTCTGATAGAAAACAGTAAACTGTAAAGTCTGCCAGAGGGAATCAATCAGGTCCTACTATGGCCATTACAGTTTGACTGTTAATCCCAAGATGTCATAAACCAAAATTTATTTCTCAATTTTCATTAGACAAAGACTGAAAGTGGACATAATACTATATGAAAAATGTTAGGAAATGAATGGACTAGATCACTTGAGCTACATAAAGTAGCAGAAAGTATTTAATTCACAAGAGCACTGCCACTTTTGAAAACAGACTGTTCACAGTTTTGAAGACTTGCTAAAAACTGCTGTTGCTACTGTCTAGGCAACTTCTGTAGATCATGAGAAGTAAGAATTTATTATGTCAGTGACTTCCACAAAAGTTGGAAGAAGCATACATACACACGTGTGAGATTCTTAACCTTCGCGAGGCCGCACCTGTGTATAAAGTGCACCAACCACATATAACATTGTCTTTTACCATTCTATTCTTGTTTCACAGTTGAGGCCATACCAATTCCTTCAGTATTGCTTCAGCTAACACAGTGATAAGTTGTGTTGCCATACGTCCGAACGCCCAACAGTAAAATACAACAAACAACAAGCTAGGTCAGAAATAATTTATAATCTGTGCAAGGAAACTCCCCAGATTGTGAGTTAGCGGCACGATCCCACAATAAGGCAGTTGCCGAAGAGATAATTAGCAACTGAGAAAGCAATTGTACGGAATCTGATGCAACTATGCTCTTTAATGTTTTGTATTGGTCATTACTGTGGGAGAACACTTACACTTGGAAACAGAGTAATATAATGAAAGTTAATTTTATTGTTGTTCAGTTAAACAATGATATAGGTCATATAATGCATGTTTATTTTATCATTGTTAAATTGAACTAAGATTAAACTGTGATTTTGCTCATACTTTTTTTTAACGTTGGTGACTTAAAGGTAGCTATTCCTTACATGTGTACAAAGTACGCTGCACACCTGCTCCTATTATAAAAAGCAGTGCACCCTCTTGAGGATTAAAGAAAAATCTGAATTACACAGACCTAAACAAAGGCTTTTTAAGCTGTGTTATTAAAAAAGCTGCAGATAAGTTACATACAATCTCTTTATTAGGTACAGAAATGACATTTCAGGAGAAAACACCGCTAGCTACCCCCGACAACAGAAGAAAGCTTTAAATTACAATGGTAGTAATCATGTGCCAATAAAAAGAGCACACATTCAACTACTCTTTAAATAGCTTGAAAGTTAACACAAATTATACATATGCTGTTCTCCACGGCTGTAGTAACTGAAGTTTCAGGACGATGACAACATGTATTGCATCTACCCAATGACATCAGAGTGACTGCTGATGATATGTATTGAATGATTGTCAGATCAGTTGGATGTGAGATTTAGATGAGCAATTTAAAAGTTACCCAAACGACGAGACAAGTGACACACCAGAAGAGCCAAGTAATGCAACGTAGTTTTAGTACGTCCATGGAAAAGACCCATGTTGTGTTCTTACTTTTATTACACACACACACACACACACACACACACACACACACACACACACACACACACACACAATGTTGTCTGAAGTAGATAAAACATTCATTCCCTGTCTGCTCTATTTCAATGTTATAACTAAGTTTTATTTAACAAGTTGCAACCAAGATAAATTCATTACACACAGATAATTTCTGGCATTTAAAGGAAAATCTAGTAGGCTTGATTTGGTAAAATATGAAGGCACTGTAAAAGGGCAATATATTAAAAGCCTGTAAGATGAACTGTAAAGCAGATTTATTATTTTCTGTAAATTTTGCTGAAGTGTGTGTGTGTTCATTCTGCATGCCATTATGTTTCAGATCAAGCTCTCATAAATTATTTGTGAAGCTTTTACCGAGTCTGTGAGAAAAGAAATGGCACATACAGCCTGCAGATAGTTGTATTGGAAATTAAGAAAATTCTTTTCATGGAATAATTAGTTAATTGTTGCAGTAATTTAGTGTATGGGGGAAATATGAAGTGGGTATGAAATTAATGCCTTTTAGGATATCTTTATTTCTTTCAAATTATAAGTTAAGTGCTAAGACAGTCTTCTACTTTGTAACTGTCAAAGAATTCTGTGGAATTAATCAAATATAGTGAAGTCTGTTGTGACTCGTCGATCTTGCAAAGTGCCACTGCGCAGTTACGCGCGTCCTCTACATGCGGCACTGTCTGCCAGCTATGCAGCAGCAGCGCCACCTAAACCGCCAGCCAGCCAACGGCTGCTGGACTTGGACTCAGTTATGAATTGACTGTTACAGTGTGCGCACATCTTACTCTGTTTACTTGATCTGTGACTTTCATGTATAGTGTCTTCCTTTAAATATATTTGTTCAGCTTGAAGTTATTCCAATTGGCGACGAGGATGGGATTTTTCTTTTCCATCGTTGACCCACATGTTTCCATGGCTACTTTAGAGCAACTATTGCAAGGTCTAATAGTACAGCAAACGCTTCTCACAAGTGCGATTCGTGATTTCGTGGCGGCATCAAATACGGGGTGTGTCTCGTCATTGTCTCTACCTACTTTTCCTCCTTACGACGAGACGGCGGAAGACTGGTCTGATTACGAAAAACGTCTTAGACAGCACTTCTTGGCATTTCCTGTTGCAGACGAACAAACATGCAAGTCTCTGTACCTTTCATGGATTTCACCACAAATGTATCGGTTGTTGTCGCAATTGGCTCCTTTGAAAGATCCCGTGTCTTTGTCCTTTGCTGAAATGTGCTTACTTCTGTTCGTCTATTTTCAAAGCAAGTGCATGTGGTAACCTCTTGTTGCCTTTTATCGTTGTCAAAAACAACCGAATCAATCCTATCGCACTTGGGCTGCTGAACTTTATGGCCTCAGTAGAAAGTGTCAATTTGTTACTGAAAGAATCCTACACCGATTCCATGGTATGGGATACTATTACCCGATTGGTGCCCGACAAAGTCTTTAGGCAACGTGCCCTTCAGTTAGCAAATCTGACTCTAGATGAAGTCCTATCCATCGCTCAGTCTTCGGGAATTTCTTGTGCTGCTGGAGCCCAAATAGAGGCATGGAGCGACGTCGGGGAAATAAAACCTCTGTGCGATGTTGATGAAGCGTGTGGCGTGTCCCCCCTGCGGGTTCGGGGGTTAGAATAGGCCCGCGGTATTCCTGCCTGTCGTAAGAGGCGACTACAAAGGAGTCTCAAACTTTTCGGCCTTATATGATGGTCCCCTGTTGGGTTTGACCTCCATCTCTCAAAATTTTCCGAAGAGCGAGCCGATTGGGGAAGGGCGCCTTACTTGGTGCATTGTGTCCATCTTGCGATCAGACCTATCGCCAGCTTATACACCGTTGAACTGCAGTCCTGTCCGCTCTCCATCTCTTGGGCATGAGTGTTTCTGCGTGCAGATTACACTGTGCAGTGCCTCTTTCTGCACGGACGGCGACTATGGACCACATGTTACCTAACATCCAGCACGGTAGCCAGTCCGTTGTGGTGGGGCCGCCATGTACCCTGTTGGTTGTAGCCCCCTGACAATACAGGGATCGCTCTACTGATGCCTGCGCCGTTAACTCCCCACGTATGCCAAGGAGTAGATGCCTATCCTCCTGGGGTATTGGGACTCCCGGCAACGGCCATCCTGCTAGTTGGCTCTTGCCGTGGCGCCGGTGGGGAGGGCCCTTGGTAGAAGTAGGTGGCATCAGGGCGGATGACCCGCAATGGAGCGTGGTACATCGTCTCTCGCTGGTGGCCAGCCGCCAGCAGTCTCTAAGCGTTCTCGGGCTCAGTTTAACGCTCAGAAGTACGATCCGCTTGTGACAAGTTGGGGGATGTTGCCGTTACGATCACACCCCATAAGAGTTTATTTATGGTACAGGGAGTTATTTACCATAGGAATCTTCTTTTGCAGTCTGATGAAGAGCTGCTCACCAATTTAGAGCGCCGGGGTGTACATTTCATCCGGCGCGTTCATCGGGGTCCTAAGGAAAATCAGATTGCTGCTGGTGCCTTCATCTTGGCCTTCAAAGGGGATACATTACCGGAAAAGGTCAAGGTGATGGTCAACCGATGTGACCTTAAGCCCTATATCCCTCCCCCGTTGCGCTGCTGGAAGTTCGGCCATGTGTCTTCTCGCTTCACTTCCAGCCTCACATGTCGATATTGCGGACGCCCATCACATCCCAATACTCCATGTGCCCCGCCTCCCATCTGTGTCAACTGCGGGGAGCACCATTCACCTTGCTCGCCAGACTGCCGAATTTTCCAGAAAGAGCGTAAAATCATGGAATACAAGACCCTGGACTGACTAACCTATACTGAGGCCAAAAGGAAATACGACCGACTCCATCCTGAGAGAATGACATCTTCTTACGCTGCTGCTACAACACCTGTGCTAGCCCCGTCTGTTTCTTCAATTGTGGCCTGATCGACGAGTAGTACAACTCCCCCTGCCCCCTTGCGAGTGGGGGGGCTCTACCCACCGGGTTGCTCCTGCGCCACCTACCTCGGGAGCAACACCATCCCACCAATTGGGGACGTCCGTCCCCACTTCTAAGTCGGAGAAGTGTCCAACTTCTTCGGCTTCTCACGCTCGCAAGGGTCCCTCCCTCCCTTCCCAGGTTTCCGCCAGCGAGAAGGCTGACAACCGACAGTGGCATAAGTGTCAGCAATCAGCTGGTCGTAGGGCTTCACGATCCTCCTCCGTCCCGGAGACTGAATCAGTGAAGCCCTCCCGGCCGGTGCGACCCAAGGAACGGCATTAGAAACCCAAGAAGAGCTCTCAGCCCAAGGAACTCACGGTGGCAGCCATCCCACCGCAACCTTCCAGCTCTGCGTCTGAGGATGCGGTGAAGATTCTGGCGTCCGTTGAGGACCTCGATCTCGCCGGTCCATCAGACGCCATGGAAAGCACTATCACAGGTGCTAAATCGGAGGCAGCAGGTGACCCAGAGGTGTAATCTCCCTTCCCAGTCCCGTCACGCCTTTCTCAGCCATGGACAACACCTTCCTCCAGTGGAACTGCAGCGGTTTCTTCCACCATCTAGCTGAGCTCCACCAACTTATCAGCCTTTACCCTTTGCTCTGCAGGAAACTTGGTTTCCGGCAATGCTAACACCCGCCCTCCATGGCTACCGGGGTTGTTATAAGAACCGGGCAGCTTATGAAAGGGTGTCTGGTGGCGTCTGCATATATGTCCTCAACTCTCTTCACAGCGAGTCTGTACCTCTCCCAACACCTTTAGAGGCTGTCGCTGTTCGGGTGTGGATGCCACAGGCTGTTACCGTCTGCAGTCTTTACCTTCCACCGGATGGTGATGTCGCGCAGCATGTCCTGGCTGCTCTGATAGCTCAATTGCCTCCACCTTTCCTGTTACTGGGCGACTTTTAACGCCCATAACCATCTGTGGGGTGGGTCAGTGGCAACAGGTCGAGGTGCCATTGTTGAGCATTTATTGGCGCAGCTCGATCTCTCGATCTTAAATGATGGTGCCTTCACACACTTCAGTTTGGCGCATGGCAAATAGTCCGCCATTGACCTTTCTATCTGTAGCCCTAGCCTCTTACCGTCTGTCCAATGGAGAGTGCATGACGACCTTTGTGGTAGTGACCACTTTCCGATCTTCCTGTCACTACCACAGCATCAGTCTTCTGGGCGCCCTAGCAGATGGGCTCTGAATAAGGCTGACTGGGACTTGTTCTCCTCCACTGCCGCTATTGAGCCTTTCTGTAACGATGACATTGATGCAGTGGTTCAATCGGTCACCACCGGCATCGTTACTGCCGCCGAATCTGCCATTGCCTGTTCTTCTGGGTTCCCTCGGCGGCGGACTGTGCCTTGGTGGTCGCCTGAGATAGCTGAAGCGATTAAAGCTCGCCGGCGGGCGCTCCAGCGTTACAAGCGACATCCCTCAATCGAACACCTCATCGCCTTCAAACGGCTGCGTGCGCAAGCCTGCCGCATTATCCGCCAATGCAAGCAGGAGTGCAGGGAGCGGTATGTGTCCACCATTGGCCTCCGTGTCAGTCCATCGCACGTCTGGGCCAAGATTTGCCGCCTCTATGGCTATCGGACCCCTGTCAGTGTCCCTGCACTCTCACTGAATGGAGCAGTTTGTACTGACTCCGACGACATTGCAAACCGCTTGGCAGAGCACTTAGCTATGAATTTCGCTTCTGCCAACTACCCCTTGGGCTTCCGCTCCATTAAGGAGCGGATAGAACGTCGGAGTCTTTCTTTTCGCACTCACCATCCTGAATTGTACAGTGTTCCATTCAGTGCGTGGGAATTTCGAAGTGCCCTCGCCGCTTGTCCTGATACGGCTCCTGGGCCAGATAGCATCCACTCTCAGATGCTGAAACACCTTTCAGTGGACTGCCAGCGACGCCTCCTCGATCTTTACAACCGCATTTGGGTCGAGGGTGAGTTTCCGTCGCAATGGCGGGAAAGTCTTGTTGTCCCCATTCTGAAACCAGGGAAGAACCTTTCGGAGGTGGACAGCTACCATCCCATTAGCCTCACCAACGTTCTTTGCAAGTTGCTTGAACGGATGGTGAGCCGGCGCTTGAATTGGGTACTGGAGTCTCGAGCCCTTCTGGCTCCGTCTCAGGGTGTGTTCCCTAAAGGCCGCTCCGCCGCCGACAATCTGGTGAGCCTGGAGTTGGCCAACCGTACTGCCTTTGCCCGCCGTCAGCATCTGGTTGCTGTCTTTTTCGACATGCGGAAAGCGTATGATACGACATTTTGTCATCACATCCTTTCTACGCTTCATGGATGGGGTCTTCGGGGCCCTCTGCCGATCTATATCCACAATTTTCTGTCGTATCCTACCTTCCGCGTGCACGTCGCGGCCTCATATAGTTTCTCCCAAGTCCAGGAGAACGGTGTGCCACAGGGTTCTGTTCTCAGTGTGTGTCTGTTTTTAATAGCTATTAACGGGCTCGCTGTGGCCGTGGGAAATACTGTCTCCGCTTCCCTGTATGCTGACGACTTCTGCCTTTACTACAGCTCTATTGGCATTGCAGCTGCTGAACGTCAGCTACAGGGCGCAATCCGCAAGGCGCAGTCTTGGGCTGTAGTGCATGGTTTTCAGTTTTCCGCAGCCAAGACCTGTATTATGCATTTCTGCCGGCGACGCACTGTTCACCCAGAGCCGCGGCTTTATCTTGACGGCGAGCTTCTTAAAGTGGTGGAGTCTCGTAGGTTTTTGGGGATGGTTTTTGATGCCCGGTTGACTTGGCTGCCTCATATTCGGCAGCTTAAACAGGCGTGTTGGCGGCATCTAAATGCTATGCGATGCCTGAGCCACACCAGGTGGGGCGCCGACCAATCTACTCTCGTATGGCTTTACCAGGCGTTAATCCAGTCCCGTCTGGACTATGGGAGTCTGGCTTTTGGCTCAGCATCCCCATCTGCGTTGCGGGTGCTGGAACCAATCCTCCACAGCGGGATACGCCTTGCCACTGGTGTCTTCCGAACCAGCCCTGTGGACAGCATACTTGTGGAGGCAGGTGTCCCTCCATTGCGGTTACGACGCCAACAATTACTGGCTGCTTATCCTGCTCATGTTTTTAGCTTGCCCCTCCAAATTATCATGTCCTCTTCCCGCTGTTAGTCGTTCATCTGCCAGAACGTCGGCCCCGGTTGGGTTGTCCGATCGCTGTACGTGTGAAACAGCTTCTTTGCTGGCTTGGGTGTTTCCCTGTTCAATCTCCTTTCCAGGCCCCTCTGTGTACACCCCCGTGGTGTGTGCCTCGCCCTTGCCTTCGGCTCGACTTGGCTCATGGCCTGAAGGACTCAGTCCCTCAGTAGGTCTTCCGACGCCGCTTTTATTCCATCCTGGCCACGTATCAGGGCTCTGGCGTTGTCTAAACAGACGGTTCGATGGTTGCTGGTCTAGTCGGTTATGCACTAACTCCAGGGGACCATTCTGAACAACGTTCGTTGCCTGCTGGCTGCAGTGTTAACAGTGCTGAGCTGGTCGCCATCTTTCGTGCCCTAGAGTATATCCGCTCCTGCTCAGGTGAGTCCTTCGTTATCTGTAGCGATTCCCTGAGCGGTTTACGAGCTCTCGACTAGTGTTTCCCTCGTTCTCGTCTGGTGATGGCTATCCAGGAGTCCCTGCATACTCTCGCCCGTAGCGACAGGTCTATGGTCATTGTTTGGACCCCAGGCCATGTTGGTATACCCGGCAATGAAACTGTTGACGGCCTGGCGAAAGAGGCCACCAGTGCGCCATCTCTGGAGATTGGCCTCACAGCGACTGATTTGTGGGCACTATTACGCCGCAAAGTTTTCGATTTATGGTACACTGATTGGTGCAACCTGCCCGTGCCAAACCTACTTCGCCGTATCAAGGAGACGACTACTGTGTGGCGGTCATCCATGCGAGCCAACCGCAAGGAATCAGTCGTCCTTTGTCGGTTCCGCATTGGCCACACCCGACTCTCGCACAGTTATTTACTGTGTCGTGAGGATCCCCCTCTTTGTCATTGTGGTGCGTCCTTAACGGTGGTCCTTATTCTGTTGGAGTGCGCCCTTTTAACTGTGCTCAGGCAGAGTTTTGCGCTGCCTGATATGCTCTCTGCGCTTTTATCTGACGACTCTTCCTTAGCAGACATAGTGCTGCGTTCTATTCGGACAGGGGGATTTTATCACTTAATGTAAGTGTGTGAGTTTTTGTGTTGATTCTGGCCTATGGCCTATGATTTGTCTTCCCCCCCGTGTTTCTCCGTGGTTGGCTTTTCCCTTTTTGTTTGTATGGTCGGCCAACCACTGTCACACTCTGTGTGATTTTAGTTCGTCTTGTCTGGTCTTTGTCTACGTTTTTCTTGTTCTGTGTCATCTGTCTTATCGTCTGTTGATCGTTTTTATTCTCTGTGGGAGTTTTTAGTATTTGGAAAAAGGCACCGATGACCGTAGCAGTTGGTCCCTTTAACCGCAACAAACCAAACCGTGTGGCGTGTCCCCGCCGGCCGACGTTGCCGCAGTACGCTTCCAAGTGCAGCCTCGACCTAACTGTAAACAAACCTCTAAGAAACTGC
Organism: Schistocerca gregaria; assembly: GCF_023897955.1. Classification (NCBI taxonomy): domain Eukaryota; kingdom Metazoa; phylum Arthropoda; class Insecta; order Orthoptera; family Acrididae; genus Schistocerca; species Schistocerca gregaria. The sequence continues at coordinate 370,270,667 of NC_064922.1, forward strand.
AGCAAAACCCATGGCAACTTACTTCATGTCCGCGGTGTTTTACGAAACATTCACAAGAAGATTGTCCGCAACGTTGGGCCTTGTGTCACAAATGCAAAAAAAAGGTTATGTGTCATCAGTTCGCAAATCCGACCGCATACAAGATGTTCATGAACATGACACTGACTCTGTGTTGTCTGTCAAGTGTACTTCTTCCCTTTGAGGGAAGTTATTCCTCACTGTCCAAATACTTAGTCGAGATGTTCGCATGCTGGTGGATACTGGTTCTGCTGCCACTATCATCAATTCTCAGACGTACCTTCCATTGGTTTCTCCAATCCTGTCACCTGTGACGAGGCAATTACATACGTACAATAAACAGAAGATTTCTCTCTTGGGACCATTTGATGCTGAGATATCTCGCAAATCTGTCGTTCGCACTGTTCCCCTATTTGTGGTCGACCATAGTAATGCGGAGAATCTTTCGCGTTTTTGGTTTCTCCATAGATGACTCTCTCAATATCGTCTCTGATGCTATTCCTTATGCTCAATTGGATTCCTTGTCAACAACATTTTCGTCCCTTTTTTCTCCTGGGTTAGGCCATGGAAATGACTTTGGAGCTCATATTATGCTCAAATCCACTGCTCGGCCTAAGTTTTTTCGGGCTCAGTCCATTCCTGTGGCCCTTCGTGATCAGGTCAAACGGGAGCTGGATCGTCTCACAGCTTCAAGGGTGTAGCTTCCTGTCACTTCCAGTGAGTGATCCTCTTCTGTCGTCGTTGCTAAGCCAAACGGTGTTACTCGTCTCTGTGGCGATTTCAGAGCCATTGTAAATGCTCAATGCCTTATCGACATCTACCCTATGCCTCGACCTGAAGAATTGTTCACTAAACTTGCTGGAGGCCAGTATTTTTCTAAACTTGACCTGTCAGAAGCTTATCATCAACTTCCCCTTGACGCTGCTTCCTGGCAGTTTCTGGTCTTTAACGCGCCTTTTGCCCTCTATCAATACCAACGATTGCCATTCGGGGTTGCCAGTGCCCCTGCTCTCTTTCAGCGATTCTTGGAACAATTATTACTCATTGTCCTTGGGTGTATAAATTACCAGGACGACATTGTCACTGGCTCTACCACTGATGAACATCTTCAAAATCTCCGCACACTTTTTCATGTGCCTGCCGGTCTGAAGTGTAATCTTCAGAAATCGAAATTTTTTCAGGTATCTATCACGTATTTGGGGTTCCAACTCTCTCGGGGTGGTATTCGCCCGCTTCAGCAAACTGTTGCTGCGATCGAAGCCCTTCTTCGCCATACATCTGTTAAGGAACTGCACGGCTTCTTGGGGAAAATAGCATACTATCACAAGTTTTTACCGTCTGCTGCTTCGGTGGCTCAGCCGTTGCATCGCCTGTTCCATGAAAATGTGCCTTTTCACTGGTCTGCGTCATGCGATGCGGCTTACCAGAAATTGAAGACTATGCTGAAACAGGCCCCGTGCCTGGCTACTTATCGACCTGGCCAACATCTTTTTTTAGCCACAGACGCCTCTCAATACGGGGTTGGTGCAGTCCTTGCGCACCGTTTTCCTGACGGGTCTGAACAACCCATTGCTTATGCCTCCAAAATGCTCACGGATGCCCAACAGAAGTATTCTCAAATTGAAAAAGAAGCTTTAGCCATTATTTATGCTCTTCATAAGTTTGGTGTTTTTCTCTATGGATCCAAATTTCATCTTGTTACGGATCAAAAACCACTTGTTTCCTTGTTTCATCCATCAACGTCACTTCCCGACAAGGCTGCACACCGCCTCAAGTGTTGGGCTCTTTACTTGTCTCGTTTCAATTATGAGATTAATTTCCGGCCAACGGCTCAACGTGCGAATGCTGATGCACTGTCTTGCCTTCCCATGGGTCCTGAATTCAATAGGGACGAATGTTTGTGTTTCCACCTGGATGTTGCCGAGCAGCGGGTTGTGGACGGGTTCCCCATCACCGGGGACCGGCTGGTGGCTGCTACGGGTTCTGACCCTACCTTCTCCCGGGTTTTATGCTGTATTCAGAAGGGTTGGCCAGATCGTCCGTCTGCTAAGAACGGAATTACTACGCTTTGTGTTACCGCCTCACGGCTAGGGATGGTGTTATCCTCCTCTCCACCGAAAATGCTTCACCGCGTGTTGTGGTACCTGCGTCTTTGCGTGCTTCAGTCTTGCGCCTCCTTCACCAAGGGCACTGGGGTGTCTCTCGCACAAAATCTCTTGCGCGCTGTCATGTGTACTGGCCCGTCATTGACTCTGAAATTGCACACATGGACGCTGCCTGCGGCCCTTGTGCGTCACAGGCCGCCGGCCCGGAGTCACCTTTGTCACCATGGCCTTCACCTGATGCTGACTTCGCGGGAACTTTTTTAGGTAGTTATTGGATTCTCGTTATTGATGCCTACTCTAACTTTCCTTTCATTGTCCGTTGCACGTCGCCTACCACCGTGGCATCCACCAATGCTCTAGCTCGCGTTTTCTCTTTCGAAGGCCTTCCCTCTACTCTTGTTACTGATAATGGTCCGCAATTTGCCTCTTCCAATTTTGCAGATTTTTGTGCCCATCACGACGTCGTGCATGTCATGGCCCCTCAGTTCGATTCACAGTTAAACGGATCGACTGGTCTGCACATTTAAGGCTCAGATGAGGAAACTCCTGACTTCTTCTTCTGCTGATGATGAGCTTCTCCAATTTCTGGCTTCCTACCATTTCGCCCCCATGGGCGACTGCGACCCGACTGAGCTCTTACATGGCCGACAGCCTCGCACGCTACTTCATCTTCTGCGGCCTTCCACCTCATGGCCACTGGTGCCTTCTCTTGGCCGGTTCAACACCGACGACCTTGTATGGGTACGGGGATATGGCAGGAGGCCAAAATGGAGTCCTGGCCGCATCTTAGGACACCGTGGCCAACGCCTGTATGAAATCCAGACGGACATGGGTGCGTCATTCGGACCAGCTTCGGCCTCGTGTGCCAGCAACGCCTGTTCCGGATGCCGCTACACCACCTTCTGCTCTACCTGATGCTCGGGATACTGGAATCGCATATTACTGACAACACAGTCCTCTCACCATCATATCGGTGCCATCACAAGAACTGACGCCGCCAGGAGACGTGCCCATGCAGGAACCAGATGACGATCATCTGTTGGAGCAACTCTACTTGCCTTCTCCTGCGGACGCGGACACATCGCCCATATCTCCTGTTATAACAACCGGACTTGTTGCAACGGGCATATTGGTGAGTTGGGCCCCAGCAGATTCGACCTCCATGTCTCCTGTCATCTCGACCAGTTATCATCAGGTACACTTCCGTCCGTACGGGAAGCCGCCTCCTCGAGCCTTTACGGCCAGTCAAACAACACCTATGGACATTAGCAATCTACAGGCCACCTCCATCAAGACCTGTGCAAAAAAATTCCAAGAGGGGAAAAGTGTTGCGATTCACCGATCTTTCGAAGTGCCGCTGCACAGTTACGCGGCCACTAGATTTCGACTCAGTTATGAATTAACTGTTAAAGTGTATGCAGGTCTTATTCTGTTTACTTGATCTGTGACTTTCATGTATAGTGTCTTCCTTGAAATCTGGTATTTTTCAGTCCTTTTTTCCTCTATACATCTAAGAGTTTCGAATGAAAATGTTTTTACATTCTGTCACTGTTTATGATTACCTCTTATAGGTACTGTGGACGAAGATTGCCTTCCAGTGCTCATGACCAGATTTCTTAAGCATTGTCGTTATGCTAGTCAGTAGAATTATTTTATAATTTACTAAAAATTAAAGTTAAATATACTTGGAAAATAACGTATTTGTTTCAGCTCACTTAGTAATGTTGTTTGATCCTTTCTAGTTAGCGGACACAAAGTAAAAATCACAGTAAATCAACAGTTTGATTTAAATAATCATATTGATGCAATAATTAAGAAATCTAACTTGTTTGAATGTGACTTCATATTTGTCTGAGTTAGTCTACTTTTAGTTAGAGTATAATTTAAGTAAGAGGATTAAAAATTATCTGAAATACAAGAAAAGCCAAGTACCTCAGCTCATAAATACCTCAGCTCATAAACATGGATGCAGTGTATCAAATATAGTGAAATTATAAGGGACTCTTGTCAGAAATATACAAAAACTTCAATTAGGTCGTACTTAACCTTCAGACAAGAATCTGTTTACTATTTGGTATCATTTGGCTCATAAAACCACAGAAATTACTGCTGTAACATTAATTTTATTCAAGAAAAAGGTGAACTACTTTTTTAAGAATTTCAGTAGGTTTTAATTACACACCAGGTGTTTAAAAATGGAACCAAGAAGAGCTATTTAATCAATTTGGTATTGACGTAATCGATCCATCTGGTTGCTGTCAAACAAATCAGAATTAGGCTAAATATTAGAGTGAAACTCTTGTCAGTGATCCTTATGTAAGAAAGGGAGTCTTTATTATAATAGTAATACAGTCTTTTTTCTAGTATTAGTGCAGGTAGGTCATTTAACTTCTAGTATTGTAATGACCTTTCGCAATAAATTGTGTTAGATGAGCCAGTTTCATAAAAATATCGCGTGTAATGTTATTTCAGTTGAAGATGTGGATATCTTTCATGATACCAAAAATTGAAGATGGAAACAATTTTGGAGTTTCTATTCAAGAAGACACATTAGCAGAAATACAGTCAGTTGAATCTGAAGCTGCAGCCTTCTTTGATCAGATATCACGGTACTTTGTTTCAAGAGGAAAAATTGTGTCTAAGGTTAGTACATGACAGAATACGACCTACTGAAATGACATATTCTTGACAGTTTTAAGTTGAGTGTTGTATGGATTCAATCTAAGTAGGAGTTTGTATATCAATGAAAATAATGTTTGGTTCTGGATTCTGGGCAACTTATCTGTAACTATTCTCATTTCCTAAACCTGAGCAGTCCTTTTCCTTCACTCTTCTTCATGCCCCTGGCCCAAATAACTTGCACATTTCCTTAACTTCTATCTGTGTCGTCCTGCTGCCACTTGGTCAGGAGATTTTTTTTAATGTATCCAATTATTTTAAGTGTAATTCAATAGACAAAAAATCTACTCACTAAGCAGTGGATGGAGAACACATGCATTAAAAAAAGTTTAAATTAGGCAAGCTTTCAGAGCTAGTGACTTCTGGTAGAAGGGTCATTGAGGAAGGAAAGGGGGGGGGGGGGGGAGGGAAAGGAACAGGAGAAGTTTAGAAAAAAGATAGAGTTCAGAAAAGTCACCCAGAACTCTGGGTCAGGAGACTTACCAGATGGGATGAGAAAGAATAGTCTTTCCTTCTCATTCCGTCTGGTTAGTCTCCCCTTACCTGGGGTTCTCATTGACTTTTCTGATCTCTACCACTTTTCCTAAACCTCTTCAGGTCCTTTGCCTTCACCCCCCTTCCTTTGCCTTCAACCCTCCTGCTGGAAGAAGCAACCACCCTGCATAAGTAAAACCTTTCTTAATGTGTGTGTAGTTCTGCTGCCACTTGGTGAGTAGATTTTTTATCAACCCAGTTACATTATATTGTCAAAACATCATTAATTATATTAAATAGGAGTTTGATCACCCTAAAGTCCAACCCTGATAGTGTCAGTATTTTGTATTTGTGGATAACATGTTCAGTTTATTTTAGCTTCACATTTTTGTTATGGCCTTATTTTATGTGGGTAGTTGCTATTTTCATTTGTTATCTGACATGAGATATAGAAAATTTGTTTGTGGTTTAGGGCTTTCGGTATGTAAAGATTGGGAGAGATGAAACTCCAAGAATTGTTTCACTGAGACTTGATAATCTTTCTATTAGCCAATAAGTATTATGTGGTGACAGTCTTTTTTTTTTTTTTTCTCTCCGTGTCATGACATGTCGGACTTAGATTATTTAATGTGTATAACAAATATTTTGTTCATTACAGGTTGCAAAATACCCACATATTGAAGACTATCGTAGGGCTGTTGAGGAACTGGATGAGAAAGAATATCTGAGTCTGTGGTTGGTGATGTGTGAGGTGCGCAACCGTTATTGCACACTCCATGACATTGTTATAAAAAATTTGGAGAAGATAAAGAAGCCCCGTACAGAAAATTCAGAAACATTATACTGAAGGAGTGTTGCATTTTGGGCTGTTCTTTTGTTGACGGCAAAGATCTTCAAAATAGATCCAGAATTGTCACATATTTAAAGTGAATACAGTGCATTGGAGTTTATACAGTATTGAGCAGTGAATAAAAATGTCAACCTTTTCATTCCCAGTTGTCATACAACTTTAGTTTAGATTGAATTCAATGTCCTGTGCAAGGGATATTCATCATTTGTATATGCAGTGCATTTTCAGAATAATTTAGTTCATATAGTTTGTACTTCCTATGTTACAGCATTGTAAAAGAGAGACATTATTTAAACTTTTTACCAGTATGTTAATTTTTAGTGTTGTAACACTTGGAAGCAAAAACATTGGTTTAGATAATTTATTGGGTATGCTTTGGACTGTAAGAAGGCAGTGGGAAAAGCAGAGTAATGGAAATTTATAAAACTTTTTATGCAGCTGACGTATGTATGGCCTAGCACATATTTCTTTCTTCAGGCATTGAAGGTTTACTTATGATGAAAAAAGAACAAGAGTGAGAAATGTGAAAAGTGGATATATGTGTATTATAGTGGTGGGAATGGAATGGCTGACTTAATACTCATTGCTGTGAGGAATTATGTTATGTTGAACAATGTGAAGACAGATCTTAATATTTTTGTCTCAAGTGCTGGTGTTTAATATTTGATTTATTTTTGTCTTGCAATGTGTGAGTGCATCTGGAAATTTGTTGAGGTCATTTTCTGCTAGATATCTTAAATATGTACACTCCAGTTTCTTTTCTGTTGCTGCATGACCTTCACTGGTCATTTTCATTTTATAACACTACTTTACAATCAATTTCATTGTGGTACATCATTTTAGTTCTTTACAGTGATCTGTATGGTATACAATTGATTGAATTATACTATTTAAGAACAGACTTTTATACCACTCTTCTGTGAGGATTTCTTTGTACCGAAAGAGCTTGTTTGTCCAATATGTTGCTTTGTGTTTGGATGTAACTCAGTGAGGTCGTAGAAATTTCAAAATAAAGCATCCATGTTAAAATGTATTTTGAAATTGTAAAAAACTTATCCTGTTGGTTGTGTGTGGTATCCATTTTTAGAATTCTGTGATTATAATCTTGAACGCCATAACATGAATTTTGCAAAAGTCGTCACTTGTGCTGACATTTTTTCCTCGTGTAGGTGCATGTAAAAATGTTAAAGATGTATTTTGTGTGATCTGTGACTTTGATAATGGTCTCCGAGGAATAAAAATTGTAATGTATAATCTTAATTTTTGTCAGTTGGAGTGTTCAGTTGGACGAAGCCTGTTGTCCCTCAGATGTTAGAGGTTCACAAAATCTGAATGTGCATCTTGTATTTGATTGTCAAGAGGCTTTGTGCATTTTTCTTCTGTCCCCCCCCCCCCCCCCCCCCCCCCTTCCAGCTGTTCCGTTAAGTTTAATCAATGACTCTGAAACATTATATGAGAATGTTGTTTCTACAGTTGGAATTGTTTTTACTCATGCAGGATAAGTTATTGTGAACTGAACAATGTATCTTGCAATAGTTAGTTAGTAATTTGAAAAATGGACTAAAAAGAGATTGTGATATGGTCTCACAGAAATGTCAGATGCCTCTATTTTTGTGCATTGACTAAACAAAGCTTAGGGTTATACTTCAGCATGCCAGATCCTTTCCCCCTGTAGTGCAGATGTTTGCTATTACACTTTGTCATTGTTAGTTATATAGGCTATAAATTGTTTTTTATTTACTATTATTCCTGCTGATGCTACTACTACTACTACTACTACTACTAGTAGTAGTAGTTTTGTGCTTTTTTGTTTGTTTGGAAGTTTGTTGGGTAGATAAAGGAGAAGTATTGAGTTTCTGAGGAAGTTGTTGAAGTGTAGAAGAAAAATCTCCAGTGGAAGAATAGCTATATTGTTTTGAAATTGAATATACAGATAGGCTGGAGTTAGAATTAGTGAAGCTGTGGAAATACATCTATACAGACCAAGAGGAATGGGTAGAAGTATTTTTTATGTGAAATAAATTTACTGGCATTTTGATTGTATTGTCAGCTATTTCTCTTTGGCTTGTGGAAGACACTTCTTACTGACTGTAAAGGCACATACCAATGTGTCATATGCATTCAACATTAGTTTTATATTAAAAACAAACATTCCAAGACTTACCAAGCGGGAAAGCGCCGGCAGACAGGCACATGAAAAAAACACACAAACACACACACAGAATTACTAGCTTTCGCAACCGATGGTTGCTTCTTCAGGAAGGAGAGGGAAAGACGAAAGGATGTGGGTTTTAAGGGAGAGGGTAAGGAGTCATTCCAATCCCGGGAGCGGAAAGACTTCCCTTAGGGGAAAAAAAAAGGACAGGTACACACACACACACGCACACACACACGCACACACACACACACACACGCACACACACGCACACACACGCACACACACACACACACACACACACACACACACACACACACACACACACAAGCAGACATGCTTGTGTCTGTGTGTGTGTGTGTGTGTGTGTGTGTGTGTGTGTGTGTGTGTGTGTGTACACCTGTCCTTTTTTTTTCCCCTACGGGAAGTCTTTCCGCTCCCGGGATTGGAATGACTCCTTACCCTCTCCCTTAAAACCCACATCCTTTCGTCTTTCCCTCTCCTTCCTGAAGAAGCAACCATCGGTTGCGAAAGCTAGTAATTCTGTGTGTGTGTTTTGTTCATGTGCCTGTCTGCCGGCGCTTTCCCGCTTGGTAAGTCTTGGAATCTTTGTTTTTAATATATTTTTCCCATGTGGAAGTTTCTTTCTATTTTATTTACAACATTAGTTTTAGAATGACATTAATAGACTCCTACTGAAGTGAGTGGTAGAAGCTGCCTGTTGGGGATGTAATAATTGCATCATCTGGAAACAAGCAACTGAAAAGGTATCTAGTTGCAGTGAATGAAGATTGACTGTGAGTACATTAAATACAGAATTGTAATGTTTATATCAACAATGTTTTGTTTTGTGGTTTAACTGGGCTACCAGGAAAATTTTTGCACCTAGTGTTACATCACCTTTGAAAGAGAGATGACAAATGAACAAAAATGTAAAAGGGCAAGGGCCAAGTAATCAGGCCATTCAACAGTCCTGTTGAGACTAGTCTGAAGAGGAGCCATCCTTAGTGGTAATTTGTTATGAAGTAAAGTGTTGAAGAGAAACAGAGTTCCTTCTCTCTGTCCACAACTGCTATATATTTGCAATCTCTGCTCAAGAAAGGAAAGACAGCTTTATGAAAATCTCAATGATAACATGGCTGCCGTTCTGCATTGGAACCTGAATGGGTTTAGGGTTCTTCTTCGAGGAACCCGCTCTTGGCACAGGGCAGACACCTGTGTCTTCAAGACATTAAGAGTATGACTATCCATATGGGATTATAGCCTCCACAGAAAGGATAGCATCAGTGGGGGGGGATAAAAGTGGGGTGACCTTATTAATCAACGATAAATACCCAGCCTTAAACCAGCAGCTTGTTGCCACCATCTGAATGCAGAAAGGGATATGTTTGACTTCATTTCCAATGATGCTGAGTCCAATAACTAGCCCTTCTCCACGTGAAAGCTTTATTGAGCAATGTCTAAGGCCTGTAATACTGCAACTGGATCGACTACAGTACACTGCAGTTGAAAAAAGTACATTATGCTCTGGCAATAGATAAAAAACGAAGGAAATGCTAGAACTATTTAATGCTGTATGATACACACAAATTTCCCAGCTCATGGAGTGAGGCAATTTTTGTCCCCTTCCTCAAAATGGAAGGACTTAACAAGCCCCAGTTGTTGCTGTTACTAGCTGTATAGGAAAGACGCTGAGGCATGTGGTGAACCATGGGCTGGTTGAGTCGCTCTGTGTTGATTCCAGAGTTATTGATTGACTACTGACAACTTTATCCTGCTGAAGGTGGCTATAAAAAAAGGTTGTCCTGCAGTGACAGCACCTAGTAGCCATATTCCTTGAGATAAGAGGGCCTGTCAAATGAAAACTGAATGGTCATCACACTAGGACCATGGAATGGTTCCATTCAAAAGTAGTCACCACACATGTTAAGACATTTATCCCAATGGGAGATGAGACAGTCAATTTGTGTTTTGTAGAATGCGGTCAGATGTTGACGGATCCACAGCTACACCCACTCTTGTACTACTTTCTCTCTTCTTCGTCCGACTGAATTGGACGTCCACGCATTTGTTTCGTCAGGTCGTCAAAGATGTGAAAATCATATGGTGAAATATCTGTGCTGAATGGAGGATGTTCCAGTGTTTTTCATCCAAATAGCTGAAGGGCAGCCTTCATCCGATTGGCAGGGCGAGGGTGGGCACTATCGAATAACAGGATGATTCCATCTAGCAGCATTCCAACAACACAAGGGCAAATGGCAAAGCCACAGTTAAAGCACCCCACATGTCCCGTGCCAGGGAAATCCAAAGCTGTTCACACATGTTCTGATAAGGTCCTGATTTCATTTTTTGACTGCAGGGACCCTCTGCTCGTTGCGTTCCTCAAGTGTGGAATCACAAGCAGTATGCTGCACTGTGAAGACACTTTGCAGGATCTGTGAAGTGAGAATGCTGTCTGATGGAATCATCCTGTTGCACAATAATACCTACTTCCCCATTGCCATTCGGGCAAAGGCTACACTCAAGTGAATTGGTTAGGAGGATCTGCAACATCCTCCGTACAGCCCGAATCTTTCACCATATGATTTTCATAGTTTTGGTGGCCTGAAGAAATAGATGTGTGAACATCGGTTTCAGTTTGACAAGCAATTAAAAGAGTGAGTGTGGTTGTGAATCCATAAAGAGCTTGACTACCTTCTACAAAACGGGAGTTGAGTATCTCACTTCCCAGTGGAATAAATGTCTTAATGTTTTGGTGATTATTTTTTAGTGGAACCATTCCATATTCTCTTTGTGGTGTTGGTTCGGTTTTATTTGAAACACTATTATAGACAAGTTATATTAATTGGGAGCACATTATTCTCAGACAGCTCCAGCAGTGGGGCTTCCATGAAAGGCTGTCTGCACTTGTATGATCATGGTGCAGAATTGCAATGCACTTTTGAGGGTGCTGTGGCAGCTGGCATGTATCTGTGGTGAGAAATTCTTCATTTTCTCAGACTTCCTCTGTAACCTTCAATCTACTCAATGAATGTACACAGCAAACAGATATATGAAGGACACTACTCTGTCTGCAGAGGCTGGAGGAGGAGATCACATTCTGCTGAGTGCTATGGAAATGATTCAGCAGTTGTGGCCTCCAGGGAATTGTTTTACGTAAACCAGCCACTCGGTGCACTGTACCCCTCTATACTATATCCCCACAGTTGAGGTACAGTCATGCTTCGGTGGAAAGATGTGTGACTAGATGTGACAAAAAAATAAGTTGTTAGTAAAACTACATTCATGTTCAGGAAAAAAAAAAACTGAATGAGTAGACAAGACATTCATATTCACAGGACATGTACATCAGCATATGCTGCAGAAATGACTAGCATTTCAGTCACCTTGGTTCAGTATGTTTCCTGTTGCCTAGTAGGAAGAGGGCTTGCCACGGGCCCTCATAACTTGCTCTGCATGTGATGACATTGACACGTATCAGGTGAGAATGGCATCATGTATAGCCATCCATGCTGCATTCAACTGATTCCAAAGGTCATCTGTAAATTCTTGGCATTGGGTCACAGCGCACCTCTTGTCGTTTTACCATATTCCACACGTTTCTGATTCGCAATAAGTCTGATGACCTGGCAGGCAAGGGTAAAAGGCTGACATCCTCTGATATCACGGAGACACATTTCACTCAGCAACATGTGATTGCGTATTGTCGTGCTGAAAAAATGGCATCTGGGTGTTGTGCAGAAAGGGTATGACTACGGGTGGCAGGATGTCATTCACGTAGGTCACGCTGCTCACTGGACACTCGCCAACTGTGGTTTGTGGCTGTATCCAATAGCACCTCACACTATAAGGCCTTGAGATGGCACTGTACGTATTGTGCGAATGCAGCCAGTGTGACACATACCCTACCCAAATGCTATCTAGCATGTATCAAAGGTAGGCAGAGAGGTGGGCTATGCACACATAACCCATGCCTCAGTAAACGGCACTGGACTGTCACCCCTGACAGTGTACGATGTGTCACACTGTTGTGCCAGAGCCCAGGAGGATGCAAATCTGTCCTGAGCTGCCGATCTTCTTGGGACGTAATCTGAGTGATGCGACCTGGTCCATCCCATTGTACACTACGGCATTTCACGAACCATTCTGCACACACCCATTGTACTGCCGAAACACTTTGTCCCACAGAAGGATGGATGCATTGCATTCTCTCGAGCCAATAATGTGCCCTCTTTCAGACACTGATTGACGGCATGGTCCACGCATACGTCTGCGAGGCTTCCTGCATGTCTGCTCAAGTCAACACTGATCCATAATCGCTGTTTTATAGTACTGACGAGCCACAGAAACATTTCACTGGTAGGTGGTGTTGCATCACGATATTGATGTTGATCTATGACCCACAGGCTGACATGGTTCATATCCTTATCAGGTATAGAGAACATAATAATGTACCTGTCCTGTGAACATGAATGCCCTATGTGTCGTCATTCATGATGTTCTGGTTTTTTTCTGAACATGTGTGCAACTACTAGGCAGTTGCGTACATTCTTCCAGTTAGAGACAATATGAAATATGTTTCACTCGCTACCAGAGAGGATAGTCTTGACACATGGCTTCCTGCTCTGGTGGGATGGTCCTTTCATCTGTGGTGCTTGTGCCATACAGATTACAGTATGCCACAAGGTAATGTACTTTATATTCAGACAAGAGGACAGAGGGTAGTTTATTGTGACATTATATTTGAGGCATTTTTAGTCTCTCTCTCTCTCTCTCTCTCTCTCTCTCTCTCTCTCTCTCTCTCTCTCTGCATGGATATTATAGCTGTAACCTTATGGTGTCTCACTGCACATGATTTGCCCGGTATTCTCGGACAGTACGATTTAAATGGGGTAGTGGTTCACACTTCACTGTCCACAGCCAGTCATAAAGTGAATGGGATATTATCACCAGCATGCCACCTCTTTGATACATGCAACATGACAGTTACACGTTGTGACTGAGGCATTCACGGTAATTCCATTATGTTGTCAATGTGTAAACAAAGATACATTAAACAAGCAGTGATATCAGGCAACAGCACTGATGTCACATTAAAGTGTCCCTGATAATATTGATCTGGTACTGGGAGGATTAAACACAAAATGTGTGGACTTCCTTGTGGGGTATAAGAAAATCTTATACCTTGTAGCACTTCGTAAACAACACATGGGATGAGAATCAACTCACTGGTGCTACCCATCTTCAGTATAATTACACATCTTCATTGAAGTAACCTAACTTCATTGGGATTACATACTAACGTACAAGGACTTAAATTGTTACACAAAAATTGACAGATCAGGATAAAATCCCTATTCTCCATCACTGGGCTTTTAGTCTGTGATATTTTTCCTGCAACTTTGTTATTCATGAACTCTGAGGATAGACGACTTCATTCTTCATGCATAATGCCTTATCAACGTGTTTGAAAATAATTTTCGGTTTCTTTCCGAGAAGAATGGTGCTCAGTGGCATACCAGTACTGTCATGATTCAAATTATGAAGACTTAATTCAAGCTTTGACGATTTTCTACGTGACCAATGCATCCTTTACAGTGAGAACAAAATAGTCAACCAAATTCACACATGAAATGGTTGGCTAAATTACAAGCTGGGTGATAATTGAAGTTACGTATGTGCTTCATGCCATTATCCTCTGCAGATTTTACTTACAGTTGCGATCTGAATTGAAAAGGATCAGTCTTTAAGATGCATTTGAACAGTGTTCATAAAATAAAATCCTCGTGCAATGTAGTAATCAAAATTTATCATTTGCATTTATCATTCTTCTGATCGGTTTGATGCGGTCTCTTGTGCCAACCTCTTCATCTCAGAGCAGTGCTTGCAATGTACATCCTCAATTATGTGCTGGATATATTGCAGGTTAGAAACACAATTTAGAAGGAATTTCTGGCATGACCATGATCTGAGAACATTTTGTTTGCTTCTTGGCTAAGCTTCCAAAGTATAAGTGGTAATTAGCTGTGCAGGTTTGTGTGATATGATATTTTATGATATGGTGCTTGAAGCCTTTATGCTGAACTGTGGAAGCTGTAACATTCTGACAGACATTGAAAATTCTTAGTGATATTAGCAAATATAACATGTTCTTGCAATTTAAGCATACATTGCTTTGGCCAGAAATGAGCATAGCCTAGGTGATGTAGTTAACAAGTACTTTGATGCTCTGACTTGGAACACACGGTCTCCAGTTAACAGAATTTAAATTTTTTCTCCTGTGAAGCTTGTCTTCTTTGAGGTAGTTTGTTGAGATTCTGACTGTAAATGAATCCTCAGTTTCTGTTTCACTGTTTTTGATGTACTGTCTGCTTCTTGTTTGGCCTTGACATTTTTGAGTAATGCTCTCATTACATTATCCTTAAACATCTAGTCTACATCTGTACTCTCCAAAACATTGTGAAATACATGGCAGAGGGCATAGTCCACTGTACCATTTATCAGGTCTTTTTCTTGTTGTGTTCAGGGGTGTTGCAAGAAAAATTGTTTAAATGCCTTGCGTGTGATATAAGTAACCTCATATTATCTCCACAATTCCTATGGGAGCAGTATGAATGAATGGGTTTGTGGTATATTCCTATGATCCCTCTGGGAATGATAAGCAGGAGGTTTTAATGTATTCCTAGGGTCATCATTTTAAGTTTGTTCTTGAATATCTGGATGGATTCTCTACCTTGAATAGTCTGCCAGTTCAGATCTTTCAACATCTTAGTGACACTCTCCCATGGGCCAAACAAACATGTGACCATTCATGCTGCCCTTCGCTGCATTTGTTCAATATCCCCTGCCAATCCTATGTGTTACGGGTCCCACACACTTGAGCAATATTACAGGAGATATAGATTGACTGCATTTTTCTAGTATTCTAGTAGTAAGATTGACATCATTGGTCTCCTGGTACACATGATAAAGCATTTGGTATTACATTCCTTCGAAGTAAGCAGCTTACAAATTGTTAACGTGTTATTCTTGTGGTAAGTAGCAGTGTGTCTTTTCCTTACATTGTTGGTATTCTAACCTCGAGTTTGCATTGTTTGTAGTTAAAAGTGAGCCCGTGAGCCCTACTTGTGAACCATTACCATTTGTCCATAAATAAAAAGTTTTAGTTTGATCTGGATGGTGTAAGATTTCTGCTGAGGACTAATAACGTTCTTTGGTGAAGTGGCAAGAAAAATTATAGAAGCAAACAAATGCCTTAAGCTGTAGGCTCTGGAAAGTTCTCGATTGCTTCTTTGTTTCCAGGATATAATTCAGTGTCCTCTGGTGACAGTGAGTGACGTGAAATCAATTTTTTAAATCTAGAATCTGTATTTTTCGAATGTGTAGTAACTCCTGATTTCTGAAAAATTACAGAATCCAATGAAAATATTGAGAAGTTCTTCCCAGGACAATGAATTAATTAATATATGACTAACGTAAATGGTAATTTCTTGGTCCGACTCGTGAATGATCATTGCTGACAAAATGTTTAAGCCAATAGGATCCTCATGAATTGACTACATCTTCAAATGTAGAGAGATCCATGGACTTCCTGCTCTTTGGATGAAATTCTAACGCCAATGTTTGACATCAGTAAATTTTTGCAAAAGGCTTTGTAGATCATCAGTATGATCCATTAGCAGAAGAATGTGATTATAGCTCTTGCAACACTAACTCGGGCAGACCTGTTATTTTGTGTCCAAAACGTAAACCAAATTGCAGTGTTTATTCTTATGATAGTGTTATTTAAGATGTGTCAATTTCTTTTCTCTCTTTACTGATGGAATACAAACCTTTCAGTGGCTGACACATTGTCTCAAAACTCCTGGTTTTTTTGGGAAAAATATTAATAATCCACAAAATTCTTCACTCATTGCTTCAGGCAAGTCTTCTGTAGTGAAACAGATTGTGTGTATAGTGTTTTGATCAAAATCTTTCCTGTAAATATTACTGGTTTTCAGAAGCTGACCCCTTCCTCCCCCTTTCCTCTTTCTGACATGTCCTTAACATTCTCAGATTCGTGCCTGCACTGCTGCTGTCAACATGTACTTCAAATTATATCATTTTTTCACATTCAAAGCAATGAAAGTCTAGGATGAAATAATAATGTTAAGAAAAGGATAGAATGCTATTCATCTCATAGAGGAGGCGTCGTGTTACAATTATTTTCATATTCTGCAGATATGCCCATCCGTGACCAAAACCTTACCAGCCTTTATCTTGTCAGCCGATCAGTATGCAGTTATCAATCCCATTCTTAAAAGATTTAGCTATTGGAAAGTTATGTTCATACTCTTCATTTGAATCTTGAGCTTTTATAGCACTTTTCCTCAAATTAGCTTGCATTTTTTTACCAACTGTAGTGACAAAATTTTTACTATTCACAGGAAAAAACCTTGAACGTATCTCATTGTTCCAACAGCATGAAACATTTTTCTGACATCCCCCTCAATTGTGCATTACAGTCTAGAAGTGAGTCAGATCAGCCCAAAAGGCATTGAGATCAATAAAAGGCCTCAAGCGTTCTTCCATTGTTGTTGCACCGCGTGATCAAAAAGTCAGTATAAATTTGAAAACTTAATAAACCACGGAATAACATAGATAGAGAGGTAACAATTGACACGCATGCTTGGAATGACATGAGGTTTTATTAGAACAAAAAAAAGTTCACAAAATGTATGATAGATGGCGCTGGACAGCAAAACGTCAGTGACTGCGCATGACAATCGTGTATAAAAGGAGCTATAATGAGAGAGAGAAACAGAAACACCTGCTGGAATGTATGATGTTAATGCCGGATGGTGCTCCACCCCATATTGCTAGACGCGTGAAAGATCTCTTGCGCATTTGGTGATGATTGTGTGTTCAGCTGCCACTTTCGTCATGCTTGGCCTCCCAGGTTCACAGACCTCAGTTTGTGCAATTATTGGCTTTGGGGTTACCTGAAGTCGCAAGTGTGTCGTGATCAACCGACATCTCTAGGGATGCTGAAAGACATCATCTGACGCCAGTGCCTCACCATAGCTCCGGACATGCTTTACAGTTATGTTCACATTATTCCTTGACTACAGCTATTGTTGAGGAATGATGGACATATTGAGCATTTCCGGTAAAGAACATCATCCTTGCTTTGTCTTACTTTGTTATGCTAATTATTGCTATTCTGATCAGATGAAGCACCATCTGTCAGACATTTTTTGAATGTTTGTATTTTTTGGTTGTAATAAAACCCCATGTCATTCCAAGCAAATGTGTCAATTTGTTCCTCTCTATCTATATTATTCCGTGATTTATTCGGTTTTCAAATTTATACTGACTTTTTGATCATCCAGTACATCCTATTCAGGTTCTTACCGCTTCACATTAAGTTTGATAATATGTGCCCCTTTTTCCAATTTGTGTATTTCAATGTGAATCTTGGCCAAAACCAGCTTCAGTTTACTGAGTAGTGTGGAGGCTGCCCTTGTTTGTCATTAGTTTTGGATTGCAGTGAACTCTCAAAATTCCTATGCTCTTGATTTGAGTGCAGTAATTCTAATGTGGCAATTGTCATTGCAGTGGTGCTCACCTCATGATTTTACCCTGTTTCCTTGGTGATTCCACGAATTTAGAAGTACATAAAGTGATTCCTCTTTGTGGCCATTCTGAATTTTGAATACTTCATTCAAAACTATTGTCACAGTCTTGCCATTCTTCTAATGCTTCAAGGCTATTAACACCTAGGAAATGTTCACACTGTCTTTGTACTGGATTAAAGCTAAATTCTCCCACACTGCCGACTAATTTTTGTATCAAGCTAGCCGCAATCTCATGATAATTGATTGGATTGTATAAATAATTCTTCCACTCCCAGCATTTCTGTGGAAATTATTTGATCATGCTATGTTTGCATGTATAATTATGGGTGTAAGCAACTTTACCTCACAGATGTTGCTATTACATACTAATATATGTTGAAAAGGCAACTTCGGTGCTGTTGAAAAAATTGTTGAACCTGCCTATGAAATATATTTCCCACATATGTGGGCCAACCCACATGCAGCTCACACTAACTTTCCCTTTGGACATAATCTGGAAAATGCATTCAGAAATGCCTCAATAAATGCCACTGGATTGATCCTGTTAGTGGGGTAGAACTCTTGAAATTGCCAGATGTTCGTTGTGGTAACCTGTTTCTGAGCTTGGAACTATGAACAAAAATTCCTGGTTTCTTATCATATAAGGCAGAATCACCTCAATCATGTAACAACTTTTTGATTGGACCCTGCAAACAGTTTTCCTGTTCAGTAATCATCTGAATTTGTTGTACAGTTGTTTCCAAAGTTGTGCACTGTTGCTGGACATCATTAATTAGTTTATACTGAAGAGTCCTTATTTTGCACGTTTCCCTTTTACGTTAATAATTCAGTGCAGTGTTTTAACTTAACCTGCAAGGTTTTCAATCAACTTTTGAAATTGTTGACAACTTGATACTGGCTTTTTGTCTTTGATATTACCTCACACTACATTGTCACGTTTGCTCTGGAATTCAGAGTGCAGTTTGATTTGTTCTGAATAAGTTAAACCTGCTCAGATTTTCAAATCTTGTCCAGTGCAGTCCCCAACAATTAATCTTTCTTTCTCATCCCATCTGGTAAGTCTCCTCTGACCCACTGTTCTATATGACTTTTCTGAAACCTTCCCCATTTTTCCTAGACCTCTCCAGTCCTTTTCCTTCACTCATCTTCCTTACCTTTCAGCCCTTCTGCCTGAAGAAGGATCCACTGACTTCGAAAGCTTGCCTTATCGTAACCTTTTACGTGTGTGTTCTGCTGCCACTTGGTGAGAAGATTTTTTATCTATTAAGTTATATTTTAATTATTTTTGTGAAGTCTCTAGCAGATGATTTGACAAAGCTGATGCCTGGTGGTGAACTATGCAGTATCTTAAGGAAGTGTAATGGATCTTCCTTTTATTTTTTAATATGTGTCACTGCTTCTGTCATCAGGGAGTTGAATATCACTTGTGTTGCTAAGTTTATTCATTTTTTGCCTAATAATGCAATGAATTGCACTTGCTGTTTTTATGCAGTTCTGATTTTTGTGTGCCAAGTACATGTTTCTTGCCTTTTTAATGAGATGATAAAAATTTTGCAATACTACTTGTTGTGCTACTTTAATTCTTGGTGTGCATTTAATAAAGTTCTCTCTTCCTGGCACGAGATACCTTCATCCCCAATGTTAGCCACACTTTCCATCAGCTTCTGCTGTGATTGTTCCTGAGTCTTTGTAAAGAAAAACTGGATCCATAGTGTCTTAAGAATATTTTTAGGAAAGAATTAATGTTCTCATCTACTACATGTACCATGTGTCCTTGGTGAGGTTCCTGCCATTGTTCATCCTGTAAATTCTCTCTGAGTTATGTTTCTATGAAGTTGTTTGTTTCCATCAATAATTAAACCTGTTTGATGGAGGTGCCTAATGGTCAGATAAACCATTTATTATAAGGGGCTCAGTTGTTGCACAATGTCCACATATTCTTGTAAGAAATATTTCTGTTGGTATCAAACTGAAGCTCGACATAAGCAACCCTAAGTGCCCTCAATAAGAAATATCTGGAATGAACTGAATATCATAGAAGTTGATTTTTGCAAAGAACAACACTGCAGCCACTGAGTGTTATTAATGATATTTATTTACACAAATAGTGCTGTTACAGGTCTCAAATCAACAGGTTCATCTACTGATGGCTGTTCATGCCTATATTACATTTTTTGTTGTTTCCATTAGTTACTGAAAAAAGTCAACTACTAATGTAAACAACAAATTAATACAAAAATGAACAGTCCCTGAAGTTGAATGTATTATTAAGAAACCTGTGCTGGGCTGTTCGTATAAATAAACAGCATTATTATCAGTTGCTGGTTTCCGTTTTCTTCTTTGCAATAATCAGCTTGTAAAAACTTTGTCATTGGCTCTTAGAACCAGTCAGTCTCCTGGTATGGCACTTACAATATTCACAATAAAGTATTTATTTTCTAATTTGTCCTATTATTTTTTATGACGAGCAGCATAATTCTTGGGTATCAGAATATAGTGTCAACTTTTTGTAAAAAATTAGTTATAGTCAAACCCTGAAAATTTGATAGTTGATAACATGAGAAATTTTATCCTTTCGATACTTGATACAGTGGGGATAAAAAAATCAATGTGTTTTGACTCTCTCGGTAATTTGAAGTTGTACTGACGATGGCACCCCACAAACAGTATAATTTGATGTAAGAGTCCCCACACATTCTATAATTGGAAGTCCCCAATCAATGTGATTACCAGTGAAATCCTCCTACAGCTGTGATTCCCAGTAGAAGCTCAGACCACATGTTTATTTCTCAATGTATATCCCATTCAGTCTGCTTTCCTGCTGTGTTGTAATAAGCCCATGTTTCCTCTACTGCAAAACGCCATGAGTGCTAGAAAGAACAAGTGTCTTTTAAGTTAATATTTTTTTAAAAAATCACACTTGTGACTTAAACTGAGGATAGCTAATAGTGACATGAAAAAGGAGAAATGCAAAATTTTACTGTTTTTATACAACTGCACCAGATGTAACAATCCATCACCATTAGATCACCTAAAGTTGATTTTATTTTCCCACCCAACATTACAAGATTGTAACCATTAGACTAGGACATAACACACAATTTTAAAACTGACTACCTTGGAGAAACTTCTGCTGAATAGTATTGAAAAACATGCAAAGGTGAACATAACAGTTTTGACTGCTATAACTATGATTGATAAAGCCTGAAAAAATATAAGCCCTATCACAGTTAGATCTGCTTCAAAAAGTGAAAGTTTTTAATGCAAAGAAAAAATGTGGAAGAACCATCAGTCACGACAATTAACCAATTTAATCCTGCCAGACACAGCGTGAGAACTTCTACACCAGCATACCCTAAGAAAAAAACGGGTGACGAATTCTTCTCAGCTCTCATCACCATCAAAAATTTGCTTAACAGTGCTAGATGGAATCATGGAAGTAACTCCATCAAAAGGATCTCGCTGAATGTTTTTCAAAATGACGTGTAACATTTTGGTTGGTATGTATGAATCTATGTACCATACATGTGTGTTACTTTGCACATTACTGAAATGAAGGTGAACATAGATATGGATGTATTATAATTTATTTTCAATCAAAACTCTTTTATTTGAATTTTTTCTTAAGACCTTTCCGATTATTTGAATGCCTTTTATCTTGAACTCTCAGTTGACAGTTCGGGTGTTTGGAGGAGACGACAAAGGGAGAGGTGACCATGAGAAAAAGACTGAATAACCAATAAAAGTATAATATTGTATGAGTTGGCCATGGAATGTAAAAAGCTTGAACGTACTATGGAAGATAGGAAATCTGAAAAGGAAAATGGAAAGGCTCTGTCTAGATATAGTGGGGTCAGTGAAGTGAAATAGAAAGCAGACAAGGATTTCTGGTCAGATGATGAGTATAGGGTAATATCAAAAGCGGCAGAAATTGGAATAACGGGAGTAGGATTTGTTCTGAATATGAAGGTAGGGCAGAGTGTGTTACTGTTAACAGTTCAGTGATAGGATTGTTCTTATCAGAATCTGCAGCAAACCAACAGTGACAACGATAGTTCATCTACACATGACCTCGCAAGCAGAAGATGAAGAGATAAAGTATAATAGAATACTGAATGGGTAATGCAGTAACTAAAGGGGGGTGAAAATATAATAGTCATGGGAGACTGGAATGCAGTTGTAGGGGAAGAAATAGAAGAAGAGGTTACAGGAGAATGTGGGCTTGGGACGAGGAATGAGGGAGAAGAAAGACTTAAGTTCTGAAATAAATTTCAACCAGTAATAGTGAATTACATGTTCAAGAATCACAAGAGGAGGAGGTATATTTAGAAATGGCTGGGAAATATGAAAAAAATACCCCCTGCGGGTTCGGGGGTAAGAATAGGCCCACGGTATTCCTGCCTGTCGTAAGAGGTGACTAAAAGGAATCTCAAAGTTTTCGGCCTTATATGATGGTCCCCTGTTGGGTTTGACCTCCATCTCTCAAAATTTTCCGAAGAGCGAGCCGATTGGGGAAGGGCGCCTTACTTGGTGCATTGTGTCCATCTTGCGATCAGACGTTTCGCCATCTTATACACCGTTGAACTGCAGTCCTGTCCGCTCTCCATCTCTTGGGCATGACTGTTTCTGCGTGTAGATTACACTGTGCAGTGCCTCTTTCTGCATTGACGGCGACCATGGACCACATGTTACCTAACATCCAGTACGGTAGCCAGTCCGTTGTGGTGGGGCCGCCATGTACCCTGTTGGTTGTAGCCCCCTGACAACACAGGGATCGCTCTACTGATGCCTGCGCCGTTAACTCCCCATGTATGCCAAGGAGTAGATGCCTATCCTCCTGGGGTATTGGGACTCCCGGCAACGGCCATCCTGCCAGGTGGCTCTTGCCGTGGCTGGGTGGCGCCCGTGGGGAGGGCCCTTGGTCGGAGTAGGTGGCATCAGGGCGGATGACCCGCAATGAAGCGTGGGACATCGTCTCGCTGGTGGCCAGCTGCCAGCAGTCTCTAAGCGTTCTCGGGCTCAGTTTGACGCTCAGAAGTACGATCCGAAAACGTTCCCCTCCCTGGCCACACCGTGGGAGGAACGTAAGTCTCAGGATGGCAGTAGCAGTTATTCGCCCCACTTCTTAGTTTGTACGAGGGCTGATGGGGAGTCTTTGCTCTCCACAAAGCCTCAGTTCTTCGTCGAGCATTTAGAGGACAAGTTTGGGGAGGTGGAGGGCTTGTCAAAAAGGCGCTCTGGGTCAGTCCTGATACAAACGGCATCCTCTGCCCAGTCACGACGGTTAATCGCTTATGACAAGTTGGGGGATGTTGCCGATACGATCATAGCCCATAAGAGTTTAAATATGGTCCAGGGAGTTATTTACTATAGGGATCTTCTTTTGCAGTCTGATGAAGAGCTGCGCGCCAATTTAGAGCGCCGGGGTGTACATTTCGTCCGGCGCGTTCATCGAGGTCCGAAGGAAAATCAGATTGCTACCGGAGCCTTCATCTTGGCCTTTGAAGGGGATACCTTACCGGAAAAGGTCAAGGTGATGGTCTACCGATGTGACGTTAAGCCCTATATCCCTCCCCCGTTGCGGTGCTGGAAGTTCGGCCATATGTCTTCTCGCTGCACTTCCAGCCTCACATGTCGATATTGCGGACGCCCATCACATCCCAATACTCCATGTGCCCCGCCTCCCATCTGTGTCAACTGTGGGGAGCACTATTCACCTTGCTCGCCAGACTGCCGAACTTTCCAGAAAGAGCGTAAAATCATGGAATACAAGACCCTGGACCGACTAACCTATACTGAGGCCAAAAGGAAATACGACCGACTCCATCCTGTGAGAATGACATCTTCCTACGCTGCTGCTACAACACCTGTGCTAGCCCTGTCTGTTTCTCAAATTGTGGCCGGATCGATGAGTAGTACAACTCCTCCTGCCCCCTCGCGAGTGGGGGGCTCTACCCACCGCGTTGCTCCTGTGCCACCTACCTCAGGAGCAACACCATCCCACCCATCGGGGACATCCGTCGCCACTTCTACGCCGGAGAAGTGTCCAAATTCTTCGGCTTCTCACACTCGCAGGGGTCCCTTGGGTCCCTCCCTTCCCAGGTTTCCGCCAATGAGAAGGCTGACGACCAACAGTGGCGTAAGTGCCCGCAATCAGCTGGTTGTAGGGCTTCACGAACCTCCTCCGTCCCGGAGACTGAATCGGTGAAGCCCTCCCAGTCGGTGCGACCCAAGGAACGGCGTGAAGCCCAAGAAGAGCTCTCAGCCCAAGGGACTCGCGGTGGCAGCCATCCCACCGCAGCCTTCCAGCTCTGTGTCTGAGGATGCGGTGGAGATTCTGGCGTCCGCTGAGGACCTCGATCTTGCCGGTCCATCAGACGCCATGGAGGCAGCAGGTGACCTGGCGGCGTAATCTCCCTTCCCAGTCCCGTCACGCCTTTCTCAGCCATGGACAACACCATCCTCCAGTGGAACTGCAGCGGTTTCTTCCACCATCTAGCTGAGCTCCGCCAACTTATCAGCCTTCACCCTTTCCTCTGCATTGCTCTGCAGGAAACTTGGTTTCCGTCAATGCTAACACCCACCCTCCGTGGCTACCGGGGTCTGTTATAAGAACCGGGCAGCTTATGAAAGGGTGTCTGGTGGCGTCTGCATATATGTCCTCAACTCTCTTCACAGCGAGTCTGTACCTCTCCAAACACCTTTAGAGGCTGTCGCTGTTCGGGTGTGGACGCCACAGGCTGTTACCGTCTGCAGTCTTTACCTTCCACCGGATGGTGATGTCGCGCAGCATGTCCTGGCTGCTCTGATAGCTCAATTGCCGCCACCTTTTTTGTTATTGGGCGATTTTAACGCCCATAACCATCTGTGGGGTGGGTGAGTGTCAACAGGTTGAGGCGCCATCGTTGAGCATTTATTGGCGCAGCTCGATCTCTCGATCTTAAATGATGGTGCCTTCACACACTTCAGTTTGGCGCATGGCAAATAGTCCGCCATTGACCTTTCTATCTGTAGCCCTAGCCTCTTACCGTCTGTCCAATGGAGAGTGCATGACGACCTTTGTGGTAGTGACCACTTTCCGATCTTCCTGTCACTACCACAGCATCAGTCTTCTGGGCGCCCTAGCAGATGGGCTCTGAATAAGGCTGACTAGGACTTGTTCTCCTCCACTGCCGCTATTGAGCCTCTCTGTAACGATGACATTGATGCAGTGGTTCAATCGGTCACCACCGGCATCGTTACTGCCGCCGAATCTGCCATTGCCCGTTCTTCTGGGTTCCCTCGGCGGCGGACTGTGCCTTGGTGGTCGCCTGAGATAGCTGAAGCGATTAAAGCTCGCCGGCGGGTGCTCCAGCATTACAAGCGACATCCCTCAATCGAACACCTCATCGCCTTCAAACGGCTGCGTGCGCAAGCCTGCCGCATTATCCGCCAATGCAAGCAGGAGTGCAGGAAGCGGTATGTGTCCAGCATTGCCCTCCATGTCAGTCCATCGCACGTCTGGGCCAAGATTTGCCACCTCTATGGCTATCGGACCCCTGTCAGTGTCCCTGCGCTCTTACTGAATGGAGCAGTTTGTACTGAATCCGACCTCATTTCAAACCGCTTGGCAGAGCACTTTGCTATGAATTCCACTTCTGCCAACTACCCCTTGGTCTTCCGCTCCATTAAGGAGCAGATAGAACGTCGGGGTCTTTCTTTTCGCACTCACCATCCTGAATTGTACAATGTTCCATTCAGTGAGAGGGAATTTCGCAGTGCCCTCGCCGCTTGTCCTGATACCGCTCCTGGGCCAGATAGCATCCACTCTTAGATGCTGAGACACCTTTCAGTGGACTGCCAGCGACGCCTCCTCGACCTTTACAACCGCATTTGGGTCGAGGGTGAGTTTTCGTCACAATGGCGGGAAAGTCTTGTCCCCATTCTGAAACTGGGGAAGGACCCTTTGGAGGTGGACAGCTACCATCCCATTAGCCTCACCAACGTTCTTTGCAAGTTGCTTGAACGGATGGTGAGCCTGCGCTTGAATTGGGTACTGGAGTCTCGGGGCCTTCTGGCTCCGTCTCAGGGTGTGTTCCGTAAAGGCCGCTCCGCCGCCGACAATCTGGTGAGCCTGGAGTCGGCCAACCGTACTGCCTTTGCCCGCCGTCAGCATCTGGTTGCTGTCTTTTTCGACATGCAGAAGGCGTATGATACGACATTTTGTCATCACATCCTTTCTACGCTTCATGGATGGGGCCTTCGGGGCCCTCTGCCGATCTATATCCACAATTTTCTGTCGTCTCGTACCTTCCGCGTGCATATAGTTCCTCCCAAGTCCAGGAGAACAGTGTGTCACAGGGTTCTGTTCTAAGTGTCTGTCTGTTTTTAATAGCCATTAACAGGCTCGCTGCGGCCGTGGGACATTCTGTCTCCGCTTTGCTGTATGCTGACGACTTCTGCCTTTACTACAGCTCTATTGGCATTGCAGCTGCTGAACGTCAGCTACAGGACGCAAGGCGCAGTCTTGGGCTGTAGCGCATGGTTTTCACTTTTCGGCAGCCAAGACCTGCGTTATGCATTTCTGGCGGCGACGCACTGTTCACCTGGAGCCGTGGCTTTATCTTGATGGCGAGCTTCTTTCAGTGGTGGAGTCACATAGGTTTTTGGGGGTGGTTTTTGATGCCCGGTTGACTTGGCTGCCTCATATTCGGCAGCTTAAACAGGCGTGTTGGCGGCATCTAAATGCTCTGCGATGCCTGAGCCACACCAGGTGGGGCGCCGACTGATCTACTCTTCTACGGCTTTACCAGGCGTTGATCCAGTCCCGTCTGGACTATGGGAGCTTATGGCTCAGCATCCCCATCTGCGTTGCGGCTGCTGGACCCAATCCTCCACAGCGGGATACGCCTTGCCACTGGTGCCTTCCGGACCAGCCCTGTGGACAGCGTAGTTGTGGAGGCAGGTGTCCTTCCACTGCGGTTACGACGCCATCCATTACTGGCTGCTTATTCTACCTATGTTTTAACTCGCCCATGCATCCAATTTATCGTGTCCTGTTCCCGCAGTCAGTCGTCCGTCTGCCAGAACGTCGGCCCCGGTCGGGTTGTCCGATCGCCGTGTGCGTCAAACAGCTTCTCTATGGGCTTGGGTGTTTCCCTGTTCAATCTCCTTTCCGGGCCCCTCTGCGTACACCCCCGTGGTGTGTGCCTCGCCCTTGCCTTCGGCTCGACTTGGCACAGGGCCCGAAGGACTCAGTCCCTCCGGTGGCCTTCTGACACCGCTTTTACTCCATCCTGGCCACGTATCAGGGCTCTGGCGTTGTCTATTCCAACGGTTCGATGGTTGCTGGTCGTTTCGGTTATGCACTAACTCTAGGGGACCATTCTGAACAACGTTCGTTGCCGAATGGCTGCAGTGTTTACACTGCTGAGCTGGTCGCCATCTTTCGTGCCCTAGAGTATATCCGCTCCTGCCCAGGTGAGTCCTTCGTTATCTGTAGCGATTCCCTGAGCGGTTTACGAGCTCTCGACCAGTATTTCCCTCGTTCTCGTCTGGTGATGGCTATCCATGAGTCCCTGCATACTCTTGCCCGTTGCGGCAGATCTGTGGTCTTCGTTTGGACCCTGGGCCATGTTGGGATACCCGGAAATGAAACTGTTGACCGCCTGGCGAAAGAGGCCACTAGTGCACCATCTCTGGAGATTGGCCTCCCGGCGACTGATTTGCGGGCACTATTATACCATAAAGTTTTCGATTTATGGGACACTGATTGGCGCAACCTGCCCGTGCCAAACAAACTTCGCCGTATCAAGGAGACGACTACTGTGTTACGGTCATCCATGTGAGCCAACCGCAGGGAATCAGTCGTCGTTTGTCGGCTCCGCATTTGACACACCCGACTCACGCACAGTTATTTACTGTGTCGTGAGGATCCCCCTCATTGTCGTTGTGGGGCGTCCTTAACGGTGGTCCATATTCTGTTGGAGTGCGCCCTTTTAACTGTGCTCAGGCAGAGTTTTGTGCTGCCTGATACGCTCTCTGCGCTTTTATCTGACGACTCTTCCATAGCGGCCATAGTTCTGCGTTTTATTTGGGCAGGGGGATTTTATCGCTTAATGTAAGTGTGTGAGTTTTTGTGTTGATTCTGGCCTGTGGCCTACGATTTATCAGATTTTTTTTTTTTCATGTGTTTCTTGGTGGTTGGCTTTTCCCTTTTTGTTTGTATGGTCGACCAACCACCTCGTCACACTCTGTGTGATTTTAGTTCGTCTTGTCTGGTCTTTGTCTACGTTTCTCTTGTTCTGTGTCATCTGTCTTATCGTCTGTTGATCCTTTTTATTCTCTGTGGGTGTTTTTAGTATTTGGAAATAGGGACCAATGACCGTAGCAGTCTGGTCCCTTTAACCCCCACAAACCAACCAACCAATCAACCTATGAGAAGAATTCAGCTTTATAACATCATCGTCACACAGATTCTGAATTCTGGTACTGGATTGTAAGGTACACCCCAGAGCAGATATAGATTCAGATCACAATATAATAGTGATGAAGAGTAGGCTGAAGTTTAAGAGATTAGTCAAGAAGAACCAGGGATACGGGAGTACTAAGGAATGAAGAGATAACGCTTGAAGTTCTCTAAGGCTACACAGGTAGTGCAATAAGGAATAGCCCAGTAGGCAGTACAGTTGAAGAGGAATGTATATCTCTAAAAATGGGAAATGTAGAAGCCGGATAGGAAAATGTAGATACAAAGAAGATAACTGTGAAGAAACTGTGGGAACTGAAGAAATAGTTAAGTTGATCGATGAAAGAAGGAAGTACAAAAATTTTCAGGGTAATTTGAGAACACAGAAATACAAGTTGCTGAGAATTAAGTAGATAGGAAGTACTGGGAAGCTAAGGCACAGTGGCTGCATGTAAAATGTGAAGAAATTGAAAAAGAAATGATTGTAGGATGGACTGACTGAGCATATGGGAAAGTCAAAACAACCTTTGTTGAAATTAAAGCAATGTTGCTAACATTAAGAGTGCAACAGGAATGTCACTGAAAAATGCAGAGAAGAGAGCAGATATGTGGAAAGAGTAAATTGGAGGCCTCTATGATTGGGAAGATTTTTCTGTTGTGATATAAGAAGAAACAGGAATTGATGTAGATGATGTAGGGGTCCAGTTTAGAATCGGAATTTAAAAGAGCTTTGGAAGAATTAGGATCAAATAAGGCAGATGGGATTGATAACATTCCATCAGAATTTCTAAATTAACTGGGGAAAGTGACAAAATGGCTAGTCATGTTGGTATGTAGAATGTATGAGTCTGGCAACATACCATCTGACTTTCGGAAAAATATCATCCCCACAAACCTGAAGACTGCAAGAGTTGACAAGTGTGAGAATTATCACACAATCAGCCTAACAGCTCATGCATCCAAGTAGCTGACAAGAATAATATACAGAAGAATGGAAAAGGAAACTGAGGACATTTTAGATGGCAATCAGTTTGGCTTTAGGGAAGATAAAGGTGCTAAAGAGGTAATTCTGATCTTGTGGTTGATAATGGGAGCAAGACTAAAGAAAATAAAAGACACATTCATAGAATTTGTCCTGGAAAAAGAAGTGCTCAGCAATATCAAATGGTGCAAGATATTAAAAATTCTGTGGAAAGTAGGGGTAAGCTGTAGGGAGAGATGGGTAATACACATGTACAAGAGCCAAGAGAGAATAATAAGGGTGGAAGAGCAAGAGCAAAGTCTCAGATTAAAGAGCAGGGATTTAGTTTTTTGCCTCTTCAGTCTAAGCAATGATGGAAATAGGGTTCAGGAGTAGAATTAAAATTCAAAGTGAAAGGATATCAGTTATATGATTTGCTGATGACATTGCTATCCTCAGTGAAAGTGAAGAAGAATTACATGATCTGCTGAATGGAATGAACAGTCTAATGAGTATTGAATATGGACAGAGAGTAAACCAAAGAAACATCAAAGTAATTAGAAATATCAGAAATGAGAACAGCGAGAAACTTAACATCATGATTGATGGCCACAAAGTACGAGTGGTTTGAAAAGTTCTTGGAATCACCACGAGAGGTCAGTGCTAGTATAATGAGTTGTTCATGTGATACTCATTGGACTGTTGCCTGTAAACACGTGCCACATCAGTGCTCTTGGAAGGGAGCTGTGGTGGTGACGTGGCTCTGTTTCCCAGTTAGTGATTTTTGAAGATGGAAAAAGTCAAGATTTTAGCAGTGGTTAAGTACTTTGTAAAGAAAGATACAAAAGGAAAGGACGTTCATGTCAATTTCCAGAATACTCTGGGCGACTCTGCTACTTCATATTCAACTGTTGACAAGTGGACAAATGAATTTAAATTTGGTTGGGAGAGCTTAGATGATCATATGCGCATGGGTCGCCAAAGACGTGTCACTACTCCCAAAATCATTGCAGAAGTGCACAAAATAGTCATGGAATATTGCCAATTGAAAGTGCATGAAATTGCTTATGTTTCCCAGATGTCATCTGAAAGGGTGTATCACATTTTAACTGAAGAATTAGAAATGAAAAAATTATCTGCAAGATGGGTGCCGCGACTCTTGAGGCTGGATCAAAAACGTGTCATCGCCATGGCAAAATTATACAAAGTAAGGTATGAATTGTCGCCACACCCACTTCATTCACCTGAAAATTTTTCTTGGTGGACGAAGATTCACTTCAAATGAAGAATTGATAGCCGGAGTTGACGAGTATTTTGCAGGCCTGGAGGAAACAAATTTTCGATATGCGATCAAAGATTGGAACATTGTTGGCCAAGGAGACTACATTTAAAAATAAAAGAAGTTTCAGTGATGTAAATACTTTTTTTCCATTCCGCTCCGAGAACTTTTCGAACCACCCTTGTAGATGAAGTTACGGGATTCTGCTACCTAGGCAGCAACTCGACCAATGACAGGCAGGGGAAGGAGGCATCAAAAGCAGTTTAGCACTGACAATTGGGCATTCCTGGCCAAGATAAGCCTACCAGTATCGAACAAAGGTCTTAATTTCAGGAAGAAATTTCTGATAATGTTTGTTTGGAGCAGAGCATTATGTGGTAGTGAAACATGGATTGCGGGAGAACTGGAACAGAAGAGAATTGGAGCATTTTAGATGTGGTGCTATAGACAAATGTTAAAAATTAGGTGGACTGATAAGGAACGAGGAGGTTCTGCACAGAATCGGAGAGGAAAGGAATATGTTGAAAACACAAGCGACAGGATGAGAGGATATCTGTTAATAATCAGGGAATAACTTCCATGGTACTAGAGGGAACAGTAGAGGGTAAAAACTGTAGAGGAAGACTGAGACTGGAATATGTTCACCAAATAATTGAAGATACAGGTTGCAAGTGCTACTTGTGAGGTGAAGATGTTGGCATGGGAGAGGTATTCAGGCTGAGCTGTGTCCAATCAGAAGATTGATCTCTCTCTCTCTCTCTCTCTCTCTCTCTCTCACACACACACACACACACACACACACACACACACACACACACACACACACACACACACACACACACAAAGAGGAGCCATTCACTCCCTCTTTCATATTACTCATAGACTAATGACTAATTGAATACTAACGTGTATCCAGCTAGGTAAATGGTTCCCTACATGGGAGTAAATGCCTCCAGTGGGGTAAAAAGTAATTTCCTGAGGGGTAAAAACAAAAGGGTTCAACTATATTTCAGTTATGACACTAAATTATTTTTAACAATGATTACCATTATCAATTCAGTCATGCAGTACTTGATACACCTTCTTTCCTTGTGCTGGTCCTTACAGTGGAAACACTTTCTTGCCACCAACCTTACCAATTGGACTCAACCAAAGACCAATGTTGAACCCTGCCTAACTCATTTCACTCTTCCATCCAACCGTGATCCACCTCCACTGCCCCCAAACCACCATCTATTAATTTTCCAGAATTGCTTAACCTCAAACCTTGCCTCACCATCATTCACCAAATTCCTCAACACGCAAACTGACCTTACATCCACAGAAAGAACCGCAGTCCACCATCCAAAAACTGATCCTTACCTTGTAATCTTAGCTGCAGACAAAGGCTCCACCAGTGTTGTTTTGAACTGCAAGGATTACCTGGCAAAAGGACTCTGCCAGCTGTCAGATACAGCCACCTACAAACCTTGCCACAGTGGCCCCATTCCAAAAATTTAGCAGGATCTTCAATCACTCCTCAAATCCTTATGCCCAACCCGGAACCTCTGCAGGGAGTCCATCTCTCTGCTCACCTCTATCACTCCCTGCACTCCTACCTTCTAGATGCTTCCTGAAGTCTAAACCCAACCAACCAGGACTCCCAAATGTGACTAGTTACTGGGGCCCCACTGAGAGAATCTCTGCTCTCAAAGACCAGCACCTTCAACCACTTACATGGAACCTACTCTCCTATATAGAAGATACCAACCATTTCATCCACAGACTCTCCACAGTTCCTGTCCCTTTACTACATGGTGCCTTGCTCATTACTGTTGATGCCACTTCCCTTTACGCTGACATCCCTAATGCCAATGGCCTTACTGCTATTGAACACTACCTTTCCCAACACCTGACAGTTTCCAAACCAACAACCTCTTTCCTAGTCACCATGACCAACTATATCCTCCCTCTCAATTACTTCTCCTTTGAAGGCATTACTTACAAAGATATCTGAGGTAAGGCAATGGGCACCCACATGACACCATCCTGTGCCAACCTATTTGTGGGCAACCTAGAGGAATCCTTCCTACACACCCAGAATCAGGTTTAGATTCATTGATGACATCCTTGCGATGTGGATCGAGGTTGAGGACACCCTATTCACATTCCTCCATAACCTCAACAACTTCTCCTCCGTTTGCTTCATCTGGTCCTATTCAATCCAACAAGCCACCTTCCTAGATGTCGATCTCCACCTCAAAGATGGCTACATCATACTTCCGTCCACATTCAACCTACGACCTCCACCAGCAGTACCACCACTTTGACAGCTGCCACCCATTCCATACCAAGAAGACCCATGATGGTTGCATCTGCAGTGCCAAGCAGTCTCTCTCAAAAAATACTGAGAATCTCACTGAAGCCTTCACAGACAGTAATTATCCTCCCAAACTTGTACAAAAACAGATCTCCCCTGCCTTATCTTTCCAGTTTCTCACCACCTCCTGAAGTCCCCCAGTCCGGCCACAAAGGAACACTCCCCTTGTAACTCAGCACCATCTAGTACTGGAGCAACTGAATTATGTTCTCTGCCAAGGTTTCAACTACCTCTCATGGTGCTCTGAAATGAGAAATGTCCTATCCACTATCCTTCCCACCCCTCCCACAGTGGTATTCTGCCATCCACTGAACCTACACAATATACTTGTCCATCCCTACACAACCCCTGCTCCCAACCTCTTACCTCATGGCTCATACCCCTGAGACCTAGATGCAAGAGCTGTCCCATACACCCTCACAGCACCACCTACTCCAGTCTGGTCAGAAACATCACCTGTCCCATCAAAGACAGGGCTGCCAGTGAAACCTGTCATGTGATCTACAAGTGAAGCTGCAACCACTGTGCTGCATTCTATATAGTCATGACAACCAACAAGCTGTCTGTCCACATGAATGGCCACCGACAAACTGTGGCCAAGAAACAAGTGGACCACTCAGTTGCTGTGCATGCTGCCAAACACGACACCCTTCATTTCAATAACTGCTTCACAATGTTTGCCATATGGACTGTTCCCACCAACATCAGTTTTTCTGCAATATATCCTATGTTCCCCTAACCCTCCTGGTCTCAACCTCCGTTAGCAACTGTCCTCACCCATCCAGCCACTCTGTTTCCATTCCAGCACTATACAGCCCTCATCACACCCAGTATTTTTACTTCCCTCCTTTTCGGCTATCCCCCCCTCCCCTTCCCCACATCTCTCCTGGTCTACATCTAACCTCCCGACTGCACATAGCTGCCCTACCATTTCTCCAACTTGTCCCTGCGCACTCCCCAGCAGCACTGCACTGTCTGCCATCTCTACCGTACATCCCTCCTCCTACCCATCCCAGCCTCCCCCTTACCCCTACTCAATCGCCACTCCCATCATGCACTGTCTATTTTTGATGAAGGCCTTACGGGCTGAAACCTTTATTTTGTGTGTGTAACAATGTGGTGGGGGTTACAGTGCCTGTAACAAATGCAGGAATCCACACACAGGATACATATGTACCCAGTAGAATAGTTCATAATGGGATGGACCGTCTGTGGTATACAGTCACTGTAAAGAGACTTCTAAAGAAACAGAGATTACTGCATAATAGGTGTACAACAAAGTGTAGGCCTATAGAGAGAGAAATGCTGAATAAATTGTATTTAGCTGTCAAGAGAGCAACGCATGATGCCTTCAGTAACTACTGTAGTAGATTATTGTCAAGTGATCTTTTGCAGAATCCAAAGAAATTCTGGTCGCATGTAAAGGCTATTAGTGCCACCAGGTTTAGAGTCCAGACCCTAGTGAATGAGACAGGAACTGAAACTGAGGGTAGCAAAGCAAAAGCTGAAATGCTAAACTCCATTTTCAGATATTCCTTTACAAATGAAAACCCAGGGAGAATTGCTCAAGGTTAATGATCATATCACTGAAAAATGACTGAAATAAGTATTAGTGTCAGTTGTGGTGAGAAACAGCTGAAATCATTAAAATTGAACAAAGTTCAAGGCACCGATTGAATCCCTGTCAGATTCTGTACTCAATTTGAGCTCCTTTCTTCTAACTATAGCCTATCATAGATCCCTCAAACAAAAAACAGTGCACAGATCCCAGAAAAAGGGTAGCAGAAGTGTTTCTCGATTTTCGAAAAGCATTTTACTCAGTACCACATCTACACTTATTGTCAAAAGTACAATCACAAGGGGTACAAAGTGAAATTTGTGACTGGATTGAGAACTTTTTGGTAGGCAGGACACAGCATGTTATCTTGGATGGATGCCATGTCAGACATAGAAGTAACTTCAGTTGTGCCCCAGGGAAGTGTAGTGGGACCCTTGTTGTTCATATTGTTTAATGACCTTTCAGACGATATTAATAGTAAAATCATGCTTTTTGTAGATGATGCAGTTATTTATAATGGAGCACTACCTAAGAAAAGCTGCATAAATATTCAGTCAGATTCTGATAAGATTTCAATGTGGTGCAGAGACTGGTAAATTTCTCTAAATGTTCAGAAATTTAAAATTTTGTACTTCACAAAACGAAAAAACATAGTATCCAATGACTACAATATCAATGAGTTACTGTTGGAATCAGCCAACTCCTACAAATACCTGGGTGTAACACTTTGTAGGGATATGAAATGGAATGATTACATAGATTCAGTCATGGGTAAAGTAAGTGGTAGCCTTCAGTTTATTTGTAAAATACTAGGCTACAAGAGACATTGCTTACAAATCACTCTTGTGACTGGTTCTAGAGTATTTAAGAAATTAAGAAATGTGTGGGACCCATCCAGACAGGACTGACAGGGAATAGTGACTGATAGGACTAACAGGGAGTAGTGACCGTATACAGAGAAGAGCAGCACGAATGGTCACAGGTTTGTTTAATCCATGGGGGAGTGTCAGAGAGATACTGAATGAACTGAACTGGCAGACTCTTGAAGAGAGACATAAAGTATCCCATGAAATTCTATTAACAAAGTTTCAAGAACTGGCTTCAAATAAGTGCTCTAGGGATATACTAAAACCCACTACGTGTCACTCATGTACGGATCATGTGGATAAGATCAGAATAATTACTGTACACACAGATACATTCAAACGATCATTCTTCTCATGCTCCATATGCGAATGGAACAGGAAGATCTGGTACAATGGGACATACCCTCTGTCATGCACCTCGTGGTGGTTTGCAGAGTATAGATGTAGATGTAGAAAATTGTCTTCCTCCATAGCACACCCCACTACACAAGTATTTTGTACTATGCACCTATAACAGTAAAATTGAGACATATATGAGTACCCCACATATGCTTAAATGTTTCATGAAAATGCATCATCCAAGTTGTATGTAGTTCCTATCGATCTGATACTGCTTCATTATTTGTTTTGCAACAGTAAATGAATTAATTGACAGCATAGCACAACATTAAGTCTTGAATAGGTGCTACACTCTTGTAGGGCTTACACAGTGTTATTATTATTATTATTATTATTGTTGTTGTTGTTGTTGTTGTTAGTACCAGTTGTTCAGGACAAAGCATTGGCACCCAAAAGTGTTCTAATTCCTGCCAGTTCAGAAGTAAGGAATCCACCATTCAAGTGATTTACAGATAGTAATCCTAATTATTGCACACATATTTTAATTTGGTTAATATTAAATGGGTTGCAGGGTATGGATGGAACATATGTTTGGGGGGTGGAGAACTCGTGTTTTGTTACAAGTGTCTACCCTCTGTAGTGGCGCCACCATTTAAGATAGGAAAGTTAGAATCAGTGCAATATTTCTGAGTGCACAAGTTACAGCCAGGCATGGGCCTGTTGACAGTAAGTTACGCTGACCAGTGGCTGCGAAGTAGAATGGAGGACACAGGGCTGTCGAACTGCTGAAAAGAGTAAACGCAGTGGTTTGCATGGTGCAAGTTACAGGCAAAAGGGGCCCACTGGCGCATCCTAGGTGTTACGAGTGTGTGACTCGGAGTGGTGCGTTAGCAAAACAGAGGTGCACAGCCGCATATAAATAGGTGCCGGTTTTCTAATGAGGGGGATTCAAGTGTGGCAGCTCTCCTGGGCATGCACACCACCAGCTACATGCAGCAGCAGATGGGGCGCCAGCGTTACAGTCCACGGCGGGTCGCTGGTTCGACCCTCTGAGGCCAATGCGGGCTCTGTAGCCAACCAGCGACGAGCCACTCGACGGCTCGCTAACACAGGCAGTCTTGCTGGCTCGAACACATGCTTGAGGCATCCTGATGTGAGGGCCGCAGATTTGGCTGTCAGCTCGCAGGTGCTTATTGCCGTCGCAATCTTAACCATGAAGGCGAAGAAGCATGCAGTGGGCTGCCCTGCGGCTCCCAACGAGCGGCGCTGAGGCAATGGCGATTAAGACCGCCGAGTCGGCTGCTGGTGCATCCTGACGTTGTCAAAACTCCACGGCTGTACGTGGCCGGCACGCTGCAGTACGTTGAACGGGTTGCTGAGGTAGCCCTTCCACGCTAAGCTGTTTTGTAGACAGCGAAGTGGCGTCCTCAGCATCGCGGGACCCTGTGTCGTAGACAGAGAGGAACGCCGCACTGTAGCTGGGAATAATAAAACACTGAAGATGACGGCTGAGTCTTAATGCGGCGCATCCTGACAGTTTCCATCTACGTCCTACATTCTTCCACTGCATGCGAACATCTACATTTGGCAGTGGCGGCTGCATTTGGTGTCAGAATAGCGAGCATAGTCTGTACAGTACGATGTTCGAGCCCACTACCTGCATTACAGTCACAAAATGTCGTGAGTGTTGACCAATTTTTCTTTTTGAGTGTTGAACGTTTTCTTTCTTTGTGTTGTCTGAGTGAGTGTTAGTGTGTTTGGGGCAGTAAGATTTTCTTATCTTTCATGGCATTTAATTACTTTTGTATGATGATTTATGTATCTCCTCCAAAACGTAAGATGAGATATTGAGCTGTAGGAAGTCAGTTTATTTTTGTAGTTAAATGTTTTGTTTCTGTGGTTTTCTATAGTTTGAAATGGGACTAACTGGGAATGAAAGCAACACAATGGCAGAGTCAAGGACGCAAGGTGTGTCGGAACCAGAAGTGGTACGGATTTTCTTGGAAAGGGTAGCACTATTGACAGCAGACAACACGCAGTTGAGGAGTGAATTAACATGTAGGAGTGAGCGGGAAACCGCATCTGATCAGTCGTTGTTGCCTAGGGTGCCACAACAGGAGACTGATCCAGCCGCCGTGAGTTTGATTATTCCGTTTTCTGGCAAGGCATCTCAGGATATGCATTCGTTTGTGGAGGACTTGGAAATTTCATCTGTGATGAATGGTTGATCTGATGAGCAGTTGTTACATGTAGCTAAGAATTAAATTAACGGGCGAAGCGAAGACATATGTAAGGTGTTCTCAGGCCTTAAGGAAGGCAGGACAGTTTAAGCAGTTGAAGGAGGGGCTTTTACAGAGGTACAAGAAACAGAATAGCGCTCGATACTTTGGAGAGAGGTTGAGTACAATGCCGAAGAGGCAGGGGGAGAGGGTAGAGAAATTTGCGGACAGAATAAGAGAAATTAACGAGTATACTTACGAGTTGGGTCAGAGCGATGAAGCGAATGGTGTTCTGTTACAGGAGGCCGAGCGAAGGGCACTTGATGTATTTATGAGGGGGTTACCGGCGCATATGGCGCGGAAAGCGCGTGAAGAGACTCCGAAAGATTTGTATTCGGCCTTTCAGCTGGCAATCCAATGTGAGGAAACAGACATGGCATCCGGGGTACGTGATAGACTAACAGTGTTTACAGCGGGCAGAAAATGTTATGAGTGTGGTTATACAGCATATGTGCAGAGGCAATGTACCTAGTCACCTAGGAATAGAGGAAGGGGTGGAAATCAGCAGCGTAGAGGATGGAGAAGTACTAGAGGTGGATAATCGTTAAACGGCAGAGGGGACCCAAGACCCACCTAAGGAAGCTCCCGTTTAATTTCAATGCTACAAATACGTATGCAGAGATGGAATGTTCACTGGTAGGATCCATAGGAACTAAAAAGTTTAAAATTTTGATGGACACAGAGGCGCAAGTGTCAGTGGCTACTCAGAGTTCCATGGGACGATGGCAGTTAGAACCCCCACGTTATAGGTTGCGTGGAGTGGGGGATAAGGAAGTCACACCTTTGGGGTCAGTGACAGTTGACCATCGCATAGGGAAAGTCCGATGTGATGGATGCGTGGAGGTAATACCATGGGTAGGCGAGGACTATGACATGATCCTAGGAGTAGATTTCTTGCATCAACATCATGCCAAAATTGACCTTGGACAACGAACTGTGGAACTTGGTGGAAGGTTATTTCAGCTAGGGGAAACTGTTGTCGATGCAGAGCTGTCACGAGAGGCGTTCAACGTAATGACCAAACCAACTGAGCCGTGTCATTAGCATTAAGGCTTAATTCCCATGAGTGTGTGTCTAGTGGCACGTGGAAGTCTCTTTGGTTGAGTGTAGAGTCAAATCTACCTGTGGGTATCGTATGTGTTATGTAACCAATGGAGGACAATGAAGTTTTGGATCCATTAGGTTGTTTTGTGAAACGTAGTGTTGTACACGTACAAGAGGGAAACGACGGGCGAGTAGGCGCTGTGAACGTGGATAATTTTAGTGGTGTAGATGCGAATTTGGGAAAAGGAGTTTTAGTAGAGAATATGGATGTACCACATGACTTAAGACCGGTCGAGAGGTAGGTGTAGCGATCAACCACTAACCCCTGATAGAACTGCATTGCGTAACGAAGTTAAGCATTGGAAAGGAGGAGAAAAAGAGCATATGGAAGAATTGTTGTGGGAATTTAAGGATTTGTTTTTTACATGAGGGCCGTTACCAGCAACTCCGTTAGTTGAACATAGGATACCAACAAGGAACGAAACACCTGTTTACCGTAAACCATACAGAATACCGACGTATTTGCAGCCGATTGTGGAGGATTTCATTGATCAGCAGCTTGCGGACGGTATTATAGAGCACAGTAGTACTCGTAGTTGCAGGGGAGTGGGCATTGTCGTTGTGCCTAAAAAATCTATGGATGGAACTAAGAAATACAGGTTCTGTTGTGACTACCGATACCTCAGTAATAAGACAGTAACGGACGCATACCCCATTCCAAACATATCGGAGACTTTGGATCACTTAGGACAGTCGATTTCACAAGTAGTTATCATCAGTTAGAGGTGGCTCCAGAGGATCGTCCAAAAACTGCGTTCTCTACTCCTGGAGGCCATTACCAGTACTTCAAAATGCCATTCGGTTTGAAAAACGCTCCGGCAACGTTTCAGAGGTCGCTACTAGACAGTTTGAAACCACGGCAGTGTCTTGTCTATTTGGATGACATTACGGTGTTTTCAAATGGTTCAAATGGCTCTGAGCACTATGGTACTTAACAGCTGTGGTCATCAGTTCCCTAGAACTTAGAACTACTTAAACCTAACTAACCTAAGGACATCACACACATCCATGTCCGAGGCAGGATTCGAACCTGCCACTGTAGCAGTCGCACGGTTTCGGACTGCGCGCCTAGAAGCGCGAGACCACCGCGGCCGGCTTTCAAGTAGTATGGAGCACCATAGACAGCGGTTAAGGGAAGTCTTTATGAGGTCAAGAGCGGCTCGCTTGACGTTGAGCCATTAGAATTGTCATTTTGCATTGGAGGAAGTGAAATATTTAGGTCATATCATCAGTAAGGACGGAGTGCGGACATATCCGATGTTGGTACAGGCTGTAAGGGATTTTCAGGAGCCACATAAATAGTTAAGGAAGTGCAATCATTCCTCGGAATTTGCAATTTGCAGTTTCTATCGAAAGTTCGAGAAGCGTTTTGTAGATTTAGCACAGCCATCGACGCGATTGTTACGGAAGGGTGTGAAATTTGAGTGGACGGAAGAGTGTCAGAAAGCTTTTGACAAGCTGAAAGAAGTGTTAACATCAAGTTCAGTTCTTGTGTTTCCAGATTTTGAAAAGGAATTTATTCTAGGATGCGATGCATCGAATCAAGCATTAGGGTGTGTTCTTAGTCAGGAAATTGATGGGAAAGAACACCCTGTAGCCTATGCATCTAGGCAGTCGAATGCAGCCGAGAGGAATTACTCAACACCAGAGAGGAAGGTGATTAGCGTAATCTATGGAATCACATATTTTAAATGTTATTTATATGGGAGAAGATTTTGAGTAGTGACAGATCATGCTGCGTTGAAGTGGTTGTTGGGGTTGAAGGATCCGTCCACTAGACCCGCTAGGTGGGCTGTGAGGCTTTGCGAATTCTACTACGAGGTGGTGCAGAAGCCTGGGAAGAAGCATGGTAATGCGGATGCACTGAGTAGAAAGGTGGCAAAAGTAAAAGTAATAGGTAATGACCTAGCAATATGGCAAGAATTACAGGACGCTGACTACGATTGTAAATTGTATCGGACAGTGCCACAATTTGATATGTGTGATGGTCTTCTGTGCAGGGAAACGGGCCAAGGGCAGTAGCGTCAGCGAAGCTGAGAGACGAGGTCTTGGAAGAAGCACAGGATCACGTGTTATCTAGTCATGGTGGGAGTAGAGCGACGAATAGGAGAATGGCGGAGAGGTATTGGTGGAGAGATAGGAAAGTAGATGTCGATCAGTATGTCAAGAATTGTATACCATGTGCGCAGAGAGCAGATTTGAGTCGGAAACGGATACAGCTTCACCGATTGCTGAAAGTGACATGTCCATTTTCTACGTTGGGAATTGATGTCTGAGGACCTTTCAGTTGAACACCATAAGGGAACAGATTCGTTCTGATAGTAACAGACCGTTTTTCGAGGTATGCGGAGATGGTGTCTATGGCAAATCAACAGGCAGCAATGGTCGCGCAAGCTTTAATAAACAAATGGTTTTTTTTAAGTTTGGTGTACCAGAGACAATAATTACTGGCCAAGGGATCAACTTTACTTCGGATTTAATGAAGGGACTGTGTAAAATTGTTGAAAGGAAAGAAGTTGAGGACGAGCGCTTTGCATCCACAGGAAGGACAGAACGGGTACACAGAACAATCGGGAAGATGCTGAGTTTTTATGTGGATTCTTATCACCGTCAGAGGGACGAGTATTTCAAGCGTATTGTTTGCGCATACAGTGCAAAAGTCCATACCAATCAATACCAGTTTGCCGGCCGGAGTGGCCGTGCGGTTCTAGGCGCTACGGTCGCAGGTTCGAATCCTGCTTCGGGCAAGGATGTGTGTGATGTCCTTAGGTTAGTTACGTTTAATTAGTTATAAGTTCTAGGTGACTGATGACCTCAGAAATTAAGTCGCATAGTGCTCAGAGCCATTTGAATACAAGTTTGTCTCCATTTGAAATAGTGTATGGGCGAAAAATGCCATCACCGTTTGATTTAGTGAAGCTACAGAAAGGAAAGACCAGTGAATCTATACGTGAGTTCGTGAGGACAACTCGGGATGTTTGGAAACGGGTACAAAAGGTGAATGCAAAGGCAGGAAGACACAGTGAAGTGGAAAGGAAGTTCACCGCAGTATAGAGTAGGGCAATGGGTAATGCTATCCAGCCCCTATAGTCCAAAAGGGAAAACAAAGAAATTTGCCACGAGGTATCAAGGACCGTAGCAAGTAGTTGAAACCATATCTCCCATTAATGTTAAGCTTGAGCTGCCAACTAGAACAACGATAATACACCTTGGGTGGTTGTACCCATTTAAGGGTCGTCCGGATGTGATTCCAGACATGTCACAGGAAGGGAAGAGGAAGAAAGAGAGAGTGGAGAGAGGTATTAGCGCAGGGAAAACCAGGAAGACAGAGTACAGCATGATGTACCATACGGCGGGGTCAGGGATTTTCTCTGCCTCGTGATGGCTGGGTGTTGTCCTTAGGTTAGTTAGGTTTAAGTAGTTCTAAGTTCTAGGGGACTGATGACCATAGATGTTAAGTCCCAATGTGCTCAGAGCCATTTTTGATGTACCGTATGCTTTGCGATCCAGAAAGTTTTAGAGTATTTGTAGTTTTTTTTGTTTTCTTGTTATGTATCATTGTGTTTGTGTAGATTAATTAGGCATTGTACTTTCATTTGTTGTATGTGTTTTCGAGTACCGTGAGCATGCTGGGGACAGCAGTCTTTTTGAAGAGGGAGGAAACGTCATGGTGATCACTGTCCTCAGGTCACTGAAAAGGGGAGCGATGAGCACGTTGGTAGAAGTAAAAAACTCAGGCGGTATTGATGATCTCGGCACTTAACAGCCAGTATGCCAAGGTGACAAGGGAGGAATTACAGAGGTGCCATAGAGGGAAGGTAAAGGTATATCCAGCCAGGGTGATAAGCAACAATCTGGACACGTGCATGGTGCAGCTATTTTTAGCCAGGAGGAAAGAAATAGACTGTCCAAAGGACATCGTGGAGCCAAAATTGAGCCTGTAACGCGTCGGGACGCATCGGATCTTCTCCACCTACAAAAATCTGATAGTAGCAGCAAGCTGTTTTGAGTAGGGAGTATTTGCAGAAGCGAAACGTATAAAGTTCTATGGGTGCGGAATTTTAATCACTGGAACTGCGTGTAACATAATAGGACCAACCTTTCACATGCCAGCGTCAATTTCAGGAGTCATGCAACTGAATGTTACACAACCATAGTTGTACTAGCCAGAAGCAACTTCAGAATTTTTGCCAAGGCAGAATCTGACATTGTTAATCCTCCTAATACAGTGGGGTCTGTAATGACCCCAGGCCGTAATTTTCTGTAAAATATATCTTATTTCCTATTTCTAAAAATTATGAAAAATTCGGACTTTTACTGAATTAAGTAATGGGTTCGTAATATATTAATATAACTTTCTCAAAATATTTAGTTTTGCAGAAAATCAAGAGAGAACCACTGAATACCATTGGGGTTAAATATGACCCCATTTCTCTCTTGCCGGATTATAATACTGCATTGAATCCATAACTGTTGCTGTATTTCCTTTGTTTTATTCTTGTAAATATTGTTGTAATGTGTGATTATTGCCAATACTTTATAAGCCGACAGTTATTTGTTCCACACAAGTGGAGACTACTATTGTGTGTGTTGCACTTAGTGGAAAATGTCTTTTCACCTTTCCTAAGTCGAAATGCTTGAAATACGAGGGTCGGTCAAAAAGTAATGCCTCCCATTTTTTTTTCTACTTAAAAAAATTAAGTTAAGTGAAAAATTTGAATTTGGCGCCATTCCTCAAACCTTCTTCTGCAATCCACTGCAGTAGTAACTTTCTGTGTCAACAGGTGGCAGCACAGCAGAAGTTTGTAAGATGGCCGACATCGATGTTCGTTTGAGACAGCGTTGTGTGATCGAATTCTTGAATGCAGAAGGTGAAACGCCCATACGCATTCATGAAAGACTGAAGAAGGTGTATGGTGTTGTGACAGTGGATGTCAGCACTGTTAGACGATGGGTTCGTCGTTGTAAGGAAGCTGAAGGGCAAACACCGTTGACTGACGAAAAGCGGAGCGGCAGGCCGGTGAGTGCAGTGACTCCACACAACATTCAGCAAGTTGATGACATCATTCGTGGTGACCGTCGGGTGACTGCAGATGAAGTGTGTCGCATTATTTCTCTTAGTAAAGGCAGTGTGATCACGATTATTAAACAATTGGGGTACTCAAAAGTTTGTGCATGGTGGGTTCCAAGAATGTTAACCGATCAGAATAAAGAGGCAAGGAAAACAATAGCCTCCCAACACTTGCAGCGCTTCCGTTTGGAGGGAGATGAGTTTCTGATAAAAATTGTGACCGGGGACGAAACATGGGTGCATTTTTTTGAACCCGAATCAAAGAGGCAGTCAATGGAGTGGCGTCAC
The DNA here is from genome assembly GCF_023897955.1 of Schistocerca gregaria. NCBI lineage: Eukaryota > Metazoa > Arthropoda > Insecta > Orthoptera > Acrididae > Schistocerca > Schistocerca gregaria. The sequence continues at coordinate 370,315,116 of NC_064922.1, forward strand.
ACAAGCTCGCCGAGGAAGAAAAAATTCAAAACTGTGCGATCGGCAGGGAAAGTTATGCCAACAGTTTTCTGGGATACAGAGGGTGTGATTCTGGTTGATTTTTTGGAGCAGGGATGCACAATAAATTCTGTTCAATACGTCACAACCCTCAAAAAACTTAAAGCACGTCTTCAGCGAGTTCGCCCAACAAAATCAATGGCAGATGTTCTTCTTTTGCATGACAATGCAAGACCACACACCAGTCGTCACACCTCTGACGAGATTGTCAAAATTGGATGGGAAGTTTTGCCTCATCCCCCATACAGCCCTGACCTGGCACCATCAGACTTCCATCTGTTCGGGCCACTGAAAGAAGCTCATCGTGGGATTCATTTTGAAGATGAGGAGGCCGTCAAAACATCCGTGCGTCAATGGCTTAGGAAGCAGAGCTGTGATTTTTACCGTGCTGGGATACATGCCCTTGTTCAAAGATGGACCAAAACTGTAGAGATGGGCGGAGATTACATTGAAAAATGACAAAATGATCCTCAATGTTGTGGTTTTCAACCTATGTAATTGCATTTAAATTTCCTGACAATTAAACGTAGAAAAAAAAATAGGAGGCATTACTTTTTGACTGACCCTCGTATTACTCAAGGATAATCCTCTATCTGGAGAATAAAATAGTGATATCAGCGATATAGTTTCTGATGTCTCAGGCAGTGATGGAGAAATTGACGTCTTAGGAGAGAATATTCCTCAATCAGACAGAAGTACATACAAAGATTTGGACAGCGCAGATGTCCAGCCTGAACAGGAAGTAACACATATTTCTGACTGTTATATGTAAGTACACATTGTATTTCTGTAAATGTGCGTCAGGGTCTAGCGCCAAGATATACCCTTTGTATTTTTATTTTTATTTTGTGTAGGTCTAAAAACAAAGAAGAATTGTGGCACAAACACAATTTGAGAAGAGCTTGTGGAAGAGAAGAGAGATGGCACATAATGCGAGTAAAGCCAGGTCCAACAAATTTTGCAGTGAAAAATGTAGACTCCGTAGAATCAGCTTTCTGGTTGTTTCTTAGGAGAAACATTGTTGATGCAATTCTAAAGTGGACTAACAATGAGGGTAGTCTTGTTTACGGTAGTAAATGGAAACCAGTAGATGCCATTGAACTGAAGTGCTTTATCAGTGTCTTGATCCTCTCAAGTGCTTACAAGGCCCATAATGAAGCAGTTACACATCTGTGGGACAAAGAGGATGGTAGACCCAATTTTAGCGAAGCAATGGCTAGAAATCGCTTTACGAAAATTTCAAGGTGCATCCGATTTGATGATTCATATGTGAGACGTCACAACCGTGCTCCCGACTAGCTGGCTCCCTGGCAGAAGGAGCCCACTGGCGCAACCTAGGTGTTATGAGTACCGTGAATCGAAGCAGTGCCTTAGCAAAACAGAGGTGCATAGCCGTGTATAAATAGGTGCCGGTTTTCTAACTCTTATTGGAGAAGTGAAGAATGTGTTGGAAGAATGACTCCCATTGCACAGTTCAGAAAAGCTGGTGATAGAGGGGAGGATCCACATGGTCTGGGTTGTGAAGTAGCCATTGAAATCAAGCATATTACGTTGAGCTGCATCTTGTGCCACAGGGTAGACCACTTTGCTCTTGGCCTAATTCAGTGGTGACCATACATTCTGATGGACAGCTGGTTGGTATTGTTAACAGTGTATAAAAAGCAGTACAATTATTGCAGAAGAGTTGGAATATGATGTAACTGCTTTCATAGGTGACCTGGCCTCTGATGCAGCGGGATAAGCCCGTGACAGGACTGGAATAGGAAGTATTGGGTGGGTGGACTTGGCAGGTCTTGCACCTGGGCCATCCACAAAAACATGACCCCTGTGACAAATGGCTAGGATTGGTAGTGACACTTTAGCAGGGTTGGGAAGGATGTTGGGTAAGATGTCCCGCATTTCAGGGCATGATGATAAGTAGTCAAAGTCCTAACGAAAGATGTGGTTCAGTTGCTCCAATCTGGGATGGTAGTGGGTGATGAATGGAGCATTTCTTTGTAACTGATTCCTGGGCTTGGGGGAGGATTGGGCCTGTGTGGGGATAACACATGGGAATAGTGCCTGTCTGTGAAGGCCTTTGTGAGACCTTCAGCATACTGGGCAAGGGAGTTCTTGTCACAGCAGATACACTGTTGCTGGGTAGTCAGGTTGTATGGATGGGAGTTTTTGGTGTGGAAGTGTTGACAGCTGTCAAAATGCAGGTACTGTTGGTGTTTGGTGGGTTTAATGTGAACAGAAGTGCGAAGGAGAATGTCAGTGTAGAGGAAGGTGGCACACTGCAATGAGGAGTACCTGGTGAAGGGGATGGGAGAGAAGGCATTGAGGTTGTGAAAGGAGTGTCTTGGGCCTGAGTACAGATAATGAAAATACCAACAAACCTGAATGACAACAGGGGTTTGGGGTCTTGGAATGCTATGTAGATTTCCTGTACATGGCCACAGATTTGTTTGTTAGCTTCCCTTGAAAGGAGAACTAGTCGAGTGTTAGGATGTAGTTAGTAAGGTGTATGAGGAATGAGCTGGTGGGTTTGGAGTCCTATGGACGGTGGGAAAGGTATAGTGTTCAATAGTGCCAAGATCATGGGCATTGGGTTGTTTGTGTATATGGAAGTGGCATCCAGAGATCCAGGACGTAAAGGAGTGGGGTTGGTGGAGAGTCAGTGAAGGACGTGGTTGGTGTCTTTGCTTGAGTGTCTAGATTTTAGGCAGTTGGTTGGGATGTTGCTCTATATGGTCCGAAGTTCTTTCAGTTGGTAGCAGGATAGTGTGAGGCTGGTCTTTTTCAGAGGACTCGGAGGCTGCATAACAAGATGACAGGAATTCATAGGGTAGAGCCTATAAGAGATAGAGAGGAAGCGGGGAGAAAGTGGAGGAATAGAGAAGGAGGTGGTGATGAAGAGGGGGGAGAGGAAGACTGGTGGAAGAAGGCAGAGCATGATCTGTGTGGACAGAAGAGAAAAGGTGAGCCGTGCGTGGCTCATGTTTCCACCATCACGTATTTTACACCCTGTTTTTAATGTACTTCCACCTCACTACATTAATTTAAATTACTGGTGTCACTGAGCTGCTGCTTTGCCTGACCATGAGCTGCGCTAGCAGCGCGTATCAATATATCCCCTCTCGTAGTAACTTTGCTGGACTTCTATTACTTCCCGGTCATTGTCTGTCGTAAGCGAGTTCGGGTCGCGAGTTCGGGTCGCGAGTTCGGGCTGCCAGTCAGTTGGAACGCGTCTGGAGCGCAGTCTGGACCTGCCAGGCGGGGAGTTGTAATGTGGCACTAGTGCAGTTGAGTTGGAGCTGAAGGTCCTCGTCGACTTGGCTTGCCCGACCATTGCCGCCATGCATCACTTGAGCCGTTCCATGGTCTTGATGGATCGTCGGTCGGTCGTCCTACCGGACGGCGCGTTTTGGCTCGCCGATCGTTCATGAATCGGCTGTGTGTGTGTGCATCGACTCCCGATTGGTCTTCGTGCGTGCTTAGTTACTGCTGGGTATCGTTCAGGTCTTTGTGCAAGTGTTTCTCAGGGTGTGTGTGTAGTTGGCGTTATTTCTACTGACGACTATTTTAGATGCTGGCGTCATTACGAGGGTAGTTGGTCGGTTGGTGCGGACCAGGGAGGATATCTCTGTGTGGCGCGGTCGGCTAGGTCCGCTGGCAGTACCTGCACAGTATCGGAGCTTGTGTGGAGCTGTCCGATCGCTTCGAGCTTCGTGGTTCACCGACCCAGGACGTCAAAGTTGAGTGGTGTCTTAAGTACCCAAGCCACCTCTGTTCATTTTGTGTCGTTCGTTTTGGTGCTTCGCTGTTGGGGAGCTTTGCCTGTGAGTAACACCGAGTGGTGATATCGAGCCACCGTGCGGTGGAATTAAGTATATTGGTTCACTACAATTCAAATGCACCAGCGGAATTTTCTGCCTTGTGGCCGTTAGTATTCTGGTTACCTGCCCTGGCCACTAACGTAAATGCAAGCAGTGTTCTTTTTGGTGGAGTTAGCTATATTACCTTACTTCAAATCCATGTGTACCAGAGGAATTTTCTGCCTTGTGGCCGTTAGTGTTCCTGTTACCTGCCCTGGCCACTAACGTAATTTCAGGCAGTGTCCTTTCCTCACCTGTTGTCACTGTCCAACACCGTGTGTAGTTTTGACAGCTTAATACACATTTCATTGTGGATAATCACGTCCGTAACAGTTTGGTCTTTGAGTTTTCGTGTAGGGATTGGTGGCTAGCAAGTTGTTTGGTCCGTCGGTTCGTGACTGTCTCTTGGTTGGGTTACCGAAGGATCAAGTGTAGTTGGGCCCACCACCTGTCTCACCTAAGTGAACGTTAATGTTTCGAGGGTAGGCCCAACCCCCCCCCCCCCACCCCTCTCCTCCCCTGGAGGAGTCTGAGTGCCGTTGTCTATACTGTCCTTTTCATGAGTGTTTAATGGTTTGTTGGTAGTCTATTATAGCCAATGCTTTAAAAGAAAAAAAGTTTTTTATTGTCTTTTATGTAAATCAAGGGCCTTCAGCCAGTATAAGGAAGTTTGAATTCTGGCAAGTGGATATTTTGCTGAAAGTTCTTTTGTTGTGCTATCTTTTCATTTAGTGCGCTGTCAGCCACTTAAAAATTAAAGGTTTCAGCTATTTTTTGCATTTTTGGAAAATCAACTGTGGGCCTTCAGCCGCTTAAAGCCTTATTCTTAAAATTTCCCCTTAAGCGAAAACATTGCGGCCTTCTGACTTAAAAGATTATGGTAATGTATTTTAAAATTTTGAAATTTAATTGTGGCCTTCAGCCGTTGGTATTGCACCTTGTTTATGTTTGTTCTATCCACTTTTGCCTTGAGGCTTTCAGCCTAGATGTGATTTATACGTATATATTTTAATCATTTTATTTGCAGTTTTAACTGCGTGTCTTCAGTCACTTGAAATTTATCTTGTTGATTTTTAAGATTTCTTGTTTGGAGGTCTTCAGCCGGGAAAGAATTGGATTTTGAAACTCGTCGTTATAAAGGTTCGGCTATGTGCCGTTTTGGTTTAAATGTGTTATTAAATTATAATAAATTACAATTTGCAAGTGAAACTGACCGCCACCTTATTTGGCCCTTTCCTCAATCCTAATCACCTGTGTTGCCCTGCGGGTTTATAGGCGTATCCAAAGGGAAAAGATAAGTTCAGAAAAAAAGTTAGCTGAGGTTTAGGCCAAAGGGATTGTGAGAGCACAGGATCTGATGCAGAGTCAGTTCCCACCAGGATAGTTCAGATCAACTTTTTCAAGTGAGGGAGTATCCAAATGGCCTGTGTAGTGAAGCAGCTGTTGAAGTCATTAGTGTTGTGGCACTCAGCATGTTCGCCTGCCGCTGGTGGCCGAGAAGTTCTTGGCGCTTCAGTCTGCAACCGCGCGACTGCTACGGTCGCAGGTTCGAATACTGCCTCGGGCATGGATGTGTGTGGTGTCCTTGGGTTAGTTAGGTTTAAGTAGTTCTAAGCTCTAGGGGACTGCTGACCTCAGATTTTAAGTCCCATAGTGCTCAGAGCCATTTTTGAACTCAGCATGTTCAGCAACTGGATGGTTAATCTTCGGAGGTGCTCCTGGTTGTGCTGTCTTGCCGACGGCTGAAATATCCTGTCGTGAAAGTGTCGGAAGTCCCATGCGGCTTTTCGCGGATGATGCTGTGGTATACAGAGAAGTTGCAGCATTAGAAAATTGCAGTGAAATGCAGGAAGATCTGCAGCGGATAGGAACTTGGTGCAGGGAGTGGCAACTGACCCTTAACATAGACAAATGGGTATACAGAGAAGTTGCAGCATTAGAAAATTGCAGTAAAATGCAGGAAGATCTGCAGCGGATAGGCACTTGGTGCAGGGAGTGGCAACTGACCCTTAACATAGACAAATGTAATGTATTGCGAATACATAGAAAGAAGGATCCTTTATTGTATGATTATATGATAGCGGAACAAACACTGGTAGCAGTTACTTCTGGGAGTATGCGTGCGGAACGATTTGAAGTGGAATGATCATATAAAATTAATTGTTGGTAAGGCGGGTACCAGGTTGAGATTCATTGGGAGAGTCCTTAGAAAATGTAGTCCATCAACAAAGGAGGTGGCTTACAAAACACTCGTTCGACCTATACTTGAGTATTGCTCATCAGTGTGGGATCCGTACCAGATCGGGTTGACGGAGGAGATAGAGAAGATCCAAAGGAGAGCGGCGCGTTTCGTCACTGGGTTGTTTGGAAACCGTGATAGCGTTACGGAGATGTTTAGTAAACTCAAGTGGCAGACTCTGCATCGCGGTGTAGCTTGCTCGCCAGGTTTCGAGAGGGTGCGTTTCTGGATGAGGTATCGAATATATTGCTTCCCCCTACTTATACCTCCCGAGGAGATCACGAATGTAAAATTAGAGAGATTAGAGCGCGCACGGAGGCTTTCAGACAGTCGTTCTTCCCGCGAACCATACGCGACTGGAACAGGAAAGGGAGGTAATGACAGTGGCACGTAAAGTGCCCTCCGCCACACACCGTTGGGTGGCTTGCGGAGTATAAATGTAGATGTAGATTGTATGATACCATTAGTATTGTATGGAAGCGAGCATTGGGTAAATAAAACGAAAGATGAAAGCAAAATACGAACAGCAGAAATGACATTCTTGAGGAAAGTAAACCACTGCGCAAGAAGAGATTCAATAAAGAATGAAGATGTTCAAAATGAGATCAGTGTACGTGCTGTTAATGAGGAAACAACTGAATAATGATAGAGATGGGAACAACGTGGCAATAGAGTGAGAAATGGAAGACCACCCAAGAAAATCTTGAACTACAGTCCAAGAGGAAGGAGAGGCACTGGCCAAGAGAAACGACGGTCTTAAGCTCTGTGAAGGCGAAACAGCCAGAGACCTAATCCCTGTGTGTAGGACGACGACAGTGTTTAAATCAATGGTGACAGCTTAAAATGTAATAAATGAATAGAAAAATAAAAAACAAAACTTCTTTCTTACAAGCTGACATGTTACTACTTTAGGCAATACGCCGCACACTTGTGGTACACAGACAGCCTATGCGCAAATACTGCAGGCGCTCCCAGTTCATTGCTGTCTAACTATCAAATGTTCATCTCTGGGGGGAAATGGAGCAGAGATGCGGATTTGCGGTAACAACTCTATATCTTATTCCATCGAGGTGTTTTTATACTCATGTGCATACAGATAAATCAATAGTGATTCTAAGCAGTGAAGGTGTGTGAATGCGCCATTCAGCTATTACGTTTATTGACTTAGCATTCCCTAAATATGTGCAAATTACTATCAATTTTTGTAGCTCGCAGACGGCCATGGGTTGCTAATAGCGGCAAGAATTGCGTGCAAATGTACGATCAGTCACGATGTTAAGCGAAGAAGTTGCATCAGCACCAGAGAAAAGGGGAAACAGAGTGAGAGAGAAAATACGCCAAGTTATTTTCAGTGCACTTTTCAATTAATTCGTCAAAATGTGGGCCGTAATAGTCTGTTTCCAGAAAATTAAACTCACTCTATTCATGTCCGTAATTTGCCGCAATCACTCCTCAGTATGCATCTTCCCGGAGAACAAGCAATTATGTGTGGTAGCCATGACATACTAATGTAGGATCCTTCAGGAAAATCAGCATGTCACACTTTTCACCTTCTTTACGGACTGAAATACTGCATAATGTTGCGTTTCGAACAAAGAAGTTTAGCTATGAGTACCACTCCCAAGAAGATAGTTCAAATGGCTCTAAGCACTATCGGACTTAACATCTGAGGTCATCAGTCCCCTAGACTTAGAACTACTTAAATCTAACTAACCAAAGGCCATCACACACATACATGCCCAAGGCAGGATTCGAACCTGCGACCGTAGCAGCAGTGAGGTTCCGGAATGAAGCGCCTAGAACCGCTCGGTCACAATGGCTGGCTCCCAAGAAGAAAAAGCACGCGGTACATGTATATTTCATGCCTTGCAGTGACCAAATATTTTCTGAAGAGCACCTTTCTTGCACCTCTGCTGCAATTTATTTTTTTCTACTTCAAGGTAATGCTCCAGATTTTAAGTCCGTTTTCAACTGTCCCGGCAATAGAAGTCAGGCTGCGGTTCATATTATTTTATTTACGTCGGTGTGACAAAACAAGGATAGAAACCCTGAAACGGAAAGCAAGGGTAATATACACCCAAATCAAAATTGCTTAGCTTCTCCCTCCTCTACTTGTCTATAAGCAACTTACTCGTTATATACAGTAAACACAACATAAGAAAACGGAAAAGACGCACCACGGAGGAATTATCCAATTGCGACGGAAATCAGCAGATGTAATGTATATGTACTCCGGTCTCGAAAACTGATATACGACCGGGAGAGCGGTGTGCTGACAACATGCTCCTTCATCTCCACATCTAGTGACGCCTGTGGGCTGGGGATGACACGGCGGCTGATCCGTACCGTTGGGCCTTCATGGCCTTTTCGGGAGGAGTTTTTTTAATGTGCATGTACAAACAAGTAATTACAAGTTCATCAAAATTGGATGATTCATTGAAGAGGAAGAGTTTTACAAATTGAGTAAGTCACTAACGCGTTGGTGCACGTCTGCCCGTTATTTAAGCAGTTATTCGGTTTGGGACTGATTGATAGGGTAGCTGGATGCCATCCGGAGAGATATCTTGCCAAATACTGTCCAATTGAAGCGTCATATCGTCAAAATCCCAGGCTCTTTGGAGAACCCTGCCCATAGTACTCCAAACATTCTCAATTGGGGAGAGATTCGGCGATCTTGCCCACCAAAAGAGGGTTTGGCAGGCACGAAGACAAGCAGAAGAAACTCTCGCCAAATGCAGGTGGGCATTATCTTGGTGAAATGTTAGCCCAGGATGGCTCAAATGGTTCAAATGGCTCTAAGCACTATGGGACCTAACATCTGAGGTCATCAGTCCCTTAGACTTAGAACTACTTAAACGTAACTAACTTAAGATCATCACACACATCCATGCCTGAGGCAGGATTCGAACCTGCGACCGTAGCAGCAGGATGGCTCGACATTAAGGGCAACAAAACGGGGCACAGACTATCTTTGACTCACGCTATGATGTAGGACCAGATGGGTCCTGCTATGAAATGAAATGGCACCCGCGACCATCAGTCCAGGTTGTCGGTCAATATCGCAGGCGACAGTCAGATTGGTATCCTAACGCTGTCAGTGCTTCTCCAAATACGTATTCGCTGGTCATCGGGGCTCACTTCGAAGCAGGACTCATCACTGAAGACAGTTTTACTCCAATGAGATTCCATGTCGAATATGCCCGACACCAATGCGAACTGACTTGTTGGTGCACAGAGGTCAACGGTAGTCGACCCAAAGGACGCCACGAGCTCAGCGCCTTTTCTGTTCAAATATGGTTCAAATGGTTCTGAGTACTATGGGACTTAACATCTGAGGTCATCAGTCCCCTAGAACTTAGAAATACTTAAACCTAACTAACCTAAGGACATCACACACATCCATGCCCGAGGTAGGATTTGAACCTGCGACCGTAGCGGTCGCGCGGTTCCAGACTGAAGCGCCTAGAACCGCTCGGCCACTCCGACCAGATCATTTTCTGTGCGACGCCTGTTAATGGTCCTTGATATCACTGAAGCGCGAGCATCAGATCGATGATAATGATGAATTCGTGGTCCATAGTGCCCCCCTGACGACTGCTTGGTCCTCAAGTTCTGTCTTCTCTCTAGGCCGATCATTTCCATCTTGCCGTTGTGTTCGGACATCGTTCTCTCATTCCTGAGAACCTCGTCGCTTGATGGAATCGCTTCGTTTCAAATGTCGACCAATTCGCCGATTACTCCAACTGGCTTCTTTGAGCCCAACTATACGTCCTCTCTCAAATGCTGACATGTGCATATATTATTCCCACTCCTGTTTGCGAGGCGTAGTTACTGCCGAATTCAATACACAGAATGAAATTCACAAAGACTTTATGCCCTCGTATGGACATGTTTCCCGTTTACTATCCTTGTCAGCTGCGCGGCGAAATTGCGCTGCCGCTTCAATCGGCCGCTGAAGTTTATATCTTTGCATTTATTGTCGATAACTGTATGAATATTAACTTGTGATCAATTTGCATAAATTTTTCGAATAAGTGCGTCCGTCTTTTTTTTTTTGTCTTACAGTGTATTACTTAAGTTTTGAGGAAAGTGAATGGATGGCTTGGTTCAAATGGCTCTGAGCACTATGGGACTTAACATCTGAAGTCATAAGTCCCCTAGAACTTAGGACTACTTAAACCTAACTAACCTAAGGACATCACGCACGTCCATGCCTGAGGCAGGAATCGAACCTACGACCGGAGCAGTCGCGCGGTTCAGGACTGAAGCGCCTAGAACCGCTCGGCCACAAAGTGAATGGAAGGCTTAGATTTGTTGGAACCGTTTTGGAGAAGTGAAATGCATCTATACCGAGGCGCCAAAGAAACTGCTATAGGCATGCGCATTTAAATACAAAGATATGTAAACAAGTAGAATATGGCGCTGTAGTCGGCAAAGCCTATATAAAACAACAAGTGTCTGTCGCAGTTGTTAGGTCGATTACTGCTGCTACAGTGGCAGGTTATCAAGATTTAAGTGAGTTTACAGTCGGCGAACGAGCGATGGGACACAGCATCTCCGAGGTAGCGATGAAGTGAGGATTTTTCCGTACGACAATTTCACGAGAGTACCGTTAATGTCAGGAGTACGGTAAAACATCAAATGTCCGACATCACTGCGGCTGGAAAAAGATCCTGCAAAACGGGACCAACGACGACTGAAGAGAATCGTTCAACGTGACAGAAGTGTAGGCGTTCCTTCAACAAGTGCCAGCGCGCCTCGCCTGGGCCTGTCAACATCGACATTGGTCAGTTGATGACTGGAAACTTGTTATCTGGTCGAACGAGTCTCGTTTAAGATTGTATCGAGTGGAATGACGTGTACGAGTATGGAGAAAACTCATGAATCCATGGACCCTGCGTGTCAGCAGGGGACTGTTCGGGCTGGTGGAGGCTCTGTAAACTATTACAGAGCCGTATGCGGCGTATGCAGTTGGAGTGATACGTCTAGATACGACTCTGACAGGTATCACGCACGTAACCCTCTTGCCTGATTATCTGCATCCATTCGTGGCCACTGTGCATTCCGACGGACTTGGGCTATTCCAGCAGGACAATACGACACACCTCACGCTCGGAATTGCTACAGAGTGGCTCCAGGAACACTCTTCTGAGTTTAAACACTTCCGCTGGCCACCAGTTTCCCCAGACATCAACATTATTTAGCATATCTGGGATGCCTCGCAACGTGCTTTTCAGAAGACATCCCCACCCTCTCGCACATTTACGGATTTATGGACAGCCCTGCAGGATTCATTGCGCCTGTTCTTTCCAGCAATACTTTAGACAGTAGTCGAGTACATGCCACGTCGTGCTGCGGCACTTCTGCGTGCTCACGACGGACCTACACGATATTAGACAGATGTACCAGTTTCTTTGGCTCTTCAGTGTATAAAGGAAGTCGCAAATTAGACACTAGTGGAACCAATTCTAACACATCATTCGAGTGTTCGAAGTCATTATCAAATAAGCATGACAACAGGTGTCGAACGCATTCAGATAATCGCTTCTAGGGTCGTAACACGTAGTCTAAACGAAAGTAACAGAAATGGTCGAAGAATTTAAATTGGAATCCTTGGAAGAAACCGAAGTAGTTCTTTCTAAACCCTGATGGGCATATTGTCAGCTATTATGCTGACACCAAGGCATATCTCGCGTAGGGATCATGGGGAAAAGGTACGACAGATTAGAGGACACACATAGGCATTAGACAGTAATTTTTCCCTTACTCAGTACACGAATGGAACAGGAACGAAAACTGATATTATTGGTTCGATGTACCCTCTGCCATGCTCTGTACAGTAGACGGCGGAGTATTAATGCAGGTGTTAGTAACAAAGCACAAAACAAAAACGATAAAATGATTGAAAAAATGACAATGACTTAGACACACGAAACATCAAATAAAAAATCGAAGAAGTAAAATAAAAAAAATAATTACAAAAAGAATCACAGCGCAATATAAAAAGTGTGCGAAACTTAAGGACAACCTTGATAGAGTATATAATATTAATTTATCGGAAGAAATGAATGAAAGTGCGGGAACATGTTGTCAGATGTACAGAGAAGTACAGTTATGTTACACATTTTTACATAATGTTTATTTACTCTGCATTTAGTACTAATGCATTACAACATGCATGTTACATGTATTCCGTTGAAAAAGACGTACCACGTCTTTTACAAATGGCTGTAACATTATCGTACAGATGTTGTACAGTTCACAGAACATGTTCTAATATCCCACCATGAACATCAATGCACTTTTGCGCTCTAGCGATAACGTGCTGTGTTACTTGTTCAGTTGCCTGTGGTTGGTTTCGTAACCAATTCAGCAGCGTCCATGATGCGACGAAGCAGTTCATCTCGTGTATTTGCCTTCACTTTGTTCGCCTCTGATTTCATCCAACCCCATAAACAGAAATCTAAAGGTGTAAGGTCAGGTGATCTTGGAGCCCAGTTAGTAGAACCGCCACGGCAAATCCAGCGATTAGGGTAGGTGCGGTTGAGACGATCCCTCACACGTAAGGTAAGCCTGGATACAGGCTTTCCGCATGTAACATTTTGCATGCACGTGTCTGTGGGACATTCATACGCAGGGACATTCTTCGTATGCTCGTATCGGGACTTCGCTCAACACTATCGATAATTTCTTCCTGTAGTTGCAAAGTTCGTTGACGTGCACGCTCGGACGAAAAATATCTACTTGGAAGAGAGCCTGTTGCACGTAAAGTGTTAAACATTTTGGTAAACACCCTGCGATCAGGTAATCGTCAAGTCGGTAAGCGCCTGTGATACCCTTCTCTTGTAGCGGTAGCACTACCGTCGCAGAAGCCATAAACGTACACCATATCTGCGTATTCCTCATTACTGTAGACGTGTGGCATTGTTAGCAGCGCTTGTATGAACACAGTTACCACCATACACTACACAGCTAACCGAACCGATCCGGTACACGGCACATCTGCGCAAACAACGGGTGATTGTACTATGTGCGTCACATGACCATAATAGTGGTAGGTTGCAAAGCGTAAACATGGCATGTACCCGTGCATTGTTTGCAAGACAATGACGTTATGCTCCAGTTGTATTGCGTATACGTTCACGTTGTGCACATCAGTTTTACAGAATTAAAGTTCCTTTCAATACCCATACCCCCCCCCCCCCCTCCCAAAATGGTTCAAATGGCTCTAAGCCCCATGGGACTTAACATCTGAGGTCATCAGTCCCCTAGACTTAGAACTACTTAAACCTAACTAACCTAAGGACATCACACACGTCCTTGCCCGAGGCAGGATTCGAGCCTGCGATCGTAGCAGCAGCGCGGTTCCGGACTGAAGAGCCTAGAACCGCTCGGACACAGCAGCCAGCCCCATAAGTCCCTAACGAAGCATTTGCGGACCTACGTTTATATAACATTTTTGTTCAGAATTACTTATACCATCATTGTTTAAAATATTGACCTTTCCTCCCCAAACACCTTGTACATGGCAAACTTAACCAGTAGGAAGGATCAGTTGATGGAACACCTTCCGAGGCACAAAGGAGTCGTCAATTTGGTTACTGAGGGACTGGGAGAGAGAGAGGGAGGGGAGGGGGGGAGGTGGCGGAGTGTGAGGGGTTAAAGCTGTGGTGGGAGGACAAAGTTTGAATATAGTAAGCAGGTTGAAATCGATATAGGTTGCAGTAATTACTCAGAGATGAAGGATAGAGTAGGGTGAAGGATAGATTAGCATGGAGAGTGATATCAAACCAGTCTCCTGACTGAAGACCACAACAACAGTTGGAAGAACGTAATTAAAGTTACACGAACTAAGTGGCATTCTGAACCACTGCCTATCAAAAACTTTACTCAGAAAATATTCCGGAAACCGAAGAGAATGGAAAGAATTTTTACATGAACAACAAAGGAATTTATTTTCTTCATTTGTGTGGCCATAGTGTCCGTAGTTGCTTTATAATTCTTGAGGGTATTTTTGTTCTGTCGTTCCTACTACAAAAATCCGTGATGTTTTTCGTGAAAAAAATCACGCGTTTTTGTAGTTGCAACGACAGAACAAAAATATCCTCAAGAAGGAATTTATATAGTTTGCCTACGATCCAAATGCAGAACATAGAGAAAACGAATTCTGGCCCACATGAATCGAGATTGAATGCGTCACAGCACAAATCATGTCGAATAATATGACTCGGTATAGACGTGAACCTTTTGCACTAGTGTACCATGCCAAGCTGGACATTGCAGTGTTATCTTGTAACTAATGGCTCTTAACCAGGGAATCTAGGAAGCAAGTGTCATTTATAGGTTTTCGCATACAAAGCCAAGGTATAACTGCTACCCAATCTCTCCGTCTACATTCGGTAGACCAGCCACAGCTAAGAAACAGACAAGACGCTTTGTGCCCCATTCGAATACCGAACACGTTGTGCTCACACCGGCACGCTGATTTCCAATTGCCCAAGACGTACACCTCGTCGAGGAATATCATCTAGACTCCCCGCTCTGACTGAGCAAGCACTCTTCTTCACCGAAAACATTAAATAATAGGCACGGGTTATCTTAGCACAAGTGCTTGCACATTAGCGCACATCGAAAATATGTGATATTGAAAGTTGACATACGTTACACGCAACTTTCAAAGTTTTGTGTTTTATGTTTGGTTACCGGCACCAAAGCTGCGCAACATTTTTATTGCATTCAGACGTTAACCTAGGGCCGCAGTTTTAACTGCATACCGATAAAAGTATATCTCTAAGGAATAAGGCCCCTTAATGTAGTGATTCACCTGCGGTAAATTATACGAGCGAAGTTACAGTTTTGCTGAACTTCAGCGCTCGGGAATGGAAGCTATTAAATAAAAATAAAATCCTCCTCCTTCAAAGAAAGCTTTCCGTCACTGCATATACGGTGTACACGTGATGTCTGTTTCATTCTCGAAAATGATGGGGTGGTGCAAGCTGCTTGAAGGCATGCAGTCCGCCATTTTAGCCATATTTTGTACCAGTACAACTTATTTATTAAATGTTTCTTCCAAAAGTGCAAGTGGTTAGTGGCTATATTTTACATATTATTAAAAAGATATTCATAGAAAGAAAGAATTGTATCATAAAAAGAAATAATTTAAAACTTGTTTAGGTCTTTGAGGTGTTTTGTTTGTGTATTGTTTGTGTATTGTTCAAAATGGTTCAGATGGCTCTAAGCATTATGGGACTTAACATCTGAGGTCATCAGTTCTCTAGACTTAGAACTACTTAAACCTAATCAACCTAAGGACATCACACACATCCATGTCCGAGGCAGGATTCGAACCTGCGACCGTAGCAGCAGCGCGTTCCGGACCAGCATTTGAGGCTGACTGCAGTACAATTTTACTGCCGCCAGCTTATATTTCGCGGAAAGACCACAAAGATAAGACAGCAGAGATTAGGGCTCGTACAGAAGCACATAGGCAGCCATTCTTCCCTCGTTCTGTTTGTGAGTGGAACAGGGAGAGAAGATGCTAGTTGTGGTACGAGGTACCCTCCGCCACGCACCGTATGGTGGAGTGCGGAGTATGCATGTAGATGTAGATGTCCTCTTAAATCTCGACATGCATCTCGTACGCAAGACTTTTGACATGGCTTCACAAGAAGAAATCAAGTGGGGTGAGATCAGATGAATATGCTGGCCATGACGTCCTCTGTCTATCCACTTGTCAGGGGGAATGTCTAATCGCGGTGTTCATGAACCGTCAGTCCGAAGTGAGGTGGATTAGTTGCAATATTATCGAAATCTCTACACCTTATTGCTTGTCGGGATTACCTACAGTACAGTCTTAGTAAGAACATCAGCTGTACAAGTGTTCCAATGTCGGAGGTATAAGAACTATTTTGGCTTATCACTTTCGACTCCGCCATTTCCAGACGAGGGTCCCGTACTTCAAACTGATACATTTACTCTTCTCCATCATTCCTGAATGTTTGTAACATTATCACGGGATCACCCCGTAAGTATGTATTTGGGCACCTGTTCCTTTGTTGTCTTGCTGTCAGTAGTTCTTCCAAGTATGAGAGCTTGACAAGAAGACATCGACCATAGCTTGCAAAATGTTTACCACCGTTTGAGTTCGCCACTTTCTTAGGAAAAACCTCTTGCTGTGCAGCGCGCATGTGTTCGAGCCCTGCGGCATGGCACGAGCCTTTGTCCGTGGAGCAGCGGGCGCGCCCCTCGCCACGCTTCACTGTGGTTTGGGGGGGGGGGGGGGAGGGACTATGAGTACCGAGTTGATGGGTTGCAAGTGCCGGGATGGCGGAGGGGGAGGGGGAGGGGGAAGGGGGGGGAGAGAAACGCGAGCCGAGCTCCTGCTGGCAGCCGGTGCTAGGAATGCGGATCACTTGCAGCGGGGTTCGCTGCAGCACACAGTCTCCTCCGTGCATCGCAGACAGCGTCCTCGTTTGTGCAACTCTGTTAATGCTGGCCAAATGCTTTTATACTTTGAGTGCACCTGAAGACTCACGTAAAATTTACGTTGATGGTGGGGTTTAGGAGATCGGTAATGAACCTCCTTAATCACACAATACAGGAAAATTATTAAAAGTTGCGCTTAATACGCGACGGAGTCAACTGCTTGCAATACGAATCAGATGCAGTCGAAACTTACATACACAGGATGTTACAAAAAGGTACGGCCAAACTTTCAGGAAACATTCCTCACACATAAACAAAGAAAAGATGTTATGTAGACCTGTGTCCGCAAACGCTTAATTTCCATGTTAGAGCTCATTTTAGTTTCGTCCGTATGTACTGTACTTATTCGATTCACCGCCAGTTGGCCCAATTGAAGGAAGGTAAAGTTGACTTCGGTGCTTGTGTTGACATGCGACTCATTGCCCTACCGTACTAGCATCAAGCACATCAGTACGTAGCATCAACAGGTTAGTGTTCATCACGAACGTTGTTTTGCAGCTAGTGCATTGTTTACAAATGCGGAGTTGGCAGATGCCCATTTGATGTATGGATTAGCACGGAGCAATAGCCGTGGCGGGGTACGTTTGTATCGAGACAGATTTCCAGAACGAAAGTGTCCCGACTGGAAGACGTTCGAAGCAATTGATCGGCGTCTTAGGGAGCACGGAACATTCCAGCCTATGACTCGCGACTGGGGAAGACCTCGAACGACGAGGACACCTGCAATGGACGAGGCAATTCTTCGTGCAGTTGATGATAATCCTAATGTCAGCGTCAGAGAAGTTGTTGCTGTACAAGGTAAAATTGACCACGTCAATGTATGGCGAGTTCTACGGGAGAACCGGTTGTTTCCGTAACGTGTAAAGCGTGTGCAGGCACTATCAGCAGCTGACTGGCCTCCACGGGTATACTTCTGCGAATGGTCCATCCAAGAATGTGTCAATACTCATTTCAGTGCAAATGTTCTCTTTACGGATGAGGCTTCATTCCGACGTGATCGAATTGTAAATTTTCACAATCAACATGTGTGGACTGACGAGAATCTGCACACAATTGTGCAATCACGTCATCAACACAGATTTTCTGTGAACGTTTGGGCAGGCATTGTTGGTGATGTCTTGATTGGGCCTCATGTTCTTCCACCTACGCTCAGTGGAGAATGTTATCATGATTTCATACGGGATACTCTACCTGTGCTGCTAGAACATGTGCCTTTACAAGTACGGCACAACATGTGATTCATGCACGATGGAGCTCCTGCACATTTCAGTCGAAGTGTTCGTACGCTTCTCAACAACAGATTCGGATTGGTAGAGGCGGACCAATTCCATGGCCTCCACGCTCTCCAGACCTCAACCCTCTTGACTTTCATTTATGGGGGTATTTGAAAGCTCTTGTCTACGCAACCCCGGTACCAGATGTAGAGACTCTTCGTGCTCGTATTGTGGACGGCTGTGATACAATACGCCATTCTCCATAGCTGCATCAGCTCATCAGGGATTCCATGCGACGGAGGGTGGATGTATGTATCCTCGCCATTTTGAACATTTCCTGTAACAAAGTGTTTGAAGTCACGCTGGTACGTTCTGTTGCTGTGTGTTTCCATTACATGATTAATGTGATTTGAGGAGAAGTAATAAAATGAGCTCTAACATGGAAAGTAAGCGTTTCCGGACACATGTCCACATAACATATTTTCTTTCTTTGTGTGTGAGGAATGTTTCCTGAAAGTTTGGCCGTACCTTTTGTAACACCCTGTAAATTAACTGAAATGCGACTATCAAAAAACTGGAAAGGCCTCCAGAAAGGATGGAGCAAATTATGTAAAAATGCTTAGAGTACAAGCTCCGAGCTAAGCCAGATTCTCATTCCTGAGAAAGTTCATCAAATATAATTTTTCAGTAATAGAATATGTAATCTTTTAACTTTAATTTACCCTGCCTGACAAAAAGAGCGAAGCAAACGGAAGGGGAGAAGGAAACGAAATGAAACTTTACAGGTTGAGAGGGTACCAGACGTTATTTCGAGGATTACAAAATCGGGTCAGATTTACAAAGAACTTGGTAGTATGAGCTAGGAACGACGATTATCGCTGAAACAATCTGTTTCTGGTTATCTCATTTTTTTCCACACCACTTTAACCTGAAAGATACACAAGATACATAAATCAAAATATTAAATAGACAAATGAAAGAAAGTCGTTTCATCGTTAGTGCTACCGAGAAGTTATTGAATACTACAAAAAATCACCAATATTCTCCTAATGATCCTAAATTTTTGAAACTCTGCTCGAAAGGCATGCTGTAATCGGGGATCATAACACTACCTGGGTGTTACGAATAGTAAGTGCCAAAGGGTGAAAACTGGGAGAGAATAACTCTATTTTTCGTGTGAATTTGTCTCTTCTGAAGGGCTACAAGCAGATAAAGGCATATTATGTAGACACAGGCAGCTGATCAGCTACTTTCAATTTTTATTGCTTATTATCAAAGAGCTGTTGTTAAGTTTTTAATTTATTACTGTATCATAATTTCCTTCCTCTTTTATTTTATAGAAACGGCAGACAAATCTTTAATCTTTTGAGGCAAATGAAGCAGTGTAATTCATTGCTATGTCACTTCATAAAAATATTTTCAGGCTAGGGTTGTTACCATCCTGGAACACAACGAATGTGTGGCGACGACAGCGAGAGAAATTACCATAAAGACCAGGTGGGAAGAATCATGCACAGTGCACGTTCACGCGTACGTTAAGTCACACGGCAACAGGAACGTTATTGCCTCAACCATGTGTTTGTTGCTTGTTTCTGTCGGCATTTTTATTAAAATGGCACTGTTCGCTTTTCCCATATACTATAATAACGCAATATTTCAAACCAATGCGAATCTTACGAATAAAAATTACTCCTTTTTTAAATAAATGTTTATTTAAAAACGAAACATTTTACCATTCCTGCTATGGCTAACTGATATTTCGAATTTTTACTCTGTTATTATAAAGAAAATAAAACACACCTGTTGTAGCCGTGACAAAACAAATAATGAAAAATACCGGTTATTCAGAACTGAAATACCGGTACCGGCTTCAACCTGTCGGTCCCCCCCCCCCCCCCCCCCATCACAATCCTTAGCATGAGCCTACTTATCAGTACGACGTTTCACCATCACTGGCATAGATGCATGCACTAATTCTGTTGGGGATGGTGTCATAAAGCCACAGTATCCTCCCCTGAGGTAAGCTGGCCCACAACTCTTGCTACCTCTTCCTTGATTAGCTGTTTACTGGAATATGTAAGTGAAACTTGGTGGATGTGATAATGCACTAATACAGAACCGATTTATGTTGGAAAAAATTAATTACAATTATGGCCACTAGGTGCAAATCTGGTGCTGTACACTGTACGACGATTGACGATATGAAATATATGGTGCCATTTGACAAGTCATAATGCGAGTGAACAGTCTGGGGAGGACTTAATGATCCTCCTTGAAAGTGCCATTTGGGCTATGGAGGACTATGAAGGGTAAAACACTGCCGAGCATTCTGCCTTCCTTCAACAGTTATCAAATCAAGTCTGCTGTATTGTCCCACGACTGATCACACCGTGATTCAAGAAAGTGGAAAGGTCTCGAGAATTGCTGCTTCCCGTGACCGTCTAAGGACATGTTGTCGTCAGTGTGAGAGCCAGAAACAGGAGTGAGACTCATCGCTGAAGATCACAAAATTCCACTTAATATACCAGTCGGTTAGGGTTAAGGTGCAGCTACACACGTAGATCCAGTGTGGGCTGTAATTATCGTATGTAAGTGAAAATTTTTTAGATGCGCTAATGCACTAATAAGGAATCGATTTATGTTGGAAAAATTAATTACAATTTTGGCCACTAGGTGCAAGTCTGGTGCTGTACACTGTACGAGTGTCACGAGAACGGTCCATCCCTTGGTCAACAGTATGGAAAGTTCTGCGCTCTGTTTTACATTGGCACCCGTACAACATCCAGACGACGCAGCAACTGAAACCTCTTGATCGGCAGCAATTTTATGAATTCACTCTTCAGTTGCTAACATGGATCAAAGCTGATGGCATGTGGTCGGGCAATGTTCTATGGAGTGATGAGCCACATTATACACTATAGGGTGCAGTGAATACACATAACTGCAACACCCCATGTT
Organism: Schistocerca gregaria; assembly: GCF_023897955.1. Lineage (NCBI taxonomy): Eukaryota > Metazoa > Arthropoda > Insecta > Orthoptera > Acrididae > Schistocerca > Schistocerca gregaria. The sequence goes on from NC_064922.1 coordinate 370,335,926, forward strand.
GCTTGCCCAGTGAAAGATCTGTTCAGTGCAACGTTCCACGGACGTTTTACGTGCAGAGGTTTTTCAGATGCGTGGGCTGTAAGATCGCCTGAGCTGAATCCATGCAACATTTGGTTCTGGGGATATCTAAAATAACGCGTTTACCAGGGGCACGTTTGGTGTCCACCTGTTCTGAAGGCCAGTATACACGAACAAGCTGTTCAGACACCGGCAGAACTGTTGCGAGCAACTGCTGATCACGTTGTTTTACAGATGCAGCGTTTCCTCGACGTCTTATAACACAAATACATAGAAAAATAATGAATTAAAAATAAGCAGTAGAAAGTGATGTGCACTGCAGGTTATTAAGCCTTTTTATCACCTAAAGGGTTATGCTCAGTGCCTACTAGACACTACCGAAAATTGATACGCAGGCTTCCGCTTCCACACATTACACCAGCCGGCACTGTGAATTTCTCCGTTTTGGTTACACGAAGATAATACGGACGCTATGAAATTGAAGTCCCTAACACCGTTCTGCATTTGCGCCTTGCATCTCCACTGATTATCTGGAGCCGTTTTAGCTCACCCACCATCTTCTGTAGACACCTCGTAGACTCCATTTGTAGGTACTGATGTTCCCATTGGATTCTTCTTCTCAGCAGGCCGCGAGTTCGTTGCTCCTAATGAATGGTGCAAGGTCGAACAGTGGTGCAAAATAAATTTCCAAATTACGACTCGGCCGAAATAAAGGAACGGACACTGACTTAGGATGCCACAAATGCCTCTCCAAATTTATTGAGACACTGCCGTGAACAGCCTGCAGATGCACAGAGCCAATAAAAGTAAATTTTGAAACTTGAAATATTTCATGAACACCTTTAATAACAGTCTCATTGCACGGAATATGCGTTAAAATTTAGTTTATATGTCTCCCGGTAATATCATACAAGACATTTCAGTGTCACTCAGTGTCCTATCACTTAGAACAAAAGTCTTTACACTTTTCAGTCCCCATCGCGACTCTTGCTAAAAGAAATCCACTAAATTTCGATTACGCGGTAAGTCACACAAATCTGAAGGCTGTAAATTAAACTAAATACTTAGGGATTACAGTTACAAATAACCTAAATTCGAAAATCTAAAAAAAACTGCTCCCGCACAGGCCATGAAGTCCCAACTGGCCGCCGTGTCATCCTCAGCCCTCAGGCGTCACTGGATGGAGATATGGAGGGGCATGTGGTCAGCACATCGCTCTCTCGGCCGTACAAGTATATCAGTTTCCGAGACCGGAGCCGATACTTCTCAATCAAGTAGCTCCTCAGTTTGCCTCACAAGGGCTGAGTGCACCCCGCTTGCCAACAGCGCTCGGCAGACCGGATAGTCACCCGTCCGAGTGCTAGCCCAGCCCGACAGCGCTTATCTTCGCTGATCTGACGGGAACCGGTGTTACCATTGCAGCAAGGCCGTTGGCTAAATTGGAACGAACACACAGATAATGTTGTGGGTAGAGCAAATCAAAGACTGCGATTCATTGACAGAACACTTAGAAGGTGCAGCAGGTCTACTAAAGAGACTGCTTACACCACTCTTGTCCTCCCTATTCTGGAGTATTGCTGTGCGGTGTGGGATCCGCATCAGATGGGACTGACGGATGACATCGGAAAAGTACAAAGAAGGGCGGCTAGTTTTTATTATCCCGAAATAGGGGAGATAGTGCCACAGACATGAAACGCGAATTGGAGTGGCAATCATTAAAACAAAGACGTTCCTCGTTGCGACGGGATCTTCTCATCAATTTTCAATCACCAGTTTTCTCCTCGATTGCGAAAACATTTTGTTGGCACCAACATGCATAGGAAGAAATGATAATCACGATAAAATAAGAGAAATCAGGTCTCGCACAGAAAAATTTAAGTGCTGGTTTTTCCCGGGAGCCGTTCGAAAGTGGAATGGTCGAGAGACAGCTTGAAGGTGGTTCCCTGAACTCTCTGCCAAGCACTTTATTGTGAATAGCAGAGTAATCATGTAGATGTAGATGCAGATGTAGATGTAGATTCCTACAGATGGCGAATGGTATGAGTACGTAATGCCTATTGGATGTGTCTAACTTTACTGTAACTTTTCATGTGATGATTAATAGGCAGAGTGTTACAACGGATCGTAAAAAACGGGTTACTGGCAGCTAGGTTCAGATCACGAGTTGCCGTAAGTCGTTTAGCACTGACCAAAGACAATGCAGGCTTTCACGGTGTAGGGCGATAGTCAACTGGTTCCGGGTAGTTATAATTGAGGTGCAGCTACTCACAGAGGTCCAAAGTGGGTTGCAATTGTTGTATGTCAGTGAAACATGGTGGACATCCAAAGGCGTTCACGTGGAACCGCTTTACTCTGCAAAAAAAATTAATTCTAATTTAGGCCGCCAGGTGCAAATCCAGCACTGTGAATGCAAGAGAGACGTACGGAAATGTTTCCATATGTAATGGATTAGGAATGGGACGTGGGCAGAAAAGGCCAAACAAGTGAGAAAGGCAGAAATGTTGATTTTATTAGTAACCGCAACTTACACAATTTGTTCAATACGATCACTGGAGACTGCGACATTTATGCCACAATGCGCTCCGATTTTTTTCCTACATTACACTATAGACATCACAGTGCACAGAGCGAAGCTGCAACAGTTACCGATATTCGGTAACTAACATCGCACCACACGACGTCAGGTAGTCATGTAGTGTGGGAACACAGAACGTTCGTGAGACGTCCTGTACTGGAGCAGTGCCGAATGGGATGCGGTGCCAAACCCCATATCGTTCACAATTTGCTTCTTCAGATTACTATTACATTTTAACTTCCAACCACACCGGTGGTCTTGCTTGTACTGACAACAATCATTTAATAATTTCAACAACTGCAATAATTTTTATGACAGAAGTTACATGTTTTAATTAAGGTGAACTTTTGTTAGCTGTTGAGATGGACTAGTCAGAAGCGATCAGCAAGAGACAGGCGGACAAGCGTGGTGTAAGCAGTCTCTTTAGTAGACCTGCTGCACCTTCTAAGTGTTCTGTCAATGAATCGCAGTCTTTGATTTGCTCTACCCACAACATTATCTGTGTGATCGTTCCAATTTAGCCAACGGCCTTGCTGCAGTGGTAACACCGGTTCTCGTCAGATAAGCGAAGTTAAGCGCTGTCGGGCTGGGCTAGCACTCGGATGGGTGACTATCCGGTGTGCCCAGCGTTGTTGGCAAGCGGGGTGCACTCAGCCCTTGTGTGGCAAACTGAGGAGCTACTTGATTGAGAAGTATCGGCTCCGATCTCGGAAACTGACATACTTGTACGGCCGAGAGAGCGATGTGCTGACCACATGCCCCTCCATATCTCCATCCAGTGACGCCTGTGGGCTGAGGATGACACGGCGGCCAGTTGGGCCTTCATGGCCTGTGCAGGAGCAGTTTTTTTAGCTTTTCCAAATTAGGTTATTTGTAACTGTAATCCCTAAGTATTTAGTTTAATTTACAGCCTTCAGATTTGTGTGACTTACCGCGTAATCGAAATTTAGTTGATTTCTTTTAGCACTAATGTGAATAACTTCACACTTTTCTTTATTCAGGGTCAACTGCTACTTTTCGCACCATACAGTTATCTTATCTAAATCATTTTGCAATTCGTTTTTGTCATCTGATGACTTTACAAGACGGTAAATAACAGCATCATCTGCAAACAATCTAAGACGGCTACTAAGATCGTCTCCGATATCTTTAATATAGATCGGGAATAATAGAAGGTCTATAACACTTCCTTGGGGAACGCCGGATATTACTTCTGTTTTACTCGATGACTTTCCGTCTATTACTACGAACTGTGACCTTTCTGATAGGAAATCTAGACTCCAGTCGCACAGCTGAGGCATATTACATAGGCACGCAGTTTGGTTAGAAGCTAGTGAGGAACGTTGTCGTAAGCATTACGGAAATCTAAAAATATGGAATCAATTTGACATCCCCTGTCGGTAACACTCATTCCTTCATGAGTATAAAGAGTTTGTTGTGTTTCACAAGAACGATATTTTCTGAATCCGTGCTAACTATGTGTCTATAAATCGTTTTCTTCGAGGTAAGTCGAATACAGTATATGTTCCAAAACCCTACCGCAAATCGACGTTAGTGATATGGGCTTGTAATTCAACAGATTACTCCTACTTCCCTTTCTGGGTATTTGTGTGACTTGAGAAATTTTCCAGTCTTTCTGTGAGCGAGCAGTTGTATGTAATTGTTAAATGGAGCTATTGTATCAGCATACTCTGAGAGGCACTTGAGTGGTATACAATCAAGACCAGAAGCCTTGCCTTTATTAAGTGATTTACGCTGCTTTACGACACCTTTTTTACATCCAGAAAATGCTGAAAGTAAGTTATGGTGAGGATGACATATTAATCAGCGCGTCGCAGAGGCATGGAAATACTGGACTGTCAGTTTGGTAAGGTGTTCATGGTGTCCCACTTTCCGTTTTGGTCAATGTATCAGGGGTGTTCAAAACATTTCCGTTGGAAGTCCAAACGAACCCCTTTGCTTACCTGCCGGTGCTTATATACTCGCAAAGGAGACGCGCTGTGATTCACAAAGAAAACTTTTTGATCACCCCTTATGTGTAGTAAAAAGATGCACATTACAAAACCTGAGTTAGGCTCATCTCCCGATCAGGTGTTTGACCTATACTATGAACTTTTACAGAAAAAGAACATGCGATACAGCAGTTCAATACTAGGTATTCAAGCATACGGTATATCACATACCTGGGCGAGATAAGGAAAACAAATTCTCTCTCTTGCAGCGAGCCCTAGCATGGAGCGATCATCACTGATAAACGGAAGTTTCCTCAGCAAAGAGAAAACAGAAACAAGTTGAACAAGAGAAACACGATATGAATCTTGGTTGATTCGTACCATGATGAATTTTCAAAATAATCATAAGTTATTCCGAACCATGTCATCAAGCGATGCTTCAAAAGTACTAGTAAAATGCTACCAACTAACAAATACAAATGTATACTCAAGGATTTGAATACAAATAATAATATGGAAATAGGTGAGTTGGCAGACTGCATTAGTATTCAAATTAGTGCTTGCCAACTCGGAACAACCCTAGAGCTCGTTCAACTGTATGCACTAAACTGATCTAGGAAGACCATGTGGTCACTTCGCCAGACTAACTCACTTTGTAGAAAACACCTTGTCACGGAGTGAGTTCAGTTGGTCTAACATCTTCACAAAACCGGAGTCGACAGCAACTTTACTCGATACGGCTGAGAAAGAATAAACTTACTAATCTAAATGTATATAGTGAAAGTAATGAAAAATACTGCTTTCATTGGCTTGCCTCATGCACAAAATACTGATATAGAGTACAGTGTTGCATAGGACGTCCCCTTCCAGTCCTCGCTTATTACTGCCCGCAAGAAATTTTGACAACTCGTGAGCAAAATGCTGAGTAACCATTAGTTAAGAACGCAATGCGGACATGGTCATGATCGATGCACTTGCTAGACAATTGCTTACAACCTGTGTGAGAAAATGAGTAAGTGTCAGAACTCAGGTCCAAAGGTTCGTTCCCCAGTTGAACATATAGATTTTCGGACACTTACTTCTTCTTGCACCTCCGGCAATGACTTCTTAAAGTGAAAAATGTCGAGTTGCATCGTAGCTCAGAGCCCACGTTAAACTGTGGACACACCTATAGTTGTTTGAACAAATCCGTTCAAAGCTTGGAGGAAGCAAATTATCGCTATATGTGTCTAATTATCACATACAATATGTATATTTTTCTGTGAAAAAGATATTGATATCTACTAAACCAATATTTAATTTCTGAAGGTGACTGATTAATCTGTGAAATCGGTAAAGCGAAATAAATCTCCCAGTCGTTCAACCGACGACTGAATTTTTATTCTGAAAGATATTCCACAGTTGCTGCGAAAATTACAGCTATGATTAAAGTCATAATTGTGAACTGTGTTCGTTTTTTTCTGTTTCTGAACCGTAAAAATTACTACATGTTACATATTTTCTATATAAGATGTTGCTGATGGCATGTTTATCGTAATGAACGTAATGCAAAATGTGTAGAATGACTGGTTAGATCTAAGAGAGGGTCTGTTGGCGCTAATTTTTGTCAGATTAAATAAATCAATAAATAAATTAATCAAGTTACTGTCTGAGGAGTCGCTGACTTACAAAGCGCTTTTGACAATGCCCAGTGTTGCAAGTCATCCGTAATCTTGTGGAAAATTGGTACACACTGTAGGGAAAGTCTTGTAATATACATGTCCAAGAACAAAGAGAGGAAAATAAATATGAAAGAACAAGAGGATAGTGCTCGGATTAAAAAGACAGGCATACATTCTTTCGTCACTATTGTTCAAACTGTAAATAGAAGGAACAATTAAAGAAATATGCCAAAGATTCTGAAATGTCATTCAATATCAGGGTGAAAGGATATCAGTGATGAGATTGGATGATGACTTTGCTATCTTCCGTGAAAGTGAGGAAGAACTGCAGAAAATTGAGGAAATGAGATGACCGACAGACATGACATTGAAGTTGGGAAACAATAGACGAATCGAAGGATTTAGTGAGTAACAGATGTACTACGAAGGACATACTGAGTAGACCAGCAAATGAAATGAGAACATTTCTCGCCAAAATAAGTTTACTGGTATTACATATAACGTTAAATTTGAGTCATAAATTTCTAAGAGCACTGCTTTGTTCGGAAGTGAATCATTGACTACGGGAAAATCGGAAACGAAAAGAATCAAAGCTTTCAGATATGGTATCACACAGGGCTACCGAAAACTGATATGGGCTGATAAATGAGGATGTTCTCCGCATTATCATCGAGGAAACGAGTATGTGGTGAGCGTCAACTAGAAGAAGAAACAGGATAATAGGACATGTGTCAAAACATCAGTCATCAGCTGATAAATTTCACGATGATGGAGGGAGCCGTAGAGAATAAGCATCGTAGAACAAGACGGAGACTGGGATATATCATCGTCGATCATACCGTATACCGGACGAAGTGGCAAGGTTAGAAGCAGTTCTCTCCAAGACTAGTACGCACGCGATTGGTCGTCCAAATAACCTCGCCACATCAGTCTTGTACGCTAGTGGTCTGACAGCCCGGGGAAATTATTTCAGGGACAGACAGTATGGGTCGCAGCCCTGTACCGACCCTTGTGGTGTCTGCACTCAGCCGCAGCTTGTACGCACAGAATCCTCGCCTATGAAACAATTTAAGAAGAGTAGTTGATGACGATGATATCTTAGGATGCGTATTGATTCATTCGATCGACTAATTTAACCTACTTAATGAATGAAATTATCGAACAACAAATACAGAATAGAATGAAAAACTACGGATATCTATGATTAATGAGTAACAAATTGTCTGCAGAACAGCTCATACTGCGACGAAAAAGTGGAGAGCTCTCGGCCTCTTTTAGTTGAAAACCTACTTTTTTTTGTCTTAGCCCAATCCACACGACCAAAGTTCTTACAGTGAATCTAACGAGGGTCGTTCCAATGCAAGATCCACTGAGTGTATTGTGTAACGAGAGTCTTCCCAATGCATGATATATGATATGATATTTGCTATCGATAACAATACCTAAAATAGTACCTAGATCACGTTCTTCCGATGAATAGATTCAAGCTCTACCGTCATTGTAATACCAGATTCGGTATGGCATTTGGTGCATTTTCCTAACTTTTAAGCTTTCGAATTCAAAGTAGCTTATTTTTAATAGAAGGTGAAATATGAAAATTACGTGTCATTCGTACAAGGCATTATTACAAGCTTTTCTTTCCCACAAGGGCACGTTTTTTTAGCACCCCTAATTTTGCTGTATTTGCATGAACCAACTTGAGTATAAAATCAATACTCCATCCACTTTCCCAAGGTGATGGACATATACTTAATAACATTCAGAAGGCTGTTGCACGCAGCGACTGTTATATTGAATTGTAAATAATAGATTTCAGCTGTCAGTCGTCCTTTTTACATTTTATTGGCAGATCTAGACTTCAGCTAGAAACTAGCCATTCTCAATGCACTATCATTTTTGATCAATGCATTTAATGCCTGTTGGTCGGGCTTCATCCACAGTTAATTGAATAGTACCAATGAATAGTATTCAATGAACCAACAGGCATTACATGCACTGGTCAAAAATGATAGTGTATTGAGAATGGCTAGTGTCTAGCTGAAATTTAAAAAGGACGACTGATAGCTGAAATCTGTTATTTACAATATACTTAATATGGCTCATAGATGTTTCTGAAATCTGAAAAGTTCATTATAGACTGCAAATGTTATGTTGTTTGTAATATCTAACTTGTATTTTCTCTACACTACACAGATACTGCATACAATTTAATTCTCATTAAACTGATAGTAAAAGACTGCTATATTCTCCAACGCCATTCGAATATTCTGACAGCGATGTTGTGATATTTCGTATGATATTGTGAAATTATTGTACACTTGATATCGATACCAGTACCACAGATATTCAAACAGAAGTATCGATGTATAAACGCGTAAACAGTGTCGGAGCTTACCTATGCATCACTGAAGAGTGAATCTGAAAAATATCAATTTACGAGTATCATAATTCTTTACCTGCTCTCAAAACTGATTCAAGCCACAGCCGTTCTTGTATGTTTAAAAATAGGTTAGTAAGACGGTGACAACCACAGTGGACAAAATCGATTTTCCAACAATTTGTATCTTAAACTCCTCATCCTCCCATTACCAAAGCATATGAAATGCACTGACGAAACATGAATTCTATTGTTATCCATGCCTCGCTCATATATTTTTACTTAAAATTGATCCAGACGACTTGCTTAGTATTCATCAGTTATATTGCTACATGTTTCAGCCATGTCAAGTACAGCAAACGGTTATTGTAGGTAGTCTTCTGTAAGCAGTCAATACAGCTGAATTCGGTTCACGTGCCTGTAACGTATCGTTTACAGGTTCAGATTGACCTAACTTTAGAATCATGCCACCTCTACTTCCTTGCGAGTTAAGGTAGGTCATATTGTCAGGTGTGCACGATTATTTCTTACATCATTTACTCTGTTCGAACCAATCGAGAAGTTATCTAGATACAGGTGGTTGCCTAAGATTAAATAAAGTGAAAAGAATTAGGCAGCCATTTCTCAGGCGTTCCTTTCTCCCTATCAAAACTGCCATCTCATGATCTTCTAAGCTCGTATCTGTAAGTATTTATTCTTTGCGGTCACACTGGCGAAATTAAAACAAATTGAATGTTCTTCTGCTATTGTGACCTATCACGACTCTGTACCAGGAAATGTTCAGGAGAGCGATCGGAGAAAGTTTGATCCGAGATATAAAAAGCAAATACTTTTTTTTCCCTACTTTCATGTCGTTTATCTGCTACGGACTGTCATTGGTAGTGACGCAAGCGAGATACTGCGTAGAGATTTAGCACCTAATACAGACAGGTAAATCAAAGTAAAGTCCGAGCGAGGCAACACATTAAGACAATTCGTTTCGTTCAGAGACCATATTTCATGCGATTTTTGTGCAGATTTCAACATGGATTTACAAATTCCGAAGTATTCCTCAATATTGCGTCTCAGATACGAAGTTGGTAAAATATAAACCGCTCAGTAGAAATTACTAAATTTCCAGCTTATGTTAAGTTCACGTTCTAACAATAGTCTGAGGAAGGAAAGAAAGAAGGAAGATTTACCTTTAACGTCATGTCGATGTCATAGTCATTAGAGAAGAGCGCAAGTTCGGAATATTTTGACAATGGATCGACGTGTCCTTTCGAAGGAACCAACCTGGCATTTGCCTAGAACGATTTAGGGATATCACAGAAATCCTACGTCTGGAGAGCTGGGTGCGGATTTTAGCCATCATCCTCCCGAATGTGAATCCAGTGTGCTAACCACTGTGCCATTCCACTTGGTAATCGTCTGAAGATTTGGAGTCAGAAATAAATAAAGCACTCAAGGAATGTAAAATAAATAGCGTGTACGAGCAATAGTCAGAGTTTTAACTATCACATTGAATAAAATAAAGAACTGTAATGGAGTTTTTTTTTTTCTCTTGTAGACATACAGGGTTTAGGGGTCTGGGTACAGATATTGTGATAATGGTACCTTAATATGTATCCACTTCAGTGTGTTAGTTGTTTCTTTTCTGCGTCTAACAGTCTTCCCCAAAACAAATCACTCACTACCTGATGTTTTCTGTACGATCATAACAGCGCCAGGAAGTGGACTACACCTTTCAGTATAGATATCCCATTTTGCGTCCGCATGTTCACACTTCAGTATCTGACCCACTGCCCAGGAGAAAATATCCGTTAACGGCTTGCTTGTGCCACTCGTACTTGGACGTACTAACAACCCTAAAACATTCTAATCATAATAGTTACAATTAAGTCAGCAAATAAAATAAATACTGATGTAATGTTGCTGAGTGCACTGCCCACAGTCATCAGCAGGAATATCTGCATTTATATCCCTAACACACTGCCTGCGGTCCGCGTATACGTAAAAACCCCGTGCCGTAATACCATAGCCTACCGCTAGAGAAGCCAAAGGAAACTGGCCCATTGATAAAGTGGACAAGGGTCTAAGGTGCGGAGACGTGGTGATTCGTTTCCTGCTTTTAAGGTGACAACGCTGAAAGAATCCCTGCTGAGTTGGCAGAAGTGTACAGCACACTGCCACATCATATGATACATAGGTTACGTGGCGCAGACAGTTCCAATGTAGTCAAACAAGTCTGGATGCAGGACGAAAAACGAAGTGAAACCTTTCTCTGTGAAGAACAGAAACTGAAAGAGAAGTGGAGGCCTTGGTGCTGGAAGACCGATGTATCACAATCCAGGGGATAGTGGGAAAAGCGAAACTCGATAAGATATCAGTTTCAAACTTCTTGCATCACATTTTGAGCATGACATTGGTCGTCGCCCGCTGGGTTCCGCAACTGTTCATACCGATTAAAACAGCCCGATGAACCGAGACAGCAGCAGAAAACTTGGAGCTATCTCAGTCCAATGCAGGTGACTTCTCTAGCCGGTATATCACCAAGGGCGAGTGCTGGGTATATCACTATGATGTTAAGTCGAAGGAGTAGTGCAAACAAATGGACAAGTGGATTCATCACCAACGAAGAAAATCTAAGAGACAACCATCATCGGGCCAAGTGATGCTATTTTTTTGGGAGTACCGTTGATTAGTGCTAAAAGATTATGCTCATAAGGGGGAAAACTGTCACAGGAGCATACTAGTGAAACCTCCAGACGAAGTTAGGAGGTTGTTAATATGAGGCGTCGAGGAAAGGTGTCCGAGAGGATGCATTTGCTCTACGACAACGTTCTAGCTTATCCTGCTCAGGGCACAGTCACATATGCCACTTCTAAGGGCATGCGACTGCTCCAACTGACTTAGCGTTGTAGCCTGATGACTCCTAGGAACCATCACCCGTTAACAGGTCGCTAGGATACAAGGCTTAACGTAGTGTGTGAACTTTCGACCACTGCGAAAATCGTTTGATCAGAAGGATAAAAAATGGCTCTCAGCACTATGGGACTTAACATCTGAGGTCATCAGTCCCCTGGAGCTTAGAACTACTTAAACCTAGCTAACCTAAGGACATCACACACATCAATGCCCGAGGCAGGATTCTAACCTGCGACCGTAGCGGTCGCGCGGTTCCAGACTGAAGCGCCTAGAACCGCTCAGCCACTCCGGTCGGCATCAGAACGATATAATCAATTAAATGACCAGGGCATATCACAATGATGCTATCTTCAAAATTTTGCAGAGAAATAGCATATGTACACCAACTTTTTCGTTTTTAGTTGTCAGTATTCTGACTGGTTTGATTCTGACCGCCACGAATTCCTCTCCCGCGTTAACCTCTTCGCTCAGGCGTAGCCCCTACTTCCTCAATTATTTGTTGGATGTATTTCAATCTCTGTTTTCCCTACACTTTTTACCCTTTACAGTTCACTCCAGTACCGTTGGGATTATTCCCTGATGCCTTCACACATGTCCTCTCATCCTGTTCCTTCTTCTTGTCAGTGTTTTCCATATGTTCCTTGCGTCGTCGATTCTGAGGAAAACCTCCTCATTTCAAATCAGTCTGCGTGGTATTCAGCATTCTTCTGTCGTACCACACCTCAAATGCTTCGATTCCCTTATATTCCCATTTTCCCACTGTCCATGATTCATTGCCATACAATGCTGTGCTCCAAACGTACATTCTCAGATACTTATTCCCCCAATCAAGGCCTATGTTTGATACCAGTATAGTTCTCTTGGCCAAGAATGCCCTCTGTGTGCTCCTCTGCGTCTTATGTCCTCCTTGCTTCATCTATCACGGGTAATATTGTTTCTAAGGTAGCATAATCCCTTCGTTACTCTGGAATCCCCAATTTTGATGTTTGAGTTCTCGCTAATCTCATTTGTACTATATCTGATTACCTTTGTTTGTATCCAGGTTACTCTCAATCCATATCCTGTACTCATTAGACTGTTCATCCTATCCAACAGGTTTTGCAATTCTTCTTCACATTCACCGAACATAACAATGTCATGAGTGAATTTTATAATTGATGTCCTTTCATCCCGACTTTTAATCCTACTCTTGAAACTTTCTTTTATTTCCATCATTGTTTCTTCGTTGCATAGATTGTAGGAGCGAAACACTACACCTCCTTATTACATCCTTTTCAATCCGAGCACTTCGTTCTTGATCTTGCAGTCTTTTTGTTCCCTCTTGGCTCTTGTGCATATTGTATATTAACTGGTCTTTCTCTATAGTTTACCACTATGCCTCTCGGAGTTTCGAATGTCTTGCACCATTTTACATTGTCGAATGCTTTTTTTATAGATCGACGAACGCTATGAGTGTGTCTCCATCTTTTCAGCCTTGATTCCATTAGCAATAGCAGCGTCAGAACAGCCTCTCTGGTGCCTTTAGCTTTCCTAAAGCCAAACTGATCGTCATTTTCCATTCCGCTGTATATCATTCTTGTCAGCTGCTTGGATGCGCGAGCCATTAAGCTGACTGTACGATAGATATCTGCCCTTGCTATCTTTGGAACTATGTGGATGATATTTTGCCTGTAATCTGATGGTACGTCACCGATCTCACACATTTTACACAGCAACTTGAATAGTGATTTTGTTGTCATTTCCCTCGATGATTTTTTAGCAATGGAACGTCATCTACCCCTTCTGCTTTATTAAATCTCAAGTGTTCCGGAACCCTTTTAACTTCTAATAATGCATCCCCTAAGTCTCCATATCGACTCCAATTTCTTCTTCCAACACGTCACCAGAAAAGTGCTCATAGATGTTTTGAACGTGCGCTGTCCACCTGTCGGTTTTCTCTTTTGCGATTCAGAGTGGAATTCCCATTGCACTTTTAACATTACCATCCTCGCTTTTAACTTTACCGAAGGTTGTTTTAAATTTTCGGTATGCTGAGATAGTCCTCCCGACTATCATTTCTTTTTCGATTTCTTCACATCTTTCCTGCAGCCATTTCGTCTTGTCTGTAGTGCACTCTCTATTTATTTCATTCGTAAGGGATTTTTATTACTGTGTGCCTGTCTTTTCCTGAACGTTTTTATACTTACTTGCTTCGTAGATAAATTTAAGTACTTCATCTGTTATCGAAGGTTTTTTCGCAGTTTCCTTCCTTGCACCTTCGTTTGTCTAATATATGTGGTTGCCAGTTTTAGAGATGCCCATTCCTCTTCCTCTGAACTGGCTACTACGGTACTCCTTACGGCGGTGCCCACACCTTTACCAACTCCAAAGGCGTCTCATACTTCCTCAATACTTCCTCCCGCTTCCTTCCACACTGATTCCTACGGAATATTCTCTTAAACTTCAGCCTACTATTCATCAATAATAAAATGTTATTTGAGTCTATACCAGCCTTAGGAGATTGTTATTGCGAAGTCCGACGCAGAAAATCAGGTGGTTTTTTGGTTGGGAGTGGAAGGCATTTAATGGCTTAAGGAGGCGGTAAATATACAGGGAGTAGGACATGGGAAGGGGACGAAAAGCGTCGGCTGCAAAGTGTGGACGATACTTGCGGAAAACTAATGCACCGCAGAAGCTGTGAAGGATGGAAGGCTTTGGTAATGAGAAGCCATCCTCGCGACACAAAGGCAAAACACTGAGCCATTTCATCTGTTAGAATAATCACTGAGATTTCCAGCTCGACAGAAATATCATTATTTCCATTTCAACTTTACGAGAAGACTGTCGTTAGGTGGAAAATAATGAGGCATTCTACCTCAGGGAGGGAGGCCACAATAGCAGACTTATCGATCGCTGACTGGAGAGGGACGATCTACAGTTTAACGCTGCGATACGTGAGTGAGCTGATGGAGGCCCGGCAGACCTGCGGGCCAACCCGGCAGAGCACAGGGCCGCAGTGTGGCGAAATCTTTATGCAACTGAGCTAGGTGTACACGGGGTACACATACAGCGTGGTCCATTGATCGCGACCGGGCCAAATATCTCACGAAATAAGCGTCAAACGAAAAAAATACAAAGAACGAAACTTGTCTAGCTTGAAGGGGGAAACCAGATGGCGCTATGGTTGGCCCGCTGGATGACGCTGCCATAGGTCAAACGGATATCAACTGCGTTTTTTTTTTAAAGAGGAACCGCCATTTTTTTATCACATATTCATGTAGTACTTCAAGAAATATGAATGTTTTAGTTGGACCACCATTTTCGCTTTGTGATAGATGGCGCTGTAATAGTCACAAACAAATGACTCACAATTTCAGACGAACAGTTGGTAACAGGTAGGTTTTTTAAATTAAAATGCAAAACCTAGGTACGTTTGAACATTTTATTTCGGTTGTTCCAATGTGATACATGTACCTTTGTGAACTTATCGTTTCTGAGAACGCATTCTGTTACAGTGTGATTACCTGTAAATACCACATTGCTCAAAATGATGTCCGTCAACCTCAATGCATTTGGCAATACGTGTAAGGACATTCCTCTCAACGGCGAGTAGTTCGCCTTCCGTAATGTTCGCACATGCATTGACAATGCACTGACGCATGTTGTCAGGCGTTGTCGGTGGATCACGATAGCAAATATCTTTCAACTTTCCCCACTGAAAGAAACCCGGGTATGTCAGATCCGGTATTCAATACCGCTTCAACCGCGCGCGAGCTATGTGCCGGACATCCATCATGTTGGAAGTACATCGCCATTCTGTGATGCAGTGAAACATCTTTTCGTAACATCGGTAGAACATTATGTAGGAAATCAGCACACATTGCACCATTTAGATTGCCATCGATAAAATGGGGGCCAATTATCCTTCCTCCCACAATTCCGCAGCATACATTAACCCGCCAAGCTCGCTGAGGTTCCACTTTTCGCAGCCATTGTGGATTTTCTGTTGTCCAATAGTGCATATTATGCTGGTTTACGTTACCGCTGTTGATGAATGACGCTGCGTCGCTAAACAGAACGCGTGAAAAAAATCTGTCATCGTCCCGTAATTTCTCTTGTGCTTAGTGGCAGAACTGTACACGACGTTCAAAGTCATCGCCATGAAATTCCTGGTGCACAGAAATATGGTACGGGTGCAATCGATGTTGATGTAGCATTCTCAACACCGACGTTTTTGAGATTCCCGATTCTCGCGCATCACGTACTTTGGCATCATAATTTGTTGCAGGTCGTGGTCGACGTTTCACATGTGGCTGAGCACTTGCTGCTTACTTAAATAGCGTAACTATCCGGCGAACGGTCCGGGCACTTGGATGATGTCGTCCAGGATACCGAGCAGCCTACATAGCACACGCCCGTTGGGCATTTTGATCACAATAGCCATACATCAGCACGATATCGACCTTTTCCGCAGTTGGTAAACGGTTCATTTTAACAAGGGTAATGTATCACGCAGCAAATACCGCCCGCACTGGCGGAATGTTACGTGATACCACGTACTTAATACGTTTGCGACTATTACTGCGCCATCTATCACAAAGCGAAAAAATTGGTCCAACTAAAACATTCATATTTCTTTACGTACTACACGAATATGTAATAAAAAGGGGGGTTCCTATTTAAAAAACGCAGTTGATATCCGTTTGACCTATGGCAGCGCCATCTAGCGGGCCAACCAAAGCTCCATCTGGTTTTCCCCTTCAAGCTAGACGAGTTTCGTTCATTGTAGTTTTTTCGATTGACGCTTATTTTGTGAGATATTTGGCCCGGTCACTATCAATGGACCACACTGTATATTAAAGTTAAAATTTTGTTATTCTACTTCAATTTGTGTGTTTCCTTTGCAGTAGTTAGTCTATGCTTTCGGTTTTCTATAATGTTTTCGTACATTTTATTGTGGTCAAGAATGACCAGTTGATAGTTTCCCTGCATTTCACCTTTTTAAAGACCGAGCCGCAGAATTTTGAGACTGACGTAGTCAAGATTGCATAAGAGACCCTAGCAGCTGGTTGACAGCCCTGGTTTCTCTGGGTCTGGAAATGAAATGAGAGTGACGGAGCTAATAGACTATGAGGTACGGAGATGGCCAAACAACCGAAAGATGATTTGATTTGGTTTTTAGTTATGTACGCGAGCAGTGTCTCAAGCGAAGATGTTACCGGAGAGTGTTGTACCCAGAGGTTTGTGCACCTAGGACCACATGATGCTGTTTGGCCGGTGCTTCACACTAATGACTTATTTTAAAATTACACAAAGAAATGCGCACTAGAAATCGCCATAAGCAGTTACCGCCATTTTCTACAGTTTTCGTTGTTGTTAGCCATGAAGCTGTGTCTCATGCAGAATTTGTAAATTCATCGATATCTATACATTTAAGTGCTATATAGTGTATTAAAGCTATTTGGAATGTGCTGTTTATTCTCCAATTACAGAATTTTGCGGTGAGTAAATACCACATATTTTTAAAGCTATTTATATAAGATGTTATCAGTTATACCATAGTTCGTCGGTCGTGTTCCCTATTCTACTTTGGAACGTGTGATACTTGCAAATGAACTGAATTTCTTTAATGTCTTAACAATCTGACCTGTATTGAAAATAGAAATTTGTGTTAGTGTACAGTAGCTTCTATTTTTAAAAAAGTATTTAACTTGTAACTGGCTTTTGATGATATTTCTGCTCGCTTACTGATTATTGGTGTGTAGCAGAGTAATAATGTTAACATACAGACGATTAAATGCGGTACTGACAGAGATTTTCTGGATTGCAACGTTTTTAAATTTCAGTAGATATTTGTTCCTGGGTTCGTGACCATGATGTGCCTTGGAACATGTTTTCACATTTGGAAAAACCTTAATTTACTGGAGTAATTTTTATAATGTCAGAAAAACGAATATGAGAGGAGAAAGAATAAGTACATTATAAAGTATCTGTTGAAGGGTAACATTTGAGAAACATACCTTTCATTTCGAAAAGAGGGAGCTGGCGGCTTGATTAAGGTGCTGTAATCACATTCCGTAGGAACGGAGTTCAAATCCTCATCCTGGCATCAGGATTAAATTCTACAGTAATTATAGTAAATAAAGGGATGATTCCTTTGAAAGTGTCTCTGACGATACCGTGCCCCATCCTTGCCCATCCAGAACTTACACTTCGTCTCTAATGGCCATGTCATCGACGGTACGTTAAGAAATAATTTTTCTTCTAGCTCGCTTCTTTATTTTGAAATATCGTGCACTAGATAGCCTGCACATCCTGCTTTCTCTCGTTCGTACTTTCTTCGTTTATTCAAAGGGTGGCTAATTAACAGTCCGCCCCTGGTAGCTGAGTGATCAGCGCGACGGAATGTCATACCTAATGGCCCGTATTCGATTCGCGGCTGGGTCGGAGATTTTCTCCGCTCAGGAACTGGGTGTTGTGTTGTCCTTATAGTCACCATTTCATTCCCATTGACCCTTAAGTCGCCGCAGTGACGTCAACTCGAAAGATTTGCACCAGGCGAACGGTCTATCCGACGGGAGGCCCTAGCCACACAGCATTTACATTTAATTATCAGTAACATTTTTCACAACTATATGAACAGCACTGAAGTGAAAGAAACGAACACTGAATATACAGACGTCAGTTTTAAGGAGGTTTCATTCGTTTTCTCTTTCAGCTAACGAATCGAAAAAAACGCAGCACGTTGTATTTTCGTAGTAGGAAGAGGCACGTCGTTTGACCGCGGGCACTGCAGGCGAAAGGCAAGGGTCTGGCTTCGTGTCTCGCTCCAGAACCCAGTTTTAATGTGTAGACAGATACATAATTATGGTTACCTGACATGACCATTCAGTGCAGTAGACAATCTATAATTTCGTGCTGTAGTCTTCTTTTGAAAACCAATTTATTTGCGAAGATCGCTATGTTAACACCATTACTGGATTACTAGTTTCGGCAATATGTATTGTAATTCGCAGATACATAAAACCTGACAGTGATAGTTACGTCATACAACGCTTACACCACTCTGTCACATAAAAAATCGAGGCAATGTCATTGTAATGCCTCAATTTTTTATGAATATTGTATAGTCCTTACGTGAAAGAGAGGTGTTAGCATTGCATGAAGTAACTTCCACTACCAGGTTTTACGGATCTGAGGACAGCAATACATATTGCTGCAAACAGAACTCCTGTAATTGTGTTAACATAGCGACTTTGGCAAATAAGTTGGATTTCAAAAGAAGACTATAATACATACCCGTAATTTGTCTTATTTCTCGAAACCTCCAAGTGGAATCTACTTGCCCTCCGCTTTCTTCTTCGATGAGAGTAGTAAATAACATCTTTGTTGTCGATGTGGGTATTAATACCAAAACAAGACTGTATTAGGTGTGAAAATAGGTCAGCTACAACAAAATCTTCCTTCAGAAACATTTTATGAGATTCACCTCCATATGCTTTCATATTACTCGGCCTCACGTTGTACTACGTCTGCTAAACTGTAACACCATGCAACAAAAATCATAATGGGAAGAAATGTACTACGTGCTTGGATATGCATATTTGTATATGCATTTCAGCACAACAGCACAAAGTAGGTAGGTGTTACAGCGCTTCTTTCTCCATACAAGGGAGGGTTACACAGTGATATTCTCATTCAGAATTCTCATTCATCTTGAATGTCATTTGTTTGTGAAACAAAGCGTAATGTTTACCAGTAGGTGTCAGAATTAACAGCGCAGGATCGTGGCCTATCAAGGCTGTGGTGTATCGTTCCACGTTAAGCTGCTTGCTTTGGTTGAGATCCCATGACTGTCATGCAAATATGGAATCGATGTGTTCAGGAAGGCCATACGCAACGCCACGCAAGTTCTCTACAGTTCAACGCGACCAGCGCCTGAGGGGACAGACATTGTTTGCTCTTGTGCGCAAGATCGAAAGCTACGTCAGGTAACTTGAGTCAGGAAATGGGCTTGTAAGCACAAAGACAAGTATCGAAAAAGATAGTGCGATGACGTGTGGAGCAGCGTGGACTGCCAGCAAGGCGACTGTGGTGTCACCGCCAGACACCACACTTGCTAGGTGGTAGCCTTGAAATCGGCCGCGGTCCGTTAGTATACGTCGGACCCGCGTGTCACCACTATCAGTGATTGCAGACCGAGCGCCGCCACACGGCAAGTCTAGTCTAGAGAGACTCCCCAGCACTCGCCCCAGTTGTACAGCCGACTTTGCTACCGATGGTTCACTGTCTACATACGCTCTCATTTGTATGACGACAGTTTAGCATAGCCTTCAGCTACGTCATTTGCTACGACCAAGCAAGGCGCCATATTCAGTTACTATGTCTTCTGAACAGATAATATTGTGACTCATGTACCGTCAAGTGCGACGTTCATCATTAATGGATTAAAGTTAAGTATCAAACTAATTACGTCCGCTTTCTGAGTTCTAATTCCTTGTCATGTTCCAGACCTCACGTCAGTACAGTTCTTCCCTCCTCACGCCAGCCTACGTGAGCTAAAACGCGCGCATTTCGGCCCCCACTAGTAAACACGGTGTTGGCTCTTCTGCCAACACAACAGCGACCATTGTTGCGGCTTTCCTTGACACGCCAACAGGAAGAGGCGCACCGAGAGCGGTACGCCGAGCTATAACACTGAGCGCAGCAGTGGCGCCACGACGCTTACTCAGAGGCCCGTCATGTGAGTGCAGTACCTGGCCTGATGGTATGGGATGTCAAAAAATGGTTAAAATGGCTCGAAGCACTATGAGAATTAACATCTGAGGTCAGCCGTCCCCTAGACGTAGAACTACTTAAACCTAACTAACCTGAGGACATCACACACATCCATACCCGAGGCAGGATTCGATCCTGCGACCGCAGTAGCAGCGCGGTTCCGGACTGAAGCGCCTAGAACCTCTAGGCTACAGCGGCCGGCGTATGGGATGTCACTGGGGACGCAACAAGACCGCCTCTCTCGTTAATAAAATTTTCCAGGCCGTTATGCTGTGGAAGAATCGATTCCACATTAAAACCCAAAGTTTTGTCCCAATCTGCGAAGGACACTTTGAATATGAGCTTTAGAACCACCGCGAAAAAGTGATAGCGATGCACAAGCTCCTGTGAAATCAAAAGTTTTCCTGACTTTCGTTAAGGATGACACTACCACATAGGAAAAATATTGAAAAAGATGGAACATGGTTGTTAAGTATAAATATAAATCCATCCGGAAGACACAGGATGCCAAGGATGCTTTCAAACCGCAGAAAAAAGCAGAAGTGTAGTTATGGGGAGGTGTACGTTCAGGGAAAGACGGGAATACAGAAATATAAATCCCTTAGGAATGGAATAAATAAAAAGTGCTCTGCTGCTAAGATTGGCTGTAAGAAAACGTGAAGAAACCGAGAAAGAAGTGCTTGTCACAAGAACTGACTCAGTATATAGTAAAGTCAAAACAACCTTCGGTGAAATTAAAAGCAAGGATGGTAACATTAAAAAGGCAATGGGAATACCACTGTTACATGCAGATGGGAAAAGAAATATTTGGAAAGAATACTTTGAAGACCTATATTATGGGGAAGACTTGCCTGACGAAGCAGAAGTCGATGTAGAAGAGATAGGGGATACAGAAATAGGATCAGAATTTAAAAGTTATTTGGCAGACTTAAGATCAAATAAGGCAGAAAGGGTAGATAATATTCCACGAGAATTTCTAAAATCATTGGGGTAAATAGCAACAAAACGACTATACACGTTGGTGTGTAGAGTTTTGTGACCAGCAGAGCTGTTTAAACTCAGAATAGCGTTCCTGGAGCCACTCTGTAGCAATTCTGGACGTGTTGGTTGTCGCATTGTCCTGCTGGAATGCACAATGGACATGAATGGTTGCAGGTCCTCAGACAGGATGCTTACGTGCGTGTCACCTGATGGAATCATGGAATCATATGTAGACGTATCAGGGGTCCCGTATAACTCAAACTGCACGTGGCCCACACCATTATAGAGCCTCCACCAGCTTGAACAGCTCCCTGCTGACATCAGGGCCCATGGATTCATGAGGTTGTCATCATACTCGCACACGTCCATACGTTAGATACAATTTGAAACGAGACTCGTC
This sequence comes from Schistocerca gregaria, assembly GCF_023897955.1. Taxonomy (NCBI): domain Eukaryota; kingdom Metazoa; phylum Arthropoda; class Insecta; order Orthoptera; family Acrididae; genus Schistocerca; species Schistocerca gregaria. Next base: position 370,357,554 of record NC_064922.1, read on the forward strand.
TGAACAGGGAGCATGTTTCCAGTCATCAACAGTTCAATGTCGGTGCTGACAGGCCCAGGCGAGGCGTAAAGCTTCAAGGGTACACAAGTGAGCATTCGGCTCCGAAAGCGCATGTCGATGATATTTCGTTGAATGGTTCTCACGCTGACACTTGTTGATGGCCAAACATTGAAATCTGCAGCAGTTTTAGGAAGGGTTGCAGTTCTGCCACGTTGAACAATTCTCTTCAGTCGTCTTTGGTCCAATTCTTGCAGGATCTTTTTCCGGTCGCAGCGATGTCAGAGATTTGATTTTTAGCGGATTCCTGATATTCACGGTACACTCGTGAAATGGTCGTACGGGAAAATCCTCACTTCATAGCTACCTTGGAGATGTGTCCCTTCGCTCGTGTGCCGGCTATAACACCACGTTGAAACTCCCTTAAATCATGATAACCTTCCATTGCAGCAGCAGTTATCGATCTAACAACTGCGGCAGACAACTGTTGTCTTATATAGGCATTGCCGACCTCAGCGCCGTATTCAGCGGGTTTGCGTATCGCTGTATTTGAATACGTATGGCTAATTAATTTTTTGGTGCTTCAGTGTATATACGCGGTTTTACAAGGTGTGAAAGAAGGCTGTTTAGGTTTTTATGTTCGTAACGTCCACGTAGCGCTCTGTATGAAAATCACTGACTGTGCTGTGTGCAGCCTGTGGCTGGTTTGCATTGTTGGAATATTTACCATTGTAGTGTTGGGCAGTTGGATGTGAACAGCGCGAAGCGCTGCGCAGTTGGAGGTGAGCCGCCAGCAGTGGTGGATGTGGGGAGTGAGATGTCGGAGTTTTGAGAGCGGATGATCTGGATGTGTGTCCATCATAGAGAGTAAATTTGTAAGACTGGATGTCATGAACTGATTATATATATATAATGACTTTTGAATACTATTAAGGTAAATACATTGTTTGTCGTCTACCAAAATCTTTCATTTGGTAACTATGCCTATCAGTAGTTAGTGCCTTCAGTAGTTAGAATCTTTTATTTAGTTGGCAGTATTGGCGCTCGCTGTATTGCAGTAGTTCGAGTAACGAAGATTTTTGTGAGGTAAGTGATTCTTGAAAAGTATAGGTTATTGTTAGTCAGGGCCATTATTTGAAGAGATTATTGAAAGTCAGATTGCGTTGCGCTAAAAATACAGGGTGATTCAAAAAGAATACCACAACTTTAGGAATTTAAAACTCTGCAACGACAAAAGGCAGAGCTAAGCACTATCTGTCGGTGAATTAAGGGAGCTATAAAGTTTCATTTAGTTGTACATTTGTTCGCTTGAGGCGCTGTTGACTAGGCGTCAGCGTCAGTTGATGCTAAGATGGCGACCGCTCAACAGAAAGCTTTTTGTGTTGAGTACGGCAGAAGTGAATCGACGACAGTTGTTCAGCGTGCATTTCGAACGAAGTATGGTGTTAAACCTCCTGATAGGTGGTGTATTAAACGTTGGTATAAACAGTTTACAGAGAATGGATGTTTGTGCAAAGGGAAACGTTCTGGACGGCCGAGAACGAGTGATGAAAATGTAGCACGCATCCAGCAAGCATTTGTTCGCAGCCCAGGAAAATCGACTGGCAGAGCTAGCAGAGAGCTGCAAATTCCACAATCAACTGTATGGAGAGTCCTACGAAAAAGGTTAGTTATGAAACCTTATCGTCTGAAATTGGTTCAAGCACTGTCTGCAGCTGATAAGATTAAAAGAATCGATTTCTGTGATTTTATCCTTGCTCAGATGGAAACAGATGAATCTTTCGTTTCAAAGATTGTGTTTAGTGATGAAGCAACTTTCCACACTAACGGGAAAGTCAACCGTCACAATGTCTGTTTATGGGGCACTGAGAATGCGCGAGAAACAACTCAGTATGAACGTGACTCGCCTAAGGAGAACGTTTTCTGTGCCATTTGAGCCAATTAAGTTTTTGGTCCCATTTTCTTCGAAGGTGCTACTGTAATTGGACTACAGTATCTGGAGATGTTAGAGAATTGGCTGTTCCCTCAGCTCGAACAAGAAGCACAGCAGGATGGAGCGCCACCACATTGGCACTTATCTGTCCGTAACTACCTGAACGTCAACTACCCGAGGCGATGGATCGGCCGCCAGGCAGCCCGTGACAGAGCACTTCATCACTGGCCTCCAAGAAGCCCTGATCGTACCCCCTGCGATTTTTTCTTATGGGGGTATGTTAAGGATATGGTGTTTCGGCCACCTCTCCCAGCCACCATTGATGATTTGAAACGAGAAATAACAGCAGCTATCCAAACTGTTACACCTGATATGCTACAGAGAGTGTGGAACGAGTTGGAGTATCGGGTTGATATTGCTCGAGTGTCTGGAGGGGGCCATATTGAACATCTCTGAACTTATTTTTGAGTGAAAAATAACCTTTTTAAATAATCTTTGTAATGATGTATAACAGAAGGTTATATTATGTTTCTTTCATTAAATACACATTTTTAAAGTTGTGGTATTCTTTTTGAATCACCCTGTATTGTGTGTCAGTTTAGTGTTGATCAGAATAAGTAGACACCGAAATGTATGAGTACGTTGAGTTCTGCTCAGCTGTTTGAAAATCACATAACGTAAGGGGTTTTTCCGGCACAGTAATTCATTAATTTCTCTAAGGGGATGTTTGTGTTATTAGTATTAGTGACTGATTAATTATTCGTCTCGTGTGTTTATTAAGGTTGACGATGACGTTTTTGCAGTATTTTAAGACTGCTTTATTTCGTTTGGCCTACCGTCTCCCCCTGCCACCAATTAAAGCGAAGCCGGCGAAGCGTCAAGCGTCCTTCTTCTTATTGCGGTTGGGCCCCGCGTCCGGCCGCGCTCTATCTGGCAGTGCATCGGGCGCCGTCGGCCTGTCACCGGACAGGTCGGCCCATCGGCGGAGCGCGAGGCCGTTACAAAGCCGTCGGCCGTGCGTGAGAAATCGGAATGGCCGCTCGCAGCGCCTGCCCCCGGTTGACCGGCGGAGCTCCTCTGCTGTGCGAAAAGCGCCGTGGGAAGTGGCCGACCGACACGCAACGCGGCAGCCGCCATCTGCCGACCGGTCCCCGCGCTTAATTTGGCTGTCACGCCGCGGAAAGGCCTTCATCTGCGCGAGGGGCGTGGAATCTTTCCCGTCGATTGGCCTGTGACGTAAATGCGAACGGTTAGCTTCCGTGCTCCCCGTAAACGGCGCCGCCGACCGTGAAGTAGGGGTCACGGGTATGGGTGTAGCTTCTCAGCCTTCCGTTACTGGGCATGTCTTACACAGACACGGGAAATGGAGTGAATAATTGTTGAATGAGAAGTATGAACTTCTTGTAAAGATTGAAACTCTTATACTTCTACCAGTCTCAATAGAGAACAGGATGAGACACGAAATACTAACAAGGGAACCTCCCCATCGCACCCACCTCAGGTTTAGTGATAATTTGGCACAGTGGACAGGCCTTGAAAAACTGGACACAGATCAATCGAGAAAACAGGGAGAAGTTGTGTGTAACTATGAAAAAAATAAGCAAAATATACAAACTGAGTAGTCCATGTGCAAGATAGGCAACGTCCGGGAAAAAGTGCTCACGAGCGCCGTAGTTACGCCGGCACGGTAGCTCAGCGTGTTCGGTCAGAGCTAGCGATCCTCAATAATAGAACAACTGAGTTAATGGATCAACAATTAACTAAAACGGGTGTCTTTTGACGTCCGCCTCGAGCAGATACAACGAACGAATACGAACAAAATGACATTAAAAAAAAAAAAAACAGAGTCCTGTGGTTAGGGTGAGCAGCTGCCAAACGGGAGGTCCTTGGTTCAAGTCTTCCATCGAGTGAAAATTTACTTTCTTTATTTTCGCAAAGTTATGATCTGTCCGATCTTTCATTGACGTCTCTGTTGACTGTAATAAGTTTAGTGTCTGTGTTTGCGACCGCAGCGCAAAACCGTGCGATTAGTAGACGAGAGGACGTGCCTCTCCAATGGGAACCGAAAACATTTGATCGCAAGGTCATAGGTCAACCGATTCCTCCACAGGAAAACACGTCTGATATATTCTATACGACACTGGTGACGGCATGTGCGTCACATAACAGAAATATGTTGTCGATCAACCTAAATTGTACACTTGGCGAATGGGTAAAAAGATTCTTCTACCTTGCCCGATTTAGGTTTTCTTGTGGATGTGTTAATCACTCCCAAAAAAGTGATGAAAACATGAGAGTTTGTCATATAAACTGCAACAAATGAATGCAACAGTTTCACAGTCGGACAGTTTTCCCTCTGCTCTGTCAAAACATATGTTTTCAACGTTTTCAAAATTTCCCGGGTGTAGACCGCCAAATCCTGCATATGTCCAAGCAAATATGAACATGTCCTGGAATTTTGGAGAGCAAACTTGATTATGCGTGAGTGCCTGAACTTTGATAATTGTCTGAAAATAAAAAATTAAACTATTCACTCAAGGGAAGATTTGAACCAAGGACCTGTCGTTCCGCCTCAGCTCACGCCAACTACGGGACCACGGCACTCCTAAGCTCATACTCTCCTTGATGTTGCCTATCTTGCACATGGACTACTCAGTTTGTATATTTTGCTTATTTTTTTCATAGTTCCACACAACTTCTTCCTGTTTTCTCGACTGATCTGTGTTCAGTTTTTCAAGGCCTATCACTGTGCCAACTTATAACTAAATCTGAGAGGGGTGTGATGGGGAGGTTCCCTTGCAAGTTGTCAACGTTATGTGGAAGCGTTTGGATTAAAGTAAAGGATGCAAAGCACACTGTTGGATACACAATACAATTTCAGATATAGGATGCGGCTGCTAAGACAGGTCATCCCAAATGAGTCCAGATCCAGAAAATACGGTATCTGATCAAAATCATCCGGACACTTATTAGTGGGCTTTGATATGCGGTGTGTGCACCCTTCGCCTTTAAGACGCCTTGAACTCTGCTGGGGTCCCATTCAGTGTCTGAATGTTTATGGAAGTATGGCAGCCCATTCTACCTCAAGAGCCAAAACTAGAGACGCTAGTGATGTGGGACACTGCGGTCTGGTTCAAAATCAATGTTCTGACTCATTCCAAAGGCCATCCACAGTGTTCAGGTCGGGACTCTGGGCAGACCAGTTCATTTCAGTAATGTTGTTGCTACTGACCAATGCTTCGCAGATGCTACTTTACGACGGGCTATATTGTCATGCAAACACAAGCAATCATCGTGTCTGACCTGTTGTTCTACTGTACCCTGTACACAATGCTGTCAGATGTGTTTCTTGTCTTTCCGCTTTTGGCTTGGGAGACCATATCCCAACCACGAAAACCACCCTACACACTAACACCACCTCCTCCACCTCTCAATGTTGGCACTAAACATACAATAATGGCCATTAAAATTGCTACACCACGAAAATGATGTGCTACAGACGCGAAATTTAACCGACAGGAAGAAGATGCTGTGATATGCAAATGATTAGCTTTTCAGAGCATTCACACAAGATTGGCACCGGTGGTGACACCTACAACGTGCTGACATGAGGAAAGTTTCCAACCGATTTTTCATACACAAACAGCAGTTGCCTGGTGAAGCGTTGTTGTGATGCCTCGTGTAAGGGGGAGAAATGCGTACCATCACGTTTCCGGCTTTGATAAAGATCGCATTGTAGCCTATCGCGATTGCAGTTTATCGTATCGCGACATTGCTGCTCGCCTTGGTAGAGATCCAGTGACTGTTAGCAGAATATGGAACCGGTGGGCTCAGGACGGTAATACGGGACCGTATTATTAACAATCGAGATGACAGTCATCTTATCCGCATTGCTGTAACGGATCGTGCAGCCATGTCTCAATCCCTGAGTCAACAGATGGGGACGTTTGCAAGACAACAACCACCTGCAGGAACAGTTCGACGACGTTTGCAGCAGCATGGACTATCAGCTCGAAAACCATGGCTGCGCTGCATCACAGACAGGAGCGCCTGCGATGGTGTACTCACCTGGCGTGATGGTATGGGGTGACATTGGTTACACGTCTCGGTCACCTCTTATTCGCACTGACTGCTCTTTGAACAGTGGACGTTGCATTTCAGATGTGTTACGACCCGTCGCTCTACCCTTCATTCGATCCCTGCGAAACCCTACATTTCAGTAGGATAATGCACGACCGCATGTCGCAGGTCCTGTACGGGCCTTTCTGGATACAGAAAATGTTCGACTGCTGCCCTGGCCAGCACATTCTCCAGATCTCTCATCAATTGAAAACGTCTGGTCAATGGTGGCCGAGCAACTAGCTCGTCACAATACGCCAGTCACTGCTCTTGATGAACTGTGGTATCGTGGTGCCTTAAGCGATTTAACAAAATCACAGAAAAACTGGATGTCCAGACGAGGGCTTGAACCGTCGTCTTCCAGAATGCGAGTCCAGAGTGCTAACTACTGTGACATCTCGCTCGGTGGTTATCTGCGGTCCAATAACGTCTTCCTTTACACCACCAAAAGCGTCGTTTAGCATTGAGTACAGAAATGTGTATCATACGACCAGATAATCGACCATTCTACTCCACTTCGTAACTCTTTACTCACAGTCATTGTGCTAGCTGGGCTGCTGGTAGCATTTTCAAAATGAGTGATCCCTTCCGCTGATTTCATACGATTTTTTTACAACCATCCTCCGCAATGCATGACGGTTCCTATTCACACTCTCTTCACCAACAGTCGATTTGGACAGCTTCAGAAGGGGTGAAGTATCTTTGGTGGAGCTGAAACTTCCTGGCAGATTAAAACTGTGGTCGGACCGAGTATCGAACTCGGGGCCTCTGCCTTTCACGGGCAAGTGCTCTTTGGTGGATTTGTTAGTTACGTGACATCCAATGATTATAGTCCACATACGAAGTCACTCAGCTCCACTGTCCGACGCACTGTGCAGTTACTGCTGTGCTACCGACAACATAATACTCGCCGCCTCCTTTTATACTGTCACGTCCAGCTCTCGTGATGGCTAGTGGTCAATTCCGCGTTACATAGGAGGGTTCGGATACTTTCCGTTAAATGGTGTGTATACACTTGTGGTTTTCGTTGACACAAATTGTAGCGGACGCCGGAAAATTTTCTGTCGTACGCAAGTAATTTCTACCGTTTTTCGCTGCCGTTTGCTTTTCTGTTATTGAAAAGAGCGTTGTATGAGAGCTTCGGCAACAAATCAAACAGTTAAAAAGTAACAGCAGGGCAAACCGCTGTCCTGCCATCATGAAAAAGACTCACAAGTCTGCCCTACTGTGCTAAACGTAACGCCTAACTCAGGTTGTGAGTTTATTATTGTGGCTGTCATATCAAGTGCTCAAAATTTTGGCCTTGAGCATTAATACGTATTATAAAGCTATACGGACAGACAATACTGGACACTGAATATTATCTGGACAGGTGGGTGTGCAGGCACCGAGCGAGACGGTGCATTGGTTAGTACACTGGATTCCTGTTCGGGAGGTCGACGGTTCGAATCCGCGTCCGACGATGCATATTTAGATTTTCCGTGATTTCCCTAAATCTCTGAAGGAAAGTGCCGGGATGGTTACACTGAAAGGGCATGGCTGTGCTCCTCCTCCACTCTTTATACATTCTGAGCTTGTGCTCCATCTCTAATCATCTTGATGTCGACGCGAAGTTGAACCCTAATCTTCCTTCCTTCCTTGGGTGTGCAGGCTATTGCGAGTTTCCAGAACAACTGATCCTACGATGTCCAAACGTTGTGGTCAGTTGGTCATTTACGATTATATGGTCTGTGCAGAATGGTTGGGACCCCTGTCATGTTTGTATCAAGCTGTTTGCCTGATTTCCATTGCAATATCTCCCAACAACTACTGCAGCTTATCTGTTACGAACTGTAGATACTTGTGGCCATTTAGAGTCTCATTAATAAATCAGGGAGCAATAAGTAAAGTTCTATGTACTGACTTGGCAGAAAATCCTAAGAAATTTTTGTCTTATGTCAAAGCGGTAGGTGGATCAAAACAAAATGTTCAGACACTCTGTGACCAAAATGGTACTGAAACAGAGGATGACAGACTAAAGGCCGAAATACTAAATGTCTTTTTCCAAACCTGTTTCACAGAGTTCCTTCTCTAGATTGTTGCACAGATGACAAAATAGTAGATATCGAAATAGACGAGAAATAGAGAAACAATTAAAATCGCTCAAAAGAGGAAAGGCCTGATGGCATACCAGTTCGATTTTACACAGAGTACGCGGAGGAACTTGCCGCCCCTTCTTGCAGCGGTGTACCGTAGGTCTCTAAAAGAGCGTAGCGTTCCAAAGGATTGGAAAAGGGCACAGGTCATCGCCGTTTTCAAGAAGGGACGTCGAACAGATGTGCAGAACTATAGACCTATATCTCTAACGTCGATCAGTTGTAGAATTTTGGAGCACGTATTATGTTTGAGTATAAAGACTTTTCTGGAGACTAGAAATATACTCTGTTAGGAATCAGCATGGGTTTCGAAAAAGACGGTCTTGTGAAACCCAGCTCGCGCTATTCGTCCACGAGACTCAGAGGGCCATAGACACGGGTTTCCAGGTAGATGCCGTGTTTCTTGACTATCGCAAGGCGTTCGATACAGTTCCTCACAGTCGTTTAATGAACAAAGTAAGAGCATATGGACTATCAGACCAATTGTGTGATTGGATTGAGGAGTTCCTAGATAATAGAACGCAAGATGTCATTCTCAATGGAGAGAAGTCTTCCGAAGTAAGAGTGATTTCAGGTGTGCCGCAGGGGAGTGTCATAGGACCGTTGCTATTCACAATATACATAAATGACCTGGTGGATGACATCGGAAGTTCACTGAGGCTTTTTGCAGATGATGCTGTGGTGTATCGAGAGGTTGACACAACGGAAAATTGTACTGAGGTGCAGGAGGATCTGCAGCGAATTGACGCATGGTGCAGGGAATGGCAGTTGAATCTCAATGTAGACAAGTGTAATGTGTTGCGAATACATAGAAAGATAGATCCCTTATCATTTAGCTACAAAATAGCAGGTCAGCAACTGGAAGCAGTTAATTCCATAAATTATCTGGGAGTACGCATTAGGAGTGATTTAAAATGGAATGATCACATAAAGTTGATCGTCGGTAAAGCAGATGCCAGACTGAGATTCATTGGAAGAATCGTAAGGAAATGCAATCCGAAAACAAAGGAAGTAGGTTACAGTACGCTTGTTCGACTACTGCTTGAATACTGCTCAGCAGTGTGGGATCCGTACCAGATAGAGTTGATGGAAGAGATGGAGAAGATCCAACGGAGGGCAGCGCGCTTCGTTACGGGATCATTTGGTAATCACGAAAGCGTTACGGAGATGATAAACTCCAGTGGAAGACTCTGCAGGAGAGACGCTCAGTAGCTCGGTACATACCTTCACCGAAGACTCAAGCAGTATATTGCTCCCTCCTACGTATACCTCGCGATGAGACCATGAGAATAAAATCAGAGAGATTAGAGCCCACACAGAAGCATACCGACAATCCTTCTTTGCACTAACAATACGAGACTGGAATAGAAGGGAGAACCGATAGAGGTACTCAGGGTACCCTCCGCCACACACCGTCAGGTGGCTTGCGGAGTATGGATGTAGATATGGATGTAGATGTAGAACCTAATCCCGAAAAGCCTGCACTATACTGTGACAGGCCAAAGTCGTTGTTCATCAACTTCGTCCACTAGGAAGGATTTGTAGCTGACTGGAAGCACGTAGTACGAAGACTGATTTGCCCATAGTTTGTAAACTATGCTTCATCCGTGAACAAAATCTTTGACAGAAACGCTACAGCATTTATCAGTTTTCATAGAGAGCAGTAGGAGAAGTGTCGTGAATTCTGAAAATCATTGCAGTTTAGCTTAGCTCATAATGAAGCGAGATGTGCAAAAGATGAAATGTGCTGGAATTAGGATCTCCTTTGGCTGACTTCACTCGTACGCTGGAGATACCTCTTATACTAGTTAGTCTTTCTCATGAGATTTCGTTCTATTTTATTTCATTTTTCCCCACTGATGCTCCTTATTTCATTCTTCACGCCTTCGGTTACTTGAAATTTTTCTTGTAACGTAACCAAAGACAAATCGCAAGGTTGTAGCACTACCATTTGGTTGTATTAATATTGCGGTTCTGTAGAACAAAAGGTGCGTGATCCATGTACTACTGTGTTGATTTTTCTGGCATTACCTAGCCACAGAAGGCCACAAAATTGTCTTCATACCGTTGTTGCAACAATAGTTGGGCAGTCGTACTTCTTTATGGTTATGACTTTGAGGAAGATTCAATAACACACACACACAATCGTAATTAAAATTTTACTATAGGAGGAAAGTGCATCTTCTTTCATAGTCCGTTGGCGTTTAGTATTTCTTGCTACCGTTTGAGGACGTAATGCTGTAGCCCACACAAGAAGTCTGCATTCGTGCCTACGGACAGGGCCCAGCCAGTTCGGGCTTTCATTTTCTATGGGATGCAGAAAGACGCAGCCAACGCGTTTGGTCGTAGTGTAGAACACCGACTCCTCGAAAAGTAAATGCTACAATATTTATCCCGCTACTCCAAATTAGCTTGATCAAGGGGTGCGACAATTTCGACTACAACATTGAAAGACGACTGTCTCAGAAGAAGCTGAGCTGCTGAACACTGACAACTTAAATTAGTACGGTAACTAGTATTTACTTCAAGAGAGCTTCCAAATAATCAACTGTGTTCAACAAGTACTTTACACAGTAAAAATGGCTATGTGTTATTTAAGATGAAAGTAAGACAGTTAATAACCAGTATTTCTAAATACCTAAAACAGTGCGACGTCCTGGTTGCAGGTTGTCTACCTAATGGCTTCCGGAGGAAACAAAAATTTGATGTTCAGTATTTTATATTACCGAATTTTGAAATTTAAAACCCTGTCATAACCTACCTTTTAGGAGGTATAATTTTAAGTTAAAGATCTAACACAATGAGACAAGTACTAAAGTTACAAACTGTAATTCATGATACCCAAATTACACAGGGCAGTATTTGAGAATGAGATCATTTTGTGACTTCCAATGCACATAATTTGTAACCCTTCCGAAACTTTTTCTTGCTGACATAACAAAAAAAAGTACACCGCTTAGTACATTTTCGCTTTTGAAGCAGTAAAACTTCAGCATTTTTCATTGCTTCTTTATTACAACCTGTGTTCGCAGTACATTTTGCAAACGATTGAATTTACCTTCAAAATTCAGACTTTATTCGTCCAGTATTTGAGAATGAGAGCACTTAACGACTTCCAACAAACTTCAGACATAATTTCAAACCATTTCTAAACTTTTTCATTATTCTAATATCGAATAATCCGAAACTAATAAACCAACTTAATAAAGGGTTTGTGGTTCCATCTGTATAGGTTTTACATGTTTAACATTAAATTCTAACGCATTAACTTATTTGCAAAGTAATCAGACGTTTGTAGCTGTTTTATACGTAGGAGTTTGATTCGAGTGTTGTAGGTTACCGGTGAAGTATTACTTTAGTTCTTGCTAGACACTGGGTTCGGTTAGTCGTCTCCTAAAGACTCCCTCCTTGCTCAGCAATTGCTCCCGGCCAGTCTTTTAGAAAGAAAGTTCCTAGAGGAGTGGAATCAAGTCTATTAGCAGTGCAGTGACAAATCTGAGAGCAAATTAAATATACAACCATCAAGAAAGTGTTGCATCACCCCATTTCCCAGAACTTCTGAAGATGGACGTTGACTGTGGATATTGTATCACAGACACAGACCCTTTGACTGTTCAGATATGTCACTTGATGCGCCCAAAGATGTAAATAATCATGCATGAGCACCGCATATTAGACGGAGGGGGTCCGACAGCCGATCAATTCCAGTCATTCCACCAGGAAAGAGGTACACGGCTAGAGTTGTCTGCAGTTCAACAATGGCTAGACGGTCAATACCGCGGTTCGATCGCGTCCGCATAGTTACTTTGTGCTATGCAGGGATTATGGCTCGGAGGAACCCTGACAGCAACGCCACCATGTTGAATAATGCTATTCGTGCAGCCAGACGACGTCGTGTTACGATTCAAACAGTGCGGAATAGGCTGCATGATGGGTAATTTCACTCTCGACGTCCATGGCGACGTCCATCTTTGCAACCACGACACCATGCTGCGCGGTACAGATGGCCCCAACAACATGCGGAATAGACCCCTCAGGATTGGTATCACGTTCTCTTCACCGATGAGTGTCGCATATGCCTTCAACCAGACAATCGTTGGAGACGTGTTCGGAGGCAACCCGGTCAGGCTGAACGCCATAGACACACCGTCCAGCAAGTACAACAAGGTGGAGGTTCCCTACTGTTTTCGGGTGGCATTATGTGGGACCGACGCACGCCGCTGGTGGTCATAGAAGGCGCCGTAACGCCAGTACGATACGTGAATATTGGCAGCACATTGGTGAGGCATTCGTCTTCATGGACGCCCCCATCGTGCAAGTTTTGTGAATGACTTCCTTCAGGATAACGACATCGCTCGACTAGAGTGGCCAGCATGTTCTCCAGACATGAACACTACCGAACATGCCTGGGATATATTGAAAACGGATGTTTATAGACGATGTGACTCACCAACCACTCTGTGGGATCTAGGCTGAATCGTCGTTGAGCAACAGTGCCTTGATGAACTCGTGGATAGTATGCCACGCCCAGCACAGGCATGCATCAGTGCAAGAGAACGTGCTACTGGGTATTAGAGGTACCGGTGTGTACTGCAGTCTGGACTACCACCTCTGAAGTTCTCGCTGTATGGTGGTACAACATGAAATATGTTGTTTTCATGAGCAATAAAAAGAGCGGAAATGATGTTTATGTTGATCTCTATTCCAATTTTCTATACAGGTTCCGGAGTGTCTCGGAATCGAGGTTATGCAAAACTTTTTTTGATGTGTGTATTTTCTGCACGCTAAATTATATTCTGCAGTATATCATAAAAACCTGACATAGTACTACGAATCATTGCTGCAAAATTATTATCAGTTAAAAACATTCTCCAGGAATCTCTTTGATTTTACTACTTCCATTTAGTCTAGAAAAAATAGCCATTTTATCCCCGAGACTAATATGTACAATTATTGAGAAATATGGAAACGACCAGCACCGGTCGTCAGCTTTGACCCGTGACGTCATCAAGACGATTTCATCTTTATGCAATATGAGAACCGTGACGACACAGATTCAATCCAGTCAAGAGGACGAAACCAGCTCCATAATACAGAATTTAGTGAGAATAAAAGAAGGACTTGAAACAAATGGTGCACCAACGGGGATTCGGTGAATGCTTAAGAGACACACCCGTATTACGCAAAAATGTGTTATGTTAGTATTACATAAAGCCCTCGAAAGACCCATAAAATTCGTATCGTCGCCTTCAATTAACCTGTGCAGGTAAAGTAAACTCTCCAATAGCAACGAATAAGTAAACATGCAAAAATGTAACCCTAGATACAACAAACTTGCGTAGCACAGGAGAACCTCCTGGCGAATCGATGCTTGTGGACGACCCCTCCAGCTGTTTCATGTAGCCGCCATCAGCTGCAGCAGTGCAGTCTCTGCCCTCCTTGCTGCCCTTCAAATTCGTGTCTTGTTCCGCACACCCTTGCAGCCTTTCGACTTTCCACAGTGACGACTTCCTTGGCGTCAGTTACACCACTCTGTGTCCATTGAGAAAGGTTCTGATTAGTGACTTTTCACACTGCCCATTCCCTACCTTCATATTATCCATGTTTTCACAAAAATTGTTACAAAAATATATCACTATAATACAAACACTGTAAGGAAGAAATAGATTGCTACTCTATGTAAAGATGAAATGTTAAGTGCAGACAGACACAACGAAAAGACACGTACACCTTAGCCTTCAGTCAAAGCTTTCGTCAGAGAAAGAAACACACACACATTTATTCACACAAGCAAGTACATTGCACACACATATGACCGCCATCTGCGGCAGTTCATACCAGGGCCCGAGCCATTTCCTCTCACGTCCTTAATCCGTCATTTCCAAGTATCAGCTACGAAAGAGTGCCTTCTTCATTCACCCAATAACACCCTGGACTGGAACAACTGAACACCATTCTTCGTCAGGGCTTTGATTACCTATCACCATGCCACGAAATGAGGGACATCCTACCTCAGACCCTTCTAACCCTTCCTGAAGAGGTATTCTATCACCCACCTAATCTCCTCAACATCCTTGTACATCCCTATGCCACTCCCAATCCCAGTCCCTTGCCAAAGCGATCACACCCCTTGGAAGGACTCAGCATACCGAAGATTGCAGGATGACCCATTTGAACGGATAAAACGGAAGACGCTTTCACTGCTGAAGAAGAGTTCTTTACCTGACGACGTTTTCAAAAAACTTCGTGCTGGTGCTGCCGTTCCGCCGAGATTATACGGTCTACCCAAGATTCATAAGAAAGGGGTCCCGCTTCGTCCGATCGTGAGTAATTTGGGTGCTCCTATCTACAATCTAGCCAAGCATTTAGCATCTGTTCTTGGCCCTCACGTCGGTAAATGCGAACATCACATTCTCAATTCTATGGTGTTTATTCAGAGATTGAAGTCCTTGTCTCTTAGTCCCTGGGATTTGCTTGTGAGTTTTGATGTCGCGTCACTTTTTATCAGGGTTCCTCTGGAAGAATCTCCCGGGTTCGATTCCCGACGGGGTCAGGGATTTTCTCTGCTTCGTGATGGCTGGGTGTTGTGTGTTGTCCTTAGGTTAGTTAGGTTTAAGTAGTTCTAAGTCCTAGGGGACTGATGACCATAGATGTTAAGTCCCATAGTGCTCAGAGTCATTTGAACCATTTGAACCTCTGGAAGAATCCTTGCAGTTAATTGGTGAGACACTGGATGAGGAAACAAAAAAGCTTTGTTACCATGTGATGATGTCGACGTACTTTTTATTCAATGACAAATATTTTGAAAAGACTGACGGAGTAGCTATGGGGAGCCCATTGTCCCCAATAGTCGCCAATCTTTTTGTGGAGGATTTTGAGGACGCTCAAGACGGCGTCTTTAAAACCAACCAATTTCTGGAGATACGTCGACGATACGTTTATAGTGTGGTCTCATGGCAGAGAAGCTCTTGACCGCCTCCTAGATCATTTTAATTCCCTGTATCCTAGCATCAAGTTTACCATGGAGGTGGAAAGTGATGGAAAGGGTTACCTTATAAATAAGACTTAGAACCCTGTGTTATCAGACATTAAATAACAACGGTCTGTGGTTCGATCGTCGGAATAATTTTTAATTTTTGATAGTGATATCTCGATTTCGCCTGTTTCCACCACTGGGGCGCTGTGTTTCCTTGCGCTAGAGGGCAGTTAAGGCAATTTCTCTGCGGCCTATGTAGATGCTGCCGCTTGCGCTGAGAAGTCACTTCCGGCGAGATCGTATACCAGCACTCTCACCTAAAGATGGCGGCCAGTTGGAGCGCGAAAATATTGTGTCAAGATGACTTTATGATCCGGCTGCACACTAGAGAAGAATATTATCTGTATTGCTCGTTCTGCTTACTTGTTTTGAGGAAATCACACAAAGAACACATTTGCAATACACACCTGGAAAGTCTACGTCGGGCTTTATCTGATTATGGCATAGGCCACCTTTGTGATAGCAGACGTAGTGAAATGGTTTCAACGTCGTCCGCCAACGGACAGCGTATTCCCATAGCTTCAAGTACGCCATCTGTGTCTACCCTTTTATAGGGGATACTCAGCTCAGTGAGGTGCAAATGCGTGCAGCAAACCGACAACTATGACACGAGACGGACTTATGCTTCCTACAGTTTGAAAGAGGTCAGATTGTGGCCTTCTGAGTGGTGGAATGGCCCTTTGGGAGAACTGTCACACAAGTCGGACGTGCTCCGTCAGTTGGGCATGATGCTGGTATCTATGGTCACGTGAACATTCTGAACATCACGCAGCACAGAAGCCGGCCAGAATCGTCATACTGAAGGGGCAGCAGTGGCAGATCGTACAGCTATCACAGCACAGATAAGAGGGTTTGTGAGCCAGCGCCATCTTGCATTTTTTAAATTTCCCGCCACCATCATTTTTCTAACGTCTGTGGCATTCTACGGTTCAGTACCTCGTTTAAGTGCAATCTGACCTCCAGCTTGGATTGTGGTGTCAGTGGTTCGGCAAGATTCAATACCGCATTTAAGTGCGATGTGTGGCAAGTAGTACTTTGCTGTACTATTGCTGAGAGTACATTAGTAACTGTTATGAAATGATAATTTAGACGATCTGGGCAGATAGCAAGCCGAAGTAATGCAGTAAGGGCAAAGGGAATTATCTACAGGATTCCACGACATTGAAACAAAAACGTTTAGTCGATGACTTAATGGAAGATGTGAAAACTAAACCATGAAACAAATGAGGCATATGTGGTAGTCTAAGGCTGAATATCCAAATTTGTGGAGAATTCTGCAACAAGTCATTAACCAGCAGAAGGTAAAAAAAAAGTTCGTCATAGATGATGTTATGCGCGAATGTGTTACTCTTTCGGAAGTTTTATTTTCGCGCCGAACTTCGCTTATTTCCGTTAACAGCATATTAAGTAGGTGAGAATATGAACAGCGTCGTTAGCGTGTGCGGTTTTAATAACTGCTTCTTTCTCGGTACACAACTTCCATATTGGCCACTTAGCGGCCATAAACTTACAGCTGGTTTATAAACTGCGGCAACTGGCGGAAGCTAGGCGGCGAAGTTTAAATTTAGTGCCGAAGTACGGGACATTAATACTTCCAAACGACAGCGATTATGCGCCAAATAACATCGCTGGCCTGAGTGCTGGGCTGTGTCGTCTAAACAGGCTGCGCGGCGGTTCACCCGCTTCGCAAGACAGCGAGAAGTAAACGCTGAGTTAAGGGGAGGTTTACTAACGTTGGCCTGAAAAAAACATGTTCTTTGAGTATTTTTTCTCGAGATGTGTTATAGATATCAGTATCAAATATGGTCAAAATATTTATTGATATTTCCTTTACAAACTGGAAGTTTTTCGACTGGATCCGGAACCGCGTGACTGCTACGGTCGCAGGTTCGAATCCTGCCTCGGGCATGGATGTGTGTGATGTCCTTAGGTTAGTTAGGTTTAAGTAGTTCTAAGTTCTAGGGGACTGATGACCACAGATGTTAAGTCCCATAGTGCTCAGAGCCATTTGAACCATTTTTTTTCGACTGGAAATGTCGAAGAGGAAAGACGGAAGTGCCGTCGGAACGAAGCAAAATCTCGACGTAGACCTCCACGCGGTATGTCACAGGTCAGCCGGCTCGTGTGAAAACAAAATCGAGTTGACGTTAGGGAAGTATATAAGATCCTTTAGGAGTCGTGCCTCGTTTAAATTATTTGGACCATAGGATGCAAAATGGCGGCCATTTGGAAAGAAATAGGGTTTTTTCATCGATTTTTCGACTTCGTCAGCCAAGTAAAAATATTTATAGTCGAGGAATAAAAGTGGTACAACTTCTAGACAATTTAGTTAGCTTCGTCGGAATCAAAGAATCATGCCAATCGGTTCAGTACATTTGAAGTTACCATACCGCGTGATAAAAAAATGTCATTTCGAGAAAAACGCGTTTGAAGTTTTGACTACATATAAACGCAATATTATGCAACGTACATTCAATCTGCTATTCCGGGTACATAAACTAGTCCTTCCTCTTCCCCATAGAGGGCATTCTGCTTGATCTGGGCCATCCTGCGCTGCTCCAGAGCCGCTCGTACAGCCTCTGACAAGCGGTATTCGGCCGCTTGAATCCGGTGGTCGTCCGAATGCTTGGCGAACTGCGCCGAATGCAGTCCCAGGGCGTCGTCCATCGTTGTCATGATCTTCATAATTGCTGAATACCCACGGTTGAAGCTGCTCACTGCCAGGAAAGTTGCAATCTCCACAGTCTTCGCACCAGAATGGGGGACTAACTTCCAAACACACGCGTTCAAACTTTCAATGAATTTTGTGTGTTTCCTCCCAAACACCGGTACAACAACTCGTCCTCCGAAAGAAAACAAAACTGGCGCGTGGAAAAGGGCGATTTCTGGCACCGCGAATAACAAACACTTCCGTTCCGTATTCGGAAAAACCGTTTCAGGGGTGGATTCTAAACACGTTTATGGATTCAAATATGCAATTTAAAAAAATCAATTTTTTGAACGGAAAGATAGTAAACCTCCCCTTAAGACTGAATGGTCAGCATTTCCGACCACGGACAGAGACAGACTTGAAATCAATGAAATTTTGTTTTTATCACGTTCTAGGGAAGGCTATAATGATAGAAAAAGCCATTCGAGGTTTTCGTCCCTCAGACATCTACCACACAATCCATAATTGTGCAGTTCTCCTATCTAAAACTCTGAAATACTTTCGGCTAACACTCGATCAAAAGCTGATTTGTAATTTTCGCCTGCTACTCATGGAAAAGAAAGCCTAAATTAGCCACCGAGCGAGGTAGCGCAGTGGTTAGCACACTGGACTCACGTTCGGGAGGACGTCGGTTCAATCCCGCGTCCAGCCATGCTGATTTAGGTTTTCCGTAATTTCCCTATATCCCTCCAGGCAAACGCCGGGATGGTTCCTTTGAAAGGGCACGGCCGACTACCTTCCCCGTCCTTCCCTAATCCAATGAGACCGATGACCTCGCTGTCTGGTCTCCTCCCCCAAACAAACCAACCCTAAATGAACTGAAACTGCTAACCGACCGAAAGTAGGGACTAAAACTTAGCACTGTCTTACGTACCCACAAAATTCTCATCCCTCTCATTTCCACCTTAGCAAATGTATGTAGTGGGCAAAATTTTACGGTACCCTACGTTCCTGGAGAGCTGAGTAACATTAAGTGAGATTATATTATGTTTAAGTAACAATGTTAATGTATTAAGGTAAACTGATAAATGAAACCACGTAACTGCGGTTATTTTGTCTGCTAAATGTCGCCGAGCGACATTTCTCCTTTTGTGACTGGTTGCTAAGAGCCGGGCACGGTAAACCTGCCGGCCGATGGCCAGACCGAGGAAGAAGATGCAGCTGAACTCGTGTGTGTCGCTGGTATTTAATTACAGCGCAGTGTTAGAAAGAAAAGAAAAATATTGTAAGTCAATCTGAGAGGAATCAGTTCTCTGTTATTAGCTCATGAGAGCATATTTACGGTTTTTACGTGACATATGACTCACAAAAAGAGCGAAGCATCCAGAAGACGAGGAGGAAACGAATACATACTTTACATGTAGAAAGGATATATCATGTTATTCCAATGATTACATAATCTAAGCAAATTTACAAAGAACTTGATAGTATTACCCCGCTTATCACTATGACTTTGAACCTTCGCTGATCTGCTTTTGGTTAGGAGACGTGTCATAATGCCATCGAATCCTCTTCTGAGACAAGGTGGTCATAGATATTCTGGATACTGGCATTGGACAGGGTAAATGTCCGAACTGGTCCAATACAGATCTACAGGTCATATATCTGGGGATCTTGCTGCGCCTGGAACATCTGAATATCAAACAGACAGTTAATAGGGGTGTGTGCCACGACTGGACGAACACTGTTCTGCTGGAAAATGGCACCACGATACCGTTGCATGAGAGGTAACACGTTAGGATAATTAGGGCGCAGGGTGTCCGTGACGTAGTGTTATGACGTCAGATTTCCCGCAACCACTACCAGTCATGACGTGGCGTCATACCCGCTAGTTCACCACGTGAAGACGCCAGGAGTAACACATCTGTGGGTTTCGTAAACATTGGAAGAATGGTACGTCTCCTCAGGTCGCCGCCATATTTGCCAAAGATGGCCAACGCCACCTGGGAATAAGGCCACATCACTGGCCGTGTGACGTCAGCCTGTGCGTCAGTACCCATTGCCTCGGCTAGCGCTAAAACGTACAATCATTTTTGCTACTTTATAGCTGAGAATCCAACTTGTTAATGCAATTGTACAGGCAGAGAAAAACGATTTTGCGCACAATTAACATTTTATTAGCTGTCAAGTGCTACACACGAAAAATGTTTCCTATAAACCAGAAATCATTTGAAATAAAACAACTACATAATTTTTAAAAAAGGGCTTTTTCACGAAGCTTTTTTCGCTGTAGCCTACTACACGTACAAACTGTTAACATTAGTCCGATGTCTATCAGTACAAATATTTTACTGTATAAACTTATTAGCTGTCAAGTACTAGAAATGAAAACTATATTCAATAAAGTCGAAACCGTTTGAAATATTAAAGTAGGGCCTATTTCTTTATGTGTTTTAGACTGTAGCCAACTTAATATACAAGCTGTTGAACTTGTTGTTGTTCTTGTGGTCTTCAGTCCTGAGGCTGGTTTGATGCAGCTCTCCATGCTACTCTATCCTGTGCAAGCTGCTACATCCACCGGTACGTACTGCAGCCTACATCCTTCTGAATCTGTTTAGTGTATTTATCTCTTTGTCTCCTTCTACGATTTTTAGCCTCCACACTGCCCTCCAATACTAAATTGGTGATCCCTTGATGCCTCAGAACATGTCCTACCAACCGGTCCCTCCTTCTTGTCAAGTTGTGCCACAAACTCCTCTTCTCCCCAATTCTATTCAATACCTCCTCATTAGTTATGTGATCTACCCATCTAATCTTCAGTATTCTTCTGTAGCACCACATTTTGAAAGCTTCTATTCTCTTCTTGTCCGAACTATTTATCGTGATTCACTTCCATACATGGCTACACTTCCTACTTCCTACTTAATTCGACTATATTCCATTATCCTTGTTTTGCTTTTGTTGATGTTCATCTTATATCCTTCTTTCAAGACACTATCCATTCCGTTCAACTGCTCTTCCAAGTCCTTTGCTGTCTCTGACAGAATTACAATGTCATCGGTGAACCTTAAAGTTTTTATTTCTTCTTCATGGATTTTAATACCTACTCCGAATTTTTCTTTTGTTTCCTTCACTGCTTGCTCAATATACAGATTGAATAACATCGGGGAGAGGCTATAACCCTGTCTCACTCCCTTCCCAACCGCTGCTTCCCTTTCATGTCCCTCAACTCTTATAACTGCCATCTGGTTTCTGTACAAATTGTAAATAGCTTTTCACTCCCTGTATTTTACTCCTGCCACCTTCAGAATTTTAAAGAGAGTATTCCAGTCAACATTGTCAAAAGCTTTCTCTAAGTCTACAAAAGCTAGAAAGGTAGGTTTGCCTTTCCTTAATCTTGCTTCTAAGATACGTGGTAGGGTCAGTATTGCCTCACGTGTTCTGATATTTCTACGGAATCCAAACTGATCTTCCCCGAGGTTGGCTTCTACTAGTTTTTCCATTCGTCTGTAAAGAATTCGCGTTAGTATTTTGCAAATGTAGCTTATTAAACTGATTGTTCGGTAATTTTCACATCTGTCAACACCTGCTTTGTTTGGGATTGGAATTATTATATTGTTCTTAAAGTCTGAGGGTATTTCGCCTGTCTCGTACATCTTGCTCACTAGATGGTAGAGTTTTGTCAGGACTGGCTCTCCCAAGGCTGTCAGTAGTTCTAATGGAATGTTGTCTACTCCCGGGGCCTTGTTTTGGCTCAGGCCTTTCAGTGCTCTGTCAAACTCTTCACGCAGTATCCTATCTCCCATTTCATCTTCATATACATCCTCTTCCATTTCCATAAAATTGTCCTCAAGTACATCGCCCTTGTATAGATCCTCTATATACTCCTTCCACCTTTATGCTTTCCCCTCTTTGCTTAGAACTGGGTTTGCATCTGCGCTCTTGATATTCATACAAGTGGCTCTCTTTTCTTCAAAGGTCTCTTTAATTTTCCTGTAGTCAGTATCTATCTTACCCCTAGTGAGAGAAGCCTCTACATCCTTACATTTGTCCTCTAGCCATGCCTGCTAGCCATTTTGCGCTTCCCGTCGATCTCATTTTTGAGACGTCTGTATTCCTTTTTGCCTGCTTCATTTATTGCATTTTTATATTTCCTCCTTTCATCAATTAAATTCAATATTTCTTCTCTTACCCAAGGATTTCTACTAGCTCTCGTCCTTTTACCTACTTGTTCCTCTGCTGCCTTCACTACTTCATCCCTGAAAGCTACCCATTCTTCTTCTACTCTATTTCTTTCCCCCATTCTTGTCAATTGTTCCCTTATGCTCTCCCTGAAACTCTGTACAACCTCTGGTTTAGTCAGTTTATCCAGGTCCCATCTCTTTAAATTCCCACCTTTTTGCAGTTTCTTCAGTTTTAATCTACAGTTCATAACCAATAGATTGTGGTCAGAGTCCACATCTGCCCCTGGAAATGTCTTACAATTTAAAACCTGGTTCCTAAATCTCTGTCTTGCCATTATCTGGAACCTGTCAGTATCTCCAGGCTTCTTCCATGTATACTATCTTCTTTTATGATTCTTGAACCAATTGTTAGCTATAATTAAGTTATGCTCTGTGCAAAATTCTACCAGACGGCTTCCTCTTTCGTTTCTTACCCCTAATCCATATTCACCTACTACGTTTCCTTCTCTCCCTTTTCCTACTGACGAATTCCAGTCACCCATGACTATTAAATTTTCATCTCCCTTCGCTATCTGAATAATTTCTTTTATTTCTTCATACATTTCTTCGATTTCTTCGTCATCTGCAGAGCTAGTAGGCATATAAACTTGTACTACTGTGGTAGGCGTGGGCTCCGTATCTATCTTGACCACAATAATGCGTTCACTATGCTGTTTGTAGTAGCTTACCCGCATTCCTATTTTCCTATTCATTATGAAACCTACTCCTGCATTACCCGTATTTGATTTTGTGTTTATAACCCTGTAGTTACCTGACCGGAAGTCTTTTGCTCCTGCCACCGAACTTCACTAATTCCCACTATATCTAACTTTAACCTATCCATTTCCCTTTTTAAATTTTCTAACCTACCTGCCCGATTAAGGAATCTGACATTCCACCCTCCGATCCGTAGAACGCCAGTTTTCTTTCTCCTGATAACGACATCCTCTTTAGTAGTCCCCGCCCGGGATCCGAATGGAATGTTATTAGGAAGGAAAAGAATATGTGGTACGTAAATAGAGTAGCTAATTTACAGGATAAAATTAAAACCGTATGGTCAAATGAGAAGGAAGTGTTTGGTCAGCAGCACAAGGTCGACAATATAAAGTCATTTGGTAGTAAAAATATTTCTGTACTGATAAATCAGATATATGTACAGTATTTAACAATAATTTCTGAGCATTGCTGGTGAATCAAATAAAAATTTAGTTTCTAGAGGGAATCATATATCTCTCCTGTCAAATGCCTAACAGAGATTGATGTCTGAAATATTTGTGATATAGACATGGGGGAGAAAGAGGAAATAATTAAAACGCTGACGATTAAGGTCTCTCGTGGATACGATGGAGTGCCTAGCTGATTATTAAAGTACTGGCTGCACATGTTAACCCTGTATTTAGCAATATTTGTAATTTTTTCCTTTAGGAGTGGCTAGTTTCCTGATCGAGTAAAGTAGTAGTAAAGCCGCTTTATAAAAAGGGAAAAAGGGATATAGTAGACAATTTTAGATCTATTTCTATGCCAGCAGTGTTTGCTAGTGTTATTGAAAAGGCTGTGTGTGTGTAAGCATAATTGGTCATTTTATATCACATAATTTTCTATCAAATGTACAGTTCGGCTTTAGAAGTCGTTTAATGACTGTGAAGTATTGGATGGGTTTCGAACGCAAGGCATATTTTTTGATTTATCTGAGGCGTTTGATTGTGTTGATCGCAAAATATTGCTCCCGAAGTTGGACCATTGTGGAATGCGGGGAATAGCTCACAAGTGGTTCCCCTCTTACTTCAACAACAGACAGCAAAATGTCATTATTCACAGTGTTGAGAATGGCTGTGATTGGGGTCTGCGAGAAGTATGGTCAAATGTGGGGGCGCCTCAGGAATTAGTGTTGCAGCCACTCCTGTTCCTTATTTATATAAATGATATGTACTCTAGTATTACGGGTAAATTTTACGGTAAATATTTCTGTTTGTTGATGACACTAGCTTGGTAGTAAAGCATGTTGTGTGAAACATTGGCTCGGTTTCACATAGTGAAGTTCATGACATAAGCTCATGGCTTGCAGAAAACAGACTAACGCTAAATCACAGTAAATAATTTCACAGAATGGGTATATAGTTACTGAAACTGAACAGTGCAAGCCGTCCGATGTGGCCGAGCTGCTGTAGGCGCTTCAGTCTGGAACTGCGCGACCGCTACGGTCGCAGGTTCGAATCCTGCCTCGGACATGGATATATGTGATATCCTTAGGTTAGTTATGTTTAAGTAGTTCTAAGTTCTAGGGGACTGATGACCTCAGCTGTTCAGTCCCATAGTGCTAAGAGCCATTTTTTTGAACAGTTCAAATACCTAGATGTTCAGATAGATAGTAAACTGTCATGGAAAGCCCACGTTCAGGATCGTGTTAAGAGACTTAATGCTTCCATTTTTACTATTCGAGCGGTATCTGAAGTAAGTGATCGTTCGACATGAAAATTGCTCTACTCTGCTTATGTTCATTCGCTTAAGTCGTATGGTATTATATTTTGGGGTAACTCTTCCCATTCTAAAATGATAATTTTGGCTCAGAAACGGGCGGTTCGTGCAGTAAGTGGTGTAAGTTCGTGAACCTCTTGTCGACCCCTGTTCATCAGTCTGGGTATTTTGACATCTGCCTCTCAATGAGTATACTATTTACTTTCGTTACTTGTTAACAATATTAGCTTATTCCCAAGAATAAGCAGGTTTCACACAGTTACTACTCAGCAGAAATCCAACCTGCGTTTGGATCAGACTTCCTTACCTCTTGTGCAGAAAGGTGTGAAGTATATTGCTGCATTTATTTTCAATAAGCTACCACAAGAATTCAAAAATGTTAGCAGTAATCCACGTGCTTTCAAATTGAAACTGAAGAGTTTCCTCATGGGTCACTCCTTCTATTCTACTGTGGAGTTCCCTGAAGACGTAAGCTGAGTCTTATGTTATGTTGATGATTGCATTTACTTATACTTACGGCTTGACTTTTTTTGGGTAAACATTTTATTTTCATCTGTTATTACTTCTACGTTAATTCATGTACTGACACGTTCCATGGCCTCGGAGATCTGCTTCTCAGTTTGGTCCTTTGGAATTGGATCAGTAAATAAATAAATAAAAAACAACTTCAGATATCGTTGCAGCGCTCTATCTTATCGAAACTTTTATAAGTCTATAAGATTTTCACTCTCTCTCTCTCTCTTCTGGTATATCAAAACAAATTCAGTGATCATATTAAATATACAGGTATTGATCTATTGGGGCAGACAGTCAGTGATCGAAGTCGCTTGGACAGACCAGTGTACAGTGTCAACACCAGTACTGTTGAAAGACGATGACCGTATCCCACTGACTACACTGCTAGTCACAAAAGAGGCTCCCTGTACCGTTGTTTGAAACATTGTTTTATTCTGCTGTAACACACTTTGTACACTGTCATATACAGGATGTACATAAAGTCCGGGAACACTTCCAATTATTTATTGCACAAGAACTAAACAGTGTACAGATTTCATACATATTGCATTTTCAAGAGTAACTATTAAAGTTGTTTTTACAAACATTCGATATATGAACCATAAGTGACCAAGCAGACATCAATACAGTTCTCGAATTCTTACCATACCTGTCCCAGAATGACATCGTCGATTGTGCCAGTCGCTTCCCATATTCTCTCCCTGAGCTGTGCTATATCACGTGGTAGGGGCGGCGCGTACAACAGATCTTTAATGTGTGCCCACAGAAAAAAAGTCACACAGAGAGAGACCTGGTGATCGGGGAGGCCATTTCATGACTAACGGCAAATTACCAAACCACGCTATGGCAGTATGCATGAAAAAAATAAAAACTTTCAGGATTTCTCTTAAAAATGACATGTACAATATCTGTACAGTGTTTGGTTTTTGTGCAATAAATAATTGAAAATGTTCCCGGATTTTATGTACATCCTGTATTTTCTGTATTTTGTTTTTCCCACCACGACTTCGAAGTCTGTGTAAGGTTCTAAACTGACATTACCACAATCTGATCCATTGCCTCTCACAGTAAACTAGACGTCGCGGCTTGGAATTCATGTTGTTGCCGCTGCTACCACATAAACACACACACGCACACACACACACACACACACACACACACACACACACACACACACAGAGAGAGAGAGAGAGAGAGAGAGAGAGAGAGAGAGAGACAGAATGATTTAAAATAAAAGACAGTCACAACGTCAGGAAACTGGAAGAGTTTTGCGGCGTTGTGGAGTGTTTCCAAACAGCTGTCCGAAGGTGACTGACGGTCTCTACATTTAAATTCATCTGTCACAGTGTCGGGATACGTCACGGGCTTGCGTTCCTTTTCGGTTGATTCCTCATATTGCCATATTGCAATCACGTACGCGATCACTGTTTCGGTGCTAGCCATTCCCAGAAGGTGTTGCCTCTCCACCAAGACTTTTTCTCCATTTCATGCATGATCTAGATCCAGACGGAGTTAGAAGAATTTTACGAAAACCAACTACGCTATCAGTTCTAAAGTGTTGTTCTGGCATCTGGAATCAGTACCAGGAAGCTTTTGGTAAGAGAGAATAGAAACACACACACTCCTAAGGCTACACGGTTCTACACTAATGTTAGATTGCTTCAGTTTTCGACTTACTAGTCGTGTGGAATGCAACGCTGTTAATATTCCAATGTAATAAATATATTTCCAGCGCATGACATACATCCTCTTCGATAAACTATTGTAACGAACTGTTAAACGAAAAAACTACTTCCTTGAAACATCGATTTTGTGTGTTACATGCGTATTATAACTTTCTGGAGATGTATAGCGTCCACTGTTCACATCCGACCACGAAGCAGAAATTGTATTATGTTCGCATGAATCCTTTATAAAGCGACCCTTTAACGCAGATGCATGTAAGTTTAGAGGCAGATGGTTCTGTGTTTTTACAGGAAAGCATCTAAGACAACAGTCAACTCATGTGTATCACTGTTACGTCAATAGACATACAGTAGAATACTGCCTCGACGAAAAAATGTTTCCCTGGGTCCCGATGCTTCCATGTCAACGTTTTCTCGTTTTCCTCTAGCTGTCGCATACTCGTTTCCATGTACAAGAATTGTTCTGCACCAACCAGAAGACAGGCAAGTGCTTCCTCAATTTCCCCGCATTTTAGTGAATTTTCCATCAGTTTATACGTATTTTCGGCCATTTTTCGTAATGTTTTCAATTTTATATCACTTCTGTCCATGTGATCATGACATAACTTCTCGTTCCGTGTTCTAAAATTGGTTGTAAATGTAGTACAGCTGCCAATGCCTAGGGTAGATGCACTATTCTACTGGGTGGCCCACGTAGTATAGCACTGGACTCGAATGCATCTAGTCACCTCCACCCGCATATACTACAACTGCAGCGCATTTTCTCTGTTTTGTGTATGTTTGTGTTTGTCCATTTAGCGATGATACGGAAATTGGGAAGCATGGTGTCACATCATTGGTAGGTGTTGAAATTACTGTAAAATTGCTAAAACTTTTCGCACTATCAGTGCCTTTTCCATCCCATCCGCCTACTGGTACGCTGTTGATTAGCACATAATGATTGACTGACATCTCTTGTTTGAGATGGAGCAAGTGTCTTGGTGGAGGGGTAACACCTTCTGGGGATGACTAGCGCCGAAACAGTGATTGTGTACATCACTGCAATATGGCAATGTGAGGAATCAATCGAAATGGAACACAAGCTTATCAGGTATCCCGTCACTATGACAGATGAGTTTAAATGTAGAGGCATTCAGTCACCTTAGGACAGCTGTCTGGAGACACTCCACAACGCCCCAAAATTCCCCCAGTTTCCTTATGTTGTGACTGCCCTTTATTTAAAATCATTCAGTGTGTGTGTGTTGTTGTTGGTTTGTGTGTGTGTGTGAGTATAAGTATGTGTGTGTGTTGTGGTAGCAGCAGCAACAACATGATTTACACAGTGCGACGTCTAGTTTTCTGTGAGAGGCAATAGATCAGAACGTGGTTTGTCACATTAGAACCTGACAGAGACCTCGAAGTCGTGGTAGGAATAACAAAATATATGGCAGTGTACGAAGCATGTTACAGCAGAAAAATCAATGTTTCAAACAACGATACAGGGAGCCTCTGTTGCGACTGACAGTATAGTCTGTGGGATACAGTCATCATCCTCCTACAGTATGGACATTGACACAGTACATTGGTCTGTGCAAGTGACTTCGATCACTGGGCGCCTGCTCCAGTATATCAATACCTGTATATTTAATAGGATCACTGCATGTGCTCGATGCCAGAATGCAGACGGTATTTGTTTTCGATATGTCTGAAGAGAGAGAGAGAGAGAGAGAGAGAGAGAGAGAGAGAGAGAGATTCGGTAAAAATCTTATAGAGTTTTCTATCGGATGAAGTTAGTGGAGCTTTTATAGTTCGTAATTTTTCTCTGTTGGACGGTACAGATTAACAATGATAGATTCTCAGCAGCTACTGGTCTTGCGGTAGCGTTCTCGCTTCCCACGCACGGGGTCCCGCGTTCGATTCCCGGCGGGGTCAGGGATTTTCTCTGCCTCGTGATGACTGGGTGTTGTGTGTTTTTCATCGTCATTGACGCACGTAAGTCGCCGAAGTGACGTCAACTAAAAAGAACTTCCAATACGGCGGCCGAATTTCCCCGCATGGGGCCTCCTGGCCAACTTAGCCATACGATCATTTCATTTTTTCAATGACAGAATGTTGGGGTGATAGACGTGAATGGACCCTGAGGGATGCGGATCTGCTTCGGACTTCAGTACCTGAATGATGATGAGTCTTCCTAATTTTTCCGATAAGAAACACCACCGTAACTGTTGGTACTGTCATAATACCAGCTCGTGTTGCAGAGGCCGGCTTCGTTGGCACTGACCTTACACATTGTACATGGCCGGCAGAGCTACGACAAAATGTTCCGATTTCCACCGAACTGTCAAAACTCGCTCCTGTCGCTCTAACTCAGACCGTTTCTATGTGAGCTGGAGAATGTGTTAGATATAGCTTTCTCTGACTTCTGCTCAGTTCCGACTTAAATTGGGACAATCACATTCGCAAAGCTGTAGGGATGGCAGTGCAGAGTCTGAGAAGTAGTTCCAAGATGCACAGGGACTATCTAAAACCTCGTTGGAATTTTACTCAAACAGATGGGTTCGAAAAAGGTGACTCGTTTTGAGATATGAGAACGCCAGAAATATGATTCACCAATGACTGTAACCATTAAAAGACTTCTCCATATGATCCAACACAGGTACGTGGTTGAATGGAAAGACTTGATCCGAAATCACAGACAGCATTTCTACAGGAAAGAATAGCACTAGAGATTTGAAAAGCCAGTGTACATTTCTTACGACCTCAGTCAGCACACCATCTACTGGATTTGATTATTCTCAATCAACCATCACTTATGACCCAGTGGATGTATCGCAGAACCTCTGAGGTGGCATCGAGACAGAATGCTTTGCAAATACTGGAGAAATATCTAGCGGCGGCATGAGGTCGTTCCTTAGCCGAATCACTTTCTAAACTCTGGGGTTCTATTACTGGCTTACACAGCCGGTGACGTGTAACAGCACTGTTGGTTTGTTAATACACACTCCGGCGATCACTATCTGTATTCAGTGCCACGGTATTTGCCTGTAAAAACCACTTTATTCGGAGATAATGCCGTACCTCGATTTATAAGGCTTCTATAGTTTTTGATATGGGTATCATTAGCGATACGGATGAGCATCTGTGGAACCAAGACCGCTTGTGACAGTAACATAGTCGTTGCGATGGTGATCTTAACATCTGGCGGCTTATAAGACAGTTACGTTTCTCTTTTTAAGACGTGGTTCCACTCACAAGAAAAACTTACGTGCCAAGTCCACCCAACGCTGTTTTTCGCTCAGTATTGTTTGGCGAAGTATTTTACTTAGTATTACGGGATGTGTGATACGTTCGCCGTAAGCATCAGAATTATAAAGTACGTGTGTGTGAGTGTGTGTTGCGACATGTGCAAAGAAAATGACTATGTCCAGTCGTACAGAAGGTGTGGATTTGACATGGAATACTGCGATAGCCGCAAAGCGAAAGAAAGTTTTTTTTTGTTTTCTTGGAAAGATATGTCAGGTTATATGAATTGCACAGAAACTACTATTTCCGGAGTCACTGCCGTCAAGAGGGGGTACTTCCGATACCTCACTCATTGTCTTTTTTTCTTTATTGTTATTTGACACTTTACAATAGGGTGGGCTGGCAGCAGCACACTAGGCTGCTTTTCAGCCACAAGTTTTACAGAGAAAATACAATGGAGACACGGAAGATACTGAACAAAGTGGGGGGCAAAAAACAGTAGACACAGAAACAAATAACACGGAGCCGTTCACACGCGAAGACACCTAACGAAACTTTTGGAACTGCACACGGACACTGATGGTGGAGACGACACTTGAACGATGGAGCGTGGGCGGCGAAAGACACTGAGGCACAAACACGACGGCACACACACTGAAACGATGGCGATGATCTCCAGCGCGCGAATGTCCACTTTACGTGTGCGAGTCCGGGGACCTGCCAAGAGGGGAAGAAGGTGGTGGGGGAGGGAGAGGGAAGAACAAAGATGCCAAGGGCAGAGGAGATGGGAGGAATGAAGGTATGGGGTAGGGGAAGCCCGGGAAGGAGGGGGGAGGGAGGGAGGAGGGAGGGGAGAGAAGGGAGAGAGGGTGCCCATAGGAACAAACACAGGAAGAGGGAGGGAGCATCGAAGTTGGTATGAGGGGTTGATGGACAGGAGGAGGGCATCATCAGAGAGGGGGAGCTGGCGGAAACCACCTTGGGAGAGGGTATGGAGAGTGGAGAGATGGAGAGCAGGTGGGACGTGGAAATACAGGCGCGGCAGCAGATGGGTGTGGGAGAGGATGGGAGAGACAAGCGAGTGAGGAGGATCGAGTTTACTGGAGGTGTAGAGGATCTGTATCCGTTCGAGAAAAAGGAAGAGGTGGGGGTATGGAATAAGGTCGTACAGGATCTGTGTGGGGGAGGGGAGACGGATGCGATAGGCGAGGCGAAGAGCATGGCGTTCTAGGATTTGAAGGGATTTGTAAAAGGTAGGGGAAGTGGAGATCCAGTCAGGGTGGGCGTAGCAGAGGATAGAGCGGATGAGGGATTTATAGGTATGGAGGATGGTGGAGGGGTCCAGACCCCACGTACGGCCAGAAAGGAGCTTGAGGAGATGGAGTCGGGAGCATGCCTTGGCTTGGATTGTCGGGAGGTGGGGGGTCCAGGGTGACGCCAAGTTACTTAGGGGGGGGGGGGGTGAGGGCGATAGGACGGCCATAGACGGTGACACAGAAATCGAGGAGGCGGAAGGAAGGGGTGGTTTTGCCTACTATGATCGCCTGTTCGCTCATTGTCGAATGTCGTCCAATTAAGATCGCGATCGTAATATTTAATTGTAAGTACAATGATAAAATATATATATGGTTTCCTTGGACGATTCTGTCTGGTGTGCGATGAGTACGTGGCTGCGGTGGCCTGTGGCGGGAATGACTCACGTTTCAAGCTAACGGCAGGAGCCGTCCGAATGGAAAGATCGGATGGGGTATAGGAAAGTAGCTGACTTAACTGTGTCGCCCTCTAGATGGCTGAATAGTGAACCAATACTCACTATGTGTTGGCCAGCCTTCGTGGTCGTGTTCCCCTCGGAAATTTGAGAAAATAAAATGTGGATGTGTGTTTCCGCTGGACCATATTCCCTCCCATTTAAATTGTCTGGTTGACTGCTTCTGCACATGTCCCGCCTTTGTTTGGTTGAGAGAACATAGATTGTGGTGTGTGCATCTAGCAGGTGAAAGACTGGTGGAAGACACGTTTGCTGGTTCTCTAGACATGAGAAGCACCTCAGCTGACTTTGTAAATTATAGGAATGATATGGAAACTGTTATGTCACCAACATCGGTTTTCTCAAGTGGAAAAATCAGTTTCCTCTATTTTTTCGAAGTTTCACGTAAAGATTTTCTCAGACTGGATAAGTTTCTAGTTACTAAATGGTTTACAGCACTCTACATTTCGTTAGAGTTTCGGGTTTCTAGAAAAATAATTTCCAGTCTATATCTTCGGGCTTACTCAGTGCAAGTGATCGCTGACATACTGCTGTTTGCTTGATTTCGAGAAGTATCACGTAAATGGTATGATATTCAGGCAAACTCACGTAATCCCAGAGTCTGGAGACTGGTGTAGAAAGCAAGCAAGCAGATCTGGACCAGAAACAGTAACGCCTTTGTGCCGAGGAGAAACCGAGACAGCCTTTGTACAACAGTTCGGAGAGTGATCTTGGTCCACTGAGAGAGCTCTGGTTATGCGTCGGACTGGTGTGCATGTGTGGGGCAGATGACTTGTGACGGTTGTCTGCGGTGGATGACCCATCGACCTCGAGGGAAATATTTAGTACTGTGAGGACTTTATTTGATTCGTGTTCTTATCCTATCTGTCTTTGTGGTATATGTACGAGTGTATGGTGGTTGCTTGCTATATACAGGATGCAGAAGTGATGATATTGTTTCTTGCAGAATACGAATTATGTGTTTTCTACGTCGACACGATACGTGGTGATATATAGTGGGCTTGCAGATCAGTTTCACACTGAAATATTCATGCTTCCAATGTCAGAGGCAGAGCAGTCTATTTGAGGGAATGTCTTTCCGTATTTCATGATCTGTAGACCACTTTTGCAAGATTTAATGACAGTGTTAAATGGCGATATGCCACTGAAAGTCTCATCTGCAAAGAAAAATGGCGGACAGTGCTCCCATATCATCAGCATCAGTTATGTGGTGAGTAAATTCAGTAAGAGCCAATCTCAATACTCCATTCATTCACAAGACATCCTTTGTTCTAGGACACAGGACCTCAACAGACTGGTTTGAACAAGATGGGGGCAAGGTATCGATAGAAGGTTCTGAGAGTAATGTGATGTTCAAGTGTTCAAAGACAAGTTGAAACAAGCCATCCATCTCTGATGGGAAGCTGTCCCTCATTCACCATTGTGACATTGGGACATCTCCAGACCAGTAAGATACCGAAAATTCCAGCCATATTCAGGGCAGTGCTTCGAATTCTGTTTGTGTAATTGTTCTGATTTTACCCATCTGTGCTTAGACAGTGCTCTCTTTCCAAACAATAAGAATGCTTTTATGATTAACGGTGTTTTCGCAAGTGTGCACATACATGATGAAGGCTTTTACCGGTGAGAACGTTTACCGTTTGTGAGACATATTTTTAAAGCAGGACATCACGAATTCCAGGAAGAGCAACACGGGATGCCTCGTTAGGACCATCAGGAAGAATGCATTCGTTGTTATTCTCTACTATTTTCGTAAAGAAGTCATTTTAAGGGAAGAATTTCCATGCAGACAAGCTGAGACATCACGAAAGCTCCTACAACAGCAAAAGCGAGAGTTAACTATTTCTGCGACACTTTATGATTTCCGAGAGGAAGACTTAGCTCTAATTTCTATAGACATGAGACGTCAGTATAACCCTGACAACCTTTTAGTTGCGCCTGCCCAGGTGAGTCGCTAGGGAAACATCTCACTTGGCAATTAGGCCAGCGCTGGTCTTTGAAATATGCTTCACTTGGCAATTAGGCCAGCGCTGGTCTTTGAAATATGCTTGGTGGTTAGATAAATATGTGCATGGCCAGAGGCATCTCTCATGTGGGATGGACTGTCCCATTAGGATCGCTAGGAAGAACGCACCCTGTGTTATTCTGGGAAGCTCAAAAATGGCTCTGAGCGCTATGTGACTTAACTTCTGAGGTCATCGGTCGCCTAGAACTTGGAAGTAATTAAACCTAACTAACCTAAGGACATCACACACATCCATACCTGAGGCAGGATTCGAACCTGCGACCGTAGCAGTCGCTCGGCTTCAGACTGCAGCGCCTAGAACCACACGGCCACTCCGGTCGGCACACAGTGAATGTGTCTGTGCATCAGTACACTGAATTATTTTTTGAACAGGTCCGCAGGTTGTGCAGTGCGTTAATTCTACAGTTTATAGTTAATAGGCGTGTTCTCAGGGTAGTCTACATGTATTATTTTGAAAATTTACGAGTAGTTTGGTGTCTTTACATCAGTGTACTGCATTATTCCGATAATTTATGGCCATATTGCAAATCTGTAGACTATTTATTATGAACCAAAGCACGTCAGGGGGAGTGTTTTGTATCAGCATAATAAACTATGTGAAATCCATTACTAAATAAATTGTTCCAATTACCCACTGAAAATAAATAAAGTACACTCCTTCCTCTCTCCAGGAGCTGGACACAGACTCATTCCATTTCCCCCTATTTTTCCCCTGTCCACTATGGGACGACAGCGCCCTCTGGTGGCAGTACTGTGTCTTGGTCAGTTCGACTCTGAACCTCACGGTGAACACACTGGATGTAGGTACTGCATATGACAACTCAAATTGTTTAAATAATCACTGCATGCAAAATAAAGACTTATGTGCATGTTATGCAGCAGCCCAGCACAGGGTTAGTCCTTTTCCCGCCAATTCCAAGGAAGAGGTGGTGGTTGGAGGATTTAGGTTAGTGGAGGTGGCCAAAGCGATCTTCTTCCCGCCAAAATTTTCCCGCCATTTTCTTAGAATTGTGGAGGTAGCCCAAGTGACCTTTCTTGCCAAAATTACCCGCTATTTTGTGGGGGAGAGGTTGGGAGGAGTTGGGAGGGGAGGTAATTTTTGAAAATTTGTGGTATATTGCTATGGTACCAAACTGGTGAGGTCATCGGACCCTAGGCTTACACACTACTTAATCTAACTTAAACTAACTTACGATAAGGACAGCAAACGCTCACACCCATACCTGAGGAAGGACTTGAACCTCCGACAGGGGGAGTCGCGCGATCCTAGGCAAGGCGCCCGAGACCGCGTGGCTACCCAGCGCGGTTGGAAGAGCAGGGTGTTTGGTTAGTGGAGGTAGTCCAATTCACCTATTTTCCCATCAAAATTTGAAGTTCCCGCTATAACGTCGTTGCAACATTGCTCTTAAAATAATTTGGCAACAGTATAGTGTGCGGCCGTAGTGGCCTTATCCTCCGACGGTATTATACGCCTAAAAGTAGAAAGCCATATTTAATGTGGCACTGAAAGTTAAGATCGTAGGATAGAATAGGAGCTTTCTTAAAGTGGTAGGTAATGGACTTATCCGTGTCTTGAAATTCTTGTTTTAGTGTCTTGTGTTGTGACTACAGTGTTTAAATCAGTTCCTAGCGTTGCTGAAGTGATCAACAGTCTACGGAATATGAAATGTAGAGTAAACCAAAGAAAGGCGAAACTAGGAGTTTTTAGTGTTTGCCATAGTACTTGTGGACAGCAGCAAGTAGCACAGTTCTTTAAACAATAAACACAGTAAAAGTGAGATCAGTGACAAACTGGTATCACATATTAGGTGAAGTAAAATGATTCTGCTAACGTGAAAACAAAATGGTACAATTTCACTGCTGCAATAGCACACTTCCAGCTCTCCCATGTGGTAAGAATGAAATGGCCACATCTATATTGGATGCTCTTGAAATAATTTGGCGACAATATAGGTGTGGCCGTACTGGCCTTATTCTCCGACGGTATTATACGCCTAAAAGTAGAAAAAAGAAAAAAAGAACGGCATCGTCATTGTGAACGTAGTGACAATTGTACTGTGGATTTGGTAACTGATTGGAATCTCCATAGTACGGTTTTGTGAGAGTTTATAATCGGCTTTGCATCTCGTAGCGATTTTGATTTAACTCGTGCTTTTCACGAATCATTGTGCTGCCCACGAATCACGGATTACCGGCCTTTGTTGTGCACTGTTGCAGCACCAAGCGTGCACATTCCCACTGCACAAATACTGTTGGCGTGGATCCCAGAAGCTGACCGGACAGCGGGGCCGTGGTTAGCACGGCTCGGGGCGCCATTAGACGGGGCAGGCGCGCGTGCTGATGGGCAGCGTGTGGCTGGCCGCTAATAAGACACGTGGCGGTGGCGCCCGTCCCGGCGCTCACGGTGAGCGCGTCTGCCGCAGATAACGCTGAACCAACCCACTGCCACTCCGGGCCATGATCACTTAGCGCCGCGATAAACCTACCGCAAGTCACGACCGCCTCGCTCCTGCCGCTGCCTTGTAATTATCCCCGCGTTATTACTTTCGGTGTAGCTACCAAGTGGCAGTGGGCGGGCTTGTCTACTGTCGCTCTTAATTTTAATGCGTAACGCTAGCGGCAGTCTCCCGCCTCAGCAGATCGCGCTAATGTACGCCGGCGCACTGGCGCTCGGTCTAGAGGGGGTAGTCGTTTCGAATCCTGGTAGCGGCAGAAGTTTTCATCGCTAGACAGCCTGCTCGTTAAGATGCATCTTGACCACTGTATGCAATGTGCGGAATAGACCACTAGATGTCAGTAAGAAAGAAGGGAGGGGGGGGGGGGGTGTGTTCTGATGCCTGAAGAGGGGCAGTAACAGCTGAATGGGTAGAACAGGAGAGGTCATTGACTTCGATTGGGAATTTGTGATTAGATGTCATCTAGTAACAGATTCCGCAGGGACATATCGGTCCCTCTAGAGCTACTCAAGTCAACAGGTGGTGATGTGGTTGAGAAGTGGAGACGTGAAGGGCATGTCCGAAAGAACAGATACATTCTTCATATACACTACTGGCCATTAAAATTGCTACACCAAGAAGAAATGCAGATGATAAACGGGTATTCATTGGACAAATATATTACACTAGAACTGACATGCCATTACATTTTCACGCGATTTGGGTACATACATTCTGAGGAATCAGTACCAGAACAACCACCTCTGGCCGTAATAAAGGCCTTGATACGGCTGGGCATTGAGTTAAACAGAGCTTGGATGAGGTGTACAGGTACAGCTGCCCATGCAGCTTCAACACGATACCACAGTTCATCAAGAGTAGTATTGTGACGAGCCAGTTGCTCGGCCACCATTGACCAGACATTTTCAATTGGTGAGACATCTGGAGAATGTGCAGGAAGGGGAGCAGTCGAACATTTTCTGTATCCAGAAAGGCCCGTACAGGACTTGTAACATGCGGTCGTGCATTATCCTGCTGAAATATAGGGTTTCGCAGGGATCGAATGAAGAGTACAGACACGGGTCGTAACACATCTGAAAGATAATGTCCACTGTTCAAAGTGCCGTCAATGCGAACAAGAGATGACCGAGACGTGTAACCAATGGCACTCCATACCATCACACCGGGTGATACGCCAGTATGGCGATGACGAATACACGCTTCTAATGTGCGTTCACAGGGATTTCGCCAAACACGGATAGGACCATCATGATTCTGTAAACAGAACCAGGATTCATCCGAAAAAATGACGTTTTGCCATTCGTGCACCCAGGTTCGTCGTTGAGTACACCATCGCAGGCACTCCTGTCTGTGATGCAGCGTCATGGGTAACCGCAGTCATGGTCTCCGAGCTGGTAGTCCATGCTACTGCAAACGTTGTCGAACTGTTCCTGCAGATGGTTGTTGTCTTGCAAACGTCCCCATCTGTTGACTCAGGGATCGAGAGTCGCTGCAAGATCCGTTACAGCCACGCGGATAGGATGCCTGTCATCTCGACTGCTAGTGATACGAGGCCCTTGGGATCCAGCACCGCGTTTCGTATTACCCTCCTGAACCCACCGATTCTCTATTCTACTAACAGTCATTGGATCTCGACCAACGCGAACAGCAATGTCGCGATACGATAAACCGCAATCGCGATAGGCTACAGTACGAACTTTATCAAAGTCGGAAACGTTACGGTACGCATTTCTCCTCCTTACACGAGGCATCACAACAACGTTTCACCAGGCAACGCCGGTCAACTGCTGTTTGTGTATGAGAAATCGGTTGGAAACTTTCCCCATGCCAGCACCGGCGCCAACCTTGTGTGAATGCTCTGAAAAGCTAATCAGTTGCATATCACATCATCTTCTTGCTGTCGGTTAAATTTCGCGTCTGTAGCACGCCATCTTCGTGGTGTAGCAATTTTAATGGCCAGTACTGTAGTTAAGGCTAACCGGCCTTTGACCTTCTTCTTCCGTGCTGGATGCACACACATTGCCCGAACTCTTACGGGACTCGGTAAGATTGTCTGCCGCAAGTAATGAGTGTAATGGGCAGGGGCGCTCCGAATGTAGTGTGTGGACGTTATGTTGGGAGTGTGGGTCTCACGGGGAGCGTGCTAGGGATAAGTCCCTGCAGTCGTACTATCCTCCATGCCCTCGGTGGCTCAGGTGGATAGAGCGTCTGCCATGTAAGCAGGAGATCCCGGGTTCGAGTCCCGGTGGGGACACACATCTTCAACTGTCCCCGCTGATGTATAACAGCCCCTGTAGACAGCTTAGGGTCTTGATTTCATTATCATTTCAAGACCAAGCAGACCTCATGTACTGGTGGACATTGGTTGTTGAGCGTTGCAGAAAGTCATAGTAAAAGAAAGTGCATGAAGTTATCGGAAGAAATGACTTGTGAGTTCAAAAGTGCTTCCAGAGTCCAGCTGGCACAATAATTGTGCTTAGAAACTTAATAATAACGGGGTAGATTGGTTGAGCAGCTCCGCATAATCTACAAATTTCTGTAAACAATGCTAAGCGACGCTGCAAATGGTGTAAACAGCGACGTCACTGGAAAGTGGATGACTGGAAGCGGATTATCTGGAGCGATGAATCGCACTATACCCTGCGGCCTTCGAATCGAAGGGTTTGCGTTTTTACCTGTCATCAGGATGTTACCTGAAATCATGTGTAGTGATGCCATTGAAGCACAGAGGAGACGGTTTTACGGCACGGAGGTATTTTTCTTGTTTAGCGTGTGATCCTCGAATTGTGCAAGAAAAATGAGGAATGATATGAACAAATTTTATAGCATTCTCTGCTACGCACAGTAAAGGAACATTTCGGAGGCAATGGTTGTTTCTATCAGCACGGCAATGCACGTTGCCATAAGCGTCAAGAGCGAGACAATGCTTTTTCGACAATATAGTTCCTGAAATGGACCAGCCTGCCGGGATTTTCGACCTGAACTACACGGTCCTACTTTGGGGTGAATTAGAAAGTCGACTTTGTTCCAGACCGCAGCGTTTATGTCACTACCGTCTGTAGAGCTCTTGTATCGTAGGCTGAACTGTCCACCATGTTTTTCCCAAATCTGAAGATTGGGCAATGTTTACTTTGTAGGTGCTTAATCTATTCACGCAACTCTTTACAATATTTCTTGTAAAGTGTTTGCTATTACATGTATGAAGTGTACCGAACAGTAATTAATGTGCATAGAGGTATTGAGAACAGCCTTTAGATAAATTGAAACGTAATAGCACACAACTACAGAAACGTAGCTTCCGAACTTGTGTGGTAGTTTGTAAATATTAAATGTAATGAGTCAAGAAATCGGAACCAGTGCCTTCAGATATGGGTGTTATGTAGTAAGAACATCTGCCTATTTACTAGTTTCTGCCAGCAAAAGGCATTTGAAAAAGTGGTGTTTATTTTTTTATTGTAAGAAGGTACTATTGTGCGTCTGGAGCAGTAACAATCTGTGCCTATTTACTTGTTTCTGCCAATATAAAGGCATTTGCATAAGTGGTGTTTATTTTTTAATTGTAAGAAGGTACTATTTTGCATCTGGAATTCATGCTACTATTAAATGTCGTTATTAGCACAAAAATAAGACAGAAAATTGGTTGTTTATGGAGTTATGGTAAAGCTCCATCCTTAGGAAGGTTATGTTACATGTGCAGATTCCATAATCACTCGTCCTACCATAGTTATAAGGGTGGACCATTTTAATCCATAATGTGGAATAAATCGAGATACAGATGAGATACAGCAAAATACTGTAGATAAAAGTTGCAGGTCTCAAAGAAAGTCACGCATTGAAACTAACGGCTGTGACCATGAACGTGATTTTCAAGGTCATTTGGAGGCTACAGTCGTTTTTGTTTTTTAAAACTGGAACCAGAATATTTGGTTTACCGTTTGAAAAGAGTAGTAAATTTTACGTAGAAGATGATACATTATTCAAGGTCATGGCAAAGTTCAATAAAGGTCAAATAAGCAAATAATCTTTTAGTTCTAGAAGAGGCTAACACGGAACGGATGGGGGGTGCAGCAAAACATGTACAATGTTGGATGCAAACTGGAAGGGTCATAATGGGTCACGTATCTTTACCAATAACCATGATGTTCAAGGTAATTTTCGAAGGTCATTCGAAGGTGGAGTTTTGTTCCCTGAAAACGGCTACTCGTGACGTCGAATTTGGAAACAGCGAACAGGGGTTTAAACTGTAAATTTCAATTTACGTATTTATTGGCAAAAATAAAAACATCACAACTTATAAACGTTATTGTGGCTTTTGCGAGACAGAAGAAACATAAATAAAACGTAGATCGTTGATTAACAAGTCGTCGAGTGAGTCCCTCACTTCTCATTCCTCGGGATGTCTTTTCCAATTTCCACTTAACATTGTATTTCGCTGTACCCCTCTTCTATTTCAAGTTAATTTCTATTAGAATAAAAAACGTTCTTGCCTCTTTGACTGTGGCTGAACCTAGCCATGACCCTCAATAATGTACCATTTCATACATAAAATTTGCCACTTTTTTTCAAATCTTAAATCAAATATTAAGATTATCATTTAAAAAGTGAAAAACCGCCCAGTCACCCTGAAAATCACACTCAAGACTACGGCCATTAATAGCAATGTGTGATCCTATTTGGCACATACAAATTTTATCTAAAACACTTTGCTATGTTT
Organism: Schistocerca gregaria; assembly: GCF_023897955.1. NCBI lineage: Eukaryota > Metazoa > Arthropoda > Insecta > Orthoptera > Acrididae > Schistocerca > Schistocerca gregaria. Next base: position 370,398,509 of record NC_064922.1, read on the forward strand.
CTTCTCCATCCCGAGTCATGCCCCATTATGAATTAAAATGGTCCCCCTACGTAAGAAATGGGGTTAAGTGTTATTCAGTTTGTGTATGTATGTTTATGATAACAGTGTATAAATACATAACAATAAATATTCCTCTCCAGGTTGCTAACTGCGAAAACATTTTTCGAACAGAAAATTTTTATGACGAACTACTTGAGCATAGAATTCGACTGGGGGAAGAAACGTAATTGATTAGAACTGGTTTCGTGTGTATAAGTACTTTCATTAACAAATACTTGCAGTAGACAATTAAGAGCCGGGTCCTGGTTCCCAGCTGTCTCCGCGGCAATTTATGGTCATCTTTTTCTTCGTTCGGGATCGCTTGGAAATCTAAACTCGCGAAAATCATTTTTGCAATGGCTAGTGCAGTTCACAGTTGAGCAGCCACCCATATTTACTATGAATCCTTCAATGCATTTAATTAGGATCCTTCACTCGCTTCGTGACTGATATGTAAACAAGTACGAATATCCTACACTTTGTGGAAAACATGGTACAACAATAAAAACCTTCTCTTGTTTTGACTCTTGAGGAAGAATGGGCAGCCATTCCTCCACAGGCATTCAGACACCTCAATGAAAGTAGGTGCGAAGAGTGGAAGCACCCCACATTAATGTCCAGTAATAAGTGTGCAGTTACTTTTGATCAGACAGTATACGGTAGATATGGTGTCTAATGACTTGACAATGTGACTGCTAAGTTAAAACCTTTGGCATATGATGCAGTTACCTGCAGTGTAAAGGCCTCTAAGAAATCTGCACGTCCGTGTGCTTAGCTCAGTGGTTCCGCCGGCACGTAGATAAGATAGAGTTAGCCGCCCTCTACAACAAAAACAACAACAAAACCTGAGTTAATAGAACGACGACGAACTTGAATAAGCGTCATAAGACGTCCAGCCTGAACACATGGAACGAACAATCCCGAGCAAAATGAGATAAAAAAAGTGGTTCCATGCTTGCCTCCCACGCAGCGGGCCCGTGTTCGATTCTCCGCTATTGGACTGGTTTTTGTGTTGTCCTCGTAATCATTTCGTCCTTATCACCGGCATCACGGCACGCGAGCCGGCCAATGTGGCGTCGACTGTAGTAACTCGACGGCCGAACTTCCTCGGATGGAGCCTCCCGGCCTGCAGTGTCATACGATCATTTCATTTGTCAAGTAAAACTGTGAATTACGAAAAACATTAAAAGTAACAGAGGGTGTTGTACCTTGGAACGCTTGGCAAACCTGCACCTTTAGCTAGCTCCGTCATAAAAGCCAAATATATTTTCTTGTTCCATTTGAAATGATAGTATCTACTTTTTTTGTGGTGCACTGTTTTTTACAAAAATTTCTCTGTAAAACTAAGAATTTTCCGAATGTGAAAAACTGTTCCGAGGTTCAACATTGTCATGTACCTAGGAACAAATACGTTAATCCCGTCCACGAGCCCTGACGGACCCATAGTTACCTAACGACCGCCGTGTCGTCATGTACCAGGGTGTCAGTGGCTGCGGTATGGAGGGGCGGGGATGCTCAGCAGACCGTTCTCCCGGCCGTTGTCAGTTTTCGTGATCTGGAGCCGCCACTACTTGACTTCTTAGGTAATAGAACCCAGTACGTTGTCCTCGATGGTTAGTGTTGATGGGAGGTGAGGGTTTCATCTGGAGTGCCCCAGCGAAGTGTGGTAGGTCCGCTGTTGTTTTCTATGTACATAATCTTCTGGATAGGGTGGATAGCAGTGTGCGGCTGTTTGCTGATGATGCTGTGGTGTACTGGAAGGTGTCGTCGTTGAGTGACTGTAGGAGGATACGAGATGACTTGGACAGGATTTGTGATTGGTGTAAAGAATGGCAGCTATAGATAAATGTAAATTAATGCAGATGAATAGGAAAAAGAATCCCGTAATGTCTGAATACTCAATTAGTAGTGTAGCGCTTGACACAGTCACGTCGATTAAATATTTGGGCGTAACATTGCAGAGCGATATGAAGTGGGACAAGCATGTAATGGCAGTTGTGGGGAAGGCGGATTGTCGTCTTCGGTTCATTCGTAGAATTTTGAGATGATGTGGTTCATCTGTAAAGGAGACCGCTTATAAAACACTAATACGACCTATTCTTGAGTACTGCTCGAGCGTTTGGGAGGACATAGAAGCAATTCAGAGGAGGGCTGCTAGATTTGTTACTGGTTGGTTTGGTCATCACTCGAGTGTTACGGAAATGCTTCAGTAACTTGGGTGGGAGACTCTAGACGAAAGGAGGCGTTCTTTTCGTGAATCGCTACTGAGGAAATTTAGAGAACCAGCATTTGATGCTGTGTGCAGTACAATTTTACTGCCGCCAACTATAGACCACAAAGATAAGATAAGAGAGATTAGAGCTCGTACAGAGGCATATAGGCAGTCATTTTTCCCTCTTTCTGTTTGGGAGTGGAACAGGGAGAGAAGATGCTAGTTGTGGGACAAGGTACCCTCCGCCACGCATCGTATGGTGGATTGTGGAGTATGTATGTAGAAGGAGATGTAGACTACTCTGGCATCACGAGGCTGAGTGCGCACCGTTCCATTCTATCCACAAAGCAGAAATCGCTGGCAGGGGAATCGAAGGCGGTTCCTTCGGATGGCAGGCAGCCACACTGAGGAACAAATAATATCTTCCTTTAAAACTGTTGCAATTCTTTTTAGTAGTCTTACATGTTAATTACTATTACGAAAGAAAGGAAGCTATGTTATAAGATATATACTGACGTCGTAAGCTTTCTTTAGGACAGAGTACGCGACACGACTGGAAGCATCCCTGATTTTATTTTCTGGGGTGTTTGAAGAGAACGGCACTGACGATTACTTTACAGTCAACAAAGGCAGCAGTCCGCCACATTCCCAAACGCGTTCGTTGGTTATCTCTCTTGGCCCCAGCAGATGGGAAAAACTCACGCAAAATTTCCCGGCGCCCAGTGAGCCAACGGACGGCGGGTTCGTGGAAACAGGCGATGAAATCAGATAAAAGCTGGCGATTTGCGTCTCCTAGTGAGCGTGTTGCGACGCATTGCTTGGATGTGGCGTTAATGAGGAAGAAGGCTGTGCGTTTTGGAAGCCAAAATCATAGGCCTCTCGAGGAAGTCGAGGGCACTTATAACACTACAGCTGCACCTTTCAGCTACACCTGCTTACAGTTTGTTTACCAAATGAGGTATTTAGATGCAGGAAGTGTTACCCTCTGGCAGGATTTTTATAGATTTGACCATGAAAAGCCTAAAGATGTTTGCTTATCGGACTAGAAAACAAATTTGGCATAAAAGAACAGGAAGGTATGTATTGAAATTTTGAAGAATGTTCTTAAACAATTGAGCTAACTAAGTGAAATAATAACGGTCGCCAGCCTAATTAGGCATACAAATGAAACACCTATCATTTAATTAATCAATAAACTATTAGCCTATTGAAACTTAACCTGTCTTCCATTTCCACAGGAGTGCAATGACCCCTTACACAAGCAGACATATCGTATAACGGATATGCACAGTTTCACTATCAATGTAAGCTTTCACACATAAAAGACACTTTAGTAATCACCACTCATAAATACCTTACCCTGTATAAGTTGTTTCAGCGTTACAGGCAGTGACAGTCAATGTTAAATAAAATCTGGGCTGGACCTGACCTGATTACAGCTGATTCTGTTCAATTAATATGTATAGATTAACATTCACTTGCAATAAAATGCACAGATTCATTAATTATTAAAGTTGTTACTACTTCCATAAATAAATAACTCACAGCAACTTTAATTCTTTAAGAACAAGAAGAAAGTGAGACCCCACAAACTGTTATGACACTTTCCTTCACATAAATACCACAAAATTCCAGATTTACTTCGCATTTAGTCCCTAAGTTCAGTGATTAAGCAAGTTTGTGCATTATTGGCATGACTGAGACACTCACAGTAAATTTTACTGTCATTAAAGAAAAAATACAAGTGGGAGATCATGAACCGATTTTATACTGACCACAAATTACACAAAGCTCAACAGTTATTCCAACTTCAGTTACTGTATTTCTTCAGCAAATAGTAATGATTATTTTTTTAGAAAATCAAATGTGGAGTTCTGTAATCTTAACTGTCTCAACGAAACACTATGAACATAATTTTCTCTGATAAATAGCAGAATACACACTTTAGACACCTTTCCACTCACCTTGCATGCTTTACAGGACATGTATGCAGCATATTTCTTCAACAGGTAACATAAGATTTTTTACCTTCAAAACTGGCTTTTTTAAAAGAGTAATATGTAACTAATCCAAAGTAATTCTTTTATCTGTTCATTGTGTGTACAATTAATAAACTTTTCAAACTGATTTTAGGTAGACAAACTTTGAAATGGAAACTTTAAATGATGTTAATCAGTTACTAGAAATCATTCACAAAAGCAAAATTACTTCTTCCCTTGTTATCCAGAAAATTCAAGTCAATTTAAAAAAAAAGTCTTTCACTAAATTAAATAATCAAATGAAAGCCAATCATTTAAGCAGCACTGTTCATTAATTGTAACACTCGTAAAACTGTGGTTACGAGGAGGGGACCCTATAAGGTTCCATGACGAGGAACAAATCAGGGTTGTTACACATGTTTAAAAGTATGTACCTTATTATTGAAATCCTTTGGTACAGTTGCCGATTCTCGCTTTACAAAGGATTAACTTCTCCCCTCTGGGGAAAACTATTGCGCAATATTGTGGCGAGGAAGTAACGGCAGGTGAACATTCCGGTGGAAGTGTATTGCTCTGTTATAGTCTTCTTGGCGACGTTCTTCCACATTTATAATCTTCTCCAGTATTAGAGCAACATTTTAAAATTAGTCACCCACCCGAGGCTTTCCTTCCGATTACAGATAATGCAAGCCTCGCTCGGCAATTGCACTGTTCACTCCACTGTGGCTACCCTCAGACTGTCTTCCTAGCCCAGCTTTTGCCTCGCCCCAGACACGTTTTGCGCGACAAAACTTACTTCTGATTAAGAAGGGAAGCACTGCGGGTTTTAAGTTAATTTACTACAAAAATTCCTAAGTGAGAATCAGCGTACGTAAGTTTTAAACAATCTTTCCTTACAAAACATTAAATATGCACCTATTGATAAGTTAGCAAAATGTTGTTTAACAAAATTCCAGTTACATGTAATAAGTTTCGTTTCCCTCCAAGTGAGGTAAAGTATTTAACCAACGAAGAGGAACCATTACATACAATTTAACAAGACATCAAAGTTTTTACAAAGAAAGGAGTATACACTTTTATACAGTATAGAACTAATCATACAATAATTACAGGAGCTCAACGATGGACTGTTGAACAAAACAGAAAGCAAAATGAATCAGCAGAAAGTATATAGTTTCTCAACTGTGGTGTTACTCACTAGACTACGCAAAGCGCCTCTCCGAAGCGCACACCCATTCCAGTTGCGTCAGGTAAAGCATTTCTACTGACATCAGCTGCGAAACTACATTAGTAGTCTTTGCACTGTGAAAAGAACTGTGCTTGCGTTGTTATTAGGGACTTAGATATTCATCTCTTCTGGTAACAGTTCTGACACGTTTTCCTTCACACGTTGAATAATCTATTGATACATCTTTTTACTAAAAATCAAATGTCGGTTGTCTTTTATAATATGCGCTTTCGTTTATAATATACTTCACCAACGCTTATATGCAGGGTGGTCAGGATCAGTCTGAAAAATTTGCAAGGGTGTTGCAGAGTAGGTTGCCGGAGAAACAATTGTTTCGAAAAAAAATTTGACACGTTGCACCTTTCGCGAATTAATTAGCATGTGAGTTAGCCAATCAGGCTCTCACGTGCGGAAATTCAAGGGGCACGCCAGAAAAAATTTGTGTCAGTTGTTCTCATAGCATAGATAATAGCCCACGAGACTGCTCAACCTTTATTGTTCTCATAGCATTGATAATAGCCCACGAGGCTGCTCAACCTTTGGTTACTAGCGACCCATGCCTCATTTTTGTATCGCTCTCTTGCTCGGATTTAGGAAACAAAACGACGAACACGTTTGGCTACACTGTTTCCCGCGCGCTTCTTGAATTTACCTGCGCCACGGCAGTCTTTGGTTGTAGAAATATGCATTTCAGCTGCTTTGGAAACGGTCCGCCTCGGGAATAACCTCTTCGTTATTGTGGAAATCACTGGTTCCATCATCCGAGGAATGAAGAATAAGCCACTGGGTGCTACGTCCGGAGAATATTGGAGGAGAGTGAGGTAAAATTTGGAAGCACAAAGAAGCAGAATGTGTGTATGTCCTGTGTAGAATTAGCTGGCATTGTCGTGGAGAACTGTTGTAAACTTGATGCAACTGAGCATGGATTGTTCCAGCCGGTTTCTTTTACATCATGCAGCAGCGTGCTACGCTGCTGTAGCGAGGGTATTTCTGTGTGCAACTAATTGCTTGATTTCCCGTCCGTAGCTGTTAAAACACTGAGACAATCGGTGTAAGACGGCTAACAACGGGTCCGCGCCTACTCGTCATCACCGATTTCGTTCAGATTTATGGTATGTCGAGGGTTGGCCAAAAATGAAAGCCACAGGAGTAGGAAATCCAGGTGGACAAGCGTCTAGAAAAAAGTGGCACCTTTGGTGTCGGTCGGGCGCGGCATGTGCTGTTCATGTCAGCGTAGTTCCCGGACCACGGTAGGCGTTGCGGAAAGAGTGCAAACGGTAATCCGGGAGTCGCAGGATCATGTCCCTAAGCGGCAACTTATTTTTATTTTATAATTTTAGGTGAATAACACATCAAGTAAGCCGAAATTATCCTCAATATTTTGTACTTATTAATATTTTCATAAAAGACATTAAAATAAAAGAAAAAGTAAAATCTGGATTGCAAATAAATTTGCAAGGAAGGTTTGCTCTTATGGAGTTCACGAGGGCCCTGCAAATAACTTGCCAAGAAGAGGTCGTAATTACGACGTACAGTGCTTCATATTCTCTTAGTTTGATTTTGACCTTCGAACAGACTTCGGCACGGGAATAATAGGTTCCCGGTGCAGATTGTATGAAATCGAACTTGCTAGCTCTCGATACCAAACGCACTCCGCTAGCGCAATTTTGCGACGTTTGCTTTTATTGTCAGGTAAACAATTTGATCAAAAACTTATCGAGAGAGGAAAACCAATCACATCCTGAGAAGACTGTATCAGAATATACTCCATTACATCACCAGCTATTCTCGCCAATATTTGGCGAAATGATGCGTTACCGGTACGCGTTCTTTGCTCCCAAACAGCGCGATCATTCGGATTTTATGGATGTAAACCAAGTTTGTTTCTCTATAGAAACATTAATACAACCATGGTATTGTAAAACGTGTGCATGATGCCGTGAAAATCACTGCTTCCCCAGTTTTACGACGAATATCAGCCCAGCACCAGTAAATCATCAACTGTAAAATAATAAAAGTATCCAACTTCAAATACGAAGTTCTCGTATATGCTTTACAATCCCTTCCCGGAAATTTATTTGCAATCCCAAATTTTCCTTTGCCTTTCCTATTCATACCTTTTACGAAAATATTAAAAAATACAGTGCACTGAGCATTACTTCGATTTATTTGCGCTGTCAGTCACGTAAAAAGTAAAAATTAAAAGAGAGTTTCCACATAGTGACTTCAACCGGCGATCCTCGAATTACCTTTATGTACTCTTCGTTCTGCGCCAGAGGCTGCGCGGAAACTTACGAGTTAATCGTTTAGCCTCTGGAGAGCCAAGGGACGCCGACCGGCCGCCGTGTCATCCTCTGCTATGCGGCGTCATGCACACGCGGTATGACGTGGCATGTGGTCAGCGCACCGCTCTCCCTATCGTTTTGCCGACTTCCTAGACATTGAAGCCGTTAATTCTCAAGCAAGTAGCTCCTCAGTTGACAATATGAGGTTGAATGCGCTCCATACCGGTGTGCCCACCGAAGTAATAGCACTGGGAATCGAACCAGCGTCCTCCACATGGCAGTCATTTGCGCTGAGCACTCATATGAGCTAAGATAAATGGTTCATCACTTGACCGACCCGCGTTAAAAATACTGTTTTTTCCCAAATACTTGGCCATCTGCAACTTCTCGTTCTGTCACTTTCATTTCTGGCCAACCCCTGAATATACCGCAAATCTGGACGACGTCGGTCACAACGAGGAGGCACGGATCACTTGTGAGTGTGACCAGGGCGCGGTGTGCTACGAGCTTCCAGTTCAAACTGGAAAGCTCTGGATGCATGCTTTCCCCTAACTGGAACTCTTTCTGAAAATGTTGTTGGTGGGCACAACTTTCACGAAAGCAATATTTGCCATTGATGGATAGCTATATCGTCCGCGAATTACTCGTAACACTCTTGGTAGAATTTAATATGTAGTCTGCGCGATGAAGCCATTGGATGGAGAGTAAGAACGTCCGAAGCAATCAGAGGATATCGTGAAGTGGTGTGACCGCAACGGGAGATTAGCTTTCTGCGTTCCCTCCTTCCGTGCGCACGATGCAAGCCTTGCTGGAATTCCAAGTATCAGGTCATCTGAATGACGAGTAACGGGGGCAATCAGAACCAACGAGCAATTAAGGCCTACAGCAGCAGTTACGCTTTGGTAGAAAAAGATCATTCCGCCTACAAATAGATAAGCTCTCGCAGGCTCGTTCTACAAAGTGAATCTGTAATACATTAAGCGAGATGGGAAGCGCAGACATATATTGTATACTCTATGTTAAGAAGATTAGGTTTTATCGTCATGTTGACGATGACATCATTAGATTTCGCATACGCCATCAGAGGGGAAGGAAATCGGACATGCCCTTTTTAAACGAACAATTTCGGCATTTGCTGTAAGCGACTTAAGAAAATCACAGAAAACCCAAATCTGACTGGAGTGATGAGGTTGATGGGGATCTGAAACACGCTCCTCCAGAAAACGATCCCAGAGCCGGCACCACATCTTACGGGGTGACAATTACTGTACTATGTGAAATAATATCATCATAACTTATGAACAGTTTGCGTTAGGACGTTCAAATTGCACGATTGGCCGCGGAGCATGATGGGAAATATTATGCGCATTATGATTTGGTTGATCGATGAAGCCCACTTTCATTTGGATAGGTTTGTCAATAAGCAAAACTGGCGCCTGATTGTGTGGCGTGCAGCGTCCAGTCACGGAATGGTCAGTGCGATATTCCTTGATGGCACGGTGGCTACCGAATGGGACATGAAGGTTTTGGAAGATGATTTCACTCCCATTATCCAAAGTGACACCGAAATTGACAAAATGTGGTTCATTCAAGACGCAGCTCGACCCCATCGAAGCACGAGAGTTGTGTCCTGGAGGAGCACTTTGGGGACCGCCTTCTGGCTCTGGGGTATACAGAGGCCCCTGGCATGGGCCTGGATTGGCCGCCAAATTCTCCAGATCTGAACACATGCAACTCCTTTTTGTGGGGCTATACTAGAGATAAGGTGTACAGCAATAATCCCAAAAACATTGTTGAGCTGGAAACAGCCATTCAGGAGACCATTGACAGCATCTATGCTCCGGCACATCAGCGTATCATGAAGAATTTCGCTGTTCGTGTGCACTAACATCATCGCCAATGATGGCAGGCATACCGAACATGTCATAATCGAAATACGAATATCTGTGGTGACGTTTACGTGTTGAATAAAGTGTGTGCATGCCGTAGTTCGTAATTAATTCAGATTTTTTTTCATACAGTTCAATAAATGTTACCCTGTACTTGCATACCACTTTAGTAAGAGAAGTGAGCTGGCTATTCAATAACCGTGATGTCCTTGTGTCGGAGGTACTAGTTCATCAGGGAAGCAGTGTGTGGCTGGCCGAGCATTACTATCCATCGGATGAAATATGGGTCTATTGCACCACGAAATAAATGTGCATACCATTTTAGGATGTCATCCCTGCAAACCGCAGGTGTTATGTACTGTGGGAAACACATCCCATGGAATTCGTTTTTCTAAGGAGATGCCACCTCTAACGAAGAAAAGCAGTTGTGCCACCGAATCCACAATTGCGTCACGAAGGAATTATCCGAATGGTACGGAAATGGGTAGAAGTGATCTGCATGTATAGATAAACAAATGATTACAATTTCATAAAAAGTAGATGATTTATTCAAGAAACAAAATTTCATAAACTGAGCAAGTCAATAGCGCGTTGGTCCACCTCTTGCCTTTATGTTCCCTTATTACGGCTTGGCATTGATTGATACAGCTGTTAGCTGCCCTCCTGAGGGATATTGTACCAAATTCTCTCCAACTGGCGCGTCAAATCGTCAAAATCCCGAGATGGTTGGAGAGCCCTGCCCATAATGCTCCTAACGTTCTCATTTCACTTTGGGGTGAGATCCGGACACCTTGCTGGCCAAGGCAGCATTTGTCGAGCACAAAGATAAGCAGTACAAACTCTTGGCGTGTGCAGACGGGCATTGTCTTGCTGAAATGTTAAGCTCAGGATGGCTTGCCATGAAGGGCAACAAAACGAGACGAAGACGTAAAGGTGCCGCGGATGACAGCCGTATAGATTACTGCTACATGTACGCACATCATATCTACCGATCTATCCCATTCGGATAATTCCTTAGCTGTGAGTCTTTTTTGTCTCAGAGTGTACTTGAATATGACAATATCCCTATTTTTTGGGTCGAGGGCACATCATATTCAAGTCTGAATGAATGGCAGAGGGGCAATTAATAGAATCAGATTTCACAGGGCAGGAATCTGACTTTCTTTTGCATCTAGACAGCCGTGTCTGGATACTGAAATCTTGGGCGTTATCGACTCAAGACTAGGCGACTGGTCCCCGAAACTCAGAAGCTTGAGGTGTTCACTTCTAGGCATGACACTGATGCTTTGGCCTTCCCCAACGAGCGTAAGTGCCTTGAAACGGACGGGAGGGGGAGCGAGTGCTAACAGTACATGAGAATATTTTAGTCAGCGCTTACAAAGATCATTTTGAAGTTTAGAGACTTGCCTTCAATTTCGTACCGACTTCAGCTATTCTCCCAGCACTATGAACAACATTGTGAGAGTCCTGGCATTAAGCAGCACTTACCAGAGAAGCACTGTCAGCAGAAGGACATGACTAACGTGAATGCCCGTGTTCTACTCATAAGGCAGTGTATCTGAAGAGTTGCAATGATTAAAACGCTTCCGGAAACTGCTTGTGCCTCGCGAAATTGAAGAGTGTGTCAGCAGCTCTACAAGGCGCAGGAGGCAGACAATTGGTCCTCTGGGGAGGGGGTGCTGTTTGATAGCATTACTGATTCATAATGTGGGAACACAGAGATCCGTAGTGTTTGACAAACTTATTCTTGCATTATAGAAAGCTTTTAACATTGTGCAAGTGCGTTTTCGTGCCCAGGTATAGACTTGTAATTAAGTTTTTTGTGACTAGGGATCTTTTTCGAGCTTAGTGGATGCATACATGGTTGATAAACTATGGAGACGGATCCCGCTTAGAAACAAAGCACCCAACTCGCTTTTACGACCATTGCCTAACACATCAAACACATCTTCCATTGCAAGCGTTATTACTCTTGATGATAGTGATGACAGCCAACCACGATTACAGTTATCAACATGAGGCCACAGCACAATTCTAATTAAAGTCGCTAGAGATTCCATTCAAGAGATATGTTGCTTTGTAGCTACCCATGAACACATTTTAAAGAAGTTTCACACATTTTAATAAATTAAAAAGCTCTGAAATGAATGGGGAAAACGCTGTTACGTAACGAATTAATATTTAGGGAGTGGCAGGAAGCTCTCGGTTCGTAAGCAAAAACCGCACACATCAATATTTACAAATATAGAAATTAAACAAGAAATATTAAGGGCGAGAGAGAGAGAGAGAGAGAGAGAGAGAGAGAGAGAGAGAGAGAGAGATGAGATTTATCTAATAAAGGTACACTGTTCAAAACGTGAAAGGTTACGTTACCAGTGGCATAGAAGGGTTGTGGCCTGATTGCGAATGTAATTCACGTTGCCATCGTGTTAGCGATGTATCCAACTGACGTAACTAGCGCGCAACGATACTGTAAACTGTTTTTCTCGACGAAACTGGCAGCTACCCCAGAACGTCTGAGATCTTAGGCAATCAGATAAGCAACTACAGCACGGCACCTAACCTGTAGCTTCATGAGGCCTGAAGGCTGTTTGTACTAAATGTGGAAACACCCTTGTTTCTCGACCAGCAAACTGAGGCCGACAGCTAGCTTTGGATGCTCTTTGAAACTTCAGCACTCACAAGAAACGGTCGTTTGTGCAGAGACGGACTAATTTTTACAGTGAACCCAGGGTAGTTTATTTACACAGCTTTGCAGCTTTTGGGGGGCTACCCGGACTTGCTAGGTTGGCAACAACTAGTGTCTTCTAGCTGTTGAACCGTGGCACTGGTGCATCCATACGCGGAGCGCCGTACAAGTTCTCACGAGGGCTTACACTTAACGGAAAACGCCATTTTGGCGGAAATTACTAAGTTTTAAAGAATTGAAATAATGATACGCAAACATCATGAAAAAATTTCTCTAAACGTATATATCATCTCCAGGTATTTTGCATCTTTCGTCTATCCACGTATAATATATTAAATTCATAAATAAAAAAACCAAGCACTCAGTAATAAATTGACATTTATACTGTATTTCTGGACGCAAAGAATTCCCGTGCTTTAATTACCGTGATTTATTGAATGTATCCACCATCAGAGAGTGTGGGATCACAGGTGGCCCCCTTCTCAGCTATCTGGAGATCGTGTGTGATGGAAAAGAGGGATTGGCGAGTTTTAATTAACGCTAGTAAGCTATATTTGCTTCTTTGGAAACCTGAAGTCTTTTAATTTTGGTGTAACTATAGAACCATGTAGTTTTGGACTGTTACTTTGTTTTTCGCTTATTTCTGTGGAGGCAGCAGGAAACCAGTTTGGAGGCGTGCGTGGATTGCTAGCAGCGGACAGTGACCATTCCAGTCGCCGGATCTTGGAATACAGCTGAATGCTTTTAGATTGCTTCAGGGTATTTTCCATTGGTATTGCAGTTATGATAATTCTGACCCTATCTCGCGGGCCAAGGCGATGCTTTTGACCCTCATTAAGACAGTAGAGGTATAACGATCCTGATTGTAGCACACGTTACATGTTACTTGTGCTGCCGCTTCCTGCTTCCTGTTATCTTTTACACACTGGTGTATGAACTATTAACTGCAGGCACACATTTCACTGAATTTGACTGGTCTCTAATGTACCAATGATCCGACTGACCCGTGCGAATTAGTGGGATGTATAGAAGCTCACCGAACAAAAGATTAGTCATCCCAGTCCGCACAGACAGATGAATCGTTAAATCCTTACAGACGGCGCAGCGTGCACAATGTCCCTACGTGAGCAGCAGCGATCAATGGGACATTTATGTTTCAAACGGATGTTGTACGTAAACATGGGTAAATGTACGAACTTGATAGAGTAACAATAGGGGGAATCGTGTTTCGCCGTGCCCATAGCAATACCGTGCGTGAAGTTACTGCATGTGTCCATGTTTCGCACTTCTACAGGCAAGGGTGTAACACACGTGACCACGAAAACGAAGTCAGAATCCTGGTAGGACTGAGATGCGTTTCGTGACTTGTGAATCAAAATCGCTTCCAACCCCGACATGAATTGCTGCAAGCAGTTAATGGACGTCGATCCCAACCTGTTAGCGAGAGACTGTTGCGCCTGGAAATACAATGAACATATGGAGTCAGTCACCTCGCAAGAGGCCATTGCCTACAAAGGCAAATAAAGACGACAACAACGATGTTCAACGAGATGGAAGAATATGTGACTGGTTTCCTGAACACTGCTCTACCCTATTACATCTCAACTGGCGCGAAAAATCACCTGACTTGAAAGTCTGTGGGGCACGTTGGAACAGCGGGTGGAACGCTGACATCAGTATCCCAGCAATTTGGTGGAACTGCGCAATCAAATCCTCAGCGAGTCGCTTAAACCGGATGCGACGTACCTGCACAACCTTGTGGACTCACTTCCTAATCAAATCCAGGCGGTTATCAAGTTCAGGGGTGGAATTTTACCCGGTGTTAAATGATGCTTGTAATTATTTCTTTAGAGGTGATCAATTTTTTGTCCGGTGAGATTATATGTCAGTGTATCTTTTCTTAAGGCGAGAACTTGTTTACCTTTCATGCCCATTCGGGGAAGCAGGTGCAACGCCAACCTACGCCAGGTTAGCCGTGTGCTAGAGTGAGTTGTGACGCTATTATTACCTAGGTATGATGCGATATATTGCCACATTACCGTCCATTGTGGCCGAGTAAGGAAGTTGTTCTTGGTGCTTTTCTACTTCTGGTGCGTTTGCTGCAGTCCAGGCCTACAATTCAGACCTGCTACTGTCATCCCTTCAGATATCTCCTAAAAATTGGCTCAGAACATTTACTTTTTCTGCTTATCATAGTTACTGTTTTACTTGTGTGTTTAACAATGTCATTTGAGCTTCAGTGTTAGTGATAGCAGTAACCAATGTTTACAGAACACATCTTAGTTTTCTTTGGGTTCTTTGTTAACTGTTGAGTACCGTATTTATTTTTTTAAATTTATTACCTCAGGTCAGGGTCTTTTATATCTTTTTTGCTTAAACTATTTAATTAAGTATAACTATCATCTCCCTTATTTTTATTGTAGCCAAATCTTACTAATTGTTGAAACTTGTGTTACAACAATGTAAATGCTCTTTTTAATTGTTTTCTCTCTTTCTATTATACACTGAAGCGTCAAAGAAACTGATATAGGCATGCATATTCAAACACAGAGATATGTAAACAGGCAGAATACGGCGCTGCGATCGGCAACGCCTATATAGGACAAAAAGTGCCTGGTGCAGTTGTTAGATCGGTTACTGCTGCTACAATGGCAATATGGCTCTTAGCACTATGGGAATTAACTTCTGAGGTCATCAGTCCCCTAGAACTTAGAACTACTTAAAGCTAACTAACCTAAGGACATCACACACATCCATGCACGAAGCAGGATTCGAACCTGCGACCGTAGCGGTCGCGCGGTTCCAGACTGTAGCGCCCAGAACCGCTCGGCCACCCCGGCTGGCTACAATGGCAGGTTATGAAGATTTAAGTGAGTTTGAACGTGGTGTCATAGTCGGCTCACGATCGAGAGACACAGCATCTCCGGGGATGAAGTGGGGATTTTCACGAGTGTACCGTGAATGTCACGAATCTGGTAAAACATCAAATCTCCGACATCGTTTCTGCCGGAAGAAGATCCAGCAAGAACGGGGCGAACGACGACTGAAGAGGAGTGCAACCCTTCCCCAAATTGCTGCAGATTTCAATGCTGAGCCATCAACAAGTGTCTGCGAACCATTCAACGTAACATCATCGATCTGGGCGTTCGGAGCCGAAGGCCCACTCGTGTGCCCTAGTTGACTGCACTACACAAAGCTTTACGTCTCGTCTGGGCCCGTCTACACCGACATTGGATTGTTGATGACTGGGAACACGTTGCGTGGTCGGACGAGTCTCATTTCAAATTGTATGAAGTGGAAGGACATGTACGGATATGGAGACAACCTCATGAATCCATGGTCCCTGCATGTCAGCAGAGGACTGTTCATGCTGGTGGAGGCTCTGTAATGGTGTGGGGCATGTGCTGTCTGAGTGTTATGGGACCCCTGATACGTCCACTGTGACAGGTGACACGTAGGTAAGCGTCCTGTCTGATCACCCGCATCCATTCATGTCCACTATGCATTCCGACGGACTTGGGCAATTCCAGCAGGACTATGCGACACCTCAGGCGTCCAAATTGTTACAGAGTGGCTCCAGGAATACTCTTCTGAGTTTAAACATTTCCGTTGGCCACTCTCGAGACACGAACTATATTGAGCATATCTGCGATGTCTTGCAACTCGTTGTTCAGAAGAGCTCTCCACCCACCCACACTCTTATGGGTTTATGGACAGCCCTGCAGGATTCATGGTGTCAATTCCATCCAGCAATACTTCAGACATTAGTCGAGTCCATGCCACGTCGTGTCGTGGCAGTTTCTGCGTGCTTGCGGGGTCCCTACACGATATTAGACAGGTGTACCAGTCTATTTGGCTTTTCAGTGTAGTTCTGCTCATTTGTTATCCTGAAAAAGTGTTATGCCTAGTTCAAGGCTCCAGTGGGTTGTTACGTCAACGTCTGTGGACCTAAGTATTTCAGAGGTGTATTTCCTTGATTGTGCTGATGGAAAAGTTATTTAATCAGTTCCACTTTTCAGTTGAGCACCTTTATCGCTTATTAATATCAACTGAGTACGTTGTGCACTTGTTGAACGTTGAGGTCCGTTTTGTACGAAATTCTTTAATGCGAAATTTTGTCATCTTTAGAGATCGCCTAGCTAATAAAATTGTTTGTGCAAGTAGCCTGCTTAAGAATTGTGGTTATTCATAGGCTAGCACATTACCACTTAAACCTACCTGCCTACTCCCTAGCATAGATTATATGTGATGTCATAAAAAGTATTCGCTGTTCCATGTTGCTTCCGTCTGACTCGAAAACCGTGTGCGAAATATGCACCACTACCTGGTGTATCTATCCCTCTCGCTTGCTCGCACGTTCATTATCGTTCGTGTGTAGAGATGGCGAAAACACGGCAGCAAATGGGTTTCTGCTTTCTCCATTTCAAGAGGTGCAATTCAGTTAACTGTGCAGCTTGATTTTCGCCGAGAGCACGAAATTGTGGTTTCCACAACGTAAAGAGCCTACGGATTCCGTATTACATACTATATCACGACTGACCTCCAGGATCGCATGATTTGACGACATTAAACCTTTTGGTGGTGTTTGTAAAAGATTCCGTCTACGTGCCTCCCAGCAACTTTGGGTCGACCGCTACGCCACGTAGCAGCGGTCAACGCAATTACGCCAGACATGCTTTAAAAAGTATGGCGCACGTCTGACTATCATCTGGATATTTTTAATGCGTGTGCTGTAGAGCACATTAAACATTTATGACAGGTAAATAATAAACGCGCCCGCATCTCGTGGTCGTGCGGTAGCGTTCTCGCTTCCCACGCCCGGGTTCGCGGCGGGGTCAGGGATTTTCTCTACCTCGTGATGGCTGGGTGTTGTGTGATGTCCTTAGGTTAGTGAGGTTCAAGTAGTTCTAAGTTCTAGGGGACTGATGACCATCGATGTTAAGTCCCATAGTGCTCAGAGAAATTTGAACCATTTGAACCTAAAACGCAAGTGTAAAGTGTATGATGTGTATGTATGGGTAGGAATGTAACCTTGTAAAACCGGAACGTTCTTTTGAATACAAAATCCTTGCAGTCCTGTGCGTACGTTGAAATTCAACCCCCTTTTTTTTGTCATACAGAAGATATAGTCTTGTGCAATCAGAGGAATGTTTTTGATATACACTGTATTTCCAATCTTAACATAATTTGTTTTTTACTCCGAAGTAGTGCGACCTACTATAAACCATTACCATCTACAAACCCGGCGTCTCTTCAGCGTGCAGTGAGCAGGCGTTGAGTGATTAAATTGTGCTCGTAGCGATGGATTCAGGACCGCAAGTTCCCCTCCACAGTTTGGAGAAATAATAAGGGGTCGCAGTGAAATGTATTGCGGGCTGCAGATCGTGGAGTAAGCCTTTCACTGCATACTTTGTGGGCCGTTTCCCATCATGATTAGTCGACCGGACAGTAGATACTGCCCACTGACACAGAACGCTGGAAACTGTACAGGCAGCCGTAGCCTTCTGGCCGCGTGACGCCGGGAAAACGGATGGGCTTCTGGTTCCAATAAAACGGGGACAGCGGGCAGTCACTACGATATAATGTATACACTGCAAATAAACGAAACGTGTCTTCCAAATATACTTCTGTTTAACCATCTTTGTTCTTATATTAAAAAGCGTTTATTTAGATTGGAATGTCATGGTCTCATATGCAAAGCACTAAACCGTCCAAGCTACACCCCTCAAATATGAAACATAGGGCTTAAATATGAAATATTTATGAATGAAGTTCTCG
Organism: Schistocerca gregaria; assembly: GCF_023897955.1. Lineage (NCBI taxonomy): Eukaryota > Metazoa > Arthropoda > Insecta > Orthoptera > Acrididae > Schistocerca > Schistocerca gregaria. The sequence continues at coordinate 370,416,608 of NC_064922.1, forward strand.
GTCGTAACATCTATGGAGTCCCTCACGGCTCCATCTTATAGCTCTTGTGTATATTTACTAGCTTCCTGCAGTAAAATTATTGGAAGCTTAGTTTGGTTTTCTTGCATATGACAAAAAAGTGACAATAAATTGGAAATCAGCACTTATGTATTCAGCCTGTTAATTTCTATAACACACAATGATTTACCGTCAAGAGCTGCTGATAAAATTTCTTCATTGAACAACCAATTTAGATCCACGGACCATGAGGTTTCTGTATGCCAGTGAAAGGAAATTAAAAGAGCTACAAAACTGAACGTCACTATCGCGCTACTCATGTACATGTTTACGTTGTATGTTAAGCTGTTATGATTGTAGTATACTGGTAGTAACATATGACACAAAAAATTTATAAGCGTGAGATATCGTACTGGAACTATCGATGTATGCAGACCTCTGGAACACTTTTTGTTCAACTGGTAAACATTAATAAGCTGTGAAGTCGGCAGTACATATAATGCCTTTGTTCGTAACGTTTATGCTGACTGTGAATATAACATGAATGAACGCACTGTTAGGCAAATTTATTATAATTGACGATGCAATTTATATTACTATTTGACCACAGGTAACTCCGTATAAATGCAATGTATTTGTGTTTTTCGTGATATCATTTTACGAAGTCTGTTAAAGTATTATGTGTCGTACTTTTATTTCCAGTGACGAAATAATGGATTGTGTTACAATGACGGAAAAAATCGCAACACAAAAAGCTAATGAAATTTGAAGAATACATTTGTCTAGGTAACACATTTAAGCGATTAACATTGCAAGAGCAAAGATAAATTTAAGCACGAGATGAGCCACTGCAAATGTGAAATGCTGGTACATTAATAACCTGTGTAACAGCCATGCAAACGTGCATGCATTGTGTTGCACAGGTGCCAGATGTCAGTTTGTGGAATGGCGTTCCATGCCTGTTGCACCTGGTCGGTCATTACAAGCACGGTTAATGCTTTTTGTGGATGACGCTACAGTTGTCGTCTGATGCTATCCCTTATGTGCTGTATTGCAGACACATCTGGTGATCGAGCAGGTCAAGGCAACATGTCGTCACACTGTAGAGCACGTTGAGTTACAACAGCGGTATCTCGGCGAGCGTTATCCAGTTGGAAAATACCCCATTGTAAGCTGTTCAATGGTTCAAATGGCTCTGAGCACTATGGGACTCAACTGCTGTGGTCATTAGTCCCCTAGAACTTAGAACTACTTAAACCTAACTAACCTAAGGACATCACACACATCCATGCCCGAGGCAGGATTCGAACCTGCGACCGTAGCAGTCGCACGGTTGCGGACTGCGCGCCTAGAACCGCGAGACCACCGCGGTCGGCCAAGCTGTTCAAGAATAGCAGCATAAAAGGTCAGATAACCAGGCTGACGTACAAATTGCAGTCAGGGTACGCTGGATAACCCCGAAATCGAGGGTCACACCTTAATGATATGTATGTCCGGTGTGTGTATCATGCAGACGGGTTGGTTGCACTCCCTCTACTGGTCTCCTTTTAACCAACACACAGCCGTCACGGGCACCGAAGCAGAACCAACTGTCAACAGAAAAGACAACAGACGTCCACCCTACCCTCCAATGAGCTCTCACTTGACACCACTGAAGTCGCAAAAGGCGATGGGTTGGGGTCAGTGGAGTGCGTGCTACTGCAGGACGTCTGGTTCAGAGCTGTCCTTGCAGTAATCAGTCTGTAACAGTTTACTGACTTTAATGCGACTGCCGCGAAATTTAAAAAGACGCCATCTTTCAGATGGAAAATCAAGCCTACCAACTTTCGTTTATGTCGCACAACTCCTTCATGGTGTTGCGATTTTGTTCTGTCGGTACCACCTGCTGTTCAGATTGCTGCTGCAGATGCAGTACGATGCTCCAGAGCCACAGGCGGAACACGGTGACCTTCCTTCTTGTCAGTGCCATTTGACGGTCCGGAGCCCGGACTTCTTGCGAACGTACATTCCCGAGTCCACTGCTGCCAGCAATCATGTACAGTGTCTAGATTCCTGCTGCTAAGCCTTTCTGCAGAATCACAGAAGGAACGTCCAGCTCCACGTAGCCCTATTACACGACCTCTTCCAGCCTCAGTGCGGTGTTGATAATGGCGGCTTTGACGACTTAATGCATTCTTGACAAACATCAACTCACCACTTCCAGCGAAGGTAACTAATTCTGATGACTGTAACACCGCGTATTTAAAGCAAACCTGATTTGCACCCTCGTAGTGGCGTTACTAGCGCCATTTTTATGCGAATGCCGCGAAATTTAAATAGAAGTCATCTTTCAGATGTCAAATCACACCTACCAACTTTCGTTTATGTCGCACAATTCCTTCTTGGTGTTGAGATTTTTTTCTGTCGGCGTATCTGACGGCAATGATTTTAATGAAAGTTCGTCAATCCTATGTCTGGAGTGCGGGACTTCGGCTGGTCGATTTCCAAAAATAAAATACAAACAGCCGTTATTTTGGTTTTATTTATTAGGGAACCAATTTCGACATTACATTGTGTCATCCTCAGACGTATACGGTGAAGGTTACAAAAGAGCAGTAAGTGCATATTAAAAATCCAGAGAGTATTGTCTAAATGAAGCACGTGTTACATATTGATTTGCGTAAGTGAAAGCAATCAGTCTTAATAAAAATCTACATGATACAATGTAACATGTACTATCGGAAATTAACCAGTTATTCATGCATACTGTGAAAACATCAGTAACCTAATAGTAGGTGTGCCAAAGTAATGCAACCATCAGTACTGTATATCTATTGTCTGCAAATATGAATGGTTACTCGTGGTAAGACTCTACCGGTTTTTCATGAAGTAAAACAGGCGGGCAAAGGGACCGATTCATCATATGTGAAGTAAGATAACAGCATCATATGTCATGTACAGTAAAGGGATTCACTATAAGTAATGGTAATCTGTGCAGTAAGTATACAAAAAGGAACGACAAATTAAAAAGAGGAATTACTGCTATTGAAACACCATAGCTAAACTTAGTAGTTATTAAACAAACTCCATAAGGAGGAACCAAAAGAACACTCTAGGAGGATGAATATAAAACGTAAAAAATGTGTCCACCCATGTAATAAGACGAAGGAAACCACAAACGAAAAGTGGATATTGCGTACGTTAACTTTTAAGAAACACATCTTTTACAACAGAACCAGCAAGATTATTATGTCTCTAATTGTAAGAACACTGTTTAGAAGATGGGAAACTAACATAAATTATTTGTGCATGAAATTCTTAACATCGTTCCTCTGGGGAGTATCTATGGGAAGAACCTGATTAGCAGTAGTCCCGTTATAGGAAGTTATTGGACAGACTGATAGATCATTTAAGCAAAGATTCCGAGAGCACACATCCCTACATACATTTAAACATTTGACGTTTAAAGAACACCTCAAAGCCAATAAGCATCATGTAGAAAGCACTGTTGACAATTTAGAGATTTTGCACTTTGTAGATAAAGGGGGAACGATGGATTTACTAGAAGAGATGGAGATATTTATCCATTTGGGCAATGAGCCTGGTGACCTGTTAAATGAGCAGGTAGGTTTTAAAAACAAACAATTGATTTTTTAATTTTATCAATTTCACATACATCGTTATGTAAGGTATATTTATTTCTGACTACCTTTGTTTGACAGGAGTGTTCATATTAATGGAATATCGTCTGATAAACTTTTCGCGAGTTTTTATACCTTGCGAGTTCCTTGATATTTTTATTGCTTGTCTTTAGTGGTTGATGATGGTGTACCCGAAGTGTGGGTTTTAGGTAGTCACCTGTCTTGGCTCTGTCATTTCTTAATCGGTTTCCCTGTCAGGTTTTCGTCCATCTTCTTGTTATAGGGCCTAAGTCCATCTTTTTGCCATTGACTGAACTGCTATATATCGACTCGTCTCAGGTAGGTTCTTCCATGCTATATGGAATAGGTTGTGGTGTCATCTTTGGCCCTCTAGTTTGAGTGGGTGGTTTGACAGTCGTTGACAGCTGTCCAATGAGCGCACGTCCCCGTGGGAGTACATATTTGTGAGGGTACCAGACCTTATCTGTGATATATTCTTCGTTACTTTATTAGTGATGTTCACTTCAGGTTCGGTTGTCTAGTCCGTATATAAAATCCACAGCGACATAGTTAAGCAGGATTTTTGTTATCTTCGCCACTTCCTATAACGAGACACTGCTATTCAGGTTCTTTCCATAAGTACTCCCCAGAGGTACGATGTTAGGAATTTTATGCCCAAATAATTGATATTGGTTTCCCTTCTTCTAAATAGTGTTTTTACAATTAGAGAATTAATAACCTTGCTGGTACTGCTGTTAAATGTGGTTTTTTTTTAAGTTAACGTACACAATATCCAGTTTGCGTTTGTGGTTTCCTTCGTGTTATTACATGGGTGGAAACATGTTTTTTACATTTCTTTTTACATTTTATAGTCATCCTGCTAGAGTGTTATTTTGGTTCCTCCTTACAGAGCATTGTCTAATAAGTACTGAGTACAGCTATGGTGTTTCAATAGCTGTAATTCCTCTTTTTAATTTGTCGTTCCTTTTTGTATACTTGCTGTACAGATTACCATTACTTATAGTGTACCCCTTTACTGAACATGACGTATGATCCTGTTATCTTACTTCGCATATGATGAGTCGGTCCTTTTGTCCACCTATTTACTGTTAGAAAAACTGGTAGAGTCTTACCACACATAACCATACATATTTGCAGACAATGGATATACAGGACTGATGGTTGCATTACTTTGACACTTCTGTTTTATGATCACTACTATTAGGTTGCTGACGTTTTCACAGTGTGCATGAATAACTGGTTAATTTCTGATAGTTCATATTACTTTGTAGCATGTAGATTTTTATTAAGACTGATTTCTTTTACTTGCTCCATGTACACAATTCTCACTGGTTGTTTAATATGCACTTTTTGCTCTTTTGTAACCTTCACTGTATATGACTGAAGATGACATAATGTAATGTCAAAACTGGTTGCTTAACAAATAAAACCAAAAAAACTGCTGTTTGTATTTTATTAATGGCAATGGTTTTATGTCGCCTAGAACGTTGTTGTAAAATTTGCTGTGATTATGTGACATTTTATCACTTAAATCTTTTCATAAACACTTGCATTATTTGCGTCATAGTGATAATTAAGTTTTGTGAAGCTCTTTATATATTCCTTTCATTGGTATACATGAACATGATAGTCCGTGAACCGAAAGATGTGTAGTAAAGAAGTTTAATTAGAAGTTCTTGGCGGTAAAGTGCGACGTTACTCGCATATTTACGAGCTGTGCGGCACTACGTAAAGTGTATTTAAATCACTCTATTGGCAGTTCAGATGTGTTAAGATGTATGCAACCGGTATATGCACAAAACTGAAAGAGGTGCAAACGAAAGACGTTAAAATTTATTCGATGGTAAACTCTTGAGATTACAGTTAGATAATGAATTCATATAGGAGAGTACCACGGAACTGTTGAAATGCCTCAATAAATCTTCATTTTGCGGATTAAAAAAAAACCGTCTCCCAAATTTAATACATACATGACCCATTATTTGTAAATTATTTTTTCATTTCATTTATTCAGCACGTTCGATTACAATATTTGTAATACTACATGGTTACATACCAATATACATATAGTAGTCTAATTATAATCATCTACAATAGTATGGATGAAAAATATTCACAGTACAGAACTGTATGATCGATATAAGGTTTCCAGGTAGCATTTGATAAAAGTATACTAATAATTACATTCAGAACTGTAAACTTCTGTGTGATAGCTGTAAGGTTTTCAGGCAAAACACCACTTTTCAACTTTTAGCAACATATTCATATGCTGGGAAACATTATTAAATTGCAAAATTTGTGAAATTAGTTTGTGTAGCTTTACTGAAACTGGTTCATCGACGGGCCAGCTGCGTCCCTTTTCTATAATACACTTCCTTAGGTCATCTCTCTCTGTATTAAGTCCACGACACATCCATAAAAGTTGATCTAATGTTTGATCACCCTCTCTGCACTTAAAAATGGCACTTGGTGCTAGCCTGAACCGACGTTAGTAAGACATCAATTTTCTGTGCCCTGTTACGTTGCTGTAAGATGAACTTTATGGACAGACCATGTTGAACAGTAGGAAAAAATCTTTCGTGGTCGCTCCTTCTGTAGTTTCAGTCCACTCTGTTTCCCATTTCTTTCGAAGTGCACCTTTAATTTCTTATGATTCAGACGAAGTGATTCTATTGAAGATTTCTGTTGCGTTTCCTCCAGCTGCTTGTCTGGCAAACTCGCTTGCCAGTTGTTGTTGTTTTTGGGGGAGGAGATCTGACAGTAAGGTCATAGGTCTTATGGGATTAGGGACTTGCCCATACTTTGTGTGAAGGGAGGTTATTCTTTCATGCGTGTGCGTTTTTTCAATTTCTTTACGTCTTTGATTCCTAAGATGATCGTCATGCCCTTTGTTTGAATTATAAGGTTGTCGTTATTTGAAGAGTCACCTGCTGAACCTTTCATGTATAATAAGTTTCTTTCGGTGTGACTTTAATTGCGTTTATGATATTATTTGTGAATTCAAGTGCGGAAATCAGGCGGAACAAAACTATTGTGTGAGAACCAAGTGGGTGTGGAATAGGTGGAGACCTTCAGCCGGACCAGATTATTCCCCATCGATTCGATTTATACGGCTGCTATTCCGCGATGGAAATGCACTCTCTCTATCCACATTTACTCCTTTGCATGCGAGTGCTGGCGGTGGTTTCTTGCTTGAGTCCATCTTCTGACTCTTAACTGAGTCATTGAGTGTATGGTCATTTCCTTATTACTGCGTGTCCTTTCCCTTCCGTTAAATTTCACAATGTTACCATCATGTCAATGAAGAGAAGCAGGTTATTTTGTTCCAGGATCAGGTAACGGTTTTACCCTTATAATGTAATTGATTCCCTCCATTATTGAGCACTGTTAATTGAATAAACGAGTGATAAGTTGTACACCATCAATTTTGCGTGTTATTTCACGATCGTTAGGTTAATACCCGGTTTCAGTTGTACAATCAATATGAATGCTCTGTTCATTTTTAAATCTTTTGACGAGTCATTAGATAAGGGCAGAAATAAAAGAGAAGGTGCAACTCACCAGAATAACTTAATTAAATGATCAATGAAAAAGGGGGAAAACAACTGTAAATCCTTTTTTATAAACAATTTCCAACTCGGTCGGTTCTCTTGTCTTAAGAGTCGGCTTAGGCTGGTGGCGACCCTGGATTTCTACCTCAGTCCTCGTAGTGGTAAGCCTGTATGCCCCAAAGTACTAAAAGTATCATATCGATCTATGGGTTCTAGTCCAGACTCCGTGCAGGACCTAAAGCATCCCACTTACAAGGATTGTAATGTGTAATAGGCAGGCATCTATCCAGTACTACGACAGTTAGGCAGGAGTTGAGAAAACTTGGATTTCACGGTCGAGTTGCTGCTCGGAAGCCACACATCACGCAGTAAATGCCAAACGACGCCTCGCTTAGTGTAAGGTGCGTAAACATTGGACGATTAAATAGTGGAAAAACGTTGTGTTGAGTGACGAATCACGGTACACAATGTGGCGATCAGATGGCAGAGTGTGGGTGTGGCGAATGCCCGGTGAATGTCATCTGCCAGTGTGTGTAGTGCCAACAGTAAAATCCGGAGGTGGTGGTGTAGTGGTATGCTTGTGTTTTCATGGTGGGGGGCTTGCACCCCTTGTTGCTTTGCTTGGCACTCTCGCAGCACAGGCCTACGTTGATGTTTTAAGCAATTTGTTGCTTCCCAATGTCGAAGAGCAATTCGGGGATGGCGATTGCATCTTTCAACACGATCGAGCACCTGTTCATAATGCATGGCCTGTGGCGGAGTGATTACACGACATAACATCCCTGGGAGTCATGACCTGAATCCTATTCAACGCCTTTAGGATGTTTTGCAACGCCGACTTCGTGCCAGCCCTCACCGACCGACGTCGATATCTCTCCTCAGCGCAGCTCTCCGTGAATAATGGGCTGCCATTCCCCAAGAAACCTTCCAGCACCTGATTGAACGTATGCCTGCGAATTTATGGAAGCTGTCATCAAGGCTAAGGGGGCAACACCATATTGAATTCCAACATTACCGATGGAGGGCGCCATGAACTTTTAAGTCATTTTCAGCCAGGTGTCACAGTGAACCCTGTGATGCTTCATTTACAGAGTGGGAGCTCCTCAGCGTCCTTGCACACTGCCCCTACACAGCTTCTGGGCCATATCGGATTCACAGATGATCAAACATCTCTCCTCAGACTACAAGCGTCATCTCCTCGTCATCTTCAACCGGATCTGGTGCCATATCGTCTTTCCATCGCAGTGGCGGGAGAGCACCATCAAACCTGATAAAAACCCACTTGAGGTGGATAGCTATCGGCCCATCAGCTTCACCAAGGTTCTTGGTAAGCTGTTAGAACATATGGTAAGTCGGAGGTTGTGTTGGGCCCTGGAGTCAGGTGGCCTACTGGCTCCATGCCGTCAGGGTCGCTCTACCATTGATAATCTAGATTCCCTCGAGTCTGCCATCCGAACAGCCTTTTCCAGACTCCAACACCTGGTTGGCGTCTTCTTTAATTTACGAAAAGCTTACGACATGACCTGGCGACATCATATCCTTGCCACATTATATGATTAGGGTCTCCGTGGCCCGCTCCCGATTTTTATCCAAAATTTTCTGTCGCTCTGTACTTTCCATGTTCAAGTTGGTGAGTTGGTGTCTCCCATAATTCCGCCCATACCCAGGAGAATGGGATCCCACAGGGCTCTATATTGAGTGTATCTTTATTTTTGGTGGCCATTAACGGTCTAGCAGCAGCTGTTGGGCCGTCGGTCCCACCTTCTCTGTATGCAGACGACTTCTGCATTTCGTACTGCTCCTCCAGTTCTGGCGTTGCCAAGCGCAGTCTACAGGGAGCCATACACAAGGCGCAGTCATGGGCTTCAGCCCAAAGCTTCCAGTTTTCTGCCTCAAGGTCGTGTGTCATGCACTTCTGTCGGCGTCGTACCGTTCATCTGGAACCAGAACTTTAACTTAATGACGATCCACTCACTGTAGTGAAGCATATCGATTCTTAGGACTGGTTTCCGACGCCCGATTGACCTGGCTTCCTCATCTTCGTCAGCTGAAGCTGGCGGCACCTCAGTGCCCTTCGCTGCCTGAACAACACCAACTGGGGTGCAGATCGCTCTACGCTGCTGCAGCTCTACAGAGCCCTTGCTCAATCCCGCCTTGACGATGGGTGTCTGGTTTATGGTTCGGCGGCGCTCTCAGCGTTGCGTTTACTCGACCCAGTGCTTCACTGTGGCGTTCGTCTGGCAACAGGTCTTTTAGGACGATTCCGGTGACCAGCATTCTGGTGGATGTCAGAGTCCCTCCAGTGAAGGTTAGGCGTGCACAACAGCTCGCCAGTTACGTTGCACATATTCATAGCTCTCCTGAGCATCCTAATTACTGTCTCCTTTTCCCATCCATGGTGGTTCATCTCTCGCATCGGAGACCCAGGTCAGGGCTTACGATTGTGGTTCGCATCTGATCTCCTCTGTCTGAAGCAGAATCCTTGCCTTTACCACCTGTACTCGAGGTCCATTCACGTAAACATCCACGGTGTACACGTAGGCCGAAGCTTCGCCTGGACGTTTCACATGGTCCTAAGGATTCAGTTAACCCCGCGTCTCTCTGCTGTCACTTCCTCTCGATTCTTGACATGTACCGGGTCCATGAAGTGGTTTACACTGACGGTTCGTTGGCTGATGGTCACGTTGGCTTCGCGTATGTTCATGGAGGACATATTGAGCAGCAATCCTTGCTATACGGCTTCAGTGTTTTCACTGCAGAGCTGGCGGCCATTTCTCGTGCTCTTGAGCGCATCCGCTCATGTCCTGGTGAGTCGTTTCTTCTCTATACTGACTCCTTGAGCAGCCTACAAACTATCGACCAGTGCTAGCCCCGCCATCCTTTATTAGCGACCATCCAGGAGTCCATCTATGCCCTGGAACGGTCCAGTCGTTCCGTGGCATTTGTATGGACCCCAGACCGCTTCGGCATCCGAGGAAATGAACTTGCCGACAGGCCAGCCAAACAGACTACACGGAAACCGCTTCTGGAGATCGGCCTCCTCGTAACTGACCTGCGATCATTATTACGCCGCAATGTTTTTCAGCCTTGAGAGACAGAATGGCATAAACTCAATACTCACAATAAATTGCATGCCCTTAAGAGAATACGAGTATGTGGAAGACTTCCATACGGCCATCTCACAGGTACTCTATGGTTCTCTGCCGGCTCCGTATTGGCCATACGTGGCTAACACGTGGCTACCTCCTCCGCCGTGAGGACCCACCTTGGCTTCACTGTGACTCACGTATGACTGTCGTCCACATCTTGCTGGACTGCTCACCTTTAGACGCTGTGCGGCGGATTTTTAATCTTCCCAGCACCCTACCTTCGGTGTTGGGCGACAATGCCTCAAAGACAGATTTAGTTTTACGTTTTATTCGTGAGGTTTTTTTTTATCATACCCTCGAAGGGTGGGCATTTAGCCTTCTTCCTGAGGTCTCCACCCTCCCTCCATTTTAACTCTGTCGCACTTTCTTTGCATTTGTTTGTCTTGGTGGTCGTCTTTTCCCTACATGTGTTCACCTCGCCTTGTCTGTCAGGGGTGGACATTTTAATGTGTTACAGAGTGGCTGGCTCATCCTCTTTTATTATTGTGATCTGCCAGCCCAGACCGTCTGCTCAATGGTTTTAATACCTTCCTCTACTTTTCCTTGTGGTGTATGTTTGTTGTGGTGTTTGTTTGTTCCATTCGTTTCCTTTTTAGGTGTGGTGTTGGGTGTTTTCGTACCTTGAGCCTTGCTTGCTTCAGGAAAAAGGGCCTGATGACCCTGCAATTTGGTTCCTTTATACCCCAAACCAACCAACCAACTTGAGTACAAATATTACGAACGCGTCCAGTGGTCTCGACAGTTAGGTCAAAGACTGAAAACCTTAGACGAGAAAGTTACGACGCTTTCGAACGACTCCGAAAATTTGCGTACTAACTTGACCACACAATTGACAGAGGCAACCAATAAATTAGATACAAGATCCACTAATATGTGAAACCAGTTAGACATAAAGCTTTCTAGTATGAGTGAACGTGGTCAAAGTGCACGTCGAGTTGAGGATCTTGCAACGGTACACTGTAGTTTACAAACCGTATATGAAAGCCTAGCTTAGCTCAAGAGGTAACAACAATTCAAACACACGTATCTAAAATGAAGTCTGCGTGCGAAAATTTACCGGATGATGAACAAAAACTGATGCAAGATGTAGGATTTCTGACTTCAGGACAAACCTTTTTGAAAAACGAGTACGACCGCATCAGTAAGGGTGTAAGAAGATTAAATGAGAAAGCTAAGGCTGACGCCTTTGACAGAAATTCTACCTTAGCCGAAAAATGCGTCCGGTAACAAAAAACATGTTGACGCTGTTGAAGAGATCATAAACGAAAGAACATAAAATTATAGTCAAAATGGACAAACATATGAAAGCTATTGATTGTAAGATTAATTCCATACTTATCAGTGAAAGAGATAGTACGAACAAACCGCCCTCCGCAACTAATCAAAGCAGGAAAACAGTAGCAGACAGTAATCACACGAACATTATTTCGCCAAAGTCAGATTATGACAAAAGCGAAGGGGAACAGTTGGCATTAAACGTATGTGCCCGTATCACCATACACAGCATTGTCCCTCTCCCCCGCCCCCCCCCCCCCTCCGTCCCAAAAAAGGCATAAGACGGCGCCGCAACCAGATGTCGTAATGCCTGGCCTATCGTCAATAATAACAGACGACGGTCGAATAAAACATAGACAGTTCCCAGTCATCTCACAAGAATCTAAGAAGGCACAGTCCGTGGCCTTTGTGAGAGCTTTTAGAAATGTTTTAGCTCGGTATTGGTCCGAATCCAAAGATTCGATTCAGGTTGGTTCATACACGGTGATGCGAGATTGTGGGCAGCCGCAGAGGCAGACCATTGTCGAACGTATGAAGAATTTGAGCAGGCCATCCTAGTGAAACGCTGGTCTCAGGGGATTCAGGAAAGAGTTATGAATGGAAGTTTCTGGCACACAGCCATTAAAGTGAAACAATGCGGACTGCGCCGGTATTTCGAAAGATTCTTGAACAACACGAGATACTGAAGCAATCCGATATCACATGTCGATATTTGAGAATATGAAAGAGTCATTTGGCGAGAAACTGGAAACGTTGACAACTTACTGCCTGGAATACTTTCTCATGGCCGTGGATTCGATTGACCTCATTTAGGAGAGCATTCAGACCTCAAATGAGTGTAAAAGAAATCCGTCGGGTCCACCGACAAACGAAGGACTTAATAATCATGGTAACCGTAACAACAACAACAACGGCAGTAATAGCAGAAATCAGTGCGGCAACGCGCAGAGATGTTAGCATCATTATGCACCGCCGCAGGAATATAGCGGAAATTGTGGATTCGGAAATCGTCAAAGTAACGGCTTCCAAGGGAGAAATAGTAGAAATTACAATTCAGTATGCAGTGGCTCACCATCAAGAAATAACCGTAATGGTTGGAATCATTGGCTCGGTCCCGGCTACAGTAGACAAGGGTATAGGAACAGGAATTAGCATTCAGGCATAAATAACGGTTATGAAGACAACGGCTATGTGAACGGCATGAACCAAAATCATCGAAACGTCACCTCCAACGACGCGCAGAACATGGCAAAATGCAGATGGCAAAACACAGATCAAGTTGTGATCATCGCAGAAGTGACTGACGAGAGCAGAAGCGCCCCACCTCCTCAGACAGTAAAGAGCGATCGGACGGCCTTGCACCCCGCCGCCTACCGAAAGCGGGAGTGGGAGCATAACGCTAATAAATAATTACTTCTTAAGGTATGACGAAGAAACCGATATGTGAGATGACCTATTTGCAGATAAGACAAATGATGTAAAAGGAATAAACGATGAAGTACAGACGTTGGTTAATGCGAAAATAGGAACGATAGATGCATATGTGATACTAGTCACATGGGCGGCGACGAATCTTGTTTCGTAGAGCTTTCTCAATGAAATAAAAAGGAAACTAAACCTACCTACTTTCCCTGTGCAGAACTGCCATATTATAACAGCTATAGGAAATGTCAAAAGGCATCAAGTTAGAAACCTATATTCCAATAACTTTCGCTGGAACCATAAACACAAATTCTTTGTGGTAGAAAAACTAATAGTTAACGGTCTCCTAGCAACGTATTTTTTCTGGTAATGTTTTTGTCAGATTAATATGATAATGAAAATCAAAATGTAAACATAATTAGTTCTGCTAGCCGCACACTGACGGAATGTGAAACCGTAACCGAGCCTGAAGCTATCGCAGTAATATTGGCATTCTGTAAATTCTAGTACTTCCTACAGGGAAATCGCACCAAAGTACTGTATATTGTGATTATCAAGCACTTTAATTCCTACTGACATTTAAATTATTGCACAAAAGATTGGCCAGATGGTATCTCTTTTTCAAGAGTTCGATTTTGAGGTAATTTATATCAAAGGTGAAGATAATATTTTGGCAGATGCCCTGTCTAGACTTTCACAAGAATTAAATGAATATGTAGAATTAACGGAACAAACATCTGACTTTAGGATTCTACTTATGTACACTCCTGGAAATGGAAAAAAGAACACATTGACACCGGTGTTTCAGACCCACCATAATTGCTCCGGACATTGCGAGAGGGCTGTACAAGCAATGATCACACGCACGGCACAGCGGACACACCAGGAACCGCGGTGTTGGCCGTCGAATGGCGCTAGCTGCGCAGCATTTGTACACCGCCGCCGTCAGTGTCAGCCAGTTTGACGTAGCAAACGGAGCTGCATCGCAGTCTTTAACACTGGTAGCATGCCGCGACAGCGTGGGCGTGAACCGTATGTGCAGTTGACGGACTTTGAGCGAGGGCGTATAGTGGGCATGCGGGAGGCCGGGTGGACGTACCGCCGAATTGCTCAACACGTGGGGCGTGAGGTCTCCACAGTACATCGATGATGTCGCCAGTGGTCGGCGGAAGGTGCACGTGCCTGTCGACCTGGGACCGGACCGCAGCGACGCACGGATGCACGCCAAGACCGTAGGATCCTACTCAGTGCCGTAGGGGACCGCATCGCCACTTCCTAGCAAAGTAGGGACACTGTTGCTCCTGGGGTATCGGCGAGGACCATTCGCAACCGTCTCCATGAAGCTGGGCTACGGTCCCGCACACCGTTAGGCCGTCTTCCGCTCACGCGCCAACATCGTGCAGCCCGCCTCCAGTGGTGTCGCGATAGGCGTGAATGGAGGGACGAATGGAGACGTGTCGTCTTCAGCGATGAGAGTCGCTTCTACCTTGGTGCCAATGATGGTCGTACGCGTGTTTGGCGCCGCGCAGGTGAGCGCCACAATCAGGACTGTATACGACCGAGGCACACAGGGCCAACACCCAGCATCATGGTGTGGGGAGCGATCTCCTACACTGGCCGTACACCTCTGGTGATCCAAACCGTCATCGAACCCATCGTTCTACCATTCCTAGACCGGAAAGGGAACTTGATGTTCCAACAGGACAATGCACGTCCGCATGTATCCCGTGCCACCCAACGTGCTCTAGAAGGTGTAAGTCAACTACCCTGGCCAGCAAGATCTCCGGATCTGTCCCCCATTGAGCATGTTTGGGACTGGGTGAAGCGTCGTCTCACGCGGTCTGCACGTCCAGCAAGAACGCTGATCCAACTGAGGCGCCAGGTGGAAATGGCATGGCAAGCCGTTCCACAGGACTACATCCAGCATCTCTACGATCGTCTCCATGGGAGAATAGCAGCCTGCATTGCTGCGAAAGGTGGATATACACTGTACTAGTGCCGACATTGTGCATGCTCTGTTGCCTGTGACTATGTGCCTGTGGTTCTGTCAGTGTGATCATGTGATGTATCTGACCCCAGGAATGTGTCAATAAAGTTTCCCCTTCCTGGGACAATGAATTCACCATGTTCTTATTTCAATTTCCAGGAGTGTATGTTGGTACATATAGGCCATATTACGTGAAAACGTGTGAAAATGAGTCAGTTTCAAGAGGAAGATAGTCTATGAAACAACGTAAGGCAACAACTAATAAGTACTGATGATGCAGACTTGAGAACACGTTATAAATTACATGATGGTGTTTTGTTTTATGGTTGAACGCCTCAGTATGGTAACAGGTGTGTTTCTTTACCCGAAGCGTATGTAAACAGTTTTATCAGGTATACTCATAAGTCTTGCGGTCACTACGGTGTAGCCAATTGTGCTCAGATAATGTCATATTGCTGTTTTACTAACATTAGACGTAGAGTTCAATAGGTCATCAAGAAATGTGTAATCCATCAAAAGACCAAGCATTTAAACAGATCATGATTCAATGAATTACAGCCTATTATAGCAGTAAAGTCTATTGACCCCCTATCAATCGATGCTGCAGGACCTTATCCGACGACAAAAGGAGGAGTGAAATATATAATAGCCTTGTATGATGTGTTTTCTAAATATCTGCAGATGTATGCTACTAAAACTCTAACGGCAGCGCCTATAATTAAGCGAATCGTGAGAGAATATTTTATGAGAGGGGGTAAACCAAAAGACATTCTCACTGATCGTGTCACTAATTTCACAAGTGCGAATTGGAAAGAATTTTTCAAGTCACAAAATGTAAAAAATATTTTTTTACCAGATTTTATACTGAGGCCAGCCCAATAAAACGAGGATTTCGTGAGTTTCACAGGTTTATCAGAATATATACACCACACAGACAAAGTAAGTGGGTTGAAAACATGACGACTTTTCAGCAAATAGTAAATAATTTTTCCACACTCATCAACAGGTTTCACATCAATCGAATTAATACACTAGAAGTATGAAATAGAAGACTAGGTTATACACTTACCGAGATTTTCCGAGAAAGAGAGACCGTTAGAAGGAAATGTTAGACAAGCCTTAATAACGTTGCAAACACAGGCAGAGGGCAGGGGAAAACAGTGTGATAGAAGAATAGGTCCCACAACTCCTTCTCACTTTGGGCAGGAGGTGGTATTCCACACACATCGTCAATCTTAACAACAAATGGCATGCAGCTAGTCCCGGCGGAGGTTCGGGTCCTCCCTTGGGCATGGGTGTGTGTGTTCTTCCTTAGGATACTTTAGGTTAAGTAGTGTGTAAGCTTAGGGACTGATGACCTTGGTAGTTGAGTCCCAAAAGGTGTCACACACATTTGAACATTTGAACAAAAAATGGCAGTTGTGTACAGAACTATATATCAAACACAGAATACTGCACCCAGTAAGCTATTTGTTGAGCAATCCAAAAATAGGGAGAATACATGGATTATATCTACATAAATTATATCAAAGAACTTATACCCTAACAATGCACATAAACCACTTCAGTCGGTCGGTTAGACCATCAATGACAGAGCTGCTCAGTTCTTGCTGCTAAAAAGGCGAGTACACCGTTCGTTTATTATATATTTTTACTAGTTTCAAACAGGAGCGACTTCAGTGGTGGACAGAAACTGTGATTGTTGTGCACAGATGTGATCTCAGTTGGCGACCCTTCACTCACAGCTCCAGGCAGCGATGGCTTCAGTCACACAGCTTGAGGCTGCTGCCACGGGCATCACTGTTGGGGGTCAGAGGCGGGTATGCGAGGGACGTCGAGCACGTCCCACTTGTCCCCCGATTGGTCCACTGCTGTGGTCACCACTGAGGTTGACCCCTCACCTGCAGTCGAGTGGGAGATCATTCCAAACTCTGGCAAGCAGCGAAAGACTTTCCGAGTGGCCGATCGTAGGGCATCCCCTGTTTGTTTGACAAACAGGTTTTGGGCGTTAACTGTGGCTGACGAAGTCTCTGAGCTGGATGCAGCCGTCCACCCCCTTCCAGAGGAAGCTTTTAGGCCTTCAAGTTCTTGGCTTTCACTGAGGTTGGCTTTTCTGGTAGCTGGGAGCTCCGACATTAGATGCGTAATGGGGCCCCTTAGGAACATGCCTGCCAAGGAGGGGAAGGAAGCCCATGTGCACTCCGTGTTCATACATCTACATCTTCCTGGATGTAGAAGGGTGTTTCCAGCTGCCATGAAGAGTACCCGCTGCAACCAATTGCAGGTGGTGGCCCATGTCGGTGCCAATGACGGGTGTCACTTTGGATCGGAGGAGATTCTCTCTGGTTTTGGGCAGCTAGCACAAATGGTAAAGACTGCCAGTTTTGCTTGCGAGATTAAGGCGGAGCTCACCACCTGCATTGTAGACAGAATAGACTGTGCTCCTTTGGTAGAGAGCCTTGCAGAGCCTGAATGAGAGGCTCAGGCGCTTCTGTGACCGCGTAGGCTACAGATTCCTTGACTTGTGCCGTCGGGTGGTGGGTTTCCGGGTTCTTCTTAATAGGTCAAGAGTCCACTACACACAGAAATCGACTACATGGGTAGCAGGTGCTATGTGGAAGGGACTGGGCGTTTTTTTTTCTTTTTCTTTTCTTTTTTTTTTTAGCTTAGACGGTCTCAGGAAACCACAGAAAGTGCGTCCGTTTAAAAGGTAGCAGGTAAAAAGCACTGTAAGGTAGTTGTAGAAACGATCGGTATTGTAGTTGTAAATTGTCGTAGTTGTGTTGGGAAAGAACCAGAGCTCCAAACCCTAATAGAAAGCAGTGAAGCTCAAACAGATATAAGTACGGAAAGCTGGCGAAATTTTTTTCAAACGACCTAACAATGTTCAGAAAGGATACATTAAATACAGTTGGTGGTGGAGTATTTATTGCTGTCAGAAGTAGTTTACCTTGCAGTGAAACTGAAATAGTATGGGTATATGTTATTCTCGACAATCGGACTAAATTATTAATTGGATCGTTTTACCTATCCTCGACTCAGAAGATATAGTTGATGAACAGTTCAAAGAAAACATGAGTCTCATTTCAAATAGGTTCCCCACTCATACAATTATAGTCCGTGGTGACTTCAATCTACCCTCGATATGCTGCAAAAATTATACGTTTAAATTCGGGGCCAGGCATAAAAAGTCATCCGAAGTTGTACTGAATGCTTTCTCAGAAAATTATTTTGAACAATTAGTTCATGAGCCCACTCGAAGCGTAAATGGTTGCGAAAGCATACTTGACCTCTTAGCAACGAATAATCCTGGAGAAATAGAGTATCGTGACGAATATATGGATTAGCGACCACAAGGCAGTTGATGCTGGGCTGAATACCGTAACACCCACAACCATAAAAAAGAAACGCAAAGTACATCTACTTAACAAATCTGAAAAAAATGCTCTTAACGCCTTTCCATTCCCTCCGATCTGCTTACGTAAGCGTAGAAAAGATATGGAATGATTTCAAAGAGATAGATCGACGGCAATTGAGAGATATATACCAAATAAATTAACAAGGTACTGATCCCCTTTGGTACACAAAACGGGCCAGCTCGCTGTTGCACAAGCAACGAAAAAAGCTAGCCAAATTTAAAAGAACGTAAAATCCCCAAGATTGCAAAGTTCGAAATATAGCTCGTACTTCAGTGCGAGATGCTTTTATAATTTCTACAACGAAACTCTCTCTCGGAATCTGGCAGAAAACCCAAAGAGATTTTGGTCCTACATAAAGCCCACCAGTGGCAAGACTCAATACCTTCACTGCGCGATAACAACGGTGATGTCTCTGATGACAGTGTAACTAAAGCAGACTTATTAAATGGGGGTTTCCGAAACTCCTTCACCAAAGAAGACGAAGTAAATATTCCTGAATTCCAATCAAGAACAACTGTCAAGACGAGGAACAAAGAGGTAGATATCATCGGTGTAGTAAATCACTTAATAAAAGCAAGGCCTCCAGTCCAGATTGTATACCAGTCATGTTCCTTTCAGAGTATGCTGATACAGTAGCTCCATATTTAGCAGTTACATACAACTGCTCGCTCAAAGGAAGTTCCGGACCTAAAGACTGTAAAACTCCTCAAGTCACACAAATACCCAAGAAGGGAAATAGGAGTAATCGACCGAATTACAGGCCCATATCACTAACGTCGATTTGCAGTAGGGTTTTGGAACATATACTGTGTTCGAACATTATGAATTACCGCGAAGAAAACGATCTATTGACACATAATCAGCACGGATTCAGAAAACATCGTTCTTGTGTAACACAACTGGCTCTTTACACTCATGAAGTAATGAGTGCTATCGACAGGGGATGTCAAATTGATTCCATATTTTTAGATTTCCAGAAGGCTTTCGCCACCGTTCCTCACAAGCGTCTTCTGCCTATGGAATATCGCCTCAGTTGTGCGACTGGACTCATGATTTCCTATCAGAAATATCACAGTTCGTAGTAATAGACGGAAAGTCATCGAGTAAAACAGAAGCAATATCCAGCCTTCCCCAAGGAAATATTATAGGCCCTCTATTGTTCCTCATCTATATTAACGACGTAGGAGACAATCTAAGTAGCCCTCTTTGATTATTTGCAGATTATGTTGTCATTTACCGTCTTGTAAATTCATCAGATGACGAAAACGAATTGCAAAATGATTTAGATAAGATATCTGTATGGTACGAAAAGTGGCAACTGACACTGAATAAAGAAAAGTGTGAAGTTATACGCATGAGTACTAAAGAAATCAGCTAAATTTCGATTAGGCGATAAGTCACACAAATCTGAAGGCTGTAAATTCAACTAAATACTTAGGGATTACAATTACAAATATCCTAAATTGGAACGCTCATATAGATAATGTTGTGGGTAGAGCAAACCAAACACCGCGATTCATTTGCAGAACACTTAGAAGGTGCAACAGGTCTACTAAAGAAACTGGTTACACCACGCTTGTCCGCCCTATTCTGGAGTACTGCTGTGTGTGGTGTGGGATCCGCATCAGATGAGACTGACGGATGACATCGAAAAAGTACAAAGAAGGGCAACTCGTTTTGAATTATCTCGAAATAGGGGAGACAGTGTCACAGACAAGATACGTGAATTGGAGTGGCAATCATTAAAACAAAGGCGTTTTTCGTTGCGACGGTATCTTCTCATCAAATTTCAATCACCAGTTTTCTCCTCCGATTGCGAAAACATTCTGTTGGCACCCACCTTCGTAGGGAGAAATGATCATCATGATAAAATTAGAGAAGTCAGAGGTCACACAGAAAAATTTAAGTGTTCGTTTTCTCCGCGCGCCGTCCGAGATTGGAACGCTAGGGACACAACTTGAAGGTGGTTCTTAAAACCTCTGCCAGGCTCTTTATTGTGAATAGCAGAGAAATCGCGTAAATGTAGATGAATGCCTGCAGCCCTTACGGGAACTGTAACAATCTATATTCCTTACAGAAATTTGGAGAGTCTACCTATAGTAAAAAATGAAAACACTTCTAGGATGTGGCACGCTATCCTTTTCCGCTTAAATAAACGCAAAATAACCAAAGTAAGTTCGAAACAGATTGGAGAATCTCATAATGAATGTTGGACTAGGTACAATCCACGGTAAGTACGAATATTCTTTGAAATATATTGTGAAAGTTCTATTATTCTATTCAGAGAGAAATGACACAGTACAAACTGTACGTTAAATGTATTTTTGGAAACACTGAATATGAACGACAACAATATAGTGTGACAGCCTGCTTGGCGCTAGGCGAGGGAAGTAAACCTTCCCCTCCCCCCCTCCCCCCCCTCCCCCCCCTCCCCCTCCTTCTTCCTCGTCATTCCATTTTGACGAAGTGTGAAGTGTCCATATTCGCGCATGCGCACTACATCCATCGCTACACTTAACAATAACTGAATGTAAAAAACGTAAAAAACATTGTTGTTGTTGTTGTGGTCTTCAGTCCTGAAAGTGGTTTGATGCAGCTCTCCATGCTACTCTATCCTGTGCAAGCTTCTTCATCTCCCAGTACCAACTGCAACCTACATCCTTTTGAATCTGCTTAGTGTAGTCATCTCTTGGTCTCCCTCTACGATTTTTACCCTCCACGCTGCCCTCCAATACTAAATTGGTGCTCCCTTGATGCCTCAGAACATGTCCTACCAACCGATCCCTTTTTCTGGTCAAGTTGTGCCACAAACTTCTCTTCTCCCCAATCCGATTCAATACTTCCTCATTAGTTACGTGATCTACCCATCTAATCTTCAGCATTCTTCTGTAGCACCACATTTCGAAAGCTTCTATTCTCTTCTTGTCCAAACTATTTATCGTCCATGATTCACTTCCATACATGGCTACACTTCATACAAATACTTTCAGAAATGACTTCCTGACACTTAAATCTATACTCGATGTTAACAAACTTCTCTTCTTCAGAAACGCTTTCCTTGTCATTGCCAGTCTACATTTTATATCCTCTCTACTTCGACCATAATCAGTTATTTTGCTCCCCAAATAGCAAAAGTCCTTTTCTACTTTAAGTGTCTCACTTCCTAATCTAATTCCCTCAGCATCACCCGACTTTATTCGACTACATTCCATTATCCTCGTTTTGCTTTTGTTGATGGTCATCTTATATCCTCCTTTCAAGACACTATCCATTCCGTTCAACTGCTCTTCCAAGTCCTTTGCTGTCTCTGACAGAATTACAATGTCATCGGTGAACCTCAAAGTTTTTATTTCTTCTTCATGGATTTTAATACCTACTCCGAATTTTTCTTTTGTTTCCTTCACTGCTTGCTCAATATACAGATTGAATAACATCGGGGAGAGGCTACAACCCTGTCTCACTCCCTTCCCAACCGCTGCTTCCCTTTCATGTCCCTCGACTCTTATAACTGCCATCTGGTTTCTGTACAAATTATAAATAGCCTTTCGCTCCCTGTATTTTACCCCTGCCACCTTTAGAATTTGAAAGAGAGTATTCCAGTCAACATTGTCAAAAGCTTTCTCTAAGTCTACAAATGCTAGAAACGTAGGTTTGCCTTTCGTTAATCTTTCTTCTAAGATACGTCGTAAGGTCAGTATTTCCTCACGTGTTCCAGTATTTCTACGAAATCCCAACTGATCTTCCCCGAGGTCGGCTTCTGCCAGTTTTTCCATTCGCCTGTAAAGAATTCAGGTTAGTATTTTGCAGCTATGGCTTATTAAACTGATAGTTCGGTAATTTTCACATCTGTCAACACCTGATTTCTTTGGGTTTGGAATTATTATATTCTTCTTGAAGTCTATGGGTATTTCGCCTGTCTCATACATCTTGCTCACCAGATGGTAGAGTTTTGTCAGGACTGGCTCTCCCAAGGCCGTCAGTAGTTCCAATGGAATTTTGTCTATTCCGGGGGCCTTGTTTCGACTCAGGTCTTTAAGTGCTCTGTCAAACTCTTCACGCAGTATCGTATCTCCCATTTTATCTTCATCTACATCCTCTTCCATTTCCATAATATTGTCCTCAAGTACATCGCCCTTGTATAGACCCTCTATGTACTCCTTCCACCTTCCTGCTTTCCCTTCTTTGGTTAGAACTGGGTTTCCATCTGAGCTGTTAATATTCATACAAGTGGTCCTCTTTTCTCCAAAGGTCTCTTTAATTTTCCTGTAGGCAGTATCTATCTTACCCCTAGTGAGATAAGCCTCTACATCCTTACATTTGTCCTCTAGCCATCCCTGCTTAGCCATTTTGCACTTCCTGTCGATGTCATTTTTGAGACTTCTGTATTCCTTTTTGCCTGCTTCATTTACTGCATTTTTATATTTTCTCCTTTCATCAATTAAATTCAATATTTCTTCTGTTAGCCAAGGATTTCTACTAGCCAACGTCTTTTTACCTACTTGATCCTCTGCTGCCTTCACTACTTCATGCCTCAAAGCTACCCATTCTTCTTCTACTGTATTTCTTTCCCCCATTCCTGTCAATTGCTCCCTTATGCTCTCCTTGAAACTCCGTACAACCTCTGGTTCTTTTAGTTTATCCAGGTCCCATCTCTTTAAATTCCCGCCTTTTTGCAGTTTCTTCAGTTTCAATCTACAGGTCATAACCAACAGATTGTGGTCAGAGTCCACATCTGCCCCTGGAAATGTCTTACAATTTAAAACCTGGTACCTAAATCTCTGTCATACCATTATATAATCTATCTGAAACCTGTCAGTATCTCCAAGCTTCTTCCATGTATACAGCCTTCTTTTATGATTGTTGAACCAAGTGTTACCTATGATTAAGTTGTGCTCTGTGCAAAATTCTACCAGGCGGCTTCCTCTTTCATTTCTTTGCCCCATTCCATATTCACCTACTACGTTTCTTTCTCTCCCTTTTCCTACTACCGAATTCCAGTCACCCATGACTATTAAATTTTCGTCACCCTTCACTATCTGAATAATTTCTTTTATTTGATCATACATTTCTTCAATTTCTTCGTCATCTGCAGAGCTAGTTGGCATATAAACTTGTACTACTGTAGTAGGTGTGGGCTTCGTATCTATCTTGGCCACAATAATGCGTTCACTATGTTGTTTGTAGTAGCTTACCCGCATTCCTATTTTCCTATTCATTATTAATCCTACTCCTGCATTACCCCTATTTGATTTTGTGTTTATAACCCTGTAGTCACCTGACCAGAAGTCTTGTTCCTCCTGCCACCGAACTTCACTAATTCCCACTATATCTAACTTTAACCTATCCATTTCCCTTTTTAAATTTTCTAACCTACCTGGCCGATTAAGGGATCTGACATTCCACGCTCCGACCCGTAGAACGCCAGTTTTCTTTCTCCTGATAACGACATCCTCTTGAGTAGTCGGCGCCCGGAGATCCGAATGGAGGACTATTTTACCTCCGGAATATTTTACCCAAGAGGATGCCATCATCATTTAATCATACAGTAAAGCTGCATGTCCTCGGGAAAAATTACGTCTGTAGTTTCCCCTTGCTTTCAGCTGTTCGCAGTACCAGCACAGCAAGGCTGTTTGGTTCAAACATTAACTAGTGAAAATTCTGGTATTGGGCCGCGCGGAAGTTGAATGACCGCCGGAACAAATGAAAGTCGATAGCAAATAGAGGGCAGTGTCACCCCAACGCTGCACTCACCTACTGAGCATGTCACCGTCTCGCCACGCGAATACAACGACCAATAATATCCCTCGCGGCCGGCATAAATAACGCTGCATCTCAGCAGCTCAAAGAGCTCAGTCACTTCCATCGTCGGTGGTTAGTATGGGGCCCCGCCGCCACATATTCGCCATTCGCCGCGCGGGGTACATGCGCGGCTGCCCCCCCCCCCCCCCCCACCACCGTCGGAGGTTCGAGTCCTCCCTCCTCGGGCATGGGTGTGTGTGTTGTCCCTAGCGTCTTAGATTAAGTAGTGTGTAAGCCTAGGGACCGATGATATCAGCAGTTTGGTCTCATAGGAACTTACCACAAATTTCTAAATTGCCACATCTTCAACGTGCACTCCAATAATGTCATTCGAAAGACATCATTGAGGGATAAGACACGTTTACCCTTACGCCACTAAGACCGAGATCCACCTGTGACGCTGTACCTCAACCCAGCACACGCTCAGCCAGCCGTGTATTTTGTCTGATAGCATTCATTATTATCTCCACCGTACTGCTGACTACTCGTCGATGACTTCGCTATGGTGTTGGTTTTCCTCTTTGGTCTCGATTTAGATTTTTTCTAGTACTTGCCATGTCGACAGCGTTGTTTCGAAGGTTCGCTGCACTTCTTTGTTGCGTAAGTTGCCATTGAGTTGCTGTTGTTACGTCTGGTGCGCCGTTCGCTCAGCCCGGTTTCTAGACTCTGGCGTGCGTTTGAGTCCCGTCCGCAGGCGGTCTTCTCACCTCCCCGTCACCGTTCCTCTGTTACACCGGTATCCAACCACTCGCGGATATAGGTATTGGCGAAGAGGAAAAAGGAATTTGTTTCTTAGAATGGAAGCTAAATTGGTTAGCCTGCTCGAGCAACAGCAGCAGGTGGTGCACCAGGAGCAAACGCAGACGGACTTGTTACAAAAGTCGCTTCACCGCTTGGCGGAAAAACTTCTTGTGCAGGAAGCCGCTGCGCCAAAGGGACCGGCGTCCTCCTTTACTCGACTCGACATTCCGTCCTCCGTCGTCCCCTCCTTTCAAGGCCGCTATGGAGGACTGTGGCACACATTTGCAGCGCCTGAAAAATTTCACGGCGTTGCAAGTCACGTAAGATTTGTTGCAACGATCAATGTTTCTGTCTAGAGCGTCGCCGGACACGTTTTTTCTCCTCCGAAAATTGGCGCGTCTGTCCGTTATCGACGCCCTCTCCCTTCAGGAGACATGCGCTCCGACTACTTATTATTCCCAGTGGTACCATGTGGTGGCCTCCACGCTCGAATTTCATCAGCACCATAAACAACCGTGACAGCCACACCGCTCGTCGGTCACTGACTTACAAGGACTCAACTACAAATGTGATTTTACTTGCGCCAGTCGAGTCCTTGATAGGTAAAGTGGAGCTTGACATGGAGATTCACACGGCGCGTTGAACCTGGATAGCCCGTCTTTAGAGGACATCTTGCTCAACGCCTATTCGTTCGTAATTGCACAGGCGGCTAACGAACCATTCATGGCACTGCCGCAAATGGCGCCAGTTCACACGCCACCGGGTCCGCCGTCTCAGTATCGTAAACCTAGGACGACCGCTAGATTGCTGCAACGTCAGATGTCTTTACGACTTCTGAGCCTTCGGTCGCCCCTCGGCTACAGGGGCCGCTCCCTTCGTGCCTGCGGTGTTTTTCCTCTCATTGCCGAGCAGACTGTCCATCTCGCTGGGGGTTCTTTACATGACAAGGAGAGGCACCTGCACTCAGTATGTCTGTCGGAGTAGCACGACCCTGCCCCACAAGGCGCTGCGACTATACACGTGCCGCAGACAGTAGTTCCCCACCCTCACCCCCAGGGCCACACCTTCAAGCAGAAACTGTTTTTCACGCTTCGGATGTCTTACTAGGACTTGCATTTCAAGATGGACACTTGGTCCACTATCTCTTTGATTAATCAGACGACTTTGACTGAGTTCATCTGATTTGTCCCCGCCCTCCCGCAATTCCTCTTCCCGGGCAGTTCTCGATTGCAGCAATTTACAAATACGGCTTCTGACGTTCTTTGTCAGTGACCATCCGTCGGCTACAAACATTTTTAGCCTTCACGCTTTCACGGCATTTGGATTTTCTATCTCAGATGGAGCCAAGATGGTTGCCGCTAGAGTCCCTTTCCAGGAACTGGACGACCTCTGCTCGGAGTTTTCGTCTCTTTTTCAAGCGGATTTGTTGTGTACTGCAGACTTTCAGGTGAACATCGCTCTTTATTTTTTACCACCCAAAACCTTGCTGGCTGCCATGGAGCAGGAACTCGATCGTCTGCACTTAGATGGAACTGCTGAACCTGTCCATACTAGTGCATGGGCCACATCCCTAGTCATCATCCGAGAGCCGAATGGGTCTCTTTGCTTGCGTGGGATTTCAAGGGAACCATAAATCCTCAGTCGCAGGTAGAAACCTATATTATTCCCTGGCAAGATCTCCTCACCAACTGTTTGGAGGGACGGGGCATATTTTTGCAAGATCGAACATACCAATGCGTACCTCCAGCCGCCCTTTGAGGGCGTACCTTAACAAGCTATTTGGGTTGCACAAGTAACAGCAACTTTGGCCTTTGCTCAACTCCTGCAATGTTCCTGCGGTTTCTGGAACAGTTGATACAGCACATTCCGGCTCATACCAATTTCTTGGATGGCTTTATTGCCAGAAGATCCTCCCACAAGGAGCATTTTGCAAACCTCCGCACCATGTGCTGCCAATGGCTTCAAAAACACCTGTAGTCCCCAGTTTCTAATTCTTCCAATGGTGAAGGTAAGTGTCTGGTCAGACTATCATAGCCCTGCACAACTCCTTCATGGTCGTCAGCCTTGGACCTTGCTTCATCCGCTGACACCATCACCATTGCAGCCTCGCTCACATCCCTTCGGGAATTACATTGCTGGCACAGTAGTGTGGGGATGCTCATACAGGAGTGCTCAGGCTTGGACGCCAACAACGGTAGTGTCTACCCATGGGCGACGAGTTATATCGGTCCAAACACAGAAGAGTCTCGAGCCAGTTACCACAGCCAGCCTTGGCGTCGGACATAGGCATCTCCCCTGCAGGCCCCTCTTCCTCTGCCTTCTGGTGCCAATGTGACACAATGGCCAGAACCCTGGGAAATACTACGGTCGTCCCACTGTCGCCTCGGCCCTCCCCTCTGACTCCCTGTCGATCAGTGGTTCTGCCTGGTATGCTCATCTCCAGTGATGTTTCGATGGACACTGCCGACCGCCCTTCCGCCCCACAGCCTACAGTTGATGAAACTCCTTCACCTGTGCCTTCGTTTTACCTTACACGGCAGCGTCAGGGGCATATCCGGAAATATGCACCAGTTTTGGGGGGGGGGGAGGGGGGAGGGGAGAGGTTTGGTATCAGGTAGTGCGGAAGTTGAATGCCCTCTGGAACAAATGGATCTCGAAGGTCGATAGAGGGTATTGTTGCCGCAGTGCTGCACTCGCTTAATGAGTACGTCCCCCTTCCTCTATTGAATACACCAGCCAATAGTGTCCCTCGCTCCCGGCATAAATACCACCGCACCTCGACCGCTCTGTCAGTCATGTGCTTCATCTGGTAGCATTCATTACTATCTCCACTATACTACTGACTACTCGTCAACGACTTTGCTTTGTTGTTAGTTTTGCTCTTTTGTCTCGATTTGGATTGTCTCGTACTTGACCTGTTGAGAGCATCGTGCCGAAGGTTCGTTGACGCGTAGGTTGACGTTGAGTTGCCCGTGTTGTATTGGGTTCGCCGGTATTATATACTATATTATTATATACTATGAATAAACAGCCTTCAGTAAACGCTGACATGTGTAAGATCAATTGACAGGAAATTTGACCAAGTTAATTAGCAGTTTTTTCATATTATGTATACAACTACTTATAAAACAAAGGTACACTTGATAACCCGTATCGCTAGCCACTTTTTATTTTCTACACAAATTTTCCTAATATGAAATATTTTATCTAATGAAAAGTCATCAAGTGACAAACCTCAGAACCAGCTACGCACATACGTCCTTTTTTTGAGTCATCAGTTTTCTGATTGGTTTGATACACCCTGCCACAAATTCATCTCCTGTGCCAACCTCTTCAGTAGCACTTGAAACCGACATCCTCAATTATTGACAGGATGTACTCCAATCTCTATCTTCCTAAACAGTTTTAAACTCTACAGCTCCCTCTTGTGTCACGGAAGCCATTCCCTGTTGTCTTAACGGATGTCCTATCATTCTGTCCCTTCTGTTTGTCATTGTTTCCCACATATTCCTTTCCTTGCGCAGAACCTCCGCATTCCTTACCTTATCAGTCCACCTAATTTTCAACATTCGTCTGAAGCACCACATCTCAAATGCTTCGATTCTCTCCTATTCCGGTCTCCCCAATGTCCATGTTTCACTACCATACAATGCTGTGCGCGAAACGAACATTCTCAGAAATTTCGTTATCAAATTAAGATTTATGTTTGATACCAGTAGGCTTCTTTCGGCCAGGAATGCTCTTTTGCCATTGCTAGTCTGCTTTTGATGTCCTCCTTGCTCCGTCCGTCATTGCTTATTTTGCTGCCTAGGTAGCAGAATTCCTTAACTTCATCTACTTCATGGCCTTCAACCCTGATAAGTTTCTCGCTGTTCTCATTTCTGCTACTTCTCGTTACTTTCATCTTTCTTAGGTTTACGCTCAATCCGTATTCTGTATTCTTTAGATTGTTCATTCATTTCAGCAGATAGTTTAGTTATTCTTCACTTTCACTCAGGACAGCAATGACATCAGCAAATCGTATCGTTGATATCTTTTCACTTAAAGTTTAATTCCACTCCTGAAGCTTTTTTTTATGTCCATCATTGCCTCTTTGATCTATAGATTGTTCAGTTGGTGCGAAAGACTACATCCCTGACTCTCAACCTTTTTCATCCGAGCACTTCTTGATCGCCCAGTGTTATTAGCCCCTCTTGGCTTTTGTACATATTTCCTATTACCCGTCTCTTCCTATATCTTACCCCTATTTTTCTCAGAATTTCGAACATCTCGCACCATTTTACATTCTCTAACGCTTTTGCCAAGTCCGTAAATGCTATGAATGAGTCTTCGATTTTCTTTTCCATTCTTCTGTATATCATTCTTGTAAACAACTTGGTTGCATGAGCTGTTAAGCTGAATGTGCGATGATTTTCGCATTTGTCAGTTCTATTTGCTCTCTTCAATTCTCAGTCTAATACTGGATCCCCTATCTCTTCTAAATCGACTCATGTTTCTTCTTTTATCACATCAGACAAATCTTCCCCCTCATAGAGGCCTTCAATGTACTCTTTCCAACTTTCCGCTCTCTGTTTTGCGTTTAACAGTGGAATTCCCGTAGCACTCCTAATGTTTATTCCCTTTGTTTTTAATTTCACCGAATGTTATTTTGACTTTCCTACACGCTGAGTCAGTCCTTCCGACAATCATTTCTCTTTCGATATCTTCTCATTTTTCCTGCAGCCATTTCGTCTTAAATTCTCTGCACTTCCTATTTATTTAATTTCTCAGCGACTGATATTTCTGTATTCCAGAATTTCCCTGAACGTTTTTTTGCTTCCTTCTTTCATTGGTCTACTGAGAACTTTCTTCTGTTACCGGTGGTTTCTTCTTAGTTACCTTCTTTGTACCCATGTTTTTCTGTCCAACTTCTGTGATTGCCCTTTCTAGAGATGTCCATTCCTCTTCACCTGTACTGCCTACTGAGCTATTCCTTATGTCTGTATCCATAGCTCTAGAGAACTTCAAGCTTATCTCATTATTCCATAGTGCTTCTGTATCCCACTTCTTTCTGCGTTGATTCTTCCTGACTAATCTCTTAAACTTCAGCCTACTCTTCATCACTAGTACATTGTGCCCTGAGACTATCTGCTACTGTGTACGCCTTACAATCCATTATCTGAATTCGGAATCTTTGACCATGATATAATCTAACCAAAATCTTCCCGTATCACCTGGTCTTTTGCAAGTTACCACCTCCTCTTGTGATTATTGAACAGAATATTCGCTATTACTAGCTGAAATTTATTACAGAACTCTATCAGTCTTTTTCCTCTCTCATTCCTTGTCCCAAGCCCATACTCTCCTGCAGCCTTTTCCCCTACTCTTTCCGCTACCATTGAATTCTAGTCCCCCCATGACTATTAGAGTTTCGTTTCCCTTTACGACCATATGTAGACGTAAAACTAAGAATCTACGTATATAAGAAATTATTTAGACGGAAAGAGGGAAAGAGCTATAGTTACGCGTTAGGAAACAGCTATTTACAGAAAGGTTACGATCATACTAAAGTAATAAGTAAAACAAATGCTAGTGAGTAAGCTACGAAGAGGAATAGACGAATGCATATAGTGACGATATTAGAATTAAGTACGATTTATATTACACGAGCTGCAGCTACTTACAATATGAAAGAACTAAGCCATTTATATTAACTACAACCGATCAAGCTATGACGATTATACGATACTGTACACTGTTCAATTAAAAACTACATTTAAGTGAAACGAATATACTGTATAGAAAAAGAAAATTGAGAAGAAAATGAAATTAGGTACACGTGATTAATTTGGTGAAAAGTTTGCGCAGTTAGCGACTAGAAGTTACGGTTCATTACGGCAAATAAAATTTATTTACACAAACACAGTGTAGCAGGCAAATTACTCAAAGTATGTAGACGGAACATTATTACCAAAAATATTAAATGTATGAGCTGTACTTTATGTGTTTGAATGTGTGAAGGAACACGCTGACTGACATATGCATATGGACAGTTTTGCACTATAGTAATGATTTTGTAAGAAATGATGCAAAGTAGCACGTGCCGTTGGCGGAAGGACTTAATAGGAGTGGAAGGTACCAAGTAATAGCTCCCTTTCCTCATATTAGTTTATAAGTTATGTTTAATTAGAATTTATGGATAAGTAGAGACATTTATATTTAGGACGTTGAGACGGCTAGACATTATTGTAGCTCTGCCAGCTGAAGAGTCATAAGAAGTATAGTGAAATCTCACATTAACTTAGTCTGCGCCTTAAGCGATTACATAAACCTTTGAATGCTAGTGTATGTCCAATGAAATACATGCAAGGTTATGCAAGCCACGTTTTAGAGTAAATCAACGCGTTGTACATGTTGTACAAATAGTAAGACAAAACTAGTGTCGAAGACATATCTGAACTCTATATTCAAACACCGAATTACCAGTGAACCTGTGTGTGTGTGTGTGTGTGTGTGTGTGTGTGTGTGTGTGTGTGTGTTATCACTGTATTTTGTGTTCAGGTTCACTGGTAATTCGGTGTTTGAATATAGTATTGAAATACGTCTATGACACTAGTTATATATATTGGTTTGTAGCATAAAAGGACGGTTTCAACAGTGATTAGCTGAGTGAAAAATACAAGTATTAGAGGATTGTGCGACGTCGCTGGGAATATAAGAAACACTACGCTGTGCCCAGTATTTCACTTGTTCTTGCAGTAAGTAGCGTAAATTGTTTTTTAAAGTAAATTCAAGTATAAGAAGATCCATGATGTTTATCTTTTTAGATGGAACTTCTATGCTTTCGCTTCCCTCGTGTAGTCGTGAAATTGCTCTTGATCGTGTTGACGATATCAGTTTTCAGATTTTTACTGGAGATGTAAAGATTTTGAGAAATAAATTCCTTACTCACTGAAGTAAATAAAAAGGAGAAAGTTTTCTAAGACTAAAAATAAAGGAGTCAGTTGAAATTAGTTACGAGAAACCTCGAATTAGAACACAGGTAAGTCCACAGCTCGTGGTCGTGCGGTAGCGTTCTCGCTTCCCGCGCCCGGGTGCGATTCCCGGCGGGGTCAGGGATTTTCTCTGCCTCGTGATGACTGGGTGTTGTGTGATGTTCTTAAGTTAGTTAGGTTTAAGTAGTTCTAAGTTCTAGGGGACTGATGACCATAGATGTTAAGTCCCATAGTGCTCAGAGCCATTTTTAGAATACAGGTAAGATTTCCTTGTAAGTGTGCTTGTATGATTTATTTGTTTCATATTTTTGTGAATATGCTCACGTATATTTGTAAACCTGTGAAAAAAAAGCTTACACTGTATCAGATGTTTCAGAAAGTGCAAACATGTGTGAAAAATATGTTCATGTACATTTTTAAAACCTGTGAAAACCAATCTTCTCTGACGTCAGAATTATTAGAAAGCGCAAGTACGTGTGAAAGAGCGCTACGTGAGTTGTGCAACGTATCTCAAAGATGTGGCGTTGTCACCTTGTGGTTAAAAAATTGTGCTGTGCTGCGATTCAAGTTCGCAATCACCAAGTGATTCATCATCTGCAATGCAGAAAGTTTAACGAACCTGCAGTGCCACGCTGAATTAGAACAGTGGTATGCGTGTGCTAATCGAAAGGAGGATGCTCGCGAAAATGTCGATGTGGCTGGTCCAGCAGGGTTCATCGGCCTCACGATGCATCGGAGACCATCGTAGCTTACGGTCTCCGTAGGCAAATGTAAGTAGTTACCCTGAATGGACACTGCTAACTGTCCACATTCCATCACGTGCGCGAATAAATGCACTGCGTGATGTGGAAAACAATAGCCGCGAGGAACTTTAAACAATGGAGCCAGCTCACGCCGACGATTCAAAGACAAACGGAAAACATAGGACGGAGAGAACGCAAGTTTCTGTTGCAAACTAAAGGGGAGAAACGCAGTTTTCATACGTGTAATCAAAGATAAATACACTCCTGGAAATTGAAATAAGAACACCGTGAATTCATTGTCCCAGGAAGGGGAAACTTTATTGACACATTCCTGGGGTCAGATACATCACATGATCACACTGACAGAACCATAGGCACATAGACACAGGCAACAGAGCATGCACAATGTCGGCACTAGTACAGTGTATATCCACCTTTCGCAGCAATGCAGGCTGCTATTCTCCCATGGAGACGATCGTAGAGATGCTGGATGTAGTCCTGTGGAACGGCTTGCCATGCCATTTCCACCTGGCGCCTCAGTTGGACCAGCGTTCGTGCTGGACGTGCAGACCGCCTGAGACGACGCTTCATCCAGTCCCAAACATGCTCAATGGGGGACAGATCCGGAGGTCTTGCTGGCCAGGGTAGTTGACTTACACCTTCTAGAGCACGTTGGGTGGCACGGGATACATGCGGACGTGCATTGTCCTGTTGGAACAGCAAGTTCCCTTGCCGGTCTAGGAATGGTAGAACGATGGGTTCGATGACGGTTTGGATGTACCGTGCACTATTCAGTGTCCCCTCGACGATCACCAGAGGTGTACGGCCAGTGTAGGAGATCGCTCCCCACACCATGATGCCGGGTGTTGGCCCTGTGTGCATCGGTCGTATGCAGTCCTGATTGTGGCGCTCACCTGCACGGTGCCAAACACGCATACGACCATCATTGGCACCGAGGCAGAAGCGACTCTCATCGCTGAAGACGACACGTCTCCATTCGTCCCTCCATTCACGCCTGTCGCGACACCACTGGAGGCGGGCTGCACGATGTTGGGGCGTGAGCGGAAGACGGCCTAACGGTGTGCGGGACCGTAGCCCAGCTTCATGGAGACGGATGCGAATGGTCATCGCCCCAGGAGCAACAGTGTCCCTAATTTGGTGGTAAGTGGCGGTGCGGTCCCCTACGGCACTGCGTAGGATCCTACGGACTTGGCGTGCATTCGTGCGTTGCTGCGGTCCGGTCCCAGGTCGACGGGCACGTGCACCTTCCGCCGACCACTGGCGACAACATCGATGTACTGTGGAGACCTCACGCCCCACGTGTTGAGCAATTCGGCGGTACGTCCACCCGGGCTCCCGCATGCCCACTATACGCCCTCGCTCAAAGTCCGTCAACTGCACATACGGTTCACGTCCACGCTGTCGCGGCATGCTACCAGTGTTAAAGACTGCGATGGAGCTCCGTATGCCACGGCAAACTGGCTGACACTGACGGCGGCGGTGCACAAATGCTGCGCAGCTAGCGCCATTCGACGGCCAACACCGTGGTTCCTGGTGTGTCCGCTGTGCCGTGCGTGTGATCATTGCTTGTACAGCCCTCTCGCAGTGTCCGGAGCAAGTATGGTGGGTCTGACACACCGGTGTCAATGTGTTCTTTTTTCCATTTCCAGGAGTGTATTTAACTGAATGTAAAAAAGGATAACATGATGTGTAACAAAATTTGTAATATTTTCCTTATATGTGTAAGGTAATTGATTTATTTGTAATTTTAATATAGTGTAAAATTTTTTTTGGAAAATATGACAAATTTTTATAAAAACGTGTTTCCCACGTAGCTGACACATATTAGTCAAACAGTATATTAAAGAATAATAGACAAATATGCCAATAACTGAACGATCGAAATAAAGGTTTCTGACCCTTTAGCCATGAAAACAGATGACTGGACATTGCCTCTCAGGGTAAAAAAAAATGTATCAATTTATACAAATTAATCAGGCTACTTGTATTAGTGAGTTTTGTTACAACAGGCCAAGTACAAATACTTAACTTTGATCTGAGTATTCTTGTAACCCTTTATACATTATCATCCACAAGTGCAATTACACAGATGTGTCGCAAGCAAAGGGCGACATACAATCATAGTCTTCTTCAGAACAGACCAATTCTAGTAACGCTTCTGGTCCTAGCGACCACTTCTAACAAAAGTGTGTCAACTGAATCGCAGTGACTGCTGTTATCTATCTGAGCTACGTAGAATTTGCTAATGGAGAGGCTACAATGCGTGGGCTAAAGAAGTGGCCAACGCTGAAGCTGCTGTCGAAGTAGACTGCCGCTAAGAGCCGGGCGCGGCGCTTAATGTCGTCTTCAGCTAGGGGCCGCTGCTGTCGCGTTGTCGTCCTGGAAGGAGGTCGGGCAGCGTGCGACTGGCTGACCTCTTCTCACAGCCTTCTTTTTCTCTTTCGTTCTCGACTGGCGTGCCCGCGCTGACTTTACGCCATAACACTTTAGATATCCTTAAAGTATTTTAAGACATAAATGTGCGAGAGCATAAATCAATCCCTGTACTGAAAAAGAAATGTAGCTGAAAGGAAAAGAGGAGTCAGTAAGAGGGAGGGACGTAAATGTCAGAGAAGCAGCTTCAGCTAACGGTACACCAGGATCTCAGTGTTACCAGAGATGAAACTGCAGAAGTAAGTGTAAAAGCAATAAGTGTGGACATCGTGCACTGAAGTTTTGTTTTTGGTCATCAGTCTACTGACTGGTTTGATGCGGCTCGCCACGAATTCCTTTCCTGTGCTAACCTCTTCATCTCAGAGTAGCACTTGCAACCTACGTCCTGAATTATTTGCTTGACGTATTCCAATCTCTGTCTTCCCCTACAGTTTTTGCCCTCTACAGCTCCCTCTAGTACCACGAAAGTCATTCCCTCATGTCTTAGCAGATGTCCTATCATCCTGTCCCTTCTCCTTATCAGTGTTTTCCACATATTCCTTTCCTCTCCGATTCTACGTAGAACCTCCTCATTCCTTACCTTATCAGTCCACCTAATTTTCAACATTCGTCTATTGCACCACATCTCAAATGCTTCGATTCTCTTCTGTTCCGATTTTCCCACAGTCCATGTTTCACTACCATACAATGCTGTACTCCAGACGTACATCCTCAGAAATTTCTTCCTCAAATTAAGGGCGGTATTTGATATTAGTAGACTTCTCTTGGCCAGAAATGCCTCTTTTGCCATAGCGAGTCTGCTTTCTATGTCCTCCTTGCTCCGTCCGTCATTGGTTATTTTACTGCCTAGGTAGCAGAATTCCTTAACTTCAACTGAAGTTTTATGTAACTGGAAGTGTCATGGTACTTTATGTTGTGACAACAAATAAAAAGGAAGAACCATGGAAGTTTGCGTTAAAAAGTAAAAAAAAAAGTTACAATATCGTATATACGTAGAAAAGGAAGTCTCATGATTGAAAGTATTTGTAATAAATACTATATCTTGACATAAGACTTCGCTTGTTGCTTATTAGTCTTTATTTTGTTGTGTTGGCAGAAGAGCCAACACCGTGTTACTACTAGAGGAGGCCGAAATGCACGCGTTTTAGCTCACGCAGGCTGGCGTGAGGAGGGAAGGACTATACTGACGTGAGATCTGGAACATGACAAGGAATTAGAATTCAGAAAGCTGGCATAATTAGTTTGAAACTTAACTTTAATCCATTAATGTTGAACGTCGCTCTTGACGGTACATGAGTCATAATATTATCTGTTCAGAAGACATAGTAACTGAATATGGCGCCTTGCTAGGTCGTAGCAAATGACGTAGCTGAAGGCTATGCTAAACTGTCGTCTCTGCAAATGAGAGCGTCTGTATACAGTGAACCATCGCTAGCAAAGTCGGCTGTACAACTGGGGCGAGTGCTAGGGAGTCTGTCTAGACTAGACCTGCCGTGTGGCGGCGCTCGGTCTGCAATCACTGATAGTGGAGACACGCGGGTCCGACGTATACTAACGGACCGCGGCCGATTTAAAGGCTACCACCTAGCAAGTGTGGTGTCTGGCGGTGACACCACACATTTCATTCACATAAAGTTTATAAGAACTCCCTACGCTATTTGGTGACTTACATAAATACCCAGTTCAAAAATGGTTCAAATGGCTCTGAGCACTATGGGACTCAACTGCTGTGGTCATCAGTCCCCTAGAACTTAGAACTACTTAAACCTAACTAACCTAAGGACATCACACACATCCATGCCCGAGGCAGGATTCGAACCTGCGACCGTAGCAGTCGCACGGTTCCGGACTGCGCGCCTAGAACCGCGAGACCACCGCGGCCGGCAAATACCCAGTCATTAACATCATTCGATATATGTATAGAGGAGTAATGGAATATGATGCTCGTGTCCGGGAAATAACGTTATTTATTATTTAACTTCATTGTCCGTAGCATATATTCCTGGACTGATTTTATTCCTGGCGCGTAAGCGACGTCAGTGCATTAAGTACGGCGAGAGACTGAACTAACAATTGTAAACAATAGATGTGCATTCGATCAGTGGGTTGTAAGCAGGCAGTGTTAGCCTTTTTAGTCCTAACACTACGAAAAAACGTAATGTTAAAATTTTTCACGTAATTAACGTCTGTCATCAAGAAGGAATTGGCGAGAAATAAACAACTGTTTTAAGGAGGAGGATGCTCTTTGAAATATAATTTTTTCCCGTAATTAACCCTTATTATCATGGAAGGCAATGAATATGACATGAAATTGGCAAACTGCAAACAATCAGTTGTGTTAAGAAGTTAAGAAGTTTCACTCTGGAACCACTGGGGCATACAGTCCAGTAATAAGCAAACAATAATTTCATTCGACATGTTTGAAAAAAAAAAATTTAAATTTTGCCTACACAAAATCACACATTTCCAAACTTCCATGAACTCATACGCCTAAAAAGAATTGCAGTCCTAAACAACAAGGAAAAAGAGGACTACAATTTAATAAATTTAGCATTATAGCTAAATACTGTCCCAGTGGTTTCATTTCTGTAATAGTTATAAAAGCTGTAGTACAAATTCAAATTTGCATTACAGTAACTTAGACACACTTGTTTACGCAGTCAATGATCTCCTCAATATTGCTACTACAAAAAAACCGCACGTCCGAATCACCTACAATCACACAGCAGTGTCCGCGCTGACTGCTCCTTTGCATACTGCGACTGCTACAATGCACTGAATTTGTAGAAGTACCTCAGAGTGCCACTAGAAGTCTTCGTCTTGCACTAGAGTCGGTGGTTTCATATGTAAAGTAGCGGTACTTCAACAATAATTAAATAAATAAAAACAAGAAAAACTTAAGTGGTTTTAGGCAGAAATCACAGGGGCTCAAAGGATTGAGCAGTGGACGTGCGGCCGTAGTGAATCAGTGTCGTTGTGCCACAAATGGGAGTGGATTAGTATTTCTCCATCAAGCGTTCAAGAGTTTCTCCAGAATATATGTGCGAAAGAACAGATACCATCTTCATATAATTAAGGGTAACCGGCCATTGACCTCCTTCTCTTGTGCTGATTGGACACTCATTGCCTGAACTTTTACAGGACTCTGTAAGATTGTCTGCAGCGAGTAATGAGTGTAATTGGCAGGGGCACTACGAATGCAGTGTGTGGACGTTAAGTTGGGAACGTGGGTCTCACGGGTAGCGTGCAAGCGATAAACCCCTGCAGTCGCACTATCCTCTGTGCCCTCGGTCGCTCAGATGGATAGAGCGTCTGCCACGTAAGCAGGAGATCTCGGGTTCGAGTCCTGGTCGAGGTACACATTTTCAACTGTCCCCGTTGATGTACCGGGTGATCAAAAAGTCGGTATAAGTTTGAAAACTTAATAAACCACGGAATAATGTAAAGAGAGAGGTACAAATTGACACACATGGTTGGAATGACGTGGGGTTTTATTAGAACCAAAAAAATACAAAAGTTAAAAAATGTCCGACAGATGGCGCTTCATCTGATCAGAATAGCAATAATTAGCATAACAATGTAACACAAAGCAAAGATGATGTTCTTCGCAGGAAATGCTCAACATGTCCACCAGCATTCCTCAACAATAGCTGTAGTCGAGGAATAATGTTGTGAACAGCAATGTAAAGCACGTCTGGAGTTATGGTAAGTCACTGACGTCGGATGTTGTCTTTCAGCATCCCTAGAGGTGTCGGTCGATCACGATACACTTGCGACTTCACGCAACCCCAAAGCCAATAATCGCACGGACTGAGGTCTGGGGACTTGGGAGGCCAAGCATGACGGAAGTAGCGGCTGAGCACACGATCATCACCAAACGACGCGCACAAGAGATCTTTCACGCGTCTAGCAACATGGGGTACAGCGTCATTCGGCATTAACATCGTACATTCCAGCAGGTGTTTCTGATTCTCTCTCTCATTACAGCTCCTTTTTTACACGATTGTCATGCGCAATCACTGACGTTTTGCTGACCAGAGCCATCTGTCGTACATTTTTGAACTTTGTTTTTTGTTTTTTGGTTCTAATAAAATCCCGTGTCATTCCAAGCATGTGTGTTAATTTTTACCTCTCTGTCTACATTATTCCGTAGTTTGTTAAGTTTTTAAATTTATACTGACTTTTTGATCACTCGGTATATCAACGCCTGTCGAAAGGTTAGGGTCTTCATTAAATTATCATTTCATTTCTCGAGAATGTTTTGAAGAAGAGAAAAGTGTGTGCGGTGTCTGTCCCGTATATCTACATCTACATCCATAATCCGCAAGCCACCTGACGGTATTTGGCAGAGGGTACCCTGAATACCTCAATCGGTTCTCCCTTCTATTCCAGTCTCGTAATGTTGGTGGAAAGAAGGGTTGTCGATATGCTTCTGTGTGGGCTCTAATCTCTCTGATTTTATCCTCATGGTCTCTTCGCGAGATATATGTAGGAGGGAGCAATATACTGCTTGACTCTTCAGTGAAGGTATGTTCTCGAAACTTTAACAAAAGCCCCTACCGAGCTACTGAGCGTCTCTCCTGCAGAGTCTTCCACTGGAGTTTATCTATCATCTCCGTAACGCTTTCGCGATTACGATAAGATCCTGTAACGAAGTGCGCTGCTCTCTGTTGGATCTTCTCTATCTCTTCTTTCAACCCTATCTGGTACGGATCCCACACTGCTGAGCAGTATTCAAGCATTGGGTGAACAAGCGTACTGTAACCTACTTCCTTTGTTTTCGGATTGCACTTCCTTAGGATTCTTCCAATGAATCTCAGTCTGGCATCTGCTTTACCGACGATCAACTTTATATGATCCTTCCATTTTGAATCACTCCTAATGCGTACTCCCAGATAATTTGTGGAATTAACTGCTTCCAGTTGCTTACCTGCTATTTTGTAGCTAAATGATAAGGTATTTATCTTTCTATGTATTCGCAGCACTTTACACTTGTCTACATTGAGATTGAATTGCCATTCCCTGCACCATGCATCAATTCGCTGCAGATCCTCCTGCATTTCAGTACAATTTTCCATTGTTACAACCTCTGGATACAGCACAGCATCATCTGCAAAAAGCCTTAGTGAATTCCGATGTCATCCACAAGGTCATTTATGTATATTGTGAATAGCAACGGTCCTACGACACTCCCCTGCGGCACACCTGAAATCACTCTTACTTCGGAAGACTTCTCTCCATTGAGAATGACATGCTGCGTTATCTAGGAACTCTTCAATCCAATCACACAGTTGGTCTGATAGTCCATATGCCCTTACCTTGGCTCCCGAACAAAAACGACGACTCGAGGACGCCTGCTGCTACTTGATTGAATGCAAAACGGAGACGTTTCTTTTGGTGGGAGAAAATCATCACTGGTTGTTAACACGAACCTAACACGACGAAGTGCAGAAATTCACACAAATAGTCAACACTTTGCCGACATAAGTGACCCTAGGTCTTTTCTGACAGTTTCACACTTTTGTGCGAATTTTTACTCAAGTGGAGAGAAACCACGTGGAATAGCTGAAGCATTAAACCACGAACGTAGCTTTCCTGTATTTTTTGTACTAAACCAGTTTTGAAACTTTTTGGGGTGACGATTGGTACGTCGGTCGGTTGCCGAGTTGGGCGTGCCGCGCGGCTGACGGCAGCCGGGCAGCTCGCAGCCGAGAGCCCGGAGGCCGCTGGCTGCTGGCTGGTGCTGGATGGCCCTCGCGGTTCCCACGGCAGGCGGCCAGCGCAGGGTCGCCGACCTTCCCCGCGCCTCGCCTCTGCCTCTGCCTGTGCTGCCTGCCGGCTTTTGTCAGCCCCACACCCAAGCCGGGCGACCTACCGAATGCGAACACCGACACTGGACACCTGCCAAGGTCACTCACTCCGCACGACACTAGCCCTCAGCAACCTTTCCCGTTGAAACTGGCTCACTTTTATCAACAGCAACTAGCTTTTTTCTCTTTATCATCTTCAGTTTCCACATGCTGTCTGTGATAACTTGTTCGTGTAGGAACTGGCAAAGTTGTTGTTGTTGTGGTCTTCAGTCCTAAGACTCGTTAGATACAGCTCTCCGTGCTACTCTATCCTGTGCAAGCTTCTTCATCTCCCAATACCTACTGCAGCCTAAATCCTTTTGTGGCACAACTTGACTAGAAGAAGGGATCGGTTGGTGGGACATGTTCTGAGGCATCAAGGGATCACCAATTTAGTATTGGAGGGCAGCGTGGAGGTTAAAAATCGTAGAGGGAGACCAAGAGATGAATACACCAAGCAGATTCAGAAGGATGTAGATTGCAGTAGGTACTGGGAGATGAAGAAGCTTGCACAGGATAGAGTAGCATGGAGAGCTGCATCAAACCAGTCTCAGGACTGAAGACCACAACAACAACAACAAACTTTCTATATGCAGTTTTTTGTAATTTAGATCTGAAGATGACTCGGCAATGAGCCAAAATCGGTAGTCAGCAAAGAAAATTTGAGATCTTGAAATAGAATTTTTATCCGCACATGCTTTAAGTCAAAATATCGCATCTCTCCTGCTATTGACAGCGTCAAAAAATAACATTAACTTGGAGAACTGACGGGCTAATAGTTTGTGTGTTGAAACTGCTTGCCATGGCACTAGAGCGAGCTGTGGAGAGTGAAGGCTGTAGGAGAAAACGAAGTTTAGAACAGACAGAGAAAGTAACTGAACGATGGGTGTAGCTGTACTGCGTGGTGAAGTGGCCGGTGTAAGAAAGGAAATTACAGTTAGCCGCATCAGTTGGGCTACAAGACGTATTACTCAATGAAAAAAAAAGTCTGCTCGTTTGCACTTCAAAAATCAGTTGTGGTACTATGAAGAAATGAGTGAGGATAGGTTCGGAATAGCTTTGGAGTAATGCTTTGAAATGTTCGAAAAATAATTGAAGGAACAATGATATCGATAGGAAAACATTGACAACTAAAATAGGAAATAATTCTATTGTCCAGAAACTAATTTAATATAATTATGGTTCACAGGACGACCATGCAAGACAACTAATCGACCTTTCATGAGTAACGTG
Organism: Schistocerca gregaria; assembly: GCF_023897955.1. NCBI lineage: Eukaryota > Metazoa > Arthropoda > Insecta > Orthoptera > Acrididae > Schistocerca > Schistocerca gregaria. The sequence continues at coordinate 370,458,842 of NC_064922.1, forward strand.
GAGAACAAGCTAGACTTCCAAGGAAACGGGTCAAGGAGTAGTTGTCCGACAGACAGGTTTCCGTGGTGAGGCAAAAATACCCGTGATCCTTCTGAGAATGCATTAGAGGAATCCAGCACGAAGTGACCGTGGGAACAGTTCAGACAAAAACGTGCAGCAGCGCTTGTTTACCAGGCTATAGATAACAGAGAAATAATCGAAAATAGTTTGGAAATGCTCCTTTTAGATGCTGCCCTTATTTATACATGATTTGCAAGTCTTATAATTACCCGTGAAAGCTCTGTAGTCTAACATGCGACGAATCTGAGACACGTCCATAGGTGACGTCACATGATGTTTTATTACCTGAATATACTGAGAGTTATTGGTTCTTTACCTCAGTATTGTAATTATGCACTCCAGATCGCGAGCTGGTGAGCTTGAGACAGCGATATAACCACTTCTTAATTGCCACCTTCAGTAATCTATACTTTTGGCTGAATTCTTTACTGTAGTTGATTCATGATTATGTAAGTTCACCAATACGACTACTGTAACAGTTCTTTGAATCAGGATTGTGTTATCTGTTTGCGTATTTTAATTGGGATGTATATATTCAGATTGCGTGAATAATCAGTGTAGATCAGGCGTTCCCAAACCTTAGCACTGAGAGAACACTTCGAGAATCCCAGTACTTTCATTCAACACCTTCTTCAGTTTGAAGATTAATAACCTTTTTAAATATGAGAAAAACCTTAATTTTAAATCGTAGCTAATAACACAGAAATGATAAAATTTTAAAATATAATTAGTATCGTCAAAATGTTGGGAAAAAAACCGACAGAATACTAATACATTTCATGGAGCCGTTGATCACTTCCCGCGGAACACCATGGTTCCATGCAACACAGATTGCGAAACACTGGTATCGATGGAATGCATGTAGTCAGGCTTCAGTCTGGAACCACGTTGCTGCTGTGGTTGCAGGTTCGAATCCTGCCTCGGGCATGGATGTGTGTGGTGTTCTTAGGTTAGTTAGGGTTAAGTAGTTCTAAGTCTAGGGGACTGATGACTTCAGATTTTGAGTCCCATAGTGCTCAGAGCCATTTGAACCATTTGAAATAGTCAGATCGCTTGTTAAACTGTGTTTTACATGTGCCTCTATTAAAAAATCAGATAAAGTTAAAGAAAGATTACATAAACAGATGGTTTAATAAAGATATATAACCTCAGGCCTGGTTCCCCTTCACACGTTAAAAACACATCATTTCAGGGAATGTCTAGGAGTTCAGTAGAGCACTACTTACTCTAATCAGCCAGAACGTTACGACCACTTACCTACTGTCAATACAAACCCGTACAGGCGATAGGAGCGTCACCTAGCGAGGAACGACAGTTGGTCAGACACATGCACAGTGCATGTAGGATCAGTGAGCGTACGCTCTGTGTGTAGAATAGGGAAGGCGCGCGATCTATCTCAATTTGATGGAGGTCAGACAGTGATGGCCCAGAGGTTCGGCACGAGCATTTCGGAGACTGCACGAATTGTCTAGTGTCGACGAGTTCTGTGGTGAGTGTCTTCTACACGTGACGAAACCAAGGTGAAACCACATCGAGATGACGTGTGGTTGGGCGGCCTCCCCTCATTACAGACGTCAGAATCGTACGTTGGGAAAACTTGTAAAACAGGACAGGTGGAAAACTGTGTCGGAACTAACATCAGACTTTAATACTGGACGAAGGACAAGTGTGTCTGAGCACATAGTGCGCTGAATCCTCCTAACGATGGGCCTCCACAACCGACTATCTATGCCTGTGCTGATGTTAACAAACAACATCGGCAACTATGACTAGAATGGGCACGGGACCATCGGCGCTGGACATGGACGCAGTGGCAGAGTGTTAAATGGTCTGATAAATCCCGATACCTTCTTCATCATGCCAATGGCAGGGTGTGAATCCATTGTCTTCCAGGGAACCGCTTCTTGACACCTGTATTGTGGCACGGGGACAAGCTGGTGGTGGCTCCATTATCCTCTGGGGAGCATTCAGTGTGCATCTATGGGTCCAGAAAGGCTCGTGTAAGGCACCGTGATGGACAAGGAGTACCCCACACAGGTTTCAGTCCAAATACACCACTTTATGACAATCATGTTTCCCGACAGCAGTGGCATTTTTCAACAAGATAATGCGCCATGTCACAAACGAAGAATGCTATGGAATGATTCGAGGAACACAGTGGCGAGTTCAAATTGATGTGCTGATCCCCAAACTCGCCAGATCTGAACCCAATCGAACACATGTGGGCTGTGATTGAATGCAGCATCAGGGCTCATCATCCCCCTCCCAGGAATTTACGGTAATTAGATAATTTTTATGTACAGATGTGGTACCAACCCTCTCCAGCCGCCTACCAAGGCCTCATACTTCCATGCCGCAACACGCCACCACTCTTATCCTTCCCAAAGGGGTTGAAACGTCCCCTTAGAAAACTTAATGAATTACTATGCAGATAAACCTCTTACATTATTTGATTTTCAAACAGCTGAGCAGAACTGAACGTACTCAGACATTTCGCTCTTTACCTATTCTGATCAACACTAAACTGACACACAATATTTTTAGCGCATCGCAATCTTCAATAATCCCTACAAATAATGGTCCTGACTAATATTAACCTATACCTTTCACAAATCACTTACCTCACAAAAATATTCGTTACTCGAACTACTGAAATACAGCGAGCGCCAATACTGACAGCTAAATAAAGGATTCTAACTACTGAAGGCACTAACTACTGATAGGCATAGTTAGCAAATGAGAGATTTTGATAGAGAACAAACAATGTACTCACCTTAATAGTGTTCAAAAGTCATAATATATATAGCAGTTCATGACACCCAGTCTTAAAAATTTACTGTCTCTGATGGACATACGTCCAGGCTCTGATGGACACATGTCCAGATCATCCGCTCTCAAAACTCCACCATTTCTCTCCCCACATCCACCACTGCTGGCGGCTCACCTGCGCAACGCTACGCGCTGTTAACAGCCAACTGCCCAACACTACAATGGCGAGTGCAACAATGCAAACGAACCACCGCCTTCACGCAGCACAGTCAGTGATTTTCATATAGAGCTCTACATGGCGTTACAAACATAAAAATCTAAACAGCCTACTTACAGTGTTATATAGGTGGTCGTAATATTGTGGCTGATCAGTGTATTTCCTGCTACCTTTTTATAGCATGTTACAGTATCACAGTTCTAAACACATGATTGAAAGACGCTACCTAATGAAATGTTGTTCTACTAAATTTGGATGGCAAGAGACTAAGATAGTTGGAGTCTTGAAGCTATGAAGGCAAGTTGTGGTCGCGGCTGAATAACTTGTATTGCGCCTGTAAAATTAAAAAGCCTATATTCTGTCGCAGTGGTCTTTAAGTTCCACTTAAAATATCCTGATTAAAGATAGAATACAGCCTCTTTACTAAGTGCATAAAGCGCAAAAAGGATAATACAATTAAGCGATCTTACTGCCTTTCAGGTGAGATTCGATACAGACATACATACTTAACCCAACTGATATTCTTTGGCATCTGAAATGATTTATTATTGTTAACAGAGCATTTTTCTCATCACTGAATCCAACCCTTCATCCCATATGCATCATCTAAAATTGCGCCGAGCACTAAGTACAGGAATCATATCGTGGCTTCTGTTACGGCTTATAACAAGTGACTGTTCGCAGCTGGAAATGCATCGTTCACACTAAACATTATATCAGTATGCTGAACAACTGCTGTTCTGGAATTCTCTAGGCAAGTTTACCTACTGGAACCAGAAAAAAGTTATTAAAGTAATAGAAATCTTTGCTCGCCGTACAATTAGTACGACATGAGTAGTCGTTGCCATCGAACTAATAATTGAGATGAAGGGACAAGACCATTTCTCTTCTTGTTCTTGCGCAAGGAGTTACTGTAATGGATCAAGGTTACTCAGTAACACCATCATGAAAAGAACAGTTGCTTAAATGAAATTGATGAAAATAACGAAATATAAATAAAAATATCACGTTTCCTCTTGATTTGTGATTATTAGCGCACAATGAATACAAACGATTTTACACATGGCAATAACATTACATGAATCATGTGGTACACAGGCCACTATCACACTAAGATCTACTCTTATGACTGGTAATGAAATCAACGAACTGCAAAAACCCTTTGGCAAATTAAATACTGGCTTACTAAACTAAATTACGAAGAAATACGGCATGTCAACAGAATAGAAACTGCCCCATACCAATAGTAATCACGAATACCAGTCTGCTATTCATTCTGCTATAGTAACCATGGAATATTACTTTTCCAATATGGCTCACCAGTTCGTAAATAAGGAAACGCATTACCTTGTATTTCAGAGTAGCTGTATGGAGAATAATTATTTACAGTTCTTAACATCATTTGACGAAAGAAAACCGTAAGATGCTTTCAGATATCGCTCCCCATTTTACTCGGTATAATCAAAGGTCAAAACTACGCCTTCACTCCAGAGCAGCCCAAATTGAATAGAAACGAAGAAGGAGAATGCTTTCTTCTCCTTCATACTTGCAAGCCTTGAGGAACATCGCAGCGCCCACAATTCTATTGATCGAGGCTGCTCTCGCCTCAAAGATATTACGCAAGATATACTAGTATCGCAGCCGCACCAGTCAATCGATCAGTGTGTGCAGATATGACAGCAAACATTGTGCGTGAGTCGTAGCCTCATAAGAAAATAACATACGGGATGTTATGGATATACGTGCAGATATTTGTCTTGGTGACTGAGGTTAGTGTACTGAACAATATTACAGCGGTATTTACTTCAGTTGCAGACTAATAATTTTAGCCATTAGGAGTAGTAGTTTTTAGGTTGATTAGTACCCTCAAGTACATATTTCAAGAACAAGCCATTATTGCTTATTTTCTTACGGGTGGCAGGTCAGTTGTTGAAGGGGGACGTGTGGACGAAAAAGTTAGTCGATACTGACAGGTGCAGTCCACTCAGTGGTGCAGTTACGACTGTGCAGAAAACATCTGCCAGACGCAGAGAAAAAACAACTAGCACACAAAAGTGGTTGCATATTAAGGTACCAATGATCACAATATCTGCACTTTTGCCCCTAACACCCTACGTATAAGTTTCTAAATTATAACAGACAGTTTTTAAGCTCAGTCGAGAAGACCATTATCCATGAAAGGATGATGATGATGATGTTGGTTTACGGGCCCTCAACATCGTGGTCATCAGCGCCCTTACAAGCTTCAAATGTATCCATTTCCAGTCTCGGCACTTCCGAATGATGATGAGATGATGAGGACAATACAGACAGCCAGTACCCGGGCGGAGAAAATCCCTGACGTGTTCGGGAATCGAACACGGGACCCGATTATCCAGAAACAGAAACGCTAGCCACTAGAACACGAGCTGCGGACTATCCGCGAAAGAAAAATATATGAGTTCATAGTCTATTAAGCACACAGTTATAATCTGCCAAAAAGTTTTAAAATAGCTCACATTCCGCCACGAATGAAAGTTTCATTCTGTAAATAGCCCGTAACCTGTGACTAAGCCACTTCTCTGCGGTACCATGTCTTCCAGGAGTGTTATTCGAGCAACGTGTGTGAAGCTTGAAACGTTGGCCACGATACTGATGGAGCTATTGATGTGAAAGCGGGTTGTGAGTCGTTACTAGATAGCTCAGTCAGCATTTTTAACCTGAGGTCCTAACTGTCTGAATGCTGTGACCTGTCCGAAAGATTCAGAGCTGAGACGCTGCTGCAGAAGAATTCACCCTGAGATGTTATTACCGATGTCGACATACTTTGCATGTGATCTTCGTTGTGTGAAACAGTGTAGAAAAACAATTTTTGGTGCCGAGAAAATGTTTGGAAGATAGTGAATCACAACCAATACGGAAAACTATCTGAGAGTTATATGCTAAACATTTCAAACATAATGCAATGTTATAAGTGTTTTTCATTTTATCCTTGCAGAGATATGGACTATCTGAGCGTACGTTTCTGGACAGCTATTAGTGAACATCACCATGGGGTATGTCCATCATTCGCCTTTATAGTGGTTAGAGCTCCGATGGGGACTCTTAGATTCCATTATTAGATATCTCAATATGTGTGGAGCCATGGTGACCCATTCTTCCTCAAGAATAGAAACCAGAGAAACTGGGATGTTGGATGCTAGTGTCTGGAGTGAAGTCGGCGTTCTGACTCATCCCTAAGCTGTCCCGATGTGCTCAGGTCGAGACACTGGGCAAGGCAATCCAATTCAAGGACTGTCTACAAAACGTTGTGTCATAGATGTTGCTTTGTGACAGGTTGCATTGTCATGCCGATACAATCAATCATCGTATCCGAAATGTGTACTGCTGATACTATATATCCTGATTATAATTTTAAAATTTTCCAACCGAACTGAATATTCAAACAAATATCGGATTGGCACCTAAATGATTTCGTCAAACTTCTTGCATCGTTGCTGAGACCGTTGTTGGGAAAATGTCCATGTCAAATCCGTAACTCAGCTGGCTTTATAAATAGACTGGGGGCTCTCTGTCCAAGCAGTTCTGACTGTCTGCTGAGCTTCAGTGTAGTATAACTTTTTACAAAGCTCCCTCTCTCAGACTAATTGGTAAAACGTTTCTGTCGGACATTCCTGCTTTGCTTCGGCATGTTCTGTCCTCAATCTATTTTACGTTGAACAAAGAATATTTTGAGCAGACTGACGGGTCACCATGGGCAGCTCTCTGTGTCACTTGGTGGCCAATCTTTTTATGGAGGATTTGAGGAGAAAGTGTTTGAATCGGGTACTTTTAAACCAACTACATTTTTGAGGTATCTGGACGATATTTTCATTGTGTGGCTTCGTGGAGAAGATAGACTGGCGGAGTTTCTTCGCCACCTCAACTCCAGTCATAAGAACATTCAGTTCACCATGGAAGCAGAGAAAGATAGTTGCCTGGCTTCCTTGGATGTCTTAGTTTGACGACAGAGTGATGGTTCTTTGGGGCATTCAGTTTATAATAACCCCACTCATTCTGATCTGTATTGGTAAGCGCCAAGTTGTTATCACCCGTTGCAAACTATGAGGGTTCCTGAAACACTTCTACGCTGAGCTCACACTGTCTCAAATCTAGGTCTCAGATTTACCTAAAGAGCTCGCCCCCGTAAAGACAGTGTTTAGAAAAAGTGAATATTCCACCCACCAGGTTAAGAGGACATCATCACGAACCAGGAAGTGGATAAATAGGAGAACACGTCAGAAAAATCTTTGTATTTGCTTCCTTTTGTGGGAAACGTTTCGTTTAAAATAGCAACAATGCTCAGTAAATTTCAAGCAAAAATGAATTTCCGTCCACTATGTAAAGCTGAAGACCTTTTGGGGTCGATGGAGGACGACTTGTTACTGCGGAAGGCAGGAATTTACAAAATACCTTGTCGTACGGTACGGCTTACATGGGACAGACCGCAAGCACTATGAAAGGACGCTGCCCTGAGCAACAACACTGCACTCGCCTTTAGCAGCCAAGGAAGTCCGCTATTGCCGAACATTATATTTCCACTGGACATTCAATGGAGTATGAGAGAACTGTGATTCTGACCACAGCAACTTCTTTTTGGGACTCCATTATTAAAAAAATACGTGGAAATACGCCTGCTGGAAAATCTAATGAACCGTGATAGCGGCTACCAGTTGCGCAATGTGTGGAACCCCATCAACTCCACGATTTGTTCTAATCGACGACGAAGGAGAGCGCCAACGGCTGCTGCGAGCGGTAACACAGAGGACAACTGAGTTCGGCGGTTCCCACAGCGAGAGCGATGCCGCCGGGATTGTATGGTCCGTATGTTGAATTCTGACGCATGCGCGGAATACTCGCAACGGAACTGAGCGAGTATTCGCCAGTCCTCGATGATTCACCTGAGATGGCTCGCAGTTGCCAAGTCGAAAGATCGTGCAATGAATTAATCGACGACCGGCTGCACGCCCGAAATTTGTTTGAACTACGTATTCCGGCAGCTAACACTCTCCAGGCGCTTGCCGACCTCAAGTCCTTCCATCGGATTGACGTAGGGTATAGCTTGATTGATCACGCCAGACCAGGGTTTATAGCCGTTCACTGTCGAGTGGCGTCGCTCTTTACGCCACCTACAGTCGCCGTCCGCTGTGGCCGAGCGGCTGTAGGTACTTCAGTCCGGAATCACGCTACTGCTACGGTCGCAAGTTAGAATCCTACCTCGGGTATGGATGTGTATGATGTCTTTAGGTCAATTAAATTTAAGCAGTTCTAAGTCTAGAGGACCTGATAACCTCAGATGTTAAGTCCCATAGTGCTCAGAGCCATTTTGAACCACCTACAGTGTCGCTTAACATTATAATGAACCTAGGGCGGAAAGTATGCGTGGGTGGCCAAAATTTTTTTCAATCTATGCAATAGTCGCCCACATATCAGCTCATTTCTTATCATTTTGTTATTATCTTAAGTAAACATATGATGGGGAAAATTAGATTAAAGAAAAGTAAAGTAAGTTTAAACTTTTATATTTATTTTAAAATTCATCAATGCTCAATAAGACGTATAACACATACTACGTCTGTCTCAAAGCTGACGCCTTATTTACTGTGGTAAATTAATTAAGAAAAGTGTTGCTCAGAGGGGGTTCAATTAGCATAAAAAGTGATTTTCAAAGTATAGGAAACAGAAAGAATAGGAAATAGGATGGGATTCCACATTTAAACAAGCACACAAAGATAGTTCCAGGCTACACAGAAAAGGAACCAAACCATAACCAATCCATTATATTTAGGCAAAGAAATTCCGCTCCTAGTGTAGTCGTGTTTCCAATGGATAACCACAGACTGGTATTGGATGTATAGACAAGGCTCACGTGGTTTGAGATAACCACAATCTAACCAAAATGTTCTATAATAATCTTTCTAGAAATTGTGAAATAGGAAAACTGCTCGCGATAGTGATTAATTAAGTTTGAATTCGCGAAATATTATGCAAAAGAGTAGCCGAAGGCTAGTGTTGTTAGTATAGCACATCTTCCACGTACAAAAGGACATTCACAGAAAACATGTAATTCCACATCGATTGTAACGAAGAAATCAAATCCAAACAGATTACTTAAAAAGCAACTACCGCAATAAACTCCGAAACCAACACTGAAATCGTACTGCATCGCGATTTAAAATAATATAAAAAACATTTTAAACATAAATCTGTAAAAAAAGTAATTAATATTTCAGTTAGGCTGAAAACTTAAGAATTTAATTGTACTTCGGACTCGCCAAACACGCGCTTACCCGACGATGTTATCGCATGAGAAAATGACCACTAGTGTGGGGCCCGTCCAAGAGGGTATCCTACAGATACAATAGGAAGTGACCAGAGAGGTAGCTTCCTTTACCAACTTGAATAGGGACGGACAAAACCACACCAAGGAATCATGCCTTAGGAATCGTATCTACCTACTCAGGCGTTGGTACTGCTGTTCTCTAGCAGACAGAATTTCTCTGCTACCGCCGAGCATGCAACTACAAATACCCAAACTCATGGATCCTTTCACAACAGAAGGGAAGGAGATGACAATTTCTTAAAAACATCCTATACACTACGTGAAGGATGCTGATGTGTGTTTCATAGGAAACTCTATGTGATAAGAATTACATATAAAAACGTGTTTGAAAGTTTTGTATGACAAGTTGCTCTTGTTTATATGTGAATGTAACATATTCCATTGCACAGTTTCCTCCCACATAAATTTAGAAATTTAGAGGTGCAAATGTATGACGAAACAACAATAAATCGAGCAAAATAGCATGACAAGAATCTAACAGAAATCTTTCAACATTCGCTAAGGAAATATGTGCCATATGGGGAGCTGCTCGTCCATTGCACCTCATTCTTTTTATGTTCATACTCAGTCATTGTGCTAGCTGGACTGCTGATAGCACTTTCCTTCCGCTGATTTCATGCGATTTTTTTGCAGTCGCTCTCCGCAACGCTCAACGGGCCTGTCCGTCAGTACATGGGATCTTCCTGGTCTTGGTTTAGATGTGGCTGTTCCTTCGCGTTTTCACTTCACAATCACATCACCAACTGGCGACTAGGACAGTTTTAGAAAGGTTGAAATGTCCCTGATAGATATATTACACAGGTGAGATCCAACGTCCAGTCTACTTCCGAAGTCACTCAGCTCTACTGACCGACCCATTCTGCGGTTGCAGCCTCTCTACTGACAACACAATACAGCCCGCCTCCTTTTATGGTGGCGGCTCCGTCTTCCTTGACACCCAGGTTACAAAGGGCTCTTCGGATACATCTGATCAGCGTATACATACGCACTTTTAAAAATGGGGCTTAATGGAAGCGAAATACCTGAGAATACTTCGGTAAAGATTGAAAAATGTCATTTCAGAGACCTTCGACATACTTAACATGCAGGAAAAGCAATAATCTACAGATAACTACAAGATTTTATATGCAATAGGAAGCTGAGAAAAAGAGAATGGAAGCTTTTTAAATATGGCGCTATAGAAGAAGGCAGAAGATAGGTGGGTAGACCGAGTAACTGAATCATCTTGGGGAAGAAATAAATTTGTGGCACACTATAAGAGGGCATCGGTTAATAGGACGCATCGTGGGGCACGAAACGATTGTCAGTTTGGTAATGGAAAGAAGTGTGCATGGAGGGGGGGGGGGGGGAGGAGGGAGCGGACGCGATAAATTGTAGGAATATGAATGTTTTTGTTGCACTAGGTGTTTAGAGACGAAGAGGCGTGCGCAGAATAGACTAGCGTGGAGAACTGCAGCAAGCCAGTCTTCGAACTGAAAACCACGACATAAGGCTCGGTAGATAAGTAACAAGCGAAAAGTCCGAAGGTCCAGGGTTCAATATTCGTTCAGCATGGGAACTCTTTTCTGTCATTTACCTTCATACAGAGTTACTGTCGTATCGACACTACTGGCCATTAAAAATGCTACGCCAAGAAGAAATGCAGACGATAAAAAGGTATTCACTGGACAAATATATTGTACTAGAACTGACGTGTGATTACATTTTCACGCAATTTGGGTGCATATATCCTGGGAAATCAGTACCCAGAACAACCACCTCTGGTCGTAATAATGGTCCTGATACGCCTGGGCATTGAGTCAAACAGAGTTTGGATGGCGTGTACAGGTACAGCTGCCCATGCAGCTTCAACACGATACCACAGTTTATCAAGAGTAGTGACTAGCGTATAGGCGTTGCTCGTCCACCATTGACCAGACGTTTTCAGTTGGTGAGAGACCTGGACAATGTGCTGGCCAGGGCAGCAGTTGAAGAACATTCTCTGTATCCAGAAAGACCCGTACAGGACCTGCAAAATGCGGTCGTGCATTATCCTGCTGAAATGTAGGGTTTTGCAGTGATCGAATGAAGGGTAGAGCCACGGGTCGTAACACAACTGAAATGTAATGTCCACTGTTCAAAGTGCCGTCAATGCGAACAAGAGGTGACCGAGACGTGTAACCAGTGGCACCCCATACCATCAAGCCGGGTGATACGCCAGTATGGCAATGACGAATACACGCTTCCAATTTGCGTTCACCGCGATGTCGCCAAACACGGATTCGACCATCATGATGCTGTAAACAGAACCTGAATTCATCCGACAAAATGAAGTTTTGCCATTCGTGCACCCAGGTTGGTCGTTGAGTGCACCATCGCAGGCGCTCCTGCCTGTTATTCAGCGTCAAGGGTAACCGCAGCCATGGTCTCCGAGCTGATAGTCCATGCTGCTGGAAACGTCATCGAACTGTTCGTGCAGATGGTTGTTATCTTGAAAACGTCCCCATCTGTTGACTCAGGGATCGAGACGTGTCTGCACGATCCGTTACGGTCATGCGGGTGACATGCCTGTCATATCGACTGCTAGTGATACGAGGCCGTTGGTATCCAGCACGGCGTTCCGTATTACCCTCCTGAGCCCACCGATTCCATATTCTGCTAACAGTCATTGGATCTCGACCTACGCGAGCAGCAATGTCGCGATACGATAAACCGCAATCGCACTAGGCTGAAATCCGACCTTTATCAAAGTCGGAAACGTGATGGTACGCATTTCTCCTCCTTACACGAGGCATCACAACAACGTTTCACCAGGCAACGCCGGTCAACTGCTGTTTGTGTATGAGAAATCGGTTGGGAACTTTCCTCATGTCAGCACGTTGTAGGTGTTGCCAACGGCACCAACCTTGTGTGAATACTGTGAAAAGCTAATTATTTGAATATCACAGCATCTTCTTCCTGTCAGTTAAATTTCGCATCTATAGCACGTCATCTTCGTGGTGTAGCAATTTTAATGGGCAGTAGTGTAGTAGTTACGTAGAGTTCAAACGATTATCTCGAAATAGAAAAACATCGAGGCCATACCAAGTCAGTCGAAAGATATAAAAAGGCATGACCGTTTTTGTTTAATACTATTAACAATCGTCGTAATGTAATGAATTGAATTAGAGAATGTTTTATATCGAGCTGCTCGGCAGCAAAGAGACGTTATGTAGATATTCGAGGGGCGTTCAGTATGTAATACATCATATTTTTTCTCGGAAATTTCGGTTGAAAAAATGCGATCTTTGTTGTGGAATATTCCCGCCCCAATAATTTCATAAGTTCAAGCAGTCGGCGGCGCTTACATAGCATTCAAAGTTGCATCTGTAAAGGAGGTGCGATCCAAGTAGAGAGCTAGCTTTGAGATCCTTTTTGCGAAATTCAGAGTGTTGCAGATATCGGTAAGCGTTTGAAAGGATGTCTACGGAGACCCGGCAGTGAACAAAAGCATGGCGAGTCGTTGGGCAAGACGTTTGTCATCATCGCAACAAAATTGCCCGATGTCCCGCGTGTCCTCCGGCCGCACACAGCTCTGACTTGTGGAAAATACGAACACTCTCATTCGAAGTGCTCGACGGTTTCAGAGTCAAACAACTCGCTGCACAACTAGACTTGTCTGTTGATAGTGCTGAGACGCTCTTGCACCAGTTTTGCGCCTGCTGGATTCCTCGCCGTATATCGCCTTCTCCCTGTTTGGCCCAACGAAGGATGCGCTCCGCTGGTGAGTACGTGGATGATATGAAGTTATTGACACAGTAAGAAGTTGACTTCGACATCGACTAGTAGAGAAGTACCATGCCCGCGTACGCGCCCTCCCTATAAGGCGGCATAAGGCCTTCACACTGAACGGAGACTATGTTGAAAAACAGAGTTTTGTAGCAAAACGGTGTGGAATAAAATGGTGTATTTGAAAGTTTAGTATAGAAATTATACTACAGTTTGTTTAATTATTCGGTGTACAATGTCACTGAATTTACTTACTGAAGAAGGAAGATCAGGTTTTAACGTCACGTCGATAGAGTGTCTTAGAGATGGAGATCAAGCTCAGAATTATTCAAGGAAGGGGGAGGAAATCGCCTGTGATCCGTAGTAGGAACTACCCCGGCATTCGCCTGGAGAGTTTTTAGGGATATCACAGAAAACATAAATCTCGATGGCTGGTCACGGATTTGAACCAACTTCCTTCCGACTGTGACTGTAGTGTGCAAACCACTACGCCACCTCGCTCGGGTTATGTATTTAAGCTCACGTCGGTGCGCGAGAATGCCGTTTACTACTCTGTATATACTTTGTGGTCTTTGAATCATGAAGATCACTAAGAATTGAATTGAAATGAAAATTATGTAAACATTGTAAGACATTATATTAGATGTTCGAGGCAGTCCTCTTGGCATCAGTCGGATTTTTAACTACAGTAACAGGAATGGCTATTTAAGACACAGGTATTAAAAGCTATTCATTCTATGTTAGAGTTAACGGTCGTAACACTTGTCCGAGCTTTGGGTAATAAATTTCCTAAGCCACTGTACATTTCATTTACAGGAAAGCGAAGACGATAATTTATGTGTGATATTCGTGCTAGGCGTTCATTAAACATTCTCCTGCATGACTTGGCGTAATAATTTACACACATTACGTTAGCAATATCAAGTCTTGTACTGGTGTAATTCACGAATTTTACTACGGACCAGGAGTCATTAATGACATGGTTACTTATAATACGTCGTGACAGTTCGTGCGCCGCCTACACAAACTGTGAATTCTTTTTCATACTGTTTATAAACCAGTTTCCCGTCTGTTTCTTTACAGTGTAAGCGAATGATAAAAAGAAGGAAACCCCTGCTACTGGACTTCTGCTCCTGCGGCAGTAGTATCACAACCACGCCCGGAGCTTAGGTTTCAGCACATTAGCTCCTCAGCAGAGCATGCTGTATAATAGTGAAACTGCTTTCTTTTACTTGCTCGTAAAGATGTCATTAATACTTGTGGCAATTCCTAACTATGTAAAATAACAGCGCAGAATACCAACTCGTACAGGTTAGTCAATCTTATGTAGACTCAAGCATTTAAAAAAATCTGAATAGCTTGAAAGAACACCGTGTAAGAACTCAACGATCAAAATTCAGCAGTTGATTCGCGACACCAGTTTTCCTTAAGTCAGTTACTTACCACTAATTAACCTGTTACATATAATCTTAACTTTTCCTAGAAAGGCATAAGGTACATCAAGAGTTCAATTTTGATACATATGAGTATGAGCATGGCGTTCCAAAAGAGCGCCAGCATGGTGTAGTAGAATGCAGGATCCAGCGAGTATGTTTACAAGCATGCGTTCCAAAGTCATCCGAAAATATCTGCAAGTCAGCTTACATCTGTGTCCATGTAAAGGCTTGTGTATTCCACTCAATTTATGTTAAACTTCTGCCAAACTCTCACTGCGTGCCCGTACTCTGCTTGTTATATGGCAGTGTTTTATGTTTTCTGGAGAATGTGGTTTCGTTTTCTCCATCAATTACTGATATTCATGTTGATAGACCCCTTTATTCAGTATGAGCTGAAACTTAGCATCATCGGGATATGGAGCTCAAGTGAGATTCATATTGTTTTGATGCATCGTTTCAGCAAGATTCTGAAGTATGCTTGCATGAATCTCAGCGAGTCCAGAAAGTCCAGCGTAATATTCTTCGTGCTTCTCTTTCAAAATGAAATACGTTGCTTTCTTATGTCAGGCAGGAGATTAAGTTGATCTTTGCACAGACAGAATTCAACCAAGGGCTCAACAAGGAAATGAGAATTAAAACCACTTAAAATCGTATATGAAAACAGGTATGTGTTGTTGGAGTTTGTAATTCAAGTTGCATGAACGGTGTGTGGCACCATTGGATTAGCCAGTTAGATGCCAATGATCTCTTCATGGTATTTCAGCTTTATTAGCTAGTGGCTGGCCATAAATAGAATCACCAACTGCATTCTTAATTTTCTATAAGACTGTCCTCAGGAAAACATCGACTGATAAAATTATATTAAAATTAGTTCAATAAAACAGCATAGATCGCATGACAGTTGTATGTATTTCATTTGGTGACCGGTTCAAGTCTTTTATCAGACTGTCGTCAAACAATTTTTTCGGAGTATTATATATTGTAAGTGGTTGAGGAATGAATACAATCTTAGAAGTAAAATTATATAAAATAAATGGCTGGTATACCCTTGGTGACTACTGGAGCGGACTGCTCTGGAGGTATGTGGAACACTGCTGACGCGATCTCAGTCACTTGTGGTTTTACAACGAAAGGTCTGCTCACATCCTCCTGAATGACTTCACCAGCAGGCAATCGTAGGCATGTTTGTTATAGTATATCATTATAAAGTTAGAGTCTTAGAAAAAACTATGGAAAACACGATTAAGGATATTATGAATATAAATAAAAGACGTGCATTAGACAAATGCAAGTCGTTACACTCTAGCGTGAGCTCCTCTTTGTTGCAATTGAAGGATTTGGTGCGAGAGGACGTTGATCCAAAATGTACGAAAAACTGTTTATCGCACCTATGTGTGCAGTACAGTTAGTTTCATTTTTGATGCAAGATTGAGGTAGAGCCACTGCAAACTGACAGTAACGCAGGTGATAATAGCTTTACTACTCCTTGCATTTGGCCCAAGAAAGAAGCACATCCAGGATCTACCTCTCTAGCCCAAAGTGGTTCAGCAATCACCCGGTAGGGAAGAGCACATTCCGATTCTTGTGCGTATTACTTTTCTCCAACTGATAGTTGGAGAAACGGTCGACGATACTGATGTGAGTGAACCTTGTGCAGATGTAGGCAGTGATACAGAAAGTGAATCTTTAAGAGTGAATATAAATGTGAATCGTCAAAGGGATCTAAAGCGATTTAGAAATCCAGTGAAGTGGAGAAGGAGCTGGAGAAGTTTGAAACGTGCTAGGGGTGAAAAATATACGTTACTGTAAAAGTTGTACCAAGTATAAAGCCTGCTACAGACTGCAAACGCAAGGGGAACTTCTTGTCGATACTTACAGAAGACGAGAAAAGCCATATCTTGAAGTAGAAAACCAAGAATAACATGGTTCTCCCTCCGCCACACACCGTTGGGTGGCTTGCGGAGTATAAATGTAGATGTAGATACATAGCGTCGACGTGTCGAGCCTGAAATTTCGAGTGTAAAGTATGTGTGAAATGCAACACTTTAAGAAATATTTGTCTGGTTATATGTTGATTGTAAAGCAGTGAAGTTTCATGCTATATTGTTTCTTTTTAGGTTAGGATGGGACCAAAGGAATTTAAGCTATGCAAGAGGATATAGTCTAATGTATGGGAGCAGCAAAAGCGTGCAGAGCGCATTGAAAATTACATAGCAGCAAACATCACATCTTCACAGGACAAGAGAGCAAAACATGAAACCAGGCCCAATGCCATTTCAGAAATCAGCAGGCAACAAATAGACTGTCACATTAAACGTTTTCCGAAACGTTCATGCCACTACTGCAGGCAGCAGAATAATAAATGTCATTTGTCTCCTGAGTTAAATGTGAGCAAGACGTGTGACATGTATTTGGAGAAATGTGAGCCAGCATGACCACCATGTTCTGAAGGTCGAGGGTAAAAGATGTAGACATAGTGTCTCATATGATTTCTACTATAGGTGCTTTGAACAGGACTTTAATTATGCGTTTTGGAGCCCTCAAACGGGCACCTGTAGAACCTGTGACACAACAGCAAATCAAATGAAGACTACTGCATCTGAGGAAGAAAAGAAGAAACCTGCAGCTGAGAAAGATTTGCATATTTGAAAAGCTGAATGTTTCTACGGTGAACTGAGAGAAAAATCTATGGAGGCACAGGAGGAGGCTTCTGTTAAAACAGTGTGTTTTGATTACTAGCAGAACATGCCACCAGCCAAGATATCAACTACTAAGGCAGTTTACAGTCCCAACTTTGGGTGTATAACTTTTGTGTCTATGGAGCCAAGAATAAGACAGCACACATTTCAAAAATGGTTCAAATGGCTCTGAGCACTATGGGACTTAACATCTGTGGTCATCAGTCTCCTAGAACTTAGAACTACTTAAACCTACCTATCCTAAGGACATCACACACATCCATGCCCGAGGCAGGATCCGAACCTGCGACCGTAGCGGTCACGCGGCTCCAGACTGTAGCGCCTAGAAACGCATGGCCACTCCGGCGGGCACACATTTATATTATAATGTATCGACTGAAAAAAAAACTGCAAATGAGGCAATCATACACTCCTGGAAATTGAAATAAGAACACCGTGAATTCATTGTCCCAGGAAGGGGAAACTTTATTGACACATTCCTGGGGTCAGATACATCACATGATCACACTGACAGAACCACAGGCACATAGACACAGGCAACAGAGCATGCACAATGTCGGCACTAGTACAGTGTATATCCACCTTTCGCAGCAATGCAGGCTGCTATTCTCCCATGGAGACGATCGTAGAGATGCTGGATGTAGTCCTGTGGAACGGCTTGCCATGCCATTTCCACCTGGCGCCTCAGTTGGACCAGTGTTCGTGCTGGACGTGCAGACCGCGTGAGACGACGCTTCATCCAGTCCCAAACATGCTCAATGGGGAACAGATCCGGAGATCTTGCTGGCCAGGGTAGTTGACTTACACCTTCTAGAGCACGTTGGGTGGTACGGGATACATGCGGACGTGCATTGTCCTGTTGGAACAGCAAGTTCCCTTGCCGGTCTAGGAATGGTAGAACGATGGGTTCGACGACGGTTTGGATGTACCGTGCACTATTCAGTGTCCCCTCGACGATCACCAGAGGTGTACGGCCAGTGTAGGAGATCGCTCCCCACACCATGATGCCGGGTGTTGGCCCTGTGTGCCTCGGTCGTATGCAGTCCTGATTGTGGCGCTCACCTGCACGGCGCCAAACACGCATACGACCATCATTGGCACCAAGGCAGAAGCGACTCTCATCGCTGAATACGACACGTCTCCATTCGTCCCTCCATTCATGCCTGTCGCGACACCACTGGAGGCGGGCTGCACGATGTTGGGGCGTGAGCGGAAGACGGCCTAACGGTGTGCGGGACCGTAGCCCAGCTTCATGGAGACGGTTGCGAATGGTCCTCGCCGATACCCCAGGAGCAACAGTGTCCCTAATTTGCTGGGAAGTGGCGGTGCGGTCCCCTACGGCACTGCGTAGGATCCTACGGTCTTGGCGTGCATCCGTGCGTCGCTGCGGTCCGGTCCCAGGTCGACGGGCACGTGCACCTTCCGCCGACCACTGGCGACAACATCGATGTACTGTGGAGACCTCACGCCCCACGTGTTGAGCAATTCGGCGGTACGTCCACCCGGCCTCCCGCATGCCCACTATACGCCCTCGCTCAACGTCCGTCAACTGCACATACGGTTCACGTCCACGCTGTCGCGGCATGCTACCAGTGTTAATGACTGCGATGGAGCTCCGTATGCCACGGCAAACTGGCTGACACTGACGGCGGCGGTGCACAAATGCTGCGCAGCTAGCGCCATTCGACGGCCAACACCGCGGTTCCTGGTGTGTCCGCTGTGCCGTGCGTGTGATCATTGCTTGTACAGCCCTCTCGCAGTGTCCGGAGCAAGTATGGTGGGTCTGACACACCGGTGTCAATGTGTTCTTTTTTCCATTTCCAGAAGTGTATTTCTGAATCACTACTTTGAGAATATACTGAGTAATGATATTAGACATCTATACATATACTCAGACAACTTTTGTGTCCAAAATAAGAATATGATACTAGTTAAGTTTCTGTTTAAATACGTTAGCTTTGGAGACTTGAAACCATTACTCACCGGTTTTCTGGACCAGGTAATAGTTTTAAGCACTTTGATAGGTGTTTTGATCTAATACACGCAGAACAGAGAGAATTTTTCTGCCACAGGAATAAGAGAAAACATTGAAAAAGACATCATCATTGGAGTTCGATGCAATCAGTGTGAACACTGCTATAATTAGAGACTTTGTGAATCATCAACACCTTACTTCATAAAATCTTTAAGAGTGATACCGAAGATAGATTTTTAATGTCTATTTATCGAATATTTTGTTACATTCACAAGACTGATGTAATAGAATATAGTGTATCTGCAAGCAGGCCTATCTTCTGCAAGTACAGGCTGCTGTATCAGTGGCAGCATATAACTCTCACTGCTCCATATGCACACCAAGGAAAACTGCTATTAAAACTCGCAAAAATAAAGGACATGATGGCACTGGCAGAGTAGTACGTATCTAGTCATGACATGTCACACTACGAGGCACTGTAGGGTACCCTGTATGAGGGAAGCGAAGACTACACTGACTCTCTTAGGAAAGACGAAGCCAGCGCTTAAATACTGAACATTCCACATGCTATGATAACTATTTTTGTTTTATTTTGTTTGTAAATTTAGATTCAAAGACCACAAGTCTGTATTCTACATTCGCTTTGTCATCTTCCACATTAATGATTTAAATAAGGACACATTTTCAGATATTTAAACATATTTTAATGTTTTGATGCAAGACATTTATGTTAATAAAACAATACCAATCAGTTTGAACTTTCAAATTATAGCCAGGTATTTCTACTTTAAAGTATGTGCTTCGAGAACAGGTCTCTCCAAGCTATTGAAGGTATATGAAATACGTTAATGTGTTTAATGTCTCTCCTGAGAAAAATGTTGAAGTGGGTTTACCCCATTCTTGCACCAGACCCTTTAATTTCTCTCAAAAGCCAGAAGTGACTACGCAGAGCAACATTTGTCGTTATTTTGGACATTTACAACTTCTCGTTTTCTGACTATATCTTCTGGAAGATGGATATAGTAGGACCCTCATGTAATGGACCAAACACATCTATGTGAACATCCAAATACAGGTCTCTACTGAGAGTTTTCCCAGAATCTCTTCCTTAGAATTGAAAGAATCACACTTGTAGTGGGTTCAGGGTAAATTCCTCAAACCACTCAGAAACTAAGGATCCCACCAACATCATGCCATTATCATCCTACTTATAAATAATGGTGTGTTTGAAGACACCTGCAGCATAGTGGTACACTTATTGACTGGATACCGTGTACCTTTTACAATGTTGAATAGTTCCATTTCCAAACAGGTACACAGGTATTCAGGAAAATGCTAGCATCATGCTACATGATCATACTATTGATGGAGCAACCGACATCCTATCCACTAATCCACCTCAAAACGCTGTTTATGGTAATTATGTGTGGCCTACCCAATCACCATCATCCTCACGATCAGACTGGGCAGAGAGACTGCAGCTGACTGATGCACCGCCAGTATTAGCCTTAGTCACAGGAAAGGTGAATTTTGTTAAAATTCAGTAAAGGCACGGTTGGGCGATGAAGTCTGGGGCTGCTGACAGTGTGTGGTAATAGTCGGCAGCCAGCAGGACAGACAGGGTGCATAGCTGCAGCAGTGTACTGCACGTACGTTTTGTTTTGGCGGGGAGCAACAGCGAGGCAGGGAACTGCGATGTATGAGGCGAGGCAATAGGCCAGAGCCGGGAGTGGAGATGTGTAAGGGGCTGACGTATGGAAATTTAGTTTCTGTCTCTCTCTGACACTACGTCAGAAGCGAGGGAAAAGCAGTATAAATAGCCAGGCACTTTTAGCTTGAGGGGTGCCAGGTCAGTCGAGAGTCAGATTGGACCTGTGCTGGTCTATGCTTATAGGGCCCAGTCTGGCAGCGATGTTGTAAATATTCTGTGTAAACCTGTACTTGTTTCTAAGTACTTGTTCAGGCTGTATTTCGCCTCTGGGGACACAACACAGGATGGAACGGCAGCCGGGTACTAGGAGACACATGGTCTGCTTGAAGAAGGGCAGTGACAGCAGTCTGTAGCCAGTCCAGGACGGGCCCCGTTTGCTTCCCATCTGGTGTACAAGGGTCAGGGCGAAGTGTACGCTGCAGGAGGGGCAGCAGCGGTAAAACAGCGTTAGCGACTTTGGTGGGTGTTGCCATCCGGCAAGCACCACTAGCGGCAAGGTGTGGCACGGCGTCCAGGAGGGCACGGGTTCGAGTCTTGTCCTGTCCTGGGAACAGCAGCGGCAGAGGACCACGGGTGACCAGTACAACCACCTTCGTCCCATGGTCAGACACAGCAGGCCAAATGAGGCGGAGGGCGGCGAGGACCAGAGACTGTAACAGTCTCCAGAATCGTGGGCAGTAGAGCGGCACCTCGGCGCACGGTGACTGGGTGAGTGCTGCTGATTTTGATCGTCTGGCGGCCTTGATGACCACAGCAGTGGTGTTGACAGTCCAGGAGGGCTGAGACAGCCAGACTCGTGGAACAGCGCGTGGGTGGCACACAACATTATGCTTCTGTAAACTAGCTAAATAAAGGAATACTGCTGTATTACTCTTGCCCTTGACGCTATTGAACTTGCTTGGCCTCCTGATGAGAAATGGCATGATGAGCTCTGGCTTCGTCTCTCTCAATTGGAGTCCCGGGTTCGACCATCGATGGTCCACAACACTGACGAAAGAACACTAAAATTATGAAGACCCCCTCCAGATGGTTCTGGTGCTAGTGATAGCGCTCATGACGATCCAGGTACAGGTGACGCAGTCAGTCCAGTCTCTTTGGTTCAGGCATGTGCTGTGTCACAGGTGCTGGTAATGGCACCAGTGATGTGGGTGTCGCCAGTGCTGGTGTAGGATACTGGTATGTGTGAAGAATGATGCCACTAATGATGCAGACGCTGTGTGCTGCCGGTTATGAAGCCCCAGGTGCAAGTGATGTGGGTGGCCTCTCAAATTTGTTGAGGATTTCTGAGAAAACCGACACAACAGTCTGTAAACATCATATGAAAAAATTTAAACACACACACATACACACATGTGCTCAAGCTCTTATGTAAAAATTCTGCCTCAGCTGAATCACTCCATTCTGCCTTTGATGCCCATCACTCTACCTCTTTCATGGCACTTTTCACATGTTCATTGTTGTATGGGTACAATGACTCACACCTATAGTTTTAGCTTTTGTGCTCCAAGGTGGATGGAGGAACTGTGATGTGAAAACAAGTTAGTGATACACAAAGATACATTAATTGCACTGTGAAATGTAACCAATGTAGTACAGCAATTCGATGGATGTGGCCGTGGACAGATGTAACTAAGCAGTGGCCTGTCAAGGCATGCATTACTGAATACAACTACAATACTATGTCCATCCTGGGCGCCGTACTGTCAATCACTGTGGTAGACACTAGTCCCTATGTGAAGCTGAAATCTACTACCACCACCACTCCCTGGGCTGCGATTATATAGAGCATTCTTCCAGCCCATGTTTCATTTGACTCTAATTGCCTTTGGCCGACTTCACTTGTAGACTAAGTCTCGCACGCTGTTTTGCACTGTGTACTGCAGCTACCTACTTCAGCCCTGGAACTGCCATATGCCAACTCTGAACTCTTATCACAATGCGGAAGTCCATCCCATTGGCAGCGGTGCAAAGATTGTTGATTAGGTAATGCTTGTGGTTGCCATAGTACCAGTCAGAACCTGTCTCAGAGTACCAGCTCTGGTTCTGTCATTGGCAACATGCAATACTCGTCATGGGTAGTAAGACTGTGTAGGTGCAGCTAATATATCATCATCAAAAATTTTCAAATGTTTGTGAAATCTTATGGGACTTAACTGCTGAGGTCATCAGTCGCTAAGCTGACATACTACTTAACCTAAATTATCCCAAGGACAAACACACACACCCATGCTCGAGGGAGAACTCGAACCTCCACCGGGACCAGCCGCACAGTCCATGACTGCAGACCCTTAGACCGCTCGGCTAATCACTCGCAGCCATCATCATCATCTTCATCATCATCATCATCATCATCATCATGGTCCTGCAAAATGTGAGCAGGTTCATCAGGATATACTGATCCATGAGATGTCACAGGCCTCGTGTCTGGCTCACTTGAACAAAAAATAGCACTTGTTATACAGGGTGAGTCACCTAACGTTACCGCTGGATATATTTCGTAATCAAATACTGACGAACCGATTTCACAGACCGAATGTGAGGAGAGGGGCTAGTGTAATTGTTTAATACGAACCATACAAAAATGCACGAAAGTTTGTTTTTTAACACAAACCTACGTTTTTTTAAATGGAACCACGTTAGTTTCGTTAGCACATCTGAACATATAAACAAATACGTAATCAGTGCCGTTTGTTGCATTGTAAAATGTTAATTACATCCGGAGATATTGTAACCTAAAGTTGACGCTTGAAACTTCCGACGTTCAGTTGCCTGTTCTAACAAACACGGGCCACGGTCGGCAAGCAGCATCTGCAGGGACATGTTTACGATGACGACCGTGTTTACAAGTGTGGCTGTAGTGCACTGTTGTGGTTTGGTCTAGCTGTCGCAGTGTCCGCATGTAGCGCTTGTTGCTATTGTTATTCTGCATTCGTCTCCGCACGCACACCAACTGTAGTACACCGTGTTACCAGACGTCTGTGATAGTGTAGTGTTGTAGGAACTGTGACCATGGTGTATTCGGACTCTATGGCGAGTGTCGACGAAATGCAGCTGAAGCCTGCAGGGTGTATGCAGAACGGTACCCGGACAGAGAGCATCCAACGTGCCACACATTGCAAAACATCTACCGCCAACTGTATGCAACAGGTATCGTCGTAGCACGCAAACGGGTCCGTAACAGGCCCGTCACAGGAGAAGCGGGTGCAGTTGGTGTGTTAGCTGCTGTTGCCATGAACCGACACATGAGTACACGGGACATTGCGAGAACCGGCGGACTGAGTCAAATTAGTGTCATGCGCATACTGCATCGTCACCGCTTTCACCCGTTTCATGTGTCGCTACATCAGCAATTATATGGTGATGACTTTAATCATCGAGTGCAATTCTGTCAATGGGCATTAACAGAGAATGCGTTGCAGTTCTACCTGTTTACCGATGAAGCGGCAGTGAATCTACGGAACATGCGTTACTGGTCCGTGGACAATCCTCGCTGGCGCAGACAGATAGAGCGACAGCGACCGTGGACTGTAAATGTATGGTGCGGAATCATTGGCGACCACCTCATTGGTCCTCACTTCATTGCAGCGGCCCACCAGCTGCAACATACATCGCGTTTCTACAGAATGATGTGCCAACATTGCTCGAAAATGTCCCACTGGAAACGCGTCGACGTATGTGGTATCAGCATGATGGTGCACCTGCACATTCCGCAATTAACACTAGGCTGATCCTTGACAGGATGTTCGACGGGCGTTTCATAGGACGTGGAGGACGCATAAATTGGCCAGCCCGTTCTCCTGATCTTACACCTCTGGACTTCTTTCTGTGGGGTACGTTAAAGGAGAATGTGTACCGTGATGTGCCTACAACCGCAGAGGATATGAAACAACGTATTGTGGCAGCCTGCGGCGACATTACACCAGATGTACTGCGGCGAGTACGACATTCATTACGCCAGAGATTGCAATTGTGTGCAGCAAATGATGGCCACCACATTGAACATCTATTGGTCTGACATGTCGGGACACACTCTATTCCACTCCGTAATTGAAAACGGAAACCACCTGTGTTCGTGTACCTCACCCCTCATGGTAATGTACATGTGCGTCAGTGAAAAAAAAAAAAGAAGAAGAAAAAGGTGTTAGCATGTGGACGTAATGTGCTGTTCCAGTCTCTTCTGTACCTAAGGTCCATCACCGTTCCCTTTGGATCCCTACGTAACTCGGTGCTCTCCGATACACACGATCGAACAGCGGAGGAGTGGTACTCAAGCGTCAACTTTAGGTTACAATATCTCCGGAAGTAATTAACATTTTACAATGCAACAAACGGCACTGATTACGTATTTGTTTATATGTTCAGATGAGCTAACAAAACTAACTTGGTTCCATGTAAAAAACGTTGGTTTGTGTTAAAAAAACATACTTCCGTGCATTTTTTTATGGTTTGTATTAACCAATTACACTAGCCCCTCTCCTCACGTTCGGTCTGTGGAATTACACAAGTCTCTGGACAGATACAGTAATTGGAACACAGTTAATGATGAGATTATGTAGTATTAATGCAAATGCTGCTGTGTTTGCTGATAAGTTTTTAGATGCTTCAAATTCAATACAGATGTCAACTGGCCCACTCTTCACAGTTTCAATCTGTTGTGAGGAATCTATAACGACAGTTGGTGCTAAATTCTTAATTTCCTTTCAGTTGAACAGACAGTTATGATTCTCTGCACCTTAGTACTGTAGTGGACAAAACTTGCACACATATCAAACAGCAGCCCTTAGACATTATTAGATTCATTTTGTTGTGTGTTGTCATATGGACAGAACTCTCTGTTTCTTAAATTACTGTTGTCAAATTCACCTGAACCTTGTTGCAGGTTTGATTGCTTATTTGTTTGAAATGTTAATATGATAAATCATGGTAACTCGAATCGAACTGATGTTCTATAGTTCTCTATTGTCAAGTTATCTCCGGGGAACCTGCTGTTTGAATTTTTGGCTGTGCAGAAGATTATGATACATACTGTTTGCAGGTACAATTCGACCACTATGGCATGCAGTCATGGAGCTGTCTGCACGGCCCGGTGAGCTTAGATGTGAAACATATATGCCTGGTAGTGGAGTGCACACAAGGCGTAGTAGCAGTTGGCAATTCTCCAAGATTCCATGTTCAGTTGCAGTGCAGCAGTGGCATGTGGAGGTGGCAGTACAGTACCTGTTTAAATAAAGACATAAACATTTCTATGCCAGAAGCAACGGAAGTTGTCTAAACATTGAATATGGACATAGCACATGTGGACTTAAAATTGCATTGAGTTTCCCAACATCCTAAACTTAAAAAACAAGAAACCTGACAACCATGCAGCCTACAATCGTTTCCCTCAGATCCACAATATTGGATTCCGACACATATTCCCAGGTCCTCCATCTTGGATTGTGATGTCACAGAGGCTGTCCTTGTATCTCTATGTCTGTCATCTGTGATTGTCATATTGCATTTTTGAATTTCATGCCAAAAGGCAGATGCCTAATTTGGATTTGTTTGAATTTTCTGACAGTGTATACTTAGGACAAGTGGCCCATTCCCACAGTGGCATCAGAGGAATGGCAGAAAATTCTCTAGCGCAACTGAGCTGTTTTGAATTTCATGCCAATTATAAATTCCCACCATTTTAATCATAGGACATTTCGCCTATGATGTCAGAGGGGTGGAAAGGGGGAAATCTGGCAACAGTTCGTAACAACGTCAATGATATCGTAGAGGGAGGGGAGGGACACATCTGGCACAAAGCAGACTGTAATGAAACCCTCAGAGCCCCTCTCCTCTGAACTCGAGTTAAGTTTTTCAGAGACTGCAAGCAGTCAGTTCATTGTTAAATTGCTTAAATGACGAGGGCGTGCTGGAAAGTAATGCCTACAAATTTTTTATGTGAAAACTCTTAAAGCCTTTTAAATAAACCAAACTTTATTAACATTCTAGATATTTATTTTTCGTGTGTGCATGTCTATTTCTCAACAGTCACTCTGTTGACGAGCATATTTCTCCAAACGAGCTGTAGAATGTTTGAGTTCGTTGACGAAACCAAAACCACACGTCTGCTTGCAACATCAAAGTGAAGTCCTCGCAGATGTTCTTTAAGTTTTGGAAACACTCCAATTTCGGCCAGAACGCTGGGATAAGCACCACCGTTTCCTTCATTATAAGACCAATGTCACACATTACTGCTGTTGACACAAGTATCATCATACGCAGCGTTCAGTCCTCTATGGATTGCAATTGGAGACACGTTTTCTGCGTTTAAAAACTCGATTACAGCAAGCTGTTTCTTACGCTCCAACGTAGTTGCGTTACACACGCCATTTTGTGCGCTACAATTTGGAGCTCTCTAGCGACAGTGGCTTGCAACTTTCGTCAGCGAAGCGGGGAAGTCAACTGAATAATATGCATGAAATGTAACACCTCAACCGGTATTGACGACACAATATCAAAATTCAGAGGCATTACTTCTCAGCACGTCTCGTATTTAATCTCGCAAGATATTTTGCGATATAATCTCATCAGGCAAAAAAAAAGTTACATATTGCGTGCTCCTTTATCTTACTGTCAATTAGTTATGTAACCATGTGTCTTACGCATGTATCTTAGGCCGGCCGAAGTGGCCGTGCGGTTCTAGGCGCTGCAGTCTGGAACCGCGAGACGGCTATGGTCGCAGATTCGAATCCTGCCTCGGGCATGGAATTGTGTGACGTCCTTAGGTTAGTTAGGTTTAACTAGTTCTAAGTTGAAGGGGCTAACGACCTCAGACGTTGAGTCTCATAGTGCTCAGAGCCATTTGAACCATTTGAACCATGTATCTGACTGAAAAGAGACGCTACACCTGCCTCAGGATCAAGCCCGTAACTAATACACTTTAGCAAATCATCTCTGCTCTGGGGTTCATTAACACCATCAGTCAATAATTATCTACGACACTGAATCGCTCTGTAGGCGTACTCTGCAAAACATACGCGCATTTTGTGGCGCCACTCTAGAAGCTGAAATGTAAGACAAATAAAAACAAAAAAAGGGAAGCAATTGCTACTTTACGAACGGCTGAGGGGAAGTGCTAAATAGTTCACTATTGTTTCGAAATTATACCAGCGACAGCTGTGATTAATTCACTTATGTAGTCAGATGAGACTACATTGACGTTAAGAAAGGCGCCATTGACGTAGTTCTGACGTTGCACTTGATAATGGAAGCAAGATACAATCACAATCATGCCATGTTCATGGGATTTGTCGATCTAGAAAAAACATTGGAAAATTTAAAATTGTGCAAGATGTTTGAAATTCACAGGGAAATTAGTAAGCTGTAGGGAAAGTCAGGTAATATACAATATGCATAAGAACGAAGAAGCAGCGATAAGAATGGAAGAGCAAGTGCTAAGTGCTTGTTTTAGATAGGGAGACAAGGACGCTTTTCTCTTATTGTTCAGTCCGTACAACGGAAAAGCAATAATAGAGGTAAAAGCTTCAGCGATGGAATTAAAATTCAGGATGGAAGACAATCAACAATAAGATTTTCTGATGACATAGCTGTCCCTAAAGTCCCTATGGCTCATCTCAGAGGATGGGTTGGAGCAAACACATTTTTCTAGCATTCAAGCTTTGACAGTGTTGACAGGATTACAAATGGTTCAAATGACTCTGAGCACTATGGGACTTAACATCTGAGGTCATCAGTCCCCTAGAACTTGGAACTATGTAAACCTAACTAACCTAAGGACATCACACACACCCATGCT
This sequence comes from Schistocerca gregaria, assembly GCF_023897955.1. NCBI lineage: Eukaryota > Metazoa > Arthropoda > Insecta > Orthoptera > Acrididae > Schistocerca > Schistocerca gregaria. The sequence goes on from NC_064922.1 coordinate 370,487,606, forward strand.
CGAGGCAGGATTCACACTTGCGACCGTAGCGGTCGTGCGGTTCCAGACTGAAGCACCTAGAACCGCTCTGCCACACCGACCGACCTGACAGGATTACACTCTTTGAAATTCATTAGGAAGCAGGGATAAAAATACAGGGAGCAAAAAAGTTATACACAACTTGTGTAGGACCCTGATTGCAATTTTAAGAGTCGAAGGACATGAAAGGGAAGCAGTAGTTGAGAAGGGACTGAGAGAGAGCTGTAGCCTATGCCAGACGTTAATGAATCTGCTCAGCGGATAAACTTAAGGGAAATCAAGGAGGAAATTGGAAATGAAATTAAAGTTCAGAAAGAAGAAATGAAACCTTTGAGATATGCCGACGAAATTGTAATTCTCTCAGAGACGGTTAGGGAGTTGGAAGAGCAGTTGAGGAGAATGGATTGCATCTTGGAAAGAAGTTGTAAGGAAAAAAACCAACAAAATTTAGGTCTTAACTGTATTCTCAGGGTTATTTGTTGCCCCAGGCGTCTCTCTTTTGTTTGAAATTTCCTTCCTATTCCAGCGTTGACACTGCGCTTCTATGTAATCTTAGTACCGGCTGAACTTTTGGATTTTGCAGGAGCGTGCGAACAGCGACCATTATTTCCGTAGGTACGTAGCAAGTTGAGTTCTGAATGTACCCCATGAAGTTATAAAAATGCTTTTCTAATTTGTAATCATGAATTGTCTTTAATTGTTTTAGGAAGAAAGAAGAGACGTGTAAACGATGATTAACCTTTGAGTAGTTCAGACTGAAAATAAGCTCTTACAGACGATATTTTATGTCGTTTTGTTCTTGGAATATCGTGAAGATTGCATATTGCATATAGCATTTACACGCACGCAGTTGCAATGTTAGCGGAATAGTAAAATATTCTGGAAAATCTATCTGGGCTACCAGAAGTTGCGGAGATCTAGTGAATCTATTTGTAGCAGGTTTGGAACCAAGTAAAATTGTGATCCGCATTAGATATGGAGAATTGCAACTGGTTACTGGGGAAGAGTTATTTGTTCAGCTTCGACGATCAACGATGAGCGAAAAGAAAATTGGTTCCAGGCAGCCTAGTAGCTGTGACAGTGAAGTGGCATCGCGTTTCGGGGGATAGCTACCTTAGCAAAAAAATTACCAACTCCATATTTGCCTTACACGTTTTTGGAAAACATCTAAATATGGAATGTTGAGTACTGGGCCTGCCAGGCTGGTAGGAAGCAGAGGGAAGGTACCATCGCACCGTCGCATACGTGCAGCGAGGAAAGCACTCATTGGATACACCAGCTTCCATTCAAGATGCGGCCAACTTTAATCGCAATGAAACAGGAATATTTGATCATGAAGTTGAGAGTGAAACACAGGACGATAAAAGGGCGAAGAAAACCAAGAAACAGTAAGACAGTCCGGTTATTGTTATGCAAAAAGTCCTTATAATAAGAGCACCAAGATGGGCCAACGAGATTTTGTAAAACAACTCGACATGGCACTGATCAAAGCAAATATCAAAGAGAGCAAAACGAATTCCAGAAATTTTTATAGGGGCTTGTAGACTGCAACGGATTAAAATACTTAGCAAAATTTTGAAAATAATAGCAGGGTAGACAAATTAGAATTACCACTGCAAGTCAGCCAAAAACGTCACAAGCGCCACAATGGCACATACAGGTATAACCACGCCTTAAGGACAAAAACTACCAGAACATGCCCTAAATGTCAAAAACATATGTGCAAATAAGCATTTCATCGCTAGAAGTTTATGTCTCGACTGTGATGAACGAAAATAAATACTTGAAGGTCACTGTTTATTTCTTTCTTTATAGTTTACTTAACTGATCATTATTTTACCTCAAAACGTTACCTAACGTTGTTGAAGGAGAGTTTCTTTATTTTAGAGTTTATTTATTTTTCACGTTAATTCCAAACTCTCTGTTTTAGACGCCAATGCTAATGTAAGAGCCTTAGTTTTTGGTAAGATCATGTTTTCTTATAAAGAATGATTTTTCATAAATAGAAACCTTCCTTTTATTAGTTATTTAACAACAGTATAGAGAAACAAAGAAATACATAAGTATGAGATGGTTTTCGTTTTGTGTTCGAAAAACTAACCCACGAAGTTACTAATGTCAATTTAAATAGCGAGTCTAGATAAGAGTTAAATATGGATTCAAAAATGGTTCAAATGGCTCTGAGCACTGTGGGACTTAACTTCTGAGGTCATCAGTCCCCTAGAACTTAGAACGACTTAAACCTAACTAATCTAAGGACATCACACACATCCATGTCCATGGCAGGATTCGAACCTGCGACCGTAGCGGTCTCTCGGTTCCAGACTGTAGCGCCTAGAACCGCTCGGCCACCCAGGCCGGCTAAATATGGGTAACGGAATGAAGGCGAATTAAATCAGGAGATGGTGACGGAATTATATTAGTAAACAAGAGGCTAAAAGTGGCAGATTAGTTTCGCTCTTGGGGGATCAACTGAAAGTGACCGATGTAATGCAAAGTCGATATACGAAGAAGAGCATTTCTGGAAATGAGAAATATGTTAACATGCAATATACACTTAAGTGTAAGTAGGTCTTTTCTGACAGTACATTACCTATTGAAAAGTAACTGGCCGCTTATCAGTAGACTCTTCTGCTTTATAACAGCTGAAACTTTGCTGGTGACAGTTTCAGTGATACTTCTCAATACATGAGTAGGATTGGCAGCCCCTTCTACATCGAGAGCTGAGACCAGAAAGGATAGTGATGTCGGGCGGTGGGTCTCGAGCTAAACTGAGGCTCCAACTCGACCCAAAGGTGTTCTGTTGGTTTCAGGCCGGGATTTTGGACAGGCCAGTCCACTTCTGTGACGTAATAAGATGTAATGAACGATGAGGGATCAAACATAAATTAAATTTAAGCTTTAAGAACATGGCAGAAATTTTATATTATAACCAAATAACGCTAGACGTCGAAATTCTCGAAGCAGTTATCCGAATCGGACGGAAATCAATAAATGTGATGTACATGTTCAGAGAAACAAATGGCTACTATTTCAGAACAACTGAATGATTTGTTCGAGAGAAAGAGCTTCACAAATCGAGATCGTCACAGATGTTTTGGTCCCTCTCTGGCACGTCTGCAAGCAGTTATTCGGTTTATAATTGACTGATGGAGTTGTTGGATGAGCTGCTGTAGGACATCGTGCCAGATTCAGTCCTATTGGAGCCTTAGACGGCCCAAATCCCAAGCTGGTTGGAGGGCCTAGCCCATAATTCTCCAAACATTCTCAATTGGGGATAGATCCGGAATCCTTGCTGGACAAAATAGGGTAGGGCAAGCAATAGCAATTCTCGCCGTGTACGGGCGGGCATTATCTTGCTGAAATGTAAGCCCAGGATGGCTTGCCATTCAGAGCAGTAAAACTGGGTGCGCAGGCCGGGGTGACCGAGCGGTTCTAAGCGCTACAGCCTGGAACCGCGCGACCGCTACGGTCGCAGGTTCGAATCCTGCGGCAAGCATGGATGTTTGTGACGTCCTTAGGTTAGTTAGGTATAAGTAGTTCTAAGTTCTAGGGGACTGATGACCTCAGAAGTTAAGTCCCAAAGTGCTCAGAGCCATTTGAACCAAAACTGGGTGCAGAATATCGACACGTCCCACTGTGCTGTAAGTTTGCCGCGGAAGACAATCAGAAGGGTCCTGCTATGAAATGAAACGGTACCCCAAACCATCACTGCTGGTTGTCAGGCTGTATGGCGGGCGACAATCAGGCTGGTATCCCACCGCTATTCGGGGCGCCTCCAGACATGTCTTTGGTGGTCATCGGGGCTCAGTTCGAAGCGGGACTCCTCACTGAAGACAATTCTACCCCAGTCAATGAGATGCCAGACCGGTGACATGTCTACAGACGGCCCAGACTGTGGTGGTGTACCAACTTGAGTGTGGCCCGCCACACAGGCTGACAACCAGGAGTGATGGTCTGGGTTGCCATTTCATTTCGTAGCAGGACCTCTTTGGCTGTAATCCGCGGAATCCTTACACCGCAGTGGCACAATGATGGTATTCCACGCCTCTTTTGCTGCCCTTCATGGTAAACTATCCTGGGCTTACATTTGAGCAAGATAATGCCCTCCCGTACACGACAACAGTTTCTACTGCTTGCCTACGGACTTGCCAAATCCTCCTATGGCCAACAAGATTACAGGATCTCACTCAAATTATGGACGTTTAGAGTATTACGTGCAGGGCGCTCCAACCAGCTCGGTATTTTGACGATCTGACGCACCAAATGGAAAAAATGGTTCAAATAGCTCTGAGCACTATGGGACTTAACTTCTGAGGTCATCAGTCCCCTAGAACTTAGAACTGCTTAAACCTAGCTAACCTACGGACATCACACACATACATGCCCGAGGCACGATTCGAACCTGCGACCGAAGCGGTCGCGCGGTTCTAGACTGTAGCGCCTAGAACCGCTCGGCCACTCCGGCCGACCAAAAGGATAAAATTTGGCACGATATCCCTCAGGAGAACAGTCAACATCACTGTCAATCAATTTCAAGCAGAATAGCTGCTTGCATAAGGTGCAAACGTGGACCAAGGTGATTCTGACTTGCCCAATTTGTGAAGCTCTTTCTTTTAAATGAATAATCCGTTTTTTTCTAAAAATGTTATCAATTGTTTGACTGTGCATGTACAACAAACCTACCGATTTTTGTCTTATTTGGGTAATCCCTTCGTGGTGAGTCCTTTTTTGTCTTAGAGTGTAGTCACTGAGTTGACAAAAGTTGTGGGATACTGCCTAATGTCGTATAGGGCGTCCTTTTATGCAACCTAGTGTAGCAACTCGATGTGGCATGTACTCATCAAGTCGGTGCAACTCCCCTGCAGAAATAAAGAACCATGATGCCTCATAACCGCCCACAGTTGCAAAAGTGTTGCCGGTGCAGGATTTTGTGCACGAAGTGACTTCTCGATTATGTCCCATAAAAGTTCGTTGCGATTCGTGTTAGGCTATCTGGTTGGCCAAATCGCTCTATGTAACTGCCCTGAATATTTTTCAAATCACTCGCGAACGACTGTGTCGCAATGTCATCCATAAAAACGTCGTCGTTTTTTGGGACCATGAACGGTTCAAAATGGTCTCCAAGAAGCCGAACATAACCATTTCCAGTCAATGATCGATTCAGTTGGACCAGAGGACCGACTACATTCAACGTAAACTCAGTTCACACCACTACCAACTTGATTCAAATGGTTCTAAGCACTTTGGGGCTTAACATCCGAGGTCATCAGTCCCCTAGACTTAGAACTACTTTAAGCTAATTAACCTAAGGACATCACACACATCCATACCCGAGACAAGATTCGAACCTGCGACAGTAGCAGCAGCGCGGTTCCGAACTGAAGCGCCTAGAACCGCTTGGCCCCAGCGGCCGTCATCAACTTGCAGAGTGTCTTGTTGACAACTAGGCTTTGTGGCTTCGTGGCATTTGCGCCATACTCAAACGCTGCGATCAGCTGTTACCAACTGAAATCGGGACTCATGAGACCAGGCCACGGTTTTCAGATCTTCTAGGGTCCAACTGAAATACACTCCTGGAAATTGAAATAAGAACATCGTGAATTCATTGTTCCAGGAAGGGGAAACTTTATTGACACATTCCTGGGGTCAGATACATCACATGATCACATTGACAGAACCACAGGCACATAGACACAGGCAACAGAGCACGCACAATGTCGGCACTAGTACAGTGTATATCCACCTTTCGCAGCAATGCAGGCTGCTATTCTCCCATGGAGACGATCGTAGAGATGCTGGATGTAGTCCTGTGGAACGGCTTGCCATGCCATTTCCACCTGGCGCCTCAGTTGGACCAGCGTTCGTGCTGGACGTGCAGACCGCGTGAGACGACGCTTCATCCAGTCCCAAACATGCTCAATGGGGGACAGATCCGGAGATCTTGCTGGTCAGGGTAGTTGACTTACACCTTCTAGAGCACGTTGGGTGGCACGGGATACATGCGGACGTGCATTGTCCTGTTGGAACAGCAAGTTCCCTTGCCTGTCTAGGAATGGTAGAACGATGGGTTCGATGACGGTTTGGATGTACCGTGCACTATTCAGTGTCCCCTCGACGATCACCAGAGGTGTACGGCCAGTGTAGGAGATCGCTCCCCACACCATGATGCCGGGTGTTGGCCCTGTGTGCCTAGGTCGTATGCAGTCCTGATTGTGGCGCTCACCTGCACGGCGCCAAACACGCATACGACCATCATTGGCACCAAGGCAGAAGCGACTCTCATCGCTGAAGACGACACGTCTCCATTCGTCCCTCCATTCACGCCTGTCGCGACACCACTGGAGGCGGGCTGCACGATGTTGGGGCGTGAGCGGAAGACGGCCTAACGGTGTGCGGGACCGTAGCCCAGCTTCATGGAGACGGTTGCGAATGGTCCTCGCCGATACCCCAGGAGCAACAGTGTCCCTAATTTGCTGGGAAGTGGCGGTGCGGTCCCCTACGGCACTGCGTAGGATACTACGGTCTTGGCGTGCATCCGTGCGTCGCTGCGGTCCGGTCCCAGGTCGACGGGCACGTGCACCTTCCGCCGACCACTGGCGACAACATCGATGTACTGTGGAGACCTCACGCCCCACGTGTTGAACAATTCGGCGGTACGTCCACCCGGCCTCCCGCATGCCCACTATACGCCCTCGCTCAAAGTCTGTCAACTGCACATACGGTTCACGTCCATGCTGTCGCAGCATGCTACCAGTGTTAAAGACTGCGATGGAGCTCCGTATGCCACGGCAAACTGGCTGACACTGACGGCGGCGGTGCACAAATGCTGCGCAGCTAGCGCCATTCGACGGCCAACACCGCGGTTCCTGATGTGTCCGCTGTGCCGTGCGTGTGATCATTGCTTGTACAGCCCTCTCGTAGTGTTCGGAGCAAGTATGGTGGGTCTGACACACCGGTGTCAATGTGTTCTTTTTTCCATTTCCAGGAGTGTAGTTACGAGCCTAGGAAAGGGGCTGCAGGCGATGTCCTGCTGTTAATAAAGGCACTCGTGTCGTTCGTCTGCTGCCATAGCCCATTAATGCCAAATTTCGCGCGTTCTGTCCTAACAGATACGTTCGTCGCACGTCCCACACGTCTCACATTGATTACCACGGTTATTTGACACAGTGTTGCTTGTGTGTTAGCTGTGACAATTCGACGCAAACATGTTAAGTGAAGGCCGTCGGCCTCTGCGTTATCTGTGGTGAGATGTAATGCCTGAAATTTGGTGTTCTCGGCACACATTTGAGAATGTGGACCTCGGAATATTGAATGTCCTAACGATTTCCAAAATGGAATTTCCCAGTGCGTCTATGAAATGTCTCATGCGTCTAGCTCCAACTACAATTCCCCGTTCAGAGTCTGTTGATCCCGTCGTGTGGCCATAATCACGTTGGAAATCTTTTAACATTAATCACCTAAGTACAAATGAGAGCTTCGCCAAAGCACCGCTCTTTATGCCTTGCGTTCGCGATCCTACCGCCATGTGTATATGTGCATATCGCTATTCTATGACTTTTCTTCACCTCAGTATATTCAAAACTTTGCTCTGAATAATCGTCCAACAGTCTCTGCCCAGTAATGCAGTGATGAGAAATCAGAAATATAAGGAGCAAGGAATTTCGTTAGGGGTCAAAATCACAACAAGCTGAGAAAGTCATGTCCCAATCATTTCCCATAATAGTTTAAGGCCTTGTACTCAAAACCGCCGTTATGGGTAACAAGGTGCATAACTCACTCATTGGAAAACGAACCAGAGCAGTAATTACAACAGCCGATCAAATGCGTCAAAATATGTCAAGGGTCTGCTTCGACGTGCTTACATCACCTGGCAAAGGTACAGTATCATAACCTGGTGGTTCCCTGATTATCACTGCACACCTGTTCAAAATGATTATAGTATAAGTACTCAAAATCGTGGATAATCCATTACAAAAATGCTAAACAGACACGCAATAATAAACAATCACTCTCGGACAGCCTGAGAATTCATGTGCAGACTAATGACACTGCACGTACCGGTTGTGTCAGGGAGAGAGCTAACAACTTGCACCAGAAATGAGGGAAGCGCTAGATGACAACACAGATCAAGACGCTGACTTAATTCGACTTTTCCAGGAACGCAAGGCGCAGACCGTTCTATAGCAGCGGACGTGCCATACTTTCATTGTTCGGACAGCACGCACTTCTTGTCGGCCATCGACTAGACCACGGCTGCCAGACGTCCGGGCAAATCCCTCCTTTTCGACCGCTCGGTGGTGCTACAGCGTTCCCTCTCACATTACTCGCTCGGTGACACTTCCCGTTTTGCTGAAGTGTTCATCTGGTCTCGCACGCCGACTCGCGCCGGCACTAGTGATGCAGTGCTCTCGTTGACAGCGCCCTCATGGAGACGCTCTGCTGCAACCACAACTCTCCATTACAGATCACTCTTTCCAGTCAACCACTGTCGATTGGCATCAGCTTTTACGCCACCTCAAAAATCAGTTAGTAATGCCTACAGAAATATGACTTATGAGGAGCTACTCGACGATCGTACCCCATTATTTTTAACCGCCTAAGCACTGTGACTGTACTAGAGGGACAGCTGCCAGCACTCTGGAACTCAGAGTGATTCCTTCCACTGATTTTACATGATATTTCACTATCACCATCCTTACGCTGGAGATTACGTCAGTACAAGAGGTATGTTGGTCTTCATTTAGCTGCAGATGTTCTTTGGCATTCACACTTCACAACCCCTTCAACACTCGACATCGGCAGCTTTAGAAGGGTTGAAATGTCCTTGACGGATTTGTTAGTCTGGTGCCATCCAATGACCCGTCCATGTACACAGCCGCTGAGTTCTTCTGACCGACCCATACTGCTGAAATTATAAATTACTGTGCTGATAAACATCTTACGTTATTTGATTTTCAAACAACTGAGCAGAACTAAACGTACTCAGACATTTCTCTCTTTTCTTATTCTGATCATCACTAAACTGAGATATAATATTTTTTTAGCAGAACGCAATCTGACTTTTAATAATCCCTAGAAAAGAATGGCCCTGACTAACAATAACCTATACCTTTCATGAATCACTTACCACACAAAATTCTTCGTTACTCGAACTACTGCAATACAGCGAGCGCCAATACTGGATAATAAATAAAGGATTCTAACTACTGAAGGCACTAACTACTGATAGGCATAGTTAGCAAATGAAAGATTATATATATTTTTCATCTCCCAGTACCTATTGCAACCTACATCCTTCTGAATCTGCTTAGTGTATTCATCTCTTGGTCTCCCTCTACGATTTTTACCCTCCACGCTGCCCTCAAATACTGAACTGGTTATCCCTTGATGCCTCAGAACATGTCCTACCAACCGATCCCTACTTCTACTCAAGTTGTGCAACCCCATCTTCTCCCCAATTCTATTCAATACCTCCTCATTAGTTACGAGATCTACCCATCTAATCTTCAGCATTCTTCTGTAGCACCACATTTCGAAAGCTTCTATTCTCTTCCTGTCCCAACTATTTATCGTCCATGTTTCACTTCCATACAAGGCTACACTCCATACAAGTACTTTCAGAAACGACTTTCTGACAGTTAAATCTATACTCGATGTTAACAAATTTCTCTTCTTCAGAAACGCTTTCCTTGCCATTGCCAGCCTACATTTTATATCGTATCTACTACGACCATCATCAGTTATTTTGCTCCCCAAATAGCAAAACTCCTTTACTACTTCAAGTGTCTCATTTCCTAATCTAATTCCCCCAGCATCATCCGACTTAATTCGACTACACTCCTTTATCCTCGTTTTGCTTTTGTTGATGTTCACCTTATGTCCTCCTTTCAAGGCAATGTCCATTCCGTTCAACTGCTCTTCCAAGTCCTTTGCTGTCTCTGACAGAATTACAATGTCATCGGCGAACCTCAAAGTTTTTATTTCTCCTCCATGGATTTTAATACCTACTCCGAATTTTTCTTTTGTTTGCTTTACTGCTTGCTCAATATACAGATAGAACAACTTTGGGGAGAGGCTACAACCCTGTCTCAATCCCTTCCCAACCACTACTTCCCTTTCATGTCCCTCGACTCTTAGAACTGCCATATGGTTTCTGTACAAATTGTAAATAGCCTTTCGCTCCCTGTATTTTACCACTGCCACCTTTAGAATTTTTCTAAGACTACAAACGCTAGAAACGTAGGTTTACCTTTCCTTAATCTTTCTTCTAAGATAAGTCGTAAGGTCAGTATTGCCTCACGTGTTCCAATATTTCTACGGAATCCAAACTGATCTTCCCCGATGTCGGCTTCTACCAGCTTTTTCATTCGTCTGTAAAGAATTCACGTAAGTATTTTGCATCCGTGACTTATTAAACTGATTGTTAGGTCCAGAAAGTTTGGAAGGTAGGAGACGAGATACTGGCAGAAGTAAAGCTTTGAGTACCGGCCGTGAGTCGTGCTTCGGTGGCTCAGATGGTAGAGCACTTGCCCGCGAAAGACAAAGGTCCCGAGTTCGAGTCTCAGTCGGGCACACAGTTTTAATCTGCCAGGAAGTTTGATTGTTAGGTAACTTTCACATCTGTCAACACCTGCTTTCTTTGGGTTTAGAATTATTATATTCTTCTTGAAGTCTGAGGGTACTTCACCTGTCTCATACATCTTGCTCACCAGATGGTAGAGTTTTGTTAGGACTGGCTGTCCCAAGGCCGTCAGTTGTTCTAATGGAATGTTGTCTACTCCCGGGGCCTTGTTTTGGCTCAGGCCTTTCAGTGCTCTGTCAAACTCTTCACGCACTATCATATCTCCCATTTCATCTTCATCTCCATTCTTTTCCATTTCTATAATATTGTCCTCAAGTACATCGCCCTTGTATAGATCCCCTATATACTCCTTCCATCTTTCTGCTTTCCCTTCTTTGGTTAGAACTGGGTTTCCATCTGAGCTCTTGATATTCATACAATTTGTTCTCTTTTCTCCAAAGGTCTCTTTAATTTTCCTGTAGGCAGTATCTATCTTACCTCCAGTAAGATAAGCCTATACATCCTTACATTTGTCCTCTAGCCATCCCTGCTTAGCCATTTTGCACTTCCTGTCGATCTCATTTTTGAGATGTTTGTATTCCTTTTTGCCTGCTTCATTTACTGCATTCTTATATTTTCTCCTTTCATCAATTAAATTCAATATTTCTCCTGTTACCCAACGATTTCTACTAGCCCTCGTCTTTTTACCTACTTGATCCTCTGCTGCCTTCACTACTTCATCCCTCAGAGCTACCCATTCTTCTTCTACTGTACTTCTTTCCCCCACTGCTGCTAATTGTTCCCTTGTGCTCACCCTGAAACTCTGTACAACATCTGGTTTAGTCAGTTTATCCAGGTCCCAACTCCTTAAATTCCCACCTTTTTGACGTTTCTACAATTTTAACCTGCAGTTCATAACCAATAGATTGTGTTAGCTATGATTAAGTTATGCTATGTGCAAATTTCTACCAGACGGCTTCCTCTTTCATTTCTTAGTCCCAATCCATATTCACTTACTATGTTTCCTTCTCTCCCTTTTCCTACACTCGAATTCCAGTTACCCATGACTACTAAATTTTCGTCCCCCTTCACTATCTGAATAATTTCTTTTATCTCATCATACATTTCATCAATTTCTTCATCATTTGCAGAGCTAGTTGGCATATAAACTTGTACTACTGTAGTAGGCGTGGGCTTCGTGTCAATCTTGGCCACAATAATGCGTTCACTATGCTGTTTGTAGTAGCTTACCTGCACGCCTATTTTTTTTATTCATTATTAATCCTACTCCTGCATTACCTCTCTTTGATTTTGTATTTATATCCCTGTATTCACCTGACCAAAAGTCTTGTTCCTCCTGCCACCGAACTTCGCTAATTCCCACTATATCTAATTTTAACCTATCCATTTCCCTTTTTAAATTTTCTAAACTACTTGCTCGATTAAGGGATCTGACATTCCATGCTCTGATCCGTAGAACGCCAGTTTTCTTGCTCCTGATAACAGCGTCCTCTTGAGTAATCCCCACTTGGAGATCCGAATGGGGGACTATTTTACCTCCGGAATATTTTACCCAAGAGGACGCCATCATCATTTAACCATACAGTAAAGCTGCATGCCCTCGGAAAAAATTACGGCTGTAGTTTCCCCTTGCTTTCAGCCATTCACAGTACCAGCACAGAAAGGCCGTTTTGGTTAATGTTACAAGGCCAGATCAGTCAATCATTCAGACTGTTGCCCCTGCAACTACTGAAAAGGCTGCTGCCCCTCTTCAGAAACCACACGTTTGTCTGGCCTCTCAACAGATACCCCTCCGTTGTTGTTGCAGCTACGGTACGGCCATCTGTATCGCTGAGGCATGCAAGCCTCCCCACCAATGGCTAGCTGAATCGTTCATGGGATATATATACTATATCTAACTTTAACCTATCCATTTCCCTTTTTAAATTTTCTAACCCACTTGCTCGATTAAGGGATCTGACATTCGATGCTCTGATCTGTAGAATGCCAGTTTTCTTTCTCCTGATAACAGCGTCCTCTTACATATATCAGTTCATGATATACAGTATTACAAATTTACTCTTTCTGATGGAAACACGTCCAGATCGTCCGCTCTCAAAATTTTTCCATCTCTCTCCCCACATCCACTACTGCTGGTGGCTCACCTCCAACTGCGCAACGCTTCACACTGTTCACATCCAGCTGCCCAACACTACAATAGGGAATATTCCAACAATGCATACCAGCCACAGACTGCACACAGCTCAGTCAGCGATTTTCATACAGAGTGCTACGTGAAGTTATCAACATAAAATCCTAAACAGCCTATTTACATAGCCCCCATGCTCCCCACAAAAATTTTACAATTTGTTTTGGGCAGTGGCCTATAATGATTTGATAAAATTTTTCATAATTACAATAACAATGATATCAAATGCACACACTTATTGATGCAATGTTGGTCAAAAGAAAAAATTGTTCTCATAATGACAGTCCTGATCATTCATCACAATAGTAATTATAGTTTTCTTTTTTTTTCTCAAAGTCTGAGCAGTAAAAGAAAATGCACACAGAAGTAGTGGATTTCCATGGAGTCTTGAAGAAGTAGTGTTGTCTCTCCAATGAAAAGACAATGCTGACTCTTGACACGCAGACAGGTAATGGACCACAACAGAGCAAACCCACCGCCGAGTCAGTCTAAGTTTTGAAGAATATTGGTAGGTAGGTCATCACAGAGCAGACTCACTGTAGTCCTGGTAGAGATTATGGTATTGGTGGGCCATCAAAGGTGCAGACCAACTGCAGTCCTTGTAGAGACTTCTAGCAGCCATCTGTTGCGACTGTGTAGGTGCACAATCACCATCGAAGAGTCTTGTGGAGAATATAGCAAGTCCATAAACCACCACTTGTGCACTCCCAAAGTTTTTGGAATTGTCCTTAGAACCAGCAATGATGTTAACCAGTCCCTTGCTGAATTATCAAAACATGCGCAAACATGTTATTCATTTCGGACCTCTTCATAGGTACGGAAGTGTGATAACGCATGTCAATCACATCGCGATTACAGGCAGCGTGGAGCTCACGCCTGAGCCTCAGGACGTGCGCTAGCAGCGCGTGTCGGGTGTTTCAAGCGTCAACTTCGCATCTTAATATCTCGGGATGTAATGGGAATATTGCGATGCAATCAACGCCATTGTGTATGTGGTTTGTCATGCTATGGATTGCTGAAGAAAAAATATAGGAGGTCCATTTAAAAACACATAAGTTTGTGTTAAAAACATATATGCTTTCGTTTTAGAATGTTTCCAAATATGTATGTTCATGGGCCCCAGCCCTACATTGAGACCGGTGAAAGTCGTTTCCCAATAGCTGTTATTGTTCCAGAGATATTTTGGGTTCACAAGATAGCTGGTACACCCTGTATATACTAAGGGACGAGGCAATGCAGTAGCACAAAACAATTAACACAAAGATCAATGACAAAAAATGCAAATTGGCAAAGCTAACAGCAATTAATCTAAATTAGCAGGGCAAATGCAGCATTACAACTAATATGAGCCAATGTGGAACAACAAGAAAAATAAATCAGTAGTAAAACTGGCTTAACAGAGTAATACAGAGTGAAATTCAGTAGCACTATGCCTGGCAAACAGCAGCAGCAAATGCAATAACTCATACCTAAATATGACATAGCTCAAGCAGAAAAAATAGTACACTAAAGACAACAATGCAGATGTCTATTCACATCTTAATGTCCATGTCATTAAAGTGGTGCACCACAACAACTTATTCTACAAAAAAAAAATTACCAAGTACTGTAAAAGAAAATTATGTATGCAGTTATTAGTCCCTTCTTATTGTTCTTTCCTTTCCAAGTTCTCCTTTTTCGATGAACGTGGATAGTAAAATTATTATTTAATAGATCTGTTGACAGAAAGTGTTCATATTAGCAAATGCATTTAATCTTATTTTATAAATCCAATGCTGAAACACAGCTGGAAACCAGATATCAAATGAAATAAGCAGCTACGTGCAAAGCAAAGCATAAAAACATCATTCAATAGCCATGTGGCATTTCATAAGTCAGTAGAAATTCTCTCAACTTTCATAGAAAGACACTTGTCATAATCAGGTGTGCAGATGTAAGAATATTTCTCATCAATTCATAAGCGTTTCAGTAAGTAGCACAAAGTACGAGCTCCACAGTATAATCATATGTTTCCAAGTAATAGCGTGTCATATTTTCGATGCTTTCTACAAAGGAATGGCAATAGCGGGGTTAATGGCCTCTTTTTTCTCCACCTAATGGCTTTTTCTCCAGGCGACTGGCGCAGCTGGGCGCCCACAACGCATAATGTCATGGTTACTTAGCTTTCTTACCGAAATTTTTATGACAGCAGTTTGGGCTACAGTGACAGTCTCATATAAAAAAAATTTCACAGCCCGAGAATTTGCGTTACAAATGTGTAGAAACAAAATCTTATAAATATAACTGTGTCCAAAAACTTTTCGCCGGCATTGTGATACATTCACGCATGTACACATTTCATAACTCTTAAAGTACGATTCTTGGTTTCCAACATCTTTTTTCACAAATCAGAATCCCTAACAACTACTCATTATTCCTTACCTTATTACACATATACATAGTCGTCAACACTTCTTCAATATTTCATCATAATAAATACATAGTGCAATCAAATTCCTCATATAGCATCAGCTTATTGATCATAAACATACCTCAACAGCATAATACACATTGTCATCGTAATAATAACATCATAAAACCTCAGCCAAATCTCAAAAACGTTGTAGCTTTCTGCAATAATTTCAAAACCTAACAAAAATTCTCTGCTCATTTCAATAGCGTTATCTACATCAAACATACTTTAAAAATCATGATCCCATACCAAATACACCAATCAAAGCTCTCATAGTATTGCAATGGTTCTGAAAAAAATATGAACAGTTCACAAAGTACAGACAAACTATAATTTCATAAGTGTGAAGTTATCCAAGTGTGTAATTGCGTAAACATGTGTCACTGATGTAGTAAAAAAAAAGTTTGTCTCTCTCAGTTAAATGATCAGATACCTGTGTAATTCTGTGTTACAGAAATATGATATTGATGTGTAAAGTTGTTTAAGCAAATACCATATTAGCTAAGGTTCCTATCGTTCGCCTCGCTTAGTACACAAAGTAGTTGTGTACCTCCTGAGGATTAATGTAATTATACCCTCAGGTGTTACAGATTACAGCAATGGAAGGAAATGTATCACGGAAAACCTTTGTATCTCTGTATTTCAAATATCTTTAAATATAAATGTTTTAAGTACAAAATTAATCACTCAGATACGTGTACTGTAGCACTAATCTGTGCGTCTTGTTGTAAGATAATCTATATCATTACTTGATGATGGTAAAAAACGCGCCAAGTGACGTAATTATCGTCATCCATAAGCAAAGTTCTGTAGAATTCAATGTACTTACCTTGTAATAAACAAAGTGCAATGCTATGCGTATAGGTATCGTAGTTATTATGTACATTACCGTGATCAAGAATGTACTATACTGTAACATATTGTTCTGCTACAAAATAGGCTGTCTCATTGTATCTATACCTTAAAAGCTACTACTAAAACATGTTTTAATTTCCAGAAGAATTCAGAAAAACTGTGCAGATATAAAACAGATACAGCACAAAAGCAATAATATAAATTGTGTCACTCATTAGTAGTGTCGTGATGTAATCGTGTAGCTCTCAAATAAACTAACCACTGTGTTATCTGGTATGTCTCAGAAAGCACTTTAAATCCATAATGTATTTTCAAGTAAACCAAAATGTTGCATTAAATTCTTGTTAGCAGTACCGGCATTTGTTCTAAGTATGTGAGCCTTATAGTCTTTACGTAATCATGCAAATAACAAGCAAGAATGTATTAACACAATAACACTGTGTCTTCTGTTCACTATAACAATGCTTCTGCAATTACTGTCTATGTTCCCTAGATTCTAGACTGGATAGTTAACTTCAAAACACTGTTGCATGTTAACAGTTTCTAAGTGTGACAAAGCGTACTAGTAACGTGAAGTGAAAAATTTTATGGCAAAGACTGAGTTGAAAAGCAGATTATCTCTCAATAAACGGTTTTACATGTGAAATGTGGTGCAATCCTTTACTTTTCCTAGTACACAGAGTTTCAACTTCAACGCAATTATCACGCGCTATACGTCAGCAAAGAATACTGGAATTTTTCTCAAGGTTAGTTTATGTTATTTTTCTGAAGCCCAGCCGGTGCACGTGGCCGCCTGTAGTGCGAGTCGTAGTCTGTTCCTCTATGCTTTTCGGCAGTGCTTCTGCACCGGCAACATTCACATTTTTACAAGCAGAAAATGTGTCTTGACTTATTTGAGAAAACGGTGAGGACCCAACCCCTTAATCTACACTATTTTCAAGATTGTGTCCTGTCATTTCGGATTCCTGAGGCGAGCTGTTACCGACCGATCGATCGGTAATGCTTCCCTGTTCTAATTGATTCACTGTCTATACCATTATTTGCCGCCCACTCCATTTTCCTATGCACAATTACCAAATTACTACGTTGAATGTCTGTTAATTCATCACACGATGGTGCTGATAAACTATAATCGACGTCACTATCATTTCTCAATTTACTTTGGAGCCTAGTGTTACGGTTTTTTCACACGCCATAATTATCACATATTTCACACGATAACAAGGAAAGCACAATTTGAAGAGCAAAAACAAGAAAACACATTAGCATAGCACTGAAAATAATATCTCGTTAATTGCAAGCGCAGCTGTGAAATACTTGGTGCAAATCTACATGTGTGCCACAACTGTTTTACTGTGCAACAATGAAAAACTACAACTACAAAGGAAATTCTCCCTATAATTACGCACCAGCAATAAACAATAGATACACTGATTACACAAACTACAAGAAAAAATCAGAAGATTCCATTGAGGTATCCTAGGCTAAGGGTCGGTATATGAAACATCCCCTTAGCAAAATTAATGAATTACTGTGCTGATAAATCTCTACATTATTTGATTTTCAAACAGCTGAGCAGAACTGAACGTACTCAGACATTTCTCTCTTTACTTATTCTGATCACCGCTAAACTGACACACAATATTTTTTTAGCGCAACCCAATCTGACTTTCAATAATCCCTACAAAAGAGTGGTCCTGACTAACAATAACCTATACTTTTCATGAATCACTTACTTCACAAAAATCTTCGTTACTCGAATTACTGCAATACAGCGAGCACCAATACTGTCAACTAAATAAAGGATTCTAACTACTGAAGGCACTAACTACTGATAGGCATAGTTAGCAAATGAAAGATTTTGATAGAGAACAAAGAATGTATTTACCTTAATAATATTCAAAAGTATATATATATATATATATATATATATATATATATATATATATATATATATATATATATATATATCAGTTCATGATATACAATATTACAAATTTACTCTTTCTGGTGGAAACATGTCCAGATCGTCCGCTCTCAAAATTCTTCCATCTCTCTCCCCACATCCTCCACTGCTGGTGGCTCACCTCCAACTGCGCAACGCTACGCGCTGTTCACATTCAACGGTCCAACACTACAATAGGGAATATTCCAACAATGCAAACCAGCCACAGACTGCAAACAGCACAGTCAGTGATTTTCATACAGAGCGCCACTTGACGTTACCAACATAAAAGCCTACATAGCCTACTGATACTGCTCTTACCGCCTTTCCACTGAAAAAAGAATATTTCCCAACTATTTTTATATTGGGGGGTCACCTCTCGTGATATCTAGTGATCGGTTTCGCATTACATAGTTATGTCAGATACTCTTGACCAAATAGTGTGTGTGTGTGTGTGTGAAATGTAGCCCTGTATAAAAGTGAAACTTGATAATAAACTGTTAAGACAAGATTAGAAGAATAGCTTTTAAGATGTTGTACCACAGAATATTACTGAATATAAGATGGGTAGATCGAATAACTAATAGGAACGTATGGAATCGAATGTCAGGTAAAAAGGTGTTTGAGACACAAGTCGAATAAAAAGAAGAATTAGAGGCCAGGAAAAAAATCCTGAGGCATCAAGGAACCGTCAGTTCGATAATGGTGGTAAGTGCTAAGTGGGAAGAGAGAGGGGGGGGGGGGGCAGGGAGGGAATTGTAAATTTAAACGAGTCTGCAGTAGTTATGCAGAGATGAAGAAGAGACGTAGGTGAAGATACTTGTACAGGATGGATTAGCGTGTGCAGCCGCATCAAAGTAGTGCCCAGACTGAAGATCACAACTAGAGTAACTAAATTTATTGATTTGTCGTGTTTCAATACATATACAGAAATTTGAAAACTACTGCATATCAAAATTCAAAGACAGCTCTACAACATAACATAACACAATTGGCAACAGTCATACACGGATATCAAAGTCTTTTTAGTATTTTGCCACATAACTCCGGAAATCTTCGAAAGGACCCTGGTAGGCATCTATTCCGATACAATGTGAGCAACTGTCTGCTGTTCTGCACCACAGTAACGCGATGATGATGAGGATTTGCCCAATTTGTAAACGGTTTTTGGAAATCTTTCATGGCCCGTTCGGATGCAGTTCGGGCTAGTCCAAATTGACGAGTCTCGTCGAATCTAGGGGATTTCTTCTACACATACCCATGCCCATGCCCGAGGGAGAACTCGAGCCTCCGACGGGGTGGGGGTGGGGGGGTGGGGGGGAGTGAGGGCTGGGAGCCACCCCGCTAACCGTAGCAAGACGCCCTCGGCAGGATCCAACGTAGTTTCAGGCGCTGTGGAGGACAACTTTGTTACCAGGAGGGTTTCCATACAGCGATGGTTTTGAATTTAGTTTTAGTCGGAGTCCTGGCTGATGAGAGTCGGATGTCTTGATTTTAGTGTTTTCCGCTCCACAAAAAATACATTGTTCAATATTGAAAGGTAAGTGTTACCAGCAATCTTCTGGTATTCGTGCAATAGGCTGCTCTTACGTCTGGTATCAAGAGACAGAATGTGGCTCAAGACACATGATCAGTATGCGGGACTAAATCGCATTGACCGACTAACAATGCGCATGGCCTCGCTAAGTTTTACATCTGTCTATTTTACGTGTGGGCTGTTAAGCCAGAGAGGTGCACAATATTCTGCTGCTGAGTATTCCAATCTAAGTGCTGAATGCTGATACCCGAAGACTGCCTGCCGACGGTCCCCAACGAGTGTCATAGAGTTTCTGGAGAATGTTCAAATGGCTCTAAGCACTATGGGACTTAACATCTGAGGTCTTCAGTCCCCTACACTTAGAACTATTTAAACCTGACTAAGTACATCACACACGTCCATGCCCGAGGCAGGATTCGAACTTGCGACCGTAGCGGTGGTGCGGTTCCAGATTGAAGCGCTTGTAACTGCTCGGCCACTGCGTTGCGCTATGGAGAATGTTGTTTCTGCTTTAGAGTTTAGCAGATTTTTCGTATCAAGTGCTCCTTAAAAGAAAGTAATGTGGTTCCAAACTATTTTGCATGCATGTTATGATAAGACTTGTCTTCCTAGAAAAATACATCGAGGGCTCTGTGTGCCAATCTATTGGACGAACGAGAACATCAAATTTCTCTTTTATTCGAGTTTGGTTCTCGTCTGTGGCATTCCATAAGTCACACGTGTCCTCTGGCTGGTGCTAAAGAACAGCCACTTTAAGGCATCTAAAGCCAAGAAGTAAAGGCAGCCACTTAATATCAAAGATCTCCTGACTAAAATGGGTTTGTCATAAGACATAGACTCTCACGTTACTCCTCAGGACCCTCCAGTGATAAGCTCTGAACCTGTTACCAAGGGCAACAACAAATGTCAGCAAAGAGTCACGGTCGAGTAACAGCCACTATGTCTTATACTATTTCTCACATGTAAAAGTTGTATTGCCGTTTACTTGCTGGCCTCTAGTCCTGCAGTTGTACATTCAAGTTTGGAGTGTGTAGTACGAGAGGACTTACTACCCTCCCCTTTTTTCCTCTCCACAGTGATGAGACGGAACATAGCTTGTTACGTGAAAATAATTTATTTCATAGTATACGAGCTGCTGCTCCGTAGTACTCTACAAATTACAAAGGCCTGCCCTCAGTGCTTGGCTGTCTGATACGTGCTTCCGTTCGCTGCCGTGTCTGCGGGCTACCTGAAACATTCGCACTCTAACGGCCGCTCAGCAGTACCTGCGTGCCCGAAGGACCTGGAAAGTATAGTTCGCACAATATTTCCCCATAGGGAGCAGATTATACTGGAAAGACTGACCTGTCCAGTTGATGTAACCACAGGTACTTGGAGTGGCAAGTGAATTACGGAACTCAACACAAGTCATTGCCAAAAGTGAAAGAAGCGATGTTATCTTTGTGTTGTGTTGTTGTGGTCTTCAGTCCTGAGACTGGTTTGATGCAGCTCTCCATGCTACTCTATCCTGTGCAAGCTTCTTCATTTCCCAGTACGTGCTGCAACCTACATCCTGTTACACTAAGCAGATTAATCTCTTGGTCTCCCTCTACGATTTTTACCCTCCACGCTGCCATCCAATAGTAAATTGGTGATCCCTTGATGCCTCAGAATATGCCCTACCAACAGATCCCTTCTTCTAGTCAAGTTGTGCCACAAACTTCTCTTCTCCCCAATCCTATTCAATGCGTCCTCATTAGTTATATGATCTACCTGAAACGTCCCCTTAGAAAAGTTATACATGACTGTGCTTAAACTGACACACAATTTTTTTTAGCGCAACGCAATCTGACTTTCAAAAATCCCTACAAAAAATGGCCCTAACATTAACCTATACGTTTCACAAATCGCTTACCTCACAAAAATCTTGGTTACTCGAACTACTGCAATACAGCGAGCGCCACTACTGCCAGCAAAATAAAAGATTCAAACTACGGAAGGCACTAACTACTGATAGGGATAGTTAGCATATGAAAGATTTTAATAGAGAACAAACAATGTATTCACCTTAATAGTCATAATATATATAGCAGTTCCTGACATCCATTCTTACAAATTTCAAAACTCCGCCATCTCGCTCCCCACATCCACCATTGCTGGCGGCTCACCTCCCACTGCGCAACGCTACGCGCTGTTAACATCCAGCTGCCGAACACTACAATGGCGAGTTTTACAACAATGCCAACCAGCCACTGACTGCACACAGCACAGCCAGTGATTTTTATACAGAGCGCTACGTGGCGTGACGAATAAGAAAACCTAAACAGCCTACTGACATACCCATAAGTGGTAGAAAAAAAACTGTAGCACCTACAGGGGACATCAGAAGGAACTGGAGTCCAGTGTAGCATCTGTTAGGTGAGCCGGTGGCTGGGTGCAATGCAATTACGGGACGGAGCGGTGTGCGCGTGCCGTGGTGCCATTTACTGCGCGCAGACCGCGGGGTCCTGGCGGCAGCTGCAGCTGGAGCGGCGCAGCGGGCCGCGGCCGTGACCTTGCGGGCCGCCAGCCGCCAGCGCGGCCGGCCTGCAGCTGGACTCCGCTGGAGCTGGACTCAGCTCGTGCAGTGACTCCGCCGTCCTTGCCAGAAGCGTGGCGGCCGCCCGAGGCCGCGGACCCCGGCGCGCAACCAGCAGCACAAACACTGAGTGCCCGCCGAGGCTTCTTTTGTTTCTTTTATTACCTCGGTAGGTATTTGGCCTCCAGATCGCAAGTCACATCAACAGTTCGGAAGAATCAGTTATCCTGTCTGTACTCGCGTCACTTCAACCCTTTCGTGTGAACATTTTGATGAACATAGTAGCTAAGTATCCGGCGTTGACTGGGTATGTATTTATTGCAGTCGTTTATGAGTCCATCTTTTCCTTTCTCGTCTCTCTGTCCATCTCCTCCAACCCGCACTCTCTGTCCATTTTCTCCTCCCCTTTTTTTGAGTCATCAGTTTTCTCACTGGTTTGCTTGTAACTTACGTCCTCCACTATTTACTGGATGTATTCCAATCTCTGTGTTCCTGTACACTCCTTACCACCTACAGCTCGTAAGGCCCCCCTCACCCCCCCCCCCCCCCCCAACTTTCCTAATTACAGTTATTGTCCTCATGAGTCTCCTACGAAAAATTTGAGAAGAGCAAAGATTATTCTAAATTTTCTACACTATTGGCCATTAAAACTGCTATACCAAGAAGAAATGCAGATGATAAACGGGCATTCATTGGATAAATATATTAAACTAGAACTAACGTGTAATTAAATTTTCACGCAATTTGGGTGATTAGATCCTGAGAAATCAGTACCCAGAACAACCACCTCTGGCCGTAATAACGGCCTTGATACGCCTGGGCATTGAGTCAAACAGAGCTTGGATGGCGTGTACAGGTACAGCTGCCCATGCAGCCTCAGCACGATACCACAGTTCATCAAGAGTAGTCACTGCCGAATTGAGACGAGCCAGTTGCTCGGCGATCATTGGCCAGACGTTTTCTATTGGTGAGAGATCTGGAGATGTGCTGGACAGGGCAGAGGTCGAACACTTCTGTATCCAGAATGGCCCTTACAGGACCTGCAACATGCGGTCGTACATTATCCTTATGAAATGTAGGGTTTCGCAGGCTTGGAATGAAGGGTAGAGCCACGGGTCGTAACACATCTGAAATGTAACGTCCACTGTTCAAAGTGCCGTCAGGTGACCGAGTCGTGTAACCAATGGCACCCCATACCATCACACCCGGTGATACGCCAGTATGGCGATGACGAATACACGCTTCCAATGTGCGTTCACCGCGATGTCGCCAAACACGGATGCAACCATCATGATGCTGTACACAAAACCTGGATTCATCGGAAAAAAATGACGTTTTGCCATTCGTGCACTCAGGTTCGTCGTTGAGTACACCATCTCAGGCGCTTCTGTCTGTAATCCAGCATCAAGGGTAACCGCAGCCATGGTCTCCGAGCTGATAGTCCATGCTGCTGCAAACGTCGTCGAACTGTTCCTGCAGATGGTTGTTGTCTTGCAAACGTCCCCATCTGTTGACTCACGGATCGAGACGTGGCTGCACGATCCGTTACAGCCATGCGGATAAGATGCCTGTCATCTCGACTGTTAATGATACGTCCTGAGCCCACCGATTCCATATTCTGCTAACAGTCACTGGTTCTCCACCAACGCGAGCAGCAATGTCGCGATACGATAAACTGCAATCGCGATAGGCTACAATGCGACCTTTATCAAAGCCGGAAACGTGATGGTACGCATTTCTCCCCCTTACACGACGCATCACAACAACGTTTCACCAGGCAACGCCGGTCAACTGCTGTTTCTCTATGAGAAATCGGTTGGAAACTTTCCTCATGTCAGTACGTTGTAGGTGTCACCACCGGCGCCAACCTTGTGTGAATGCTCTGAAAAGCTAATTATTTGCGTATCACAGCATCTTCTTCCTGTCGGTTAAATTTCGCCTCTCTAGCACCTAAGCTTTGTGGTGTAGCAATTTTAATGGCCAGTAGTTTAGTTTACTTATCTTTTCGTGTGGAGTTGGCTTCAGTTCTTCTTGCCTAGGGGTCTGATTCTTGAAGGTGAAAATCTCCCATTTTCGACCCACATTTTTTAACTAATCTAAATAAATTTGAAGATTGTTGTTGCAGAATTTTTGTTGTTACGTTAATATATTTTATCACATTTTAGTATATCATACAGTCTTTTGAATTTTCACATCAACAAAGCCGAAATTACATTGTTCCCCCAAAATACAAAAATACGTCAGATCACGTCAGAGCCACGCTTACTGCTACTTCACTCTGCGGTAATAACACTACTCCAGAAGGTTTACAATTTTTCTTGACAAACGAATTTCTATTAAGTTCGAGTATTATTTCATAAATGAATCCAGAAATAAACATAATAAATAGTACTAGATTGCGTAATGAATAATAGCAATTTTAAGTACGCCAAATAATTCGCAATTTCAACTGTTTCTAAAAAATATAATTTTAACTGTACATTCAGAACTAGTATTTATTGATTATAACAACCAAAATGAAGTAATTCCTTTTCATAAATTTTAGCTTGAAAAATAACATACTGTATATAAAATTATATGGAATTTTTCAGATAAGCAGCTGAGATAATACTGACCTGTCCAAAATTCTAAAAATAATACTAGTATCGGCAACTAGAGGAGCATGTCCCGTTACAAACTCCTTCCCCTCTAGTGCTACAGATGTCCTACCGTCGCGTCACTTCCTATCGTCAGTGTTTTCCATGTATTTCTTTCCTCGTCGCTTTTGCGGAGAACCTTATTTCTTACCTTGTCAGTCCACCTAATGTTCAACAGTCTTCCGTTGCACCGCATCTCAAATGCTTCTATTCTCTTTTGTTCCGGTTTTCCTACAGTCCATGTTTCGCTACCATAAAATTCTGTGCTACAAACGTAAATTTTCAGAAGTTTCTTTCTCAAATTAAGGTCTATGTTTGAAAGTAAAAGACTTCTCTTTATCAGGAGTGCCCTTTTTGCCAGTGCTGGTGTAATTCTTATATGCTTCTTGCTCCGTCTTTCATGGGTTATTTTGCTGTCTCTCTATCTGTTCATCTCCTCCTTTCCACTCCTCCCTCCACGATAACGACCTCAGCCAAATAGGAGGTTGCTGGTTCTTACCGCCACAATATTTTTTCTCAGATAGTGATATTTGTACCAAATTTGGGTTAGGTCGATCCAGGAATTTAGGAGGACCTTTTCAACCATGACTTTGTTTGCACATGTGCGTACCATATATGTTTCACACGTATATAACATATTTCACACGTATTTGTAGACGTATGGACGTCATGTATGATGCAGCGGTTTCTTCACGCACCTCACTGTTTATTATGTCATATCTCCTGAACTATGTGTCGTAAAATGATATATTTATTCAGATATATTCAGCGTTATATGTGGATACTGTTTACGAAATGTATTATGAATAGACTTAGTAGCAAATAAGTACTAAATTTAAACGTCATCCAAGATGCCAGCAGTTTTTCACGCATCTCAGTCTTTATGAAGTCAACTCTCCAGAGTTATGTGTCATAGAATGATATAATTTTGCTAGTACAGTCAATGGTGTACGTGAATACTAAAAATCTGTCACAAGTACAGCTAGCGGTAAAGAAGTAAATTAAAACGTCATGCCTCATGCCTCATGCCTCAGTTTTACTGAATGAACAGCAAAAATTTATTAAACGAGAAAAAGTTTCGTGAAGGTTTGAAATTATGTGTAAAGTTTGTTGCATTTCACCAAGTGTTTTCACACTGGATGAATAAAATCTGGGTGTTCACAGATCGTAGGCTACACCTCTTTGTCAGTCCCACCGCTTTGGTAAGTAGGTAGTTCCTACCCCCACAGCTATTCTTTCCAAGCAATAAGTGATACGCATCCGAACTTTGGTTGAAATCGGTCCAATGGTTTACAAGGAGACATGGAACCTACATACATGCATGCATACATTAGTTTTCATAATTTGTATGGTTGAGTAGAACACAGGCGAAAACTGAGTGTTCAGTACCTTTTGAACAACCATCTGTGCTTCTCAATGAAAATAACGAATGTGCGCTCATGTTTTTGAAAATTTATGGGGATGGATGGTTCTCCACGAATCTAGAAGATGTTGTTCGACTTCTTTACTAGTTTTTCCCTTAAAAAACTGTAAATTTCTTTTAGATATATTTCGCACGTATACAGGTTGTTAAAAGGGTACCCCATATTTTGAGAGATGGTAGTATGAACCAAAACAAGACAAAAATGTCTAGGTACATGAGCTCTAAAATGTACACAATGGGAGCTATCAGCGCTTGTTCAACTTCGGTGCTATGAAACACCTTTCTTCTGCAAGCTCTCTGTAATATGCAGTGAACAACTGAACAGACAAATAAGAACACTTTATTCTGTTACTGTAAAACAGCAGAGCTTCTAATGTAATCTACTTGCCTTACGTACGACCTGCACTTATAAGCTCTCGCTAAAGAAGGTGTTCAATATGATGTTCATTCATAGCAACGCATGTTTGTGTCCGACGTTTTAGAGAATCACGCGCACTCTGAAAATCTCCAAGCTGATCACGGATGTGCTGTCAGACAATGACGACGCGTTCGTGTAGTGTTTTTAATATCATTATTGGGGCTTGTCTACACCAAATATTTCAAATCTCCCCACAACCAAAAAACTAACGGATTAAGAGGAGGGCTGCGAGATGGCCAAAGTACTGTACCTCCCCGACCAATCCATTGCCCATTAAAATGTCTATGAGACATGTTCTCGGACATTTCGGAGAAAATGGGCTGGTGCTCCATTATTCACGAACCACACCTCCAGCCGTTATTGGAGCTGTATCTCCTCAAGCTGCTAGTCGGATGAATAGTGATAGCTTGCTTTCTGGGTATTTTTCAACATATGGACACGGGCTCGAATGTTGCTTCCATTTGGCGGGGTAGTGCAGAAGATTATATCTGTCATTTCCCATGTGGAATAATAGGCTTCCATCGTTCGCGGGTACGAACAAAGATAAAATCACAATGCAAAAGCATTTTACGAACTTATCAACACAAACTGGTTCCACTAGAACTAATGCATGCGCTGCACTTACCCAGAAGTGTAAACACGCTTTTCAGTAACAACACTAAGAGATGTTTGCTTCACACTGTAGCCGTTGATAATAACAGAGTAAAGTGTCCTCATTTGTGTACTACATCCTGTAGAGCATTCGTAATAGCAAAGAGCTTGCAGTAGAAGAGACGTGTTTCGAAGTAACGAA
The DNA here is from genome assembly GCF_023897955.1 of Schistocerca gregaria. Classification (NCBI taxonomy): domain Eukaryota; kingdom Metazoa; phylum Arthropoda; class Insecta; order Orthoptera; family Acrididae; genus Schistocerca; species Schistocerca gregaria. The sequence goes on from NC_064922.1 coordinate 370,515,013, forward strand.
AACGAAAAAATGCTGATAGCACTTAAGGTATGCATTTTAGGCCCATTTTTACCGTTTTTTTTCTTGTTTTGGTCCATACTACCCCCTCTCAAAATACGGAATACTTTTAACATCCTGTACATAGAGTATTACAAAATAATCTATGCAAATTTATTGAGTTGTTCGAGGAAATAGAAGGAAACGCTTTTGTAATGTGCCACAAATGTCGCATCGATTCCCCGCCAGGGTTCGTATCTAACACAATGGAATCTGATTTGCAACACAATTACATCTCACTGCTAGGAAGGATAAGTTTCATCACTTATAGCAGTGTCTACATCCTAGGATAAACAAACATATTATTAGTATCTATGTTATGTTGCCTTTAAATGAAAGTTTCTGATGAATCTTACAGATTATCGTTCGTTACACTGTAACCGATTTAGACGAAATGCGCCTGGTTTATGGAGAGGCATGACGCAATAATCGAGCAGCAAGGAGCCTTTATACAGAACGTTGTCCAGGTAGTAGATTATCATCTGATAACCATCTTAGTGAAAAAGAATCACTTAGACAGTACCAGAGAGGAACTGGTAGACCTCGCAGTGTACTGTTCAGTTTGAGGAAACTGTGCTACAGGTGACAGCCCCAGCACGGGCACACTATGCGTAGTCAAGAAACTAAATACCTGGAACGCCAATGGATAGGACGTCCAACACGAGATGGGTATGCATGCATTATCAGAAGGTGCAAAAACAATCAGCTGATTATTTTTTCCAGTGCGTGGAATTCTGCCAGTGGATCCACACCAAACTGTAAACTTTCCTGACTTGCAAACGCTTGTTGTGCTTACTGACGAGACTGCCATCGCAGTAGTAGGAATATTCAACAACCAGTAAGTGTGTGTGCCGGTATTGTTCACGACATTTGACAGTTCCCATATCTTGTGCCTAACACTATTCAATCCGGATAACTTCTCCTCCAAGTCGTTTTCCGACACTGAGAGGACTACAATGCATCGGTAAACGTCAAAGTTTTTATTTATTCTCCAAGTCCTTAAACAGTGAAGAGGCAAAGAAACTGGTATACCTGCCTACGCGTCCCACGCGAACACGCAGAAAGCCGCAATACGACGTGGCATGGACTCTACTAATGTCTGAAGTAGTGCTGGAGGGAACTTAGATCAGGAATCCTGCGGGGTTGTCCATAAATCCGTAAGAGTACGAGAACGGTGGAGATCTCTTCTGAACAGCACTTTGCAAGGCATCCCAGATATGCTCAATAATGTCTGGGGAGCTTGGTGGCCAGCGGAAGTGTTTAAACTCAGAAGAGTGTTCCTAGAGCCACTCTATAGCAGTTCTGGACCTGTGGGGTGACGCACTTTCCTGCTGGAATTGCCCAACTCCGTCGGAATGCACAATGGACATAAAACGATGCAGGTGATCAGAGAAAATGCTCACGTACGTGTCACAGGCCAGAGTTGTATCTAGACGAATCAGAGATCCCACACCACTTCAACTGCACAGGCTTCACACCATTACAGAGCCTCCACCAGCTTGAACAGTTCCCTGCTGACATATAGAGTCCATTGATTCATGAGTCCCGTGCACGTCCATACACTCTATAAACTTTGAAACGGGACTGGTCCGACCAGGCAACACGTTTCCAGTCTCCAACAGTCCAATGTCGGTGTTGACGGGCCCAGGCGAGGTGTAAAGCTTTGTGTCATGTAGTCATCAAGGGTACACGAGTGGGCCTTCGGCACCGAAAGTCCATATCGGTGAAGTTTCCTTGAGGGTTTGCACGCTGGCATTTTTTGATGGCCCAACATTGAAATCTGCAACAATTTGCGGAAGGGTTGCAATTCTGTCACGTTGAACGATTCTCTACAGTCGTCATTGGTCCCATTCTTTCAGCATTTTTTCCGACAGAAGCGGTTTCGGCGATTTGCTGTTTTTACTGGATTCCTTATAGGGTACACTCAGGAAATGATTGTGCTGTAAAATACCCACTTCATCTACTCCTGAGATGCTGTCTCCCATCGCTCGTGCTCCGACTATAACACCACATTCAGACTCACTTAAATTTTGATAACCTGCCTTTGTAGCAGCGGTAACCAATCTAACAACTGCTCCAGACACTTGTCTTATACAGCCGTTGCCGACCGCAGCACAGTATTCTGCCTGCTTACATATCTCTGTATTTGAATACGCATGGCTATACCAGTTTCTTTGGCGTTTCTGTGTATTTCTTTCCAAATTCTTCCTTAGTTTCCTGTGTAGCTTGCTCAGTGTACGAACTGAATAACAATGGGGATAAGACTAATGTAACTTGCGAAATTAGAGAGTTTTCGTTACATTTTGAACACACCTTTTACAACGATACTTCTTGTAGTATACGCCTATAATGGTCGAAATGTGGGGAAAACAAACACTTGTTTCCCATTTCCTACGACTAGAGAGGTCCTGGCTGATGCCCGTCAAGGTGGAGTGATACGTGTGCTTAAGGTAACGCAGCGACGCGCTGGCGGAGACAAATGTGCGGCTCCCCGGTCGCTGACCCCGTCGTGCCCGGACGCTTCTGACCCCTGCAGTACAGTTTCCAGCAGCCGAGCAACTGCGGCTTCCAAGTGTCGTGTCTCGACCCGCAACATGGATATTACTCTTGCTAACGAAATTTTCTCGAGACCACTCGCCGCTTCATTTCGTAGTCCTGCCCGTGAAGTATCTGAAACCACAAACTCTTCTACCACTGCAGCAAGATGGACGTCCCCAGTGTATGGGAGGACAATGTATGCCTTCCGAAACAAACGCGGCGGGAAACGAATAAATTTTTTTTGCTCTGCCGTGCCACAGAAACTTTCCTTTGCGCCTCTTTCTACTTGCGTTTCCTGCGTTAATACTGTTGCCTTAAAAACATTGTTACCTTTGAGTTCGTTTCTATGTCAGTCGGCACAAACAAGAATAGAAATACGTTTCATTGTTTAGGGAAGATACAGACTGCCGCATTATTTAGTTTCACTTCTATTTCTTTAAACGACACTAACTAACCTTCTTGCACACTGATGCACTAAAGGTAAAGAAGAACTGCATCACGTAGAAACATGTATACAAATGAATACATACCACAGCTGTTGTTGCGATCTTTTCAAGGACAGAGATCAAGGCCATAAGGCGGGTGTACGAGTGTCTCGTCTCCCACTTGAGCTGGCATAATTTCTACTTCAGTGCGTTATCAAGAAGTTGCAGCTTTAGAAAATTGCAGCGAAATGCAGGAATATCGGCAGCGGATAGGCACTTGGTGCAGGGAGTGGTAACTGACCTTCAACATAGTCAAATGTAATGTATTGTGAATACATCGAAAGAAGGATCCTTTACTGTATGATTATATGATAGCGGAACAAACACTGGTAAAAGTTACTTCTGTAAAATATCTGGGAGTATGCGTACGGAACGATCTGAAATGGAATGATCATATAAAATTAATTGTTGGTAAGGCGGGTCCTTAGAAAATGTAGTCCATCAACAAAGGAGGTGGCTTACAAAACACTCGTTCGACCTATACTTGAGTATTGCTCATCAGTGTGGGATCCGTACCAAGTCGAGTTGACACAGGAGTTAGAGAAGATCCAAAGAAGAGCGGCGCGTTTCGTCACAGGGTTATTTGGTAAGCGTGATACCGTTACGGGGATGTTTAGCAAACTCCAGTGGCAGACTCTGCAAGAGAGGCGCTCTGCATCGCGGTGTAGCTTGCTCGCCAGGTTTCGAGAGGGTGCGTTTCTGGATGAGGTATCGAATATATTGCTTCCCCCTACTTATACCTCCCGAGGAGATCACGAATGTAAAATTAGAGAGATTAGAGCGCGCACGGAGGCTTTCCGGCAGTCGTTCCTCCCGCGAACCATACGGGACTGGAACAGGAAAAGGAGGTAATGACAGTGGCAGGTAAAGTGCCCTCCGCCACACGCCGTTGGGTGGCTTCCGGAGTATAAATGTAGATGTAGATCATAAAGCAGCAGCATTCCATGTCCTTGTTTTCCCGAACGTTTCCTCCTAATACACAATTTTCCGCTGGATGTCCGATGGATGGCCTTAAAATGGTTCAAATGACTCTGAGCATGATGGGACTTAACATGTGAGGGCATCAGTCCCCTAGAACTTAGAACTACTTAAACCTAACTAACCTAAGGACATCACACATATCCATGCCCGAGGCAGGATTCGAACCTGCGACCGTAGCGGTCGCGTGGTTTCAGACTGAAGTGCCTAGAACCGCTCGGCCGACGGATGGTCTTCGGCAGCCAAGAAAAGACTAACAGCACGTTGGTCCTGTTTGGAAGCATTTGGTAATAATGCAGCCATTGATCATGTTTTCACTTTTGCTGCACGCACGTCGAAAAGACACGATTGCCACAATAATCTCTTGCCTACATGTCGGTGTTTAAAGATCCACATCGGGCTACACTGCATATAAGCTGCAGCAACGTCTTCAAACGGAGACTTTTTGATTGCCTCTTGTATTTCTCGAATGCAGGTTGATCTTTTTCTAGGTGGGCTAAGTAGATAATTAATGTTAGTATTTTGTAATAATGATTTATCAAACTGACGCGTTGGTAGTGGATCTATCAGCAACCTGCCTTATTTGGTTTTACGTAGCACAAGATTACGATTAAAGGATTATTGTCTCTGAGATAATATCTGAGAATAGAGAACGGTAGCAATTTGCCTTGCCCTGCAATAATAGTCTTTAACTTCATGGTATGGAATCAAAGAAGGCTTTAATGGGATTCTGGCGAATTTCCCTCCATGCAGTTTCTATGTGTGTCCACAAAGCGCCAACTGATGTCGCTGAAGCCCGTGATGTACAGCCTGCTTGCCAATCGCACCGCAGACATCTTTTTTTGAGAACCGAGCCAAGCGAATGTGCCGGACAAGAGGGCAGTGGTACCGTTATCATTCCGATTAGGCTTGCACATTCATAGGCACTTGGAACTTTGCTTTATCCCAGTGAAAAATAGGCTGATGAGTCACATTATGACCGCCGCCCACTGCGAGACCTTAGGCTACTGCTGCTGGCACGTAGCACAGTAGAGTGATACATAGACTGATCAGACAGAACATTATGACCGCCGACCTATTGTCGAAATGAACCCCTCCAGGCGATAGTTGCGTCATCTGGCGAGGAATAACTACTACTCAGACACACTCACGGTTTATGTAGTGTCAGTGAGCGAGCTCTCTGTGTGTAGAATGGGGAAGGTGCTCGATCTATCTGAGTTTGACCGAGGGCAAACTGTGATGGCCCGAAGGCTCTGCACGAGCGTTTCGGAAACTGCTCGACTCGTCGCTTGTTCGAGGAATGTTGTGGCGAGTGTGTTTAAAAGGTAGCGAAACCAAGGTGAAACCACGGCCACCGTTCATTACAGATGCCGAACGCCGTAGGCTGGGTGGACTGGTAAAACAGGACAGGCTGCGAAATGTGACGGAAATAACACCAGACTTTAATGCTGTGCAGAGCACAAGTGTGAAACACTTCTAGCGATGGGCATACGGAGCCGACGACCCATGCATGTTAACACCACTGCAACTGAAATGGGCACGTGATCATCGGCAGTGGACGCTGGCGCACTGGCAGAGCGTTGCAAGGTCTGATGAATCCCATTACCTTCTTCGTCATGCCGATGGCAGGGTGCGAATAAGTCATCTTCGAGGGGAACAGCTCTTTCACAACTGTAATGCGGGCCGGAGACAACTTGGCGGTTTCTCCATTTTGCTCTGGGGAACATTCACGGGGGCATACTTGGGTCAAACAGAGCTCGTGCGAGACACCATAATGGCCAAGGAGTATCGTGCACTGGTCGTGGACCACTTAAAACTCTCGACGACGATCATGTTTCCCGAAGGCAATGACATTTTTAACAAGATAATGCGCCATGTCACAAGGGCAGGAGTGTGATGGAGTGGTTCGCGGGACACAATGGCGGAGTTCCAACCGATGTCCTGGTACAGCATCTCGTCAGATCTGAAGCCGATCGAACACGTCTGGAATATGACTGACGGTGGCGTCAGAACGCAACATTGGCCCACCGTTCGACCGTCCAGGGCCTAGTCACACGACATTAAAATTTTTATGTAACGTAAAACACACAGAAAGCCCATCGAAGAGCTGCTCGTTTCGTAATAGGATCGTTTAGTAAGCGTCAGAGTGTTACGAAGACATTCGACAAACTCCAATGGCAGTCACTACGAGAGGGCTTTGTGAATCACAAAGAAGATTACCACAGAAATTCCGCGAGAGTAAGTTCGAAGAACAGTTGCTCAACATATAACCTTCCCCCCCCCCCCCTCCCCGTTCCAACGTGTCTCACGAAATCACCATGAAAAAATTCCGGGAAATGAGAGCTCATAGGGAGGTTTATCAACAGTATTCCCATGCACTGTTCACTTATGAATGAGAGTAGAGGCAAAACGGTAGTGGTAAGAGAGGTGCCGTCCACCACAGAAAAAATGAAGCTGTGCATATAAGACAGTGGTTATGTTAAGTCCTTCTCTCTAGATGCACCCTGCAATGCAAAATATTTTTCCCAACAAGCGAAGGCTTGTTGGAGAAAATTGTTGGAACAAGTATGCATTTCTGCCGGTCAGGAAACGCTATTCCTCGAAAATCATGTCGCCTTTTTAAATGAAAGCTCCGCCATTTGACTGTACAGATCTTTTATTCTACTGTACATTCTTTTTCAAGTACCAATGTTGGACAAGATCAGATAATTAAGACAATTGTGCCTGAACAAGCAGCGACTGGTTTCGTGACCATTTTGTAGCACAGTAATTCACTGTATGTGACACACTTCGTGAATGTGTTTTGATTTTCATGCTGTGACACGTACAGTCGTGGACAAAACGAGCGAGACCCCTCGCCTTTTCATTATGTTAATCCGCACAGCTTTAAAGCCTTCTACACAGCATAACAGGCAAGGCGACGGAGTGCTACCAATATACTATGCACAGGCGTGAAATTGGCAAACTATCCGAACTTTGTCAGACATTTTCAATCATGTGTAAGACTATATTAATGCTGATCAGTGTGTTAAACACAACGCATAAATTTAAGATATAAATGAAAGAGGAAAAGGAAAAAGTATGAACGGTACTAATAAAAATGAATTTCAGCTTACGCGATGCTGCTACGGTCGCTGGTTCGAATCCTGCAGCTCAAACAGCGCTGCTTAGGCAGCTGCATTCAAGGGGTGACTGTCTGTTTCCCAACTACGGAGCAAACAGACAGAATCTCCCTTAAGATGGAAAGCATACCAACCGACCACGACCAGCTGTTAGACTTAATGATTCAAGTGTGTATGCAAAGAGAAGAACCATTTGATATATACTCCTGGAAATTGAAATAAGAACACCGTGAATTCATTGTCCCAGGAAGGGGAAACTTTATTGACACATTCCTGGGGTCAGATACATCACATGATCACACTGACAGAACCACAGGCACATAGACACAGGCAACAGAGCATGCACAATGTCGGCACTAGTACAGTGTATATCCACCTTTCACAGCAATGCAGGCTGCTATTCTCCCATGGAGACGATCGTAGAGATGCTGGATGTAGTCCTGTGGAACAGCTTGCCATGCCATTTCCACCTGGCGGCTCAGTTGGACCAGCGTTCGTGCTGGACGTGCAGACCGCCTGAGACGACGCTTCATCCAGTCCCAAACATGCTCAATGGGGGACAGATCCGGAGATCTTGCTGGCCAGGGTAGTTGACTTACACCTTCTAGAGCACGTTGGGTGGCACGGGATACATGCGGACGTGCATTGTCCTGATGGAACAGCAAGTTCCCTTGCCGGTCTAGGAATGGTAGAACGATGGGTTCGATGACGGTTTGGATGTACCGTGCACTATTCAGTGTCCCCTTGACGATCACCAGAGGTGTACGGCCAGTGTAGGAGATCGCTCCCCACACCATAATGCCGGGTGTTGGCCCTGTGTGCCTCGGTCGTATGCAGTCCTGATTGTGGCGCTCACCTGCACGGCGCCAAACACGCATACGACCATCAATGGCACCAAGGCAGAAGCGACTCTCATCGCTGAAGACGACACGTCTCCATTCGTCCCTCCATTCACGCCTGTCGCGACACCACTGGAGGCGGGCTGCACGATGTTGGGGCGTGAGCGGAAGACGGCCTAACGGTGTGCGGGACCGTAGCCCAGCTTCATGGAGACGGTTGCGAATGGTCCTCGCCGATACCCCAGGAGCAATAGTGTCCCTAATTTGCTGGGAAGTGGCGGTGCGGTCCCCTACGGCACTGCGTAGGATCCTACGGTCTTGGCGTGCTTCCGTGCGTCGCTGCGGTCCGGTCCCAGGTCGACGGGCACATGCAGCTTCCGCCGACCACTGGCGACAACATCGATGTACTGTGGAGACCTCACGCCCCACGTGCTGAGCAATTCGGCGGTACGTCCACCCGGCCTCCCGCATGCCCACTATACGCCCTCGCTCAAAGTCGGTCAACTGCACATACGGTTCACGTCCACGCTGTCGCGGCATGCTATCAGTATTAAAGACTGCGATGGAGCTCCGTATGCCACGGCAAACTGGCTGACACTGACGGCGGCGGTGCACAAATGTTGCGCAGCTAGCGCCATTCGACGGCCAACACCGCGGTTCCTGGTGTGTCCGCTGTGCCGTGCGTGTGATCATTGCTTGTACAGCCCTCTCGCAGTGTCCGGAGCAAGTATGGTGGGTCTGACACACCGGTGTCAATGTGTTCTTTTTTCCATTTCCAGGAGTATATATATATATATATATATATATATATATATATATATATATAAGATTTATGCCGACCATATCGGGACACACGGACGGACGTACTCAGACTATGCTCAGACTGGTAGCAAATGCTACGTACACGTTAAACACCCGTAGCATCACTAACGAACGTTCTTCATCTGAATGCAATGAGGTGCAAGCAAGTCAGTGCTGAACTGCCAAAAATAGTTGAAGACCTAAACGTAGATATACTGTGTCTACAAGACCAATACGCCAACCAAGGCAAACTGATTTCCTTTCTGACAAATGTGATAGCCATAACCGGTAGGTAGGACCGGCAGGCGGCAGTTTCCGTAGTAATTAAACATATAAATATTGTCAAAATAAACGAATTATGTAATGCATACCAAGGACATATATGGATAATTGCTTCACGGTGTGCCAAATATAGTCTTTCCATAGCACCCTATGCTAATTATATACAGCTAGTAGCCGAATACGCACAAGGTAAGAAGGTTCTGATATGCTCGGACATAAACACCAGGTCCACCCTGTGGAATTCCGACACAAAAGACGACAGAGGACGCATAATAAACTAAGTTATACAGGAAACGCGACTACACGTAATTAAAGTACAAGGGAACGAAAAGTAATATAGACATCATACTCGTAAATAAAGCTGCCGGAGAACGCATTACGGACTGAAAAGTACTAGACCACATTACTGGTCGAGCGGCTCTAGGTGCTTCTGTCCGGAACCACGCGGCTGCTACGGTCGCAGGTTCGAATCCTGCCTCGGGCATGGATGTGTGTCATGTCCTTAGCTTGGTTAGGTTTAAGTAGTTCTCAAGTCTAGGGGACGGATGGCCTACGATGTTAGGTCCCATAGTGCTTAGAGCCATTTGAACCACTTTTGAATTTCAGCTTATCGAGATAGCATAACTTGTTTTAGTAAGACAAAGTACCCCAGATCGTTACGAATTTGCAAAATATTATGCGCATTCCGCCGAAAAACGGTCTGTGTCAACTTTCAGACAAGTCATACTGGATTACCGTTGCTGACCTACCATGAAAGTGTGCAAATTTAGCAATGCGTGAAGATTCATAACGAAATTCAGTTAAAAATCATTCAGTGTCACACTTAAATCAATTCAATTATTGACAGAAGCGGAAAAAGTATGCAGCAACAAGGACTAAATTCTACAAGAGTTTCATATTGACATCCACAGGGCGCCGGTACAGAGTAAAGGCAGCAATAAAACGTATTAGGGGTGCCAAAATTTCTTAAAATTGCTTTACTGATACTCTATCTGCCTCCATCGAGATCAGAGCCGAAAACAAACCAGATCTCCAGTAGCAAACACCTTTCACTACGCTAGCAGACAACTCAGTCAAACAGCCCTCCACTATTAGCGCAGACATGAATAAGCCAGCAATTTCCCAATTAAAATGGCAAATTGATCTACATTGTCTGTTGCATAGAGTTTTCTGGACTCAAAAATATGAGTTTTCTACCTTTATGTCACCGATTATGTGACAATCATTCGGGTTGTTTATCGAAATAACAAAATACTGTTATTAGCGAGTAAATTTACTAGGATAATTCTGCACCACCCAAGGAAATAAACGGCTACATAGCTGCCAAACGTATTCTACAATGTTTCGAATTCTTCATTAGACTCGCCACAGCCAGAAAACCTTCATTAGCCGAAGTGTTCCTTAAGCTAGCTAGCTATCATAATGACGTTGCGCCACTATGAGAATGCAAATCCGATCTGCTTTAAATACACGTTGTAACTGTCACGAGCGTTAGTTACCTTTGAAATTCGATGTGGTGAGCTGATGTCAGTCAAGAATGCGTTTAAGGCGACAAAGACGCAATTATGAACACCTCAATGAGTTTGAACGAGATCATGTAATAGTGCTACGAGAAGCTGCATATTCCTTTTGCGATACTGCACAAAGACTTGGCAGGAATGTAGCTACGTAACTGCTGGCAGCGCTGATCATGAGAAAGCACGGTCGCAAGGAGACCGGGCTCCGAACGACCACGTGGTACTACCAAGAGGGAAGACTATCGTGTTCGGCATATGGCTCTGGCTTATCATTCAGCATCTACAGCAGCAACATGAGCAGCAATTGGTAGCTTAGTGACACAACAAATTGTTATAGTTCTTTTTCTTCAAGGTCAGCTCCGAGCCAGACACCCTGTAGCGTGCATTCCACTGATCCCAAAACACCGCCTTTTGTGACTTCAGGGGTGTCAAGCGAGAGCTTACTGCAGGGCGGAGTGAAGGTATGTGGTATTTTCTGATGAAAGCTGGTTCTGCCTCGCTGCTAGTAACGGCCATGTGTTGGTTAGACAGCAGGAAGACTATCGTAGCTATGCCACGCACCCTAACTTCAAATCTGCACGTCAATCTGATGATTGGACATGCTGTGCTGCCATTAATGAACAGCAATCCAGGGGTGTTTTCCAACAGAATAACGCTCGCTTACATACTGCGGTTGCAACCCAACATGCTCTACAGAGTGTCGACATGTTGCCTTGGCGTGCTCGGTTGCCAGGCCTGTTTATAATCGGTCACGTAAGGGGGATCACCGGACGACAATTCCAGTGTCATCCATAAACAGCATTTTCCGTTCCTATATTGACCGACCACGTGCAGCAAGCGTGGAACTCCATCCCACAAAATGACATCCCGCACCTGTACAATACAATGATTGTACGTTTTCATGGTTCCACTCAACAGTCTCGCAGTTGCACCGGGTTGTCACATTTGCTTATTACGCGTTTACGTTAACCTATGATCTTGCAATATTAATCACTTAAACATCTTACCTAGACAAATGTATTCCCGAGATTTCATTACTCTATATTAAATACTTTTTGGTGTTGCAATTTTTTCCATCAGTATGTTTCGACGGTGAATCTTTTATAGATGTCTGATCATATACAACGCTGTGATATTGAAAATGGCCAAAGACCGAAATCATGACTGCACAGTAGAATAAAGGATATATACAGCCAAATGGTGGAAATTTCATTTAAAAAGTATTACATGACCGTGGCTCCAAACCATGGTAAAATTATCACGTCGTCATCACTCTGGACGTGTCTACGACACTACGGTGAAAGAAGAAGAAGTCACTGGGTTCGATGTCAGGAGAATACAAAGGTTTGATACAAAGTTTGGTAGTCCTAAGGAGCAGCTTGTGAGACTGGTGCTGAACGAGCTAGGTCATTGTCTTGTAGCAAGAACAGCTGCATGGACAGCTTCCTGCGACGGTTCGTCTTGACGAGGGTTGTATTTTCGCCCTCTTTTTGGTGGCGAATCCATCAAAAAAGAGGGAGAAAGCTCAACACCAAAAAAAAAAAAAAAAGGTTCAAATGGCTCTGAGCGCTATGGGAGGTCATCAGTCCCCTAGAACTTAGAACTACTTAAACCTAACTAATCTAAGGTCATCACACACAACCAAGCCCGAGGCAGGATTCGAACCTGCGACCGTAGCGGTCGCGAGGTTCCAGGCTGTAGCGCCTAGAACCGCCCGGCCACTTCGACCGGCAAGCCCAACATCGTCGAGATGTGAACCCACATGTTTCCACTACATACTTTCCACTGCATACATTACTCCTTCGTTTCTTAATCACAGCGATACACCCACCAATGGGTTACGACGATTAGCTACAGCATTTCCGCTATTTCGAATAAATGTGAGCTTTCGCGGATTCCAGCCGGTGGCAACCTTCGTCAGGTTCAAAACGGCATGCATGGTGTTGAGAACTGATCCATGAGCGACTTTCACTTTCTCCATTATCGCCTCCAATGTGGTACGCCGGATTACGAGAATCGACGCCTCCACTTTTCTTGTTATGCCCAGTTCTTCACACAGCCATGGCCACTTGATTATTTGTCGTTTAGACTTGTTTTGACCACACCGGAAGGGTCTGCGCCAGCTAGCCACCGTGTCATATGATGGTGGACCATTACCGTGCAGTTCCATTAACTCAGCTGCGATTATTGTACTGTTGTTCCCCTTCTCATTATCAACGGGCTGGGTCCTCTAGCGGCATGGTACGCTAATGTGGCGCAGGGGTTTCAGTGTGTGATGAAGACACGTTCCTGCTAATAAGCAAATCATTAATTCCTAAACTTTTGAAACCACACACCACCATTTGACTGTATGTTGCTCTATATCCCTCTGAACAATCTTAATTTCGGCTTTCACGCCATTGTGGAGTAGACCATTAACATACACTAATCAGCCAGAACATTATGACCACCGACCTACTATCGATATAAACCTGTCCAGGCGATAGCAGCGTCAGCGGCGAGGAGTGGCTGCTAGACACGCATGCGCACGGCGCAGGTAGTATTAGTGAGCGTGCTGTCCGCGTGTAGCAAGGGTACTCTATCTGAGGCTGACCGAGGGCCGACTGTGGTGGCTCGGAGGCTCAGCATGAGCATTTCGGAAACTGCGCGACGTGTCGGGCGTTCGAGTAGTGCTGTGGTGCGTGTCTTCCACACGTGGCGAAACCGAGGGCGGCCGCCCCTCGTTACAGGTGTTAGACGTCGTAGGATGGGCGGACTTAAAACAGGAGAGGCGGCGTACTGTGGCGGAACCAGCATCAGGCTTTAATAGTGGGCAGAGTACAAGTACGTCTGAACACACGGTGCAGTGAAAACTCCTAACAATGGGCCTCCGCAGCAGAAGACACATACATGTGCCAATGTTAACACACGATATCGGCAGCTACTCTGAAATGGACAGGTGACCGTCGGCACTGGACGTTGGCGCAGTGGCAGAGCGTTGCACTGTCTGATGAATCCGGATCATCATGCCGATGGGAGGGTGCGAATCCTCCAGTTTCCAGAGTACGAGCTCCTTGACACCTGTACTGTGGGAAAAGCTGGCTGCGGCTCCATTATGCTCTGGGGAACTTTCACGCGGGAACGGTGGGTCCAGTGGAGCTTGTGCAAGGTATTGTGACGTCCAAAGAGTGTCTTACACTGGTTGCAGCCGGCCACGGTGGCCGAGCGGTTCTAGGCGCTTCAGTCCGGAACTGGGCGACTGCTACGGTCGCAGTCTCGAATCCTGCCTCGGGCATGGATGTGTGTGATGTCCTTAGGTTAGTTAGGTTTAAGTAGTTCTAGGTTCTAGGGGACTGATGACCTCGAATGTTAGGTCCCATAGTGCTCAGAGCCATGTTAACCATTTTGAACTGGTTGCAGACCACGTAAACCCCATCATGACGATCATGTTTCCCGGTGGCAGTGGCATTTCCAACAAGGTAATGCGCCGTGTCACAAGGCCAGGAGTGTGATGGAGTGGTTCGAGGAACACAGTGGCGTGTTCCAATTGATGTCATGGCACCCCAACTCACCAGATCTGTAACCATTGAACACATTTGGGATGTGATTGAATGTGGCGTCAAAGCTCATTCCCGCCTGCCCGGAACTTACTGGAATTTGGTGTGCTGTATGTGATTTTGTGGTGCCAACACTCTCCAGTGACCTACCAAGGCTTATTGCTTCCATGCCGCTGTTATCGGTCCCAAAGGTGCACGTGCCGGCTATTAGGTAGGTGGTCGTGTTCCGGCGGGTCAGTGTATTTTGCAGTGTACTGCCCAGGTTGGCACTGTTTCACACCCTTATCGAGTACAATGGTCTTAGACCATTAACATTATTTTGTTGTGTAAAGTGTGGTGATGGCAAATACACAGTTCAATACATTTTATTAACATGATATAAAAGGAGGAATGCAGCACATTATCGTAGAAGCACATCACATCTGGAAAAGTCAGCCCAAAGCAGGTCAACACAAAAATATACAGTCAAATGGCGGTGTATTCTTTCAAAACATACTGTACGACTGTGGCTTAGCACCGTCAAATATTTTTTTACTGTTCTGGTTGATAATTGAATCTTTATAACCATGGCAAGTAGCAAGCGAATGAGAGAAGATTTTTGATTACCTTAGAAAAGATTTCTTTGGATTAAAATACACTCTTATCGTTTTCTTTTATAAAAAAAGTGAATACTATTGAAATATCGTGCTTAGTATTAAAATAATAACACGACAACAGTCAGCGTGCAAGGAGAAAACTTATGTTTATACAATAATCAGGTGAGCGAATATGTAATGGAATTCGTCACTGCTGCTGGTTGGCGGTAGAGGTTGTATCTTGACTGTACGCATATTTTCTCGAATTATAATTTATTTATCACAAATAGTTTCCTTTATACGTACTACCGTTCCAATAGCTTCGTATCAGTTGAGCCGTGGTGCGCCTTTTCTGGCACATCAGCTAAAGAGCTGGCAAGCCACTATCGATCACCCGGCTGTACTACAATCTTTGCCCCTATTGTAATCTGGGGGCTGTTTTGCTGTCGCGGCAGTTGGGGGTCGGACTCGCTACGAGGCGGAAGGACGTGCTCGCGGAGACGAAGGCGGAAAACACGCGGGCCCGGCCAGCAGCGTCGCGGCCGGTCTACCTTGCCAGACGGTCGCGAGTTAGTGGTGGGCCTGCCTGATGTCAGCACCGGGCGCTGTTCGTCGCATTGCTTTGGTGCCTGTTTTCTCGGAGAGGCCCATCCCTCGAGACCATCTCGAACAACGCTCTCCATCGAAGGTGTAAGTGATTTTGGTGCCTTCGTTTCGTTGAACGATTTGGATTGCAGCGAGTGTGCTTGTTGGTTGGTTACCCTAATGTACGTGTTGCTGAAGTAAGAGCAGCCGGCAAGGTGTGTGACTTCATGGAGAACAGCAGTCACTACTTTCTTTTTAAAAAAAAAGGTGTTCCCAAATGATGTAGTAACTGTAAGGTATTGAAGATATTAGCCGGCCGCGGTGGTCTAGCGGTTCTAGGCGCTCAGTCCGAAACCGCGCGACTGCTACGGTCGCAGGTTCGAATCCTGCCTCGGGCATGGATGTGTGTGATGTCCTTAGGTTAGTTAGGTTTAAGTAGTTCTATGTTATAGGGGACTGACGACCACAGATGTTAAGTCCGATAGTGCTCAGAGCCATTGGAGCAATTTTTGAAGATATTAGGTCATAGTCTATTTGTAATTTTCTGCATACCAAGCTTACGTAATTGTCAGCTACATTGCAGACATATGCAACGAAATTAAAGTGCACAAAATGTAGTACCGCTATGAAGTTGTGCATCTGAATAACGTGATGTATCTTGAAATTTTTTTCATTTCATCTTTGTACTCATTGTCGGCTTTGATCATATGTGGAAATATTGTTTGGAAAACTATGAGAGTGTAAAAGTCTGATACTATATTTTCAGCATTGGATTTGTGTACACTTGTTAGTTTAAATGTTTTACAGCATTGATATTGCTTCAAACTACTGAAGGAGCTAACTCCTGATAGGCGTAGTTAGAAATTAAAGATTTAGATAAAGAACAAACAATGTGTCTATTGAAAGTGAAACGTCCCCTTAGAAAAATGTATGAATTACTGTGATTTTCAAACAGCTGAGCAAAACTGAACGTACTCAGACATTTCTCTCTTTGCTTATTCTGATCATCACTAAACAGACACACAATATTTTAAAGTGCGACGCAATCTGACTTTCAATAATCCCTACAAAAGAGTGGCCCTGACTAACATTAACTTATACCTTTCACAAATCACTTACCTCACAAAAATCTTCGTTACTCGAACTACTGCAATACAGCGAGCGCCACTACTGCCAGCTAAATAAAAGATTCAAACTACTGAAGGCACGAACTACTGATAGGCATAGTTAGCAAATGAAAGATTTTGATAGAGAACAAACAATGTATTTACCTTAATATTGTTCAAAAGTCATAATATATATAGCAGTTCATGACATTCAGTCTTACAAATTTACTGTCTCTGATGGACACATGTCCAGATCATCCGCTCTCAAAACTCCGCCATTTCTCTCCCCACATCCACCACTGCTGGTGGCTCACCTCCAACTGCGCAACGCTACGCGCTGTTAACAGCCAACTGCCCAACACCACAATAGCAAATTCCAACAATGCAAACGAGCCACAGACTGCACACAGCACAGTCAGTGGTTTTTATATAGAGTGCTACGTGGCGTTAGCAACATAAAAACCTAAACAGCCTACTTACAAAAGCATCTATTGGTTCTTCATTTATATTGTTGTTTATTGATATCTTAACTTACATTAACTGATGTTTGCTTGATGTTTGCCGTGTTTTCTGCGGTCTGTTTGTGTTCTAGTTTTTTGCGAGATGGGGTGTGCACAGGAGCTGTAACGTGTCGTCTAATGGGAAATGATTCCCAGTTGGGCCCCTGTGTTTACGTATTGTCTTAGACAGATAGTCTACTGCTTCCGGCATTTTAAGTTTAGTCACCTTTTGTCCAGGGCAGCCTGGCTTCACTGCCCGTTTAGTAGACATTTAATCTTTCCTGTATAGATAAAAAGGGTTTTTTAATTTGCTTGTGAATAAATTGTATTAATTAACTTGTTGTGCTCCTTGTATTATTTGGGTGCTTGTAAATAACTTTCATATTGCAGATTATTGCCTTAAAAAACTATCTATGCCATCTTTTAAAATCACCTTCAGATTGTAATTTATGTTTCTCGAGTATTGAAATCTCCGTGGCTCATCTTTTAAGTCAGTTGTTGTGACTCTATATTTTGATATTGTCTTAAACACGGCCACGTGTTGATTGCCTTTTATTTGTGTTGTAAAAGCTTGTTTTGAATAAATTATTAGTTATTGATTTGCTAATTGTTGTGTTAAGGAGTGACATAGTAGGGGCCTTGACCTTCCATGCTAAGTGTACCCCTCATCCCGACTTCCTAAGTCACACCAGTAAACCCTGATTATTTAAAGAATCGGACTCCCACGCATAAAATAGCTTCAACCGTTTGACTACGTTAGAAATGAGTTAACATGTTAAATATTTAACATTAAGTATGTAAGCAAGGCAAATTTAGAAAACATTTGAAACTACGTGTGAAGTTTTTTGTGAGTCACTAAATGCTCTCATTGTCAAATGCTGGATGAATATAGTCCGGGTATTTGCACGTCATGAGATGCGCTACCTCAAGATGTATACAGTACAGTTTCTGACTAATACTTTTCACTGTGTTAGATTTTCCACATAAGATTATACCTCTTGTTGAGTACATTATGACAGTATTTTATATTTTTCAGCCGGCTGGAGTGGCCGAGCGGTTCTAGGCGCTACAGTCTGGAACAGCGCGATCGCTGCGGTCGCAGGTTCGAATCCTGCCTCGGGCATGGATGTGTGTGATTTCCTTAGGTTACTTAGGTTTAAGTAGTTCTAAGTTCTAGGGAACTGATGACTACAGCAGTTAAGTCCCATAGTGCTCAGAGCCATTTGAACCATTTTTTATATTTTTGAATTTCGCGAATGTTTCTATAAAATATTGAAAATAAAATTATTATTGTCCGTGAAAGGCGTTATAAAGGCAACCGGCAACTGGAACGGGTTCGCCGCGCCCCGCATTAGTCACTTAGTAATACAGATATGGTATACAGTGAGCAAATGACTAAGGCTGACAAGGATCATTTCCTTCCCCTTTTCTTGTTCTCTTTTCTATGGCAGTTAATTGTAAGCTAATAGCAGAGCAGTTACAGTTATGAACAACAGGAAAATACCTTACTGTCTTTCTTATTGCCGAAATCAGCCCAGCAATCTAATGTACTGATACAGAGAAAACATGTAATGTAAGATGGCTGGCCTGAGATCAGAATCACCGCCTTCTCGATTTACTGCTTGCTCTCTCTATATCCTTTAAAACACTGACGTCACAGGGTTGGGAGATTTGCAGACGTTGGCTCGCTTCGCTCTGTTGGAGAAGATCGGAAACTGATACGCGCGGTATTTGGTCATTAGTTATGTTCAAAATCAGATTACTGGCCAGCTACATTTGCACAAGTTAAGAAACTCAAGTTGCCAGAACAGTTTACATTCGTTCATAAGGAAAGCCTCACAGTTGTGTTGATCTAGAAAGACTAGAAACTTCGTTTGTAGTAGTGCATAACCGAGCCAAATAACTTCCTATGGATGTAGATTAGGATCTCTCACCAAATGATGTAGTGTACCCTTACATTACAAAAATAAAGAAAATAAGGAAGCGTATGAGAGTATGGAATGTCAGGAAATTAAAATACGAGACGACTTCTGATCTCTGTGAGCCAGTAACAACTGGGAGGAAATACTTAAAGACCATCATTCAAACGTAGAGGCGAAAATGCGAATACTGAAGTTCTCCAGTCAGTCGCCAAATGAAGACTTGAGAAGAATTAACTAAATGATGAGTGCAGTAAGAAGGTATAGTAAATTTTCGGGTAGAAAATGCCCTGTTTGGTACGCCTTGTTAATCTGTATTTTGTATATACTCGTGTTTGTAAAAATCCTTATGTGTGTGCATGCATGGTACACATCTTCTCTAAAACCACTGGAAATATTTTGGGAAATTTGTCACGTCTATCTGGAAAGAAACTGCTTGGCGGTAAGAATCACATACCTCATACAAAGATAGGCGCGGAGGTGAAAAGAGGATGTCACAGAAGCGTAACCGAGAAACGTCTCGACTAATTTCGACCACATTTTATCTATGGATGTCTCATTATTTACGTAAAAATACGGGTGGATAATATACCTGTAAGTAGGCTGTTTAGGTTTTTTTATTGGTAACGCCGCCACCACATAGCGCTCTGTACGAAAATCACTGGCTGTGCCGTGTGCAGTCTGTGGCTGGTTGGCATTGTTGTAATACTCGCCACTGTAGTGTTGGGCAGCGGCAGCTGGATGCTAACAGCACGTAGCGTTGTGCAGTTGGAGGTGAGCCGCCAGCGGTGGTGGACGTAGGGAGAGAGATGGCGGAGTTTTGAAATTTGTAAGAATTGGTGTCATGAACTGATATATATATTATGACTATAAAGGTAAATACATTGTTTGTTCTCTATTAAAATCTTTCATTTGCTAACTGTGCCTATCAGTAGTTAGTGCCTTCCATAGTTTGAATCTTTTATTTAGCTGGCAGTAGTGGCGCTCCCGGTATTGCAGTAGCTTGAGTAATGAAGATTTTTGTGAGGTAAGTGATTTGTGAAACATATAGGTTAATGTTAGTCAGGGGAATTCTCTTGTAGGGATTATTGAAAGTCAGATTGCATTGCTTTAAAAATATTGTGTTTCAGTTTAAGCACAGTCGTGTACAATTTTTCTAAGGGGTCGTTTCATATGGCGACCCTGCCAGGATACCTCACGGGAATCTTCTGATTTTTTCTTGTAGTTTGTGTAGTTAGTGTAGCCTTTGTTTATTGATAGTGCGTAATCATAGAGAGAATTTCCTTTGTAGCTGCAGTCTTTCATTGTTGTACAGTAAAACAGTTGTGGCACACATGTATATTTGCACTAAGTATTTCGCAGCTTCGCTTGCAATTAACTAGATATTATTTTCAGTGCTATGTTAATGTGTTCTCTTATTTTTGCTCTTCAAATTGTGCTTTTCTGTGTTACTGTGTGAAATATTGTGACAATAATGGCGTGTGAAAAACGTAATACTAGGCTACAAAGTAAACTGAGAAATGACAGTGAAGACGAAAGCAGTGTGTTAGCGCCACCATGTAATGAATTCACTAATGTTCAAAGTAGTAATTTGGTAATAGTGCATAGGGAAATGGAGCGGGCTACAAATAATGCTGTAGGCAATGAAACAGTTAGTGAACAGGGAAGCATTATCGATCGATCTGTCAGCAACAGCTCATGTCAGGAATCCGATATGACAGGACACAATCTTGCAAATACTGTACATTCAGGTTTTGCGTCCTCACCGTTTTCTCAAATAAGTCGAGACACATTTTCTGCTTGTCAAACTGTGAATGTTGCCGGAGCAAATGCACTGCCGAAAAGCATAGAGGAACAGATTCCAGACACTAATACATTATTATTGCAAGTAATGCAACAAATGAAACAAAACGAGAGACAAACACAGCAACAATTAGACACAATGGAACAAAATCTTCAAAAGTTAGACACAATGGAACAAAATCAGAGACAAACACAGCAAAAGCTTCAAAAGTTAGACACAATGGAACAAAATCTTCGGAAGTTAGACACCACACTTGAACAAACACGTGAAGATTTAACTACTGAGTTACATAACATTGAATCGAAATGCCAAAAAATCTGTAATGAGGTAAAAACACAAATTTGTGAGCATTTTCAACCTATTTTTTCCCGGCATGAAAATGCATTACAGAATCATGAAGCAGTCATAAAAGAACTGCAGACTATTGTTCGTGAAAATCACGACACCTTGCAAGCTAAAATGGACTCAGTTGAATCCACCGATTCGGTTACGCAACTTGCAAGAACTCAGGAAAACTTAAAGGACACAGTAGATTCGATTTCAACACAAATAGACACTCTGAAACTTGGTTCAGAGAAACACACTGAGGAAATGTGTTCATTATCGGAGAAAGTAGCCGAACTTTCGGATCAGTTACTAATTTATCTGCAAAGGTAGATAATGATCTGAATGACACAAGACATGTAGCCATCACTGACACAGAAGAGTATGAACAAATTAAGAAATTCAAACAAAATCAGAATCAAATTAATACGCAATACAAAAGAGAAATCCGGAAAGTACAAGATCAGTTGACGCAGGTAATACAAAAATTACATATTTCAGAGGACACTCGCGCTCCAACACGGGAAGAGGAACTTAGAAATACGGAAAAGCCACAAAATAATAACACAGGGCATTTAGAAAATCATAAAACAAATTGGCAAGGTGCACCGAAATTTGAGATGGAACCGCCGACACGACGTAACAATGACCGATATGCTACTCGCCGACATGATGATTTTGACTATAAGCTGTTCATTACTGTACGTAAATTCAAAACATTTAAGAATTCTGGCAACGACGTTCATCCACAAGCGTGGCTTCATCAATTCTCTCATTGTTTCCCCCCCAACTGGTCATTAGAGCACAGATTAGAATTTATGTGTGGGTATTTAGAGAATGAACCAGCTGTAAGAATGCGATCGGTCATTCACGATTGCTACAGTGAAGGAGAATTTTACCATGCCTTCCTCTCAGCATATTGGTCTCAAGCCACACAAGACCGAGTAAAACATAGCATCATAATGATGAAACATTTCGAACAATCTGAATTTTCCAGTCTTGTCAAATATTTTGAAGACATGTTACATAAGAATCAATATCTTTCAAACCCATACAGCCCCACAGAACTCATCCACATTTGCTTAATGAAATTGCCTGAACATTTACGACATATTATTTTGGCAGGACGTTGCAAAGACGACATTGAAGCTTTTCAGGGACTCTTACAAGACTTAGAAATTGACACAGACGGTCGCGGGATGCGAACACAGGAAAACAATCACTACAGGTCACATCTGTCGCAATTCCGCGATGAAAGAAACAATAACTGGACACGACAAGGCCATTCTCACAACACAAATCGTGACCAAAACAGACACCACCCATATGACAACCACTGGCAGAGTAATAGTTACAGAGAAAGATCGCATTTTCGTAGTAATGAATATCACAGAGACAATCAGAGAAACAGACAATACGGGAACCAAAATAATTATTATCAAGGGAGACGGAATAACTTCAGACGCAACGGTCCAGCGCGCAGTTACGATTCAGGGAGAAATTCTCCACCACGTGACCGACAAGAAATTAATTACAGAAATTACCGACATGACGACAGACGATATGATCGTAACGACAGACCTGAATTACATCAGAACTGGCGGGATTCAAACAGAGCAGGGCCCTCTCGGCAAGGTGAATTTGTAGAAGTTAGGCCTCCTAATCCCAATAACGACGCGCTCCAACAAAGAAATAGACAATGACTCGCACCGCAGGCAGCCACCTGCGCCTGCTGGCTCAGAGAAAAATAACATAGGCGCTAACCTTGAGAAAAACTCCAGTATTCTTTACCGACGTTTACCGCATGATAATTGCGTTCAAGTTGAAACTCTGAGTACTATGAAGAGTAAAGGATTGCACCATATTTCACATGTAAAACCGTTTATTGAAAGATAATCTGCTTTTTAACTTTGTCTTTGCCATAAAACATTTCACTTCACATTTCTAGTATGCTTTGTCACACTGAGAAACTGTTAACATGCAACAATGTTTTGAAGTTAAGTATGCAGTCTAGAAACTAGGGAACCTTTTTAAACAGAAATTACGAATGCAATGTTATAGTGAACAGACGAGACAGTGTTGTTATTTGTACATTCTTGCTTGTTAGTATAAGGCGTACATACTTAGAACATATACTGTTAATGAGATTTTAATGCAACATTTTGGTTTAGTTGAAAAGACATTCTTTATTTGAAGTACTTTCTGTGAGATTAAAGATGACTTAGCATTTGGTTTCTTTGATAGCTACACGATTATACCACGACGCTACTAATGAGTGACACGATTTACATTGTTGCTTTTGCGGTGTATTTGTTTTATACCTGCACAGTTTTTCTGTATTATTCTGGAAAGTAAAACATGTTTTAGTAGTAACTTTTGTGATATAGCTACAATGAGACAGCCTTTATCGTAGCACAACAATACGTTACATTATAGTACTTTCTTGATCACGGTAAGGTACGTAATAACTACGATATCTATACGGAAAGCATTTCGCCTTCGTTTATGATGAGGTAAGTACATTGACTTCAGTAGAACTTTGCTTACAGAGGACGATAACTACGACAGTTCCACAGAATTATCTTACAGCAAAACGCACATTTAGCACTACAGGGCACGCATTTGAGTGATTAATTTGGTACTTAAACCATTTATTTATCAAGATTGTTAAATTAAAAAGAAAGTCTTTCGTGATACATTTCATTCCATTGCTGTAATCTGTAACACCTGAGGGTATAATTTCATTAATCCTCAGGGGGGTACACGCTTACTTTGTGTACCATGTGTTTGGCAAGCACAAGGAGCCCTAGCTAGTATTGTATTTGCTTATACAACTTTACACATCGGTACCATATTTCTCTAACACATAATTACACAGCTATCTGATCATTGAACTGAGAGACAAACATTTTTTTATTACGTCAGTGACACATGTTTACGCAATTAAACAGTTGGATGATTTCACACTTATGAAATTTCAATTTTGTCTGTACTTTGTGAAATGTTCATATTTTTTTCGGAACCATTGTGATACTATGAGAGCTTTGAATGATGTATTTGGTGTGGGATCATGATTTTTAAGGTACGTTTGAGGCAGATGACACTTTTGACGTCAGCAGAGAATTTTTTTTAGGTTTTGAAATTATTGGAGGAAACTACGACGATTTTGAGATTTGGCTGAGGTTTTATGATGTTATGATGACGATGTGTATTACGCTGTTGCGGTATGTTTATGATCAATAAGCTGATGCTATATGAGTTATTTGATTATGCTACGTATATGTTATGATGAAATATTGAAGAAGTGTCGACGAATAAGGTAAGGAATAATGAGTAGTGGTTAGGGACTCTGGTTTGTGAAAAAGTTTGTTGGAAACCAAGAATCGTACTTTAAGAGCTATGAAATGTATTAAATGCTTGAATGTATTACAATGCCGACTAACATTTTTTGGACACTGTTATATCAATAGGATTTTGTTTCCACAGATGAATAACGCAAATTCTTGACCTGTGAAATTTTTTATATGAGATTGCCACTGTAGCGGAAACTGCTGTTGTAAATATATCAGTAAGAAATGCGTTGTGGGCACCCAGCTGCGCGACAGACGCCTTGAAAAAAGCCATTAGTGTGTGCCTGTCAGAGGCACAGTTGAAAAAAAAAACAAAGAGGGCCTTATCCTCGCTATTGACATTCCTTTGTAGAAAACACCGCAAATACGACACGCTCATTAATTGGAAACATTCTTACATCTGCACACCTGATTATGACAAGTGTGTTTCTGCGAGAGTTGAGAGAACTTCTACTGACTTATGAAATGCCACATAGCTATTGAATGATGTTTTTATTCTTTACTTTGCATAATTGCTTATTTCATTTGATATCTGTTTTCCAGCGTGTTACGGCATTGGTTTTATAAAATAAAATAAAATACATCCGCTAATGTGAAAACTTTCTGTCAACAGATCTATTAAATAATCATTTTATGATCCACGTTCTTCGGAAAAGGAGCACTTGGAAAGGAAAAAACAATAAGAAGGGATTAATAACAGTTAATGCATACTTAATTTTCTTTTCAACTACTTGGTAATATCTTTTGTAAATTTAGTTTTTTTGTGGTGCACCACTTTCATTATATAGACATTAAGATGTGAATATACATTTCCCTTATCTGCATTGTTGTCTTTAGCGTACTATTTTTTCTGCTTGTGGGTTTGTCATGTTTAGATATAAGTTATTACATTTACTGCTGCTTGCTTTGCAAATCTACATTTTTTTGGGTCATTGCTGTTTGTATTAATTTGTTTTGTGCTGCTGCATTGCCTCGTCCCTTAGTTTAGCATCTGAGCTCAGTACATTTTAAGTTAGCTTAAGAGGGGGTAGACTATATAAGAAAATAACTATGATGAATTGGAAGAAATGCATTGAGAATCTATAAGAAAATAGTTTGGCCAAAAAAAGTAGTGTACAGTGGATAAAAACTATTTTTGAAAGAGGATGTGAACAAAATACAGAAAGCATGCTTGGATAGGATATTTTTGGTGGAAACAAATGTTGAGATATGACGAAAGATCTACAGAATGAAGTTTTCGGTTGGACTGCAGTACCAAATGTTACACTGAAAACATACCCTGTCCTTTCCTTCTGTTATCCCACTATGTGTTTATGTACCCTTCTGTATTTATGTTCTACCAGTCTTTATATGTTTATCTGATAAGGCTTATGTTGCAGAATTTTTGTAATAGTAAGCTACATTCACTATGATGAGGAATACTGTTATCCTCAAATATAATTTGCATTAATAACATGTTATTTACTTTGTGAAGATGGTTACACATTATATATTCTGTTTTGTTCTAATGCTCATGTGTGAAGTTGATATTTCAAAAGTTATTCTGATCTTTTATGTATGTACTTATGTCACAATTTTTGTAACGCTGATGTATTTGTTATTTCAATTCTTTTGTAAAGCCCCTATTACTACAAATATTATCTGTATTGTTATGTTCTTTTATAATGTATTTTGTACCCTTGTTATTGTATTCTCATGTTATATAATTGTTATTGACACCTGTTCATCAAATTAAGTAACTTGTAAGTTACATTTCACTGCACACATTTCTGTTGGTCATAGTATATGGACAATACGTGAGAAGTAGGGACTGATAGTGTTTGCACGTGTGTTAATAATTCAGTAAGGGACTGGATAACAGCATTGCTGGTTCTAAGGACATTTCAAAAACAATTTTTGTGAGTGCACAAGTGGTGGTTATGGACTTGCTATATTATCCACAAGACTCTTCAATGGTGATTGTACGCCAGTACAGTCAACAGATGGCTGCTGGCCATCTCTACAAGGACTACAATGGGTCTACACCTTTGATGACCCACCAATACCATTATTTCTACAAGGACTGCAGTGGGTTTGCACCTCTGGTGGCCCACCAATACCGTAATCTCTACCAGGACTACAATGGGTCTACTCTGTGACGACCTTTCTACCAATATTCTTTAAAACTTCGACTGACTCTGATATGGGTTTGCTCTGTTGTGGCCCATTACCTGTCTGCATGTCAAGAGTCAGCACTGTATTTCCGTTGGAAGGACAACACTACTTCTTCAAGACTGCATGGAAATCCACTACTTTCGTGTGCATTCTTTTTTACTACTCATACTTTGAGAAAAACACTGCAATTTTACTTTGATGAATGATCAGGACTGTCTTTATGGACTGTGAGAAAATTTTAACTTTGACCAACTTTGTATCGATAAGTGTGTGCATTTCATTTCTTTGTCATTGTAATTATGAAAAAAATTTTCAAATTTGTATTGACCACTGCCCAAAACAATTTGTAAATTTTTTTGTGGGGAGCATGGGGGCTATGTAAGTAGGCTGTTTAGGTTGTTTTATTGGTAACGCCGCCACTACGTATCGCTCTGTACGAAAATCACTGGCTGTGCCGTGTGCAGTCTGTGGCTGGTTGGCATTGTTGTAACACTCGCCATTGTAGTGTTGGGCAGCGGCAGCTGGATGCTAACAGCACGTAGCGTTGCGCAGTTGGAGGTGAGCCGCCAGCGGTGGTGGATGTGGGGAGAGAGATGGCGGAGTTTTGAAATTTGTAAGAATTGGTGTCATGAACTGATATATATATATATTATGACTATAAAGGTAAATACATTGTTTGTTCTCTATTAAAATCTTTCATTTGCTAACTGTGCCTATCGGTAGTTAGTGCCTTCCGTAGTCTGAGTCTTTTATTTAGCTGGCAGTAGTGGCGCTCCCGGTATTGCAGTAGCTAGAGTAACGAAGATTTTTGTGAGGTAAGTGATTTGTGAAACATATAGGTTAATGTTAGTCAGGGCCATTCTCTTGTAGGGATTATTTAAAGTCAGATTGCGTTGCGCTAAAAAATATTGTGTTTCAGTTTAAGCACAGTCGTGTACATTTTTTCTAAGGGGACGTTTCATACCTTAGAAAATCTAGTGGGCTGCCGCTGTGGCCAAGCGGTTCTAGGCGCAACAGTCCGGAACCGCGCTCTTGCTACGGTCGCAGGTTCGAATCCTGCCTCGGGCATGGATGTGTGTGATGTCCTTAGGTTAGTTATGTTTAAGTAGTTCTAAGTCTAGCGGACTGATGACCACAGAGTTAAGTCCCATAGTGGTTAGAGCCATTTGAACAATTTTGAAAATCTAGTGTTGGGAGGTGGCGTTAAGAAACCGTGACAAGTGAAAGTATTCAGAAAGGGCAGATATCAGAATCGCGTCCATAGTTCCACTGGTAACATTCACAATGGCTCTTCAGCGCTAGCAGTGGCGGGGGTGTGGAACATAAATACTGACATGTCTCAAATTTCTGTAACACCTGACGTGATTTGTACCAAACATGGCACACGTATCATTTCCATACTAAAAAAAAAAAAAAATAGTGTGAGCGTAATACACCCCTGGCATCCCTGTGACTGAAGTTAGGGATGAAAATAGGTTGTATAAAAACACAATTCAGGAAAGACAGGAGCAATTTAAATCAAACTAGCTACATACATGACTCATTATTTGCATGAAAAATCTGTGGAAGTGTTGGAGAAATATACCGCAGCTACCCCTTGGCGTCGGCGGCTGGGTGAAAGATAGTGACGTGTAAAACCGTTCGAAAAAGACCTGCTGGCATTTGATTTCTGTATTTAATTGACTTGGAGTATTTTAAAGTTTGAAGCTCACTCTGTCTCTTGGTTGTGTTAACGAGAATTTAGATGAAGCTACAGACGAGTACAAATATCTGTACATGTATGAACAACCGGAAGGAATGTGGAAACAAAATGAAACTTAAGGGGCTGAGATGGTGTGTGAAGTTTTTTCAGTGATTACACAATCGAGTCATATTTACAAAGAACTATGAATACAACCTCACTTATTTGTTTGACGTTGTATGCCCTTTGGCTTGGACACTCTTGTCCAGTTAGAAAGTGTGTCGTAAAGCCGTTCTTTCATTTCCTGATGCAGGCTAACCCACAACTAGCACTTGATCTCTCGGCTACTGAGATTCGGACAGAGTTGACAGCCGTGTGGTCTCAGGCACCTTGCCATGGTTCGAGCGGTTCCCCCCGTGGAGGTTTGAGTCCTCCATCAGGCGCGTGTGTGTGTGTGTGTGTTGTCCTTAGCGTAAGTTAGTTTAAGTTAGATTAAGTAGTGTGTAAGCCTAGGGACCGATGACCTCAGCAGTTTGGTCCCATAGGAACTTACCACTACAGAATTGACATTTGAACTTGTCGCACACAAGACAGATCTGACGATCATGCTGGCCACGGGAGTACCTCGACATCGAGCAGATGGTTCATAGAGCCAAGTGCCGAGTGCAGACGAGCAGTGGCCTGTTGAAAAATGTTCTGTTGAAATATGTCACCATGATACTGTCGCAGGGCAGGTAACACATGAGGACGCAGGAAGTCTGTTGTGCCGTCAGAGCTCTCTCAAACACAACCATCTGTGATCTTAAGTCATACCCGGTGGCTCACCACACCATGAGGCTAAGAATAAGGCTGCTGTGCCTCTCTGAAATAATTGGAATAATGGGACCGCTGCCAGTTTGCCGCTGTACTCGCTGACGATGGTCACCTGTGGTAGTCCAGAGCAGAAATTCATCGTTGAAGACTGTGCAACGTTATTCATCAACAGTTTATGCTTCAAGGTCACGGCACCACTCCGAACGTAACTGTTTGTGTCGTGGTGTTAATGGTAACCTGGGTATGGGGCGGTAATCCCCGTCCGGTTTCCCTTAGACCTATGGTGCGGGATGACCCAGAATGTTCCAGTGAGTCCAGATGTTCTCATATGGCAGAAGTTACAATGTGCGTGATATCCAACTAACCTAAGGACATCACACATATCCATGCCCGAGGAAGGTTTCAAACCTGCGTCCGTAGTAGCAGCGCGGTTCCGGACTGAAGCGTCTAGAACCGCTCCGTCACAACGGACAGCTAAGCAAGGGTGATAACATGAAGGGTGCAATGGGAATTCCACTGTAGATGGAAAGAGTACATGCAAGGCCTCCATGAGGGGAAAGACTTGTCTGATCATATGATAGAAAATATAGAAGAGCGAGGGAATTTAGTATTAGAATCAAAATTTAAAACAGCTTTGGAGATTTAAGATCAAATAAGGTAAAAGGGCTAGATAAAATCCAACTGGGGGAAGTGGAAACGAAACGACTATTCACACTAGTGTGTAGAATTTATGAGTCTGGCGGCATACCCTCTGACTTTCGGAAAAACATCAACCACACAATTCCAGAGACTGCAAGAGCTGACAAGTGCGAGAATTATCACACAATTAGCTTAACAGCTCATGCATCCAAATTGCTGAGACGAATAACATATAGAAGAATGGAAAAGAAAACTGTGGGTCTTTTATATAGAGATCAGTTTGGCCTTCGGGAAAGTAAAGTCACCAGAGACGCAGTTCTGACGTCGCGGTTTTTTGAAGGAAGCAAGACTAATGAAAAAATCGTTACACGTTCATAGCATTTATCGACTTGGAAAAAGCGTTCGACAGAGTCAAATGGTGCAATATGTTCGAAATCCCGAGAAATATAGGAGTAAGCTATAGGGAAAGATGGGTTATATAAAATGTGTACAGGAGCCTAGAGGAAGCAATAAGAGTAGAAGATGAAGAACTAAGTGCTAAGAGTAAAAAATGTGTAAGACCGGAATGTAGTGTTTCGACCCTACTGTTCAGTCAATACATCGAAGAAGCAATGATGGAAATAAAAGTGAGGTTCAAGAGTGGAATTAAAATTCAAGGTGAAAGGGTATCAATGATGAGATTCGCTGATGACATTGCTATCCTCAACGAAAGTGAAGAAGAATTAAAGGATCTACTGAATGTAACGCACAATCTAGTGAGTACAGAATTTAGATTGAGAGCAAATCGAAGAAACACGAAAGTAATGAGAAGTAGCAGAAACGAAAACAGCGAGAAATTAACATCAGGATTGGTTATCACGAAGTAGTTGAAGTTAAGGAAACCCGTTACCTAGGCGGCAAGGTAAACCACTACGGACGGGGCAAGGAGGATATCAGGAGCAGTCTAGCATTGGCAAAAGGTCATTCCTGGCCAAGAAAAGCTTACTAATATGAAACACAGACTTTAATTTGAGGAAGAAATTTCTGAGAATATAGTTTCAAGCTCAGCGTTGTATGGTAGTGAAACATGGGCTGTGAGAAAACCGTAACAGAAGAGAGTCGAAGCATTTGAGGTGTGGTGTCACAGAAAAATTAGGTGGAGTGATAAGGTATGCAACGAGGAGGGTCTATGCAGATTCGGCGAGTAAAGGAATGTAAAACACTGACAAGAAGAAAGGATAGGTTGGTACTGTCATGTGGTACTCAAGGGAACTATAGAGCGTGAAAAGTGTAGAGGAAGACAGATACTGGAATACATTCAGCAAATAATTGAAGACGTAAGTTGCAAGTGGTACTCTGAGATGAAGATGTTGGTACAAGAGAGGAATTCTCGGCGGGCCGCATCAAACCAGTCAGAAGACTGACGAACCGCTTTCCCCCTCCCAAAAAAAGCAAAAAAAGCTGCTAACTGAGTGTCCATTCTCAGTGAGACCTTGTGCTCCGTGGACTGACTGTATCTCTACCTTATCGAACCAATGGTGGGACCAGAAATTATGAGGAAATTTCATTTGAAAACAAACTTTTGTGTATGTTCCGTCTTCGCCTGCCTTCTCCTCATTAACGTAAACTTATTGTGTTTCTTACAGGTTATCGTGACACTCAATTAAGAAAAAAATTCAAGATAGGAGGATATCTGATTTATTAAAATGGCCAGTTTCGGCACGTTTAAATGGCCTTCTTCAGATTATGAACACCATCAAAATACGAAATTGCTTCTTATATAGAGAACTTGGCCTTTACACAACACATGCAAAGATCAGATATATTGTATCATGTAAAAAAGATCAGAAAAAGAACAGCGTTGTGTTAACCCATTTGGTTGGAGATGGCGACGTTGTGAACAGGTGCATGCGGTCAGTGCTGGTTGTGGCTGCTCTGCCCCAGATTAAATAATGTACTCAATACGCCCGCATTTGCTGCATTACGTCAGCTGCAGCCAATTTCAACTTTACTTACGTAAAAAAAAACACATTATAACTTGTGAATAAAATGTAAAAATTGCATGTATAGCATTATACGAATGTAACTGTTCAAACATATAATACAATTCTTTAATAGTCATAAGATATTGGATAAAGTTACCATGATATGTTGTCAGCTATAAAGCAAACTGTATATCCTAAAAAAGATGTTCACAATTTGCACGGAAATGAAACCGAACGTCAAAGAATCGAAGAAGATAACTGGGAGACAGAAACTGAGAGGGGACTGAGACAGGATTGTAACACGTTCCCAATATTAATCATACATACTATACACTAAGTGCGTAGTAAAAGAAACTAAGTATTAATTTGGAATTAAATTTCACAAAGAAGAACTTTTAATTTTAAAGTTTACTGATAGCTTTGTAATACTATCAGACACGACAAAGGACTTGGAATATCAGTCGAAGGGAGTGAGTAATGTAATGATTATCGATTTAAGTAGGCTATCTAAGGTCATCAATCTCCTGTATGTGTAAGATGAACGTCAATAGAAGTATAGCAGGGGAAACAGAGTGTAGCCAAATTAAGTCAGCTAACGAGCCTGCTGTGTAGTAGAACACTGGATCGGCGTACGGAAGGGGAGCGGTTCAATCCCCTTGCAGACATCCAGGTTTAGGATTTCAGTTATTTCCGAATTCACTGAAAACTAATGCGTGGATGGGTCCTCCCAGAGGGAACGGGTCATTTCCCTCCCAGTGTAGTCTTGTGCTGCGTCTCTAAAGATCTCGTCAGTCTACAATATTCCTTCATTTCTTATGCTCAGGGGATTACTGTAGGATTGAGACACTGAAATTATTAGGTTGGTGCATCAGCTCGTAGCATTTTTGTTTTGTATGTTGGTATTCCAGTTGCTATGTATTTATCGTTTATTATTTTTTCATTGTTAATTCATTAATATTGTAATTTTTTCATTTGGAGATAGTGACTGGTGCTGCGGTCGCTCGGAAATGGTGTGCCAAATGGTGAAATTGGAACATTCTCGACACACACTTCTTTTTGGGTTCAGTAGAGGGGCGACGGGAGTGGAGGCAGGCAGAAACATTAGATCCGTATATTGGGATAATGCCACTGGACAGAACACCGCGAGAAAATTGTTTGCTCGTTTTCAGGAGGATCGTTTTGACAATCTCCACGTTGAGGAAGACCCAAGCTGCAACCATCAATACTGCTGACATTTATTGTAACAAATGAGATGTCTTGCAGACGCAATGCAACAACAGCGACCAGGAAGACGGCGGGAAGTGAGCCTGCTAGGCTGGTATAAAACACTATACAAGAGTTGCGTTGCGAAGTTATTCCGCACCCACCGTATTCACATCTTTTGCTCTCGGACTTTCACCTTTTCAGCTTTCTATAGAGCAGTCTTCAAGGAACTTCCTTTCAGGATGAAAATGCGCTCCGAACGTAGCTCGACGAGTTATTCGCCTCAAAGCCACGTGATTTCTGCAGTCACATAATAGAAGAGTTACCCCAGGTTTGGCAGGTTCTTGTAAGTAGCAAAGGAAAGTATATGTTCTGACGACTAATGTTACTGCTATGAATATCTGTTATGTTTATTAAACTTACGGAAAATACTACTAACGTATGCACAAACCGAATACTAGGAACGTTTTGCTATTTGTATAGCACAGTAACTGACGACTGCAGAAGCACAGAGGGTATATATATAAAGTGCAGAATTTCAATAACGGATAAATATTACCTGAAAATGGAGGATTAATTGACACCGAATATAAATTGAAATGTTGTGATGACTTACAGAAATGTTCAGTGTGTAGTACCGTACTGAAGTGGAACATGGACAGTAAAGACAAGAGAGAATAGAAGTGGTGCAACAGAAAAATGTTGGAAATGAGGTGGTAGAACATCTATGTAATGGGCAGGTATTGCATTGCATTGGGGGTGCAGAGAGATTCGTTACACGATTGAAAGGAGGGGTAAGTTAATAGAACACGTTGTCAGACATCAAAGAATACTTTAATTTGGTAAACTCGTGTAATAAACCATTTCCGTAATAAGGTGTTGGCCGCAGGTGATATGTACGAAGTGGCAATACATAGGAGTAAAAATGAAAATAATTAATTTTTTTCACGTAGCAGGTAGCTCTTGGCAGCGCGAACTCCACCGGGCGAGTGCCTGCCTGTGACGTCACCGGAGGGGACCGCGCAGGCGCAGCACGTGCTGGCAGGCGGCCGGAAGGGAAGCAACAGGAGAGCAACGTCCTTGACGGCTGGCCGCCCAGCCCGGAAGGCCCGGGTCGGTTCCGCTAGGGACGCTATCGGCGCGCATCTGCGAGGGCGGAGCGAGGCACGACCAGCCTGCTGCTGCTCTCACTGAACACACCGCAGGAGATCGCTATCCACCGCCTACGCCTTTTATTTACTTGTAATCAGCCTACATGCTGGTCGTTCCAAGATGCAATATGACACCTTTGTGTTCTCTTGCGTCCCTCGTTTGTACTCAAATGGAGTCGCAGTCTCCTGGTACACAGGAAGGCGCCAGTAGCGTAGCAGTCTGGCCACCGTGTGCTGTTGTTGCCGGTGTTCAGGTCTTCAGTCCAAAGGCTGGTGTCGTGCAGGTCTCCACTCTAGCCTATCCTGCGCAAGCCTCTTCACCTGAGCGTAACTACTGTAACCTCCACTGAGGTGTCAAAAGTCATGGGACACCTCTTAATACCGTGTCGCACCTCCTTCTGCCCGGCTTAGCGGTGCAACTCTAAGTGTCATGGACTCAACAGTTCGTCAGAAGTCCCCTGCAGAAATGCTGAGCCAAGCTGCCTCTATAGCCGTCCATTATAGCGAAAGAGTTGCCAGTGCAGGATTTTGAGCTCGATTATGTCCCATAAATGTTCGATGGGATTCATGTCGGGCAATCTAGATGGCCAAATCCTTCGCTCGAACTGTCCAGAATGTTCTTCAAACAAATCGCGAACAGTTGTAGCCCAGTGACATGTCCAATTGTCATCCATAAATATTCCATTGTTGTTTCGGAACATGACGTCCATGAATGACTGCAAATGGTCTCCAAGTAGCCGAACATAGCCATTTCCAGTCAGTAATCGGTTCAGCTGGATCAGAAGACACAGCCCACACCATTTTGTAGCCACCACCGGCTTGTACAGTGCCCTGTTGACAAGTTGGTTCCTTGTTTTCGTGGGGTCTGCACTACACTCGAATACTGTCATCAGCTCTTACCAACTGAAATCAGGACTCATCTGACTGGGCTATGGCTTTCCACACGTCCAACCGATAAGCCCAGGAAAAATGCTGCAGGCAATGTTGTGCTGTTAGCAAAGGCACGCGCATCGGTCGTCTGCTGCCGTTGCCCATTAATGCCAAATTTCGCCGCACTGTCTTACGGATACGTTCGTTATACGTCCCATACTGAGTTCTGTGATTATTTCAGGTAGTGTTGCTTGTCTGTTAGCACTGACGACTCTACACAAACGCCGTTACTCTCGGTCGTTACGTGAGGGCCGTCAGGCACGGCTTTGCCTGTGCTGAGAGGTAATGTCTCAAATGTAGTATTCTCGGCACACTCTTGACACTGTAGATCTCGGTATATTGAACTCCCCAACGATTTACGAAATACACTGTTCCATGCGTCTAGCTCCATCTTCCATTCCGCGTTAAATGTCTCTTAATTCCCCTCATGCAGCCGTAATCACGTTGAAAACCATCACAGCCCTTTTATATCTTGTGTATACGATATTTCCAACTGTATACGCGTGTATCGCTGCCTCGTGACTTTTGTTGACTCCACAGTTTTCCTCCCACCACCCACCATCTTCTCTTTCCTCCATTACTAAAGAGACGAACTTTGATTCCTCAAGATGTGTTTCGTCAATCGATCCTTCCTTTTAGTCTAGTTTTGCCATAATTTTATTTTTCCCCTATTCACTTCAGAACTTTCTCAGTAGTTATGAAAGGGTCCTATAGTCCTCTTTAATTATCATTTTATTTGCTTTCCAGTGCACTTTGCATCCTACAGAACAATTCAGGTGTTTTCGTTGATAAATTTCGTACCAGAGAAAACTGAACTACGATTCAATCTAGCCGTGGCCCATTTCTTTCTGCGATTTGCAAGCATCATATGGCTGTTATGTTGGTTCTTTTCAGAGTTTCAAATGCTTCTATAAGGCGATTATAAGTGTTCCATGTTTTTATATGTAACCCAACTCAGACTATGGTTCCATAATACGTTTATCCCTTGTTCTCGTATTTCAAAGCGCTCTGGCATTTTTGAGTGCGGTGGTTTAGTCTGCTGAAACAGAATCAGCGGCAGTCTTACAGAATGGCCAACCCTTGTAGTTTTCAGATAGGCAAAGAGGTTTGTTCCCCCTGTGTGAAAGTTGCCGTTGTTGGGTTGGTGGCGGAAGCCTCATCTCTGGGTTTTCCTGGCCTCGGGGTTGTGTGGAGATGTTTTAGTGTGAGATGGGCAGTCTGCTTCCAGCTCACCTAGGGTCTGCATCCGAGGTCTCTTCGAAGAAGGGTGAGTTGATTTAACCGCGTGGCGAGAGGGGAGCTTTTAGTTTTTGGCCTCGCGTTTTTCTTAAAGATTGATTTGCTGGATCGCAGCAAGGAATGCAAGGCTTTTTCAGACTTTCAGTTTGATTCCTAATGCAGACTTTGGTCCGTAAGAAGAACGTAGCACAAAGGTGTTGCATATGTTGAAGCGATCTCACGTAGGAAGTGAGCCCTCGGTTCAGTGTGAATGTTTGTGTGACTGCGACTGTGTGTGTATACATTCTAATTTTTTCCGAATCTTGATAATTTTTGCCTCTTTGTTAATTTTCTTTGTTTCATTACCTTTGTCTGTTCAAATGTGTCCTCCGTAAAATGTTAATTGTTCGCTGCTGCGTGGTTTATTCTTGCAAAAATTTGGCCACAGTACGTAGAAATTGTGTCTCCGAGAACCACGTGGCCACACGAATTAACTGTGAGCCTATCTTTCCTGTGGCCCCCTGTCTCTGTTCAAGAGTTTACTTATTACTCTGATTTTGGAATAATGTATATGTGGTTTGTGATTTCGTGTTAAGCACGTAAGCGTGTATGTGTGGCCCTCATTGAAGAAGTTTCTCCAATCCGAGGTTCAACTTTAAATGCAACCGTGATATTCAGATATTCAGATTTACTCTTTTATTTAATCATTTCTCAACAAACCTCCTAGCTTCGTTGCATGTTGGTGTTGGGGCCGTCCTTGCTGTTCTCTGAGTGAATGTGGGTCTGAATGCGAGTATTAAACCTTTTCCGTCTCCTTCTAATTACGACCGCAATTCTAAATTAAGAGATTGTTGTGAATCGTGTAGCGTTTCACAAGCACTCGTACGTAGTTACCAGGCAACAGCAGTTATATAGATGTCTTATATCAATGTCTTAAGATATAAATTTGTTTCAAGTCTTGTCCAGTGTACCGATGTCACGTCTCCTTTACCTACGCCATTCAGCTTGTAGTTTCCTTGTTAACCCATCCATAGCGTTTCCGTGCACCAGGTTTAATAATTAGTGTTCCGTTTTTATTTAAACTAATTCTTTAGGCTAGATCTTGTTTTCAGGAATGTTGCTGCAAGCTGCTCTTATTCACAGTGTTCACACACTTTACACTTTATTTTAATATTTGATCAATGTGAACAATCCTTGGATCATATTAATAATAGTATCCCATTTTTTTATGAGTGACATACAATGAATCTTCTTTTATGAGTTTTTTCTGATGACTAAATTAATTCGTTTTCCAACTCAGTCGAAACTCTTGATTGTCGTGTGGCTACAGTTGGTGGCGACCCAATCTCTTACTTTGATTTTAATGTCGGATTGCATTTCCATTTGCGTGTGGCCCTTTTAGCCATCAGGGTATAGCTCAGGGCTTCACTCATTTCATAAACATCACTCAAGTGCATGTCACTTACAGTTATCTAAACTACTTGTGTAATTTTCAGTGCCCTCTTCAAGCAAATTTCAAAAATTTCTGTTCTCTTCTTGTCTGACCTGTTAATATCCATGTTTCACTTTTGTAAAATGCTGAATTCCAGATAATTACCTTCAGAAAATGTTACTTTCATAATCAATGTTAACAAGTTCCTGTTCTTCAAATTTTATCTTTTACAGCTGCCAGTCCGCATTTTACGACATATTCTGTGTAATTCTGTTAACATTAGTTATTTTACTGCCCAAACAAGAGAGCTCATCTACTATTAGTATCTGATTTCTTAACTTGATTCGATTACATTCCATTACCCTTGTCTCCTCAGGCTTTTGCCGACTCTGACGATTACAGTATCATCGGCAAACATCAACAATGTTTTAATTTCTTCTCACTGAGCTTTAATCCCCTATCCACATTTATCTTTCGTTTCCTTGCACTGCACATTGTGACCAAGGTGGGCAGTGAGTGTCCAGATGGGAGAGTGATTTAGAATTCATACTTAACGCACAAATGGTTTATTTAGACAGGGGTACATTTGACCTGCGAAGGTGGAGGCACTTCGAAAGTCAGGAGGATGCCAGGATTTAAGATAGTCCTTGGATCAGGCCCGGGAGACCGAGTGGTCTTACATGCCCTTTGATCCGAAGGAGCTAAATGGTGGGATGTGTAAGGTTGCAGCATCAGCGCTGACACCGCAAAGTCAGCAGGACTGTCACTTCCCTGCCGTGGTCTGGGCGGAAGGATCGGAAGGTACCTGTCTTGCAAATATTGGTGATATTGTAAACATTTTGTAACTAATAATTGTACGGTGTACAACATCTTCGTCCACTGATTTAATATCACTGGGGATAGGGCACAAACCAGTGTCATCCCCTTCTCAACAACTGAATCTCTTCTGTGTGCTTCTATTCTTTTAGTTGCTGTCCCGTTTCTGCGTAAGTTTTAGTTAACTCTCCGTGTTTTGTTCCTGATACCTTCAGAACATCAGAAAGTGTATAGGAGTCAATGTTGTCAAAAGGTTTCTCTAATTCTTCAACTGCTGTAAGTATAGGTTTGCTTCTGCTCAATCTACCTTCCAAGATAAGTAATAAAGTCAGCAGCGCTAATACGGCGGTTTACCGAAGACTTTTCTTCCATGCGCCAATCGCTAATGGAACAAGGAATGTGGAATAAGTTAGTGGTACGCGAATTACTCACAACCAGACACCGTAAAACAGATTGTCTATGTAGATGAAGAAATCTCCGGAATCCAGACTGAAGTTTCCCACGGTCGGCTTTTACCAGCTTTCAGTTCTTCTGTAAACAATTCAAGTAATACTTTACTACAATGCCTTATCAAAATGACTACTTGGCAGTTTTTATACCTGTAAGCGTGTGACAAATTTGGAACTGGAGTTGGGCGTCACGTATCCTGAAATACCGATACTACTCCGATGTCCAAAAGTAAAGAACAGTGAAGAGGTGGAAAATAGAAAGAGAAAACGATAGCGGTCTGTAAATGAGAGTCAAGATTTTACCCACAAAACGTTACTTTGAATGATTTTCCTCCAGACAACATTACGTTTTTCCAACAAATTTCTGTTATGTTTCTGAATAATAATTTCATGTTGGAATGAAATATTTCGAGATCACCATTTATTTTCACAATGGCGGTTTACAAAATTTTCTACTCCTGTTTTGATTATTTTGTATGGGACATCATTAAAATGCGCAGTTTTTAAAATTTGTGATAGTCAGTTACGTAATATTTAACTATTGGCAGTATTGGTGCCTTCCGTAATGCTTTCTTCCGCTACCAATGTCACCAGCAACTAAATTGCGCCGGCCAGGATGGACTTGCGGTTCTAGGCGTTACAGCCTGGAACCGCACGACCGCTACGGTCGCAGGTTCGAATCATGCCTCTGGAATCGATGTGCGTGATGTCCTTAGGTTAGTTAGGTTTAAGTGGTTCTAAGTTTTAGGGGACTGATGACCTCATAAGTTAAGTCCCATAGTAATCAGAGCCATTTGAATCATTTTTGAACTAAAATGCGATGATGTTTTATATCGTCAACAAATTCTCTTACACATTTATCACATTTGAATGATTGCCTTGTACTAGCTTTTTATACTACCGTCAACACGATTTTTATGTTGCCTTATTGTTTAAATTTTAAATTTTTTATTTATGCAATAACAGAGAAATATAGCCATGTAGAGCGTGCTGCTTACTTGACATTCTCCTTTCCCTATCCTTCATTCCCCTATATCCCCTACTCTTCCTTTACCATTTTTAAGGCTACGTAGACAAATTTCATTTTCTGATTTTCTTCGTATAGATAAGGCTTACCGGCCCATGATCTTCTTCAGTTCGGATGTACTCACATTGCTCAAACTCTTACGGGAACCGGTACATTGAGTGCCGCGAGTAATGAGTAAGTGGGCAGGGCACAACAAATGTAGTGTGTGGACAGTATGTTGGAACTGTGAGTATCACGGGGAGTATGCCAGAGATATGTCCCTGCAGTAGCACTATCCTCTGTGTGATCGATGACTCAGTCGCATAAAGTGTCTGCTGTGTAAGCAGGAGACCCCGGGTTCGAGTCCCGTTCGGGGCACGCATTTTCTACTGTCCCTGTTAATATTGTAGTATCATATTCAGTTTATCGCATAGTGCTGCCCAAAACAAGCACTGCACCACAGACTGAGGTCGGTGGGGCAGTATGATGCCACAGGAGACTTTCATCTGGGCCTCAGTGGGACCTGTGGTGGTAACAGGAAGTATCGTGACATCTGTGGACTACATGAACATTATAGCGGATGGCATCTTCCAGCAGTGTATCGTCTTACAGTCATTATTTTGCTACAGTGGTTTGAGAATCATGGTAGTGAACTCAAGCTGACGTCTCGGCCACAAATTCCACCTGGAGTGAACACGATGGGACACATCTGAGAAGCTGTCTGGCGCCTACTAACTACCTGTGCGGCAGTTGCGTGATCGGTGCGTAGACATCCGGTGCCACATACTTCCGGAGACCTATCAAGAACTTGTTGAATTCATATATGTAATAAAATGGAATGCCTCCAGCCTCCCTTTCGGCGTTACTTTTTGATTAGCTACCATCTTCAGGCCTTAACTGACGATTAGGGGTGAACTCCAGTCGTATACACGATCCCATCAGTGGCCAACATCTACGAACTGGTTTCCGTAGACTACCGTGATAGCGATATTGGTAGTTGACGGCTGCAGACACAACATCACTGTTACGGTAGTCTACGGAAACCAGTTCGTAGATGTTGGCCACTGATGGGATCGTGTATACGACTGGAGTTCACCCGTAATCGTCAGTTAAGTCTAGAAGATGATGAATTGAATCACTGAAACTGGTAGCTACACACATCAAAAAAAGTTTTGCGTAACCTCGCTTCCGAGAGTGGCGGAACCTGTACAGAAAATTGGAATAGAGATCAACAAACATCATTTTCACCTTTTTATTGCTCATGAAAACCAAACCAATATCCAGTAGCACGTCCTCTTGCATTGATGCGTGCCTGTATTCGTCGTGGCATACTATCCACAAGTTCATCAAGGCACTGTTTGTACAGATGGTCCCACTCCACAACAGCAATTCGGCGTAGATCCCTCAGATTGGTTGTTGGGTCACGTCGTCCATAAACAGCCCTTTTCAGTCTATCATGGTCGATAGGGTTTATGTATGGAGAACATGTTGGCTGCTCTAGATGAGCAATGTCATTATCTTGAAGGAAGTTATTCACAAGATGTGCACGATGGTAGCGCAAATTGTCGTCCATGAAGACGAATGCCTCGCCAATATGCTGCCGATATGGTTGCACTGTTGGTCGGAGGATGGCATTCACGTATCGTACAGCCGTTACTGTGCCTTCCATGACTACCAGCGGCGTACGTCGGCCCCACATAACGCCACCCCAAAACAACAGAACTCGCTGGAGAGTGTGTCTTAAGGCGTCCAGCCTGACCGGGTTGCCTCCAAACACGTCTCCGACGATTGTCTGGTTGAAGGCATATGCGACACTCATCGGTGAAGAGAGTGATGCGAACCATTCGGCATGTTGTTGGGCTCATCTGTACCGCGCTGCGTGGTGTCGTGGTTGTAAAGATGGACCTCGCCATGGACGTCGGGAGTGAAGTTGCACATCATGCAGCCTATTGCGCACAGTTTGAATCGTAACACGACGTCCAGTGGCTGCACGAAAAGCATTATTCAACATTGTGGCGTTGCTGTCAGCGTTCCTCCGAGCCATAATCCGCAGGTAGCTGTCATTTTGCTGCAGTATTAGCCCTTGGAGGGCCTGAGAGAAACATGTCAACGACAGTTCCTGTGTCCGAACAAAATCGCTTCTGTAAAGTTTGGAAGGTAGGAGACGAGATACTGGCAGAAGTAAAGCTGTGAGTACCGCGCGTGAGTCGTGCTTCGGTAGCTCAGATGGTAGAGCACTTGCCCGCGAAAGGCAAAGGTCCCGAGTTCGCGTCTCGGTCGGGCACACAGTTTTAATCTGCCAGGAAGTTTCATATCAGCGCACACTCCGCTGCAGAGTGAAAACCTCATTCTGGAAAATCGCTTTGGTTCACTCCAAGACACCTAGACGCTTCCCTACTTCTCTTGTTGAGAGCCCTTTCTGGCACAAAGTAAAAATGCGGACGCGGTCGAACCGCGGTATTGACCGTTTAGGCATGGTTGAACTACAGACAACACGAGCCGAGTACTTCCTTCCTGGTGGAATGACTGGAACTGATCTGCTGTCGGACCACCTCCGTCTAACAGGCGCTGCTCGTGCATGGTTGTTTACATCTTTGGGCGGGTTTAATGACATCTCTGAACAGTCAAAGGGACTGTGTCTGTGATACAATATCCATAGTCAACGTCTATCTTCAGGGGTTCTGGGAACCTGTGTGATGCAAAACGTTTTTTGATATGTGTATTTCGTGAACTGTAGTGCAGTTTCTATACATCTGAACAACTTTAATGAGTCATAAGATCTGATCCAATAACGGAACGCATTTGTAATGTTGGGATATGATACTACACAATTGGGAGATTACACACATACACATATATACTAAGTCCTCACGGAAAATGTTGAAAATGCACTTCACCGGCATGTAGAACTGTATGCATTTCAGCATATACCGCAAGATCCGGGGGGGGGGGGGGGAGGTTAGATCAGGTGATCGGGGGAAGCCACAAATTCTCTGAAATTATTCGGCCACCAAAGGAACTAGTTACAATTTGCATGTAAGGGTTAGACGTGCGACACTTTGTTCCAGCTTGTTGGATATAACCTCATAAGTTCGACGTCATCCAACTGCTACACAAATGTATTGAAGATGTTGGTGTAAACTGTAGTGTCTATGTTAGTATCAAAGAAAGGCTGGGCCAACAATCCCAGAAGCTGATAGCATACACCACATTCCAACCTTTTTATAATGTTTTCATAGTGCAGTGGTGTTTCGTGGATGATATTGGGGCTTTCATCAGCCCAGTACGTGCTGAGTGTTGATGTAACCTGACAGACGCCAGCCATGCCTCAGATGTGAAGTGAATCATAGAGTGAATGTCTGGAAGATTAATAAGAAACCCCCAAAACCGTCGATAGTAATGCATTCTTTCCTCATGATCTATTTCTTGCAACTCTTGCACCATATGCACTCTGTATGGTCGCAATGCGGATTTATTCTCAGCTCTCTGACATGTGCAATATAAGATGCCTGTCTCCTGGCTCAGTCGACAACAATTTAAATGGAAACTTCTCCAAATGTCTTTGAACACTGACAATAACATCTGCACTCAGTGATGGTGTATTTTACCACTGACACTGTTTAGTACGCCATTTGTCTTGTCTCCAGCTTCCTTACACACGACAAAATTGTTGCCTTTGGTGAAAAATCGTGCACATTGAATTCTCTCTGGAATGCCCATTGTGTTTTGACCAATGAGTCTGTCTTGCAGTATGTTATCACAGTAAACACCAGCTCCCAAGCGGTTCTAGGCGCTACAGTCTGGAACCGCGCGACCGATACGGTCGCAGGTACGAATCATGCAACGAGCATGGGTGTGTGTGATGTCCTTAAGTTAGTTAGGTTTAAATACTTCTACGTGCTAGGGACTGATTACCTCAGAAGTTATGTCCCGTAGTGCTCAGA
Source organism: Schistocerca gregaria (assembly GCF_023897955.1). Classification (NCBI taxonomy): domain Eukaryota; kingdom Metazoa; phylum Arthropoda; class Insecta; order Orthoptera; family Acrididae; genus Schistocerca; species Schistocerca gregaria. Next base: position 370,558,710 of record NC_064922.1, read on the forward strand.
GCCATTTGAAACAACCAGCTCCCAAAATGTGTACTGCATGTTTCTGCCAGCTAAAGACTGCGAACGAATCACTAATTTGCTCGTTATTGTCACTTGGCCTGAACTACACATTCATAGTCTTCACTTGCCGACGAGGCAACGAAGGAAGTAACACGAGCCGAGCAAGCGCGGAATCATACCGGACAAAGAACCTCACGAGCAGAAACAACAATCGGCTAGCAAACAATGGGCGACGCTTTTGCCAGAGCTACGGAGATAGGATCCTTTCACAAGGGAGGCCGGGCAGCCAGCTGAAGAGAGCTGAAGCGATTCGCATTACATTGCACTTTTCACACAAGAGACTCAGAGCTACGACTTCAGTTCCTAAGCCGCAGTGTATCTCGTCATGTGAATCGCTTGATACTTGCCTTACGCAGAGAATTCTGAGAGCTTTGACACCGTATATAGCGAGCCGCCGGCCGCCCACTGCGTGAGGTGTGTGAAATCTTATGGGACTTAACTGCTAAGGTCATCAGTCCCTAAGCTTACACACTACACGTGTAGGGAGGACTCTAACTTCCGCCGGCACCAGCCGCACAGGCCATGACTCCAGCGCCTGAGACCGCTCGGCTAATCCCGCGCGGTTGTGGAGTTTCATTACATATTCTTGACTCAGCCAGGTGCTAGAGTCTGCGCAGGTTACGGTGGACGATGCACAGTGACCATTTTCGTCGAAAGCGCTGGGCGAGCTCATTCATTTACGGAAGAGAAGGCCGACGCTGTGTTCCACCTTTCGGCGGCCGGCGATGACGGAACCGAGGCGCACGCCCTGCAGTCTTTCTCGAACGATTAACAGAAACTATTCGGTGGAAAGTTTCATATTGACTTTACTTGTAGCTTTACACAATATAAAAGTCAGGTTCATTATGATGTGGTCATCATTTAGTTAATGGTCATTGTTATTGTGATATTTATACGGAAGTAAGACACTGCGCAAAATTCGAAAAAGTTCGCGAAGAAAAATAGGGGTCGCTATGATTTTGCGTTTGATGCATACGAGTATTACATAATAAGTTGCTGAGTATGAAATTTAACTAACATACTGAATTTTTCTTTAGACGCACACTCACTTTACACCACGCAGCGTCAGTGAAAAACGAGTGAAATATCCAGAGCATTCCTCATATTTCATAAACAGATTGTATATCGAAGAGATTTTGGAAAACTATACCACGCAAAGAGGAGAGTATTTTGCTGTATCCTTATTATCCAGAACTTCATAATTGACCATCTTATCCCATTAACTACAGAATTTTTTCGTTGAAAGAATGTAATTTTTAAGGGCCATCGATAGCTGGTGAAACGGGATATGCTATATGTTTTTGTACTGAGAATGCGCTTTTTTAATAAGCTATTGCGCCAACTTTTCCTCAGTTCCTCACTTAACAAACTTAATAAACAACTGTTTCAAAATTCTCTCGCAATTATGCATGCACAACATGTTAGTAAGGCAAGACTGTGTAAACTCCGCTGTGTTTTGGAAAAGTAACCAAATTTTAACATGTCTACAAGAGAAATATGTAGGTGTTACTGAAAATTTGCCACTTGCGACACTTCTTTGAATGTTACAAATAGTTCACAAGGCAGGCGAAAATAAATCGCTTCATTGTCTGCAGAAATGTTTTGTATACTAACCCAAGAAGAAGATACACGTCTTTGCGTGGAGCGCCGCTTAATATTTTTTTTTTAAAAAAAAAGTGAGTGTACGCTTCAGTTGAGAGTGGCATTTCCCCTACAGTGCCTGCCCACACCACTACTGTCTCCCTATATGTGCCCAGCTGTCTGCGCATCTACCTGCTACGGTATTCTGCAAGGAGAATAGTTTTACATGAAGATATTAATGACAATTATCATACTTGTGTGGAATAATTTATAAAAGAAGCAGACGATATGGGATTATCATACGTGAGGTATATTAAAACATCTATATAAGTAAAGAGTGGTTCTGCAGCTGCTGCCAAAATTGAATATATTTATTCTGACCTCCTGTCCTTTTTAGCACCTGTTATTAAAAAAAAAACGTAAGTAAACAAATATACATTATTCGTGATTATCTTATTCTACATAACAGAATGCATTCAAATTCCTTTTCTCTTTAATGCCGTCACATACACTCCTGGAAATTGAAATAAGAACACCGTGAATTCATTGTCCCAGGAAGGGGAAACTTTATTGGCACATTCCTGGGGTCAGATACATCACATCATCACACTGACAGAACCACAGGCACATAGACACAGGCAACAGAGCATGCACAATGTCGGCACTAGTACAGTGTATATCCACCTTTCGCAGCAATGCAGGCTGCTATTCTCTCATGGAGACGATCGTAGAGATGCTGGATGTAGTCCTGTGGAACGGCTTGCCATGCCATTTCCACCTGGCGCCTCAGTTGGACAAGCGTTGGTGCTGGACGTGCAGGCCGCGTGAGACGACGCTACATAGAGTCCCAAATATGCTCAATGGGGGACAGATCCGGAGATCTTGCTGGCCAGGGCAGTTGACTTTCACCTTCTAGAGCACGTTGGGTGGCACGGGATACATGCGGACGTGCATCGTCCTGTTGGAACAGCAAGTTCCCTTGCCGGTCTAGGAATGGTGGAACGATGGGTTCGATGACGGTTTGGATGTACGGTGCACTATTCAGTGTCCCCTCGACGATCACCAGAGGTGTACGGCCAGTGTAGGAGATCGCTCCCCACACCATGATGCCGGATGTTGACCATGTGTGCCTCGGTCGTATGCAGTCCTGATTGTGGCGCTCACCTGCACGGCGCCAAACACGCATACGACCATCATTGGCACCAAGGCAGAAGCGACTCTCATCGCTGAAGACGACACGTCTCCATTCGTCCCTCCATTCACGCCTGTCGCGACACGACTGGAGGCGGGCTGCACGATGTTGGGGCGTGAGCGGAAGACGGCCTAACGGTGTGCTGGACTGTAGCCCAGCTTCATGGGGACGGTTGCTTATGGTCCTCGCCGATACCCCAGGAGCAACAGTGTCCCTAATTTGCTGGGAAGTGGCGGTGCGGTCCCCTACGGCACTGCGTAGGATCCTACGGTCTTGGCGTGCATCCGTGTGTCGCTGCGGTCCGGTCCCAGGTCGACGGGCACGTGCACCTTCCGCCGACCACTGGCGACAACATCGATGTACTGTGGAGACCTCACGCCCCACGTGTTGAGCAATTCGGCGGTACGTCCACCCGGCCTCCAGCATGCCCACTGTACGCCCTCGCTTAAGTCCGTCAACTGCACATACGGTTCACGTCCACGCTGTCGCAGCATGCTACCAGTGTTAAAGACTGCGATGGAGCTCCGTATGCCACGGCAAACTGGCTGACACTGACGGCGGCGGTGCACAAATGCTGCGCAGCTAGCGCCATTCAACGGCCAACACCGCGGTTCCTGGTGAGTCCGCTGTGCCGTGCGTGTGATCATTGCTTGTACAGCTCTCTCGCAGTGTCCGGAGCAAGTATGGTGGGTCTGACACACCGGTGTCAATGTGTTCTTTTTTCCATTTCCAGGAGTGTACTTGTGTGAAGAAGATGACACGATTAGAAACGATGAAGTTGAAGGGGATAGCATTGAATTGTGAGTTAGTACTAGGGAGGGAGAACGGATCTCTCCAAAAACAACAATTATTATGAAGCAAGGTCCAAAATCAGGCATAGACAAATTTTCTAATATTTTACACCAAAGTAAAGAACAATACAGAATAGCATCATCTGATAGAGGATAAACTTTTTTATTATCTTTCGTAAAAGGCTTGGCATTTATTCCAGAACACAGCAAGCTTGCGGCAAACTGTGAAATAGTGCAAGTGGTTGCTAAATGTAACCTACAGATTTCTATGACTATGCATCAGCCAGCACACGTGGCATAACAATCGGATTTTCGCCAGGTTGCTTTTTAAACTGTCCAGCAGGTTTTCACAAAAGCGTTTGAAAAGTATCACCCAACACCCCACCGTCCTGCCTCATCCTCCATCCACCTGAGTCATGGTAGACAGCACTTACACCCAACGTTCCTCTCAGCCCACCCCAGAAATCGAAAACCAATCCGATAATCTGTCAATATTGAGCCGCTGACAAAATTTCTTGCTTCGTTAATGCGTAAAATACTTCAACTTTCGTACAATCCGGAAAAAACTTACATGATATTGAATTCTATTACGTTGTCTGACATAACAAATAACTTGATACAGTTCCAATAAAATGTTCCATGTTTTTGCAACAAAGAAGTTTATTTTGCGCCCACCTCAGAGTAACAGCCACTCACTCTTCCACTGTTCTTTGATTCCTCACGTTGGTGTCCACCAGCTGGAAGAATGGTTCAGGAGTGCACATAGACCATCGAATGAAGTCAATGACACGATAGAAACCAAAAAAATTCTCAGGATCAGCTCGAAGTGTCCTGTGAAGGCAGTGAAAAGCTTCTAATCTTTGGGTGGCACCAATACTTTCTTTTCTGCACTTTAAAGTTTTTTTTTTTATAACAACTGCAGCAGCACCAACAACTATTCCTCTACAGTGAAAGTTCTGTTACTGATAGCTTCTGGAAACAGCACGCCAATAGGCAGCAATTCTTCCTCGTTACAGTGTGGCAGCTGCAGTCGACGGGGGTTCGACTCTCGGCTGCAGCGAATGGCACTTCGGCTCTGTGCGCCGAAGACAGGTGGCAAAAAGCGGCGAACTGCATCCAGATGCACGGCCTCCTTTGTGAAGGGGCCCTAAAAATCTTTCTTGTTTTTACGAGCTTTCAGAGGGAATTATGACCCATTCAAGTATTTCAGGTTTATATACGTGGATCCCCCTACACTTATTTCAACGAGTACTGTCCATATAACGTGAACTCTAACAGCTAGTTTAGCAGCTTCTCTCAGGAGAACTAGATCATTAGCGTCAAAAGATTTGATGTTTCGTAGTGTAAGAAAGTGAAATTCAGTCGTATACTCAGTAACCACACTTTTGGACTCATTAAAGCTCCCCCTGCTAATTACGCGCATAATGCACCGGATTTTGTTTCAGAGGGTCATGGAGTGTTTCAGCTTTAGCTAGTACGTGATGTCAAGGCCGGGGAAGACACCTGATACGCGCGGGCTGCCCTGGCAGCCCGGCAAGTGCCCGTCTGCATTGTAGGCTGTCGGAGGTTTCGTTTCGAACAGATGGTGCAGAAAATGACCTGCGGTCTGCCTCCGGAGTCTAAAAAGCTGGCGGCAAAAGAAGTGCGCTGCACCAGGAGATCCAGTCTAGAGAACCTACTGTTCTCGGGAAAAGACAGGACGTAGCATTTTTCTGACGCCTCGCATAGACTGGTGTCCAAAATTAAAGCAACAAACCGCTTTTCCCCGTCATGAGTTTTATTCACAATATAATCACACAACAGATATCCATACGGCCCGCATCTCGTGGTCGTGCGGTAGCGTTCTCGCTTTCCACGCCCGGGTTCCCGGGTTCGATTCCCGGCGGGGTCAGGGATTTTCTCTGCCTCGTGATGGCTGGGTGTTGTGTGATGTCCTTAGGTGAGTTAGGTTTAAGTAGTTCTAAGTTCTAGGGGACTGATGACCAAAGATGTTAAGTCCCATAGTGCTCAGAGCCGAGATATCCATACGATCGTGCCTTGCATGGAAGATGGCATTTCGGTCAACGGAAAACCACGCCACCGATGACATCAGGGCGTTTGTCAATGGAGTAGAGTTTGTCCGGTAGTCGCATATCCACAATCGCTGCGTGCAGAGTCACAGACGGTGCAGTATGACACAGACAAGACGCCTACCAGGCTCTCTGCGGTGGAGGACCACGGGAAGAGTGGAAAAAGGACAGTTACGAACTGATGGGGCGCGATGGATTAACGTCAATCGTTCTGTTGTTTCTGGATGTGGTGACGGCTTATAGAAACCGAAACTGTATCGCGGAGACCAGGACAGGGCCGACCTCGTGGGACATGAGAAACGAGGACCGTTACTTGTCTGTAAAAGCAGGACAGTACCGTTATAGTATTGCGTAGCAATTTGCATCGACCCCGCATCTTCCACTGGATGTGTTTTATCGAGGCTAACGGTGTAGAGAAGTCATCGACAGAGTGGCCTTTATTGCCGGAGACCTGTTTTATGTGTACCTCTGCCACGTCATCACGAAATGGAGCGTCTAGAGTGGAGTCGTGAACATGCCACCTGGACAGTACAAGAGTAGGCCAGTATTATTTTCACAGATGACACCCGATTTGGTCTGGAGAGTAATTCTCGACGGATTCACACCTGAAGGGAATGTGGAACACTAGTTTGAGATCCGAACGTATTGGAAAGAGACCAATATCGGGAAGGATGCTAATGGTGAGGGCAGGGATTATTTGACTAACACCTCTTCATAAACTGTACGGGTGAATCGGAAAGGTGCAACTACTGTCGGCTATCGTGACGAGGTCTTGGGGCCTCATATACGGTTGTTGCGAGGTGCTGTGCGCCCACACTTCGTACTGATGGACGATCATGCTCGACCTCATAGAGCACGACTGGTTGACGTTTTCTTGGAAATCGGAGATACTGCAGGCATGGCGTGGCCGGCTCGCTTTCCCTATTTCAATCCAACTGAGCATGTTTGAGATGCACTAGAGAGACGGGCTGTATCACATCAATATCCGCCAACCACTCTCCAAGACTTGCGAACAGCTCCGCAGGAAGAATGGGCGTTATTGCCTCAACATGACATTGATGACGTAATTCACAGCATGTTCCGTCGTTGCCAGGCGCCTATTGCTGCCAGCTATGGTTACACCCCATAGTGAGGACATTAACCAGTTGTCGGAATGTGTGTGCAAATCTGTTAAGTTGGAGAAAACTAAGAACATTTTCGCCTACTGTTCTGCACATTGCAGTTGTTTACATTATGGTTCAAATGGCTCTGAGCAGTATGGGACTTAACTGTTGAGGTCATGTCCCTTAGAACTTAGAGCTACTTAAACCTAGCTAACCTAAGGACATAACACACATCCATGTCCGAGGCAGGATTCGAACCTGCGACCGTAGCGTCGCGCAGTTCTAGACTGTAGCGCCTACAACCGCTACGCCACTCCGACCAGGCGTTTACATTATGTTTTCTTTCCATTATTTCTACTTTACTGTCACCTGTTTATACTTTTTTGAGGGAAAATAAACGCAACCCTGCAAAATTTCCTTTTTTTTTGCTTTAATTTTGGACATCAGCGGATGAGACAGTATGACAAATTAAGGTTTGGTCGTTTCCTACTAAGCTCTTGTCAGCTTCATGCTTAAGATGTAAGCTTGGAATAGTTGCTCCCGGCTTTTCTGAGATCTTTACAACTGAAAGATTTCAGGTATTCTCTAATATCAAAAACAAAGTTTGGTACCATACATTTTTTGCTGTCTGAAGTCGACGTTCCTATATTTAAAATTTCGCAAGGGGAATAATATCCAGTTAATGTTCAAATGAATAACTCACGTGTTTTTGTAGTAGAGGAAAACGTCAAATATTGACTCCGTACAGCCGAAAAGTACCAGACAGTTGAAGCCAGCGTGGCACAGTTGCATTGCGTCTCTGTCAAAACCAAATGATTTTGTTTGCATGGCCACGTCACAGAGGATTTTTCTTTTATTCTTTGCCATTTGACCGTCACCGTACAAACATTCTTCACATTTGCGCACTATCAGTCTTCAAGGCTGTCCTACTATGTCTTCCTTAATCGATACTTACAAAAAAATGAGAATATGAATAAGTAGTTACAACGTGACACCAGTAGGAACTACTCATAAAGTAACTATGTTATAAATAAGAAAACAATGAAAAACACAGTATTAAACAAATATCTAAACATAACGTGCAAAGTATTTCTAGATAGTTACATTATACTCATTTCAGTGCTTGAACATCACGCTTAATATTAGTTCACTCTTTTGGGTTGACAGCAATACTGAAGCCAGTTTTGGAAAGGGCACCTCTGGGATGCCAATTCCGAGATAAGAGATTTCTGTTGTGTGCTGTAACTTGTGTACGAAAATAGTGGATGGTTCACGTCACCTTCTTCACTACATAAATTGTATAAAGGAGATTCCTTTAATCCTATGCCGAACAGGTGGGATGGAAATTCGGCATGATTGAAGTGTATGCCCGTAATCGTGGTTATGAACCATCTGCTTCTATTCCTGTCAGTAAACGAAGGCGATAATGCTATTGTAGGTTGCAGTCGTCCATAATGTAGTCCTTCCGAGCTCTTGGTCCAGTCCCATCGCGTCTGCCAGTCATTCCTCGCTGTTTCGTTCATTAACCTCATGATTTCTGTGTAAGAATGTTCATCATTTAGGATTGTGTCTTAGTATATTGCACGCTTTGCTAAACTGTAGACTGTGTCATTATAACGTCGCAGTGTTTCTGTAATGTTTGACAGCTTTGGCTTTTAGCCAGTGTTGCGACAGCCGTTTACTCTCCGCGGTTCAAAGCTGGAAACAGCACTGCTAAGTTTCAAAGGGTTATCCCTCACCGTCTAGAGTACAAGCTCAAAAACCTCAGTGGCGTGGCTTGAGACAGTGAGAGGCGCTACAATTTCGAAAACGGAAAATGAAACAGCGCTCTAGTTCAATGTTCTTGCTCTGTGGCCAAACTCATTGTATGGGTATACCTCAATGAAGTAAGGACATGGTCGTTTCCACTAGTTTCGAAACTTTTGAAGGTTTGCGGTCTCTGTTTTACTATAGATCACAAGTTAGTAGTAGTCGTCATATGAACATTTTCTCTTCACGTTAAGTGCATAGTAAACTTCTAAAATACATTCATCATCATCGTCATCATCTTCGTTTCCCGTTTGTCCAACACCTGGTTGGGTTATTAATGGTACTTCGCCACTTTACTCGGTCTTTCCACCATTCTCGTTTCACAATTTGGTTCCATAGCAGGGTTCCCCTCCTTAAACTCATCTTTATCGTATCAATCCATCTTGTTGTGTCTTGGCCTCTTGTCCTCAATCTTGAACTCCATCATTCTTCTTGGTATTCTTCCCTCTCCCATTCTCTTTACATGCACAAACCATTTTAATCTATTCTTTTCAATTTTCACAGTCAACTTCTCCACTCCAATTTCCTTCCTAACATCTTCATTTTTCATTCTGTTCCTCCTGGTCTTCCCTAGCATACTTCATTTCACTGGGTTGTATCCACTCTCCTCTTTTCTAGCCATAGTCCAAGTCTCTGAGCCGTAAATTAGTATGGGTGTGAAGTAAATCTTGTATAGCACCAGCTTTCACCTCATTGGCACCTCCCTTCTCCACATCAAGCCCCCCACACACTGGTAAAATATACTACTCTGTTGTATTGTTTTGCTAATTTCTGTGTCCAAACGTGCATGCCCCATTAATACACTTCCAAAATATTTAAACTTGCCCACTATTTCAATATGCCGTCCCTTAATATGAATTTATCCCTTGTCCTCTCTATCCCCTCTGGTTACCACCATGGTCTTGCTGTTCTCCACACTAAATTTCATTCCAGATTTCTCCACTTCATCATTTAGGATGTCTATTTATTTTTCTACCTCCTTACTGCTAGCTACCCACACCACAGGATCATCAGCCAATGGTATCAGCTTCATGTTCCTTCCTCTATGGGCTTCTTTCGTCTCTTTGACTATTTCATCCATCACCATTATAAAGAGATGTGGTGTTATTACACTTCCTTGTCTTAGTACCGTAACATTCTTAAACCATTCAGTTCTTCCAACTGGTGTCTGTACATAACTAGAGGTTTTTTCATACATTGCCTGGATAACTTCAAGTGTTTACTTTCCAACTCCCTTTCTCTTCAAGGTTGCCCATACCTTTTCCCTGGGAACACTGTCATATGCTTTCACTATGTCGAGAAATGTCATCACCAGATCTTTCCCATACTCCCAATGTCTTTCCATCAACTGTCTCATACTAAAGATTGGGTTCACTGTTGATCTACCATGACGAAAGCCATACTGCTCCTCTTCCAGCCGGCCGGTGTGGCCGTGCGGTTCTAGGCGCTTCAGTCTGGAACCGCGTGACTTCTACTGTCGCAGGTTCGAATCCTGCCTCGGGCATGGATGTGTGTGATGTCCTTTGGTTAGTTAGGTTTAATTAGTTCTAAGTTCTAGGCGACTGATGACCTCAGAAGTTAAGTCGCATACTGCTCAGAGCCATTTGAGACATTTTGAGCCTCTTCCAACTGCCCTTCCACTTTTTCTCTCACTCTTCGTTCCAGTACCCTCTCCATTATGTTTGCCAATTGGGAGGTGAACTTGATCCTTCGATAGTTGTCACATACTTTCCTGTCACCCTTCTTGAAAACTAGGATTATTATTCCCTTTCCCCATTCTTCAGGTACACATTTTTGGGTCCAAATGCATCTTATTAATCTATATAGCCACTATAGCCCAACTGGTCCTGCTGCCTTTATCATCTTCACAGTAATTTCATCTATCCCAGGTGCCTTTCCTGTTATCATTTTTCTCAAAGCTACTTCCACTTCTACGTCGTTATATCCTTCCGTTTCCATTGCCGTTCTTCACATTTACTAATTTATCAATGTACTCTTTCCATCTTTTTCTTATCTCCTCTGGTTGCATTAATAGCTCTCCGCTTTCTCCTTTCACTAGCTTTGTCTATGTTTTTTTCCTTCTTCATACTCTTTGTAATTCCATATACCATCCTCCTACCACTAGTAACATCTTTTTCCAACTCTCGCGTGAATTTCTCCCAGCTTTTCCCATTGATTATGTTTTCAATCCGTACATAGCCCCAAAGATGGAAACACGGATTTGTCTGAACTCCGACTACTTGTCGAATCTTAGTCTGTTTTCCGAAATGTCCTAAAATAAATTAAGTTCCGAAGAGTAAAACACGAGGCAATTCCTAGTAAAAACACTACGAGCCATAAGGGAAAAGAAAATGACTCTGCTTCAGGTAGAAAAACCTTTCCGTGTACCACGAAGTACGTTACAAGATTTGAGCCAAAACTTAAAGAAGTCAGAGAAGAGGCGTAAAAGAAATCCGAATGAGAGATTCTCAGAAAACAGAAGGAGACTAAACTTGAAAATAATTAGTTGTTGAAGAAACTATTTTGACGCATTCTAGCTGATATAGATTTACCTGTGAGGAAAGGAAAGACAGTCTGGCTATTCTGGGAAGGAAGTTTCCACATACAAAAAACGTGAGCTGTGGGTAATGTGAATTATGTAGAATATTGGGTACCTAACGATTGTACTACAGCAGACACAAGGATTTACGTCTGCTATTTTCGTAAATAGGTTCAAGGAACTTACGTAGCTTTATATTTTTAAATTTTAAACATGCTCGAAATATACTGTATTGCTTTGTTTTGAAATTATGTTGGATTAATAAACTGGTATTTCTTCAATTACGTTAGTCTTATTTATTTTTCTAATCTTTTTTACGGGTAGTCGAAAATTAGACTACATATCAAAAAAATTCCAATTTTGGCACATTTTGAAAAATGCTTCGCAAAAATAGTTTAGTTTCTATTATTTATACCATAAAGAAATGAAATATTAGTGTTTGTGTTTATAGATAATTTTGTGTTCATAATTAATTTTACATGAACTACAGGTGAAGAAGAAAACGGTGGCCGAAATTTGGACATTTTACTCTATTTTTTATTAAATCAAGAAATACTGTGCCAGTGTGACGGTTGGACGAGCTGATTTAGGAAAAAAAAATTTATTACGTTTGGTGTTGTAACTGATGCTCCAGTGTGATTCGGTTTCTCGCATTTATTTTTATTGCTACAATAGTCGACAAATCTTCTCTCAAATTGTGGCGTATGAAAACAGTATTTTTAAGCATCAGTTTATTAAAACCATTCAGTTCATGGTTTTCGTTTCCAGTGCACCATAGGTGAATGATTTTCTTTCAGACTTGCAAATTGTGATATACGGAACGACCACTTTCCAGGACTACATGCCGTTCGAAAAGTGTCGTTGATTTTGTTTGATCAAAATCAAATTTTAGGATTTTGTCTTTGCGTGGTTAAAGAATATGTACTACGGCTCGAATTCCACTATTTGAGAATATACCTTCAGTCACTGAAAAGAGATTTGGAACCCAAGCATTTACTTGTCAGTTTTCGAAGATAAATACACTCCTGGAAATGGGAAAAAGAACACAACATACTTGCTCCGGACACTGCGAGAGGGCTGTACAAGCAATGATCACACGCACGGCACAGCGGACACACCAGGAACCGCAGTGTTGGCCGTCGAATGGCGCTAGCTGCGCAGCATTTGTGCACCGCCGCCGTCAGTGTCAGCCAGTTTGCCGTGGCATACGGAGCTCCATCGCAGTCTTTAACACTGGTAACATGCTGCGACAGCGTGGACGTGAACCGTACGTGCAGTTGACGGACTTCGAGCGAGGGCGTATAGTGGGCATGCGGGAGGCCGGGTGGACGTACCGCCGAATTGCTCAACACGTGGGGCGTGAGGTCTCCACAGTACATCGATGTTGTCGCCAGTGGTCGGCGGAAGGTGCACGTGCCCGTCGACCTGGGACCGGACCGCAGCGACGCACGGATGCACGCCAAGACCGTAGGATCCTACGCAGTGCCGTAGGGGACCGCACCGCATCTTCCCAGCAAATTAGGGACACTGTTGCTCCTGGGGTATCGGCGAGGATCATTCGCAACCGTCTCCATGAAGCTGGGCTACGGTCCCGCACACCGTTAGGCCGTCTTCCGCTCACGCCCCAACATCGTGCACCCCGCCTCCAGTGGTGTCGCGACAGGCGTGAATGGAGGGACGAATGGAGACGTGTCGTCTTCAGCGATGAGAGTCGCTTCTGCCTTGGTGCCATTGATGGTCGTATGCGTGTTTGGCGCCGTGCAGGTGAGCGCCACAATCAGGACTGCATACGACCGAGGCACACAGGGCCAACACCCGGCATCATGGTGTGGGGAGCGATCTCCTACACTGGCCGTACACCTCTGGTGATCGTCGAGGGGACACTGAATAGTGCACGGTACATCCAAACCGTCATCGAACCCATCGTTCTACCATTCCTAGACCGGCAAGGGAACTTGCTGTTCCAACAGGACAATGCACGTCCGCATGTATCCCGTGCCACCCAACGTGCTCTAGAAGGTGTAAGTCAACTACCCTGGCCAGCAAGATCTCCGGATCTGTCCCCCATTGAGCATGTTTGGGACTGGATGAAGCGTCGTCTCACGCGGTCTGCACGTCCAGCACGAACGCTGGTCCAACTGAGGCGCCAGGTGGAAATGGCATGGCAAGCCGTTCCACAGGACTACATCCAGCATCTCTACGATCATCTCCATGGGAGAATAGCAGCCTGCATTGCTGCGAAAGGTGGATATACACTGTACTAGTGCCGACATTGTGCATGCTCTGTTGCCTGTGTCTATGTGCCTGTGGTTCTGTCAGTGGGATCATGTGATGTATCTGACCCCAGGAATGTGTCAATAAAGTTTCCCCTTCCTGGGACAATGAATTCACGATGTTCTTATTTCAATTTCCAGGAGTGTATATTAGTTCCTAATATAATTTGTTGTGGGTGGTAAGTGCTGACTGCTACGCAGACAAGTAAACAGAACTATAACAAACACCTGGAGCACGTTTTGGAAGCTAAACAGCTTTCAAAACGAAGCTCCCAGTGTGCCTGAAACTGAGAGTTTATACTCAGTGAGCACTGTTTTCAATTAAGGCACTGTGACGCGGGCTTCAAAACCGGTAACAATTCTGCTCTTAATTTTAACGAAAGCTATTACAATATGCATAGTTACACGCACGGGAACGGGCACACACACACACCTGTTTGTAGGAGCGGTTTAACGTGTTCGAAGGCATCAATGTTTTATAAACTGTTTAAAATAGCATTGGAAACATGAGATTTGTTGCAACTGTAGGTGTGGAGTCGAAGGGTAATTTAAAAACGGAAAGAGTATTGATTTTACGGCATTCGTATTATAACAGAAAATTTAGTGTTATAGCTAATACCAACGTCAAACAAAATTCGTTACCTGCCGTAGGAAATTCTACTATATCAAGAAGACAGTCGCCTCAATCTCCCCCCACAACACTTTTAGTTAATAAGATGTGTTCAGAAATAGATTAAAGTGTATTAGAGAATTCCCGTTTCGGGAATAGACAGTTCATGTGTCAATGATTATGTGAAGAACCTTCATTACTATAACGATGATCTATGATGCTAAAGACACGGAATTAAAACAGGTACATGTGTTTCCTACATATACTGTCAGCTCCAGAGAGCAATAATTCCATTTACGAAAAATTTAGATTACAAAGTAAAAAAGAACCTGAATGATATTTTACGAAATCCTGCAAAAATACTCGTACTATCATCTGACTGCAGTACCAGTGTTATAATACAGAATTGTTTTCTTCATGCAGATCGTTATACAGAAATAAAACCTGTCTCTACGGTCAACATTTTGTCCTGCAACAGTGTTAATACGACAGAAAGATAAAAAGTGCTCTGCCTGGCAGCGAAAAAACGTTTAGTTCAAGAACGCAACTAATTTCGCTGTCATTTTTATGCCAGTGTAGACTGTTCAAAAATTTGTCCAGTGTGTGGATTACTCCATCTAGGAAAGTAGGACTACTTCACAAGTAATGCGACGGATTGCGGATTTGAAATGGTCAAACATTTGTATAGATTTGGAAATCAAGAAGAAGACTTTGTGAGCAGTCATCTGCTTTATATGAATTTGCCTTAGCGATGAAACCGTCAAACAAATAATTTTATAGTGATACGTTATTACAGTTCAAACACTTTAACGTGATACGACTGTTTTAAAAAGGTGTAATACCAAAATTGTTTTGCAGCTTGTTTTGAATCTTGACTTACATTATTTCACAACGTGTGTCGACGACATATCTGTGCCTCGTCGCAATGCCATGTCGCAATCTTTTCATCTTGCACTCTCATTTTCTAATTATATAAATAATAAGTATGATTATAATATTTTATACACTAAATTTCCTTTTCATCCCCAATTTATTATTTGCAAGGGGTATTCGTTGCTGCACAGAAATAGCATAATTTTGTGTCTGGCAGTGTATTTATATTCACTGCTTTTGAAATTTTAGTATGTAATTGAAACTTCCTGGCAGATTAAAACTGTGTGCCCGACCGAGACTCGAAGTCGGGACCTTTGCCTTTCGCGGGCAAGTGCTCTACCATCTGAGCTACCGAGCACCACTCACGCCCGGTACTCACAGTTTTACTTCTGCCAGTATCTCGTCTCCTACCTTCCAAACTTACCCGCGAAAGGCAAAGGTCCCGAGTTCGAGTCTCGGTCGGGCACACACTTTTAATCTGCCAGGAAGTTTCATATCAGCGCACACTCCGCTGCAGAGTGAAAATATCATTCTGGTTAGTATATAATTGATTGACAACTGTAACTTACATGTGTCGTGATTCAAATTTTGATAGAAATCATTCTCTGGAGCATACAATTTTACTTTCTTTTATGTAGGTCTGTAATGGAAATAACTAACATTAGTTACAACAATGCAAAGAAAAGAAGTATTTATGAAGTAAATGAATGTTTTGATTCTTAATAAACAAGAGACGTTGTCCAGAACGTTCGTGCTCAGTCCATGCATCGAAGTCTCTATGCATAATGTGAATATTCTTCGTGTCATTCAAAAACGTTATGTTTGCAACTGTGAGTATTATTGTAACTTTTCGAAAATTCAAACGAAGAAAAATGAGGTGTTCAAGACGTCGTCTAATTTCTCAGGAGTAGTATTTTACGGTTATGCTTTTTCGTGTCGTTCTTACAAGAACAGTTTGTTATTGGCACTATACACCTACACTTCCACACTGTAGTGACTGCCAGATTGTCGCCGTTCTCGTCCAGTCATCTTTTCCTTAGCTACGAAGAAACGCATTATATTTAGTTCTTACAATAAGTAGGGCAACACCAACAACTGACGTAACTCGCCAACAGAAGTCGGTGTATTTCCGGGTTCACATCTTGATAAAGCTTCTCAAACAGCTAGGATTAAGTTCAACTTCTGCTCATCGCATCAGTTCCGGAAATAAGCACATTGGATAATTTTAATTAGGGAAAAGGTATTGACTGCATAAAAACGAGAAGTGAGAATAATATGTGTTCATTCACAGTCATACTGTGTACGTCTCTTCAAAGCCCAACGTATTGTATCTGCACAGGGGTAACTAAATGCCCTTTACAGACGTTGAGGACTTGTAGTGGGGACCAAGATGGTTAAGTTTAGCATAGAAATCCAAGTCCGGAAAACCACCGTTTTCCCAGTACACGCAACATACGATAAAATACGTTCAGATCTTCCGCATTTTCGGCGCCACTGACTGAGGTATTACGTATATCATTCGCCGGTCACTACTGCGGGTTTGTTTACGTGCCATTCAGCTGAGTTTGTGGTGGCCAGATAGCTTGGCCTCCACAAGCACCCGACTTGAACCCGCTGGAGTACTACCTGTGGGGTCACAATATCCTTAACTTGTGAGTGGCGTGTGTAATGGCTGCCGCGGATGTCGGAGAACCAAGGACTGGTGATCGTTTGTAGAAGAAAATGGTATGGCGGTACTGTGTCTGTGTTGACGTCGGTGGTCGTCCATCGAGCCCAACTTGTAAGTGGACCCAGAGTCAGAGAGCAATGTCTATTCTATGTTGAGTTCAGCGGGAAAACGGTAGGTTCAGGACATGAGTTCCTGTGCTAAACGTAACCTTCTTAGTTCCCAACGCAAGTGCTCGAAGTCTGTGAGAGGGATTTAGCTACCCTGTACATATCCTGCTGGAATATGTCTGAAAAATGAGGCAAAAAGAATGCATTACTCATTAAGCTCACAGAGGTACGATAAATGGTCCAATTCTTTGATCATATGCCAAATGATGTTCAGATTCTGACAGGCTGCAAATTCCGTCCGAAACAAATTATGGACATCATCTCCAATCTAGAGACGAACATTAAACACAGGCAGTGGGTATAATGTAGTCGACAGAGATATTTACTTCGTGCCAAATTTATGCTCAATTGTAATACCGGTAGTGAAAAGCAATAACACGTAATTTTTATTAAATTTAAGCCACTGAGCTATTTATTAATCTGTATATGACTAGAATTCAGCGATACGCACAAAAGATACGTAGAGTTAACTGACTCGCCCATAGAAATCGTGGCTGGCCGGTGTGGTCGAGCGGTTCTTGGCGGTTCAGTTTGGAGCCGCGCGACCGCTCCGGTCGCAGGTTCGAATCCTGCCTCGGGCATGGATGTGTGTGAAGTCCTTAGGTTAGTTAGGTTTAAGTAGTTCTAAGTTATATGGGACTGATGATCTCAGATGTTAAGTCCCATAGTGCTCAGAGCCATTTGAACTATAGAAATCGTGCAAATGATTTGGAGAATATATAGGCAAGTAACTAACTGCATGTGATGTCCATTATGATTATCCGGGTTGTTATGCCGTGGTCGGTTGGTGAATTTTGTCTCAATCAGTAGCGAGCGACAGGTACTATTACAGGACATTTTCCTGAAAATTCGATAATGTATGTGGTTTCAGTATGCCGGTTGACCAGTGCATTACGAAAAAATTGGAGCATGGAAGGTATTAGCCCGTGTTTACATTGATCGTTGAATCGGCAGAGGTGTCCCTATTAACTGGTCCGCTAGGTCGCCGGATTGTTTTCTGTGGCGATATTTAAAAGATAAGGTCTACCAGCAAGACATGGTCGACCGCATCAGAAACACCTGTGCTGACATTTCCACAGATATGCTTCTGTCCTATGTGCGGTCATGTTACAAGCGGATCACTAAGTCTATTGGAGTCGGATAAACTACTTTTGAACACTTACTCTAACTGGAAAAGCGGAGTAGGGTTCGCCTCGAGCCACGGCCACAGTAGTGCTTCGAGTGGTCCCTTGTTCGATATTTTGGAGGAATACAATGTTGCGAAGCGGGTTTCCAATTATAAGTTATGAAATGCTGGCCTGTACTATCCTCGCAGCATGGAGGTGTGGTCCACCTGCCATTTGATAGTTACGGGCCATTGAGAGGCTTGTCGAAAATAACGATTGTGTACCCATCCCCATTCTTCCGATTACAGCGCCACCTGTTTAAGAGCGGATGCACAGCGAATGTCCGAACTCCCGTGGGAATGAGAAGTCTGCAATTAGGAATTTAATGGGCGGAGGTTGTTGCGGTGCGGCGAGAAGGAAGTTGGATTTTTAAGTTTGACGGCAAGCGTGTCTGGATGGCTGAGGCGGATACGGCTACCGTTTTAGAGAAACAGAGCATATGTGTTGGAGTCCCGGTGCGGTACAAATCTTCAACTCTCGCCCCTTGCGGCTGGTAGTCATTATTTCCTTCCTATCTACTGGAATTGCCTTCCTCTCGCCTAAGAAAAGACACTGATCATATCACTGGGTTGCTTGTGTCCACACACCAGCCATGGCCCACACTAACTCTTAATGAGGCCTCGTAGGCAGGTACTTGGCGTAGCAGCTTGGAGAAGTTTTTGTTCTCCACCAACTCTGACTACAACTGCCCTGTGGGCAATCATCAGACTGCATGGAGGCTGTGCTTAAAGGACGCACAGCAACAAGAACAAGCCCTGTTGTCCGCACGAGAGCTCTACTTGGGCGTTCCTTGCCGCCTTGGGCAAAGCAGGAAACAAATTCATGGCACAAATCACTCCCCTCCCCCTCCCCCCCCCCCCCATCCACGCAACCTGAAAAACGGGTTTCCACCCCTGCACACAGACTGCAGTTTTAAAGCACATTAAAATGAAAATATCAGAACCAACAATGCACCACACGGCCGAAACATGCCATTCTGACGTATAGCCATTACATAAATACATTATCAAAAATATTAGACGCTGATCCTGTTTTCCTGTCTCGACCGATGACTGGCAATACCCTGGGTTGCGCCAAACAGAAAGAAAATACCCGGCCAGAAATCGAACAACTGACTCTAAGTAAAACCACAACAAAGCTCAAAACAAACTGACAACCAAATAGTGTCCCACCGGCTACCCAGCACGTAAGATGCAGTTAGCACGTCACTAATTAAGTTTTTATCCTAGTCATACTTTCGAATAATACAACAGCCCCACCCTAGTTTCCCGTCAATAACTTCAAATACATCATTAATACCATTCACGCTCTGCTTGGCCTTAGCTAGTAACTAACTGTAATCTTTCATCTCCTTCGTACTTCCTGTTACTGTCCATAAAAAAGCAAAGTCTTTTATGAAAAATTTTGAGAGGACGAATATTACAATACACTTTCTAGTTTACTTTTCTTTTCGTGTAGAGTTGGCTTCAGTTATACTTCTCTAGGGGTCTGATTCTTGAAGCTGCAATTCTTACAATTTAGATCCTCATTGTTGAACTGATCTTAACAAATTTGAAAAAAAAGTTGTTGCAGAATTTTTATCGTCACGTTAATATATTTTGTCACTGTTTAGCGTATCATATAGTCTCTTGAATTTTCACATTAACAAAGCCGAAAATACACTCTTCGCCCAAAATACAAAAATAAGTCCGATCACATCAGAAGCATGCTTACTACTACTTCCCTCTGTGGTAGTAATATTCTAAAGGGTTTGCAATTTTTCTTGACAAATGAATTTATATTAGTTTCGATTATTATTTCCTAAATGAATCCAGAAATAATCGTAATAAACAGTACTAGATTGCGTGATTAATAACAGAAATTTTAAGTGTGCTAAATAATTCCTAATTTCAAATGTCTCTAATAATATAATTTTAACTGTACATTTAGAACTAGTGTTTATCGATTATGACATCCAGAATAAAGTAATTCCTTTTCATAAAGTTAGCTTGACATATAACATTCTGTGTATAAAATTATATAAATGTTTTTAGAAAAGCAGCTGACATCGTATTGATCTGCCCAAAATTCGAAAAACACTGGTATCGACAACTACTGATGAGAAAAAGTAATGCTATGGGGGGGTATCCCTTTACACAACGCACCTAGCCTTGGTAAGAAGATTCACATTCCAAGAACAGAAAAGCTAAATCAGGCTCAAAGATGACCACCCAAATAATACTAATCTCATTAATAGCGTCATTGCTCCTTCCACTGTCCCATATACTAGCTCGCCAAAGAGTGACAAACCTGCTACTGGAAAATTTTTTCCACTGTTCTTGAAGAGACCTGGCCACATAACGTCACCTCATCTGAGAGCCCTTTTTGCACCCAGATGTCCCTAGCGGCCATATCCGTAATAGAATACAAAATTCTCCTTGATAAATTGCAGTTTTATGGGTCTAATGATACAAATAATCAATGCCTTACGTCATATCTAACCAAAAGAATGCCGTAAGTAGTACTTAGAAATTCAACCTATGTAGTCAGAGGACGTTATTCTGACTGGGGAGGAATCATTCATTGGGCTCCTCAAGCCTCAGTCAATTGTTTCATGTATGTAAGCGATCTTCTTTCTAATATTCAACAAGCAGAATTAGTTCTTTTTGCAGTTGACACTAGTATTGTAATCAATCCAAGCGTATATACAAAAACAAGACAAATGGTAAACATGTTCTTAAAAGTATTATTGTTTGCTTTCCTGCGAATTCTCAACTTTTTAAAAAACACAACCTATTCAAGTCTACATATTTAGGATTGCTTCTATACTAATGATAAAATAAATATGGTGGAAACTTAGAAAACCTTAGGTGTACATATTAATGAGAATTTAAACTGAAAAAAAAAGTTTTGGAATTCCTAAAACACCTTAGTTCAACCACATTTGCAATTAAAATCATCAAAAATGTTGGGGAGATACAATCAAGTAAGATATATTTTGCGTATTTTGTCATTCAGTAGTGTAATATGTACTAATCTGGGATAACTCATCTTTAAGACAGAATGTCTTCATTGTTCAAAAATGTACTGTAAGAATAATATGTGATGCTCTTCCATGACATCTGTCTAGGGATTTGAGCATTCTGACTATTATTTCATAGTATATTTATCCCCTCATAAGGTTAGTTGTAAATAATCCGCTATAGTTTAGAAAGAACAACAGTGAACATAATTACAATATCAGAAGGAAAAATAGGATTCGATATTGCACATTAAGGTTGTCTTTAGCATAAAAAGGAGTGCACAATGCTGCAAATAAAGTTTTTGATAATCTGTCCAGTGGTATAGAATGACTGACAGACAGGAAAATAAAATCTGAAAACAAATAGTAAAAGTTTCTCCTTGACAATTCCTTCTGTATCGTAGAATAATTTCCATTATTGTAATGTGTAAAAGGTGGTGGATAGGAATGACTAACTCACATCTTTATGTTAAAAAAACGAACTAAAGAATAGCTTATAAATGTTCTGCACATATTGTAAAATGACAAGATGTTGCCACCATACATTTAATATTCTGAAAATTCTATTCCATTTATATTCATATTGGAGCACTCTTTATGATGCACTGCCGGATTATTAATAATTTCATTCACTGTTACTGGCTAGTGCCACATACTAACAATTTCCAGAAGTTAGAGCCATTACAGCTGAGCACTGACAGAAATGGCGACGTGGGCTACACGTTCCTCAGAGGAACTGGGAAGAGACTTGTCACGTTCTGCAGAGGTGCACTTTTATTGCCCTGAGAGCGAGTAGAGTAAAGAGGAGGTAGTTTATGATGTTGGAGGCGGCAGAATCCCTGTAGCGTGGACAGTACAGGCAAGAAGTTGCACTCTGGTGGGACAAAAAAAAAATCAGAGTAGTGTAGTTAATGAAAGAACGTCAGGGGCAGAATAACGTAAAAAGACATTCCTGTAGTGTGAAGGAATGTGACGGATAACAAGCAGGGTCACGAGCTCTTCTCCGAGGAATCTTCCGACAGCAAGCGCCTGGATATGCTTCCCACCAAAAGAAAAGACGTATATTTAGTTGGCGGAGTACTAAGGATGTAAGAGGGGAAATGGAAACATCCAGAAAATCTTCTGTAAAGTATGAACTTCAGTCGATTAGTTGGCAGACTGATGGCCTGCGTAATGGAATGTAACCTTTTTGTAATGGCTCCTGTGATTGGCTGCTTGAAAGGAAAAGTAGAGGCATATGGCGTGGAGGGGCATTTCCCTGTGCGGATCGATGGAAGACTTGTCCCTCTCAACGGAGACGCTGGCGGTTAGGTTCTGAGAACATTGCAAAAACAGACATAATGTCTTATGGGATAACAGCAATCAGTGATATTATAATGTCATAAACACTGAGATGCGTGAAAAAATACTCTTTCCTGAAAACGGAGTTCGACCGTTAAAAGAATACGCTGCAGCGCCAAAGTAACTGGTACAGGCATGCGTATTGAAATACAAAGATGTCTAAACAAGCCGAATGTTCAAATGTGTGTGAAATCTTATGGGACTTAACTGCTAAGGACATCAGTCCCTAAGGTTACACACTACTTAACCTAAATTATCCTAAGGACAAACACACGCACCCATGCCCGAGGGAGAACTCGAAATTCAGACGGGATCAGCCACACAGTCCCTGACTGCAGCGCCCCAGACCGCTCGGCTAATCCCGCGCGGCACAGGCCGAACACGGCGCTGCGATCGGTAACGCCTATATAAGACAATAAGTGTCTGGCGCAGCTGTTACTGCTGCTACTATGTCACGTTATCAAGATTTAAGTGAGTTTGAACGCGGTGATATAGTGGGCGCACGAGCGATGAGACACAGTAATTCCGAGGTAGCGATGAAGCGGAGATTTTCCTGAAGGACCATTTCACGAGTGTGCCGTGAATATCAGAAATCCAATAAAACTTCAAATCTCCGACATCGCTGCAGCCGGAAATAGATCTTGCAAGAAAGGGACTAACGACAACTAAAGGGAATCGCTCAACGTGACAGGTGACACGGACGTAAGCATCCTGTCTGATCACTTGCATCCATAAATGTCCATTGTGCACTCCGACGGGCTTGGGCAACTCCAGCAGGACAATGCGACACCCCACACGTCCAGAATTGATACGGAGTGGCTCCAGGAACACTCTTCTGACGACGGCCGAAGTGGCCGTGCTGTTCTAGGCGTTACAGTCTGGAACCGCGCGACCGCGACTGTCGCAGGTTCGAATCCTGTCTGGGGGATGGATGTGTGTGATGTTCTTAGGTTAGTTAGGTTTAAGTAGTTCTAAGTTCTAGGGGACTTATGAACTCAGAAGTTAGGTCCCTTAGTGCTCAGAGCCATTTGAACCATTCTGAACTTTTCGTTTGGCCACTAAACTTCTCAGGCATGAACATTATCGAGCATATCTGGGACGCCTTGTAACGTGCTGTCCAGAAGGGATCTCCATCCTCTCGTACTCTTATGGACACTCTCGTACTGTTACGGATTTATGGAGAATCCTGCAGGGTTCATGGTGTCAATTCCCTCCAGCACTACTACACAAGTTAGTGGAGTCCATGCCACGTCGTGTTGCGGCACTTCTGCGTGCTCGCGGGGGCCCTACACGATATTAGGCGGGTGTACCAGATTCTTTAGCTCCTCTGTGTAGGTCGTCAGGAGGTTACTGGTATTTGCTGAGCGTCAACAGTACAGGTAAGGCAGAACGTCTTGTCGGGCGGGCGGCAAGGGGATCAGATGAAGATACGGTGGGATGGGCCGGACGTGGAGGAGTACAGCTGGTGGGTGGAGATGTATGAGGCGGCGAGGCGGCCGGGACGGGAGCGACATTAGCATTACAGTGGACACGACAGCCGGCTAATGGTACCGGTCACGCCCGCTCGGAGCAGTGCAGGCGGCCGGCCGCGGCCGGTCTGTACCGAGGAGCAGTGGCGCAGGTCAGGGCGGGCTCCAGAGAGCCTCTGCGGCTGTGCCGGTCACTCCCACGCAGAGCCGCGGCCCGCCCCGGCCAGCCCGCCCCCGCGGCGCTACTCGCAGCATTCCGGCCTCTCTGCCTCTGCCGGGTTCACTGCCTGCCTGCCGCCCCCGCCGCCGCCGCCAGAGCGCAGCTGCCGTCCACGTGCTAACCGAGCGTGTTCCAATGCTGCACGTTCTACCGCCGCTCGTGTGTGCCCACCACAGCTTTGCGCTGCGGAAACCTCATCTACGTCTCTTTTACTTTTATTTTAAAACACGCAAAACCCTCAAGAAGTTTTACAGAAGCTATAAATGTAGCCGGCCGCGGTGGCCGAGTGGTTCTAGGCGCTACAGTCTGGAACCGCGCGACCGCTACGATCGCAGGTTCGAATCCTGCCTCGGGCTTGGATGTGTGTGATGTCCTTAGGTTAGTTACGTTTAAGTAGTTCTAGGGGACTGATGACCTTAAAGTTAAGTCCAATAGTGCTCAGAGCCATTTGAACATTTTTCTATAAATGTAGCGCGAACTCCACTGAAAGATGCTTTCAGTACTTTCCACAACGGATCTCTAACTCGAAATGTGTTAGAAAATCCGGAGAGATTCTGGCCGTATGTAAAGTACACTCGCGTAAAGTCACAACCAACAATGTACTTTCCCTGATTACAGTGCCACTACGTATGGTTTTCTGAAATTCATTAAGAAAGGAAGACGAAGTAAATATTCTAAAATTCGAACCAAGAACAACTGGCAGCATGAGTAACTTATAAGTACACTACTGGCCATTAAACTTGCTACACCGCGAAGATGACATGCTACAGAGGCGAAATTTAACCGACAGGAAGAAGATTCAGTGATATGCAAGTGATTAGCCTTTCAGAGCATTCAAACAAGGTTGGCTCCGGCGGCGACAGCTACAACGTGCTGACATGAGGAAAGTTTCCAACCGATTTCTCATACACAAACAACAGTTGACCAGCGTTGTCTGGTGAAACGTTGTTGTGATGCCTCGTGTAAAGAGGAGAAATACGTACCGTCACGTTTCCGACTTTGATAAAGGTCGGATTGTAGCCTATTGCGATTGCGGTTTATCGTATCGCGACATTCCTGCTCGCGTTGGTCGAGATCCAATGACCGTTAGCAGAATATGGAATCGGTGGGTTCAGGAGGGTAATACCGAACACCATGCTGGATCCCAACGGCCTCGTATCACTCGCAGTCGAGATGACAAGCATCTTATCCGCATGGCTGTAACGAATCGTGCAGCCACGTCTCGATTCCTATGTCAACAGATGGGGACGTTTGCAAGACAACTATCTGCACGAACAGTTCAACGACGTTTGCAGCAGCATGGACTATCTGCTCGGAGACCATGGCTGCGGTTACCCTTGACGATGCATCACAGAGCGCCTGCGATTGTGTACTCAACGACGAACCTGGGTGCAAGAATGGCAAAACGTCAATTTTTCGAATGAATCCAGTTTCTGTCTACAGCATCATGATGGTCGCATCCGTGTTTGGCGACATCACGGTGAACGCGCATTGGAAGCGTGTATTCGTCATCGCCATACGGGCGTATCACCTGGCTTAATGGTATGGGGTGCCATTTGTTACACGTCTCTGTCACCTCCTGCTCGCATTGACGGCACTTAGAACAGTGGATGTTACATTTCACATGTGTTACGACCCGTGGCTCTACCCTTCATTCGATCCCTGCAAAACCCTACATTTCAGCAGGATAATGCACGACCGCATGTTGCAGGTCCTGTACGGGCCTTTCTGGGTACAGATAATGTTCGGCTGCTGCCCTGGCCAGCACATTCTCCAGATCTCTCACCAATTGAAAACGTCTGGTCAATGGTGGCCGAGCAACTGGCTCGTCACAATACGCCAGTCACTACTCTTGATGAACTGTGGTATCGTGTTGAAGCTGCATGGTCAGCTATACCTGTACACGCCATCCAAGCTCTGTTTGACTCAATGTCCAGGCGCATCAAGGCCGTTATTACGGCCAGAGGTGCTGTTCTGGGCACGGGTTTCTCAGGATCAACGCACCCAAATTGCTTGAAAATGTAATCACATGTCAGTTCTAGTATAACATATTTGTCCAATGAATATCCGTTTATCATCTGCATTTCTCCTTGGTGTAGCAATTTTAATGGCCAGTAGTGTAGATATCCTCGGTGCAGTGAAGCAACTGAAATCACTTAATAAAGGCAAGGCCTCAGGTCCTGACTGTGGACCAGATTCCTCTCAGAGTATGCTGATACAATAGCTCCATACCTAGCAATTATCAACAACCGCTCTCTCATTGAAAGAGCCGCACCTAAACACTGGAAAACTGCACACGTCACACCGATACCCAAGACAAGAAATTGGAGTAATCAGCTAAATTAAAGACCCATTAAGTGCAGTCGAGAGTGCATGTCAGATTCATTCCATATCTTTCAATTTCTAGAAGTCCTTTGGCAGCATTGCTCGCAAGCGACTTCTAATCAAATTGCGTGCTTATCGATTACCGTCTCAGTTGTGCGAATGGATTCGTGATTTCCTGTCAAAAAGGTAAGTTCATAGTAACTGACGCAAGTCAATGGGTAAAACTTAAGTACACTACTGGTCATTAAAATTGCTACACCAAGAAAAAATGCAGATGATAAACGGGTATTCATTGGACAAATATATTATACTAGAAATGACATGTGATTACGTTTTCACGCAATTTGGGCGCATAGATCCTGAGAAATCAGTACCCAGAACAACCACCTCTGGCCGTAATAACGGCCATGATACGCCTGGGCATTGAGTCAAACAGAGCTTGGATGGCGTGTGCAGGTGCAGCTGCTCATGTAGCTTCAACACGATACTACAACTCATCAAGAGTAGTGACTGGCGTATTGTGACGAGCTAGTTGCTCGGTCACCATTGACCAGACGTTTTCAGTTGGTGAGAGATCTGGAGAATGTGCTGGCCAGGGCAGCAGCCGAACATTTTCTGTATCCAGAAAGGCCCGTACAGGACCTGCAACATGCGGTCGTGCATTATCCTGCTGAAATGTAGGGTTTCGCAGGGATCGAATGTAGGGTAGAGCCACGGGTCGTAATACATCTGAAATGTAACGTCTACTGATCTAAGTGCCGTCAATGCGAACAAGAGGTAACCGAGACGTGTAACCAATGGCACCCCATACCATCACGCCGGGTGATACGCCAGCATGGCGATCACGAATACACGCTTCCAATGTGCGTTCACCGCGATGTCGCCAAACACGGATTCGACCATCATGATGCTGCAAACAGAACCTGAATTCATCCGACAAAATGACGTTTTGCCATTCGTGCACCCAGGTTGGTCGTTGAGTGCACCATCGCAGGCGCTCCTGCCTGTTATTCAGCGTCAAGGGTAACCGCAGCCATGGTCTCCGAGCTGATAGTCCATGCTGCTGCAAACGTCGTTGAACTGTTCGTACAGATAGTTGTTGTCTTGCAAACATCCCCATCTGTTGACTCAGGGATCGAGACGTGGTTGCACGATCCGTTACAGCCACGCTGATAAGATGCCTGTCATCTTGACTGCTAGTGATACGAGGCCGTTGGGGTCCAGCACGGCGTTCCGTATTGCCCTCCTGAACCCACCGATTCCATATTCTGCTAACAGTCATTGGATCTCGACCAACGCGAGCAGCAATGTCGTGATACAAAAAACCGCAATCACGATAGGCTACAATCCGACCTTTATAAAAGTTGGAAATGTGATGGTACGCATTTCTCCTCCTTACACGAGGCATCACAACAACGTTTCACCAGGCAACGCTGGTCAACTGCTGTTTGTGTATGAGAAATCGGTTGGAAAATTTCCTCATGTCAGCACGCTGTAGGTGTCGCCACCGGCGCTAACCTTGTGTTAATTGTGAATGCTCTGAAAAGCTAATCATTTGCATATCACATCATCTTCTTCCTGGCGGTTAAATTTCGCGTCTGTAGCACCTCATCTTCGTGGTGTAGCAATTTTAATGGCCAGTAGTGTAAAATGTGGCGGTCCCCAAGGTGGTGTTATAGGCCCTCTGCTATTCCTGTTCCACGAGGCACATAAACGACTTAGGGGACAATCTGAGTAGCACTCTTACATTTTTTGCACAGGATGCTGTCATTTACCGTCTTGTAAAGTCGTCAGATGATCAAAACAAATTGCAAAACTATTTGGACAAGATATCTGTATGGTGCGAAAATGGCAATTGACTCGAAATAATAAAAATGTGAAGACCTGCGCATGAATACCAAAAAGATCCCGCTAAATTTCGATTACGAGAAAAATCAGACAAATACTGTAAATTCAACTAAGTACTTAGGGATTACATTTACATATAATTTAAGATGAAACGGTCATATAGATAACGTTGTGGGTAAAGCAAACCAAAGACTACGATTTTTTGGCAGAAAACTTAGAAAATGTAATAGGCCTACTATAGAAACTACTTACGCTACACTTGTCCACCATGTTTTGGACTATTGTTGTACGGTGTGGAATTCGCAAACAGATAGGGTCAACGGAGGACATTGAAAAAGTTCATAGAAAGGCAGCTCGTTCTGTATATCGTGAAATAAGAGAGAAAGCACCGCGGAAATGATACATGAATTGGCGTTTTTCATTGCGGCAAGATCTTCTCATGAAAATTAGATCACCAACTTTCCCCTCAGAGAGTGAAAATATTTTGTTGGCGCCTACCTACATAGGGTGGAATGATCATTAAAATAAAAGAAGATAAATCAGAGCCCACACAGAAGGATTTCAGTGTTCGTTTCTCCCGCGCTCTGTTCGAGAGCGGAACGGTAGAGAAATAGCTTGTAAGTGCTTCAATAAAACCTCTACCACCTACTTAATTGTGAATTGAAGATTTATCATGTGGATGTACATGTAGATTTGCAGAGGAAAGCAGAACAGCCACAGGGTTTCATAAGGAGGGGCGAGGGGGCAAGAGAGGGCGGCATTTGCCCGTTCCTGGGATCTGGGTACAGACTTAATGTTCATTAGAGGATTCTCACAAATTTCTATCGGCGACTCAACTGGACTGCCGATTTAACACTGCTGAGTCTGACGGAAGGTACTGTGACTTCAGCAATCGCTATACAGTATGCTCAGGAGGAATTATCAATATTGAGGCATATAAGAGGGACTAAACAGCGTACCTCAAGTGCTGTGAGCACATGTTCAGTAGAAGATATGTGTTTCTCAGTAGCGAAGATGAACAACTGTTCATAGCTCTTAAAGTATGCATTTTAGATCCCATGTTTACTAGAACTGGTAGCTTCCAATGATTATTCCTATCATATCCATGAATATTGACCACTTCTCCTTGTATATCGTAAATATTTTTAGTTATTGCGCTGTTCACAGGAAATTACGCCGATTTATAGATGCGGCGACAATTTCGGCGCTGTTGTACTGTCAAAATGGATGCGAAAGTTTTCAGGACCGTGCCGAAATAGCCTCCTCAGATTTTTCTCTGTCGGTTCCTCACGCACCCCATACCGAACTGCAGACTGCACAAATTAATCAGAGCAAAATTTTACCGTTTTCTTTGATCGAAGAAGAGCCGCGACGGCTTTCTCAATACACAGGGTGTCCATAATCAGAGTTCCAGTTTCAAAACGTTGCAGAAAGAGAATCACTGCTCACAATGACGTCAAGTTTGAACAGCATATTTCTGACACAGGGGGAAATATCATGGAAAAAGTTTTTAAAAAATTATCAATAAATGTCGCTGTAAAATCTTAAGTCCGATGAAAATGGCTGGTGAATCGCAATACGATGGCTATTGTCAGAGCTGCATATTACGACATCCGCACTGTTCAATGTTCATGACTGCCTGTCCTATTGGCCAATTTGAGGGCAGTTTTGAGGGATTCCTCACATCCATCTGGTTGAATACTGGCCCTGAGTTTCCAAGCAACCCAAAAAAATGTGACTTTCGAAACACCCTTTATTCAAATTCAGTTGTGCCAATCAACATTAAAAACAGAAACCATGGGAGTGACGCAATAAGTCCATTAATGTGGTCAGAAACAAGTTTTCGGAAGCAAACAAACGTCATTATATCCAAAGTTGGATAAGTGTTTTTTTTAATTTTCATTCCCTTTCCCTACCTTCCGTGGAACATTGGACAGCTTATTACTATCAACAGTTCATAAATAGTTGGTTAACTTGGATATAATTATGTGATGATGTAATTTCAGATATCTGAATTAAAATGATAGCACTATTATCAAAAGATTGCTTACACTATTCAAGTAACGTAGGTTATAATTAGAGTACAGCTACTCAAAGCTGTCTAGCGGCTCTAACTATCGTATGGCAGCGAATCTTGGCAGATATGGTAATGCGTTAATGCGGAAGTAATTTACTCTGGAAAGAATTCCAGATTTGGCCACCAGGTGCAAATCTGGCACTGTACTGCATCTCGGCGTCATCTGTGGTGCTACTACTGAACAAGCTGTGGAAGCGGCGTTAGTAATAAAATTAACACTACGCTTGTCTCAGTTGTCTGACCTTTCCTGTCAACTTTCCATTTCCAGTCCATTTAAGATGGAAAGGTGTCTTTACGTTTATTTTGCGGAGTGTGGAGTAGAGTACTTCTTACTACGACTGAATGTTCTCCCCTTTCCTGTTCCACTCACGAATGGCGCGTGGGAAAAGTGATTGTCTATAAAGGTCCGTCCGACATCTAATTTATCTAATTGTCGTCTTGATCATTTCGTGGGACATATGTGGGAGGAAATAATATGTTGCCGACTCTTGTTAGACGTAAGCTCTGCACGTTTCGATAGGAAGTCTCTCCTCTGTAGTGACGTTGACCACACGAGATTGCTGAGCATCTCCGTAAAGCTCTTCCGTCGACTAACAACCCCGTGACGAAATGTGTTGCTCTTCGTTGGATCTTCTCAACCTATTGTGTTCATGTTACTTGGTATGGGGGACAGTTTGACGGATATTACTCAATTGTTGGTCTTAAAGACGTTTTGTAAGTCACTTCCTTCGCTGATTTGTACGTTTCCCAATGAATCTGTCTGGTACCTGCATTTCTCACTATTTGTTTTATGTAGTTAGTTACTTAGTCTCTTGTACCATGAATCAATCTCCACAATAAAACATAATGATGTGGAACGAGACATTTTACATTCATATTGCAAATTAATTTATAAATATGGCAACATGCAAAACATTTATAAGGTGTATGTATAGTAATTCCATCCACGACCTTCTACATATTGCAATAATAGAAATTATTCTGTGGAATAGGAGTAGTCGTCACAGAGAATTTTTTTCAGTTTGTTTTCAAATTTTACTTTTCTTTCTGCCAAACATTTTATATCACTGGGTACGATATCAATGATTGTAGCGGCATCATTGTGCACTCCTTTTTGTAGGGCCTACTAAAGGCAACCTCAGTACGAAGAAATGAATGTCATTTTTCCTTCTGGTGCTACAATTATGTACACCATTGTTCGTTTTCAACTGCAGTGGATTATTTGCAACAAGCTCCTTGAGGGAATAAATACAGTTTGAAGCAGTGGTCAGAATGCCCAATTCCTTAGACAGATACCTACAAGATGATCGTGGATGAGCACCACATACTATTCATACAGTACGCATTTGAGCAACGAACACTCTTCCTTAAAAATGAATTAACCCAGAACATTAATCCATTTGACATTATTGAATGAAAATGTCCAAAACATGCCAACTTACTGGATTCTCTGTCCCAAGATTTGCAGTGGTTCTACGTGCAAATATGGCTGGACTAGCGCCTAGAACCGCTCGTCCACACCGGCCGGCGGACACCGAAGAATTTTGAAATTTCTGTTCTATTTACTATCTATTTCCTCATCAGGTGTTTCATTAGTGTGGTATCCCTATATGTGCAGAATTCAATATGTTGTGTCTGGTTCGCAGAAAACCAGTTAGTGATACTTTTAAGAATATTGCTTATCATTTCCTGTTTCTGTATCTATCCTTGGTTTGGGAACAATAGTACTGTAGTATCATCCGAAAAAACAATTAATTTTGCTTGTTGTATGTTAGACGGAACATCTATTACATATATGAGGAGCAATGGTAGACCTGAGACTGAGCCTTGGGACACTCCATAAGTGATTTGTTTCCAGACGGAATTACGTCCTCATACTCCATTTGTTGAATTAATACGTACAACTTTTTGCATTCTTTTGATAGATACAACATTAACCATTGGTGTGATGTACCATCATGCCCATAAAACTGCATTTTGTCTTGGAGCATACCGTTAGTCACACAATTCAATGCTTCAGGGGTCGCAGAAAATATCAGCCGGTGCTATCTAATCTACTAACGCTCATAAAATCTTGTGAGTAAATATGTAAATGAAATTCTCTATAGAGCAACTCTTCTGAAAGCCAAATTGTGATTTGTAGAGGCTGCTGAGGTGAGATACTATTCTACAATAAATCACCTTCTCGGAATCAAGGGAAATGTCAAGATGTGGTCATGCCAATTAAGGTTGCCCCGTTACTGTTTGCAGTGATTTGTCGCCTATAGTGTAGTCGAGCAGCAGTGGATCTCTTAGCCTATTTGTGGCAAACACGTCACAGTTATTTATGTTCA
Source organism: Schistocerca gregaria (assembly GCF_023897955.1). Classification (NCBI taxonomy): domain Eukaryota; kingdom Metazoa; phylum Arthropoda; class Insecta; order Orthoptera; family Acrididae; genus Schistocerca; species Schistocerca gregaria. The sequence continues at coordinate 370,591,226 of NC_064922.1, forward strand.
GTGCCAACTGCCGGTCACTGCATCATCGGTCGATCCTCTGCAGGTTTTGCTGCATTTCACCGCGCACGCCCTATCTCTGCTGTGCTAAGCTTTGTAAACAACGTGACGGAGGCTACAAAGCTGAGATTATGTCGTTACGCTTTATTAGATAAAGTCTTTGTTCCATACATTCATAGGTACTGGCAGAAGTAAAGCTGTGATGACGGGGCGTGAGTCGTGCTTGGGTAGCTCAGTTGGTAGAGCACTTGCCCGCGAAAGGCAAAGGTCCCGAGTTCGAGTCTCGGCCCGGCACACAGTTTTAATCTGCCAGGAAGTTTCACGCTACCCAGAAGTTCATCAAGACACGGTTAGACCAGATTGTCCCACTCCTCACGGCGATTCGGGGTAGATCCCTGAGAGTGTTGGTCGGTCACGTCATCCATAAACAGTCCTTTTCAGTCTATCCCAGGCATGTTCGATAGGGTTCATGTCTGGAGAACATGCTGGCCACTCTAGTCGAGTGATATCATTATCCTGAAGGAAGTCATTCACAATATGCGAGTTGTCGCCCATGAACACGAATGCTTCGCCAATATGCTGCCGATACGGTTGCAGTATCGGACGGCGCCTTCCATGACCACCAGCGGCGTACATCGGCCCACAATCTTCTTCTTCTTTTCCTTCAAGGTTTGTCCCGCGTGCCTGTGGGCTCCGGTGCATGGGTCCGTTGTCTCCATTTCGCTCTATCATGGGCTGCATCTAGACGGATGGTCACCCATTTAAGGTCTTTATGAATCGTATTAGCTCATCGTAGCTTAGGTCGTCCTTTGGGTCCACTGCCAACGACTTCAAGTGTGTAACCCGTCTTGGCAATAGAGTCATCACCGGCTCATAAAACATTCCCAAACCATCGAAGACGACTCTCACGCATCTTCACTTGGATCGGTGCAACACCAAAGTGTTTACTAATGCTGTCATTAGAAACGTGATGCCCGCTGTCCACCTTAGTATCTTCGTTTCCATTACACTTAGGCAGCGTTCTGTTTCAGCTGTAGTCGGCCAGCACTCACAACCATACTGGTCTGTTGACAGTGCGATAGATTTTTGATTTAAAACTATCTTTCATCCTGCGGTCACAAGTGACTCCGGCTGTTGGTCGCCACTTCATCCAGGCTGCCTGAGTTCTGGTGTTGACCTCTTCGGTGCGTCGGCCGTCAACGGTGACGGTGGAACCAAGGCCCCACATAATGCCACTCCAAAACGGCAGGGAACCTTCACCTTGCTGCACTCACTGGACAGTGTGTCTAAGGCGTTCAGCCTGTCCGGGTTGCCTCCAAAAACGTCTCCGACGATTGTATAGTCGAAGGCATATGCGGCACTCATCAGTGAAGAGAACTTGATGCCAATACTGAGCAGTCCATTCGGCATGTTATTGGCTCCATCTGTACCGTACTGCATGGTGTCTTGGTTGCAAAGATGGACGTCGCCATGGACATCGGGAGTGAAGTTGCGCGTCATGCAGCTTATTGTGCACAGTTTGAGTCGTAACACGTCCTGTGGCTGCACGGAAAGCATTGTTCAACATGGTGGCGCTGCTGCCAGGGTTCCTCTGAGCCATAATCCGTAGGTAACGGTCATCCATTGTAGTAGTAGCCCTTGGGCGGCCTGTGCGAGGCCTGCCTACGACAGATCATGTCTCTCTGTATCTCCTTCATGTCCGAACAACATCGCTTTGGTTCACTCCAAGACGCTTGGACGCTTCCCTTGTTGAAAGCCCTAACTGGCATAAAGTAACAATGCGGACGCGATCGAACCGCGGTAATAACTGTCTATGCATGACTGCACTGCAGACAATACGAGCTGTGTACCTCATTCTGGTGGAATGACTGGAATTGATAGGCTGTTGGAACCCCTCTGTCTAACAGTCTCTGCTTATGCATGGCTGTTTATATCTCTGGGCGGGTTTAGTGACATCACTGAACAGTCAAAGGCACTGTGTATGTGATACAACAATACTCGCAGTCAAGTCTATCTTCCGGAAATCTGGGAACCGGGATGATGCAAAACTTTTTTTGATGTATATATACAGGGTGGTCCATTGATAGTGACCAGGCCAAATATTTCACGAAATAAGCATCAAACGAAAAAACTACAAAGAACGAAACTCGTCTAGCTTGAAGGGGGAAACCAGACGGCGCTAGATGGCTCTGACATAGGTCAAACGGATATCAACTGCGTTTGTTTAAACAGAAAGCCCCATTTTTTATTACATGTTCGTCTAGTACGTAAAGAAATATGAATGTTTTAGTTGGACCACTTTTTTCGCTTTGTCATAGATGACGCTGCAATAGTCACTAACGTATAAGTACGTGGTATCACCGTGCGGACCGTTCGCTGGATAGTTACGTTATTTAAGGAAACAGGAAGTGTTCAGCCACATGTGAAATGTCAACCACAACCTGCAACAAATTATGATGCCCAAGTAGGTGCTTTAGCTGCTTTCGTCGCTAATCCGCACATCAGTAGCAGACAAAGGGCGCGACAATCGGGAATTTAAAAACTGTCGGTGTTGAGAATGCTACATCAACATCGATTGCACCCGTACCACATTTCTATGCACCAGGAATTGCATGGCGACGACTTTGAACTACGTGTACAGTTCTGCCACTGGGCACAAGAGAAATTACGGGACGATGACAGATTGTTTGCACGTGTTCTATTTAGCGACGGAGCGTCATTCACCAACAGCGGTAACGTACACCGACAAAATATGCACTATTGGGCAACGGAAAATCCACGATGGCTGCGACAAGTGGAATATCAGCGAGCTTGGCGGCTTAATGTATGGTGTGGGTTTATGGGAGGAAGGATAATTGGCCCCCGTTTAATCGATGGCAATCTAAATGGTGCAATGTATGCTGATCTCCTACGTAATGTTCTACCGATGTTACTACAAGATGTTTCACTGCTTGACACAATGGCGATGTACTTCCAACATGATGGATATCCGGCACACAGCTCGCGTGCGGTTGAAGCGGTATTCAATAGCATATTTCATGACAGGTGGATTGGTCGTTGAATGACCATACCATGGCCCGCACATTCACCGGATCTGACGTCACCACATTTCTTTCTGTGGGCAAAGTTGAAGGATACTTGCTATCGTGATCCACCGACAACGCCTGACAACATGCGTCAGCGCATTGTCAATGCATGTGCGAACATTACAGAAGGCGAACTCGCTGTTGAGAGGAATGTCATTATACGTATTGCCAAATGCACTGAGTTTGACGGACATAATTTTGAGTATTTATTGCATTAATGTGGTATTTACAGGTGATAGTGTGTAACACCCCACCCATCACTTGTCTGGTATTGGTGTTTGTTCACCTCAGGTAATTGACTAACAGATCAACAGAGAGTGCAAAACTGCCACAATGTCGGATAACGCAGAGAAAGTAATAAGATCCTGTGACTCCTGATTGAACTGCGGTGGCAGTGTTGACATTAACTGATTCAGAATTGATGGCTTTTAATTAAAAAGGAGTGCACATTGATGTTACATTCAGTTATTGAACACCAGATGCAAATGTTGAACACAAAATTAATTAAGAAAGTGACTTGGGATTTCAAATATTTGATTGAAAACAGATACAGTCGATTAGCACAAATTTATTGTAACTCCCGACCTTCAATCATCACATTACAAGACTCTCCTATCAGGCAGTGGTAACAAATTGCGTTTGCGTGGAGTAAAGCGCGATAACTCAAAATTAATTCCTATCGACTGCCCTGGCGTAATGCCAAGTGCGAGAAGAATTCTACAATACATGGCCCGTGAAACCCTCGTGGAAACTTTGCTGACGTGATCCAACAAATTAATCAGCGGCCGGAGTGGGGGCATATCACCGATTTCAGCGTGGCGGAGCAGCGTCGTTACGCAGACGTTGTCCGACCTCATGGTGCTGCAAGGCTGTGCTCGTCTATTCACTCCTAGCTGTCTTGTTCAGTACATAGCTAAACGAAAACTTTGTATCTGCAAGCTCAATCGTTCCGTTTACTAAGTCCTAAACTGCACAGATGCTCTCTCTCTGAGTAGCAAGCTGGGAACAGAAGACCTCTACGGGGACTTCTCCCAGTCCGCTCTTTGCCTTGGTTTCCCCTCCAGCAAAATCACTTACGCCAATTGCAGCACAAGTCACGTTAATTATGCTTCACTTCCCAGAGCCGATCAATGCCTGCTCTGGGAAGTGAACAAAATCCCACAAAATTTCCCTTCCTCTCAACTTCTGCTATTTAGCTCCTCCCAGGCCACCCATCAAGGTTAGCGTCTGCAAAACACCAATTTTTCCGGAATTCTGACTCCCAGGAGAATACTTCAAATTCCTTGATCCTGTGTTTCCATCGGAGGCCGGCGTATTTCATTCTGTCGCTCTTCACCTGATTTACTTCAGACTCTGCGGACGTGAATTCAGCGTGAAGTTGCTATAGTCACGAACACGCATATTTTGGCCTCTGTTGACCTCTCCAAAGTAGCTTTGCACGACTTACTCGCATGTTCCACTGAAAACGGGACGACGGACATTTATCAACAGGCATACAAGTTCTCCATCTGCTTCCCGGTACACGAGCAGTGGGTCAACCGCCCACTCACTGTCACTCATCTTAAGGCAACTGGTGGCCACGCCATGTTACTGCTTTCTCAGTGCTTGAGCCATCCTAAGCTGCCTATTGTCGCTTCCCTTCGCCGCTCCCCAGCGGTCAACTCGAAAACTTCCCTGGGATAAACTAGTTTCCAGTAAATCGACGCCTTTTCACCAAGTATTCATGTTGTGTGAATTACTTTAAAACCATCACCCAACATTAATTATTCCAATACGTCCATACTATACCCTCTACAAGACGCATTGTGCCTTGTCAGTCATTTTTGTTCATCCCTACTGTTCGCTCAATGTGAGTTAGGTGATCTTTAATGACTTCATGTAAGGGGCATAGTTCTTGCCATCTTACAAGTGCTGTAACAGCAAGCGTTCTCAGAAATGGTAAGTTCACAAAGGTACGTGTATCACATTGGAACAACCAAAATAAAATGTTCAAACGTAGCTACGTTCTGTATTTTATTTTAAAAACCTACCTGTTACCAACGGTTTGTCTAAAATTGTGAGCCATATGTTTGTGACTATTACAGCGCCATCTATCACAAAGCGAAAAAAGTGGTCCAACTAAAACATTCATATCTCTTTATGTACTACATGAATATGTAATATAAAATGGGGGTTCCTATTTTAAAAAATGCAGTTGATATCCGTTTGACCTCTGGCAGCGCCATCTAGTGGGCCTACCATAGCACCATCTGGTTTCCTCCTTCAAGCTAGACAAGTTTCGTTCATTGTAGTTTTTTCGTTTGACGCTTATTTCGTGAAATATTTGGCCCAGTCAATATATATATACACTAACGTACCATCCACAGACCCAATGTGAAATGTTCCAAAATTGACACAGGAAGTGTAAATGTAGAACATACGGAGGACATGTGATATTTTTTTCTTATCGTAGCCACACATCATCAGAGAAAAATTCAATACTTAAATTGATCAAAATTACTGCACTGAAGGTCTGAACAAAAGAAACTGAAGATTATTATTACTTTTAGTATCAGTTACATGAACTGAACTACTGATTTGAAAACGGGAAGACTTGTGAAAACCTACGACTATAATAACAGTGGATTTGTTCATGAAATAACTGTTCTGCAACCGTTAAAGATTTTATTTTTATTTAAATTTTGCACGAGATGTTTCGGGCTATGTTTCCCATTTTAAAGTGCGTTTTGTGTGTTCTATCCCATTTATTTGTGATATTTTCGATCCGTGAGGTGGTATATTATTCTGCTACCTTCAGGTTTTCTTGTGACCGAATTGTGCAAATACTCACACTCATTAAACGTCATGCGTGTGTTTCTGCAGATGTGGAGCACATGAAAACCTAAAGTCAACAGAAGAATACAGTACGTGAAAAATCGAAAACATTACGAATAACTGGCACAGCACACAGAAAACACGCTTTAAAATGGGAATCATTTCCCAAAACGCGCAGTGCGAAGTATAAATAAAAAGAAAATCGTGACTGGTAGCAGATACGTTATTTCATGAACAAAATCAAAAGGTATATTGTTTATGACAAACTTCATCTCTTTATATGAAAGGTAATGTCCTGACTGACTGAACGAAAGCGACTTTCAAACTTGTTGGCCTTGTACTGTAGGACTCGTTTAAGAAGGCATTTTTTGACATTCCTCCCCTGAGGGGCCAATACAGAGGATGGAAGGCACCGTACGTTTGAACCTTCCCCATTGTACACTAAACTCTCGCTAATACGGCCCTCAGTAGTCCGGCCTTTCAGTAATCCGGCAGACTGCCAGCGTCTAGTCGTTCAACTTGAAACGACGCATACAATAATGAAATTTCGTCTGAAACATTGTTGTTAGTTAATTATAATGTGCAACATTCCTGTACACTTTGAAATTGTGCCTTTCCTTACGGTTCATTATCGTGGCTTCCAAAGAGAAACACGTAGTGCTTGACCTTAAGCAGAAACTCGAAATTAGGTATAAACTGAACTGAAGTTCTTCACAGAAAACCATTGTTGCTGGCAACAGTGTTGGACGAGCAACTATTTATGAGCAAACATCAATAGAAAAGAGGTAATCATAAGCTCACAGGAAAGTTCGATGAAACTGATGAAGAAGAGGACATAGGAGGAGAGAACATGAGGACATCTCAAACTGCTGGTGCTGAAACTGGAGACCTCTTACTGGAGTACATTATGCAACAGTCAGAAACATGACAGGACCTATGATACGCTTGTAAGGCCGTTCTGTGATAAAGCATACTACAGTCGCGTATCATCATGGTGACACCTAAAATTTTGAGACATGTTTCATAGTGAATGTGGAGTGATGTAATAATCATGTACACACTCAAGGCCTAAGTTTTCTGTAAAAATGAGTGTATCTTTTAATTTGATAGAGTACAATCCCTATGTGCTTATGCTAACTTTTAGATACTATCAACAGTCCGGCACTTCCGCTAATTCGGGACCCATATGTGCGAGGAATGGACGGTTTAGCAAGAGTCTACTGTATGCAAATGACGCACAATGGTGGAATTACCACAGTTCATCACATTTGCCAGTTCTCGAGTACATTCACGTCGATCATTGTGGAGCAATGCGTTTAAACAATCTTCATCAAACCCCAAATGTCTTCCTGAAGCTGGAGAGTCACTAATGTTAACACGATCCTCCTTAAAACGACAAAAACATGTTGTTGCCGTTCTTTGTCCAATGGCATTATCTCCATACACGGCGCAAGTATTCCTGTCTGCATGCGCTGCTGCCACACCTCCACTGAACTCAAATGTCTAAAATGTTCCGATTTCTCAACTTGGCACTCCTTTTTGTAGCGTCCACAGCTCCACTCACTGTATCCAAATGAGAATACGTAAACTAAAATAACAACAGTGAATTGCAAGCAAAAAATGACAATCGATAAATAAACCCGTGCAGCCGGAATACCAACATGCAAAACAAAAACGCTACGAACTTATGCACCAATCTAACGATAAATTTAAAAGTATTCAGAAGTGGCCTGGCAATGAATGCTGCCATCAGTCAGCTGATCGACGTGTTGGTTTCAATATAATCACGTCATGCACTATCTACGTCATCTGTTATCTGAGGTTTTGTGTCTGGACGCAACTGTGGTGTGCAGGTAACACAGCGGGCGAGTGATACCTAAGAGATGAACAATACTTTGTTGCGTCCCCAGTGCGTGAGCCCTCATACTCTGTCACACGTCAGTCTTGGCCTAACCTGGTAAACAGCCAATATTGGGGTACCACACTTACCCAATGTTTCTGCTCCTCACTATCCATAAATACACTGTTGGCCATTAAAATTGCTACACCAAGAAGAAATGCAGCTGATAAAAGGGTATTCATTGGACAAATATATTATACTAGAACTGACATGTGATTACATTTTCACGCAATTAAGGTGCATAGATCCTGAGAAATCCGTACCCAGAACCACCACCTCTGGCCATAATAACGGCCTTGATACGCCTGGGCATCGAGTCAAACAGAGCTTGGATGGCGTGTACAGGTACAGCTGCCCATGCAGCTCCAACACGATACCACAGTTCATCAAGAGTAGTGACTGGTTCATTGTGACGAGCCAGTTGCTTGGTCACCATTAACCAGAGATCTGGAGAATGTGCTGGGCAGGGCAGTAGTCGAAAAATTTCTGAATCCAGAAAGGCCCGTACAGGACCTGCAACATGCGGTCGTGCATTATCCTGCTGAAATTTAAGGTTTCGCAGGGATCGATGAAGGGTAGAGCCACGGGTCGTAATACATCTGAAATGTAACTTCCACTGTTCAAAGTGCCGTCAATGCGAACAAAAGGTGACCGAGACGTGTAACCAATGGTACCCCATACCATCACGCCGGGTGATACATCAATATGACTTCCAATGTGCGTTCACCGCCCTGTCACCAAACACGGATGCGACCATCATAATGCTGTAAACAGAATCAGGATTCGTCCGAAAAAATGACGTTTTGCCATTCGTGAATTCAGATTCGTTGTTGAGTACACCATCGCAGGCGCTCCTGTCTGTGATGCAGCGTCGAGGGTTACCGCAGCCATAGTCTCCGAGGTGATAATCCATGCTGCTGCAAACGTCGTCGAACTGTTCGTACAGATGGTTGTTGTCTTGCAAGCGTCCTCATCTGTTGACTCAGGAATCGAGACGTGGCTGCACGATCCATTACAGCTGTGCTGATAAGATGCCTGTCATCTCGATTGCTAGTGATACGAGGCCGTTGGGATCCAGCACGGCGTTCCGTATTGCCCTCCTGAACCCACCGATTCCATATTCTGCTAAGAGTCATTGGATCTCGACCAACGCGAGCAGCAATGTCACGATACGATAAACCGCAATCGCAATAGGCTACAATCCGACCTTTATCAAAGTCGAAAACGTGATGGTACTCATTTCTCCTCCTTACACGAGGCATCACAACAACGTTACACCAGGCAATGCCGGTCAACTGCTGTTTGTGTATGAGAAATCGGTTGGAAACTTTCCTGATGTCAGCACGTTGTAGGTGTCGCCCCCGCCGCCAACCTTATGTGAATGCTCTGGAAAGCTAATCATTTGCATATTGCAGCATCTTCTTCCTGTCGGTTAAATTTCGCGTCTGTAACACGTCATCTTCGTGGTTAATGGCCAGTAGTGTAAATTTGAGTCCCCGGGAAACTTTCACTCCGTCGCTTGTTGAGTCAAAATGTGATGTGTTTGCTTTATTCCACCCGTAATGAATATTACAGTGGATAAGTACCACCAATATCGCGGAACTAATATGAAAAACAGTATCAAATGTACGCCACCCCCAAAACACTCAGTCAGATGAGGAAAAATGAATTTTTTGGCTAGAGCGTTGCGTAGCCCACTGCCCCTTGCCACCGCACATCATATCACCCGCCATTACACGTGCACGCCATGACAATTTACCTCCGACTCGTGTATCCAATAGTATGTCTGCTGAAAGTCAGGCACACGTAAACTTAAAACATCGAAGAAATATTGGTTTTACAAGCAGCGATGAGTTCAAGTCCTGCTGAAGTGCCGCAACGTACTACTCTTTAGCTTCTCGTACAATCCGAGTCTTTTTATGTACCGTTGTCCACTTTCATAGTTCTAGATGACGGAGAAGTAGCGCAGTTGATATCGCTTTTGGTGTTCGAAAATATTTATTAACCACAGGAAATGTGTAAGCACATCAGACAAAACAGTGACCTACTCAAAAGAGCATGCATGTCGCTTTGCACGTCGTAAGTGAAATGAAATGAGCGGATGGCATTGTTGGCCGGGAGGCCCCATCCGGTGATGATCGGCCGGCGAGTGCAAATCTTATTTCAGTCGATGCCACACTGGGCGATTTGCATGCCGGTGATGAGGAGGACAACACAACACCCAGTCCACGAGCGGAAAAAGCCCTCAAGCCGGCCGGGCATCGAACCTGGGCCCTTTTGCACGGGAGGCAAGCAAGTTACCACCCAGCTTTCTTTTTTTTTTTTAATTTCCATTTTGTTCGCTTTAGTTCGTTGCATCTGGTCGGGGCGGACGTCGTAAGACATCCATTTAAGTTCGTTGTTGATCTGTTAACTCAATTTTTTTTTTTTTTTATTGCGGAGGGCACGTTACCCTCTGACCGAACACGCTGAGCTACCGTGCCGGCGAAAATTTTGCATGGTGTGAGATTTGATGCGTGGACCTTCGGGTTACGAACCCCAGCGCTTAGCGCTGCGCCACGACGCTGCTAGCTAAGCAGGCGGACTGACCGGCGTAGATTGATTAGAACTGGTACCAGTCAGCTCTATGGAATCACCGCGGTAATGAGTCGACGTAGAGACATGACAGAGACCTGTGTTCGAAGCCCACCCTTGGTCTCTTTAGTCTGCATAATACGAGGGCATTTCGAAAAGTAAATATACAATGGGTCGCAGTCCTTAAATAGAACATTTATTTAGTAAACGTCAGTTACATCTTATTAACTGGATTATTTGTTATTTTTCGACATAATCACCCCCGTTATCCAAACATTTGTTAAATCGGTGCTCAAGCTTTTGTATCCCACATTCATTGATGGTTACTGCCTTCATCGTCGTGGAATGATTTTCCACCAAGATGTGACTTCAGGTAACGGAGGACATGGAAGTCGGTGGGCGCAAGGTTCGGGCTGTATGGCGGATGGTCCAATACGTCCCATTTGAATTGTTTGAGTAGTGCTTTGGTTACGAGCGCTGTGTGAGGCCGAGCGTTGTCATGAAGCAAGCGGACTCCACTTGTCAGCATTCCCCTGCGTTTGTTTTGAATTGTCCTTCGAAAACGTTTCAAACTCTGGCAATAGGCAGCAGCATTAATTGTCGTTCCAGGAGGCATAAATTCCAACAGAAGAATACATTGCCTGTCCCAAGAAACAGAAGCCATGTTTTTCTTCGCTGAAATCGACGTTTTGCATTTCTTGGCTTTTCGTGAATTCAAATGGCGCCATTGCATTGACTGTTGCTTGGATTCAGGTGTATGGTGATAAACCCACATCTTGTCACCTGTCACAATGTGATCAAGGAACTGATCACCTGCTTCAGCATAGCGTGTGAGGAAGTCGAGTGCAAAGCCCACCCTTTTCTTTTTGTGTTCTTCCGTTAACAGTTTTGGAACCCAGCCCGCACACAATTTCCTGTACCCTAAGTTGACAGTCACAACGCCATAACGAGTTGTCACTGACACGTCCGGTATGATCTGAAGCAATTCTTTCAATGTGAGACGTCTATTCGCACGAGTTGCTTCCTCCGTTCTCCGAAGAAGGGCATCAGAGATCATAGATGGCCAGCCTGTTCTATGTTCGTCATGAACATCGGTTCTACCTTCAGAGAAATGACGACACAATTTCGTTACATTTTGTCGATTCATGATGTTCTCATAAACAGAAACAATGTCTTTGTGAATATCCGCTGGTCGATGAAATTTTGCATGAAGAAAACGTATGAGCGCACTTCGCATTTGGACGGATTCTGAATCGGCGCAGCCACTTTAAACACGACCTACTCCAACCAGAAGTAACGTTCAACTGCCGAACGACCGCGAGGAGAAAGCTAACGGTTCAACGTTAACACCAGTGTTGCCAACTTGCTCGCCAAAACTCTTCTGTTCTTCTGGCGTACGGCGTACCTTTCCTTGCCGAAATACCCTCGTACATCATGAACGTTTGAGACTTGAGAAGGCCACTGGAACCATGTAGTTCCATGTGATTAAAGCAGCTGTGCCTGGGTTTCAGGCAGGGTCCCTATTTCTTTTGAGGTTGAGGTGCTATTCAAGTACAGCTGTAGAGCCTCTGCAATCTTTTTTGAATTTAGTCGGAATACCGTGTGGGCTGAAGCATGAATGGGAATTTGGATTGAGTGGTGAGGCTTGCCAGGATGGTCCACGCAGTTGTGCAAGGCCAGGGTAGCCTACTGGTTAGCACATCTGCCTACTGAGCAGGGGACTTGGATTCGAATCCTGGCGACGCCACAAATTTTCATTCGTTGCTTCAGTCTGCACATATAAACCACAGATGTCTGACACTTGAAGAGGTCGCTGGAACCATATGGTTTCAACTGAAAGGACAGAATGGCAGAAAGAAGCTGTCGCATGGGACATGTCCGTGACCAGACCGAGAATACAGAAGTCCGACCGATTCCAAAGTGTCTACAAGGAATGGTGTCAGACTGGAATGATCACAACTATTTAACATTGCATAAGAAAAATGTTCTTAAAAATGTCCTCAATGACAGAGACCAAAGATTAGCCGACGATAGTCGGTTTCTAACCCAAGCGAATAGTACACGCAATTCCTTTCGTAATGGACATTTGGAATCGGGTAACTCCCAAAAGGCTATGCTCGCAGTAGTACATGAAGCTGTACGTCATCAACGGACCACACAATACACTGACTGGAGGATTGTAGCTTGGTCCAAGGAGTTGTGATTTTGTTTCTTTTCAAATGAAGCTAAGTGTCGAGAGCACAGGCGGGTTTGAGAGGTTTAAACAGCAATGTGTGATAAGTTTAGTTCAGACTGAAGATGGTTCTATTACGTTGTGCGGGTGTTATCAGTACCATGGCTTGGCCCGCTCTTCCAGCTTACCGTGAACCTGCACAGGGTGATCTAGTATTGCCCTGTCTCCTATAGCTTCACGAAAAGTATGCTGCGAAGATGGGCGGTGTTCAAATGACTTGAGGTAAACGAGACTCAGAATACATCCTCTTTGCCGACACATGTTGCAAACTCTTGAGCGAGAGCTACTAATCAACGCAAAACCAGAAGAACGCAAAAATGTTTTCAGTTTGCTGCTGCTTGCAGTCCTGTGATTGCACTGTTGGAGTAATTATTGGCAAGATAAACAGTCAGCCGTAACATCTACATACAGCTGCATCTACGTGATTACTCTGCAATTCGCAATTAAGTGGCTATCAGGCAATTTACCGAACCGCCTTCAAGCTATTTCTCTACCGTTCCACGTTCGGACAGCACGCAGGGAAAAAAATAACAGTTAAATCTTTCCGTGCGAGCTCGGATTTCTCTTACTTTATTAAGATGATCATTTCCCCCTATGTAGGTGGCCGCCAACAAAATATCACACTCTGAGGAGAAAGTTGATTGTTGAAATTTCGTGAAAAAATACTACAGCAACGAAAACGCCTTTATTGTAATGATTTTCACTCCGATCTGCGTATCATATCTGTGGCACTCTCTCCCCTGTTTCGTGATGATACAAAACGAGCTGCCGTTCTTTAAACTCTTTCGGTGTTCTCTGTCAAAGCTAACTAATACGGATCCCATACTATTCAGCAATACTCCAGAACAGAACGAACAAGCAGAGTGTAACTGTTACTTGTTGAATTATCTAAGTGTTTTGCAAATATGTCGCAGTTTTTGGTTTGCTCAAATTATCACAAGCTTACGCGAAAATTCCTCTGCGAGTATGTAACAGATCTGTGCGGCTTCCATCTACTGTCTTAATTAAAGCCTTAATCACTGTTACTGAGTTTCTCTTAGCCGTAATTCCACCTAATCTTTAACCTCAGGGTCCCAAAAAGGTGTGGCTGTGGCCAGTCGGTGAATGTTGCAGTACAATTTAGACGCTGGCCGGTGGTAGCAGAGGTTAACTACTGTAGATCTGTTCGCCTGACAAAAACGTGTTCGACACGTTTTTGTACACTGCATAGTATATTTTTCTACCGAACTTTTACGTCATTGACACGGAAATTATTAAATTCCCTGCTTTCGTAGCAGCAGATTGTCCTTAATGCTTGCTGGAGGAGCTGCCTCTTGGCCACATGGACAAAGATCACTTCCGTCAACGGTTTTTCTTTCACGAATCTCACCATGTTTAGGGAAATGACTCCCTATGTGACAGTGCTGTTGCAAACTTATTAACACTACTCTCTTTATTTTACCTCGTGTTTGATCTTGAGGTGTGATTTGCAACTATCTTCTGGTGTAACAACACTTATTGCTGAAAACGGTTATTGTGCGTGTTATGTATTCAGTTTATGAAGTTGTGTTAGGAGTCTTTTTAACTGCTGCACCTCCAATTGCACTGCTATTAAATGATTGGAATTCACTAATACTCAAAGAAACTTTAAATAAATACTCCTAAATGTGATTTTGTTGCTCCTTTACTATTCAGAAACAGCACTTCTTGCACGTTCTTCGGTGTCGGATCCCTGTAACAGCATTTTTTCCTTCTTCCACATATTTATAGCATTATTTTTCCTTCTTCCATAACTGATAATATTTTTTCCTTTTTCTTCGTGTTTTGTATTTTTTTCCTCCTTCCGACTCTTAACTCTGTTATGACAGACTACGTTAATACTATTTGTTATTAGACTGACTGCTGTACGATCTTTAGATTGAAAGCAAAAGACGTTTCACTAAAAAAAAAAAAGTTCTATGAAAACCTATGTCATAACACAGGCTATATCGTAGAAGACAGTAGAAGACAAACAGCAACATGAGAAAACGAATCACTTAAATAAAATAAAGCGGAACCCTCTGATGACAGTGTATCATCACTGAAACATACACTAAGGTGCCGAAAAGTCATGGCTCTGAGCACTATGGGACTCAACATCTGAGGTCATCAGTCCCCAAGAACTTAGAACTACTTAAACCTAACTAACCTAAGGACATCAGACACATCCATGCCCGAGGCAGGATTCGAACCTGCGACCGTAGCAGTCGCGCGGTTCCGGACTGAAGCGCCTAGAACCGCTCGGCCACCGAGGCCGGAGAAAAGTGATGGAACAACGATATACACATGTACGATGGCGGTAGTATCGCTTACACAGGGTTTAAAAGGGCAGTGCATTGGCGGAGCTGTCATTTATTCTCAGGTGATTCATGTGAGAAGCTTACGGGTGTGATTATAGCCGCACGACGGGAAATTTGGACTTAGAACGCGGGATGGAACTTGGTGCTAGTGGCATGGGGCGTTTCATTTAGGAAATCATTCCGGAATTCAATATTCCGAGATCCACAGTGTCAGGTGTGTGAAGAGAATATAAAATTTCGGGCATTACCTCTCACCACGGACAACGCAGTGGCCGATGACCTTTACTTAACGACTGCCAGGAGCAGTGTTGCATGGAGTTGTCAGTGCTAACATACAAGCAACAGCGCGTCAGATAACAGCAGAAGTTAGTCTGGGACATATGAAGAACGTATCCGCTAAGACAGTGTGGGACAATTTTGCGTTAATTGACTACGGCAGCAAACGACCGATGTGAGAGTGGTGCTAACAGGACGACATCGCCCGCATCGCCACTCCTCGGCTCGTGACACTAGAAAACCGTGGCTTCGTCAGATGATCACCGATTTCACTTGGTAAGAGTTGATGGTAGGGTTCGAGTGTGGCGCTGACTCCACAAAACCATGGACGCAGATGTGAACAAGGCACTGTGCGAGCTGGTGGTGGCTTCATAATGGCTCGGGCTATGTTTACATGAAATGGATTAAGTTTTCTGGTCCACCTGAATCGATACTTGACTGTAAATGGTAATGTTCGGCTACTTGGAGACAATTTGCAACCATACATGGACTTCATGTCTCCTAACGACGAACGAATTTTTATCGTTGATAATGCGCCATGTCACCGGTTTGAAGAACATTTAGTAGAATTCGAGCGAATGATTTGGCCACCCAGGTCGCCCGATATGAATCCTGTCGAATATTTAAGGGACATGATCTAGAGAGGTCAGTTTGTGCACAACATCCTGAAACGGCAACACTTTGGCAGTTATGTACAGCTATAGGGGCAGAGTGGCTCAATATTTCTGCAGGCGATTTCCAGCGACGTGTTGCCGCACTATGAAGGCGAAATGAGGTAATGAGGTGTCCCTTGACTTGTATCACCTCAGTATATTGTACAAGACAAACAGCAATGTGAGAAAACAGTTGTCTCCTTCTGTAAAATGAAGCGAAACCGACTGACGACGGTGTAACATCACCTAAAGGTATATTGGTAAACACATATATGTATCATCATAGTGTGTCTTGCTCAAAGTTAAATCACAGAAAAATAAAAAAACGCTGTTCAGGCAAAATCGATCATAAAAAGTGAGCTTTCTGAAGAAACTGGCCTACAGTCGACTGAAGTTGCTTAAGGGGTGTAGGACGTGAAACGGGCCGTCTTGGAGCAGGAGAGACACCACAGGACATTTGAATTTCCACTGTCTAAACTTTTACGAATAAATTTATAAAACTTTGTCAGCATGACCAGGAAGGATTCAGGAATTACAATCATAGCAGTGGAAGTTCAAAAACATAACAAAATATTTTTTTTACGTGCGAAAGTTCATCAATTTTTCACTTCTATTGGATGCATTTGTTGCTATAGGTACACGTTTCTTCATAAGTAAGAGAGATTCTTCGATGAATTTTGCACAGCATACAAACCATACTTACAGGTGTATGAAACTCTAGAAATAATATAATTTATGAAAAAAATGAATGTGCTGTTATATTTTAAACTTCATGTTTAGAAAAAACTCAAATTATATTGAAAATTATCTCAATTTTTACCACAGTTTTAATAGATTTGTAAAATTCTAGAGTTTCATACACCTGTAAGTATGATTTGTATGCTGTGCAAAATTCATCGAAGAATCTCCCTTACTTAAGGAGAAAAGTGTACAAATGCATCAAATGGTAAGTGAAAAAAAGGTGAAATACAAATGTCAAAAAAATAAATTATTTTCTTATATTTTTGAACTTCCACCACTATAAGCGTAAATCCTGAGTGCTTTCTGGTCATTCTGACAAAGTTTTATGAATTTATTTTTGAAAGTATAGACAGTGGAAATTAAAATGTCCTGTTGTGTCTCTCCTGCTCCATGTCGTCCCGTTTGACGTCCTAACCCCGTTAACCTGTCGAAGCCCGAAGTGCTACCTAAATAGATAAATTTAAATGTTGGTAAGTCTTTTAATATGTATTTATTCAATTTTCTCGCTCGCAGTCACGGATACTAAAAATTCATTTGTACTGGCTAATTCCTTACTGAACTCCGGTTCCGTGGCAAAAAATTATTCAGCTACCTCTGCGCCTTATCACACTTTTGAGCGCCAGACCCACCTCACTTGCGAAGCGCTAACGCTTTTCTGTAGCACTGGTGTGGGTAAGTAGAACACGTTCGGTCGCACCTTGTCCCCTTCAAAGGTAGGCCCCTGTGTTGTCCTCTGCAATCGTTGCCCTTGGCATAGCGAGGGGAGCTTTGTGAGGCGACGGAGAATGCGAGGGGGGTGAAGAAAAGAGGCGGCCGGGCCGAAGCAGGTAGCGACGGCGGCAGCTGCTGCCTCTGCGCCTGCAGCTCCAGCTGCCACGGACACGTGGCCGGCGCGTGCCCCAGCGCAGCCGGAAGTCCAACACGTGGTTGCCCCACTAGCGCCTCGCACACACGCACAAACAGAGCGTCCGCCTCATTCTCTGCACCAGCCCCGGCGGTTTTCTAACAACGAGTTAATCCTGTTGTCTACTTGAGCAACCGCTATCTGCACAGAAGAATCAGCAGCTACATGGGACAATGCCACAATGTGGTTAACTTCTTTGTTCGAGCGACTCCACGTGGAAGCTATGGATGGGAAAAATCGACCGGTTAAAACCGATACCGGTATTTTAGTTCTGAATAACCGGTATTTACCGATATTTGTTTAACAGCTATTTCTGTTTTTTATTGATAACCTGGTATAAACCTGATTATCAATTTACCCTAGCAGCGGCGCAAAAAGTTTTTTTTCCTAAATATAACTTTATTTCAAACCGAGTTTTGTAGGAGGTTCTGTGCCTTCTGAAAGACTGGTGTTTGAATGACATTGTTTGTTGCGTAAGATTCAAGACAGAGAATAACACATTGTAGAATGAGTATTTGTGAACAGATACGATAGCAATTATTGGGCTATGGCTTTATTCATTATTAAAAATTTAACCCTTGCCGTAGAATTGTTCCTGGTAAGTGTTCAATTTCGCCTCTTATCTATATTGTTTACGTGGAAATTTTGAAATTGCCTTTTTTGTCACTAAAATCAGTTGTATTTAAATTCCTGCAAAGAACTAAATAATTAAAGAAAGGAACGCTACAAATTTTACACGTAAGCTTATTATTTGTCTACAATTTCTATGAAACAGTAAAAGAGAAAGGAAGTTATGGCAGTAGTAATAAAAATTTAACAGTTCATTCATAGTTAACAATACAAATAGAAAGTGGCTGATCTCTTACCTATATAACATGTCTTTATGTGTTTTCCAATCTCAGTTTTCAACATTTAGAAATTTAGAAACTGACTATTCATAACGCTCAAATAGTGGTATAATCCTCGAATACAAGGTGACTTTAAAGAGGAGATGGAAAACAAAATAATTTTTGGTACAGCGAAGCGTATAATGCAGAAGAATTGTTCACTCCTTGCTTGATGCACATCATGTGATCAAAAGTATCCGGACACCTGGCTGAAAATGACTTACAAGTTGGTTTCGCCCTCCGCCGTTAATGCTGGAATTCAATATGGTGCTGGCCCACCGTTAGCCTTGATGACGGATTCACTCTCGCCGGCATATGTTCACTCACGTGCTGGAAGGTTTCTTGGGGAATGGAAGCCCATTCTTCACGGAGTGCTGCACTGACGAGAGGTATCGATGTCGGTGGGTGGGGTTGGCGCGAAGTCGGCGTTCCAAAACACCCCTAAGGTATTCTGCGGGATTCAGATCAGAACTCTTTGCAGGCCACTCAATTACAGGGAAGTTATTATCGTGTAACTACTCCGCCACAGGCCTTGCTTACGAACAGGTGCTCTATCGTGTTGACAGATGTAATCGCCATCTCTGAATTGCTCTTCAACAGTGAGAAGCAAGAAGGTGCTTACCACCGCTTCTGGTGGCACTAAACACGCGGGCAGGTGACGTCCACCGGGCTTACGCCCTACCCATATCCTGTCATCGCATCGCCACCTTGTGTACCGTGATTCGTCCCTCCACTCAACGTTTCTCCAATGTTCAATCGTCCAATATTTACGCTCTTTACACCGCTACGGTGTGCCTCGGGCATGGATGTGTGTGATGTCCTTAGGTTAGTTATGTTTAAGTAGTTCTAAGTTTTAGGGGACTGATGACCTCCGAAGTTAAGGTCCATAGTGCTCAGAGCCATTTGAACCATTTTTGAACCAATTTTCCCACCTCCCGCCTGTCATAGTGCTGCAGTGAATCCTATGCAGTTTGGAATTGCTGCGTGATGCTCTTATTACAAGTCTGCATATCACATTATGACCTTCTTCAACTGTCGGCGGTCTCTGTCAGTCAACAGACGAGGTCGGCCAGTACGCTTTTGTGCTGTTCGTGTCCCTTCACGTTTCCAGTTCACTATCACGTCATGAACAGTGGACCTAGGTATGGTTAAGCGCGTGGAAATCTCACCTACAGACGTATGACACAAGCGACACTCAATCACCTGACCACGTTCGAAGACCATGTGTTCCGTGGAGCGCCCCATTCTGCTCTCTCAGTAAGTCTAATTACTTTGAGGTCGCTGATATGGAATACCAGGAAGTAGGTGGCCACACGATGCACCTAACGTGAAAAACGTATGTTTTTGGGGGTGTCCGAATACTTTTTATCACATAGTGCATACGTGTATTGCAGAAATTAATAGAAATACATAACCGAAAATCAGTTATTGCAGAAACCGTTTATTTTTGTGGTTTAACAGTCAGGTTAAACTGAAAATGAAAAAAAAATGTATAACCCAAAATAGCCTGTTTTAGCAATAAACGACATCCCTACTACAAGCTACTTCGCACGGTGTGTCAGAGAAGGTGCATACTTTGACGTACCCGCCTCGCCTTGTGTTTACATCTAAACTGCTGCATCGTTTGCATGAAACTTGTCACCATATTTCGTTTCCTTTGTCACGACATTCACGGAATTACATGGTGTACAGCAAGTGGCCGCTTTTATGTTGCTTGATGTGAGACAACATGTGTTTCGGTATTTCACGATTTTTGTTTAGCCTATATGTTCCTCAGTGCGATGTTTTTATCGATTGTATATTGAACGCTGCAGCTGCTCTGCAGGATATCAATTCCTTTCACTACGAAGTTTCTCGTGCTGTATATTTGTACAGGAAATTTATTCGTAATTGCGAATTTGAACTACCTTCGGCTGTATACCGAAATGACGACAATGAAAATTTGTGACGGATCGACATTCGAACCCGAATTTTCCGCATTACGCAAATGGTCGCCTCAATCGCTTCGGCCATCCGAGAATGAATTACAGCCAGACACAAGCTTCCATAGCTCGTGCGCGGTCTGTGTGTCACAACCTGTACTCGTACGTTACGTGTATTTCCGTTCAGGAAGGACGTATTTGTTGAGAGTTGAGGGCTGCCTGTTATTGGCGAAAAAGAAAAAGAAAGAGCAGTGTTATTAAGTAGGATCACTGCATCGTACTTCTTAGTAACACAGGCACTGCTGTTTCATATTGTATATTTACGTTTAATTAATAGAAAGCTGTATTTACTTTTTTAACATAACAACTACGGAAGATGGGCTAGAGGAATGATTTTGTAGGCATCAATCGTGATCATTACGCTAAAAGCGAGAGGATTTTGACGAGGAGGACGCAGCATGTTATCTTGGGTGGACGACAGATGTAGAAGTAACTTCATGTGTGCACCACAGAATTGTGTCGAGGCACTTACAGTTCACGTTGAATATTAATATCCTTGCGTACAATATTAACAGTAGCCTGAGACTTTTCGAAGATCATTCAGATATCTGTGGTTAAATATCGTTCAAAAAAGCAGCACAAATATTTAATCAGATCTTGTGATTTAAAACTGATGCAGAGATTGGCAACTAACCTTAAATGTCGAAACTGTAAAACTACACACTTAACAAAACATAGCAGCCTATGACTACAGTATCAATTAGTCACATATAGAACGGATCAACACATACAGATACGTGGGTATAGCACTTTGTAGGGATATGAACGAGCACGTAGGCTCAGTCCTCGATAAGGCAAGTGGCAGAATTAGTTGGTGGAATGATAGGAAGGCGCATTCGTTCTGCAAAGGTGATTACTTACAAATTACTCGTGCTGCCCGTCCTAGAATATTGCCCGCGCGTTCGGAACCCGTATCAAAGGGGACTAACAGGGCATACTGAACTTATAAAGAGAAGGGCAGCACGAGTGGCAGCTGGTTTGTTTGCCCCGTGGGGAAGTGCCACAGAGATGTTGAAGAACTGAACTGGCAGACACTTGAAGATCTACTTTACATCTATACCACTATGAAGTGCATGACAGAGGGTACGTCCCACTCTACCGGCTACTGGGGCTTTTTCCCGTTGCGTTCACGTATGTGGCGTGAAAAAATTATTTTTTAAATACCTCTGTGCGTGCTGTAATTAATTTAATCTTATCCTAACGATCCCTATGGGAGAGATATGTAGGGGGTTGTCGTAAGTTCCTAAGTCGTTATTTAAAGCCGTTTCTTGAAACTTTGTTAGTAGGCTTTCATTGGATAGTTTCCGTCTGTATTCAAAAGTCTGTCAGCTCAGTTCTTTGAACATCTCAGTGACGCTCTGCCGCTGGTCAAACAAACCTCTGACGATGCCTACTACTGTTCTCTGTGCACATTCAATATCCCCTGCCAGTCCTATCTAGTGTGGGTCCCACACACTTGAGCAGTATTCTAGATTTTGTCGCATGAGTGACATGTAAGCAGTCTCCTTTGTAGACTGATTGCATTTCCGTGGCATTCTACTATTAAACTGATGTTTTCTACCTGCTTTACCAACTGCTGAGCCTATATCACCGTTGCACTTCATGTTCCATCCAAGTATTTATTTGACTTTACAGATTCCAACAGTGACTCATTAACTTATAGTAATAGGAGATAATGTTATCTGTTTTCGTTTGTGAAGGACACAATTTTACTTTTTTTGAACATTTAAAGCGAGCTGCTAATAATTGCACCACTTGGAAATGTTATCAAGGTCTGATCGAATGCCTTTACAGCTTCGTTCAGACTGTATTTCGTTGTACTTAACTGCTTAATCATCGAAAATTCCGAGATTACTGTTAACATTGAACGCAACATCATTAATAAACGAGATGAACAGCAAGGGACCCAAAACGCTCTCCTGGGATACACTCGAAGTTACTTCCACATCTGTTGATGACTCTCCACCTAAGGTAAGATGCTGCGTTCTCCCTACTAAGAAACCCTCAATCCAGTCACATATTTTCTCTGAAACATCATATGCTCCACTTTCGATAATAAGCGTAGGTGTAGTACTGAGTCAAATGTTTTTCGGAAGTCGAGAAGTATTCCATCTACCTTTATCCGCAGCTTTCAGGAAGTCATGCGAGAAAAGTGCGAGTTGTGTTTCACATAATCGATGTTTTCGAAATGCGGCCTGACTGATATGAAGGAGCTCGTTTTGTTAGAGATGCCTCATTATGTTTGAGTTCAGAATACGTTCCAAGATTATACATATATTATATATCAAGGATATTTTGAAGACAGACGGATAATATATCGGGAAATTAATGATCTTTCCTTTGTGGGAGATCATAGACATATAGAGTTATTTCAAAGAATTTCCGCCATTTGACAGTTAATTTTTCATTTTTTTTACACAGACATGATTTCGTCTTTGTAGCCATTCCCACGTGCATGTTGGGAAGTTACAATATGTCTTATATGTCTGTGACAAGTCATTGTTGAAAAAAATTATTTTTCGTCTTACAGATACGGAAACTGATCTAAAAGACCAGATAGGTGTTTCTTAGACTATGACATGTCACAGACAGGTCAGACTTATTTTGACTTTTTAACATGCACTTGAGAATGGCTACAAAGCCGAAACTGTGATTGTATGAAATAAATGAATGTTTAACAATCAAATACAGAAATTTCTTAAAAAAAAGAACTCGAGAAAGCCTACATTCGAGGTTTTAAGAACCCGCTTTAAATAGAGGCCTTCAATGTACTGTTTCCGTCTCTCTGTTCTCTCCTCTGCAATTAATAATGGAATTCCCTTTATACTCTCAATGTTACCAATCTTGCTTTTAATTTCAGCGAAAGTTGTTTTGAATTTACTGTATGCTGAGTCAGTCTTTCCGATAATCATTTCTCTTTCGATTTCTCCACGTTTTTCATGCAGCTATTTCGTCTTACCTTCCCTGCACTTCCTATTTGTTTCATTCCTCAGCGACTTGTATTTTTGTATTCCTGAATTTCCCTGAACATTTTTGGTCTTCCTTCTTTCATCAATCAGTTGAAATACACTCCTGGAAATTGAAATAAGAACACCGTGAATTCATTGTCCCAGGAAGGGGAAACTTTATTGACACATTCCTGGGGTCAGATACATCACATGATCACACTGACAGAACCACAGGCACATAGACACAGGCAACAGAGCATGCACAATGTCGGCACTAGTACAGTGTATATCCACCTTTCGCAGCAATGCAGGCTGCTATTCTCCCATGGACACGATTGTAGAGATGCTGTATGTAGTCCTGTGGAACGGCTTGCCATGCCATTTCCACTTGGCGCCTCAGTTGGACCAGCGTTCGTGCTGGACGTGCACACCGCCTGAGACGACGCTTCATCCAGTCCCAAACATGCTCAATGGGGGACAGATCCGGAGATCTTGCTGGCCAGGGTAGTTGACTTACACCTTCTAGAGCACGTTGGGTGGCACGGGATACATGCGGACGTGCATTGTCCTGTTGGAACAGCAAGTTCCCTTGCCGGTCTAGGAATGGTAGAACGATGGGTTCGATGAAGATTTGGATGTACCATGCACTATTCAGTGTCCCCTCGACGATCACCAGAGGTGTACGGCCAGTGTAGGAGATCGCTCCCCACACCATGATGCCGGGTGTTGGCCCTGTGTGCCTCGGTCGTATGCAGTCCTGATTGTGGCGCTCACCTGCACGGCGCCAAACACGCATACGACCATCATTGGTACCAAGGCAGAAGCGACTCTCATCGCTCAAGACGACACGTCTCCATTCGTCCCTCCATTCACGCCTGTCGCGACACCACTGGAGGCGGGCTGCACGATGTTGGGGCGTGAGCGGAAGACGGCCTAACGGTGTGCGCGACCGTAGCCCAGCTTCATGGAGACGGTTGCGAATGGTCCTCGCCGATACCCCAGGAGCAACAGTGTCCCTAATTTGCTGGGAAGTGGCGGTGCGCTCCCCTACGGCACTGCGTAGGATCCTACGGTCTTGGCGTGCATCCGTGCGTCGCTGAGGTCCGGTCCCAGGTCGACGGGCACGTGCACCTTCCGCCGACCACTGGCGACAACATCGATGTACTGTGCGGAGCTCACGCCCCACGTGTTGAGCAATTCGGCGGTACGTCCACCCGGCCTCCCGCATACGCACTATACGCCCTCGCTCAAAGTCCGTCAACTGCACATACGGTTCACGTCCACGCTGTCGCGGCATGCTACCAGTGTTAAAGACTGCGATGGAGCTCTGTATGCCACGGCAAACTGGCTGACACTGACGGCGGCGGTGCACAAATGCTGCGCAGCTAGCGCCATTCGACGGCCAACACCGAGGTTCCTGGTGTGTCCGCTGTGCCGTGCGTGTGATCATTGCTTGTACAGCCCTCTCGCAGTGTCCGGAGCAAGTATTGTGGGTCTGACACACCGGTGTCAATGTGTTCTTTTTTCCATTTCCAGGAGTGTATTTCTTCTGTTACCCATGGTTTCTACGCAGTTAGTTTCTTTGTGCCTATGTTTTTCTTTCCAACTTCTCTGATTGCCCTTTTTAGACATCTTTATCCCTCTACAACTAACTGCATACTGAGCTATTCCTTATAGCAATATCTATCGCCTCAGAGAACTTCAACCATATCTGTTCATTCCTTAGTAGTTCCGTATCCCATTTCTTGGCGAATTGATTCTTCATGACTAGTCTCTTAAACTTCAGCGTATTCTTCTTCCCTGCTAAATTGTGATCTGTGTCTATATCTACTCCTTACAGTCCAGTATCTGATTTTGGAATCTCTGTCTGACGATGATGTAATCTAACTGAAATCTTCCCGTATCTCTCGGTCTTTTCCAAGTATATCTTCTCCTGTTGTGACTCTTGAACAGAGTATTCGCTATTACTAACTGCTGTTTATGGCAAACCCAGTCTTTCTCCTCTCTCATTCCTGGTACCAAGCCCTTATTCTCCCTTAACCCTGTCTTCTACTCCACTCAACCGCATTCCAGTCCCCCATGACTATTAGATATTTATCTCCGTTTACGTACTGAATTACCTATTCAACATCCTCAAATATTTCTTCCATCTCTTCACCTTTAGACAGCGATGTCGGGATATATATCTGAACTACAGCTGTCGGTTTTCGATTCCTGTCAGTTATGATGAGAACAACTTTATCACTGAACTGTTCCCAGTAACTCACTCTCTGCCCTACCTTTCTATTCATAACGAATCCTGCTCCCGTTATACCATTCTCTGCTCCTGTTGACATTACCCTTAACTCATCTGACCAGAAATGCTTGTCTTCTTTCCATTTCACATCATTGACATCCAACATATGTAGACTGAACCTAAGCATTTTCTTTATCAGAGTCTTAGCTTCCCTATGGCGTTCACACTTCTGACATTCCGCGCCCCGACTCGTAGAACGTTATCCTTTCGTCAGTTATTCAGTCTTTTTCTCTGGATACCTCCCCTTGGCACTCTCTTCCAGAATATCTGAATGATGGACTAGTGTGTAATCTTTTGCCAACGAAGAGGTCATGTCTTTAATACAGTGGTCTCCATTTCGTTCTGCGTGCTCGTACCGTTGATCATTGCCGATTCGTCGTCCTTTAGGGGCAGTTTCCCACCCCAAAAGCAAGAGAGTTATTTCTTTATTTTATTTATTTACTTACGTATTTGCTGTCCATTTACAAATGACCCTTCTTGGTAAGTCAGGTCGTACTTTTACGATATGAAACTGTTCTTGAACATGATGTCAAACTTATTTGTTATTTCTTATTTTCAATAAGGATTAATAATATTCCAGATTTAAATCTTATAGACTTACAAGCGATTAAGAAACGAAAATCTAAAAATTAACGATTTGTGAATCGAAGATAGGATTTTACGAAGACAGAGTAACATAACTTTAAGACATAGTATAAATTCGAAAAGTTTTTTTCTAAAATAAACAAGATTCTTGCATTTAAGATGGATAAATAAATGCTAATTAACATTTATGACATGAAAAAATTTTTGGAAAATTGAAATTAAATTATAATCATATTTTTAGGAACAATAAAAACAGAAGATAGGAAAGATGATAGTGGCAGAATGTACCTGCACCAAATATGTATGACGGCGAGTGTCTTGGAATTGTCCAACGAGCCGCCCACTGCCAATCACAGCTCTTCATCTAAATCTAACATCCACTCTTAGATTTCCTGATAACTACCTTAACCTCTAACCATTGTCTTTACAATATGTTGTCAGTATGTTCTGTTTCTGCTTGGTTACAGGGTTGTTGAGATTAATGTTTTTGTAAGCTATTGTGTTGTTTATTTAGGATATTTTTTCACGTTCATTTACTGTCGTGTCGGGATCAGTATCATCATCTCATTCCATATCGGAATCAGTCCTCTTTTCCACCCATTAGACTCCTTTCTGTCTTTGCATATAGGTTCGTTGCCTGGCTGGAACATACTCTGTACAGGTCACTTTGGATATATCACTAGTGTGTGTGTTGAATATGGTCCATTGGCCTTCGTCTTTGACCATTGCGTGTAAGGTGTCTTGAATAGTATTGAGGTTTAAGTGTAGTGTGTGTCCGATGTTGGTATGTTGTCCGCAGAAGAAGATGATGTGTTCTGGAGAGTTTTCTTCCCCACATGTGCACGTTGGTATCTGCCTCACACCCACGACGTGTAAATGCGTGGAATAAGGGCCATGTCCTGTTAAGAAGGGGACCATACCGCGGCTGGGATCGGTATGGAGTTTTAGTCTCTCCCTTAAATCGGGAAGAACTGGTGCAGCCTGCAGCCCTTGTTACTTGTGTCCCACTCATATTGCCAGATGTCTACCCTCCAAATTGGAGTTTCGTATCAGTTGGTACTCCAGTGATCTTTCGAGCTGGTAGTGGCTTCCCACTCCAAGTCAGTACATAGCCGCTCTATATCTTATCGTAATGTCTATTGTGTAGATTCCGAGCACCACACGTTGTGATTCCACTGAGGTGGTTGCGAAAGTTCCCGACAGTCTATGTAAGCCGCTCCTTTGTCCTCGTCTGATGAGGGTGCGGTTTGTTGATACGCTCAACATGTGAGCCCATGGGCTGGCGGTGAATCTAAGTACCGACTCGAAGAGAGCGCATGGCATGTCCGTGTAACTGACAAGGGGGGTTTAAATTGTTCTGAATTTAGTCTTGCCAGTTTGTGTAGTACTTTTTCTCCTTTGTTTGAGACATTGCGCATGTGTTGACAGAAATTTGGCTTTTCGTCTGTGTGCACCCCAAAATAGCTTGGGGTGATTGCTCGATCAATGTTTGTGTCCCCTATTTTAACACTAGGTTTTCTCTGGAGAGACCCTCTCAGTAAAGTGTATGTTGTTTCGTTATCTTAAGTTTGTTGTTGTGACGCCATTGTGTTATTGTTTTGAATGTTCCATTTGCTTTTTTCTTCTATCAGGGACCTATTGTTAGCAGGCAGTACTACCAAAAGGTCGTCGGCGAACGCAACAAATCCATCTGCCGTTAGTGTTCCCCCCAGTAGCTGCAGGAGAGGTCCAACAGTGATGCCCTAAAAGATGACGCCACAGATCGACCCTTGCGGGCAGTATTTTGTAATTAATTTGATTACTTTTCGGCCATCCATCTGCCATTCGACCACTTAGTCCTTACAGTAGTCTGTTAGACAATTGTATAGCGTTTTGGGTAGATCCAGTTGTCGGAGTCTCTTTAACATTGTGGGCCACCAGAAATTATCAAAGGCACCCGCAATGTTGATCATAAATGCTGTTGCACTACTTAGTTCTGGTGTCGCTGGCAATTTGTAAAGCTTGGTTGGTGGCATGATCAATCATCTTTCTCTCTCTGAAGCCGAAATGGTGTTGCCTTAGGCCATGGAGAGCTCTGTTCGCCTGTAAGCGCTTGCACTGGACCTTTTACAGGACCTTGGCAAGTGTATTTATAAGACATATAGGTCCATATGACCTGAGATCTGATGGGATCCCTGTCAGCTACCTTCTTTATTACGACTGGCTTGGACACCTTCCGAACTATAGGCACCTGACCCGTCCGTAGAGCGTCGTTTAGCAGAGTTGCATGTGGTTTTAATTCTTCTGAAGTAACTCCACCTGGTCCAGGGGCTTTATTGTTTTTGAGCTTTCAGATCGGTATCGCCACCTCTCCTTGCGCAAAAGGTCGGGTGACTCTGGCTGTGTTGTATGATGCGTTCAGTTCCTCCCGTTTGCATTTTGATGTGTGTGTAAGTGATGACGATGTCATCAGGTAGGAGATTGCGCAGCAGGAATTGTGCTGTTTGTCTCCATCCCTTTTTGATTGCGCCATCATGCTGTCTTAGCGTTCCCGGAACTAGTGAGCTCTTTATGTTTTCAGTAGTTACTTTATATGGTTGACCCTATACGTGTATTTGAGACGTCACATGCCTGTCCCAGTGTCGTTTACGTGTTTTGAAAAAATGGCTCTGAGCACTATGGGACTTAACATCTGAGGTCGTCAGTCCCCTAGAACTTAGAACTACTTAAACCTAACTAACCGAAGGACATCACACACATCCATGCCCGATGCAGGATTCGAATCTGCGACCGTAGAGGTCGCGAGGTTCCTACTGAAGCGCTTAGTACCGCTCGATCTTTACGTGTTTTGAACAATCCGTTTTTGTGCTGGTCTTTTACGAGCTTTTATGCTTCCAGCCTTCTTTGTCATCTCTGTCTGCTATTGACCTTTGGTATAGTCGTCTCGCTCTTCAGGATTTTTTTTAGTCTAGTCAGTTTATTTGTCCATGGTTTTTGTGGACGTTTTGTGTTCTGTGTTTATGGTATGGATATATTTCTTCCTTTTGTGATGAGATCTGTAGGCATGTGTGCCTTGAAGTCAATGTTCCCGTCGATGGTTTCAACCCTTCCGTCTTGTACTATTTCTCCTAGTCACTCAAATATTCCTAAGGGACCAAACTGCTGAGGTCATCGGTCCCTAGACTTACACACTACTTGAACTAACTTATGCTAAGAACAACACACACATCCATGTCCGAGGGAGGACTCGAACCTTCGGCGGGAGGCGCCGCGCAATCCGTAAAATCCGTGACATGGCTCCTGAAACCACTCGGCCATGCCGCGCGTTATTCTCTCCCAGTCGGCTTTATGGAGTAAGTGTCGGGTGTGTACCGTGTTGGTTGTTTTGTTTTGTCTTGTTAGGCTGAAAGTGGCCGCGTTGTGGTGACTGAGAGTAATGTGGTCTTGTAGTTTCCAGTCTGTAATGCGTTTTCTGGCAGCATTATTTACGGGTGTGATGTCTATATTACTTTTCGTTCCCTTCTACGTGAATTACGTGTAGTCGCGTTTCCTGTATAACTCGTTTATTATGCGCCCTCTGTTGCGTCGGAGTTCCACAGGGTGGAACTGGCGTTTATGTCCGAGCATATCAGAACCTTCTTACCTTGTGCGTATTCGGCTATTAACTGTACATAATTTGCATAGGGTAATATGGAATGACTGTATTGGGCAAACAGTGAAGCAATTATCCATATACGTCCTTGGTATCCATTACATAATTCGTTTATTTCGACAATATTTATATGTTTAATTAATACGGAAACTGCTGCCTGGCTGTCCTGACTATTGGTTATGATATCACATTTGTCAGAAAGCAAATCAGTTTTGCTTGGTTAGCGTATGGGTGTTGTAGACACAATGTATCTATGTTTAGGTCTTCAGCTATTTTGGAGAGTTCAGCACTAACTTTCACCTTATTGCATTCAGATGAAGAATGTTCATCAGTGATGCTGCGGGTGTTTAACGTGTACGCAGCATTTGCTACCAGTCTGAGCATAGTCTGAGTACGTCCGTCCGTGTATCCCGATATGGTGGGCATAAATCTTATCTATATCAAATGGTTCTTCTCTTTGCATACACACTTGCATCATTAAGACTAACAGCTGGTCGGGGTCCGCTGGTGTGCTTTCCATCTTAATGGGGATTCTGTCTGTTTGCCCCGTAGTTGGGAAACAGACAGTGAGCCCTTGAATACAGCTGCCTAAGCAGCACTATTTGAGCTGTCTGTAAAATTTCCTTTCTTTCTAATCTACTTAGCTTAATATTAAGTCCTAAGTCACTAAAATTAAAGATACTATATATGAAGATAGTAACTGTTCTCGAAAGAACAGATACCATTGATGTTCGTGCAGCTTTTCAAGAATAAATGATAACTATGTGAAACCCTCAACTGCGACAGGTGCTGTTGATATACATCGATGGGGACAGCTGAAAATGTGTGCCTAGACCGGAACTCGAACCCGGGATCTCCTGCTCACATGGCAGACGCTCCATACACCTTTTTTTTTTTTTTTTAAAAAACTGTTCATTGTTGATCGTTGTGTTTTTCCGTTGCGGACGTCACAAGACATCCGTTTAATTTGTTTTGTTGATCCTTCCACTCAGATTTTTTTTTATTGCGGAGGCCAACCAGCTCTCTGACCGAACACGCTGAGCTAGCGTGCCGGCATCCATCTTAGCCACCGAGGACACAGATGAATAGCGCGTCTGCCGGGACGTATCCCTTGCACGCTTCCCGTGAGACCCACATCCGCAACTGTCCACAATCACATGTGATGTTCCTAATAGATATTTGCCCATCCACTCATTACTCGGGCCCTCTAGGCAGGAGATCCCGGGTTCGAGTCCCGGTCGGGGCACACATTTCCAGCTGTCTCAATGAGGTATATCAATAAGACCTGTCGGCAGCTGAGGGTTTCAATCATAATTAAAGATACTGTAGGCTGCGATGGGCGCTGCTTTTGTGGTACTAGATGCCAAAGGGCTTGTGCCGGGTGAGAGAGTCTCTGGGACAGAGGAGGTTGTTTCTGCAATGGTGCCGTTGGTGATGGGTGCGATGGACCTACAAGCGACAGTGTGGGGCGTAGATGTGGCGTCGGGTGGTGTGCTGAGGTCGGCGTCTTGTGGTGTGTGCTGTGTATCTTGGTGTTGCATTACCTTCACTACGTCACACGCATTAATCACCACTTTTGTCACACGCAAAGAAAAATTGTGGCGTCTGTATAAGACTCTATTTGTGTAGTTTTACTGGAGACACGACACCAGCTGTTACGCTGGGAGTGGGTTCTTCTGATTCGGTTTGTTATTGTAAGATCGAGAATTCAAAGTCGTTGCTTTGTTCTTAGGTGGCATTGTTGGATTGCACACTGACAGACTGTTTTGCGAAGAGAGTGCCATGAAACTCTACAAACTTGCCATGAACCTCTGCAAGCTCCTCCACCAGCTCTGGCAAGACCGTTGGCTGATGAGGGTGGCTACTTATGCCGGAAGTCTTCGGCCGCCAATGATGATCACTTTTATTCACATTTTAAGCCGTGGCGTAGTTCGAACCCAGGACTGAGGACTTTTCATTGCTCATCAAACACGCTGCCCCTAGACCATGGGTGCTAAACCAATCAGAACTCTGTATACGGCTATTGTTCCCTCCTGCAACCGTTTGCGACTCGCAGTTGAAAGCTGTAAAAAATGCTGCCAGGTGTCACGATTTGACTAGATTGTAGGAGTATCTTGCCAGTAAATTATAAACGCCTCAAAACTTCATACATGATGCAGCACTTGTTTCATGCATCTCATTGTTTATGACGTCATATCTCTTGAACTAGGTGTCGTACAATGATCTATGTAAGACATACGTTTACCAAGTTGTGTAGAAATCGTTCCAGGAATGGAAACTCACAGCAATAGAACGTACTAGCGTGACTTCAAACACTTTGTTGCAGGAAATGTTCAAAATGTCCTCCGTTAGCGAAGATACATGTATCCACCCTCCGTCGCATGGAATCCCTGATGCGCTGATGCAGCCCTGGAGAATGGAGTACTGTATCACAGCCATCCAAAATACGAGCACGAAGAGTCTCTACATTTGGTACCGGGGTTGCGTAGACAAGAGCTTTCAAATGCCCCCATAAATGAAAGCCAAGAGGGTTGAGATCAGGAGAGCGTGGAGCATCTGCCAACTCCGCATTTGTAAACATTTGCACTGACTGCAAAACCACGTTCGTGATGACCACTAACCTATTGATGCTACGTAATGATGTTCTTGATGCTAGTACTGTAGAGCAATGAGTCGCATGTCAACACAAGCACCGAAGTCAACATTACCTTCCTTCAATTGGGCCAACTGGCGGTGAATCGAGGAAGTACAGTACATACTGGCGAAACTAAAATGAGGTCGAACATGGAAATTAAGCGTTTCCGATACATGTCCACATAACATCTTTTCTTTATTTGTGTGTGAGGAATGTTTCCTGAAAGTTTGGCCGTACCTTTTTGTAACACCCTATACAGGGTGATTCAAAAATGCATGTAAATATTTTAAGGGTGTATTTGTGAGGTAAATATAATACAAAAATGTTCTATACAATTTTTGCTATACTTGGCTTATTACAGAGTTATGAACAAAACATGATAATACATTCAATACAACGTAAAGTATTTACTTCCCAGAGTTCACAGTTTAATTACAGTGTATTTGGACTAAAAACGCAAACTGGTAAATAAACGTGACGTAACAAACTGAAACAATTCCTCGCGAATACTGTATTACTTTAGTTCCTGTTGATTGAACTAAATCAATGCAAAATAACTAAGGAAAATACGTGGAGAATTTACAGACTCTACTGTACTGTATTTGCACAAATCTTAATGCAATGCATGTTCAAAATGCTGTCCCTGAACTTGCAGACAGATCCGTGCTCGTCGCCGCAATGATCTCTGCACATTACACAGTCCGTTCAACTCTCCACGAATAATTTCACAACCACCTTCAATTCTTTGTTGTAGCACTTCTCTGTTCGGTACTGCAGAAGAATACACCAATGTCTTTAGTCGGCCCCATAAATAAAAGTCTAAAGGGTTCAGGTCAGGTGATCTGGCTGGCCAAGCAATTGGTCCTCCGCGACCTATCCATCGATGTGGATACGCATCATTGAGGTACGCCCTTACGTTGCGGCTGTAATGGGCAGGAGCACCATCGTGCATAAACCACAAGGTGGCTCGTGTTGCAAGAGGGACATCCTGTAACAATCCAGGCAATTCCCCCTCCAAAAATTCGCGGTAAGCGTGCCCAGTCAGCCTTGGAGGTAGAACATGAGGTCCGAGTAAGTCATTCCCCACAATACCACACCAAATGTTTATGGAGAATTGATGTTGATATCCACGCACAATTCTCGCGCCAGGATTCTCGACAGCCCACTGGTGCATATTATGCGAATTGATTACACCCGCACGAGTAAACATGGCCTCATCTGTGAATAATATCCGCCGAATGAACATTGGATCATTCAAATGACGCTCTTGTAACCACTGGCAGAATTGCTGACGGCGAGGATAGTCTGCAGGTGTCAATTCGTGCACTTTGTGCAGGTGAAATGGATGCAACTGTTGTCTCCGAAGCAGCCGCCATACAGTAGATTGTGGAAGTCGTACATCTGCACTAATTTGTCTCGTACTGATGGCTGGATCTTGGTCTACCAGGTCCAAAACATGTTCCTCGACGTTCACTGCATGCTCAAGTGGTCGACCTGAATGTGGCCCAGGACGAATGCCATACTCTCGCATACGTCTGTCCACAGATACAAACGTCTGATGACTTGGTAACCGTCGTCTTGGAAACAGCTCACTGTACCTTCGTCTTGCTGCAAGTGCGTTTCCATCTGCTGCACCATACACAAGGTGCATATTAGCATACTCACTGTTTGAGTACATCATGTGCACGAAACCTGTAGCCTTCCGACGATGAATGAACGACAGGAAGTACGTTTCCGTTACCAACAACATCAGCGCCATCTTCTGTACAGTAGGAGTAAACAGCAATTGCAAACACAAACAAACACTATTCATGCAGTTTCGAATCAACTGTTGGGAGATACGTATGTGCATTACGTACCAGAATATGGCATCCTGCTGCTTGCACTGACGTCGTTTTGATACGGACATGACTTTCGTATTTTAACGATAACTCTGGAATTAAACGTTTATGGAAAAACATTTATAGAACATTTTTGTCTTATATTTACCTCACAAATACACCCTTAAAATATTTACATGCATTTCTGAATCACCCTATATATATATATATATATATATATATATATATATATATATATATATATGCGTTTTTATAACATGGATGAATTTAACCATTTTGTACCTGATATGTATGTCAGACAATCATTTGAAAATCGCTGTACGACCGACACGGCGCAGTAATAAATCTGGGAGTTCCTGGTAGAGAGCACACAAAAGTTGGCCCTTATTTCTGCAGACGGCACAGTAGGGGAGCGACACCAGCAATGGTGGGAACGACCTCTGAATAATAGGACAGGTTCAGTTCGGCATCTGAAGCCTATGCATCTATCTCGTGTGACTTGAAAGCTACTGATCCGACGCCAAACAATGATATGAGCTGATTATGTCAGTACGACGAAGTAACAAGATCTTGGAACGACTCAAGTCGAAAATAAACCATTATTCAATTTACCCAGTTGCTTTGCACACAATAACAGAATAAATGGATCACAAAAAGAGAAGCAGAGCAACGACTTGTTATAAGGGAAACCAGAATGTTGGATGTACATCTGAGCTGACACTTCACGATCATGTGGCCTGTGATATAATCCACAGTTGGTACATAATGACACCATTGAGAAGGCTAGGGAGAGCTGTTTGCGATGGTGCGGACACATACATCGAGTGGATCAAGTAACTGTAGCAAAACACAAATTTTGGTTGAAAGTCAATGATAAGAGACCTATTGGGAGTCCAAACCAACGTTGGCTAGATGTCCTCCGTAGGGTCCTCCATCCCGACCAACCACAAAATTGCGTCAGGGGGGACCGAGCTAAAACGGCGAACCCGCCTACATTTCGGGACAATTGATGATGGAGAGTAAGATTTCAACGGAAAAGACAAGACTGATGATATGTAAATGTTCTCAACAGAGATGCAGTCACCGTGAGGGAGGTGTAAAGCAGATTTCATTCTTCATATCATAGTCAGAAGAAAACTGCAATGAATAATGGCATGATAGAGCTAACTGCCTTCTAAATAATTATATTTACTGTTAGCGTTCAGTTGGTTTTAGTTGCTTATAACACTATAATTTCTAAGTTGCATGTGGGTGCAAAGAAATCCGTTTTATACTGTACCATCGCCGGCGATTCGCCCTGATATCCGTGTGCTTTAGCATGCCGCTTTCGGGATTCTGGGAGACGTCCAAGTCCTGGATCGTACTTGGCCGGCTCGCTAACGTCAAAATCTAGCGTGACAACCAGCTGGAATGTGATTTTTAGGTGGTTTCCTACATCCGATTATGTGTGTGAGGTCTGTTCAAAAAATCCCTGAAATTTCTCTACAAAATTTTTCTACAGTGACCTTTCACTTATTTTGTAATGTCTTCTTCGAACTACTCTCCTCCACAATTGATACACAGCTCCCAACACCATTTCCACTTCCGGCAGCAGTCTTGGTACGCCTCTTGATCGACTATCGCTGCAAATCTTCGTCCATTCAACGGGGTTTTCAACTCTGGAAATAAGAAAAGAGGCCGCAGAGGTCTGGAGAGTATGGAGGATGAGTGGCAACAGAGGGATTTCCTTTCTTGTGCAACAGTCACGCACCAGCAACGATGAATGTGCGAGTGCGTTATCGTAATGAAAGAGCCATGAATTGTCTCACCATATTTCAGGCCGTTTCCTTCTTACATTTTCTTGCAGGCGTCGCAAAACTTACCGATGATACCATCGATTAACTTTGTCCCTGTGGCACGAATTCATGATTAATTAATTCTACAAAGAAAACCATCAGCTTGGCTTTGACATTTGACGCGACCTGACGAGCTTTTTTTGGTCTTTCCCGGCTCATTGTTACGGATGAACCTTGGTTTGAACTTTATAATCGTAGGCTCACGTCTCATCATCCGTTATGATTTTCTTAAGGAACATCTCTTTCTCATTTGCGAAATTCATAAGCTCTTCATTCGAAGGTCACTCAAAAAGAAATGCACACTATTTTTGTAAAAATACAGTTTTAATTCTGCATGTGTCAAAGTTTTGCAGTGTCTAGATACATCCTTCCCGCTTCTTTTCAAACTTAGTTCAACGTGTGCCCGTGAGTGGCGCCGTCACAGCATGTCTTCAAGATGGCTGCTA
Organism: Schistocerca gregaria; assembly: GCF_023897955.1. Taxonomy (NCBI): domain Eukaryota; kingdom Metazoa; phylum Arthropoda; class Insecta; order Orthoptera; family Acrididae; genus Schistocerca; species Schistocerca gregaria. The sequence continues at coordinate 370,627,808 of NC_064922.1, forward strand.
CACTTGACGTTCGTCAGAAGCAACGTGCTGTCATAGAATTCCTGTGCTGTGAGAACGAGACAGTGGGAAACATCCAAAAGAGGTTGAAAAGGTATATGCTGATGCTGCTGTCGATTGTAGTACAGTTAGTTGGTGGGCAAGCAGGTTACTTGATGAAAGCAGACAATGTGCAGGGAGTTAACGAATTGTCACGCTACGTTGGGATAGGGGAAGGAAGTATTTGCAGAATACTGAAAGTATTGGCGTTAAAATAGGTTTGTACCAGGTGGGTTCCCAGGATGTTGACCGTGGCTCACAAAGAAACAAGAAAAACAGTATGCAGCGAACTTCTGGGACAGTACAAGAATGGTGGAGATGAATTTCTTGGAAGAATTGTGACAGAGACGAAGAGGCAATAAATGACGTGGCATCATGCAAATTCACCCAAGGGAAAAAAAATTCAAAACCACACCTTCTGCTGGAAAAGTTATGGCTACAGTGTTTTTCGATTCCGAAGGACTCTTGCTTGTGGACATCATGCCAAGTGGAACCACCATAAATTCTGATGCATATGTGACAACACTGAAGAAACTTCAAGCTCGACTGAGTCGTGTTCAACCACATCATCAAAAGCAGTCGACAATGCACGGTGACATGTCAGTCAAAAAACTGTGGAAGCGATCGCAAAACTCGGATGGACAACACTGAAACACCCACCTTAAAGTCCTGACCTGGCTCCATGTGACTATCATCTCTTGGGGAAACTGAAAGACTCTTTTCGTGGATGATGATGATGACTCCCTTGTGCACGTTGCCAAACAGTGACTCCGACAGGTTGGTCCAGAATTTTACCGTGCTGGTATACAGGCGCTGGTTCCAAGATGGCGTAAGGCAGTTGAGAGGGATGAAAATTATGCGGAGAAATGAAAATATTGTTCCTAAAGGATGTATCTACACACTGTAAAACTTTCAAACATGTAGAATAAAAGATGGATTAAAAAAAATAGTGTACATTTCTTCTGGAGTGACCTTCTTAGATTGCGAAGCGAAGGTATTTCTGGTCTTGACTCATGAACCGTGGGACGAACTTGCCGGCAGCACGATGCATTCCAGGATGCTGTGTTATGATTTCGTGAATGATCCAACGTGCTATTACATTCTTCTCAAATCTTTCGGACACTCAGTTTTCGATTCGCACACACAATTTCGTTGACGTTCCTGAAATAACTGTAGTCGGAAGACGTCGAAGAGCGTCCTGAACGAGGGCTAACTTCAACTTTCGTCGGGGAATTTTTAAACGGTGTGAACCATTCGTAACACCGAATACGGCTTAAGCACTCATCACCGTAGGCTTCCTGCATCATTTGGTTTGTATCTGTAAAGATTTTCTTGACTTTAACGCAAAATTTAACGCAGACACGTTGCTGCTTTAGCTTTTCCATCTCGAAATTCGCAGACTGTACGACACAACGTTCTACTTAGTACACCAGTGAAGATTAACTAGTAGACATATAACGATGAAACTTCCGGTAGTTACACATCAAATAAAGGCGTGTGCAGGGATGCCAACCGCATTTCGCTTCAGCACGCCATTGGCGCGAAATTACGAATGTACAGACCTCGTATAACAGGCTAGTCCTGTCTCGGTTACACGACTCGGGAACATTTCGGCAATGTTCTCATACTTTCACATAAGATACACGAATTTCATTCCAGGAGGCAGAGACGGAAGGGGGGGGGGGGGGAGGGGTACTGGGCGATGAGATGGTGGCAGAAAGGGCTTCTGGAGAACCTTTACCACTAATACTGCCAGTTCAGCGTAACATGCCGACCCCGTGAAGATACTGCTAAATAAAATAAGATGGCACCATCGCCAGAATACAGAGCAATGTATAAACAAATAATTACAGTTGCATGACACAAGGTGCCGTGCCGTGAAGTGAAACACAAACGAAGCCATCAACACAGAAGTCTTAGTAGCATGCAGGACGTAAATGACCAAACAAGTTATTACTGAAGCTGACTTAAGACACAAAACAGTTTAAAAGCCACACACAAGTAGAATAACGGAGCAAAGATCTCACACAGTATACTTGTTTGCAGCGCAAGGTAAAGCAAAACATAACTACTTGGAACATTGTGTAGCAACACAGTCTTTTGTGTGTGTAAAAACATCAGTTTATTAAGCTGTTTGGTACATGCTTTAGTGGAGCAGATACAGGCGGACAAGGTACAAATTAAGGCTGATCTGGCAACAATGGTTTAACATTTTCTATCTCTCTGGATCGTGTAGTCCACCTCCATCTTAACCAAATCTGATACACCTCGGTACATTACTTCTGGTATACTTTACATTAAACTGTTTAGTCTTAATTTGAAATTACAAGTTCTGCGAACTTAGATACTTCGGAATCATCAAACTATGAGATTCACTTGTTTACGTGGTATTATTATTATTATTATTATTATTATTATTATTACTATGCACTGAATAGTATTAATTTCACTACGTTGCAGGTTCGCTCTCACTTGAGAAAAAATAACTGTTGAAATATAGATGTATTCGTTAATAATTCTGATTTCAGGTAAATTATAATCATTACTTACGCTCGTTATTAAGAAAACCAAGGATAATGTTTAAACTGTGCCCGTTTAGGAGAGTAAGGTCGGTCTTCCGTTCAAGTAGTTAAGCACGAAAATTAATATTTATTTCTCACTGTGAAATATCAACTGAATAATGTCGCGCGTATTTAACATTATTTCTTTGGTCCGAAAAAGCCGTTTAGAGTAATTTCTTTACTTCAACACGTAAATATGTCTTCTGTTATATACAGACTGTTTCACATCTTCGCAACAAACGTCATGGGAAACAACTTTTTTTCCAAGTCAAATTGTTCGCTGACACTTCCTCGCGACGCCTGGCGTCATTTAGTATTCACTGGCCTTAGGACGACGAGATTTCACCGAACTAGCAGGATCTACTAACCAGAGCGCAGCGTACTATCTACCATCGTGCACTGACATAGTGGTTTCCAACAAGCAAACCATGGGAATGAGTGTCTCTAAGCGGGATAAAGAAACGAATCAGGAAATTCAAATTTATTCGGCATACCAACTGTCACACGGAGCAGATGACTGGATGATAGACAACACACATTGCATACGAACGCCGCCGAGTGCTTATGTCCAGGCGTCTCTCAGGGGCATAACCAGTCTTAGAATATACCTAGTGTGTGCGGGAAGCTTCTGTGAACACTTTGTCTCTAACCATAGTTGTTCACCCCTAGACGTTTGCTGCAAAGTCTTTGAAACGACATGTATTCCAAGTCCTTGTAAATGCATACGGCCAAAGAGAGAATTTAGTGCCGGCCGGAGTGGCCGTGCGGTTCTAGGCGCTACAGTCTGGAACCGCGCGACCGCTACGGTCGCAGGTTCGAATCCTGCCTCGGGCATGAACGTGTGTGATGTACTTAGGTTAGTTAGGTTCAAGTAGTTCTAAGTTCTAGGGGACTTATGACTTCAGACGTTGAGTCCCATAGTGCTCAGAGCCATTTGAACCATTCTGAAAATTTATTTTTCTTTTCGTGTATAAAAAGGACCATGTTTTCTGTCCTCAAATAAGAACGTTCACACTGTTTTATTTTTTCAATGATCTTCAGAAATCGAGTTAATCAACTCTCGTTAACCAAAACAGTCACAAATTGCGCAATCCATCGCTCGTAACTTTAATTACAGTACACACAATGGAGGGGAGAATTTTCAGAACATTTTGGAAGTAAAGGAGAAATGAGACAAGGTCATAGACCCTCTCCACTGATTTTCAACTGCATTTTAGAAAAAGTAATTCAGATCTAATAATTGATCAACCAATCAAATTAGGAACAACCAACGTTAGGATAGACTCCTTAGCTTTTGCAGACGATCTCGTAATTCTGTGTCAGGACATTCAGACAGCACAAAAACAAATAGAAATTCTGGAAGAAACATTAGAGAGAGTGTGGGTTACACATGTCGTTTGAAAAAACACAATACATGTCCAGCAACAACCTGGCAAACAAATTCTGAAAACTAAATGTAGGAAAATTCATTCAGGGAACTTGCTTGGAAAAGACTGCTTACGAAATAAGTAGTCAGATTAGATTAGAGATTATATTAGATTAATACTTGTTCCATAGATCATGAATACGACACTTCGTAATGATGTGGAACGTGTCAGGTTAATAAAAGATGTCTGTACAAGAAATTACATTACACAAAATATTGCATGACACTAATGATTAAGTTTTTTTTAGTTTATATCTAAAAATTCAGCCAATGAGTAGAAGGAGTTGTCATCTAGAAATTCTTTTAATTTATTTTTAAATGTTAGTTGGCTATCTGTCAGGCTTTTGATGCTGTTTGGTAGGTGCCCAAAGACTTTTGTGGCAGCATAATTTACCCCTTTCTGTGCCAAAGTCAGATTTAACCCTGCATAGTGAAGATCATCCTTTCTCCTGGTGTTATAGGTATGCACACTGCTATTACTTTTGAATTGGGTTGGATTATTATCAACAAATTTCATAAGGGAATATATATACTGTGAGATTACACACCTAAAAATTTTGAAAATTCTACCTTAGCTACAGACTTCTGTTCAAATTCTATATTTATTACTGGAGTTGTGCCATTTACTGTACGGAACTGTATAAACTGTGTTTTATCAAAATTTAAAGAGAGTCCGTTTGCTGAGAACCACTTAATAATTTTGTGAAAAACATCATTTACAATTACATCACTTAGTTCTTGGTTTTTGGATGTTATTACTATACTTGTATCATCAGCAAAAAGAACTAACTTTGCATCTTCATCAATGTGGAATGGTAAGTCATTAATGTGTATCAAGAACAGTAAAGGACCTAAGACCGAACCCTGTGGGACCCCGTGCTTGATAGCACCCCAGTTTGAGGAATCAGCTGTTGTTTTAACATTACACGAACCACTTATTTCAACTTTCTGCATTCTTCCAGTTAAGTATGAATTAAACCATTTGTGCACTGCCCCACTCAAACCATAATGATTTAGCTTATCTAAAAGAATTCCATGATTTACACAATCAAAGGCCTTTGAGAGATCACAAAAAATACCAATGGGTGATGTCCGGTTATTCAGAGCATTTACTATTTGATCAGAGAAAGCATATATAGCATTTTCTGTTGAAAAGCCTTTCTGAAAACCAAACTGACATTTTGTTAGTACTTTATTTTTACAAATATGGGAGGCTACTCTTGAATACATTACTTTCTCAAAAATTTTTGATAGAGCTGTCAGAAGAGAGATTGGGCGGTAGTTGTTGACATCCAACGTATCCCCCTTTTTATGCAATGGTTTTACAATGGCATATTTCAGTCTATCAGGGAAAACACCCTGCTCCAAAGAGCTATTACATACGTGGCTGAGAATCCTACTTATCTGTGGGGAACAAGCTTTAAGTACTTTGCTGGAAATGCCATCAATTCCATAAGAGCTTTTACTTTTCAGTGAGTTTATTATTTTACTGATTTCAGAGGGAGAGGTTGGTGGAATTACAGTTGTTTCAAACTGCGCAGGTATGGCCTCTTCTATTAATAGCCTTGCCTCTTCTAGTGAAGATCTAGATCCTATTTTCACCACAACATTTAAAAAATGATTATTCAAAATATTTTCAATTTCTGATTGTTTGTTAGTGCACTTATCATTCAGTTTTATTGCACTAAAGACTTCCTGTGCTCTTGGTTGCCCTGTTTCCCTTTCAATAATATTCCAAATTGCTTTAATTTTATTATCAGAGTTACTGATCTCAGACATGATACACATGCTTCTGGACTTTTTAATAACTTTTCTTAGTACTGCACAATATAATATTGAACAATTTCGGGGTCAGTACTCCCTCTTGCTGTTAGATACAGTTCTCTTTTACGGTTGCAAGATATTCTTATTCCTTTAGTTAGCCAAGGTTTTTTATATGTTTTCTTGGAATTATGTTTAACTATTTTCTTGGGAAAACAATTTTCAAATACCCTTAAAAATGTATTGTGAAATAAGTTATATTTCAAGTTTGCATCGGGTTCCTTATACACTTCATCCCAGTCTAGCTGCTGTAGGCTTTCCCTAAAGTTTGCAATATTTATATTGTTAATTGAACACACTGCTTTGAAAGTCTGATTTATTATACTGCATGGAGCTATGTCATGTACTGTAACAAGCTGTGCACTATGATCTGAAAGACCATTCTCAACAGGATAAGCATTTATGTCCTTAAACTTATCTTGGTCTATAAAAAAGTTATCTATCAATGTACTGCTGTTCTTTGTTATCCGAGTAGGAAAATCAATAACGGAGGTCAAATTGAAAGAACTGAGTAATACTAAAAGGACATTCTTCCTATTACACTCTTTCAGGGAATCAACATTGAAATCCCCACAAATGATAATTTGCTTCCCCCTGTCTGACAGATAGCACAACAAAGCATCCAAGTTTTCTAGAAATAGCTGGAAATTCCCTGAGGGGGACCTATACACTGTTACAATTATGAAAGTGCCATCATTTAGTTTAAGTTCAGTGGCACATGCTTCCATATGTTGCTCTACACAAAATTTTTTAGTTTCTAAATTTTTTTCACTGTGGGAGCTTTTGACATATATGGCAACTCCTCCTCTCATCATATTATCTCTACTTACATGTGCAGCTAATTTGTACCCATTGATGCTAACCTTTTGCATATCAGTGACAATGTGATGCTCAGACAGGCATAGTATATCTATTACATTCTTGGTTTCTATATCTTCTAAACAAAGCAGAAGCTCATCAATTTTATTCTTCAATCCCCCAATATTTTGATGAAATATACTAACAGTATTTTTCACTTTACTTTTGTGAGTATCTTGAACTTTTTTAACATCTTTAGTACTTTTATTCTTCAATCCCACAATATTTTGATGAAATATACTAACATTATTTTTCACTTTACTTTTGTGAGTATCTTGAACTCTTTTAACATCTTTAGTACTTGCCTGGCTGAGTTTCCCACTGGACACTGATCTTACACTAAAAAAGAGTTTCCACCATGAGATGTAGTTCCTCCGCCCTTTAAATTTCCTGCTATCAGCCCAGCCAGTTTACCCTTCCCTTTCCTGTTGAGGTGTAGGCCATGTCTAGTATAGTCCCACCTACAGAGTGAATCAACAGGAACCACACCAATGTGTGACCCTGCACCAGATCCAAGTAGCCGTTCCAACTCCAAATTAACTCTCCTGACAGAAGAGGTCAAATGAGGTCGGTCGTGGCGCTCCAGAACCGACACAAACCCAACACTGGTATGATTCGATGCCGATGCAATCTTTGCCAGGTCACACTTTATGCTGCACCCCGGATCTCTGTCAATACTGTTGCCCGGCCCACCCACAATAACCACGGTGTCTTCCTTAGTAAAACCTTTACATAGTGAACCTAAATCCTCTGTAACCTGCCCAAGTTCAGCACTAGGTTTGAAAAAACTTGTGACCTGGTAATCCAACCCTAATTCATCCTGCAGAAGTTGGCCCACACCCCTAGCATGCGAACTACCTAGCAACAAGACTTTCTTTCTCTTTGCAGACTTCCCTACATTCTTAATCAATTTGCTGCTGAAAGCTTGTTGAGCCCTGTCTACATCTACTTCTGTGAGAGGCTCATCAGTTTCTGACTGAGGCAACAGGTCAAACCTATTTTGTACATTAATAACAAAGCTGTCAGAAGAATTTCTTGGCCTGTTCCTCATGCCTGTTGCCACTTCCCACCCCTGTTTACCCTTCTCCCCCCTTAACCTGCCCAGTTCTCGCCTAGCCTCATCTAACTCAGCCTGAAGGGCAGCAATTTTCCCCTCCTGTTCCACAATCTTCCTATCTCTACTGCATAGCCTACAGAACCACTGATGAGTCTCGCTCATTTTCCCAATTCCCACGCCACTACAGTCGCCCCAATGAAAAAAGTTACTACATCCATCACACCAGACCCCGGAGCTAACGATCCTACGGCACGTCAGGCACTTTACACTCATGGTACAAATCGATTTTAGTGACAGAAAGACAATTAAGTTACCGGAAAACAATGAAAATACGTGTACGAAAAATTAGGCCTACTCGCGACTACGTAAACAGTGGTTCAGAAGTTTTTTACTGGAAATTACTTAAGAGATGACGATACTCTACAGATATAAAGGGGCAGCAAACGTATTTAGCACACTAAACTATCAGTAAATGCACTTAAGATTGCGGTATGAAGTTTAATCTGGAAACTCAAAAGTTCGGCCTGGCCGCGATATGTAAACAAAACGAACTTTACGTGATTACTGTGAAAATACGCGAGTAAGACAAAAACCTTTAATGGTACGCTTTCAGAGCTCTATAATTAACGTAATAAATTAGTTTAAAGTGTTAAAAACAGTTTATTACTACTTAAATTACTTATCTTGTACGAGAGCTGTGACTCAGACGTCCGTGTAGCAGGCGCAGGGCTACCAACCTCTACCGAAAAAGTTTTTTGAAAAACCTACAAAGAGCCAGATGATAAAAATCTGTTACAATTTTCTTCAAAAAAAGAAGATGCATTTACTTCTGTAGGGTTTTCTAACTGGAAAAAAGGCTTTGGAAAATTCTGTCTTCATGAAAATACATTTATGCATAAAGAAGGTATTCTGAAACTAAACTCTATCACTAACCGAAGTGTGGCCTCCCAATTGAATGAACAGTTAGATAGTGAAAAAATATAAACAGCTTTCAGGCTTACAAGAGACATATAAAACAAAAATTGCATCTCAAACTACAGCAAACTGAAGCACTATAACAGAATCATCAAACCGTAATGTGGTTATGGGGCTGAGGCATTTTAAACAGAAAAGAAACTGAATTAATACGAAAGAGAGAACGAAGAGCAATCAGGAAAAGTTTAGGTCCAAATTATACTAAAGAAGGAAGGTACAGACTAAACAAAAAATTGAAAAGTATACCAACATGTTTGCGATGTGAAAAAATGCAGGCTAAAATTAAAGAATGGTGCCAAACAGAGTAACCAGACAGGCTGTGTAATTTTATGAAGCTCGCAGTAAAGCAAAATTTGAGACAATAACATGAATCGGCGCAGTAAAAAAGACATAAAAGATGCTGGAATAACAGAAGCTGATATACAATATAAGTGTATATGTAAGCAGAAAAATCACGATATGTCAGTTGGCCTGGCAGAAAAACTCATGTCTGATGAGCGGAAGAAAGCCGATTCTGAGGGAGTGACAGTGATGTGGATAAAAGCTGAAACAAATTGCTGAAAATGGCCCATGTTGTAAATCGCGTGCTCCAGTGGGGTCCAAACATGAACGAGGCATCAATAAAGACACCGATGAAGGTTTGTGTGACAGATCCACTTCATAGGTACACACAAGGAAAATTCTTATTTGCTACATTTTGCAATATCTTTTTTTAAACCTAATAGTCCTGACAGGGTATGTTGTAATGCTTCCGGCATTCTGCGCAAGACGCCCGTTGACCAACCGTGCACCAAGCAAAACTAGATCTTCTCAGCATGCAGGGAACAAAATGCAAATACACTTTCCAGTTTTAAGTCAAAATCAAACAAATAATAAAATCAACCTATTAATTATATGCGTTAACACATATCATGTAGATGGCAAGGTCATCCGTGATACAGTTCTACACACGTATCACTGCAAGACACATACAGTGATCAGAGTCGCCTTTTTTTTAGATGTCTCCTGGTGCCTTAACACAACTGTTATCAATCTGTCCCTTCTTCTTGTCCGTGTTTCCCATATGCACCTTTCTTCGACAGTTCTGCAAAGAATCTTTTCATTCCTTACCAGTCAACTTAATTTTCAGCGTTCTTCTGCAGCACCGCATTTTAAACGCTTCGATTCTCCTCTGCTCCTGTTTCTCGACTGTCCGTGATTCACTACCGTACAATGCTGTGCCCCAAACGTCCATTGAAAGAAATTTTTTCCTCAAATTAAGGTCCATGTTTGATACCAGTAGACTTCTCTTGGTCGGGAATACCCTTTTTGCCTGTGCTAGTCTGCTTTTTATGTCCCCCTTGCTTCGTCTGTCATGGTGCTTTTCCAGAATGAAATTTTCACTCTACAGTGGGGTGTGCACTGGTATGAAACTTCCTGGCTAAAACTGTGTGCCGGACCGGAACTCGATCTCGAGACCTTTGCCTTTCGCGGGCAAATACTCTACCGACTCACTATCGGTCCTCAAATACTTCCACCAGTACCTTGTCTCCTACCTTCCAAACTTCACAGAAACTCTCCTGCGAAACTTGCAGGACAAGAACTGCCGGAAGAAAGGATATCGCGGAGACGAGTTCGAGTTTCGGTGCGGCACACAGTTTTAATCTGCTAGGAAGTGGTGTGTTTTGCTTCCAAGCCAGCAGAATTCCTTAACTTCTTCTACTTCTTTATCACCAGTTTTGACGTTAAGTATCTTGCTATTCTCATTTCTGCTACATCACATTACCTTTTCTTTTTAAGGTTCATTTCTGTACTCATTAGATTCTTCATTCCGTTCAGTAGATCCTCTAATTGTTCTTCACTTTCACTGAGGATAGCAATGCCATCATCAAATCTTATCATTGATATTCATTCATTCTGAATTTTGATGGCACCTGAAACTTTCTTTTATTTCTGTAATTGGCTCTTCGATGTATGAGGAGTGAAAGACTGTATCTCTGCCTTGCACCCAGTTTAATCCGAGTACTTCGTTCTTGGTCTTCAAGTCTTATTGTTCGCTCGTGGTTCTTGAGCGTGCTATGTATTACTCGTCTTTCCGTATAGGAAAACTCGATTATCTTTTACCATATTACACTGTCGAAAGCTTTTTCTAGTTCGAAAAATGCCATGATCATGACTTTATTTCACTTCCGTCTTGCTTCCACATTCGCCAAAGGTTAAAAAAAGGTCTAATGTAGGAGCGTTTTAAGCAAGAACGTCCGTAACACAAGTTCCGACCGCGGGGTCATAAGTAAATAGCTAAACGAAGATGTGCAAGAGAAAATGAAAAGGTATGGATGACATCACGGTAAACGCAACACTGCTAGTAAGCTATCTCTAGACCGCGACCGAACATGTTTCATTGATACATTTTATAAATAAATCACTTCATCTGAGTTCTTAGGCATCATGTCTGCGGCTGACTGTGACATGTAGAAATATTACAGCAGTGTACTTGGCACTAATTGGCAGCTGCACTTACAAGATGGACTCTTGAGAAACTGTAGCGGGATGGTCGGAGCAGCTCTCCATTTTCGGTTTGGTACATTTGTTAGTTTATTTGGAGAGTGCCATATTCGTCTTCTAGTGTTGCAATACAAGTACGGAGAGGATATACGATGTCCTGCCGAGCAGGGAATTCCGTATCAAAGACTAATGGCGCTCACTTTTTATTGCGAAGTGGCTCACGTCTGAGCGTGAAAATCGCAACTATTCCTCGAAGGGAGCTATTAACTTGTAATTTAAGGCTGGGAAAAGTCTCCTGCTTCATCGAAGGGCAGCGGAATAAGTGACAGGATGTACACAAAAAGAGGAAACATAATATCCAAAAAATTATGTTCGGAATCTTGTACATCGGCATCTACACGATTACTCTGCAATTCACTCTTAAGTGTATGGCAGAGTATTCACATGACCACTTTCAGACCATGTTTAAACCGTAACAATCTGGAATACCATGTTATAAAAAATGAACACGAAAGTATTTAAACTTTCCGTTGTTATGCAAGGCGGGAACGCTGTCATGTGATGAGTTGAAATTATAAACTAATTAGCCTTTGGCTGCAAGAATTGTTTTTAGTTTCCTAATTGCATTTTCCTTTTCGTGACTATCAGCCTCTTGTTCAGATGCATTTTATATTGTACGAGGGCTGTTCAATAAAGAATAATAATTTTTTTTGACTACATACTTTGACTCATCCTCATAATTTTGATGGTCTTTCTCAAAGTAGCCACCCATGAATGCGATACACTTGTCCCAGCGTTTCTTCCAGTCTTCAGATACATGCTGAAAACCATTTTTTGAGAGGCCTTTCAAAATTGCCTCCGCAGCCTTCACCATTGCTTCTGATAGTAAATAATGTCACCCACGAAGGCGTTTCTTCATATCAATGAATAGAAAAAAGCCACATGGGTAGAGGTCTGCGCGGATAAGAAAAGTGCAATCCGCAACCGCACCGCACCCGCAAGTTCCTTATCCGCATCCGCATATATTTAAGTTTTGAATGAGTAATTAATAGTAATAGACAGCAGTACTTAGAATTATCGTATGTAATGATATTGTTAGGGTGCCATTTCTGCGACAAATTAACTACTTTTTATATATACTAAGATGGTGTCTGTTCATTCGGACATGTCCGAAAGAACAGATACCATCGGTGACCATGCAGCTCGTTAGAATGAAATTACAACGAAATGACCAGCCTTAGTTGCTTACAGGCGTTGACATACGCCAACGGGGACACATGAAAATGTGAGCCCCGACCGGGACTCAAACCCGGGATCTCCTGCTTACATGGCAGATGCTCTATCCATCTGATGGTAGACAGTGGGCAGGTTTGCCACCCAGAGAGCACTTCACTGGTCACAGAAAAGACACAGTCGCGGAAACGGATTAGGCGCAGGTCTTTTGGGTAGAGCTACGTCGGTCGTATCCAGGGGCAGAGGACAACAGACATCCGCTCTACCCGGGCCCTCCAAGATTCCAAGAATGTCAACAGACTTGAAGTTTTCAACTAACATTCCAACATACGTACTGGGCAGATGCCTTGCTAATTATCCGCAGATGACCCGCGGATATCCGCGCCGGTCGCGATTTTATCCGCCAAGTAACAAATACCGCGGATATCCGCATCCGCGCAGACCTCTACACATGGGGCTTCATCCGGACTATAGGGAGGTTGAGGGATGCACTTCACGGTGATTTTTGCAAGATATTCAGCAACAACACTGGCAATATGCGACCGCGCATTACCGTGGTGCAGCATCCAGCCTGCTTCAACGGAAATGTGGGCTTCTGCGCCTGATATGGACTTGCAATGGTTTCACGACATCCCTGTAGTACTGTCCAGTTACTAATGCGTGTGCAGCTACAACATTGTGATAAACCATTCCATGAATATCAAAGAGTGAGATAACCATAATTTTCCCAACAGAAGCAACCACTTTTGCTTTTTTGGGGGTTGGTGATGAAGGAGATTTCCACACTGATCTTTGCTGTTTGCTCTCAGGATCAAAATTACGTAGCCAAGTTTCATCAGCGTCTTTTGTTCGGGAATCAACAGTCTTGGAACCCATCGCTAACAAACACGATTCTTGTGTAATTTTTCTGTCTCCAACGTGTGGGTGGCACCCAATGAAATTTTCAGTATTTCAGAAAGTGATCGTAAGGTAATTCGTCGTTCCTCTCTCACAGTGACAGCAGCAGTGTTGATGTTTTCTTCCGTAAGAGGAGTAACTGGAGCACAGAGTCCACCTTCCTTTGAAATTGATTGTCTCCTCTCTTGAAACATTTTAAACCACCTTCGAGCTGTGCTGTAGGGAAGAACAGACTGTCCATAGGACTCCTGTAACATTTTATAGGCCTCAGCTGAAGATTTGTTGATACGAAAGCAGAATTTCAAAGCCGCATATTATTTCTCGCGTGTTACCTCCAATACAGCGGTAGGCGACACTGAACATGTCTGACCTTGCTTCCATCTTATAGTCGGGAACCAGGAGTCCCAACAATGAAACTATTGCGGCGTGTTTGTTGCACGTTAAGCTAAGAGAATATCATAAGATTAAATTTTAACGCGAGAAATTATGACCATAAAAAAATTATGACCATTCTTTATCGAACAGCCCTCGTACATCTGATCGATGTTAGCTATAGCTTCCCAGATTTGTCGCTGACAGATCTGGGAATCTTGTTGACCAATAACACGCAGACAGTTCGTGGTGACATTGTGTCACATGTCAACGAGCACTGTCATGCTGAAAAATGGCATCACAGTGTCTTCACATCATAGGTAACACACGAGGACTTAGGATGACCCTGATGTATCATTGTGGCGTCAGAGTTCCCTCACTCAATACCAGTCGGGGCCATGAAGTCATGCCCGATGGCACCCCGCTCCACGACATCAGTACTAACTCCGCTGAACCTCCCCAAAACGACATCAGTGCAAAACAGTAATTCATCAATGAACACAACGAGACGTCATTTATCAACAGACCACTCTTCCGGTTCACATCACTCCAAACGCAGCAGTTTGTGTTGTGATGTTAACAGCAATATACGTCCGGGACGGTAATTTCCTTCTCCCCTAGTCCGGCTGTGTTGTCTCCGACCAATGGTTTCGGATGACACAGAATGTTGTAGAGAGTGTCTTACTTGTTATCGACCGATAGGCGCTGATATGAAGGGGCTTCGATATGCTTGGTGCACGATGCGGGAAGCCTCCGTTGTGATGGTCAGAAGTGGTCATTCGGAACTGTGGCGATGAGTAGGGGAGCGAGGGGCAGTACTGTGCACTAAGCTATCTGCTGAATATTTCTAATTTTCTCATCTCAAATGGTGAATCGTCTTATTTTGTCAAGAAATCAATTCTATACAAGTTTTTGGTTTTATATTCGGAACACTATTTATACACTCCTGGAAATGGAAAAAAGAACACATTGACACCCGTGTGTCAGACCCACCATACTTGCTCCGGACGCTGAGAGAGGGCTGTACAAGCAATGATCACACGCACGGCACAGCGGACACACCAGGAACCGCGGTGTTGGCCGTCGAATGGCGCTAGCTGCGCAGCACTTGTGCACCGCCGCCGTCAGTGTCAGCCAGTTTGCCGTGGCATACGGAGCTCCATCGCACTCTTTAACACTAGTAGCATGCCGCGACAGCTTGGACATGAACCGTATGTGCAGTTGACGGACTTTGAGCGAGGCCGTGTAGTGGGCATGCGGGAGGCCGGGTGGACGTACCGCCGAATTGCTCAACACGTGGGGCGTGAGGTCTCCACAGTACATCGATGTTGTCGCCAGTGGTCGGCGGAAGGTGCACGTGCCCGTCGACCTGGGACCGGACCGCAGTGACGCACGGATGCACGCCAAGACCGTAGGATCCTACGCAGTGCCGTAGGGGAGCGCACCGCCACTTCCCAGCAAATTAGGGACACTGTTGCTCCTGGGGTATCGGCGAGGACCATTCGCAACCGTCTCCATGAAGCTGGGCTGTGGTCCCGCACACCGTTAGGCCGTCTTCCGCTCACGCCCCAACATCGTGCAGCCCGCCTCCAGTGGTGTCGCGACAGGCGTGAATGGAGGGACGAATGGAGACGTGTCGTCTTCAGCGAAGAGAGTCGCTTCTGCCTTGGTGCCAATGATGGTCGTATGCGTGTTTGGCGCCGTGTAGGTGAGCGCCACAATCAGGACTGCATACGACCGAGGCACACAGGGCCAACACCCGGCATCATGGTGTGGGGAGCGATCTCCTACACTGGCCGTACACCTCTGGTGATCGTCGAGGGGACACTGAATAGTGCACGGTACATCCAAACCGTCATCGAACCCATCGTTCTACCATTCCTAGACCGGCAAGGGAACTTGCTGTTCCAACAGGACAATGCACGTCGCATGTATCCCGTGCCACCCAACGTGTTCTAGAAGGTGTAAGTCAACTACCCTGGCCAGCAAGATCTCCGGATCTGTCCCCCATTGAGCATGTTTGGGACTGCATGAAGCGTCGTCTCACGTGGTCTGCACGTCCAGCACGAACGCTGGTCCAACTGAGGCGCCAGGTGGAAATGGCATGGCAAGCCGTTCCACAGGACTACATCCAGCATCTCTACGATCGTCTCCATGGGAGAATAGCAGCCTGCATTGCTGCGAAAGGTGGATATACACTGTACTAGTGCCGACATTGTGCATGCTCTGTTGCCTGTGTCTATATGCCTGTGGTTCTGTCAGTGTAATCATGTGATGTATCTGACCCCAGGAATGTGTCAATAAAGTTTCCCCTTCCTGGGACAATGAATTCACGGTGTTCTTATTTCAATTTCCAGAAGTGTATTTCTACAGTTATTTTAGAAAAATGTTACCCCAAACGGTATTACTCCAAGGGCTGGGGCATTTCCGGACACTATGGAGGGTGATACAATACAAAAACGGCAAAAACTGGATAAAAATAAAACATCTGATCACATTATAACTTCAGAATTTGTTTACAACACAAAAATGTAACCTTTAAACATCAAATAGAGACCAAAAAATTAGAAATTCTTTTAATAGGAGAATTAAAACATGAACAACATGACTAAGTTTTCTCTTTTAAGATTTAGGATCTCATGTAAACTGCAGTCATATTTTCAGCAGTATCACGTCCGTTGCACACACTGCATCCGTCCACTAATAAACACTCGTGTAAACCACAGTTTTCTATTTTTCCCAAACTCTTCACAGAGTAGGCAAACGGGATCAATTTCAGAAAATGTTTCCCTATCTCTTTTGAAATGAGTTTTTCCGAAATTTTTACGGTCACTGTCGTCCATCTCACCGTCACTGCAAAGTTTGGATAAGGATGAGTCTAAATCATCATCTGATGAACACATAACAGATATATCCCGACGACTTTTCTTAATGTCAGATAGCTGAGGTCCTGTCTTAGATGCAAACCTTTTAACTTCGGTTTTCCTATATGTAATTCTTTTTCTGTTTTCTTTCTTTATTATCTAATCTCGGCAACTTTTTTTAAATACCTTCCTTAGAAGTCGAAATGAAAACTGAGGAATGTTGTTATCGGGCGCTTTTTTTCGATTTGCGAGGGCCCTATAACAGAGGTATGTCTATGAATTGTAACCTAACTGCAGCCTGAAATTTGATGGTCTTTGCCTACCCCGTCCAGGACATAAGGCGCTGTCTTTGAAGAACAAGACTCAGATTTCTCATTCTGTTTATCAGTTTTAGCGCCGTCATTCTCAGTAAGTGGTAGACATGAAGTTTTCTTTTCTTTAGTAAGCAGAAGCTCGAAGGTATCGTTACTAAATTTGGCAGGATCTAGAGGGAAAATTCATGTTTTACTGAAGACTAGTATACACCCTTTTCTATATTTGCAATCATCGAAGGATTTGCTAAAGATGAGGCAAATGTCATAGGGTGTTATTTTTTGGTGGGGGCTAGACTTCATAAAGCTGTCACATTCTTCATTAAATGAAACCTATACGCTGTATAAAACGGTCAAATCGAAAAGTTGTAGCCTGTGAGAGTAGTGAGGTAGTAGAGTAACGACTACTATTCCGTTGTCCTTACAAAAGTTGTAGGCTTAAAGGGAGATAAGCCTAAAATCAAATGCCATGGCTTTCGGATGCCTTGGTAAAGTTATCAAAATGCCTGAGCCACTATGGAAAGAGATTCTCAGTTATCCAACCAGTCTTGCTACAGTTATGTACTGAATCTGGTGGGTCCATCCCTGTATAGTAGGGGTCATCCCGAGTCGTGGGGAAATAAACGTGGGAGGCGCCTAACCCAGTGGTATTCGCTGCATAACGCACTGTAATATTCTTGCTACGCTCTCAGCCTGTTTCCGAGAAAACTTATCCGGGTGCTAAAATTTTTCCTGGCTGAGCTGTTGATACCCCAGCCGAGTCAAAACCATAAACTTCTGGGATCAAATATATGGGTTTCTGTCACAGAGCAGAGGTTAGAGAAATTTTTTAAATTTCGATTGCGTTAAAAGCTGAGAGGCATTTAAGACTCTTAGCCAAAAGTTTCTGAATGTTGACGAACAGAAATTCAGTGAATCATTCCTACCCTTCCATCGTGGATGATTTGTTAAAATTATACTGAATATTATTTTCATTAGCATATGTATACACTAATCTTCCAACTCCACATAAGATATTCCTTAAAATGTCTATGATAACCTTACCACACGCATATCTATACCTCCATGTTCTTCAGAAAATGTAGGATTTTATGTAAGGTCATTTTAGAACAGTCTTTTAACATATTTACACTACTGGCCATTAAAATTACTACACCACGAAGATGAAGTGCTACAGACGCGAAATTTAACCGACAGAGTGAAGATGCTGTGATATGCAAATGATAGCTTTTCAGAGCATTCACACAGGGTTGGCGCCGATGGCGACACCTACAGCGTGCTGACATGAGAAAAGTTTCCAACCGATTTCTCATACACAAACAGTAGACGACCGGCGTTGCCTGGTGAAACGTTGTTGTGATGCTTCGTGAAAGGAGGAGAAATGATTACCATCACGTTTCCGACTTTGATAAAGGTCGTATTGTAGCCTATCGCGATTGCGGTTTATCGTATCACGACATTGCTGCTCGCGTTGGTCGAGATCCAATAACTGTTAGCAGAATTTGGAATAGGTGGCTTCAGGAGGGTAATACGGAACACCGTGCTGGATCCCAGCGGCCACGTATCACTAGCAGTCGAGATGACAGGCATCTTATCCGCATGGCTGTAACGGATCGTGCAGCCACGTCTCGATACCTGAGTCATCAGATGGGGACGTTTGCAAGACAAAAACCATCTGTACGAACAGTTCGACGACGTTTGGAACAGCATTGACTATCAGCTCGACCATGGGTGCGGTTACCCCTGACGCTACATCACAGACAGGAGTGCCTGCGATGGTGTACTCAACAACGCACCTGGGTGCACGAATGGCCAAACGTCATTTTCTCGGATGAATCCAGGTTCTGTTTACAGCATCATGATGGTAGCATCCGTGTTTGGCGACATCGCGGTGAACGCACATTGGAAGAGTGTTTTCGTCATCGCCATACTGGCGTATCACCCGGCGTGATGGTATGGGGTGCCATTGGTTACACGTCTCGGTCACCTCTTGTTCGCACTGACGGCACTTTGAACAGTGGACGTTACATTTCAGATGTGTTACGACCCGTGGCTCTACCCTTCATTGGATCCCTGCGAAACCCTACATTTCAACAGTATTATGCACGACCGCATGTTGCAGGTCCTGTACGGGCCTTCCTGGATACAGAAAATGTTCGACTGCTGCCCTGGCCAGCACATTCTCCAGATCTCTCACCAACTGAAAACGTCTGGTCAATGGTGACCGAGCAACTAGCTCGTCACAATACGCCAGTCACTACTCTTGATGAACTGTGGTATCTGTTGAAGCTGCATGCGCAGCTGTACCTGTACACGCCATCCAAGATCTGTTTGTACAGCGTGTCAAGGCCGTTATTACGGCCAGACGTGGTTGTTCTGGGTACTGATTTCTCAAGATCTATGCACCCAAATAGCGTGAAAATGTAATCACATGTCAGTTCTAGTATAATATATTTGTCCAATAAATACCCGTTTATCATCTGAATTTCTTCTTGGTGTAGCAATTTTAATGGCCGGTAGTGCACTAAAGTAGGAAAAAGTGCACCATGCATTCTTGCAGCTTCCATCTGTGGCTTCCCATTTTCATTAACATCATGGAGTGAATAATTCAAATTCTTTTGATCCTTTGCTCCTATCTGTCATTCTGATTCTTTTTCTCAACTTGTTAGTTATCACATATTTTCAAAAATGTAATTCATTGTGAATACTAAAACGTAATTACTGTATGGGGTTATAGCTTTCGCCCTGGGGCAATGCCGTGAACGTTGCAGGCATTGCCCTGTGATGAAATGATTCTACATTTTTAATGATCACCTAAAAACCACAACCTTCAACTGTTAATATTTGGTTTTCAAGAAAGGTGTAATTAAATAGAGTTACTTTACATATTGTTACTATTGACATATTGCAGTTACTTCTACACATCAAATCCACTAATTTTATAGCAAAGGTACCTGAAATCAAATACAAAAAAAAAAAATGAGATACGAGGAGCATTCAAGTTCTAAGGCCACCGATTTTTTTTTCTCCGGACTGGAAAGAGGTAGAAACATGCGCATTTTTTAAAATGAGGCCGCGTTCATTGTCAGTACGTCCCAGAGATGGCAGCACCGTACGGCAGATGGAATTTTACCGCCAGCGGCGAGAATGAAAACTGTTTTAAATAAAATGGTGACGTTTTCCTTACTTGAATAGCGTGCAATCATTCGTTTTCTGAATTTGCGTGGTGTGAAACCAATTGAAATTCATCGACAGTTGAAGGAGACATGTGGTGATGGAGTTATGGATGTGTCGAAAGTGCGTTCGTGGGTGCGACAGTTAAATGAAGGCAGAACGTCGTGTGACAACCAACCGAAACAACCTCGGGCTCGCACAAGCCAGTCTGACGACATGATCGAGAAACTGGAGAGAATTGTTTTGGGGGATCGCCGAATGACTGTTGAACAGATGGCCTCCAGAGTTGGCATTTCTGTGGGTTCTGTGCACACAATCCTGTATAACGACCTGAAAATGCGAAAAGTGTCACCCAGGTGGGTGCCACAAATGGTGACGGACGACCACATGGCTGCCCGTATGGCATGTTGCCAAGCAATGTTGACGCGCAAGGACAGCATGAATGGGACTTTGGATGACAGTGGATGAGGCGTGGACGCCATTTTTCAATCCAGAAACAAAGTGCCAGTCAGCTCTATGGAAGCACACAGATTCACCGCCACCAAAAAAATTTCGGGTAACCGCCAGTGCTGAAAAAATGATGGTGTCCATGTTCTGGGACAGCGAGGGCGTCATCCTTACCTATAGCGTTCCAAAGGGCACTACGGTGAGAGGTGCATCCTACGAAAATGTTTTGAAGAACAAATTCCTTCGTGCACTGCAACAAAAACGTCCGGGAATGGCTGCGCGTGTGCTGTTTCACCAAGACAACGCACCCGCACATCGAGCTAACGTTACGCAACAGTTTCTTCTTGACATCAACTTTGAAGTGATTCCTCATGCTCCCTACTCACCTGACCTGGCTCCTAGTCACTTTTGGCTTTTCCCAACAATGAAAGACCCTCTCCGTGGCCGTACATTCACCAGCCGTGCTGCTATTGCCTCAGCGATTTTCCAGTGGTCAAAACAGACTCGCTAAAGAAGCCTTCGCCGCTGCCATGGAATCATGGCGTCAACGTTGTGAAAAATGTGTACGTCTGCAGGGCGATTACGTCGAGAAGTAACGCCAGTTTCATCGATTTCGGGTGAGTAGTTATTTAGAAAAAAAATCGGGAGGCCTTAGAACTTGAATGCACCTCGTAGTACGAATAACTCGCTCTAGTTGAGCCATGTCGTTTTCATGAAGGAAGTCATTCACAAGACGTGCACTATGGGGACGCGAACTGTCATCCATAAAGAATGTCTCGCCAATATGCTGCCGATATGGTTGCACTATTGGTCGGAGGATGGCATTCACGTTACGGCGCCTTCCATGACAACCAACGGCCCCACATAATGCCACCCCGAAACAGCAGGGAACCTGTCGCTGGGCAGTGTGTCTAAGGCGTTCAGCCTGACCGAGTTGCCTCCAAACACCGACGATTGTCTGGTTGAAGGCATGTGCGACACACATCGGTAAAGAGAACTTGATGCCAAACCTGAGCGGTCTATTTGGGATGTTGTTGGGAGCTTCTGTACCGCGCTGTATGGTGTCGTGATTGCAAAGATATACCTTGCCATGGACGTCGGGAGTGAAGTTGCGTGTCATGCAGCCTACTGCGCACAGTTAGAGTAGTAACACGACTTTCTGTGGCTACACCAAAAGCATTATTCAACATGGTAGCGTTGCTATCTGGGTTCCTCCGAGCCATAATCCGTAGGTAGCGGTCATCCACTGCAGTAGTAGCCCTTGGGCGGCGTAAGCGAGACATGTCATCGACAGTTCCTGTCCCTATCTCCTCCATGTCCGAAAAACATCACTTTGGTTCACTCCGAGACGCCTGGACACTTCCCTTGTTGAGAGCCCTTCCTGGCACTAACAAACAATGTGGAGGCGATCGAAACGCGGTGTCGACCGTCTAGGCATGGTTGAACGACAGAAAACACGAGCTGTGTACCTCCTTCCTGTTGGAATGACTGGAACTGTTCTGCTGTCGGACCCCCTCCGTCTAACAGGCGCTGCTCATGTATGGTTGTTTACATCTTTGGGCGGGTTCAGTGACCTCTCTGAACAGTCAAAGTGACTGTGTCTGTGATACAATATCTGGAGTCAACGTCTATCTTCAGGAGTTCTGGGACGCTTGGTGATGCAAAACTTTTGTTGTTGTGTGTATATAGTTGTGATATAGACACGGACAGGGTTCAAGAGTTAGTACATGTTAGTCGAGTGCTGTTAAATACAGGACTTCAGACTGGATATCCTTGAAGTTAAGTACTCCATTGGCTCATGTAATAGAGTGTATTTTAACCACGTGTGCATTTTGCGTTGCAGTGAGAGGAAACCGGCCACCCACCTATCATACCATCCTCTCCTCATCCAGCCAATCACAAACATTGCAAGAGTGTACAGCCACAACACGACCAATAAAGTGAAATGGAACTAATAAAAACTGTCTGACTTTTGGAGACGATTTAGCAGTATCTGCAGAAATTTTGAGAAAAACTATTACACAAATAGATTTTCTGGAAAGAATAACGAATAAAATTTGTCTCAGAGTTTCAGCTGAGAAAATCAGATTCACGAACTGTATAAAAATGCACAAAGATACGTAACAACACAGGCAGGAAATAGAGAGCCAATTAGTAAATTCAGAGATCTTGGAGAAACCACAACAGAATGGATTAGAAAAGTTTTCAATAGATGAAAGTGTTAACATAATGGAAGTAGCGCATGGATTGGCTAGACATACCCAAAACAAGAAATTAATGTACAGAAATGCAAAGCGCTAAGACCATAATATTTACATGCGTATGGTTATTTAAAGATGAATTACCAGTTGGACAGAAAGGAGTTATTGAAAGATGGATTACTATAAAAACAATAGGTACAGTACAAACTGCAGATGATTAGGAAATGAGAAGTAACTAGGAGATATGCTACGATGTACAGAAAGTATCAGCACTTATGGCAAAGCGAGGATTAATTATCTCTGAAAACCTCTAAGGAATTTATGAAAATATGCTAAGGAAACAATTCTCCCGCGTTTCCGAAAAAAAACAAATCAACAAAGTCTTTGATTAAAGACAATTAAGGACAAAAGAAAAAAAATTAGAAACAAAGAACATCAAAGAATCGGTAATAACGGAAAGAAACTTTATTAAGACTAAATACTATGTTTAGAAAGCTTTCAAGGAATAACAAATTGGGAACAATATGGACAGAACATAGGAAAAGAAACATGGGGAGTGGGTGAAGGAATACTGGAAAAATTGGAAACTCAAAGAAAGGAATTTAGGTTGTTAGGTGACGCTAGCTGGTGAATATGAAGATTAAAAGCATCAATAGCCTACCATATTGTCGGTATCTATACCAAAATGGTGTTAGATCTAGTACTGGAACACTTCTGATTATTTTTTCAAATAAATCAAAATGAGACCAAGACTGGGAATTTTTCTGTTTCCTTAGATATTACGGTTATGTCTGCACCATAGGTACAAGTGACCTCGTTTCATTTCTTAAAAGTGTTGAATTGTTGCAGTTCAATGTAACTTGAGCACCTAAGAGCATCTCCGTCGTGTCATAAGAGCTACGATAGTGCGGAATTCGTCCGTTAACCTCGTTAGGGGAACAGCTTCCAGTAAGCGGATCCTCAACGTGGTAGGTATAGTATTTCCCGCATGCCTCCTGGTCAGGAGAGCAAGTTCTCCATAATTGAGAGGCGAGAAAAAAACCAGACTTGTAGCACAGTGCAGGTAGAGAGGACCTGCGCCCGAAGGACAAAGAGAGCAGCAGCACCGGCCGTACTTGTTTGTGTGCGTGGTATGCGTGTGGGGCTTCCTGGAGCAGCTGCGTGGGCGCCAGGTGCGTGCCAGCTGGCGGCTGGAGTCTGGCGGCTGGAGCCTGCAGAGCCCACCCTGCGCACAAGGCGAGGCGCGTGCGGCTGCTGCTGCTGCGTCTGCGCTGGAGATAAACATCTGCCGGTCTGGTCCCAGCATCTGGTCACGCCGCCCCGCTATTCTTGTATAGTCACCTGTGTGCGTCGGGCTGCTATTTGCTGGCGTTCGGAGATAACCAGGCAACATTTTGTAAGAAAGGTTCGGGCTCGACGTCTCGCCGATGTCGAGGTTGCATTGTTCGACCCGCAGAATATTGTGGAGATGAAATGAGCTAAACTTTGACGATCCTTTTAACGTCAGAAATTGCCGCACGATGTAGCCTCACTTGCTACGGAAGCGAGCTTGAAGCACTATTCCTTGTAGTTGTCAGTGCGTTATGTCCGAGCTAAGTAAAGTCGAACGTGGGCAAATTGTTAGTGCCCATATGGTATGCCGGCCGGAGTGGCCGAGCGTTTCTAGGCACTTTAGTCTGGAACCGCGCGACCGCTATGGTCGCAGGTTCGACTCCTGCCTCGGGCATGGATGTGTGTGATGTCCTTAGGTTAGTTAGGATTAAGTAGTTCTAAGTTCTAGGGGACTGGTGATCTCAGAAGTTAAGTCCCATAGTGCTCGAAGCCATTTGAACCATTTTTGAACCCATATCGTATGCGCTTCCGTAACCAAGGTTGATGATGTGTTTTGTGTTCCAAGAGCCACCGAATGGAAGATTTATACCACATACAGGGAAAGCGGGGTAACTCATCACACAGAAAGAAGTAGTGATTGCAGAAATATGAGTGGTAAGAACAAAATGTGTTTTTCCCGCACAGACGTCATGTAGGCATTTCGGCAAGGAGCTAGGCATTTAACTGCGCCGTCACAATACGTATTTTCACTAATGAAATTCGTGAAAAATAATCATCACAATCTGACATCAACAGTGACGTACGTATCTGCAACACTAGGGAGGAAAATGACCCTTACACTCATTGTTAAAGCTGTCATTGGCTCAGAGAGGAGTTCAGTATGCGGCAATAAAACTTTTTGATCGTCTGTCTAATGACACAAAACGCCTGATAGCTAGAGAAGCAAGGTTTACATCTAATTTAAAATAATTTCTCCTCGACAACTCTTTCTATTCCATTGACGAATTTCTATCTAAAACAAATAGCTAGTAAAAAATGTTTTTAAGTGTCGTTGAATGAGTAGGAATAAGATGTTAACGTGTTCATTAATGTTAGCACTGAACATGTATATATATCCTGTAAATTGACTCGTTCCGCAGCATTTCAATAAAAGAAGCGTTAAAATGATCTATGGAACATGTAACTAACTAACTAACTAGTATCATCGGCAAATAAGGGAACATTACCAAGTCTCTATAAACTATCTTGATGGAACTTGGTGGATATGTAGTGGGGGATAAATAGTGCAATAAACATTTTTTTGTTTGTGCCTAATTCTACTTTTAGCATGTAAAAACGCCCTGAAAAGTAATTTGGCATTTTAGATTCAGAGAGAATATTTTCGAAACGATGATAGACAAAAAATGTTTCTCATATAAAAGTTGACATATAATAGATTTTTTGGAAACTGTACAATCAACTTTTGTAATAATTTTTAATTTTGCAAAATACCCACCTACCAATGACTAATACCAAAGGGCTCTGCAGCACAGGTACAACCATGGGACGTATACAATTTTCAATGTTGAAAGAACTTTGTGAGAAGACTTTCAAATCTAGTTGTTGAATGATTATGTTAGTCTCCACTAGAGGAACAATGTAATCGAGCTGCAGTCATTCGTACGTAATCAATTCTCTTCGCCAAGGCTTACCATTGTACTGAAATGTGCTTGTCGTATGAATTATGTGACGAAATTTCGTTCATTCTTATGTACATGGTGTAGAAAAACGTTATGTTTTAAGCAGTTCTATACGGATTATCATTATTGTAATTATTTGTGTCATAACAATGAGTTATTTATTATGTTAAATTAATAATTTATTATGTTAAATTAACAAAATACACTGTTAAAAAAGCACTGAATGTAAAACATGTAATAAGGATTAAAAACATAAAATAAATGTAAGTAAAATACAGTATGACATCTTCCTTATACTTTTGCAAAATTAGTTGCAAATAGTTTATTTCTTCCTGTTCTTACATAGGTACACGCTTGCTTGTTTCGGCGTTTGTGCCATATTCAAGTGTTCCTGTTGGCGTTATATTTACAAAGTATATTAATGTAAGTCTGTTTAATAGTGCTATGAGGCTCTTATATTATAGTTACGTCTAGATAGAGTGATATCCATAAAACAGCTTTGAACGTACTTTATTTCATTTATTACGTTGTTAATAGAGGGCACATTTTTACCTTGTATAAAAATTGCGTGTTGTTTTTGCCAGCTGTCAAACGAGAGATAGTTCTATTGACACATTATGTTTAGAAGTAATTTACGTCTTAGGTTGTCAGAGATATTATTTGCCGGAGATAATGTGCATTGTGTAGCTGTGCAAGTTTTAATGTTGTGTGTTGATTTTTGTCTATCGTGTTGCGTTCATCTCTTTTCTTTTTCTGTTATATTAATAAAGTTTTCTAGATAATTTTTATGTCTGAGGTCCATTTGCTCGTTTAGGGTGCCATTCGGATATCTATTTGTGTCTTCCAAAATTTTCTTTTTTTTACTTTTGGGTATCCCATGTAGCATTTTCAAAGCGTTGTCGATTGTGTTCACTCTGTGGTTTTTATTTCTTATTTGTAGATAAAAACTTGATTGGATGCTTTCCTAATCTATCGTGTGTTCTTTAAATACTATACTGAAACTTCGTCCTGTTTGACCAATGTAAAAACTATTGCAGGCGTCACAGGTAATTTTGTAACACTTGGACTAGAAAACATTCATGCCACCCCAAGTCGCATAAATATGTGTACTGTAAATCAATGATCAGTAGAACCATAAATTTACCGCTGGAAGATGAAAGAATAAAACTTGAAATTACAACACTACGATACGTAAAGCAATAAATTAATTTCGACCCATTTATAGTACTCAAAATCTACTAATATCATACTAAATGTAAATCAGACATCATAAATAAAGACGTATCACCGAGGAAGGATGACAAATCAAAGCCAAACCGATGTATGTACAACCAACATACATATAGGCAACACACCACGCAAAATAGACAAATTGTTAAAGAATACGAAAATGCAACTAGCATTTTGAACTATCAAGAATTAACAAACGAAGCTGAGATCAAGTGTATAAAAAATTCCTGTGACTACTGCGGAATTTTTGACATTGATCAAACAGGACGAAGCTTAAGCATACGATTTAAAGAACACACGAGAGATTGCGAAAGGAACCAATCAAATTTTTACCTGCAGAGTGAATGCAATCGAAAACGCTTAGAAAATTCTTCATAGGGTATCAAAGGGTCAAGCTATGAACGCTTTTGGAAGAGCTAGCAATTTATACACACACAAATAGATGTCCGAATAGCATTCGAAACGTAAATGAACTTCAAACATAAAACTATCTGGAAAAATTTACTAACACAAGAGAAAAAGAAAACGGATGACCGGAACATGATAGACAAAGAACAAAAGACAACATTAATATTCGCACAACTGCACATTTCTGACAGCTTAAGATGTAATTTACTTTTAAACATAATGTGACAATGACAGTCTGTCATTTGGCAACAGACACAAAAAAAAAACAACGAAATTTCTATAGAAGGTAAATATATAGCGTATGTTAACAACGCAATGAATAAAATAAATTACGTTCCAAGATGTTTTGTGGGCATCATTCCATCCAGACGTAACTATAATATACACTCCTGGAAATTGAAATAAGAACACCGTGAATTCATTGTCCCAGGAAGGGGAAACTTTATTGACACATTCCTGGGGTCAGATACATCACATGATCACACTGACAGAACCACAGGCATATAGACACAGGCAACAGAGCATGCACAATGTCGGCACTAGTACGGTGTATATCCACCTTTTGCAGCATTGCAGGCTGCTATTCTCCCATGGAGACGATCGTAGAGATGCTGGATGTAGTCCTGTGGAACGGCTTGCCATGCCATTTCCACCTGGCGCCTCAGTTGGACCAGCGTTCGTGCTGGACGTGCAGGCCGCGTGAGACGACGCTTCATCCAGTCCCAAACATGCTCAATGGGGGACAGATCCGGAGATCTTGCTGGCCAGAGTAGTTGACTTACACCTTCTAGAGCACGTTGGGTGGCACGGGATACATGCGGACGTGCATTGTCCTGTTGGAACAGCAAGTTCCCTTGCCGGTCTAGGAATGGTAGAACGATGGGTTCGATGACGGTTTGGATGTACCGTGCACTATTCAGTGTCCCCTCGACGATCACCAGAGGTGTACGGCCAGTGTAGGAGATCGCTCCCCACACCATGATGCCGGGTGTTGGCTCTGTGTGCCTCGGTCGAATGCAGTCCTGATTGTGGCGCTCACCTGCACGGCGCCAAACACGAATACGACCATCATTGGCACCAAGGCAGAAGCGACTCTCATCGCTGTAGACGACACGTCTCCATTCGTCCCTCCATTCACGCCTGTCTCGACACCACTGGAGGCGGGCTGCACGATGTTGGGGCGTGAGCGGAAGACGGCCTAACGGTGTGCGGGACCGTAGCCCAGCTTCATGGAGACGGTTGCGAATGGTCCTCGCCGATACCCCAGGAGCAACAGTGTCCCTAATTTGCTGGGAAGTGGCGGTGCGGTCCCCTACGGCACTGCGTAGGATCCTACGGTCTTGGCGTGCATCCGTGCGTCACTGCGGTCCGGTCCCAGGTCGACGGGCACGTGCACCTTCCGCCGACCACTGGCGACAACATCGATGTACTGTGGAGACCTCACGCCCCACGTGTTGAGCAATTCGGCGGTACGTCCACCCGGCCTCCCGCATGCCCACTATACGCCCTCGCTCAAAGTCCGTCAACTGCACATACGGTTCACGTCCACGCTGTCGCGGCATGCTACCAGTGTTAAAGACTGCGATGGAGCTCCGTATGCCACGGCAAACTGGCTGACACTGACGGCGGCGGTGCACAAATGCTGCGCAGCTAGCGCCATTCGACGGCCAACAACGCGGTTCCTGGTGTGTCCGCTGTGCCGTGCGTGTGATCATTGCTTGTACAGCCCTCTCGCAGTGTCCGGAGCAAGTATGGTGGGTCTGACACACCGGTGTCAATGTGTTCTTTTTTCCATTTCCAGGAGTGTAAGATAGAAATCTCATAGTACTTTTACGTGGATGTAGAATAAAATGTTTTATAAATTTAATGTCAACAGGAATACTCGGAAATGACACAAACGCCGAAACAAGCTTGTCTTGTACATATGTAAAAACAAGAATAAATAAACTGCAGCTAATTTTGCAAAAGTATAAAGAAGATATATTATGACCTTATGCAAGTTGCGGGCCCAGCAGAGAAGGAGTTATTTAATATAAGTAAAATAAATAATTAGTACAGCAATGAATGTTTAGACACTTTAATCAGCCATTTTGTAAATACTCCCAGAGCACATCTTGTACAGCTGATTTTGCAAAAATGATATTCCAGAAGTCAGATTTTTAGGGATGTTTGTGACCGGAAAGCTTATTTAATTTAATTTCTCAAAATTAATTAACGATGATGGGCTATTTTGTAAAATTTCAAATTATTACAAAAGTTTTCAAGAATATTAATTATATATCAACTTTTATTTGAAAAAGGTTTTCGTATATCTCATCTTCCTGAAGTCATTCCCCCTAAATCTAAAACGCCAAATTGCCTCTCATGTGGTATTTTACCACTTAAAATTTTTGGGCACAAACAAAAAATACGTATTGTATTGTTTTGTCCCCTCTTCCCACCCGGCAAGTTTGATCCTTCTTCCCACTAGCCAAGTTTCATGAACATAGATTACTGACCCTCGGTAATGTCTCCTTGCAAACAACAACAGGGATGAAAGTGTGTGTTGAGTGTTCTTGGCGGAAGGTCATTGAAGAAGATTGTGACGAAAAATAAGAGGACGGAAGCTGCAAAAGTCACTGCAGGATTGAATGTAGCACTTCCAAAGCCTCTTGACACCAAAACAACACGAAAGGAGATCCATAATTTGGGTATTGCAGGGTTAATTGGATTTCAAAACGACGCATCATTGATGAAAATGCCCGTATCAAGAAAAAGTGGTGCCGAAGACAAAAAACCTGGACTTGGAGCAACGGAAGAAAGTCACCTGGTCGGCTGAGTCTTGTTTCACGCTGTTTCCAACTTCTCGTCGGTTTTACCTTAAAAGAGTGAATCATGGCGGGGGAATTTGCACTACTGCCGAGGATTAGATGACCACTGTTATTTACCAAGTCCACCTCACGGTACAATCATTTTTCCCCATTGGTGATGCTGTGTTCCAAATCGACAGGGCCTCTGTCCACAATTCTGTTTTCGTGAGCTCGAGGACGGATTCTCGCACGTTCCATGGCCGCCAACGGATTTCATCTTTATTGAGCCTTTGTAGTCTACTTTGGAGAGAAGGATACGTGACCGCAATCCACTTTTATTTTGTTACCTGAACTTGTCACTATTTTGAAGGAAAAGTGGAGTAAGACTCCGTTGATAGTCATACAGTACCTGAGTTCGTCCGTTCCTAGACATCTGGAAGCTGTTTTGAATGTCAAATTTGTGCCGTATTAGGCATTTGTCACATGTTATAGTTTTGATGTTTCCATATTTTTGACCATCTGCTGTATGTATATACAGCGTTGTGAAATTCTCATTACAAGGTTCTACGAGTTGTAGAGGGGGATAAGTACATAATGCGTGATGGTATGTTCCATATACGCAACTAATTGAAGGCAGTTTCTTTATTGCCATATGCCCTTCACTTCTTTTATTTGGGAAGCATCTTCAGTGGCCCGTAATACATGTTTCCTTTTATACATACAATAAACGTATTATGTGGTAGATATCATATGCTGCTATGTTACACTTTGTCGTGTTTTGCTCTTGTTTTTTAGGTTAGAATGAGCTTTTGCAGCACAAATTTCGGAATGTGAACTTATCCTTCTGTGTTAATTACGATTTTAACTCATGCGTGTGGTCCTGGATATGTATTCGTTAGTTTCCATGCTCCAGCTGGCCACTCTCTGGTGTTTTTTCACCCACATTTGTCACATCGCATATATCACTTGCACTTTCCATTTTGTGATCAACATATGTGTGTTTTCGGTGTGTAGCTTTGCCAACTGTTGTTGTGTGTTATTTATCGTCTTTTGCTTGTGTTGTGTTTGTGCTTTGATATTTTGATGACAGTAGAGTGAATAATCACAACAAGAAGCTCTTGGCATTGCAAGAAACCTTCCATATAAAAAGAGCCTTTAGAATGGAAAAGAAGGTACTCAACAACCAAATCTGTACAAGCTCTCTGATCATGGTAGCCACCAAAACAATAAAAACCGAAATGTAACCAGGATATATATATATATATATATATATATATATATATATATGTGTGTGTGTGTGTGTGTGTGTGTGTGTGTGTGTGTGTGTGTGTGTGTGTGTGTGGTGGGGTGGGAGAGAAAGAAAGAGAGAGAGAGAGAGAGAGAGAGAGAGAGAGAGAGAGAGAGAGAGAGGGATAAAGAGACTGATTAATTATTTATTCTGTTTACATTTCGATTTGTTATTGTTTTGGTGGCTAGCATGACCAGAGAGTTATTACTTGTATGCATTTGGTCGTTGAATGCCTTCTTTTCCATTGCAATGGCTCTGTGCTTGTGTCTATATGTATCTATGAGAATGATACATTCACACACAACAATATACAGACACAAACATGCGCACACGACGACAAATAACACACAACAACAGTTGGCAACCATTCACAACGAAAACACACATACGTTAATGACAAAATGGAAAGTGCATGCGATATATATACGGTGTGACAAATGTGGATCAAAAAACGCCAGAAATCGGCCAGGTGGAGCATGGAAACTTGCGAATACATCTCCAGGACTTCACACATGAGGCAACGGCGCTAGAAACAGTAATTAACACCGAAGGATAAGCTCACATTACGAAATTTGTGCTGCGAAAGCTCATTCTAACCTAAAAAAGCAAGAGCAAAACACGTCAATGTGCAACATAGCAGCATATTATATCTACCATATTTTTGTCAACCCCTACATCTATACTCCGCAAACGAAATGAGAGTGTGTGTGAAGGAGAATACCACTTCCTCACCTACACCCATCCTCAGGATAGACTTGCAGTTAAACACCAAGTCATTTTTATATATGGATATGATGAACTGCACTTAATTTTTACTCCTTTTAGATATGCTAAAAGGCAATTATAAAACCTAGCTTGGGAATATGTGATCGATTATCCACAGGAAATAGTGGTAGAACTAAAAAAAATCAACAGAATCGGTCAATGGAACTAAATCTTCTCAAATAATCTGCCGAGAGAAAAACAAAAAAGATGGCCTGAGACAGGTGTGGTATCAAGCCGCAACATAATCGCAAGCCAGCGCATGTGCTCGGCTCCAGCGCTCGACAGAGAGAATTCATGGTCATGTTTCCGTTTCGTATTCAGTGGCGGCTGCTTAGTTTTGAGGTAGGTAGAGGAAATGTGTTTTCTTTCATCAAAAAAAGTAAAGACTTATTACGTAATTGTTCCGTATGCTTTTCAAAACAAATCGGTGTTTTAAATTTTTCTCATATTAATTTTTTCCTCCTCATTTGCTCAATTTCTTACTCTTTGATTTGAAATTAATTTTCTCCTCCCTTTGCCGCCCTCTCTCCCTTCAAATTTTATCACTCTAGGCGATCGCCTAGTCTTGCGAAATGGTAAAAACGGCTCTGGAGTCACGTGACCAGTGACGCGACGAGGTGTTTCCGGCGCTTAATGCCTCAAGTGCCGGTACCAGTGGGTCTACTGCGCGCGCGCGCACGCGTGCGTGTGTGTGTGTGTGTCAAATAAAGGATGGCGAAGACGGATATCACTTGTTGTGGTAGCGAGGGCAATCTTCCCTCCTGTGAATGGTGGACCTATTTTGATCGTGTCCTGTCAGCGCAGTGACGTGCATTTGTACGTGTCAGTCATCGTTCTGGAACATACATCAGAGCTGTTTTGTCACCACTACTGTGACACATTCTGAGTATAGTGACAAGCTAATGACTTGAGCTGTTGTCGTACCTCCTGGCTTAGGTAGACTGTCGCTACGATGTTGTTGCAGTTACAGCCAGAGGAACTGTATATTCAAACCATGTTGGGGTCCACCAAAAAAGCGACGAGAAATTGTTCTACACTCCTGGAAATGGAAAAAAGAACACATTGACACCGGTGTGTCAGACCCACCATACTTGCTCCGGACACAGCGAGAGGGCTGTACAAGCAATGTTCACACGCACGGCACAGCGGACACACCAGGAACCGCGGTGTTGGCCGTCGAATGGCACTAGCTGCGCAGCATTTGTGCACCGCAGCCGTCAGTGTCAGCCAGTTTGCCGTGGCATACGGAGCTCCATCGCAGTCTTTAACACTGGTAGCATGCCGCGACAGCGTGGACGTGAACCGTATGTGCAGTTGACGGACTTTGAGCGAGGGCGTATAGTGGGCATGCGGGAGGCCGGGTGGACGTACCGCCGAATTGCTCAACACGTGGGGCGTGAGGTCTCCACAGTACATCGATGTTGTCGCCAGTGGTCGGCGGAAGGTGCACGTGCCCGTCGACCTGGGACCGGACCGCAGCGACGCACGGATGCACGCCAAGACCGTAGGATCCTACGCAGTGCCGTAGGGGACCGCACCGCCACTTCCCAGCAAATTAGAGACACTGTTGCTCCTGGGGTATCGGCGAGGACCATTCGCAACCGTCTCCATGAAGCTGGGCTACGGTCCCGCACACCGTTAGGCCGTCTTCCGCTCACGCCCCAACATCGGGCAGCCCGCCTCCAGTGGTGTCGCGACAGGCGTGAATGGAGGGACGAATGGAGACGTGTCGTCTACAGCGATGAGAGTCGCTTCTGCCTTTGTGCCAATGGTGGTCGTATGCGTGTTTGGCGCCGTGCAGGTGAGCGCCACAATCAGGACTGCATACTACCGAGGCACACAGGGCCAACACCCGGCATCATGGTGTGGGGAGCGATCTCCTACACTGGCCGTACACCTCTGGTGATCGTCGAGGGGACACTGAATAGTGCACGGTACATCCAAACCGTCATCGAACCCATCGTTCTACCATTCCTAGACCGGCAAGGGAACTTGCTGTTCCAACTGGACAATGCACGTCCGCATGTATCCCGTGCCACACAACGTGGTCTAGAAGGTGTAAGTCAACTACCCTGGCCAGCAAGATCTCCGGATCTGTCCCCCATTGAGCATGTTTGGGACTGGATGAAGCGTCGTCTCACGCGGTCTGCACGTCCAGCACGAACGCTGGTCCAACTGAGGCGCCAGGTGGAAATGGCATGGCAAGCCGTTCCACAGGACTACATCCAGCATGTCTACGATCGTCTCCATGGGAGAATAGCAGCCTGCATTGCTGCGAAAGGTGGATATACACTGTACTAGTGCCGACATTGTGAATGCTCTGTTGCCTGTGTCTATGTGCCTGTGATTCTGTCAGTGTGATCATGTGATGTATCTGACCCCAGGAATGTGTGAATAAAGTTTCCCCTTCCTGGGACAATGAATTCACGGTGTTCTTATTTCAATTTCCAGGAGTGTATATTGATAGACTATTTCTTAGCGCTCTGGTTAAAGAGTGTTCGTTTATGTGAAATCTACTATGTAACTTGCACTGTTTGGAGTAGTGCTTAATCTTACAGTGACTATTCTGCCAGTCACGTTATTTTTTGCTCAAGTAGAAGTTGAATTTTTGTGAATGCAGACATGTGTTTTGTGTACAGTTAGCTGCGTGGAATAAACGCTTCATGTTACAGGAATTTGTTGTATTCTTGTGTCCTCCATTCAAAATTTTTGCAGATTCGGCCTATGCTGCAGGAAGCGGCAGACTCGCATGACGGCGGCCACTTTGACAGGGGAAGACTTACGTAGTGTTAACGGCTGAATGCTACATCATCTGCATAGGTCGAGTAATCTGTTGTTAATTTCATTTAGTCTCTTTCGAGTTAACTGACTTGTAATTCTGATCATTGACTATTTTCTGTATGCTGCAAGTTTGTCTTGATATACTTAAGCATTAAGATCAGGCTTCGAGAAGCAGAAATTTGTTACAGGCTTTACGAGTTATTGTGAGCTCCTCTCCGAATATGTTACTGAGTATTAAGCCAGGTGTGGAAATTTAAATTTGGTGCAGTTGAACAGCACTTTCTTCTATTATTACTAATTCCGGATTAGATTAAAATTGTAAAATCCAGAAATGATACCAAACTACAGTTTCAGTTTGCTAAGAGTGGCTTCATAGAAACGTGTTTCGGTTTTAAGTGATATCCAGGTTGTATTGATGTGGTCTTCAGTTACGCTCTGTAGTTGGTCACATTAAACACATTTTTTAATTTACTTCCTTAAAACTTAACTTACTTCGGAATAGATCGTTGAAGTGTAGCGTCGTGATAGTTTTATGCAGACACCGTGCACTACGTGTAGGCATCTGAGAGCTCTTGTTGTATTAATGGATTCAGTATTGCATTACTTACTGCTCCTGCATATATTTTAGGACCTTGGCATTTTTGCTATATGTACTTTATTATTGACACTCGTTAATAAGGCGATAGGCGTAACCTTCACCAGAAGGGCACTAACTGCCAGAGACCGATCAAGAAATTAAATTTCTTGTGCCAAACTGGTTGTTTATTATTTCATTATAAAGAAAATAACTTGAATGTTCAGGTCAATGGTTTTGAACAGAACCTTTAATGGTTTTTTGGTAACGTTCCAAGCTTTCATCTTTCGTAACGTCCTTATTGTCGTTAGAAACTGGGTCTAACAAAATTGTTGTCAAAATAAATAATTTAACTTCAATCCAGCATCTCACCACTCTCTGCCTGCTCCCTATCATCATATTTACGTTGGTGCTGAGTTATTCGGCTCGTCGGAGGTTCGAGTCCTCCCTCGGGCATGGGTGTATGTGTTGTCCTTAGCATTCGTTAGTTCAAGTAGTGTGTAAGGCTAGGGCCAATGAGCTCAGCAGTTTGGTACCTTAGGAATTCACACACGTTTGAACATTTCTGAGTTGTTGGGTTACGAAAACCAGTAGGTATAATAATGCGCTAGTGAGCATCAGCAGGAAACCTGCCTACTGGTGGGAAATATGGCATTAGACATAGATAAATACAAGACAGACGTGAGTAGTGTAGAGAAACAGAAGAGTTACAGTATCGTAAATGATCGTAATAGTTTGGAAACGGCACTATCAAAGCGCGTTTTAGCTGCAAGATAATAGGCTTTATATGATAAAAATAAAGGTAAAAAGCATGTTGTATCGTCTGGTCTCCATTGTTAAAGAAATTGGGGGAGGGGCGATAGCCAGGTAATAGTATTCCCACTTTTTTGCCTCGTTCATTTGAGCAATTTGTAATTACCACACATTGCACGCCACCTGTTCTCATGCCGACGGATATCAGCCTCTTTTTCTCTGTGGTCACAGGTGCTGAGTGCGACCATTAGTCGGCTGAAAGTACCTCTTTCATACCTTTGCCCTATTGTAATGCGGCAAAGCAGACGCCGTCTCGGATTCGCCGGCGCTGCGTTCCACTCAGGCGCTGCTGCCTCCGCCAGGGCACGGCGTGTTTCCCAGAGCTCCGGCGGAGCGAGATTAACGACGATGACTGCGAGGTTATTCTCCTGCATTGCTGCTCAACTTCCGATCCCGTGGCCCGCAACGGGCAAAATTAATGGAGCTTTTTCCTGGTGCGAGGCGCATCATCTGCGACTGCCGAGTTGGATTTATACCTCCGGACTCAGAGAACGGTGAAAGGTCTCTGTTGGATTCCTTTCATGTTAATTTCTTAAATCTGTTGCCATTTACGGCACAAATTCCTCTTCTAAATTCACTGTGGTGTTTCTGACTATCTGGGAGGAGACTGAGCAGTGTTACTTTTCCACATAAACAAGAACGATCTGTCACACTACTACACTTTAAAACACAGTTTATATGCAATTCATGTCACACAGTCTCATACGGAACCTACATCCGCTTTCTTTTATGTACTGTATATGATAAGATACTGTCATCCCCCTTCCCTTCTGTGTGAGAGGATGAATGAGCAAATGTATTTCTAGTTGCATGCTTGAGGGTAGCAGACAAGCCTGTCTGCTAGAGAACAGTAGGACCAACGTCGGAACAGGTAGCTATGCTTTCTAAAAGCAAAGAGGTTTCTATCCTTAGTATGGTTCTGTCCGTCCCTTGTCATGTTGGTATAGGAAGCTGCCCCTATGGTCACTTCCGTTTTGTATCGGGAAGCACGCTCGGTAGGAGCACAGGTCAGTCTGTCCGCGGCGAGCGTCTGAAGTGGTAAGATCTCCGGCTAAGCGCGTGTCTGCTAAGTCCGCAGGACAATGGATTTCTTAAGTTCAGCCTAACTGAAAATTTAATCACCTTTATTTCAGGTTTTAGCTCTAAAATATATAATGTTATCTTAAATTGCAACGCAGTGTGATTCGAGTGTACAGTTCAGAATATCGCGTAGTTGCTTTGTCACTACTTTGTGAGTAAAGTGGAACCACGTGTTGATCAGTAACTCTAACTAAGATCATCAATCTTAAATGCGAATTAGCGTGAGATTATAACGTCTCGTCTTAACAATGTTTTTCAATATAACAACTTTTCTTTATGTTCAACCCACGTGGGGTGTACTTCGTGAGACCAGTATCACGTACTTATACAATTGTTTCACCCATCAGGTTAATAGTAAGACGATTGTAAGCAGTTCGAGGTTTTTGTTTTGTAAATTGCTTTTCGATCTAATTTATTTTAATTATCAAAATTCTTGTGGAGTTACACTCTTTGTGTAAACCAAGTTAACCACGTGAAGCGTGTGGTGTAATCGTCAAAGTAGCTCTCAGCTATTCTTTTCGGGAAGATTTCACAGAGAGTTAGTATGAATTTAGTATACCAGTGTGTGGTAATTACATGACGGACAGGATTGCGCTACGAATGTAACTTCTTTAGGTGAAAATTTAATCGGTTGGTTGTGGTTAACTTCCTCTTGCATATGTTTCAATGTTCTTCGTGTGTTGTTTTATGAATGTAGTGTTGTATACAGTCTCCCAATCTTGGCTCCCTATTTGATGTGTTCCGTAAGATTACAAACTCACATTTTTACAATCCTAAATAAGGCACCAGCTTAGTTATGACTCAAGTTTAATATGCTGAAATTTCAAGGATCAATGTTAAAATAAATTTCCAAATATAAACTGATTTATTTCTTTTTATTTAAATTCTCTTTTTTATATATGTATCACCGGTTTTCGTATGACTATTAAAAGATTATAATTAATGTTAGTCTAGTTGGAAATTTGGTAAGCTAGACTGGATACCTGGTGAAACAGTTGCTCAGTAATGCAACGTTAACTTCCTCAGATAGCTCACAGCTTTTAACCCGCTTTTATTGTCTATCAGCACCGCTTTCTCATAGCAAATTAATGCAACAACATTACAACGGTACCCATTAAAAACGTTATTGATGTTGTAAGGAATATTCACAGGAAAAGGTACGAAACGCCGTAACAACCGAACTGGTTGAAATTTCCATATTCCGCTTTACTACGGTAAATTTAGCCTTTCCGGCTAGCCGCGCGATCTAACGCGCTGCTTCCCTAGCCGGAAGGCGTGTCGTTCCCTGCCACGAATCCGCCTGGAGAATTAGTGTCGAGGTCTGGTGTGCCGGCCAGCCTATGGTTGGTTTTTAATGTGGTTTTCTCTATCAGGCACACATTTGGGGTTACACTCGTCTGGTATGAGACATTCCTGGATGAGGGGGGGGGGGGGGGGTACACTGGGGTTCGAAACGCACACTAACCCTGGGTTCGGTGTGGGTTGGTGATGGGGTGAGTAACTGCTGTAGCGTGTTGTGGGGATGTGAACCACTGAGGGCCACGGTGGTGACGAAGCCTCTCCATCGTTTCTAGATCCCCAGTTCAATACACACACAATACAACACACGGTAGCTTTCCTTGTAGCTATCGTTAGATAAGATTGTAGCCGCGTTACCCCCACGTTAGGTGTGTTGCATACACATAGGTCTTATCTCATAACGATCGCTTTCTTTACGAATTCGATCAGTAACTCATTAGACTCTCCTAGAAACTGGAAGTAATGAAGCGTGTAGAAAATGAGTGAGGGTGAATAAAGAACCGCGTAACCTACGGAACATTTTTTGTCTACATACTTATCCTCCTATCTTTTACGTAAAAGTTAACAGTATTTAAATCAAAATTGACCCTATCGATGTTTTTATTCGGATTTTATTCGAAAATGGTGACTTGTAACGTGGGAAAAAGGGTTTTTGTAGTAAAAATAAAGGAAACAATAAAGATTTATCATATACCGCTAGAACACGTTATTTCCTCGAAAAAAAAAAACATAAAAAACTGCAACACAAAACGGTATCAAACACTGCTTCAATACTGCTCCGAACTTATATGGAATATGTTTCCGTTATTCAGAGACACCTTTCGCGTTTATCAGTAATAACGAGAATCTCATGATGAACATTCTATTGACTACAAAATAACAGCAATAATTAAGCATTTTTATCACTATGCATGTAAACTTCACTTACAGCAGAAGTACTTGCTTGGTTACATTCTCGGAAGTTAAGCGATTAATTAATTTTTATTACTTGCATAATGTAGTTTGTATTCAATGAGGATACAAAATAAGAAGTGATCTCACACTGAACAATCTGCGTTTCTAATTACTTGCAAAAGAAACAACCAAACAAATAAAAAAGCGAAGTGATGTCGTCGGCTCCCAGTTTCTCTCTAACACATTGATTTTTGTTTCGTTTCCTACCAATGCTACCAATACTACTGGTAATTACTAAGTTATTTATTTACTGTACCAAAACTACCGAACTGTAGCTGCCACATGCCGTAGGAGAGAAGCAGGCAGTTGCGTATTCTGTCCAATGCATATGGCACCGTGGCGTTCACACAGTAAAATTCAGCGACTGAGAAACAGGGAGATGTTATCAGATTTCTGCCTACAGGAGAAGCTACACTGGCCGACATCATTTTTGGATGGTGACAGTATATGGGGAAGACTGTGTGTCCGACAAGAAAGTGGAATGCCCGTTTCTGTGATGGCTACGAGTGTACGAGTGCTGACCCGACACCAGCTCAGGGAATCATAGTAAGCACCACCGAATTCATCAGCAGGGTAAACTACCCAGTGAGAAGTGATCAGCGTGTCGCACTGCGAAAGTTGGCAGTTATGTTGGGTGCCAGTGCCGAAACAGTGTAGACAATTGTGCGCAACAGGTTAGGTTACTAGAAGGTTGGCACGCAGTGGGTTCTGAAAAAGCTTAGTGAACCGCAAAAGGGACTGTGTGTGGGACTAGCACTGCAATATCTGTTCTGGTATCATTAAGCCTCCACTTTCAGGAGTGGGTCGTCGCCGTTGATGAGAGCTAATGCGATCACTTTGAGCCGGAGACAAAGTCAGTCAGCATTCAGTGGAAGCACATATCCTCGCCTCCACCTAAAAAAGTTCATAGCTCTGCCCTCAGCAGGCAAAGTGATGTTCACCGTCTTTTTCGATTTCCAAGCTCCGATACTCATCGAATCGCTTGAGCACGGAAAACCTGTTAACAATGATGTGTACTGTGAGACACTCCAAAGCATATGCACGTCGATCAAGAGAAATCAGCCCGGGTTGCTCGTGGAGTGAGTGATTCTGCACGATAACGGGTGTCCATACATCTCCAAGGTCAGACAAAGCTTAATGGCCAAGTTCAGGTGGAAGCAGTTTGAGTACCGCAAGGACATGTCGCCTGCGACTTCCACGTATTTGGTCCGCTAAATAAACGTCTCAGAGGGAAGTACTTCAGCTCGGAAGACCAACTGAAGGACACAAAGGAGGATTGGCTCCTATCGCAGCAGCAGGAATTCTGGGAACATGGAATCCTTCGGCTCGTGAAGATCAGTACTCTGGTGATTACTTTTGAGTAAAGACTTCAATTATAGCCACAGTGTTGTTTCGTTGCTTTTCTTTCGAACACCCCTCCTACTATTGTTGTTATGACCCATAGCAGAAAATTAAACAATATACCGTGATAAAAAATAAGAAATGAA
Organism: Schistocerca gregaria; assembly: GCF_023897955.1. Classification (NCBI taxonomy): domain Eukaryota; kingdom Metazoa; phylum Arthropoda; class Insecta; order Orthoptera; family Acrididae; genus Schistocerca; species Schistocerca gregaria. Next base: position 370,669,004 of record NC_064922.1, read on the forward strand.
CCTCGAACAATCCCTGTAACAGCGTGGCTCACAGGAAACAGTAAATTTTCAATTTGTCACCCTGCTGACGTGTAGACGGCATCACGGTACCTAGAACACCTATTTGGGCCTCCATACTATGCAATTCAGAATTCAGTTCAGTATGGACCTAGGCCAGTGCAGCTGCGTCTTGAGACAGTGGTGGTGTTCTGTCGTGTGCAGAGTGTTGCAGCTGTCCGACGCACGAAGCACCTAGGAAGATGGACCATAACCAGGTAGATAAAACCAATGGCGTGATTAGAGTTCTGTAACCAATGTAAAGCATAAGAGGAAAAGGCGGTTCGAATGCCAAAAATAACGCGTGCAGCTATGCAACGAAACCTACAGAGATTTCTCAGTCGCCAATCCAGAACATCATAAACCTCTCGCACGTCTTTGAAGAGGACTGTGAAACATGATTTGAAGTTTGATTCTGAAAATCTGCTACTAGACACCTATGGTAAACTAACATACACTAACAAGCGACAAACGTCGGCAAGCCCCTGCATATCAGCAACACTGACTGGCAACTACCAGCTGCTATTAGAGCCGACCAACAGGCCACAGCAGGGACACCGACGAGCTCGCCCACTCACGCACAAACAATCCGCCAACATCACCCTACACTGTGCATCCGATATATGACCTATCGGACACAAAAACGATAGTAAACCTAACTGTTGCAGGTTGCTGACGCTCTACACTGGCACCCAGCGGCAGCCTCCGAGCAACACCATCGCACAACGTCAAAGGTACCGACATGCATATTACCCACTACTAACAAAGCCTACCCTTGCACGACGTATCGCAGGCAGCAAGACATCCACTACTGCTCTTACCACTCAACCTAACTATCGCAGAGGTTTTTTTCCCTTGGCTATTGCCTTGGTACTTTTTTACTTTGTCCTTCAAACGGCTACCCTTCGTTCGACTTCGACCCAATCTATCTCCAGATGAGCGCATATTAATGGTTAACCTTAACCAGACGTACGCAAACATGGCAGTACCCACATCCTGCGACACCTCACTTTAGTGAAAACTAACCCTTATGCAGAGATAGCAGTAGGCTTATTGAGTTGGCCACCATGCCGGTGTAGGCGTAGAGGGGCTCCACCTCCATTTTTTTTAAAAAAAAGCTGCAAGTAGTTCAACAGTTACGGCTGTGGTATAAAATCAGTAGGTGCAATTTCTGTACAACATTAATGGACAGAATCTGGCAGGATGACCCACGAGCCGTGGTGGTTTTACTTTTGACGGGCATGTCACTCAACTGGGGCCACACAGCCGATATCGATGATGGTCATATGCCAGGACCAAAGTTTTGGTAGAGGTGTGTGGTGTTGGGTATGGAGGGCAGTGGTAGCAGAAGGCCATGTGACTGGCGAGTTGGCTCTTGCGGCACTCTTGGTGCCCGGTTGTGGAGCTCGTGAAGTACCGAGTTGTTAAACTGGTCGCAGCCTGCTGGACTAAGTACTGACAGCGGCGAGTTGCTGGAAGGACAACTGATGCGGCATGCAACCTGTCAGCAAGCACCGGGCCAACTCAACAGGCTTAAACTTTACGGCACCTTTGGTGATGCTGCACGCACAAGCGGGAGTCGTCATATGTTGCTGCTGCTTGTTACATTGTCTGCCCGGCACTATGTTGGCGCAACAAGGGAAACCGCAACAATGATCACCATGGCGACAGTCTGTGTTACATAGACGTCATCGCACTGTTCATGTGAACAGTTAGGTTGATGCAAACAAGCTGATTTCCTAACCTAGGCTACGTGACGTGACTGTACAATCTTCCATTGGCGAGGGAACAATATCTGTCCTCTTGGGCACAAATTGCATGGAACCGTTGAGGTCCAGCATGGCATGACGTGCACAGCATGAGAACCGTATAATCCCAACCAACAAAAGGAGCAATATCGCGGAACGATCAGTATCATGACGCCATCGCCCTATTGCAGAGCGAAAACGGAATTTTCTCGGAAACAACCAACATACAAATTCGATTTCGAAATGAGAAGTCCAGTTGCACAACCTGTCCTCGTATACTGAATGTAGATGGCGTTACTTCCACCTACTTTGCGCGGTTGCGACGAAATGCTGATAATTTGTATCCTACTGCATGTTGTCCATTTGATGTTTCGTGTTTGGCGCCGTCTTAGTTTGCAAATTTAGTAAGTTTAATAACCAACGGAGCTGTTGGCAGTTTGAGTGATTACGCTTATGCTGGCTCGTCGAATGGAAGATATCTGCCTGCCACATGACAGTGATGGAGACCTTCTCTGGGTCCTTGAGTGACATCTGCATGCGGCATGGACCATAAGCATTTGCCACATCATCAAAGTTGTGTAGCCACCTCATCAAATGCATGTAGTCATCGGCGTTTCCACAGTGTGTCAAAGTACTTTCTGCTAGGCTCTATCAACAACAAGTGCTTCCTCTCTACGTGGGGCTGCAACCACCAGCGCCACTGTTGTGTACGACTTCGTATGCAACAGTAAGGAGAGGTGGACTTCACAGTGTTGCAGCAGCTGTCATTGTAGGAAATGTGGGTAGGAGCAGAAATGATTAGCTAATAAGGTACCACAATAGGCAGAAGATTTACTTGTATTTCTCCAAGTTTATAAAGACTCATTACAAATAAGCAGCTTGAAATAAGTCCAGCGATTACAATAGCAAAGAGAATGAGGCTCTCTGGACAAAAACACGAACAATGGTGCCTCAACCACAACAAGGCGGTATCTGCATAGTGTCCAATGGCGAAGAGGCTTCAGGAGCATGTATACTGTCTAACTGCCACCAGCCATCTTATAGCGTGAGGACAGAGGACGCTCATGGTCTGGAGCCACTGGAGGTGTGGCTCAGCAGACGCACACCACTGGGTCTTCCAGATCCCTCCGTGACCGCTAATGGCGTCAGATGGAAACTCACAATTCTGACACCAATTTCGACAACCATGGAGTGGTAACGATACATAATACTACACCCATAACTCACAACATTTTGGCTTCACTAAGATGTTTTAAGACATCTAGGTTATAAAGACATTATAACTAGCTTCTGTAGTGTGATGTGTAGGCACAAGCATATTACCTTGTAACGTTATTTTAAACTTTCATTTTGATGCTCATTGTTTGGGAGGGTATTACACTTTAATTAAATGTAAGCTGTGTTTGTTTGGCGTCAGATTCCTTCTGTTACTTTTGAGAGTTGGCAATACTCTCTTAGGATTTAAAGGTTGGCTACAGCGCGCATACACAAGCTCTGAAATCTAAGATATTGTTGTCGCGCTTCGCAGAGCACAGATTAATTAGTGGCAGTTTGGAAGCCAGTGTAGGAGCCTGCTGTGGTGCGCACGTGTGTTGGGTGAGGGGTCGTCGCCGAGCTGCCGTACTGCCCTGTCCGCCAGCAGCGACACAGGATTTGGTATCGAGTTGATATTTTTTATAATTTGCACCGTGCTGATTAATTTAAAGAAAAGGGTTTGTGTATGTGCGTAGCAGCAGACGATAATTTTGATAATGACAGGAGTTGAAATCTTAAGGGAAACCATTGTTAAGCGAATAGATTAAGTATTGATTTTTGTCATTGATTTTTTTTGTAATTGTCAGGGAATTGTTTCACTATGTATTTAATTGAGAAATATTTCAGTCTGTCTTAAGAGCTTGATTAATTTGTAATATTGCTTTAATGCCACTGGAGGAAGATTTACATGCGAAGCGATTGTTCAAAGAGCTTCTAGCGTTTTGTTAATGGAATGAGAAAGAATCGCTTTCGAAATATAGTTTTTGATAAAAGGAATTTCTTGTTTGGGTTATCATTTATCGAGTTTAGATTTGACCGAACACTTTCTCTTGAATTATATGTAGTTGTAGTAAGCAGCAGCAGCCGCAGCAACAGCAGCAGCCGCCATACAGAACATGCATTGCACTCAGCTTGAATAATAGGTTTTTTTATGTTTTTGTTAAACAATGGAATACAGCAGATCAAGCGGTGGCAGCAGAAAGACCAAGTAAGTTATTTGTTGCGCACAAGACCAATTAAAAAAAATTAAAGTTTAGGGGATCTCTGTAATAGTAAAGTTAACAAGAGTACAAGCATGAGATTTTCAGTAGAAAACACGAGATAAGAAGAAAGAGTTCGCGACTTTCACTTTATATTTTGCTTGACAAATATGTTAGCTTACACTTACAATATGTTATTTTTAACTCAAATAAAGATTGTTGTATGAGCCCCATGAATTTGGCTTCTTTCATTTTTGTTTAATTTTTCATTGTGATATTAAAAAATCTCGTTGAATACTTCAACAGTTGCAATTATTTTCATTTTTTATCTCATCAATTCATTAAATTATAAATTGTGTAATAAAATGTTATACAGTTAAATCAAAAATCTTAAATGTTATAGACTTTTGATTCGAAATTTACTGCAAAGAAATAGGTATGGTTAATTTTTACTTAATTTCCTTAGATAATCTCCACATTAAAGGTTCATCCTAGGGGTCTATAGATTCTAAATACGGCGCTGAACCTCTGAAAGGAGCGTTGTGACGTAAGATGCTTAAAACAAGGGTATCAGCAACTGATTGTTTGCTGAAACCTTCCTTTTTAAAGAAGCTTTGCCATATCAAACACTGTTGCAGAAATGAGGAAAATTTCATAGACATTTTTCTTGTGAAGTGAAATTGGATTATGAGAAAACTTGAGAAGGAGAACATAGGAGTATTTTAAATACGGTACTGCACTAGAATCTTACGAACCTGTACAGAGCAGATAACCTGGAAATAATAGGCAAAGAGGAAAATTATGAGATTGCCATTATATTTATAACCCTTCTTGCTGGTGATCGAAAAGCATATGCGCTTTATCCCGTCTCACTCAGTTATGAAACTCCTGTTTATTTATCAATAGTTGTGCCTCTGATGACCCGACGCTTTAAAACACACACTAAAAGCAGAACACAACGTTCTAAAGTGCAGTACTACATCATTAGCTCATTATTCAAACTCCTGTACATACACTTCCTCAGAAGGGAGCAGCGGGAAACAGCGTTGTCGCTTTGTCGGTAAATTCTGTTCTTTCGCGTGCACCGACGCTCCTTACCTTTCCGCACTTGGTAGCCGCCAGCGATTAGCTGCTGCCAGTTCATACTCCTTACAGTTCGTTATGTACAACGGTCAAAAACATTTTTAACATACGGGTCTGGTTGGTAACAATAAAACGTATAAAATAGATGAAGTGTTTAGTAGATATGCAGAGATGAAATGGCTAGTACAAGAAATGAAAAAAATGGAGAAAGGCTTCAAATAAGTTGACAGAGACTGACAACTTATAAAAAGGTTGAAAAAGTTACAGATTAAAAGCTTAAGAAGTAAAACCGAGTAAGAAATAAAACAGATCCGACAAAAGTTTGACACGCCTTTGGATGATACTCGAAATATCTTAAACAAATGAGATACCATGGTCTCAATAATTCATCAGACAAATATCCTCTGTTACTCTACAAAATTCTAAGTTAAACAGTGAAATTAATTTTCTCAATCGGCAACTCATTCGTTGTAAATGATTTCCAACATAATTCAAAGGTACGTCAAAATATTCTCCAATCTATTTCTTGTTTTGCTTTTACACAAATCATTTCACAAAACATAAGTCTTTTTTCAATTTTATTGACCATTAAAAATAACGGCAATGTAACTTTTTACGGGCAATTCATTTACTTACCTAGCTGCAACTGTTCGTGAAATATTTCAATTTACACTCAAATCACTAGTTAAGCTTTTCTTAGTTACCCTGATTGCTTTCAAGCAAGTAGTTAATTTTTTGATTTTCGCTTACTTAAACATTTACCCACGTCTTTTATTAGCTTCAGGAAGGGTAAAGGTACCTAAGACGCAAATTTGTTGTTACTGCTAGATGCAGCAGGAAAAATGAACAGTAACCGATATATATTCAAGGCACCTGAAAAATTAAATGTGCATCGGTGTGCAAAAGTAAGGAAAGCAACGTTTGCTTGATATGTTACTGCCAAGTAACATAGTATAATATTACTGTTATTAAAAAATATAAAATATGTTATAAAACTTTTTAATCACTTCTTCTGCCGGCAAAGTTTCTGAACTGGTAAGACGCTGCATAGAAATTTTTTACTTGCTCGGTAATTAATTTTCATTCCGCTATCCAGCATCAGATTCCTATCAGTCTGACGAGAACGTTGACGGACGGTATTGTTTAGAAGCCAGAGACCGATTTCCACATTATCCAGTTAGCGTAATTACTCTGCCAGGATACTGATAGAACAGATCGGTAAAAGAGATCTCAGGGACGGTGAAATAGAATATTTATAACGTAAATCCCGGTTGAACACTAGTAGCGTTCGGCTATGGCCGCCAAACAATTCGTTGGCAGGGTTCCTTCGCTGCAGGCTGAAAAAGTTGTAAAATGCAACGTCATAAATTGAGATGTGCCATTAACGGAAGTGGAAAGCAGGTTGTTAATTCAAACACGGCTTTTATAACAAAATCAACGTCATAATTTAACCAAAAGTTACAGATACGAGAGCGACACTTATATCTTATGAAACAGCCTTCGAAAACGAACGAGAGAAAGAGAGGGAGAGAGCTCACAGCTTCCGCTTTTATGTAGTCCAAAATGAATCAGGTGACTGCCTTCAGCTTGTTTTACAGGGCAATATACAGGGCCATTAACGAAGTATGCAAATATTTTAATATGTTATTCTACAAGTAAAACTAAAGAAAAAAGTTCATATAAACATAGGTCCGCAAATGTTTAGTTACAGAGTTACGGCTAATAAAGGATTTTGCCTGAAATTTAGCAACCTCGCTAAGATGAGGCCATCGCAAAAGTGTACGAGTTTAAAGTAAAGAAAGATTTCCATTTATTTTGTTGTTATTGGTATGGTGAATCTAATGAAACATCTCACAGACTTGTATCTGAAGTAGTTTTCCAGGCAATCCAGGGAAGCAAAAAGTATTATACAAGTCATTTTGTTTACTTTCTATTAAGAATGTAGAAACGTTTGTCATTGTTGACTACCGTTAGTGAGTTGTTTCAGTCGCTTCCTAACCTCGAAACGAGTTAGTTTTCTGTATTGTTCAGAGAAAGACCATAACAGCACATTTAAATGAACATTTTCCCCAGAAATGAATTGGTGGTGATGGCCACCCAGATCTCCCGATTAAACACCAACGGCCTTTTGCGTATGGGGATGGAGAAAAGGCGTAGTTGATAAGGACAAAGTCAATACACGTGAGGCATTACTTGCTCGCATTATGAATGCAATAGACGAAATTAAGAACAACCCTGTGAAATTGAAACGAGCAACAAAATCAGTTCGTACACGTGCAGTTAAATGCATTTAACTCGGTAGAGACATTTTTGAACATTTATTGCGAATGTATTGTGAAACTGTATGTACGCTGTACAACTTCCTTAACACTGAGCTTTGTTTTTCCGTTTTAACATGAATTCACGCGTATTAACAAAAGCAGATTATCTGACACATTCATAGAGTTTCAGTTAACGATATTACCATCATTTTTCCAAAATTAAATTATCTGCAGCTTCTGCTGAAAACTTCGCGCAACTGTTTGGAATTTAAAAAACAAATTGCGCCAAGTAGTTAATAAATTAAAAATTTTACGAAATTACCTCTTTGCTTCTCTGGATGTTCTGGAAAACTACTGCAGACACGCATCAGGGACATGTTTTATTGGATTCACCAGACCAATAAGTACAAAATAAATGGAAATCATGCTTTACTTTAACCCCGTACACTTTTGCGAAGGCTTCATATTTACGGAGTTGCTAAATTTCAGGTAAATTCTTTTATTAGCCATAACTCCGTAGCTAAACATTTGCTTACCTATGTTCCTACGAAATTTTTCTTTAGTTTTACATGTAGAAAAACGTTTTAAAATATTTGCCCATCTTCGTGAATCACCCTGTATAAACATTCTTCTGGAACATTCTTTATCGGAACAGCACAAAAACACATTCCCTTCTTTAAATCAGGACCTTTTCCCCTTACTTTACAGATTTATTTACCCAGAAATTTTTTTTTCTGAATGTCTTTTAGCATTAATTAATGTTTTATTAATTATTCAAAAAGCAACATTTCACTAGCTCGATGTTTCAGTTTTGTGTTGACCCGAGCAGAGGACACATGGCAGCCCCTAGTGGCTTACACCTCTGTTGCATTTTATTTTAATTCTGACTATCTGACGCTGTCAGGTATGACCGCAGCTTTCGTATATTTTGGTACGCTATGCTGTAACATTTAGTTTTAATTTTGTCCGAAGAAGGTGTCCCTTGTGACACCGAAACCTAGGTTACAAATTAATTGTGTTCGCGACTGCGGGCTGTGTTTTTCAAAATTTTATGTTATACAACAGTCGCTGATTGACAGACATGTTGAAAACCTTAAGATTTTTGCCTACCCTGGTATCTAAGGCTGTATCTAAATGTAAGGACGTAAAGAAAAAATTGTTAAATACCAGCATGTCCATCTGTTTTAATAAACAATGTGAACGGAGGGAATCAGTCCCCAATTATTTAAAGGCTATTAGTAACTTCAGAAATTGTAAAAATGATCCTTTGAGCTTCAGGCCTATTGTAAAAAAATTAATTTCTGATAACATAAAATATCTTTATGCCAAAAAAGACACTCTTAATGCAGAGGCTTACGATCTGTATCTCGAAATTACAAAATTGTGCCATGATCTGTTTAATGTTAATATCGATGTTGTATGGTCACAAATTAATGATTATTTAGAGAATTATAAACAAGGTGTTATGTACAGGCATGAAAGGAAAATCAGTAAGCTTTTCTGCCTTTTTATACCTGAGAGACCTTCCGAAAAATTAAAAAAACGTGACCATGTCTTTTAGCACTGAGTTTTAAATAAGACTAATATTAATTTTACAGAAGAAGAAACTAGTCTGTTAGAAAAAGGGCTTAAGTATAATGTTAAACCAGATTTGACTAACAAGCAGGTTGTGCAGAATGTCCTTGTAGACCTGAAAACTGGTTTACATTGCATAAAAATGGATAGTGCTGTGCAAACTAGGATTGCTTATGATGTAAAAAATATTTTTAATAAATGTCATGCTGCTTCCCCTAATGCCTCATATAATGACAAGGCCTTGATTAGAAATATTAATAAGAAACTTAAAGGCAATGATGCTCTTATAACGAAAGCTGATAAGGGTTCTTCACTAGTAATTGCATATAATGAAGAATATATTTCGAAAACCATGTCTTTTTCGAAAAAAATTGTATTTCTGAACTGCAAGTCGATCCTACTCCCTCCCTCCAGAAAGAAATCAGATGGGTTGTTAACAACGCCGATTTCTTGCTTAAGCCATTTCACAAAAAGTCACTTCCACAACCTCCCAAATTAAGAGCGCAATTGAAGACAAATAAGCTTGGTCATCCCATTCTTCCGATTTTGAACAGTCAGAGCAGTGCTTATCATGAACTTCCTAGAGTTTTACATGATCGGCTGAAAAAGTCTTTTGTCTTCATTCATTGCTATTCTGTCTTAAATAGTGCTGCTGTAGTTCGCAAAGTAGAGGGTATAGACTGTGACCAGGCTACTAGATTGTTTTCGTTAGGCATAAAAAACCTTTACACCAATGTTCCCGTTCAATAAACCCTTAAGATTGTGGAGGAAAATCTGCCTTGGTTTAAGAAAGATGTCTGTGATGAAAAAATTACAGATTTCATGAATTTGATCACCGTTGTAGTTAATTACAATTACTTTCAGTTCAATAGGCAACTGCTCCAACAAAATGAAGGCCTAGCCATGGGGAACCCGCTAGCCGGAATTCTTGGCGATATTTTTATCAATTCGTTAGAGGTGAAATTCTTTACGTTGTTTTCAGCTACAGATCTGGGCATTTTGTCCTTCTGTAGATATGTTAGTAGTCTACAAAGGTCCTCCTGACGGGATCAACCACATTTTCAATGTGTTTAATGATCTTCATGATAACATTATGTTCACTTGTGACCTAGAAAATGAAAATTATCTATTAAATTTCCTCGATCTTACGTTGTCATTAACTGAAAACAGACTTTCCTTAAACATTTTCCGTAAAGAGACTCAAACTGATCAAATCGTTCCAGCTTCTTCTACGCTTCCAGCTTCTCACAAAAATGCTTTCCTTTTCTCGGCTATTCACAGAGCACTTTCCATTCCCCTCTCGAAAGAAAACTTTAATAACGAGATTAATCTTATTGAAACTGTGGCGGTCAATAATGGTTACGAAGCTCGGTTGGTAGATGATATCTTCAGAAAGAAGATTGGCAAGAAGGGTACTACACTTGCTTCTTTTATCAGCGTCCCAGAAGAATCAGAGAAAAAATTCTTCTCAATTCCATTTTTAGGTCCAGTGTCATACCAGATTCAAAGGTTGCTTCGGATGAAATACAAATGTAATATTGCCTTTTCTACTAATAACAACTTGAGAAAAAATGTCATCCATAATTTAAAGTCAACCACTAGCCCTGTGCAGATTTCTGGCGTCTACAAGATATCATGTGAGACTTGCTGTGCCTATTATGTTGGTCAAACAGGACGTGCCTTTTCAATTCCCTGTAAAGAACATTTTCTGTGGGGAAACGGTTCGTATGCCCCTAATTTCTTTTGCAGATCACCTGTTAATCACAGGACACTCTCCTAAAGGGGTTGAGAGGTTGGAAATTTTGGATACTGAAAAAAAAGGGAGTAAACTTGATATTTTGGAGGAGCTGGAAATTTTAAAACCTTTACTTTCGAATGACAGACTTTTTCTCAACGAGCAGGTGCAGTTGCGCGGAAGAAGTTATTTCAATGGTATAAAGCCGCTGCTTGACGAGATCTAACACTTTGATGTACCAACTACTTCTTGCAGATTCAGAGATACCTTTTCTTTCTACTTTTTACTGCTCATATAAGAAAATTAAAAAAAACCTTTTTGGTTTTTATAACTTATCTATTATAGCAAGCAGTAATGTCATTTAATGGATTATTTCGTATATGTCTTCTTTATGCATTTATTCTCGAATTTTTGTACTAGAGCCAGTCATTCATTAGTTGTATTTTATATCAAGCAGTATCCTGCCGTTGTACTTACTTTATGTACGCCGTTCAGCTGTTTGTTTATTTCCCTCTCTGCAGTTATGAGAGATGTTTACAAAATAGCTTGTTTTACCAATTAGCCATCAGATGGCGGTAATGTCTTGAAGTTGCCGTGGCGCATAAGTCACATGATGTTTCAGTTTTGTGTTGACTGTAGCAGAGGACACATGGCAGCCCTTAGTGGCTTGCACATCTGTTGCATTTTATTTTACTTCTGACTATCTGACGCTGTCAGGTATGACCGCAGCTTTCGTATTTTTTGGTACGTTATTAGTTTAGTTTTAATTTTGTCCGAAGAAGGTGTCCCTTGTGACACCGAAACCTAGGTTACAAATAAATTGTGTTCGCGACTGAGGGCTATGTTTTTCAAAATTTTGTGAAACAAATACGTCCTGAAACGGACAGAAATGACAGTTTTATTAAAAGACAATAATTATACTGGAGTCTCTATGATCTACAATGGTCCCCTTGAAACGTCCCCATAGAATAATTAATGAATTACTGTGCTGATAAACCTCTTACATTATTTGATTTTCGAACAGCTGAGCAGAACTGAACGTACTCAGACATTTCGCTCTTTATCTATTCTGATCAACACTAAACTGACACACAATATTTTTAGCGCAATGCAATCTGACTTTTAATAATCCCTACAAAAGAATAGCCCTGATTAAGAATAACCTATACCTTTCACAAATCACTTACCTCACAAAGATCTTCGTTACTCAAACTACTGCAATACAGCGAGCGCCAATACTGCCAGCTAAATAAAAGATTCTAACTACTGAAGGCACTAACTACTGATAAGCATAGTTAGCAAATGGAAGATTTCTATAGAGAACAAACAATGTATTTACCTTAATAATGTTCAAAAGTCATGATATCCAGTATTACAAATTTACTCTTTCTGATGGACACACGTCCATATCGTCCGCTCTCAAAATTCCGCCATCTATCTCCCCACATCCACCACTGCTGGTGGCTCACCTCCAACTGCGCAACACTACACGCTGTTCACATCCAGCTGCCCAACACGACAATAGCAAATATTCCAACAATGCAAACCAGTCACAGACTGCACACAGCACAGTCAGTGATTTTCATACAGAGCGCTACGTGGCGTTACCAACATAAAAACCTAAACAGCCTACTTACATCTTGGCCGTTACAAAAGGCGGGACACGGTTCCTTTTAGTGTGTATGATCAGCACGGGTTACAATACATGTCCTTCAGCCTGTTCCCATGATGCCCAGTAGGTTGATATGGAGTTCTTGTGGGACGACCTCTCGTTCCTCCACCAGTGCCAAAGGGCTGGATGGTCGTAGTTGCATGTGCACATGCTGCAATCAATCTCCCCAACGTATCTCACCCGTTTTCGATAGGATTTAAGTCTCGGGAATGGGCAAGCCAGCCCATTCGACGAATATCTTCTTGTACGTGCACAGTCGGAAGTGGTTGCGCTTGTCAGCCATAAAAATGAATTCAGGGCCGAATGCACTCCTGGAAAGACGCGTATGAGGAAGGTGTACAGTATGACAGTACCGTGTTGAAAGATGTGAATCTCAGTACGTCGATGGAACATACTTCCTCCGCACACGATGTCCCCGGACCACCAGAAGAATGACGTTCGACAATGTTTGACGTACCCTGATACGGTGAGAGTGCGAACATGTAATGCACCCACGAATATGGAGTAGTCTGTTCGTTCCCCAGACTTCAATCCCACCTAGCACCTATAGAATTCGTTTGGAAATCGTATTGTAGTTCGTCCTTACGTTTTTTACACCTGTGTAATTCGTGTATAGGAAGTCTCAATTAATTGTTGGAAATTATTAGAAACTTAAACAGAAATACTCTCTCAGTAATCAAACGCTATATCTGTACGTACAACGAAACTGCGAAAATTGGGTTTAGGTAATTAGGAGGGTACCAATCATGATCCCTAAACCGCTAGAGTGAACGTGTGACTGACATATCACCGCAGTTTTGGGTATTGCTCCACCATAGCGAGTCAGCCACGATAATGTTGTAATAAGGCTCCTGACATATTCTTCTAGCTGACATAAAAGTTTTCTGGATACGGTTCCGCAGCATCATGTAAGAAAAAAAATTAAAAAAAAATTACTGCTGCTGTTGAAAGCCAACATTTCGGCCACGGTTGCAGCGGCCTTCTTCTGGGACTAATGGTGCGTTCTAGCTAGGCAGTGTCCTTTATATTTTGTTGTTACTGTTCACTGCGCATTCCATTACGTCATAATTTTAAAAAAGGTATTTAGTTTCATTGGTCACTTTGAAACGTCCCTTTTGAAAAATTATACACGACTGTGCTTAAACTGACACACAATATTTTTTAGCGCAACGCAATGTGGCTTTCAATAATCCCTACAAGAGAATGGCCCTGACTAACATTAACCTATATGTTTCACAAATCACTTACCTCACAAAAATCTTCGTTACTCGAACTACTGCAATACAGCGAGCGCCACTACTGCCAGCTAACTAAAAGATTCAAACTACGGAAGTCACTAACTACTGATAGGCACAGTTAGCAAATGAAAGATTTTAATAGAGAACAAACAATGTATTTACCTCACTAGTCATAATATATATATCAGTTCATGACACCAATTCTTACAAATTTCAAAACTCCGCCATCTCTCTAACCACGTCCACCACTGCTGGCGGCTCACCTCTAACTGCGCAACGCTACGCGCTGTTAGCATCCAGATGCCGCTGCACAACACTACAATGGCAGACTACAATGCAAACCAGCCACACACTGCACACGGCACAGCCAGTGATTTTCATACAGAGCGCTACGTGGCGGCGGCGTTACCAATAAAAAATCCTAAACAGCCTACTTACAACTTAAGAAAGAAGGAGAGGGAACTTTATTTTAATATGTTATGCGGTGGAGGGAGAACGCAATCTTTGTTGTGTATTGGCTCTTGTGTTATGTAGTATGATTGGTGGTCACCGTCGAATGAGAAGTTGGCTGCTGTTTAGCAAATGCTGGAAGTCAGCCGCGCGGCGGCAGTTACTCGCAGGTGGTGCTCGGGCCTCTAGTTGACAGTGCGGTCTGTTGGGCTCTGATTGCTGGCAGCCAAGATGGGGCAATCCTGAGTCCATTCTCCCTATTAATGTTGTTAGGGTGTTTAAGTATTCCGATGGCCTGTCTTATTTTGCGTTTCGTCATAATCTGCTGCTTGGCAAACACACAGACTTCGCTGAATTTTATTTCTTTTCCGCAGTGTTGCTGATGTTCTGTCACTGCGGATTTGTTGTGTTGCCCTAGACGAATACAGCGCTCGTGTTCCCGAATGCGCGTTGCTATTGGCCTACCAGTCTCGCCGATGTATGCCTCCCCACATTCGCATCCCACCTTGTAAACGCCTGCAGTGTGTAATGCATCCACCTTGTCCTTAGTGGAGCCTAGCACGTCCTGGGTGCTATGACCGCTATAGAAGACAGGCTGCACCCCAACGTGACGAAGGGGTTTGCCTATTCGGTAAGTAATATTTTTCACATAAGGTAAGCGCACTGTTGGCTGCAGTTTGTCTATTTCTTACTTTTCTTTCTCACTTGTGTTCGTCGACAAGGCTGTGTTTATCGATATGACTGTAACCATTGGCTAGAAACGTTGTGCGTACCCTTTTAAGCTCAGGTGTGATGTTCTGAGCGTCATTTAGGCGCTGCGCACGGATTCTTGTTCTTTACATTTGACTTTTGAATTCACGCCATGACGTAACGAGTCTGCCAGGCGCTATGTATCTTAAAACCACCTGTACGCTTCCTATAGTATCTCGTTAACTAACGAAGTTACGTAAAAATCTTTGCCGCCAGCTACACGAGATGAAGGTTCCGCCAAAAGAAGTAAACAACTTTTGGATCCTGGTTTGCATGAAACCAGTATGGGAGAAATTGTCTTTCTGGAAAACCAAACTCACGTCAAGCTGAGAAAATTCCTTTGATCGTATTTCTAGAAGTCTCAGTAATTTTGCTAACTCAGGTGTCACGCAACTGACTGGGCGTCTTTGAGATGAAAGAGCGTAAGGTTTGAGAGATGAAGGCTAACCTAATATGTGTCAGCTTCCTCCAAAGAATTCAACCTAATAAACCCATAAAGCCAACGGCCTTGTCGCAGTGGTAACAACGGTTCCTGTCAGATCACCGAAGTTAAGCGCTGTCAGGCTGGGCTAGCACTTGGATGGGTGACCATACGGTCTGCCGAGCGCCGTTGGCAAGCGGGGTGCACTCAGCCCTCGCAAGGAAAACTGAGGAGCTTCTCGACTGAGAAGTAGCGGCTCCGGTCTCGGAAACTGACATACGACCAGGAGAGCAGTGTGTGTTGACTACATGCCCCTCCATTTTCGCATCCCGTGACGCCTGTGGTCTGAGGATGACACGGCGGCCAGTCGGTTCGGGAGGAGGAAACGCATAAATGGTGCAAATGGCTCTGAGCACTATGCGACTTAACTTCTGAGGTCATCAGTCGCCTGGAACTTAGAACTAATTAAACCTAACTAACCTAAGGACATCACACACATCCATGCCCGAGGCAGGATTCGAACCTGCGACCGTAGCGGTCGCTCGGCCCCAGACTGTAGCGCCCAGAACCGCACGGCCACTCCGGCCGGCAAACGTATAAAAATCATTCATGTCTTTTACGATTACAGGAGTTCGAGAATCACAATATTAGAACAAAATTTTAAATTGTTGTTGTGTGGGCCCCAAACTGGAGTCCAGGCAGCCTTTCGCTGAAACTGTTTGTGACAATAACTGTACTGGAATGATTTACACCAGGATGGGAGCCACGCGACAGTTATTCCTCGCACCCGTTTTCATTATCACGCAACTGTGGCCCTAGTGTTTATGTAACAAAAAATGCATTTCGCTTTCATTAAAGGATTCTTTCACGCATTGCAGTAGAACCCAACACGCCACGTTTGGTCATGAATTTGTTGTGTGACTCCGTGCTCTGTCTGGATGTCATACCTGTAGCCAGTCAATGCACTCCTTTTACCAAAAAATTTAACTTTTAAATTGAGTCGTTCTGGTTTTACGCCTGTGCTTTGAAGGTATTTCAGTACGCAGAAAATAGATTTCCTATGGATGTTCCCACAATCGGAGAATAAGTAACAGTATGTTTGCAGAACGATTTGCATCTTTTGTTTTTTGTTGTTATTCTTGGCAATGTACCGTACATGCCCTCTTAGGAATTGAATTACATTACACAGTGCAGTTATACGCCATGGCACCCACAACACATTATCCTGTTTCTTTCATTCCCATTATCATTGATACACATAAAAGCTAATGAAATTTTATCCTGAAAGCCGAAGAATCTATTCACGTAGGTTGCTGCGCTCTAGCAGTTTACAGTTTCCCACTACTATGATGAAATCACAATGTGGACAAAACTTTTGTTTCTTGGAGGGTGTCCGCCTCGGACAAAACACAATTTCATCTTTTCCACTATATCGGAGATATGATTTGCTGATGTCTCATCGTCACCTGTGAGCTTTCACTTTCTTTCTATTAAATAGAAAAAATGCTCTTTAGTTCCGGGGCAGTTACAAATTAAGTTTTTAAGACAGTATTTACAAATTCTGAAAACAGACACATGCTGTGGTTTTCCTACGTTTTAAAGTTTTTATTGCACTTGTTTTCTTTCGCAGTTTGTCATCTAAAACCATATAGAAGTTAATGTAGCAGATTTTTAAGATTCTACGATTGGAAGTGTTATGTTTAAGCCTAACATTAATTCTATTTGGAAGAATGTGTGTGTGTGTGTGTGTGTGTGTGTGTGTGTGTGTGTGTGCGCGCGCAAGTGTGCAACATGTTTCACTTACTACTTCTCTTTCCCCGTTTATCTACACTATGAAGACCTGAACCATGTAACTTTCACTGTCACTGTTTATAAGTTACGAAAGCGGACTTCCTCCAAAAACAAATGTTTGTAAGTGAACACGGACAGGAATGCTTCAACTTCAGGATGAACATGGACAAAACAGTTGCTTTCTTTGGAGAGTGAGTTTATATGAACCTCGTGAAACGGTAAAAGTGAATACTCAAAACAGGGGCAGTTGCATTAAAATCTGTATAGGGCAGAAATGCCAGAGATATCGGTTAGCTGTATGAGTGTATTGGAGAATAAGGAAGAATATCACAGACGCAGTCAAAAAATTTGCGACGGAAGAGATCGCATTCTGACTATAAGTCAAGATATGGCAAAATACAGCTAAAGACAGGAAAAATTCTCCTTGGATAATTGAGTTAAAAGGAGAGAAGACGAAATACATGAGGAGAACAGAAAAGTTAAAAAAGGACACTTCAAAATTCTAAATTGAGGGATAAATAATAGGAAAAACAAATAATTCTTATCACTTCAGAGTTACGAAGATGTAAAAATCTGACAGAAGGAGCTACAAAAATTTCATCATTTCAGAGAGCTAGTAGTCCCAACCTTTGAGACAGAATTACGAAAGAAAACAGAAGAATGTCGCCAGAGAAAAACCTTTCCGCTGAACATTCATTTTCTCTCCCCAGCGGATACCGCACAGGGATGACGTAATCTTGAGAGATGAGGCTCTTGAGATATAAAAACGTCGAGTGAAAGTGTTACGTAAATAACAACAAATTTGTGAGATTTAGTCCCATTCCGGGAGTTGTTTTGTGGAGACGGTGGGTGTTGTGTTACAGGGAAACCAGTATCTCGGCTGGTTATCGTCACGTCAGTTATTGTTAGCGCAAGACCTTGCTCCACTCAGATATCATCTTTCCTTGAATCAAGCTCGCCAGGCGCGTGGGACGAACGTGGCCCACAACTTTTTTTTATTTTTTAGAACAGTGGTCACTTGACTTCAACCAGTTCAAAGGTGCCACCATTATTCTCCTAGGCAGACCTCAAAGACGTGAGTGGCTCGAAGTGACAGGGGAGAAGGCACTAGCTCTGTAACATGTAGTCCAGTAAAACAAGCAAGTGCTGAGATTATTGTTCCTGATGCGCTGTCAAGCTTCTTTTGATGTTTAAGATGATTTTACTTGCTTGGTTGTAGCTTGCACCACAGAAAACTTCCTGAAGAACCGGTGGTCAAGAATTAAGGTCTATTACTGTCCCGTGGACTACAAATGGCGTCGAAATGTTCTGTCACATCTATACTTCCGATGACAGTGACCAGGAGTTTAATAATTTATTTGCCGATAGTCAAATATTATTTCCAGTGCGGAAGTTATAGGTTCGAAAGGAATGTTGATCCTCGTAGGTGAAACTGAACAGTGATTTCATATAGATTTCGTTGCTCCGCACGGTAATGGGATGAGTACGGAGGCTATTTATACTGATCAGCCAGAACATTATGACCACCGACTTGTGCAGGAGACAGCAGCACCATGTGGCGAAGAACAGAATGATTGCTAGTCGGACACAAGCACGGTGAACGTAGTATCAATGAGTGTGCTGTCTGTGTGTAGAATCGAGAAGTCGTGCGATCCATCTAGAGTTTGTGATGGCTTGGAGGCTGGGCACTAGCATGTTGGAAACTGCACGACTTGTCGGGTGTTCGAGGACTGCTGTGGTGAGTGTATTCAACACGTGGTGAAACCGAGGTAATGCACGTCCAGACGTCATGAGGTTGGATGGCCCCCTTTCATTACAGTAGTCTGACGTCGTAGGGTGGGCAGACTCGTAAAACAGGGCAGGCAGCTAACTGTGACTGAACTAACATCAGACTTTAATTCTGGGCAGAGTACAAGTGTGTTCGAACAGACAGTGCTCGTAATGAGAGTCCACGCCACCGACGACATCAGCAACTACTATTGAAATGAAATTACTATTAAATCAATACCATTAGCTGCTGACGGGCGTTGATATACATCAACGGGGACAGTTGAAAATGTGTGCCCCGACTGGGACTCGAACCTGGGACCTCCTGCTTACATGGCAGATTCTTTGTCCATCTGAGCCACCGATGGCACAGAGGATAGAGCGACTGCAGGGATTTATCGCTGGCACGCTCCTCATCAGAACCACATTCTCTACTTGTAGTCTACACACTACATTCGTAGTGCCCCTGCCATTATACTCATTACTCGGGGCAAACAATCCACCGAGTCCCGTAAGAGTTCAGGCAAATCGTGTGCATCCGCACTGAAGAAGGTCATCAGCCGGTTAGCCTTAAACGATATGAAGATGGCATGTGTTCTTTCGGACATGCACGGAGGAACAGATGCCATCATCATACTATTGAAATGGGCTCGTGATCACTTGTACTGGACGTTGAGGCAGTGCCAGAGCATTGCATGTCTTCTTCTTCATCACATTGATGGGAGGGCCAAATCCATTGTCCTCCAGGGGAACAGTTCGTTGATACCTTCACTGGGGGACGGAGACAAGCTGGCGGCGACTCTATTATGCTCTGGGGAACATTCACGTCAACATCCATGGGTCCAGTGGAGCTCATGGAAGACACATAACGGCCAAGGAGCATAGTACACTGATTGCATATCACGTACACACCAACATGACGATCATGTTCTCCGAAAGCAGTGGCATTTTTCAAAGAAATAATGTGCCATGTCAGAAGGCCAGGAGTGTGATGGAGTGGTTCGAGGAACGCAAGTGGCGAGTTCCAATTGATGTGCTGGCCCCCCAGCTGGCTAGATCTGAACCCTATCGAACACATGTGGAATGTGATTGCACGTGGTTTCAGAGCTCACCAGTCACCCTCCCCAGAGTTGACAGGAATTAGGTGACCTGTGTGCGCAGATGTGGTGCCGACTCCCTTCAACGACCTAGCAAGGCCTCATTGCTTCCAGGTCACGAAGTGCTACCGTTGCTATCCGTGCCAAAGGTCGACATACCAGCTTTTAGGTAGGTGGTAATGATGTTCAGGCTGATCTATGTAAATTATAATATTGCTTAGCAGCGGATGTTGACATGTACAAAAATCTTTTCTTAGCGACAAGTATTTTCCTAGTAGCAATAAAACTTGTAAGTAGGCTGTTTAGGTTTTTATGTTGGTACCGCTACTTAGCACTCTGTATGAAAATCACTGACTGTGCTGTGTGCAGTCTGTGGCTGGTTTGCTTTGTTCGAATATTTGTTGTTGTAGTGTTGGTCAGTTGGATGTGAACAGCCCGTAGCGTTGCGCAGTTGGAGGTGAGCAACCAGCAGTGGTGGATGTGGGGAGAGAAATGGCAGATTTTTGAGAGCGGACGATCTGGATGTGTGTCCATAAGAAAGAGTAAATTTGTAATACTGTATATCATTAACTGATATACAGGGTGTTACAAAAAGGTACGGCCAAACTTTCAGGAAACATTCCTCACACACAAATAAAGAAAAGATGTTATGTGGACATGTGTCCGGAAATGCTTAATTTCCATGTTAGAGCTCATTTTAGTTCTTTCACCTACGCTCAATGGTGCACGTTATCATGATTTCATACGGGATACTCTACCTGTGCTGCTAGATCAGGTGCCTTTACAAGTACGACGCAACATGTGGTTCATTGACGATGGAGCTCCTGCACATTTTAGTCGAAGTGTTCGTACGCTTCTCAACAACAGATTCGGTGTCCGATGGATTGGTAAAGGCGGACCAATTCCATGGCCTCCACGCTCTCCTCACCTCAACCCTCTTGACTTTCATTTATGGGGGCATTTTAAAGCTCTTGTCTACGCAACCCCGGTACCAAATATAGAGACTCTTCGTGCTCGCATTGTGGACGGCTGTGATACAATACGCCATTCTCCAGGGCTGCATCAGCGCATCAGGGATTCCATGCGACGGAGGGTGGATCCATGCATCCTCGCTGACGGAGGACATTTTGAACATTTCCTGTAACAAAGTGTTTGAAGTCAAGCTGGTACGTTCTGTTGCTGTGAGTTTCCATTCCATGATTAATGTGATTTGAAGAGAAGTAATAAAATGAGCTCTAACATGGAAAGTAAGCGTTTCCGGACACATGTCCACATAACATATTTTCTTTCTTTGTGTGTGAGGAATGTTTCCTGATAGTTTGGCCGTACCTGTTTGTAACACTGTGTATAGCCATCCATAATTGCCGGTGCAGGATTTTGGGCACGAACTGACCTCTCGACGGAGGGTGGATGCATGTATCCTCGCTAACGGAGGACATAAATGTTCGATGGAACTCACATCGAGCGATACGGGCGACCAGACCATTTGCTCGAATTGTTCAAAATGTTATTCAAACCAATCGTGGACCACTGTGCCCCGGTGACAAGGCCCATTGTATCCATAAAAATTCCACCGTTGTTTGGGAACATACGGATTCCTGGTAGCCGAACATCCAGAGGATCTCGCACAGTGCCTTGTTGACGAATCGGGTCCATGGCTACGTGGAGTCTGCGCCACATTCGAATCATATCATCAGCTGAAATCGGGACTCATCTGATCAGGCCACGGTTTTCCAGTCGTCTAGATTGTTCAGCCAATATTGTCAAGAGCTCAGGAGAGCTGCTGCAGGCGATGTCAAGCTGTTAGCAAAGGCACTCGAGTCGCTCGTTAGTTTTGAACACTATTGAGGTAAATACATTGTTTGTTCTCTATCAAAATCTTTCATTTGCTAACTATGCCTATCAGTAGTTAGTGCCTTCTGTAGTTAGAATCCTTTATTTAGCTGGCAGTATTGGCGCTCGCTGTGTTGAAGTAGTTCGAGTAATTTTTGTGAGGTAAGTGATTCATGAAAGGTATAGGTTATTGTTAGTCATGGCCATTCTTTTGTAGGGATTATTGAAAGTCAGATTGCGTTGCGCTGAAACTATTGTGTGTCAGTTTAGTGATGATCAGAATAGGTAATGAGAGAATTGTCTGAGTACGTTCAGTTTTACTCAGCTGTTTGAAAATCAAATGACGTAAGAGGTTTATCAGCACTGTAATTCATAAATTTTTTCAAGGGGACGTTTCAGACTTTGTAGAAACCTTTGATGCTATGAACGTATGTTCACTACAGGTAGAAGATAAATCTGTAAGATAAACTTCATTGTTTGTGAGTGAAATGTAAAAGTCGTCCTCTGCACGTGGTAAGTTCGGCATTAGAGTATAATTAAAAGTAGCATCCATGCATTCTTGCGTGTACTTGTCAAAAACATGTGTAACGTGTTAACATTCAATTGTACTTTTTTGATATTTCTACATAACTGTAAATTGTTTGTCTGCGAATTTTAAATTTTGTGCAGTTTCTGTAGAAGTTCATCTCCAAGTACCGTACTACACAATGAAAACAGTGATTCTACTTCACATCTCTTCAAGCATTAAGCTACAATATCTAACATAGCACATTCGACATATCTTTCACAGGTGTCTTTTTATAAAAGTCATTCTTATCTATTATCATGATCACCATTTACCATATTCTTTACACTGCTAACTCTCGTGCAAGCGTGGTCTATGGGTGGCGATTTTGATACGTTTTAAATTAACAGCAGCGCCAGTTGCAGTGTTTATCTAGATTTACCTAGGTTTCAGTTGGGATAACCCAACCTTCTTCAGAATAAAAGGAACTAAAATTTGTCCATAACGGACAACGTCAAAAACTAAAAACTACACTCCTGGAAATGGAAAAAAGAACACATTGACACCGGTGTGTCAGACCAACCATACTTGCTCCGGACACTGCGAGAGGGCTGTACAAGCAATGGTCACACGCACGGCACAGCGGACACACCAGGAACCGCAGTGTTGGCCGTCGAATGGCGCTAGCTGCGCAGCATTTGTGCACCGCCGCCGTCAGTGTCAGCCAGTTTGCCGTGGCATACGGAGCTCCATCGCAGTCTTTAACACTGGTAGCATGCCGCGACAGCGTGGACGTGAACCGTATGTGCAGTAGACGGACTTTGAGCGAGAGCGTATAGTGGGCATGCGGGAGGCCGGGTGGACGTACCGCCGAATTGCTCAACACGTGGGGCGTGAGGTCTCCACAGTACATCGATGTTGTCGCCAGTGGTCGGCGGAAGGTGCACGTGCCCGTCGACCTGGGACCGGACCGCAGCGACGCACGGATGCACGCCAAGACCGTAGGATCCTACGCAGTGCCGTAGGGGACCGCACCGCCACTTCCCAGCAAATTAGGGACACTGTTGCTCCTGGGGTATCGGCGAGGACCATTCGCAACCGTCTCCATGAAGCTGGGCCACGGTCCCGCACACCGTTAGGCCGTCTTCCGCTCACGCCCCAACATCGTGCAGCCCGCCTCCAGTGGTGTCGCGACAGGCGTGAATGGAGGGACGAATGGAGACGTGTCGTCTTCAGCGATGAGAGTCGCTTCTGCCTTGGTGCCAATGTTGGTCGTATGCGTGTTTGGCGCCGTGCAGGTGAGCGCCACAATCAGGACTGCATACGACCGAGGCACACAGGGCCAACACCCGGCATCATGGTGAGGGGAGCGATCTCCTACACTGGCCGTACACCTTTGGTGATCGTCGAGGGGACACTGAATAGTGCATGGTACATCCAAACCGTCATCGAACCCATCGTTCTACCATTCCTAGACCGGAAAGGGAACTTGCTGTTCCAACAGGACAATGCACGTCCGCATGTATCCCGTGCCACCCAACGTGCTCTAGAAGGTGTAAGTCAACTACCCTGGCCAGCAAGATCTCCGGATCTGTCCCCCATTGAGCATGTTTGTGACTGGATGAAGCGTCATCTCACGCGGTCTGCACGTCCAGCACGAACGCTGGTCCAACTGAGGCGCCAGGTGGAAATGGCATGGCAAGCCGTTCCACAGGACTACATCCAGCATCTCTACGATCGTCTCCATGGGAGAATAGCAGCCTGCATTGCTGCGAAAGGTGGATATACACTGTACTAGTGCCGACATTGTGCATGCTCTGTTGCCTGTGTCTAAGTGCCTGTGGTTCTGTCAGTGTGATCATGTGATGTATCTGACCCCAGGAATGTGTCAATAAATTTTCCCCTTCCTGGGACAATGAATTCACGGTGTTCTTATTTCAATTTCCAGGAGTGTATAATATAGTAATACATCGTCATATTGCAATAACTTATCTGGGAAACAGCCTCGACCCCACTTCGCGACCGCAGTACGGCAGCAACGGATGTTGTGCTAATGTTGATTAATAATCAAAACGGATCCCCGGTCTAGGGAATGAGACAGGCCGCGACCGTTCCTGGACAGAAGAGCGACCGTTCCTGAAAAAGGAAGTCGCCACAGCCGTTCATTCCTGGAGAGACCTCTGTGAAAGGTAAACGAGAGTTTCTATGAAATCGTTCCTCGAGTCCCTCGTACACTTCAGTGAACCATTCCTTTGGACCTACTCGTTTGCGTACGGCGCACCTCTACTGCTAACATCACTAAACACGAACAACACCAATGTACTCTGGTGGCCGTTGTACCTGCCACAGAGAAATGCATCTCTAACCATTTACATGGTGTGTACGTGTAAAAAGCTACATTGATATCTGACCATGTCTTCTGGGTGCTGCACATTCTTTGTAAGTTTCTGGATCCTGTTGGCTATTTGGTACTAGAATCATGTAATCTGTTGCCTGTATTATCGGTATCATCGAGTAAGTTTGCAATGAAATGAGTGAAAAGACGCGATGTGTTTGGAGTCAGTGGGGCAGCAGCGCCAGCTGTGGTGGATGTAGGACAGTCGCGAGGAAAGCGGTCACGCATGCCTAATCACCAGACCAGCTGGCGATGTATGCCGGCTCATTGCAGGCTCGGCGTCCGCGAATAACTGGACTGGATACCACCTCTCAATGGTAGTTACTGATGTATTATAACCGTATACTGCTGAGCGCAGTGGTCTTTGTACTACATCTTGGAGGAGAACTCTCATCTTCAGTGCGCAGGTGCCTTCGGACTGCTGTCGTATGCACCATCCGCCAAGTTGTAGGCAGGAAAGAAGTTTCCCTCTGTATGTACGGAATCTGGGAGTGTTTACTTACTTCTGACACTCCTCCATGACCGAGGATGCTAACGCACGCTCGGCTGGTGGCGCTAGACTCGGAGGACGCCTGTTTGATTCCTGGTGGTGGAATATTTTCACTGCCAGTATTTGGCCGGCAAGAGGAGGAGAGGGGTTGGCGTGAAGCTCCTGATCATCGTTATTTGCGCCAGTGTACTGATTAAATTTCAAACCTCTCCACAGTGTCTCGTGAATCAATTAAAATAGTGATAATAATAATGTAAAACTTCCTGGCAGATTAAAACTGTGTGCCGGACCGAGACTCGAACTCGGGACCTTTGCCTTTCGCGGGCATGTGCCCAACCAACTGAGCTACCCATGCACGAGTCACGACCCGTCCTCACAGCTTCAATTCCGCCAGTACCTCGTCTCCTACCTTCCAAACTTCACAGAAGCTCTTCTGCAGAAGAGACGGAGCACACACTCGGAGTAGGGAAGGTTGGGAAAGGAAATTGGCCGTGTCCTTTAAAAAGGAACTATGCCTGCATTTGCTGGATCCATTTATAGAAATCACGGAAAACCAAAATCAGGATGGCCGGACGTAGGTTTGAATCCTCCTCATTCCGAATGAGAGTCCATTATACTAACCGCTGCGCCATCTCGCTCAGTTTTTTTAAAATCTCATTTTGTTCGTTTTCGTTCGTTGCTTCTGCTCGGGGCGGACGTCACAAGACACCCGTTTCAGTTCGTCGTTGATCCATTAACTTAGTTTTTTTTTATTACAGAGGGCAGCTAACCCTCTGACCGAACACGCTGAGTTACCGTGCCGACAGCTCAGTCAATGAATCTGCATCTCGTGCAACTGTGCATATTAGAAGGGTGTTGTAATGAGAATAGTTTATAAAGGTCTAACGTAGAATAACAAGGTTGTAACTTCAGTTACCTAGGATGCATAATTAACAGTATCATGGCATGTCATCAAGAGATAAAAACAAAGGTAGCTAGTCTAAAAGAAATATATTACAGAATGAGGAGTAATTTCTGTGATGCATTAAATAGACACTTGAGGAATAGGTTAGTTAAAACAATTCACACTTATACGAAACTGCAGTGCGTGTTTTTGTCAGAAGTGTGACGCAATGTTCCTCCGGACATGCATACATTGCCATGTTCTTCTGACAAACACTGGCGCAGTTCTGACGATACTGGGCATGTCACTTTCAGTTAAAATGTTTCCCCCGCACGGGAATACACGTAATGGATGTACGAGTGCAGATTGTAGACACATGGTTGATGAAATATGGAAGTTTGGGCGTGTTCATTGGGCGTGCTCGGATAGCTATGGTAAGCCGTCAGTGGGAAATTATGGTCCCGATTCGGCACAAATCTTCGCTGTCGTTATTCCATTATACAGTTGATGGTTGTCCGTATTCGCAACTGCAAATTCATTTCACGTAATTAAGATTTATTCTTCAGTCACAGTTGCACATTTTAATTACGTGATGTGTTTCGATCTCTCATCTTCAGATCTAAAATAAAGTAAAACTAGCTACGCGACGCCTAATGCTTTACGATAAGTGGAAGAGAATTGCACATAAATGTAGAATCTACCTAAGTATTTGCGTCAGCAGCCCGTTTTGTCTGTGTCAGAACTCATATAGCAGTACTGTGTTTTGCAACTGTGGTCGAGGTTTTAAATAACTGGTCACGGCAGAGGAGCGGGAAGAGGGAAAGGGGGAAAGAGGGAAGAAAGGGAGAAAAAAGGAGGTAGAGTGGTTGGGAAGGGCGAAAGGAACAACGAAAGGACAGTGGTAAGGATGTTTTGAGTTTAACAAGAGCTGTCTTGCTAGAATTATAAAATGAATAATTATGTAAAAATTATCATTAAAATGTTAATATTACAGAACAGTGGCTGTGACAACTACAACGGCATAAACCAGTAAAATTATAAAATGGAGAGAGGGTAACTGAGAGAGGGTGACTGAGAGCGGTAAAGAAGGCGGGGAGGGGAGGGGAGGGGGAGGGGTTGAGGCAGGAATTTTACAGGTTTAAGGGTGTCTCTCACTAAATTTGCAAAAAAATCAGTTATGTACATAGTAAATTATATAAATGGAAATAAAGCAATTAAAATTCAATTAGTGCCTTAAAA
This sequence comes from Schistocerca gregaria, assembly GCF_023897955.1. Lineage (NCBI taxonomy): Eukaryota > Metazoa > Arthropoda > Insecta > Orthoptera > Acrididae > Schistocerca > Schistocerca gregaria. The sequence continues at coordinate 370,696,207 of NC_064922.1, forward strand.
TATTAAGTGCGAAATATTGAAATATGAAACGATAAGACATTGCTATGAAAGTATAAAAGGTAAAATTGTATAAAAATTCTAGGTAAAGCAGTAAAATTATAGACCATTGGGTTTATAAATAGTAAAAAACGTAAGGATCGTAAAATAATAGAGGTGAAATTTTGCCGAATACTTAGAAATGAATTAACTGTTATTAAATATCAAAAATTTTAAAAATTATGGCTTGAAACTATAAAAAGCATAAAACAATATTTTATAAAAGTGGAGCTACGCGCAGCAACTAAACTTACGGGGAACAGGATGTCACAGCTGTGGTTAATTGCATTTGCTGCTGCTTGGTGGCGTTGTACGGCGCTCAGTTTTGCAGTAAGTACGGAAGCCAGTCTGCACGCCGGCCTGCTGCTAGGACGGTATGTGATCCGATGCGTTGCCGCTGTCCCCTACTCGGCGATGAGTTGGGCTATTGCTCATACGCGCACTGCGTCGAGGTAGACGATTGGAAGAGGCCTCCAAAGTTTCTAACAAATGCACTAAAATAAATTTTATTCTGCCGATTTAATGTGTTGTCAGCCTCTAACAGACAGCGTGCAAAAATCGCAATTTCTCCCAACCCTTTACGAACGTGTCCCTTAGGTTCAGTGTGCGACACATCCAACTGCGTATCAATAAAATTTCCTTGCAGATGAAAACTGTGTACCGGACCGAGACTCGATCTCGGGACCTTTGCCTTTCGGGGGGAAGTGCTCCACCAACTGAGCTACCCAAGCACGACTCACGCCCCGCCCCCACAGCTTTACTTTTGCCAGTACCTCGTCTCCTGCCTTCCAAACTTTACAGAAGCTCTCCTGCGAAACTTGCAGAACTAGCGTTCCTGAAAGAAAGGATGTTGTGGAGACTTGGCTTAGCCACAGCCTGAGGAATGTTTCCAGAATGAGATTTTCACTCTGCAGCGGGGTGTACGATGATATGAAACTTCCTGGCAGATTAAAACTGTGTGCCGGACCGAGATTCGAACTCGGGACCTTTGCCTTTCGTGGGCAAGTGCTCTACTGACTGAGCTACCCAAGCACGACTCACGGGCCGTCCTCACAGCTTTACTTTTGCCAGTACCTCGTCTCCTGCCTTCCAAACTTTACAGAAGCTCTCCTGCGAAACTTGCAGAACTAGCGTTCCTGAAAGAAAGGATGTTGCGGAGACATGGCTTAGCCACAGCCTGGGGAATGTTACCAGAATGAGATTTTCACTCTGCAGAGCTACTCTAAAGTTTGGAAGGTAGGAGACGAGGTAATGGCAGAAGTAAAGCTGTGAGGACGGGGCGTGAGTCGTGCTGGGGTAGCTCAGTTGTTAGAGCACTTGCTCACGGAAGACAACGGTCCCGAGTTCGAGTCTCGGTCGGGCATACAGTTTTAATCTGCCAGGAAGTTTCATATCAGCGCACACCCCGCTGCAGAGTGAAAATCTCATTCTGGGATCATTCTGCGTATCAATAGTTCCAACAGCGTAATTCGATGTTTTAGGATGTTCACCAAACGCCGTTTTAGTGTTGTGAACTGAATCTTGCTCTTTGAAGCGTATTTGAGACGTCCTGCCTGTTTGGTCTACGTAAGCTTTTGGACAGTTTCCAAAGTTTAGTTTATATACAGCTATGAAATTTTTTTAATCACGCGTTACCTCAGTGTGAATGAATATGTCATTAGTCTTAAAGCCTATACGCAAACTCGTGTTGCGAAGCTTTCTAGCAATAACTTCTGAAACCCGTCGTTTATAACTCACGGACATAAAAACGATTTTCTTGTCATCCTGTCCACCTGTTAGCGTACTGCCACTGATTTAAGCTGTTCTTCTCTTTTAATTTTCTGTAGTAACTTACTCGATTTCTTTGTTCTTCTCCTGCTCGCTTAGTGGCGGTTTTTATAACTATCAATCACAGATCAAAAGTATTGAAATCTGGTTTCGCGGGACAGAGCGGATCAAGGTGTGGAAAGGGGCCAAGGTCAATTACTGTTAACAAGGGCACACACAACTTTATTCCTCAAACCAATGCACAGTCTTCTCTTTAAAACAACAAAGATTAATTTACGGCTGAGGGCCCAAGTAACTTCTCCGGAATAACTTTTAAATGATTGCTTTTGAAACACCAGGATTTAGAGTAACGGCTGAAGGCCCTACAAAAAGTAAAATTACAGTGTCTTCTCGGCTAAAGCTCGAAATTATATTTTAGACCAGCAGAGGAAATTCTTTAAAAGCCAATCATTTACAAACTCCGGCTAATGGCCGGAAAATTCAAGTTAATTCTTCGGCTGAAAGCCCAAGTAAAGAAAATTACTTTACATGACAAAAGGCAGACTTTAAAGATAATATTTTACACAGAACAACAGAAAAACAGCTTAAGAAAACTTGAAGTATATTGTCGGCTGAAGGCCCAAACAATTACTCAAAAATAATTAAAGACAACCTTAAGATAAACATTTACAGGATACGGCTAAAGGCCGTTTCAAGAATTCAAGATAATTAAAGGGAAACCATACAGACAAGGATTTACATATTAAAGCCACAGATTCTGTAACAAACGCGACTGAAGGCCTAAATACAGAGCAACAAGAATTTTCAATGAAACACGGCTGAAAGCCTAATCTTAAAGTTATTATGAAGTACAGCTGAAGGCCATATACTAAACATAAAACAGACACTATTAATACACGGCTGAAGACCAGGCACAATACCTGCGCCCAAATAAAATGACAAACAGAAACAACAAACAGTGGTGCTCAGAAGTGTTCGAAGGGTCGGCCTGGGGAGGAAACTCTAACCACAGTTTAGGTGAGACAGACTGCCAAGCCTAACACTAAATAATCTGGTGGCAGCACGACCTAGGGACGGCTGAAGAACCGACCAAAAACCTAATCAATTCACTTCCACCCAGCCAACGGCACGACAACCGAAAACATCAGTGAGGACGAAGATGGCAGCACCACTACGCCTTGATAATTGGCATCTAAACACGGTCATGGCACAATAACCCCTTCCTCGGTGCTCTGTCGTAACCGACCGACTGGCTACTGCAGTACGCAGACAGCATAAATCTGCTCAGCGGAAATCACAGAAGCTACACACAAAAATGGTTCAAATGGCTCTCAGCAATATGGGACTTAAGATCTGCGGTCATCAGTCCCCTAGAACTTGGAACTACTTAAACCTAACTAACCTAAGGACATCACACAACACCCAGCCATCACGAGGCAGAGAAAATCCTAGACCCCGACGGGAAATGAACCCGGGAACCCGGGCGTGGGAAGCGAGAACGTTACCGCACAACCACGAGATGCGGGCTAATGCATGTATGAGCATAAATACAGATGCTAGCGAAGCTTGCAGGTAGTGCTGTTGTATTTCACCGTGAACGGCACCTGTGCAACGTCCTCAAAACGTCGCACAGGTCAGTCATGTTCAGAACAGTGATCTGTCGACTTGTGAGTGTATTATGTTGGAGTTCAGTGAATCGTAAAATGGGTAAATTATCGGTGCTCCTACGGAGGGTGCTGAAATGTTTGGTGTTTCAAGAAGTACCCTATCGAATATTTATACTTCGTACAGGGAAAGCGGAAAAACAACATCCACTAAGCCACAACACCGGCGGAAGTGTGTGCTGACAGATAGTGACATACGTCATTGAAGAGTACTATGTTGTTGTTGTTGTTGTTGTTGTCTTCAGTCCTGAGACTGGTTTGATGCAGCTCTCCATGCTACTCTATCCTGTGCAAGCCGCTTCATCTCCCAGTACCTACTGCCACCTACATCCTTCTGAACCTGCTTAGTGTATTCATCTCTTGGTCTCCCTCTACGATTTTTACCCTCCACGCTGCCCTCCAATGCTAAATTTGTGATCCTTTGATGCCTCAAAACATGTCCTACCAACCGATCTCTTCTTCTAGTTAAGTTGTGCCACAAACTTCTCTTCTCCCCAATCCTATTCAATACCTCCTCATTAGATACGTGATCTACCCATCTAATCTTCAGCATTCTTCTGTAGCACCACATTTCGAAAGCTTCTATCCTCTTCTTGTCCAAACTATTTATCGTCCATGTTTCACTTCCATACATGGCTACACTCCAAAGAAATACTTTCAGAAACGACTTCCTGACACATAAATCTATATTCGATGTTAACAAATTTCTCTTCATCAGAAACGCTTTCCTTGCCATTGCCAGTCTACATTTTATATCCTCTCTACTTCGACCATCATCAGTTATTTTACTTCCTAAATAGCAAAACTCCTTTACTACTTTAAGTGTCTCATTTCTTAATCTAATTCCCTCAGCATCACCCGATCTAATTTGACTACATTCCATATCTTCGTTTTGCTTTTGTTGATGTTCATCTTATATCCTCTTTTCAAGACACTGTCCATTCCGTTCAACTGCTCTTCCAAGTCCTTTGCCGTCTCTGACAGAATTACAATGTCATCGGCGAACCTCAAAGATTTTACTTCTTCTCCATGAATTTTAATACCTACTCCAAATTTTTCTTTTGTTTCCTTTACTGCTTGCTCAGTATACAGATTGAATAACATCGGGGAGAGGCTACAACCCTGTCTCACTCCTCTCCCAACCACTACTTCCCTTTCATGCCCCTCTACTCTAATAACAGCCATCTGGTTTCTGTACAAATTGTAAACAGCCTTTCGCTCCCTGTATTTTACCCCTGCCACCTTCAGAATTTGAAAGAGAGTATTCCAGTCAACATTGTCAAAAGCTTTCTCTAAGTTTACAAATGCTAGAAACGTAGGTTTGCCTTTTCTTAATCTTTCTTCTAAGATAAGTCGTAAGGTCAGTATTGCCTCACGTGTTCCAACATTTCTACGGAATCCAAACTGATCCTCCCCGAGGTCCGCATCTACCAGTTTTTCCATTCGTCTGTAAAGAATTCGCGTTAGTATTTTGCAGCTGTGACTTATTAAACTGATAGTTCGGTAATTTTCACATCTGTCAGCACCTGCTTTCTTTGGGATTGGAATTATAATATTCTTCTTGAAGTCTGAGGGTATTTCACCTGTCTCATACATCTTGCTCACCAGCTGGTAGAGTTTTGTCATGACTGGCCCTCCCAAGGCAGTCAGTAGTTCTAATGGAATGTTGTCTACTCCGGGGGCTTTGTTTCGACTCAGGTCTTTCAGTGCTCTGTCAAACTCTTCACGCAGTATCTTACCTCTACTATAGTGGAAAGTAAGAGGACAACAGCTGCAAAACCCTGTCAGAACTAAAACAACGAGAAGGAAACTCCATAAGTAAGGAATTGCGGGGAGAGATGAAATTTCACAACCACTCATTACTGTTAACATAGCCCGTACGTGAAAAACGGAGTGCCAGTGATATAAAACCTACGCTATGGAGTAATCGAATAAAATTTGGCCGAGTTTACGTCCCCAGAGTGGAACATGACAGGAGTTTGGTGCTGACTTGGGCGGTCATATCGTGGTATTCCATGAGCGCAATGGTTACTCTGCACGGTCGCATTACTGCTAAGATTTATGTGACATTAATGGCTGATCAGATCGATTCCATTGTACAATGTTTGTTCCCCAACGATTATGTTTTGTTCCGACAGGGCTCCCGTTCAGACTACATTGTTCAGGACTGGTTCTGTGTCCACGAGGACAAACTGTCGTGTCTCCCCTAGCCTCCACAGAATTTCTCTAAGGATTTTTAGTCCACTTTGGGCAGAAGGGTGCGCGATCGCTACCCACATCCATTATCATTACCTGGAGTTGGCACTATTTTGGAGGAAGAATGGTGTAAGATTCGTTTGAAAACCGTACAGGACTTGTATTTATCCACTAACAGAGAAAACCGGCGGTGCCGCAGAGTTTATTTATACCTGTGCGTCCACGCTCGTTCCACGCAGCGTCTGCCCTTGTGCTTAATGTTTATGACGCAATATTTCCTGAACTGTGTATCATACAATTTATAATTTTGTAGGTACATTCAGCAGCATACGTGAATACACTCTGCAAAATGTTTTGTGAATGGAGTTTGTAGCAACGAGGTAGAAAACGTAACTCTCGGACCGTGCGGTAGCTTTTCACGTATCTCACTGTTTATGACGTCATATCTCCTCAACTATGTCTCCTCACTGATATAATTTTATAGGTACGTTCAGAGGTATATGTGAATAGTGTGTGCGAAACTGACTGCGAATACAGTTAGTAGCAAAGGCGAAATAAATTTAAACATCACGTATGATGCGGAAGTTTCTCACGCATCTCATTCTTTATGATGCGGTATCTCCCGAACTACGGGTCGTACAACGTTATAATTTTGCAGTTACATTGAGTGCTATAAATGCATACTGTCGTGAATACAATAAGTAGTAAAGAAGTTATAAATTATAACGTCATATCTCATGCCGTTCTCTTACTGCGTGAACATGGGAAAAGTAGTAAGCAATAAACTATTTTCCTTCCATGACTTTGTACGAATTGTCAGCCATAAAAATTTGTGAAGGTTTGAAATTGTCTGTCAAGTTTCTTGCAAGTCGGTATGTGCTCTCGTTACCGAATACTATGTGAATACGGGAGGCGTTTGGAAAGTCCGTGCAAAAATAAAAACTACTTACGTGTTTGGGGTAAGCCTTCTTTATTTTTCGACACAGTCTCCTTTTAGACTTATACACTTCGTCCAACGCTGTTCTAATTTGTTGGTCCCTTCCGAATAATAGGAATTGTCCAAGTCTGCAAAATAGCTATTAGTTGCTGCAATCACCTCCTTGTTCGAATAAAATCTTTGTCCCGCCAGTCATTTCTTCAAATTGGGGAACAAATTGGAGAATAGGGGGGATGTGAAACGAGTTTGAATCCTATTTCCATTAAATTTTGCGACCACAACTGCTGAGGTGCGTGCTGGTGCATTGTCGTGATTGGCCCAATCGCCGGCGTTTTTCTTGCAGATCGGTTTTCAGACGGTCCAATGACGATGAATAATAAGCACCTGCAATAGTCTTATCCTTTTTCAGATATTCGATGTGTATTGTCCCTTGCAAATTCCAAAAGACAGTCGCCCTAACCTTTCCGGCCGAAGGAATAGTCTTCGCCCTTTTTGGTGCAGATTCTCCCTTGGTAACCTATTGTTTAGATTGTTGTTTGGTCTCGAGAGTATAGTAATGTAGCCATGTTTCATCCACAGTATCGAAACGATGCTGAAAGTCCTGCAGATTGTTCCTGAACAGCTGCTAACCATCCTTGCAACACTTCACACGATTCCGTTTGTGGTCAAGCGTTATCAATCGCGGAACCCATCTTGCGGATAGCTTTTTCATGTCGAAATATTTAAGCATAATATTATGTACTGTTTATTCGAGATGCCGACAGCACTTGCAATCTAATGCACCTTTAACTCTTCCGTCATTCATCACCATATCATGGATTTTATCATGATTTCTGGAGTCATAACCTCTACAGGGGTCCAGACGTTCAGCATCACTTGTGCCCATATCACCATTCCGAAAATTTTGAATCCACTTATAAACTGTTCTAATCGAAGCTGCAGAGTCACCGTTATGTTGATCAAGCTTCTCTTTAGTCTCCTGAGTCGTTTTGTCTTTCATAAAGTAATTTTAACCACCACACGAAATTTTTTTGTCCATTTTTTGACAATCACTCGACTTCCTTGATTCATACGAATGCCAAACACCAAGAAATATACCAATATGGATCAAACTTGCGTTTTTTCCAAAGATGCTACTAACTAAACATGACCTCGATACGCGACTCTGATGTCATCATTCTGACTTTCCACGCACTTTTCAAACGCTCTTCGTAAAGTCTGGGAATTCACAGGTCGCGGGCTACACTCCTTTTTCACCCCCACCCATTTGATAGGTAGGTGGTTCTTGCCTCCTCAGCGATTGCTGCCTGACATTAACCAACTTTGGTTGAGATCCGGTGGTTTAGGAGGAGATGTGGAACACACACACACCATCCATTTTAATAATGTGTATAGATTCCGAGACGACTAGATGCTGTTATAATACTAACGATTTTCTTCCAACGTATTACGCATCGTAATGTGTTGTGTTTGTGGTTTTTACATACTTTTGTCCATTCCGTGTATATCTGCCGTGTGCTGACAAGGGTCCTCAGCTTTTATAAACAGGTTACTAACAACCTTATCACTCCTGGTGTGACGGTCCGCCTTTCTTGTTTCTTCGATTGTTGTCCTCGGTGTCGACGTACTGCGTTGTTACACTGGCTGAAAAATGGGTTGTGGAAGTACAAGACTGGCTACTTTAAATGATGTAGAAAACAGATGCACATTTGCGTTTCACAGTACCTTACTTTCACTGTTCACAACCCCCAATAATACACAGTTCTATATTGCCATAAACTATTGTTTTAACCTTCGATATGCCTCATTAATAGTTTTGAGGCGAACATCCACATATTGCTACAATAGTTTACTATTGAACATCTACGAGCAGTAAAAGCCAAACCACAAAGTTCACAGTTCTTGAAGAATAGAAAGATACGCATGGAGCGGACACAGTCACATGGCCTAATTGTGTAACACTTGTTTCACAGTTAAGTTGAAGCATTGTTGTTGTTCTAACAAGCACAGGTTTCTCGTCTGACACTCGACCGTGGACTGACTGTTTCAGGATCAAAAAATCAGGCCCTTACATATCCTCACAATAATAGGTACTGAAACTATAGATTGTCTGAAGTTAACGTTATAGAAATTAAAATTGAAACTTAACTCATTAAATTTACTGAGTACATCGAAAAATTCGTTACTTCCACTGCAAAAGTTAGGTCGAATCATTTGTTTAAATCCTGAAATTAACAAATATCGTTACGCAAACAATACTTTTGTCAAAACTGTTAATTACTTTGCAATTAATGAAGGGCTTGCTTTGCTAACATCTTTTCGAACAGAGCCAAATAAATGCTTTAAGAATATTATTAGTTGCTTCTACAAATAATATACACTACTGGCCATTAAAATTGCGACACCACGAAGATGACGTGCTATAGACGCGAAATTTAACCGACAGGAAGAAGATGCTGTGATATGCAAATGATTAGTTTTTCACAGCATTCACACAATGCTGGGGCCGGAGGCGACACCTACAACTTGCTGACATGAGGAAAGTTTCCAACCGATTTCCCATACACAAACAGCAGTTGACCGGCATTGCCTGGTGAAACGTTGTTGTGATGCCTCGTGTAAGGAGGAGAAATGCGTACCATCACGTTTCCGACTTTGATACAGGTCGGATTGTAGCCTATCGCGATCGTGGTTTATCGTGTCACGACATTGCTGCTCATGTTGGTCGAGATCCAATGACTGTTAGCAGAATATGGAATCGGTGGGTGCAGGAGGGTAATACGGAAAGCCGCGCTGGATCCCAAAGGCCTGGTATCACTAGCAGTCGAGATGACAGGCATCTTATCCGCATGGCTGTAACGGATCGTGCAGCCATGTCTCGATCCCTGAGTCAACAAAAAAATGGCTCTGAGCACTATGGGACTTAAATTCTGAGGTCATCAGTCCCCAATAACTTAGAACTACTTAAACCTAACTAACCTAAGAACATCACACACATTCATGCCCGAGGCAGGATTCGAACCTGCGACCGTAGCTGTGGCGCGGTTCCAGACTGTAGTGCCTAGAACCACTCGGCCACACCGACCGGCCTGAGTCAACAGATGGGGACGTTTGCAAGACAACAATCATCTGCACGAACAGTTGGCCAACTTTTGCAGCAGCATGCACTGTCAGCTCGGAGACTATGACTGCTGTTACACTTGACGCTGCATCACAGACAGGAGCGCCTGCGATGGTGTACTCAACGACGAACCTGGGTACACAAATGGCAAAACGTCATTTTTTCGGATGAACCCAGGTTCTGTTTACAGCATCATGATGGACATATCCGTGTTTGTCGACATCACGGTGAACGCACATTAGAAGCGTGTATTCGTTATCGCCATACTGGCGTATCACCCGGCTTGATGGTTTGGGGTGCAATTGGGTACACGTCTCGGTCACCTCTTGTTGACATTTACGGTTCTTTGAAGAGTGGAAGTTACATTTCAGGTGTGTTACGACCCGTGGCTCTACCCTTCATTCCATCCCTGCGAAACACTATATTTCAGCAGGATAATGCACGACCGCATGTTGCAGGTCCTGTGCGGGCGTTTCTGGATACAGAAAATGTTTGACAGCTGCCCTGGCTAGCACATTCTCCAGATCTCTCACCAATTGAAAACGTCTGCTCAATTGTGGCCGAGCAACTGGCTCGTCACAATACGCCAGTCACTACTCTTGATGAACTGTGGTATCGTGTTGAAGCTGCATGGGCAGCTGTACCTGTACATGCCATACAATCTCTGTTCGACTCAACGCCCAGGCGTATCAAGGCCGTTATTACGGCCAGAGGTGGTTGTTCTGGGTACTGATTTCTCAGGGTCTATGCATCCAAATTGCGTGAAAATGTAATTACTTGTCAGTTCTAGTATAATATATTAGTCCAATGAATACCCGTTTATCATCTGCATTTCTTCTTGGTGTAGCAATTTTAATGGCCAGTAATGTAATTAGTACACAATTTACATTTGCTTATACATCAACAATACTTAAGTTACGAAACGGATACTGATTTCACCCTACTACAAAAGATACTAACTAGGTATAATCGCAGAAAATTAGAAAACCAATTACATACATAAAACTAAGCACGGAATTAGATCTGGTGTAATATTCTTTAGGCCAAAAGGCCAGCCTTTCTCTTTTATGAAAATGCAGATTTTACTCGTGTGTATTAATGGTAATTAGTTAAAATTGAAAAAATGAATTTAAGTAGGCAGATGGCAAAACAAGAGGAGTAGTAAAAATACACTGGTATCAAAATGAAGTGGTCTGCAACACAGCACACAGGAAAGTAAGTATGGGAAACACAGATCTCTCTAGTGATGCTTCAAAAGCAATACTGATCCGGTATATTTTATTCGGAACGATGTATCGACAACTTTTTTTGTATATATAGAGGAGAGATAACCATATATTTTTTTAAATGTGGTGATATTGGACTGCCGATATTTTTAAAAATATCAACATCTCTAAGCTCGGGCCGCCTCGCACTCCCACCTGCGGAACCCATCTGCAGTCCTCGTCCATGTCCTCCATGCTTGCTAACTTTATATTCCACCTGGAGGTCGAACTTAGAAGTGCATACGCACTGAAGTTTGTGGATTTATTGGCCATCGAGGTGACTCGATTATACGAGTGCTGGTGTCTGTTCTTTCAGGCATATTTTGTTGCCCTTCATGGCAAGCGATACTGGGTTTACATTTCAGTAAGATAATGCCTGCATGCACAGTTTCTACTGCTTGTCTCCCTACTTGTCAAATCCTAGCTTGAACATCAAGGCCACCGGCTCTCTTTCTGATTGAGAAAGTTTGGTGTAATATGGACAGTCCTCCCAACCAGCTCGGGATTCACGATAGGCAGTGCATGTGTTATTCCGAATTACAATGCAATGATCCTTCGGACATGCTTGTATTACCGAAGGAACATTGTGTCGTAATTCGGAATAACGCAGCCACTGAATATATCGTATTTACCGCCGACACCAGCCAAATATCTCCCCTGCACGGTAATATACATAATAGATGTACGAGTACAGATTGTAGACACATGGGAACGACGGCACTTATATGTAAAACATTCTCGGTTTTCTTGCCGCGTCAGTTCGGAATAAAAATCTCAAGCTTTCGACGATAGCCTCCATTGTCATTGTCAGGAGCAAGTGATTGCCTTCACTGCCGCTGTGTTGTCATTATATAGCCCGTGGAAGGCTTAAAGTTGGTCAGCTTGTGATCGGTCAGCGACTACGTACAGCTGTGGCAGACGGTGTCAGTATGTGCGCTGGTGGCGCCACAGCTTCCGTTGGAACGTAAACCTTGGAAAGAATGTCTCTGCTGATTCTCTGCATCGAGCACTCGTTTGCCATATACCTCTCAGATGGTCTCCTCTATCACAGTTATATTTCTTATCACTCATTCTTATTTTAACAGCCTCCTTAATAACAGAATCCCAGTATGTGGAGGCACGGGACAAAATTTTTGTTTCATCGAACAGTATTTTATGTTTGTTCATGGGGCTGTGCTCCGCAATTGTAGATTTCTCTAGTTCTCTATTTTCAATATGCCGTAGGTGTTCTGCACAGCGGTCGGAAACGGTACGAATGGTCTGACCTATATAACTGCTTCCACACTTACAAAAATTAAAATGGCTCTGAGCACTATGGGACTTAGCTGCTGAGGTCATCAGTTCCCTACAATTTAGAACTACTTAAACCTAACTAACCTAGAGACATAACACACATCCATGCTTGAGGCAGGATTCGAACCTGCGACCATAGCGGTCGCGCGGTTCCCGACTGTAGCGTCTACAACCGCTCGGCCGCTCCGGCCGGCTCCACAGTCACAGCGGATATTATTAATTCCAGGGACCCTGAAGAGGAGACTGTCCTTAACAGGGCGCATCATCTCTCTAATTTTCTTAGGAGGACGAAAAATTGGTCTACTCATGACTCTTCCTATTTTGTTGGATAAGCGCCACAAAAAAGAAGAACCGCATTTGTGTTTTCATCCTGTGAGTGTGCAGCATTTTCACGTTTCCTTTTCTTCGAGAACGCTGCCTTTATATCGCGTGCACCATAGCCATTCCTTCGAACCACGTGCTTCAGAAGGCTAATTTCGGACTTCAAGTGGTCCTCCGCAGAAACCGTTTTTGCTCCATACACCAACGTGTTCAAAACGGCTCTCTTCTGAACGGGGTGCATTAAGGTATAAATCGGTATGCGTCGGCTTACGATACACAGAGTGGCCGAGACGCCCGTCCACCTGTTGTTGTACTAAAACGTCTAAGAATGGCAACCTTCTTTCCTTCTCCATCTCGACAGTGAACCGGATGTTCAGATGTATGCTGTTCATGTGTTCCATGAATGATTGACGACGTATGGAAATTTGCCTCTGGCCGTGAATCGTGTTCGGAGAACCTTAAGAGTCAGGCAACCGATCGCGATACGCACGATATTCAGGTTCGAATACCAGCCCGGCACAAATTTTCACTGTCATTCAGTTGCTACACAGCTGAGACTTACCCATATTCGCAACTGCGAATAGATCTCAAGCAGCTCGGGACTCTACCGATCTAACTCGCCTATTGGGCAGAAGTTGGCACGATATCCCTCAGGAAGACATTCAAAAACTCTATCAATCAGTGCCAAGCCGAATAAGGGTCAGAGACGGACCAACACGTTATTGACTCGCTCAGTTTGTGAAGCTCTATCTCTTGAATAAATCACCCAGTTTCTCTGAAATTGTAATGACTTGCTTGTGCCGGCCTCTGGTTGCCGAGCGGTTCTAGGCACTTCAGTCTGGAACCGCGCGACCGCTACGGTCGGAGGTTCGAATCCTGCCTCGGGCATGGATGTGTGTGATGTCCTTAGGTTAGTTAGGTTGAAGTAGTTCTAAGTTCTAGGGGACTGATGACGTGAGGTGTTAAGTCCCATAGTGCTCAGAGCCATTTGAACCATTTTTTTTTAATTTGCTTGTCTGTACATTACATCTCATCTATCGATTTCTGACCCTTTAAGTCTGCCACCTTGGCTAGTTGCGCTACCGCAACTGTTCAGTGGTAGGTGGTCTCATATTACACTATCTCGCGGAAATTTGAACCTCGATTTCTCGAAAGCGCTTGAGATTTACATAGTACTAGAGGATCATTTATTACATCTTAAGTATGTACTACAACAGTGGGGAAGATGAGGAAAATGGGTGACCCTTTGGGTGTACGATCCGTTGCATTGTTGAATACTGCCATGTAATCTTTAAGCCACTTGGCCTCCAAATGCGAGGCGTATACGAGTAGGCGGCAGCTGTTCTTAACACAGGCTCCCTCTGTGATGACCCTGCTTAATTTCGTGGGTCGCACTGCCACCGACGCCATTCTCTGTATCTTGAGAACAGTTGCGGATAGTCTCGTGATCAAACAGACTCCACAGAGCCAGCTCGTTATTCCCGTGCCTCGGTATTTACGAAGGTTGAGGCGTCTGAGGAGCGGCCACGTACGGCTGTAAATATACACCGGAAGTCACAAAGGCGACACGCAGCGTGCAGCACCGCTCCAGTAGAGCTGCCCTCCTCATACACTGGACTCCTCTGCACGAGAAATATTCCCTGATTTATGCGCGTTTTCAAATACGAGCTGCTGCGGGATTGCCGGCTAGCGTTGTGCAGGGCGAACCGTAAAGTCTTTATGAGCGCCGTATACGGGGGGCAGTAAAGCTGCGCTGACTTTAAGTGCTCCGCGGCGTGAGATCGCGTCGCGGATAACCGGCCGGCTGGGGTGCTGCGCTGATGCCCACCGAGCACCATGCACCGAGCGCTGGTCACGATCCTCACCCCCCCCCCCCCTTCCTCCCTCGAAAGCCCTCTCCAGTTCCGCACCCCCCCCCCCCCTTACCCACCCCCGGGGCAACTCATCCGGTAAATGAGCTTCCTTAATTAATCGATCGCACTCACACGCGAACCCTCGATCCCGCGCGGATGGGAAACACTAACTAGGTAACACAGTCGCTCCCATTCACCGTTCTTCGACGCGTCGACCACGTTAGTGTTCTAGAATTTGAAACACGAACAGCGGCTGGCATGAGTTTCTTAGAAGTAGATACCTTAGGGGTTGCGAAGCAACTCAAATAGCTTGATACGGGCAAGTCTTCAGGTCCAGAATGTATACCAATTAGGTTCGTTTCGGATTACGCTGATACAGTAGCTCCCTACTTAGAAAAGATATACAACCGCTCGCTCACCGATAGATCTGTACCTACAGATTGGAAAATTGCGCAGGTCGCACCAGTGTTGAAGAAGGGTAGTAGGAGTAATCCATCGAAATACAGACCTATATTATTGACGTCAGTTTGCAGTAGGGTTTTGGAGTATATACTGTATTCAAACATTATGAATCACCTCGAAGGGAACGATCTATTGATACGTAATCAGCATGGCTTCAGAAAACATCGTTCTTGTGCAACGCAGATAGCTCATTATTCGCACGAAGTAATGGCCGCTATCGACAGGGGATCTCAAGTTGATTCCGTATTTCTAGATTTCCGGAAAGCTTTTGACACCGTTCCTCACAAGCGACTCCTAATCAAGCCACGGGCCTACGGGGTATCGTCTCAGTTGTGCGACTGGATTCGTGATTGCTTGTCAGGAAGGTCGCAGTTCGTAGTAATAGACGGCAAATAATACAGTAAAACTGAAGTGATATCAGGTGTTCCCCAGGGAAGCGTCCTGGAACCTCTGCTGTTCCTGGTGTATATAAATGACCTTTGTGACAATCTGAGCAGTTCTCGTAGGTTGGTCGCAGATGATGCTGTAATTTACCGCCTAGTAAGGTCATCCGAAGACCAGTATGTTGCAAAGCGATTTAGAGAAGATTCAGGTGGTAGTTGACGCTAAATAACGAAAAGCGTGAGGTGATCCACATGAGTTCCAAAAGAAATCCGTTGGAATTCGATTACTCGATGAATAGTACAATTCTCAAGGCTGTCAATTCAACTAAATACCTGTGTGTTAAAATTACGAACAACTTCAGTTGGAAAGACCACATAGATAATATTGTGGGGAAGGCGAGCCAAAGGTTGCGTTTCACTGGCAGGACACTTAGAAGATGCAGCAAGTCCACTAAAGCGACAGCTTACACTACACTCGTTCGTCCTCTGTTAGAATATTTTTGCGCGGTGTGGGATCCTTACTAGATGGGATTGACGGAGGACATCGAAAGGATGCAAAAAAGGGCAGCTCATTTGTATTATCACGTAATAGGGGAGAGAGTGTGGCAGATATGATAAGCGAGTTGGGATGGAAGTCATTAAAGCAAAGACGTTTTTCGTCGCGGCGAGATCTATTTACGAAATTTGAGTCACCAACTTTTTCTTCTGAATGCGAAAATATTTTGTTGTGCCCAACCTACATAGGTAGAAATGATCATCAAAATAAAATAAGAGAAATCAGAGCTCGAACAGAAAAGTTTTGGTGTTCGTTTTTCTCGCGCGCTGTTCGGGAGTTGAATGGTAGAGGGATAGTATGATTGTGGTTCGATGACCCCTCTGGCAAGCACTTCAATGTGAATTGCAGAGTAATCATGTAGATGTCGATCTAGATGTAGTTATCCGGAATAAATTATCAGATGCACCGTCCAGAGCCAAGAAAAGGTGTTAAATTCCTGAAGATATCCGAGCCGTGTGCAGCTGGCGTTGGTGCCGTTGGTAGGTTGGCATCACGTAACAGGGATAGTGGCGTCTCGTTTTCTTCTTCTGTTTACTGGCGCCACTACGTTTGTTACCGTTGTCTGTCCGCGAGAGGCAGCAGCAGCGTTTATCGATATCTAGTACCCATACTTTCTTGGGAAGGACGCTAAATGTTTTCCGGGTCGGATGTGTCGGGAGTCCGATTGGAACAGAGCAGCAGAGAGGTCCGGCAGCGCAAGGACATGCTGGAACTGCTGGCGGCACGCAGGCATTGCCGGATCGAGGGTCTGTAGTAGCGAGGACGACAACATCGTTGTCCACCGGCCCCAGCATGTTGAGTTGAGTGAATATTAATCCAGTAGTGAAACCTCCAGTATTTGGTGATCACGCCGTTTGTTTGTGCGTTGCTGCTTGAAGGGTAATCGTGGGAAGAATAGCAAGTGTAGCGTGTCGAGTTGGCGGAATCTGTTAGCCGTATTCTACTGCCTCTTATTACACTCCTGGAAATTGAAATTAGAACACCGTGAATTCATTGTCCCAGGAAGGGGAAACTTTATTGACACATTCCTGGGGTCAGATACATCACATGATCACACTGACAGAACCACAGGCACATAGACACAGGCAACAGAGCATGCACTATGTCGGCACTAGTACAGTGGATATCCACCTTTCGCAGAAATGCAGGCTGCTATTCTCCAATGGAGACGATCGTAGAGATGCTGGATGTAGTCCTGTGGAATGGCTTGCCATGCCATTTCCACCTGACGCCTCAGTTGGACCAGCGTTCGTGCTGGACGTGCAGACCGCGTGAGACGACGCTTCATTCAGTCCCAAACATGCTCAATGGGGGACAGATCCGGAGATCTTGCTGGCCAGGGTAGTTGACTTACACCTTCTAGAGCACGTTGGGTGGCACGGGATACATGCGACGTACATTGTCCTGTTGGAACAGCAAGTTCCCTTGCCGGTCTAGGAATGGTAGAACGATGGGTTCGATGACGGTTTGGATGTACCGTGCACTATTCAGTGTCCCCTCGACGATCACCAGAGGTGTACGGCCAGTGTAGGAGATCGCTCCCCACACCATGAAGCCGGGTGTTGGCCCTGTGTGCGTCGGTCGAATGCAGTCCTGATTGTGGCGCTCACCTGCACGGCGCCAAACACGAATACGACCATCATTGGCACCAAGGCAGAAGCGACTCTCATCGCTGAAGACGACACGTCTCCATTCGTCCCTCTATTCACGCCTGTCGCGACACCACTGGAGGCGGGCTGCACGATGTTGGGGCGTGAGCGGAAGACGGCCTAACGGTGTGCGGGACCGTAGCCCAGCTTCATGGAGACAGGTTGCGAATGGTCATCGCCGATACCACAGGAGCAACAGTGTCCCTAATTTGCTGGGAAGTGGTGGTGCGGTCCCCTACGGCACTGCGTAGGATCCTACGGTCTTGGCGTGAATCCGTGCGTCGCTGCGGTCCGGTCCCAGGTCGACGGGCACGTGCACCTTCCGCCGACCACTGGTGACAACATCGATGTACTGTGGAGACCTCACGCCCCACGTGTTGAGCAATTCGGCGGTACGTGCAGCCGGCCTCCCGCATGCCCACTATATGCCCTCGCTCAAAGTCCGTCAACTGCACATACGGTTCACGTCCACGCTGTCGCGGCATGCTACCAGTGTTAAAGACTGCGATGGAGCTCCGTATGCCACGGCAAACTGGCTGACACTGACGGCGGCGGTGCACAAATGCTGCGCATCTAGCGCCATTCGACGGCCAACACCGCGGTTCCTGGTGTGTCCGCTGTGCCGTGCGTGTGATCATTGCTTGTACAGCCCTCTCGCAGTGTCCGGAGCAAGTATGGTGGGTCTGACACACCGGTGTCAATGTGTTCTTTTTTCCATTTCCAGGAGTGTAGTTTTTCAATTTTGTGTTATTATTGGTGAGGTGCAACCAGCAGTATTTTACTGTCTAGTGGCCGCTAACGCCCCAGTTACGTGCCCTGGAGGTTAGCGTATTTTTGCGGCAGTGTACATTTCCTCATCTTGCCAATGCTGCCGCGCGGGATTAGCCGGGCGGTTTAAGGCGCTGCAGTCATAGACTGTGCGGCTGGTGCCGGTGGAGGTTTGAGTCCTCCCTCGGGCATGGGTGTGTGTGTTTGTCCTTAGGATGATTTAGGTTAAGTGGTGTGAAAGTTTAGGGCCTGATGACCTTAGCAGTTAAGTCCCATAAGATTTCCCACACATTTGAACATTTTTGCAAATGGTGTCCGGCATGGCGTGTAGTTCGACAGCCTGCTTGATTGCGGTGTGGATTGTGGTTTCTTTTCTCTATCTTGGTTGTAGTGGTTCCTTCTGCCTTTCGATGATTTAAACACCGGGTTCTGAAGATGCGGTGCTGTCTGTCACTTCCTCTTCCCTTGAAATATTCTGTTGTTTATACTGGTTATCACGCGTTAGGTGGATTTGGTGAGAGCATTGATCAGCGTTTAAATTATCCCTAGTTGAGTTGCAATCCTGTTAGGTGAGCATAACTCTTGGCTGCCTGTCTCACCGCTTACGCAGCTGTAGGACCTCTTCTCAGGTCGATCCTTGGAGCACTATCTATGGTTCACTCCCTTCGTTATTTCGTCTGATTGTGTCAGTTGTTTAAAAAAGAATTCTTGTTTGAATTGTTCCTATTGCTTGTGGCCTTCAGCTGACAAATAATTTGAATACTTCTTAATAAGGCCTTCAGCCATCAGTACAGCTTGCGTTACAGTCAATTTTTTGAAAATGATTGTTTTCAAAAAATTATTTCCTTAAATAAAGTGTATGTGTTTACTATGCAACCAACGGTAACTAATTAGGCCCCGTCCACACCACATCCTACCTTCCCTAAGACCCACGTTTCAATATCTAAAATACGTCTTTGTTTTTGTAAACCCTCGTCGCCAGTTTTGTAAGGGCCTCGTGTCTACTGCTGGGGAGGCCGTGTTACAGCAGGGCGAGTTTGTGAGCTCTTGAAACGGCTTCTGCTGCAGTACACCGATAAGACAATTTCTCCCTGTCAGTATTACAAAGCTACCCCCAGGGTCTTGTAACAGGGTAGAAGAACGAAAGTTCTACAATATTCCAACAAATTGGTAACAAAGTCACACAAATGAGTTAGGAAGGTTTACATATCTTTATGAAGTTTGCAACACTGCGTGTAATATAACACAGAAAGCCCCTCAGTGGCTAAGTGCAAATAATCGTACGTGAACTTCTCAGTTCGCAGCAAAATCAATTTGCAACTGTCTCTTCACTTCTAAGAGGTCCGCCCCCGGTAGCAGAGTGGTCAGCGCGACAGATTGTCAATCCTATGGGGCCGGGTTCGATTCCCGGCTGGGTCGGAGATTTTCTCCGCTCAGGGACTGAGTGTTGTGTTGTGTCCTACTCATCATCATTTCATCCTCATCGCTGCGCAAGTCGCCGAAGTGGCGTCAAATCGAAAGACTTGTACCCGGCGAACGGTCTACCCGACGGGAGGCCCTAGTCACGCGACATTTACATTCTACTTCGAAAAGTTCACTAAAAACGATGTTCCCTGTCCAAGTCAGCACTGGATGATAATCTATAACCAAAAGGCGCGAGCGGCTCCTCTGTCTTCCGAGTAGGCTTCTGTCCGTTGTCGTCCGGTCATTGGCGGATTGTACTCGGCCGGCAATTGGCCGAGGGATTGTACTCGGCCGGGAATTTTCCGGGGCGCAGTCGATATCTTCATTCTCAGCACCGCCAGTGGCGCTTGTGGAACTCGCTCGAGTGGCGAGTCTCAAAAATGGCGTCTGTAAAGGAAGTGAGTTCTAAGCAGAGAACTGCCATTGAGGTTTTTTTTTTTTTTTTTTTTTTTTTTTTTTTTTTTTTTTTTTTTTTTTTTTTTGCGGAAAACAAGAGCATCGGAGATATTCGTGCGCGCTTGCAGGATGTTCTACGGAGAAAGGTCACTGAACAAAAGCACGGTCAGTCGTTGGGCGAGGTATCTCTCAGCATCGCAGCAACGTCACACAGACCTGTCCGATTTCCCGAGTACCGGCCAGCAACAGACATTATGGCCAGAGGTGGACAAACGCGTTATTGACAATCTCCATTTGTGAAGCTCGTTCTCTGGAATAAATGATCCTCTTTTTTAGAAATTATAATAATTTGTACAAGACATCCACCGCTTCTCGTTCCATTCGGGTAATTCCTTGATGATTCCCCCATTATTTTATTTTTTTAGAGTGTGTTTTGTATCACCATTTTACCCTGGACTGGGGTAGGCGCGCCGGCCCCGGATCGAAACCGCTCAGCAGATTAACGACGAGGGCCGGTATGACAGCCAGCCTGGATGTGGTTTTTAGGCGGTTTTCGACATACCGCTATGTGAATATCGGACTGGTTCCCGCGTTCCGCCTCTGTTACGCGACTCGCAGACATTATAAAACTTTCGCGCTATATCATGGCTTACACTAGAGGCAGACAGCTGGGGTACATTGAATCCGTCCCGGATGGTTTCGGGGAGGCGGCAGGGAGGGCATCCGACCACCCTCTGCAACTAACACAGCCAAATCCGTAGTAACATGGTCGACCCCGTGTTGAAGCGGATAAAGGCCGACAGGAAAGAAGGAAAGTTTTTTTTTTTGTATGAATCCGTCCCTAAGGGTTTCGGGGTGGGGGCAGGGTTGGCATCCGACCACTCTCTGTAACTAACACAGCCAAATCCGTAGTAACACGGTCAACCCCGTGTTGAAGATTTCAAAATTCAGTAGAGAACTAATATCATTACTGGGCTTTTTCATGGTCATTTTAGGTGTGTGAGACTAGAGTAACATCCAAAAACCATAGATGGGCTCTAAAAGAACATGATGAAAATGTAATCAAAGTATCACGTGGGACAATAAATTGTGTTCTAATCGAACATTGCACCACCGGAAACAACTTTTATGCATTTTTTTTTTATCATGGTGTCTCCCGTGACCTGGCGAAAACCCGGTTTTTTTTGGGGAGAGCTGCACTCACAGTTTGTTGCTTTCCGAAATATGGTTTGCCGTCAGCTACACTTTCTTTTTTCATTCTTATCGTTACTTGCTGTAGACCCACGGTTGTTCGTTTTTGGATGGGGAAGTCACAACTTGTTACTCTCCCAAATATGGTCACCCACACTTTCAACGTGCCACAAATTTTTAGGATTTTAGTAAATATTGCAATAAAATACAAAAGATATTAATATAATAATAAAAGTAATAATTTGTTTCCAATACCACTCATAACATCCATTTAGCATAACTTGCAGAAAGCTGCAATTGAGAAAAAAACATCACTTTAAATTTGAAAAGTTCATGTGATACACGGTCGACTTAACAACAGTCAAAAACCGTAATAGCGACAAACTCTCATCACTATAATAACGTAATAATTTACACGATATGACATTTAAGAGTACACGAATACTAGTATTTTGTTTATCAGAATGATCGTGGACAGCCGGCCGAGGTGGCTGAGCGGTTCTAGGCGCTACAGTCTGGAATCGCGCGACCACTACGGTCGCAGGTTCGAATCATGTCTCGGGCATGGATGTGTGTGATGTCCTTAGGTTCGTTAGGTTTAAGTAGTTCTAAGTTCTAGGGGACTGATGACCTCAGAAGTTAAATTCCACAGTGCTCAGAGCCATTTGAACCATTTGAACAATCGTGGACAGAGGTCTGGCAATTATCACTATGCTCACAGGTCTGGAAATTATCAACATGCGAACGCGTAAATGAGAGTAATGATTTTTCTTTCACTTGTTTATGCTTCTGTTCGGGAAAGTTTCTATCTACTTTACTCAACTCCCAGTGATTTTCCAGTTTTACCTCTGGACTTTCGAATTTATTGTTGACAAAAGGCATAATCAGTCTGTGAGTCAGCCCCTCTTTCTGACTGGAAAATGTTCTGCAGCTACCTGTTCAGGTCATAGGGTCGTACAAGCGGGCAAGCCCGCAGGCAATCAACTAAAAGGCATTTCCTAAAATGTTTTACCGCTCTCCAGACTTTGTTTTCTTTCTGCTACGTTACTTGAAAGTAAATTGAGTAACTTGGAAACTGATACATGAGGTGTTTGAGCACTGAACGTATAGACGAAAGGGGCCAATCGAGGACAATGAAAGATGCAAAATAATCATGGGTCCTGAAAGCAATATCTGCAAAACGTATCACGACTGCATACTTGAACACCTTGTAATGGAAACTGCAGGTATGTACGCGAGGACAAACACATCAACAAGCAGGGGAGACCGAGGCAGAACGGCCCGCCCGACATCTGGAGCATAAAATATAAAAAAAAATTAGAAAAATTAGGACCGTTTATTCAAACATTTTTGTAATAAAATCTACTGATGAAGATAACATAGAACAATATTTTGTTTTTTATATCAATAAACTAAGTAATTGCTAGGGGTGGAATAGTGTTTTTTTTATGACACATCTATACAAGTAAGCACAGCTTCATCGTCTTCAATGTTAGCAGTGTCACCCACTGCTGGCACTGCCTCCTGAGCCGACAGCAGTGGACGAGCGGTTCTAGGCGCTTCAGTGATGTCCTTAGGATAACTAGGTTGAAGTAGTTCTAAGTTCTAGGGGTCTGATGACCTCAGATCTTAGGTCCCATAGTGCTCAGAGCCACTGTTTCCTGAAGCTTAAGTCAGGATGGCGAGCCAGAAATCCAAAAACCCAGTTTCTCCAGCTATTTTCCTTTTCTTGTGGAATCGGTGTGAGCATTCGTTTCTTTCTGCAAGTTAATACGTCAATCTGCGCAGTACTTTCATGGTCATACCAAAGCCGATTCAACAGCTTGTGCTACGTTTTTCAAGGACTAGTTTTGTCTCCATTTTCCGTACATCGGAAACTAGACAGGAAAAATATGCGATAGAAATCGTCAAATGAAGAATAAAACACGACCGGGAAGGAATGGACTGTATCGGTAGACGATTCCACCTCAAACGCGTATCTATTCAGAGAATATTCAGTAACCACCGCATTATATACGAAGATAGCTAAGAACATGATGTTTTTTAGTTGAAAATGGTCCGGGAAGTCAAATCACCGAATTCGCTCACTTTTATAGGCAGACTACGCAAACTGTACGCGACAACAGTTGCAATCTTACTAAGCCATAACACATTGGTTTGTTAACACGTGTCAGTCTGAGCGCACCCTAGCGCCTCTGGCCGTAATTAGAGTATCGAGACCGTTCTGCTCTAGTAGGTCATTCCGTATCGGTCTCCCGTTTTCCGCATGGTCACCGTTCATCTGAAGGCAGGTTACAGCACGTCTCGTCATCGATGCCTGTTAACGTTCACAAGTCCCAGGCTTATTTCGAACGCACTGACAACCATGAACAACGCGTTACCGGAGTTCAGGGACACTAATC
Organism: Schistocerca gregaria; assembly: GCF_023897955.1. NCBI lineage: Eukaryota > Metazoa > Arthropoda > Insecta > Orthoptera > Acrididae > Schistocerca > Schistocerca gregaria. The sequence continues at coordinate 370,719,931 of NC_064922.1, forward strand.
GAGAGAGACGGAATCAACAAAGCTTTTAAATATCCCAACACAATACATATATGAGGTTCTAGCAACAACAAAAAAATGGTTCAAATGGCTCTGAGCACTATGGGACTTAACATCTGTGGTCATCAGTCCCCTAGAACTTAGAACTACTTAAACCTAACTAACCTAAGGACATCACACACATCCATGCCCGAGGCAGGATTCGAACCTGCGACCGTAGCAGTCCCGCGGTTCCGGACTGAGCGCCTGAACCGCTAGACCACCGAGGCCGGCAGGTTCTAGCCAGGTGCGCCGGGAAGGCCATTGTATTAACTGGAGTATACTCTAAACACTGTTAGCTGTCGATGAGACATGTTACGCATTGCCAAGCAGCCACAGGAAAGTGTGCAGACGCCCACTTTGCGTCTACAGTACGACAAACTTATTGTTTCACCATAAGAAACATCACCCAAAACGTAGCCCTATAACAGTGGTACGACTGCACTTGTTCACAAAACGTGAACCAACCCCTTCAGATTGTACTGTGACAGCAACCTTTGCCTTTCTGCACAGGATGGAATCCATAAGAAGCGTTTAAAAACGTTCAACTAAATTTGAAAGTGATCCGAAGCAGCAAAGCTGCTTTTTCAGCCCTTGTATTTCACGGCCTCCTGTCACGTCATCACAGGGGTATACGACATTGACACATGTATGAATAAAACAGAAAAGGGCCTCTGAAAGGTCCCCAGGTTCAACAAACATCCTTGGTGCACTTTAAAGCTTCCTGCGCTACTCCAGTCAAGTTGTTGAATGGGTTGTCAGCCTACAGGCGCTTATGACTCGATCAAGGGTTGTCACCGAACAGGTAGACTCGACAGCAAAAGAAGTGGGTCACGCCTGAATTCCAACGTGTAGGCTGCACCTGAATGTATGCAACCAACATAGCATATCTGTGTTGCACATCGTCGCAACCCTCCTCAGTACAGTCGTTGTAAGATACACAATGGGTACCGCTAGAGACTACTAGAAACACCGGCCTTTATGACAGTCTGTTCAGATGTAAAGTAACACCACGATAGTACAGAAGAGATCAGATAGTTTGTAAACTAAATTACAATAAGTGACATTTCAAATGTTATGTGACAACTAATTTTGTCACATAAATCGTTCAATAATCCTTAGGCACAATTAAATATTTGAGACAGTGTATGGATTTATAAAGTTGTATGGCAATTGGAAACAAGTTCATTGCTGTCTAAAAGGTTTACCCAACACATGCTGAACATCGTTCAACGTTCAATGGGGTGCGCTTTCGCATCAACTTTATGTGATACAAAGCAATTAAAAGAAAACGTGATTAACGGCGGCAAGCACTTTACGGGAATCCCAACATTAACAGCGAATCACAAGTAATACCATTGTTCACATTACTCATCAACAGTTACTTGTACACAAAGTTGTACTTTAAATGACATGACCAACGTCTTCGTTCTGGATCTGGATGCAAACCCAGAACGCAAATCCATTGTTCACAAAGAAAAGCTTTGTGCCTTATCGAGACTCGATGACTAGGCAGAAAGAGACGTCAAATATTTACGTTTGTACTAACATCAGTTATCAATTCTCAACTTGAACGTAAATGACGATAATGTTTGTACGAAACCAGGAACCCTAACATGACAATTACCTTCTTGGTAATTAACCTCGAAAGACGTTGTATATTGTTCCATTGTCAAGGAACAAAGGACGCACATGTTTAAAATTGAAATGCCATCATGTAATGCTGATACAAGGATGCGAACCCACCACCTAATCGGATTCTTGAATAAGTACTTAAAACCAGAATGTAGCTAGCACAGTTCGTCACCATTTGTGAGGTTGGAAACTTAAATGACGACTGAAGTTGTATTGCCTGCACGGGATTCGAACCCAGCGCCTACCGCCGTCGTTGTCTAACCAGGAACAGACGACAAATGTCCAATGTTGGTCCACCGTTAGCAAGATGTGCGCACGTTTAACTTGAAATAAGGCGACGAAAACGTCTATGCTGACTGAGAGTTGAACGCCGCACACATGGTTATGAAGACACGTTAATAATTAAATTCTTATTGAGTAGCACCTAGGAGTAGCATATTAAGTTGCAAACCTTAAGGCCTTTCTCATCCCTAGCGAGGCTGGTTCAAAAATGTTCAAATGTGTGTGAAATCTTATGGGACTTTACTGCTAAGGTCATCAGTCCCTAAGCTTACACACTACTTAACCTAAATTATCCTAAGGACAAACACACACACCATGTCCGAGGGAGGACTCGAACCTCCACCGGGACGAGCCGCACAGTCCATGACTGCAGCGTCTGAGACCGCTCGGCTAATGCCGCGCAGCTGAAGTGCCTCAGCAGAAAGTAATTTCCGTTGTGCAGCACGTATTGTTTCAGAGCCATGAGTACATGTTCTAAATACACAAAACGTGTATTATAGACTACGTATATACTATTATTTGGATAAGCTGCCGCCAAACCTGTTTACTTTTACATTCTGCTTAGTTGTGGTTGAATACACCTTTTCTTAAGGCTACATCTAATGCAGAGCGCTTACAAGAAAGAATAGTTTCCTGCGTCATGCTGTTGCTAGCTAGGTGAAATATTTTGTGGTAGCTATGCTTAAAATGAATGTATTTTTGAACGTATTGTTCGTCAAATATTTGAATGAATCGTCAACTGTAGGTGTGCCTGTACATGTTATAGCGTAATATATGTAGCTGCGTTAGTTTATACTACAGACTTGGGTAGATTGGGTGTAACTTTTGACCCTTCAAGGGGTGATCATGGCCTTGCGGCCCGGGTCTGTACTAGCCGCGGCTCAAGAGCTGCGGGCCAGCCAGGCTGGCCGAGGCGAGACGGAAGTGAGTGAGCTGGCGGTGGCGTTGGTGGGCCAACAGCCCGGGACGAGCCAGCCCGGCTGCGCCGCATGCCTCTGCCTCTGCCAATCCGTTTGACGTAAATATGTTTACCTCCTCTCCTGGCATCAGCATAAGGGCGGCAAGCAGAGATACACATCAGGCTGTCTGCCGTAATGGCTCACTGGGAGAGGTCTATACGAGATAGAGTCGTCGCCGTCATTGAAGAAGGAGGATGTTCTGTCAAAGAAGCTGGCAGGCGGGATGGCATACCACATACCACTGCAACGAGATGGTGTAGGATCTTCCTTGGAAGAGGCACCACCAACAGGGCTCCTGGCTCAGGCAGGAAGATAGTGAGCTCACCGCAGGAAGACAGGGACCTAGTGTCTAGGGGCAGAGAAAATTCCTTTCTGAACGCGAAGCAGTTGCGGCGGGAGACCAACTTCCCCGGCTCCAGTGAGACGATTCGCCGAAGGCTGAGGGACGCTGGACTGCATGCACGACGATCCGCCGTGACACAAGAGCTCAGCGAAGACAACGTTTTATACAGGCTAGAATTTGCGGAGCTCCATCTGAGGGCGTCGTGGGACAACGTCATTTTCACTGATGAAAAGGTGTTTTCCACTAGTAACGACGGCCGACGAATCGTTTACAGGCCGCAAGGAACTCGCCATCGACGCGAATATATAATCCTGGGATCCTCTTTGCTTCCTTTTTTGTGGACAGGTATAATTTTTACAATTTTGAGCATACTAGGAAATGCACCGTTCAGGAATGAGAAGTTTATTATGTGGGCTAAGGGTTTACTGATAAAGTTACTGCAATTATGAAGAAGGAAGCATGAACTCTGATCTTGTCCAGCAGATGATTTTTTTTAAAATTTTGCTATGAAGTGTCTTTTCTGTTTCAGTTTCAGATGTAGGCATTAAAAATAGAGTCTCAGAGCGTAAGTTTGGTTCTAATTGTAAGGGACAGCTATTTTTAAGATGGTTAGCTAGGTTTTCTACTGTTTCTGTAAAGTAGTTATTGAATTCCTCTGCTGTTTCTTTGCCACTAGAGACTAATTTTCCATTTATTTTTAAGGTAATATCACTTTGTAGTTGTTTTCCTCTATTAGTATCCATATTAATAAGTTGCCACATGCTACTGCTCTTATTTGATGACAATTTGAAGTAGTTATCATTCTGTAGCTTTTTGGCTGTGTTTACTACGTTCCTTAATATCTTTTTATATAGAGCAAAATATGACTTAAATGCTTCACTACTGTCTAGTTTGGATTTGCTAAGGTAAAAAAGTTCTCAGTTTCTTTGTGATGATCTAATGATTACTGGGGTGATCCAGCTGGAGAGTTTTCTATCTTTGTTAATCCATATTGTTTGTAAGGGAAAGTGGCAATTAAAATAATAACAGAAAATATCCAAGAATGCTTCATATTTGCTGTCTACTGTTTGAGCCTCATACACATTTTGCCAGTTTTCATTTTGTATATCAAAGAATATATTGAAGTTTCTCCTCTGTACAGTGATTTTATTGTGTTCATGACTGTTATTTTGGAACCAGATCTGCATAATTAATGCATTGTGGTCTGAAAATCCTAGTTTGACAGAGGATACAGTACAATTTATATTGCTTGCTACTTGATCCAGACAAGTGGTACTGCGATTTGTTATCCTGGTTGGAGTGTTGACCATTAGGTCTAGGTTGTAGCTGTTCATAAAAATTTTTACGCTTAGATGGCTAGAGTTTTCTGAGAGAAAATCTATATTATAGTCACCACATATTAGAACATTATATGATTTTCTTTTACTTAGATATCCTATTACTGGTGCTAGATTTTTGTTGAAAGTCCCTATGTTACCAGAAGGTGACCTGTAAAGTGCTATTATATAAACATTTAGATCTGTAAGCTCTACACCTGACATTGCTATATCTTTTTCAATACTATACAAGTTACAAATATCAAGAGGTGTAGCAGTAATGTTGTGTTTTACAAATATGTAACTACCTCCACCTTTGTAAGATGTTCTTGAGAAGTGACCTACAAGTTTAAAATTTGGTATCACAACATTTTCTGTTTCAAAAGACCTCATGAAATGTTCATTAATACATAATATCTGTGTATCTGACAGTTCACTTGAACTTGATAACAAAATTTCTAATTCATTAAGTTTGGTTTTGAGCCCTTGTACATTATGGATATATACTTTTAGATCAAAAAGGGCCCTGAATAATTTAAAAAATCTAAATGTAGTGTTATCAAGCATACCACTCAGGAAAGATCTAGTTCCAAGTTGGGGTGTAAACAATGACATTGAAGTCATGAACAGAAAACTGGAAAAGATTACCAAAGCCTTCCCAAATACACTGTTTTTGAAACTTGATCGCTTAGAAAGAGTGCATTATACCAGACATGGTATGCATTTGAATAATATGGGAAAGCAATATGTCTGTACACAAATAAAAAAGCTCATCTGGAAATTTACTGACAAGAAAGATGATGATCCTATTATATTACAAATGGGAGCAGAAGACCCAACACAATACTCTAGTATGTGTATAGATATGAACAACCACAGCACCTTCTCTGACTACGAAAGCTGTGCCTAAAGGACTAGTCCAAAGCAAATTATGTACTCCAACAGCTTCAGTAACCAATGTAATAACAAATGCAGTACAGCTCACTCCTGCTGGAACAAGCACACACAAGTCTGAAAGCAAGATCCATAAGTCAAGGAAACATTCCACTATTCCAAGTAGTTGCAAGGATAACAGAAAAACAAAGTCAGTGTAGCTTATAGTGACAACCGACACACTGAAGAATGGAAAAATGAGCTTAAGACCAAAACGACCTTCAAGAATGACCGTGGATTTTTTCTACCCCAGAACAGGAAAAGTTGCAGTATAGAACTTTCAACAAATGTGCAGACAACCAAATTCTCTACGACCAGTTCGATAAAAAAACTGTAAGTGCAACTAAATCTAGGCTTCCATCAAATTCTTTTCAAGTTATGAATCTAAATATTCAGTCTGTAAGAAATAAATACCTTGAACTAGAAGTTGCTTTAGATGAGTTTAACATTGAGTGCTTGTGTCTTTCGGAGCATTGGTGTAGGGAATATGAAATAAACATCATTATACACCCTTTTAGACTAGTTAGCTCTTACTGTAGAGAAAATGCCAGAAGTGGTGGTGTCTGTATTTATACAAAAACAAGGATAAAATTCAAACAAAGATGTGATATTGAAAAGTTAAGTATGGAAAACCATTTTGAAGCAGCTGCTATTGAGTTGTATGATAAGGAAAGGAAAATGATAGTAATGATTGTGTACAGGCCACCATGTGGAGATGTAAATAAACTTTCTTTCAAGACTAGAAAGTATATTTAACATTGAGTACAATGAAAAAGCTACTATGAGTCTTTATTGGTAGTTTAACATAAATCTTATGTGCAATAATACAGTTAAAGATAAATTTCTGAATATTTTACAGCGTTTTAACATGTTACCCCATGTAATAGACCCTACCTGAATAACACACACATCACATGCCCTCATAGACAATATATTCTCAAACATAGATTCCAATGAAGTGGAGATAAGTAATACTGACTTCGATTTATCTGATCACAATGCTCTTGTGCCTACTGTTTCTCAAATGCCTGTGAAAAAAACATCTTGCCATTCTTATAAAAGATTTTTTCTAAAGAAAACTGCACACATTTTGTTAACTGTCTAACCAATGAAAGCCGGACAGATGTGAGATCAGAATCAAGTGCAAATAATGCATATAATACCTTTTCTTCTATATTCAAGTCACAATTTTTAAATGCGTTTCCCTAAGAAGTTAGTGAGGTCCAAGTCTTCAGAACAGAAAGCACACAAACCTTGGATAACAACAGGCATTAGGACTTCCAATGTAAGCATGAAACGACTGAACCAAGAAATTAAAACTTGCTCAGCTCCACAGTTTATAGAATATGTAAAAACATAAAGAAAAATATACTGAAAGGCAATACCAAAGGCAAAGTTGCTATATAATGATAATTTAATCAGTAACTCAGACAACAAACTACAAACTATATGGGACATTGTGAGGAATGAAACTACTACCTTGGGAGAAGAGGAAGAAATAATTCTCAAAAGCAGTGAAAAATTGCAATATAGGAAAGAAGGAAATGGCAAACTATATTAAGAACTATTTTTTAAATGTACCACATTCACTAATCTTAAACTACACATGCAAAAAATAATACTTGCTCCAAGGGTTTTCTGCAGCATGAATATTCCTTCAACAAATGAACAGGAAGTAATTAGAGTGATTAGAAGCTTAAAACCAAAAATGGCAGCAGGTGTTGATGAAGAACCGGATTCAATCATAATAAGGACTGCAGTGCATATTGCAAAACCTTTAGCACATATAGCAAATTTATCCTTTAGTGAAGGTGTGTTTCCTCAGCGACTGAAGATCTCAAAAGTGAGTCCACTATTTAGAAATGGAGACAGACATAAAATAGAAAACTACCATCCCATATCACTTCTTCCTGCTTTCTCCAAAATATTAGAGAAACTGATGAAATTGAGAGTCACTAGTTACCTAGACAATAATAAACTTTGGTATAGTAATCAACACAGTTTTCATGCAAAACAAAGCACAGAAACTGCAGTCATAGACTACACCCAAGAAATAATTAAAAATTTGGAGAGAAACAAAAGTGTAGCAGGAATCAATTTAGATCTATCTAAAGCTTTCTATAGGGTCTGCCATGAAATCCTCCTTGATAAGCTGGAAGCAGTAGGTACTAGAGGAGGAGTTAAATGTGTTTTGAGTCATACCTCAAAAACATATCTCAGATTGTAGAGCTCACCACTATAAACTCAAACTAAAAAATAAAGTTAGTTTCAGAAGCAAAAGAAGTTCCTTTGTAAGTGCCCCAGGGTGGCATCTTAGGACCACTACCCTTTCTCATATATGTCAATGATTTACAGTTACCATATGATACAGCCAAAATTGTACTATATGCAGATGACACAAGTCTGCTAGTGAGCGACTTTAAAAACTCATTACAGTCAACTAGTGACAAAGTCCTAAAAAATTTTGAGACTTGGTTCAGTGCAAATATACTTACACTCAATGCAAAGAAAACAATCTACATACAGTTTGGTAAAATGATTCAGGACGAAGACATTAATCTAGAACTGGATGACAGACTAATAGAGAGAGTGCATTTTGCAAAAGTGTTAGGAATACTCTGCCATCAGTCTATATACTTAAATGTGTACTCTTAACCAAAGCTAATCTAAGGAGTCTCCACACAGATGCAGACTGTCACAACTATTACACAAGGAACAAGAATAATTTCCACATAGAACAAGAAAGAAGAATATGAACTCAGAAGCATGTAAGCCACATGGGCATTAAGCTCTATAATGCACTGCCTCAGTACATTAAAGATTTAAAGTACAATACAAATTTTAAATTGGAGCTTAGAAAATTTTTAACTGATAAATGTTGCTACTCAATAAACGAATTTCTTGAAGACCAAGAAAATGACTTTGCAAACTAACCTCCTAAATTTTCTATCTTCGTTTGTTTCAGCGTTTATTATACTTTATCGTCTATAGTACTAATTATATATTGTTACTGAGAAACAAATTACTATAAATCATTTATGTGGAAAGAAACAGTAAGTTTGCTGTCATTTGTTATAGACATTTTCATTTTGTACATTCTATATTTTAATTTCTGAGTATGACAATTTCATTTTTTATGTTCTATATTGTTAGTTTCTATGTATGACAAGTCCAATATCGTTACTACGATCACACGGATGCTAAATAAATAAATAAATAAATAAATTTATTGAACTGCAAATTGCTGAAAGACAAGTTTATCCTTTTTGCTATTATTGGCCACACACTGAATGGAGCTTCCTAGATAACGTTTGAAAGCCAGAATATGTGTAAACCACAATGACAAAGACGTGGTGACAGTCTAATAAAATAAAAATTCAGTTCTGCATGGAGTTATAGTATGAAGTTCTGTTCCGACATATCAACAATCTTTCATTTTGTTCGCATCCACAAATCATGATAGAATACATTGCTTACATCTTTCCATATTGCACACATTTATAGACTAATAAAGAAAACGTAGGTAGGTTTATTACAAACGCAAATACAGTAAAAGAGAAATTAAAAGGATTACGAAAGCATTCTTTTCACATCATGTACTCCTCTTCTTGGTTACTGGAAATGTAATTGTAAGCAAAAAGAAAGTTACATTTACAGGGGCAAATGCGTCCTATTACTACATCAAATTCGCGTTCAAGACCAGAGAAACTTCTGAAAATGCCTTACTGACTATGTTATTAGCGTAAGCGTTGTAGTATTTACTATTTAATATGTAATGTTTCCTATTTAAAACTGCAGCGCACACACGACATAGATTACGAACAAAAAGCAATCATAAACAATCTTCATGCAAACAACATTCTGCTAATATTTTGGGTCACCTAACATGGCGATGGCTGCGGCTTCTGAACAACATACGGTGTAAGTCTGTATTGCCATGTCCCCTTATTTTTACTTGTATGGTTGGCTCCGAATTATTCTACTACGATGTTTTGTTCTCTGGTGACAGCATCAAGGACCCAATAGTTTCGCCACTGTACCTGCCCGATATGCGAATGTTACTACAAACCAACCACCTGCAACATTTAAGCTTGGATGTCCTAGAATGGGATTTCAGGGAACGTTGTTACTCTTTTGTGTCATTTCTACTATAACACTTGATCGGTACGCTAGGTGGAAGTTGGTAGCAGTTTGAGAGAGAAAGGTAAACGTTTTTCATGTGTGTATAGCTAGTTTTTTACCTATATTAATAGAAACGTATATATGTTATTTTTATGCGGATCCATGGCAAAGTAGCAACTTCACTGGCCTCATTGTATAGTTAATATTAAAAATTGGTACTTCAGTTTTAGATGCTCCGTATTAATATTACGATCCCCGCACCTCTGACTGAACAAACTCTTGATGGATTGCGCTCATCCGAGACTTTTTGTTGTGTGCATCCAAACTGGCAAGTCCCTAAACTGATTAGCAATATACAACATGGGTTCTTGCTCTGGTAGTGTCTTAGAATATTTCCAAGATTTGTAAGTTCACAACACAATTGTCAATAGCCAATGTGCAATATTCTTAAAAAAATATTTATTATGTAGTACACATTTTTTGGTAATAATAACCTCCAGTTGATATAATTACGCTTATTGGAAACGTACTATCTTCATAACATTGGGTCTTACCAGGTTTACATACTTCAAGAGCTGCGCTCATTACCATTGTACTTTCTCTTTCTAATCTCTTTGAAGGCGAATAAAACATTGAGGTCAGCTACCATGTTGTTAGTTTCGTGAGATTAACTGGAACATAAACACGTCAACGTGACCTGTCTCTTGGAAGGCCAGCCTCCACCTGTCACAAGCCACTGCAAAGGCAGAGTGATGGAAGAATAGCACTTCCTTAATATATCTTGGTTAACTGGCGCCACAGGTAATACGCTATGTGATCAAAAGTATCCAGACACCTGGCTGAAAATGGCTTACAAGTTCGTTGGCGTCCTCTATCGCTAAAGCTGGAATTCAATATGGTGTAGTTATCATGTGCTGGACGGTTTCTTCGGGCTGTGCTGCACTGACGAGAGGCATCGATGTCGGTCGTGAGGCCTGGCACGAGGTCGGCGTTCCAAATCATCCCAGAGGTGTTCTATAGGATCCTGACTCTGTGCAGGCCAGTCCAATACAGGGATGTTATTGTCGTGTAACCACTCCACCACAGGACGTGCTTTATGAACAGGTGTTCGATCGTGTTGAAAGATGCAGGCGCCATCCCCGAGTTGCTCTTCAACAGTGGGAAGCAAGAAGGTGCTTAAAACGTCAGTGTAGGCGTTTGCTGTGACAGTGACACGCAAAACAATAAGGGGTGCAAGCCCCCTCCATGGAAACGCAGCCACACCATAACACCACCGCTCCGAATTTTACTGTTGGCATTACATACACTGGCAGATGACGTTGACCTGGCATTCGCCGTACCCACAGCCTGCCATCGGATCGCCACATAGTGTACCGTGATTCGTCACTCCACACAACGTTTTTCCACTGTTAAATCGTCGGATGTTTACGCTCCTTACACCATACGAGGCGTCGTTTGGCATTTACCAGCGTGATGTGTAGCTTATGAGCAGCCGCTCATCCAAGTTTTCTCACCTCCCGCCTAACTATCATAGTACTTACAGTGGATCCCGATGCAGTTTGGAATCCCTTTGTGATGGTCTGGACAGATGTCTGCCTATTACACATTACGACCCTCTTCTACTGTCGGCGGTCTCTCTCAGTCAACAGACGAGGTCGGCCTGTACGCTTTTGTGCTGCACGTGCCCCTTCTCGTTTCCACTTCACTATCACATCGGAAATAGTGGACCTAGGGATGTTCAGGAGTGTGGAAATCTCGCGTACAGACGTATGACACAAGTGACACCCAATCAACTGACCACGTTAGAAGCCCGTGAACTCAGTGGAGCGCGCCATTCTGCTCTCTCGCGATGTCTAATGACTACTGAGTTCGCTGATATGGAGTACCTGGCAGTAGGTGGCAGCACAATGCACCTAATAAGATAAATGTATGTTTTTGGGAGTATCCGGATACTTTTGATGGCATAGTATACATTGTGAGGGCCTCTTACCAGAGTTACAATGGAGAATGCAGCTGTCTGTGAGACGAATGAGACCAAGCGATCATCAACACGACTCACAGAGTGAAAGTAGTAGCAATTCCTTTTTGGGGTGATAAGCGCGGAAGCTTCATCCTGGAGTAACATAGAGGTTTGTGCAGAAGTTGCAGATAGCAGATATCAAGGAGATCGGTATGGCAACTGCGATGCTATCTGCGTGTTTCGGAAGATTTTAACGCTTGCTGTACTGCCATGTGCAAATCTGAACAAAGAGCACTTTATCTTCATCCAGCACCTTACTTCCTAAAAGTCTCATGATGGCTTACCCCAATTGCAGCCCGGGCAGAGACTACTCGCATAAGGTATCAGACAAGGAAAAAAATACTGTTTACGGCGAGCAGAACGCTAAAGCAGAAAGTAAAAATGATAAGGATCCAGATATATGCAAAGGCCAAAATCGTATGTTTGGAGAGTAGATCACAGAATTAATTATAAGGGATCATATAATGGCAGAGCAGGAACACAAATAAAAATAAATAGAGAAACTGACAATTAAGGTTTATCTGCTATAAACAGAGACCAATTGATAGTAGTAGTGAATGAATTTTCAACAGATACTATATTCATTGAAACTTCCATGCCAACCAAATGTGAGGAAGAAATTGATATTGAATAATTGTGAGATATTGTTAATGAGATCCTAAAATATGTCAGAAGACAAGAACGTAATGCGAGACTGAAACGCAATTATCGTCGAAACTAAGAAATTAACGGAATAATTCTGTTTCGGAGTGTGAAATGAATCGGGATGAAGATACATGAAATTATTTGTTGGGCACTACTTAGTAACTATAATGCAATTTTCAAGAACTCCTTGAGAAGGAAGAATATCTGGAAGATCCCAGGAGAATAAAGTAGACATCATATTGACTGCATTCCGGCAAAACAGAGATTCAGTGATCATATTAAGAACGCAAGAGTTATCTAGGGGTACATAGCCTAATGAAGTAGTAGTTGAAACTCAAGAAGTTAAAGAAGTATACGAACATTTGAAAGCAGCGAAGTTGGAGAGGTCAAAAAGTCAGATTTCTCTGGAAGGACATGTGACAAACGAACTAATAACGTTTCAAACAGTTTCTGCTATGGAAACCATATGGAATACTATTTAAAGAGATATTATAAATGCAGCAATAAGAATTGAAAAGAACGAGAAAGGCTGAAAGGATGTAACCGTCGATAACAAATGAGATAAAGAAACGAAATGTAAAAAGGGGAAGGAGAACTGCAACAATGTAGGTTACTCGGAAATGAAATTAATGAAAATGTAGAAAAACTAAACAAATAGTGAAGAAGGTAAGATGTCACGAGATATACGAAAAAATAGAAGGAGGTAACGTAGTGTTGCGTAGACTAATAAACGAAAATCTTCATGGAGCATAAAACAAGAAGCACCGTGATTTCAGTGGAGAAACGTAATTGGGCAGCGAAAATAGATAATAAGTCGAGAAGGTGAAAACAGTGAACCAGACCAAATAAGGGTACATGAAAATGAGAAAAAGGTGCAAGGCGATGACAGAAGAGCCTGAGCCCTTACTTCAGAATTTAAAAAAAATCCAGACCCGTGAAATAAACAGCTGTATGGTAATGATGAAATACTGTGGTACTTTTATGGGTGTGAGGTCAAAGGGCGGAGCAAGTACGGCGTCTTGACGTAATTTTGTATAATTTGGATAAGTCCATTTTGAAAAAACTATCACATTTACGAAGAAAAAAGAGTAAATGTATATGAAAATTGACGCATAGTCAGGCTAGTATGAAACGCATCAAAAAGTCCCCAAGGGTATTTTACAGCAAAACAAAAAGAAAAATTGAAAGCAGATTAGTTTTTTGTAGGAGAACCAGTTTTAGCACTGCAGCTAATAACATACGGCACGTTTAGTAAAACAATAAAATATACATAGCTTTCGTAGATACCAAAAAGAATTTTGATAAAATGTCAGGTAATAAAATATTTTCATTCTTAGGCAGTGTGGTGTGAGATACAGCCATAGAAGCCGTTGAGATACGTGAACCATCATTACTTTTACCACAGCGACATCCATGAGGAGGATCGAGATTTCTAGGAGGAGAGAATTAAGGACAACTACTTGAAATTGAAACTTATTGGCAGATTAAAACTGTGTGCCGGAATGTGACACATATCAGGGAGCAAGTGCTATATCGACGATTTTTTTAATGGGTCCTCCATCGAAACAGTAGCAAGGTAGGTTCTGGCCCAAAAATCGCTGATCAACACTTTCCAGTGTCAGCGTTCGAGGAACTGCACCATCAGCATTTGTGGCATCAGCGTCCCGGGAACTGCACTCCCGCTATCTGAGGCCATTGTGCTCATTACGTCATGGTCACTGACCACCCCTCCCCTCCCCTCCTCTCCCTACCCTCACTTTGCTCTCATTGTGCTCCTGCCCAATAGTCGCAGGGCCCTACTGTTTTTGGGCAATTTACTCAAGAACTGTGCTCGGTAATGAGAGGATCAGGGTGCGAATATTTGTTATAACTGACAACAAATTAATTTTATTATTATTCTAATGATTCAAGTTTTGTCGTTCGTGGTCTGCATGCTGTAATGAATTGACCATCAGCAGCACAGTTGTTCCACATAAAAAAAGGTTGCAAATATTACCATATTTACGAGGTAATAAATTAAAGACTACAAAGAATATTTTGAAAAAACTCGATAAATATTAAAGTAATATACTCGTACTTTGACGTTACAGTATGTCCATATTGTAAAGGAGCAATGGCAAAGTCTGAAAAATGACAGAAATCATGTTAGTTTTCTAAGTGAATAGTGTGTGTGTGTGAGCCCGCATGTGAGTGGGATGCTAACCCACCTAAAAATACAAGCCATCATTATAATAATTAACTGCTGCTTTCAATTTTTTATCTTAAGTAACACAGTTAACGGCGAAGTATTTGGCTTTTTTTGTTATTTGCTGTGCCTGTAGCTGATTTTTTACACAAATACCCACTCTAAGTAGGAGACTGAAACAAGGCCGGCTAAGGTGGCCGAGCGGTTCTAGGCGCTACAGTCTGGAACCACGCGACCGCTACGGTCGCACGTTCGAATCCTGCCTCAGGCATGGATGTGTGTGGTGTCCTTAGGTTAGTTAGATTTAAGTAGTTCTAAGTTCTAGGGGACTGATGACCTTAGAAAAGTCCCATAGTGCTCAGAGGCATCTGAACATTTTTTTAGACTGAAACTAATTATACGAGGAAACGAGCCCCTAGAACTTTTGCACTCCTCCATTCATACTTCTGTGCACATTTACAATAAATATTCAGGTGCTGAGAATAGGTATGACGTATACTTAGTATTAGCGATTGCGACTGGCAAGCTGAGCTGCTGACGTCTGTATGTTAGAACTTTTGTTTGGTGTAATATGACACATATGTCGATTGTGCAGTAACAAGCCCTGGCTTGCAGGGAAAGCACATATGAATTTCTTCTGACTTGGTGATATATGGGAGACTACAGAAGTACTAACCTGTTGAATAAGTAGTTTTGCAAGCCTCAGCTTGTCAAGGCTCACCGAGACGGTGAAACACGAAACTGCATCTGGATTTTAATATGAGATAAGTCTACCAAGCGGACTGGATACTGTGTGTAAAAGGACGAAAATCAAGGAGCAAAGAGATATTTGTCTTTTTTTATTAACTAAACCTAAAAAGAAATATTCAAACATTTGTTATAACACGTCTGAAAACAACTGCAATTTATTATAATTTTCCGTATGCTTACACCAGTATTGGGACTTAAATAATCGTTGAGGTCAATGTATCTGTGTACAGTTCTTCACTCACAACAGTGATTTTCCTACTACCCATCTAGCAAGGGATGATTATTTAAAGCATAAGTGCATTGTCATTTCACAATGGCAAGCGTTACAGTCCAGATATTATCCCACTATCTGTCAGAGTATGCTGATGACATATGTCCCTATTTAATAAACAAATACAACCACTCCCTCGATGTAAGACGTACAGCTAAGGGCTGGAGAGCTGTCCAGATCACACCAGTACACAAGAAATAAGACTCACCTAACTGACACTGTTTTGCAGTACGATTTCGGAGCATACGCCATGTTCGAATATTATGAAGTGTCTTGAAGAAAACGACACATGTTCAGAATGGATTCAGAAAATATCGTTTATTTTGACATTTCAGTCAGAGTGCTCCCGATAGAAGACCTCATGGTATGTGAGCAGCATTAAACGCAAGGATATTTCAACATTTTAGTCTTAGGGGATAAGAAGAGAGTTTTTGGGTGCTGCATTAGATTTTATTGTATTCCCGAGTCTCCATCACAACAGATTTTGCGCTAATGGCATTGCAAAATGGCTTTATAGTGTGTGAAATTGATGAGTTTTATTTCAGCGATGAAATCTAGTATGATATATAGTCTTTATATTACCTTGTAAATTCTTCTGCAATGCATTTCTGAATTTTTTCGATCAAATAAGTAAACGTGTATCAAAGACGTGCTGCATAGAATCTTCGATCGAATTAGCAAATTAGATTGTTTGGAGACAAAATCGTTGGCACTGCCTTGTTGAACCGATGATTTTGAAGTGAGAAGTTACAAAATGCCCTGTTTAGTGGATAAGTATGGTTCAAATGGCTCTGAGCACTATGGGACTTAACATCTGTGGTCATCAGTCCCCTAGAACTTAGAACTACTTAAACCTAACTAACCTAAGGACATCACACACATCCATGCCCGAGGCAGGATTCGAACCTGCGACCGTAGCAGTGGATAAGTATGTGGATACTTCTGATGACTTCTGCCTTTGAATATCTCTAAATCATAGAATCACCCTTCAGCTGGTGTTGTAGTCCTCAGTCCGAAGACTGCCTTGATGCAGCTTTCCATGCTACTCCATCCTTTGCAAACCTCTTCATTTTCTACGTTCTTCTGAGTCTGCTTATTGTATTCATCTCTTGGTCTCCCGCTACGATTTTTGCCCCCACATTTCCCTTCTGTAATAAATTGGTGATCCCTTGATGTCTCAGAATGTGTCGCATCAACTGATCCCTTTTTTATGGTTGAGTTGTGTCACAAATTGCTTCTTCCCCGAATTCTATTTAGAATTTGCTCGTTAGTTACATTATCTACCCAGATAATCTTCACCATTCTTCTTTAGCACCACATTTAGAAAGCTTCTATTCTCTTTTTCTATATACTGTTTATTGTCCATGTTTCACTTCCATACTACACTAGAGACAAATACTTTCAGAACACACTTCATAGCCCTTAAATCTATATTCGATGTTAACTAATTTCTCTTCTTCAGAAATGCTTTTCTTGCCATTGCCAGTCTACACGTTATACCTTCTCTACTTTGGCCATCATCAGTTATTTTGCTGCCCAAATAGCAAAATTCATCTACTGCTTGAAGTGCCTCGTTTTCCAATTCCCGCAGCATAACCTAATTTTATTTGATTACATTCCATTATCCTTCTTAGGCTTTTGTTTATGTTCATCTTATATCCTCCTTTCAAGACAAAGTCCATTCCGTTCAACTGCTCTTCCAAGGCCTTTGCTGTCTGTGATAGAATTCCGATGTCATTGTCCTATTTCGAAGTTTTTATTCCGTTTCCCTGAACTTTAACTCCTACTCCAAATTTTTCTTTGATTTCCTTTACTGTTTGTTGAGTGTACAAATTGAATAATATCGAGGGAAGGGTATAGCCCTGTTTTCCTCCTTTCTTAACCACTGCTTCCCTTTCTTGCCCCTCGACTTTTATTACGGCTCTCTGGTTTCTGTACATATTGTTAATACTCTTTCGCTCCCCGTATTTTACCCATGCTACCTTCAAAATTTCAAAGAGGGCATTCCAATCAACATTATCTAAAGCTTTCTCTAAGTCTACAGATGCCATAAACATAGATTTGTCTGGCCCTCACCTACCCTCTAAGGTAAGTTGGAGGGTCAGCATCGCCTCGCGTATTCCTACATTTCTCCTGAATCCAAACTGATCTTCCCCGAGGTCGGCTTCTACCACTTTTTCCATTCTTCTGTATAGAATTCGTGTTAGTATTTTTTTCAATCGTAACTTATTGAACTGAAAGCACAGTGATTTTCACACCTGTGAGGAACTCCTTCTTTGGAATTGCAGTTCTTACGTTCTTATGATGGTATTTCGCTGGCATCATACATCTTGCATACCACAGAGGGAAGAGTTTCGTCATGGGTGGCTCTCCAAAGGCTATCAGTAGTTCTGACAGAATATCGTTTATCGCCGGTGCCAAGTTTCAATTTAGGTCTTTCACAGTTCTCAAATTTTTCTCGCAATATTCAGGCTCCCATATCATCTTTTTTTACATCTGCTTCGATTTCCATAGACCCTCTATATACGCCTTTCATATTTCAGCTTCTTTGCTTGGAGCTGGTTTCTCATCTGAGTTCTTGATATTCATAGAGCAGCTCCTCTTTCCCTCAAAGGCCTCTTTAATTTTTCTTTAGGCGGTATCTATCTTTCCCCTTAAGAAATATGCTTCTAAATCCTTATATTTGTTCTCTAGCCATTCCTGCTTAGCCATTTTGCACTTCCTGTCAATCTCATTTTTTAGACGTTTGTATTCCCTTTCGCCTGCTTCATTTGCTATGTTTTATATTTTTTCCTTTCATCAGTTAAATTCAATGTCTTTTGCGTTATCCAAGGGTTCCTACTAGGTCTTGTCTTTCTACCTATTTAATCCTCTGCTGGCTTCACTATTATTCTTAAAGTTACTCATTAGATTTCTATTGTATTCCTTTACCCTGTTCTAGTCAACCGTTGCCTAATGCCCCTTCTGAAACTCTCAGCAACCTCTGGTTCTTTCAACTTATCCAGGTCCCATCTCCTTAATTTCCTACCTTTTTCAGTTTCTACAGGTTTAATCTGCAGTTCATGACCAATAAATTGTGGCCAGAGACCACATCTGCCCCTGGAAGTGTTTCACAATTTAAAACCTGGTTTCTAAATCTTTGTCTTACCATTATACAATCAATCTGAAATCTTCCGCTACCTCCAGGTCTTTTCCACGTATACATCATACTTTTATTATTCTTAAACTAAATGTTAGCCGTGATAAACTTATGCTCTGTCCAGAACTCTACCTGCCGATTTCCCCTTTCATTTCTTTCCCCTAGTGAATATTCATTTGCTATTTTTCCTTCTCTTCCTTTTCCTACTATTGAATTCTAGTCCCCCATCACTTAAATTTTCGTCTCCCTTAACAATCCGGAGAGTTTCTTTTATCTGGTCATACATTTCTTCAATCTCTTCGTCATCTGCGGAGTTAGCTGGCATATAAACTTGTACTGCTGTGGTAGGTGTAGGCTTTATGTCTACCTTGGCTAAAATAATGCGTTCACAATGCAGTTCATATTAGCTTAACCAAATTCCTATTCTATTATTCATTATTAAACCGACTCCTGCGTTATCCCTATTTGATTTTGTATTTATAATCGTATATTGGCCTGGCCAGAAGTCCTGTTTCTTCTGCCACCGAACTTCAATAATTCCCACTATATCTAACTTCACACGATCCCTTTCCCTTTTAAATTTTCTAGCCTATCTGCTCGATTAAGGGATCTAACGTCCCACGCTCCTGTCCGTAGAATACCAGTTTTATTTCTCCTGATAATGACATAGTCCTGGGTAGTCCCTGCGCGGAGGTGCGAACGCGGGAATATTTTACCCAAGAGAACACGCCATCGTCATTTAACCATACAGTAGAGTTGCATGCTCTCGGGAGAAAGTACGACTGTAATTTCTCCTTTCTTTCAGCCGTTGGCAGAACCAGCACAGCAAGGAAGTTTCAGTGATATTACAAGCAAGATGAGCCAGTCATCTAGACTGTTGCCCCAGCAACTAATGAAAAGGCTGCTGCCCCTCTTCAGGTAATACACCTTTGTCTGGCCTCTCAAGAGACTCCTCTCTGTTCTGGTTGCACCTGCGAAAGTACGGCTATGTGTCTTGTGTCTCTCTGAGGCACGCAAGCCTCCTCACCGGCGAAACGGACCGTGGTTCATTGGGGGGGGGGGGGGTAACCTTTCAGTTACACTACCATAAAATTTATATGCATGAGACTTTAAACATCAATGAAAAGATATTTGTCACTGTTTAGTGAAAATGAAGATGGCAAAATGTATTTAATTGCAAGACTACACTTGTTGGTCGCCTCACACATAAATAAAATTAATAAAGGTGAGTAACAAATAGAATTCAGTATAAAAAACAGATTTATTTCCAAAAGACATGAATGACATAGAACATAGCCCAACACAATACATTGTTAACATTTACGTTCGTGTTCAAAATCTGAAGCGTACTGATGGATCGATTATATTTATGCTTGTGTCCATAAAATAAAGTGTACTGGTGTACAGTTGACAAAGTTGAACAGAAGGTAGCAAATTGACTCTGAGACTGACTGTAACAATGCATAATGTGATCTGACAGTAACTAATATGATTGAGGATGATTGTGAACTGCTGACAGGAACCAACTACCACAGTGTGCTTAAATTGGACAGCGACAAATGCTACTGCAAGCGTGCGGTGCTGTGAGCGAAATTTACGTTAGATACTGGAGTTGGCTCCAAGCACTATGGGACTGAACGTCTGACGTCACAAGTTCCCTAGACTTGGAACTACTTAAACCTAACTTACCTAAGGACATCACACACATCCACGCCCGAGGCAGGATTCGAACCTGCGACCGTAGGAGTCACCCGGTTCCGGACTGAAGGGCCCAGAACCGCTCGACCACAGCGGCCGGCTGCGTGAAGCGTGCTTGCCTGTGTGTGTGTGAATGACTCGTCTGTGTGTCTCTTTGATTAACGAAGGCAGTGGCGGAGAGCTGTATGTGACTGTCTTATAACTGTGCCTGTCTGAAACTTGGTGTGTCTTCTTTACGGTAAGTAGCAATCTGTCTTTTCCTACAATGTTGATATTCCTACCTGGAGTTTCCATTGTTTCATATAATGATCACATAGGTTCAGTCGTGGGTAAAGCAGGTGGTAGGCTTGGGGTTATTTGTAGAGTACTGGAGAAGTGCTATTAATCTACAGAGGAGTTTGGTTGCAAATCACTCGTGCAACCAGTTCTAGAATACTTCTGAAGTCTGTGGAACCCACAACTGACAGGACTGATGGGGGATATTGAACGTATACAGAGAAGGGCAGCATGAATGGTCATAGGTTTGTTTAATCCATGGGAGAGTGTCACAGAGATACTGAAGGAAGTGAACTGGATGACTTTTGAAGACAGACGTAAACTATACCGAGAAAGGCTGTTAACGAAGTTTGAAGAACTAGATTTAAATGATTACTCTGGAATATACTACAACTCCCTGCGTATCTCTCACATAGATAAGCTTAGAATAATTACTGCAAGCACAGTGGCATTCAAACAATCATTCTTCCTACGCTCCATACGTGCATGTAACAACAAGAAACCGTAATAACTGGTACAATGGGATGTAGCCTATGTCATTCACCTTATGGTGGTTTGCCGAGAACACATGCAGATGTGGAAGTGACGTGACATTGTGGAATGTTTTAATGTTGCATGACGGCCAGGGTGAACTGCCGTTCAGTCTCTGTTCAACTTATTACACAAGATGTTTCAACCATGTATCACAACACTGTATCTTCTGCCTACAGAAGATACAAACTGAGGGTAACTTTAACTTACCCACCGAAGCTAAAAGTCTGTCTGGGCCCCAGTTGTAAGTAGTCAATTCATTTTGTTGCCAGTAGGTGTCTCCCTGGTGCTGTATCGTGTATCCAATGAAGACACGGATGACACAACAAGAAAACGTATTTTGCGTTCTCCGTTCCGACAGAGGCCATTCAGTTAGAACTGTAAGGCGTAGGTTTTTTCGAGAACACGGCAATACATCTTCTAAAGTTCAAAGCATTTCATGATGGCTTCAGCAGTTTCAAAACACTGGTTGTTTATGAAACAAGAAATTTCCAACATAATGGAACGCCTTTAAGTGTACTCCTTAACAATGAGCTGCAACAGTACAAGATCGTAAAGGACATAAAGACTTTGCGTTGCACTATCGACCTCCAAAGTCGTCTGATCTCTCTATATGTGCTTTTTTTGTGGAAATTTTCGCAGGATACGGTCTATGGGATGTTCCTTCGCTTCCAACGACTTTGGGTGAACTTCGATACCGCAGGGCAACAGCAGTGAATGCAGGTAGCCACAGTATGACTAATGCTTGGATTGTTATCGTGCCTTTTGGAGGAGGAAAAATAAATGAAAACTTTGATTAGAAACGTATCTGTGTAATGTTCTCAATACTTTTATGAGCATTCATGCGACACATATAATCTTACAAAATTTAATATAAATGTGACGTTCAGCAGATTCTTTCTAAAATAAAACTCTGTAGCCCGATGTGTAAGTTAAATTTCACCCCATGTTTGTCTGTTTTGTAAGTTAAGGCACTCTGTCTTCCGGCCATAAGTGGTCCATCGGGACCATCCGACCGCCGTGTCATCCTCGGCTGAGTGTGCGGATAGGAGAGGTGTGTGGTCAGCACACCGCTCTCCCAGCCGTTGATTGTTTTTCTGTGACGAGAGCCGCTACTATTCGGTCGAGTAGCTCCTCAATTGGCATCACAGGCCTGAGTGCACCCCGAAAAATGGCAACAGCGCCTGGCGGCCAGGATGGTCACCCATCCAAGCGACGGCCATGCCCAACAGCGCTTAACTTCGATGATCTGACGGGAACCGGTGTATCCATTGCGGTAAGGCCGTTGCTTTGTAAGTTAGAATACCTGCTAAATATCTTTGAGACATACATGCTTCTGTTCGTAAATCAGAACGGATTTAGAAAGCATCGCTCGTGGCAAACTCAGCTTGCCCTTTTCTCGCAACATATCCTGCGAAGCATGGACGAAAACCAATAGACTAGTTTTCCGGAAAACGTTTGACACGGTCCAACACTGCTGACTGTTAGCAAAAATCAGAATATACAGGATAGGTTCCCAAATATGCGTCTGCCTCGAAGACTTATTTAGTAATAAAACCCAGTACTTTGCCCTGGACTCCAAATGTTTATAAGGGACAAGGCTGTAGTGAGACGTAGTCCAGGTAAGTGTGATAGAACCACCATCGTTCACTGGCTGATAGTGTGAGCAGCAATCTACCATTGATTGCTGATGACGCTGTAGTGTATGGAGCAGAGGGGTCGTCGAGTGGCTGTAGAAGAATATATTACGACTTAGAAAGAATTCCTAGTTGGTGCGATGAATGGCAGCTTATTCTAAATGAAGAAAAATGTAACTTAAGGCAGGCGAGTAGGAAAAACAATCAAATAACGTTCGACTATGTATTAGCAGTGTGCTAGATGATACAGACACGTCGATTAAATGTCTGTGAGTAACTTTGCAAATTTGTATCAAACAGAAAGAGCATATGATGATTGTGGTACGGGAGGCGAATGTTCGGGTTCTGTTTATTGAGAGAATTTTAGTAAAGTGTATCTCATCTGTAAAGATGACCGCTCGTAGAACATTTGTGCGACCCATTCTTGAGTATTGGTCGAGGTTTTAGGATCCCCACCAAATCACATTAAAGGAAGACACAAACACAATTCAGAAGAGTGCTGTTAGAATTGTTAACGGTATCGTTGATGAACACGCGAGTGCTACAGATATGTTTCGTGAACTGAAATTCGAAACCCAGGACGGAAGACGACGTCCTTTTCGCAAAACACTACTGAGAAAATTTAGAGAACCGGCATTTGTGGCTGACCGGAGAGCGATTCTACGACGCCAATATATATTTCGCGTAAAGATCGTGAAGACTAGAAAAGAGAAATTAGGATTCGTATGGAGGTAAACAGACTGTAGTTTCTCCCTCGCTCTCTTTGCAAGTGGAAAGGGAAGTATTAGTAGTGGTAGAACCCTCGCTCTCTTTGCAAGTGGAAAGGGAAGTATTAGTAGTGGTAGAAGGTAGCCTACGTTACGCACCACTCTCATTTTTTCCCTTTCTTGTTGTTGTAGCGAATGATGCGCGGAAAGAACAACTGTTGGTGAACCAAACAGAGGGTAACAAGGCTTCCGCCTCGGATGATTTGGATCCAGGTGGTATCGTACTTAAAAAATAAATAAATAAATTCTCTACTTTCTCAATCAGTTTTGTCTCGTAAGAATCCCAGACTGACGAGAACTATCCAAGTATGGGTCGAACCGGTGTTTTTATACGCTGCCTTCGTCCATCATGCAATGTACCCGGTGGTTACAATTACGTGCGGCTACTCACAGAAGCCTAGTGTGGGCTGTCATTACCGCATGGCAGCGAAACCTGGCACATATGCTAATGCGTTAATTGGGAACAGATTTTAACTGCAAAGAAAAGTCAGTTGTAATTTTGGCCACCGAATGCAAGTCTGGTGATGTACACTATCTGTATGACGGCATGTGATCCACACTGTCGCCTGACAATCCGTAACGATCAATAATAAAACCAGCCTTATGATTTTCTCACTTCTTCGCCCTTTTCCGCTCACGTTCCGTTCCTAATCTGTTACATATGAACACGTTTCTAAACGTCTTTCCTGCTTTGACAGCGCCTGATCCGCACCTGGTGGCCGAAATGGTAACTCATTTCTACCAGCGTAAATCGGTTCTGCATTAACGTATCTACATATCTACCAATTTTCACTGTCATGCGATAATTACAGCGCACACTGGACTTCTGTCAGTAGTTGCACTTTATTTATAACAACTTGTATCTGTTATCTGATTTATTGTAGCTGCTTTCTTGTGGTCGTTTTACTTTAATTCTGTCCTTAAACATACTCCCGGATATGTAGTGGATGTGACTCCTTCCAGCGCATCCACAGTTCTCACGTAATCGTACAATAACGGATCCTTCCGCCATTACGTTGAGGGTCAACTTCCAGTCACTGTGCTATGCACCGACCCTCTGAAAGAGTTTCTGCAGCTTGTTATTCAACAGCGTAATCCATCAACAGATTTCCACCGTTATCCACTGGGTCATTCTATTATAGTTAATAGTATTGGTCCTAGCACACCCTCGTGGGGTTTCCCCCAAAGATACTTTTACATCTGAAGATTTCTCTCTCTTAATACTGTTATTGTGCTCAACTTAAAGCTCTGCAACCCAAGTGTGATATACAACAGGCTCTAGATACCGGCTCCCAGTTTGATGCCATTTTTCACGACTTTCGTAAGGCGTTCGACTCAGTTCCGCACTGTCGCTTGTTACAAAAAGTGCGCCCTTACGGTCTATCCAATGACATATGCAGTTAGAAAGTTTTCTAACAGACAGGGAGCAGTATGTCGTCCTGAACGGGGTAACTTCAACAGAAAAAAGAGTAGCTTCAGGTGTGTGCCAGGGCAGCGTAATAGGTCCTCTGGTTGTTACGATTTAAATAAACGATCTGGTTGATGATATTGATAGCGGCTTTAGACTGTTAGACTGTTTGCCGATGATGCTGTAGTCTACAGGAAAGTAGTATCACATGAAATTTGTGAACAGATCAATGAGGATTTGCAGAAAATAAATGTGTGGTGTAATGACTGGCAGTTATCTCTCAATATTAGTAAGTGTAACCTACTGAGTAAAACAAGGCGAAAATACCCATTATTGTATGAGTACAAAATAAATGATCGGTAACATCAGTCAAGTATCTGGCTGAGACTATTCGAAATGATCTCAAATGGAATGATGAGATTACACAAGTAACGGGTAAGGTGAACTCTAGATTGCGGTATATTGGTAGAATCCTGAAGCGATGCAGTCATTCATCAAAGGAAATAGCTTACAATACGTTAGTTCGTCCAGTCTTAGAGTATTGCTCGTCCGTATCGGACGCTTACCAGTTGGGTCTGATTCAAGAGATTGAGGAGGTCCAAAGAAGAGCGGCAAGATTCGTGACTGGTACATCTAGCCATCGCGAGAGCGTTACAAATCTCATAGAAAGTTTGAAGTAGGACACACATGCAGATAGACGACGCATTAACAGAACGGGCTGCTCACTAAATTCCGAAATCCAATCTTCACAGAGGATGTACAGCATATATTATTACCACCAACTTTCAAATCGCATAATGAACATCATTCAAAGATAAGGGAAATAAGAGCTCGTACTGAGGGATTCAGACAGTCGTTTTTCCCTCGCGAGATCCGCGAGTGGAAAAGAGGGGGGGATTATGACTATGGCTCGAATTGTGCCCTCCGCCACACACCGATTGGTGGCTAGCGGAGCATATATGTAGATGTATGTACAAGTATAAGACTGGTCTGATATTACGTACGTTCACACTTTGTTCGTTTGACGACAGTGTTGGACTGTATGCACATGTTCCGGAAGTCATATGTCATAAAAAGGGAGACAGGAATAATGTTGACAATTATAGACCTAGTTCTATGCCATCGGTGTTTGCTAAAGTTATCGAGAAGGTTGTATGTACAACTGAAACGTCCCCTTAGAAAAATTATTACAAGACTGTGCTTAAACTGAAACACAATATTTTTTAGCGCAACGCAATCTGACTTTCAAAAATCCCTACGAAAGAATGGCCCTGAATAACAATAACCTATACGTTTCACAAATCACTTACCTCACAAAAATCTTCGTTACTCAAGCTACTGCAATACAGCGAGCGCCACTACTGCCAGCTAAATAAAAGATTTAAACTACTGAAGGCACTAACTACTGATAGGCATAGTTAGCAAATGAAAGATTTTAATAGAGAACAAACAATGTATTTACCTCAGTAGTCATAATATATAGCAGTTCATGACACCAATTCTTACAAATTTCAAAACTCCACCATCTCTCTCCCCACGTCCACCACTGCTGGCGGCTCACCTCCAACTGCGCAACGCTACGCGCTGTTAGCATCCAGCTGCCGCTGCCCGATACTACAATGGCAGACAACAATCCAAACTAGCCACAGACTGCGCACAGCACAGTCAGTGATTTTTCATACAGAGCGCTACGTGGCGTTACCAATAAGAAAATGTAAACAGCCTACTTACATAGCCCCCATGCTCCCCACAGAAAAATTTACACATTGTTTTGGGCCGTGGCCAATACAGATTTGAAAAATGTTTTCATAATTACAATAACAAAGAAATGAAATGCACACACTTATCGATACAATGTTGGTCAAAAGCTAAAATTTTCTCACAGTCCATATAGACAGTCCTGATCATTCATCACAGTAAAATAGTAGTGTTTTTCTCAAAGTCTGAGAAGTAAAAGAAAATGCACACAGAAGTAGTGGATTTCCATGCAGTCTTGAAGAAGTAGTGTTGTCCTTTCAACGGAAAGTCAGTGCTGACTCTTGACATGCAGACAGGTAATGGGCCACAACAGAGTCAGTCGACGTTGAAGACTATCGGTAGGTAGGTCAGCACAGAGCAGACCCACTGTAGTCCTTGTAGAGATGGCCAGCAGCTATCTGTTTGACTGTGCAGGCGCACAATCACCATTGAACAGTCTTGCGGATAATATAACAAGTCCATAACCACCACTTGTGCACTCATAAAAATTGTTTTTGAAATGTCCTTAGAACCAGCAATGCTGTTATCCAGTCCCTTACTGAGTTATTAATACACGTGCAAACACTATCAGTCCCTACTTCTCACATATTGTCCATATACTATGACCAAGAGAAACCTGTGCAGTGAAATGTAATTTACAAGTTACTTAATTTGATGAACTGGTGTCAATTACAATTTTATAACATAAGAATACATTAACAAAGGTACAAAATATATCATTAAAGAACATAACAATACAGATAACATTTGTAGTAGTACAGGCTTTACAAAAGAATCGAAATAGCAAATACATCAGTGTTACAAAAATTGTGACATAAGTACATACATAAAAGATCAGAATAACTTTTGAAACATCAAATTCACACATGAGCATTAAAACAAAACACAATAAATAATGTCTGAACATATTTACAAAGAAAATAACACACTATCATAAAAATTCTACTATGTAACTCTCATCAGATAAACACATAAACACAGGAAGAACACAAATACCCAAGGGTACACAAACACATAGTGGGTTAACACAAGAGGAAAGGGCAGGATTTGTTTTCAGTGTAACATTTGGTACTGCAGTCCAACCCAAAACTTCATTCCTTAGATCTTTCGTCTTATTTCAACATTTGTTTCCACCAAAAAAATCCTATCCAAGCATGTTTTCTGTATTTATATGTTCACATATTTCTTACTTCATCATTTATTTTCCATTATCTTACCTCAATATTTATTTCCAAGAAAATCCTACCTATACCTGCTTTCTGTACTTTTCTCATATAACCTCTCAGTGCATTTCTTCAAATCCATCGCAACTCATTCTCTTATATAGGCTACCCCCTCTTAAGCTAACTTAAATCTACTGAGCTCAGATGCTTAACTAAGGGACGAGGCAATGCAGTGGCACAAAACAATTAATACAAACAGCAATGACAAAAAAATGCAAGTAAGCATAGCGAGCAGTAATAAATGTAATAACTTATATCTAAACATAACAAACCCACAAGCAGAAAAAATAGTACACTAAAGACAACAATGCACATAAGGGAAATGTATATTCACATCTTAATGTCTATGTAATTAAAATGGTGCACCAAAAAAAGAAACTAATTTTACAAAAGATATTACCAAGTAGTTGATAAGAAAATTAAGTATGCATTAATTGTTATTAATCCCTTCTTATTGTTCTTTCCTTTCCAAGTGCTCCTTTTCCAAAGAACGTGGATCATAAAATGATTATTTAATAGATCTGTTGACAGAAAGTTTTCACATTAGCAAATACATTTAATTTTATTTTATAAAACCAATGCTGTAACACAGCTGGAAAACATATCAAATGAAATAAGCAATTATGCAAAGTAAAGAATAAAAACATCACTCAATAGCTATGTGGCATTTCATAAGTCAGTAGACGTTCTCTCAACTCTCGCAGAAAGACACTTGTCATAATCAGGTGTGCAGATGTAAGAATGTTTCCAAGTAATGAGCGGGTCGTATTTTCGGTGCTTTCTACAAAGGAATGTCAATAGCGAGGATAATAGCCTCCCTTTTTTTTCTTGTGCCTCTGAAAGGCACACACTAATGGCTTTGTTTCCAGGCGCCTGTCGCGCAGCTGGGTGCCCACGACGCATTACGTGCAGGTGGTCATTTACCTTTCTTACTGAAAAATTTACGACAGCAGTTTCTGCTACAGTGACAGTCTCTTATAAAAATATTTTCACAGGTTGAGAATTTGCGTTATAAATGTGTAGAAAATAAAATCCTATAAATATAAGATTGTCCAAAAAATTTTCGTCGGCATTGTAATACATTCACGCATTTACATACATTTCATAACTCTTAAAGTACGATTCTTGGTTTCCAACAATCTTTTTCACAAACCAGAGTCCCTAACCACTACTCATTATTTCTTACCATATTACACATATATATATTCGTCGACACTTCTTCAATATTTCATCATGACAGATACGTAGCATAACCAAATAACTCATATAGCATCAGCTTAAACATACCTCAGCAGCATAATTCACTTAGTCATCGTAATAATAACATCATAACACCTCAATTAAATTCTCAAAATCATCGTAGCTTCCTCCAATAATTTCAAAACCTAAAAAAAATTCTCTGCTCATGTCAAAAGTGTCATCTACCTCAAACGTACTTTAAAAATCATGATCCCATACCAAATACGTCATTCAAAGGTCTCATAGTATCACAATGGTTCTGGAAAAATATGAACAGTACACAAAGTACAGAAAAGAATACAATTTCGTAAGTGTGAAGTTATCCAACTGTGTAATTACGTAAACATCTGTCACTGATGTAGTATAATAAATGTTTGTTTCTCTCAGTTAAATGATCACATAGCTGTGTAATTTATGTGTTAGATAAATATGGTACCGATGTGTAGAGTTGTATAAGCAAATACCATATTAGCTAGGGCTCCTTGTGCTTGCCAAACACATGGTACACAAAGTAAGCGTGTACCCCCCTGAGGATTAATGTAATTATATCCTCAGGTGTTACAGATTACAGCAATGGAATGAAATGTATCACGGAAAACTTTCTTTGTAATTCAAATATGTTGAAAAATAAATAGTTTAATGCGTGTCCTGTAGCGCTAAATGTACGTCTTGCTGTAAGACAACCTCTGTGGAAGTGTCGTAGTTATTGTCCTCTGAAAGCTAAGTTCTGCAGAAGTCAATGTACTTACCTCATGATAAACGAAGGTGAAATGCTTTCCGTATAGATATCGTATTACTACGCTTATTGCTGTGATGAAGTAAGTACTGTACTGTACGTATTGTTGTGCTACAGAAGAGGCTGTCTCATTGTAGCTATACCACAAACGTTACTACTAAAATATGTTTTACTTTCCAGAAAAATTCAGAAAAACTGTGCACATATAAAACAGATAAACTGCAAAAGCAACATTGTAAATTGTCACTCATTAGTAGCGTCGTGATAAAATCGTGTAGCTGTCACATAAACTAACC
Organism: Schistocerca gregaria; assembly: GCF_023897955.1. Lineage (NCBI taxonomy): Eukaryota > Metazoa > Arthropoda > Insecta > Orthoptera > Acrididae > Schistocerca > Schistocerca gregaria. The sequence goes on from NC_064922.1 coordinate 370,750,136, forward strand.
ACTGTGTCATCTGGTATCTCACAGAAAGTACTTTAAATCCAGAATGTATTTTCAGGTAAACCAAAATGTTGCATTAAAATCTCATTAGCAATACTGGTAAATGTTCTAAGTATGTGAGCCTTATAGTCGTTACGTAATCGTGCAACTAACAAGCAAGAATGTACACACGCAATAACACAGTGATGTATGTTCACTATAACAATGCACTCGTAAATACTGTCTAAATATGTTCCGTAGGTTCTAGACTGGATAGTAAACGTTTGACATTGTTGCATGTTAACAGTTTCTCAGTGTGACAAAGCATACTAGAAACGTCAAGTGAAATGTTTTATGGCAAAGACAAAGCTAAAAAAAAAACAGATTATCTCTAAATAAACGGTTTTACATATGAAATGTGGTGCAATCCTTTACCCTTCCTCAGTATGCAGCAAATCAACTTGAAGTCAATCATCATGTGGTATACGGCAGTAAATAACACTGGAATTTTGCTCAAGGTTAGCTTATGTTATTTTTCTCTGAGCCCGCCGGCGCACGCGGCTGCCTGCGGTGCGAGTCATTGTCTGTCTCTTTGTTGGCGCGCGTCGTTATTGGGATTAGGAGACCTAACTTCTAAAAATTCACCTTGCCGAGAGGGCCCTACCCTGTTTGAAGCTCGCCAGTTCTGATGGATTTCCGGTCTGTCATTATGATTATATCGTCTGTCGTCATGTCGGTAGTTCCTGTAGTTTCTTTCTTGTCGGTTAATTGGTGGAGAATTTCTCCCTGAATTATCACTGCGCGGTGTACCCTTGCGTCTGAAATTATTCTGCCTCCCCTGATAATAATAGTTCTGGTTGCCACATTGTCTGTTTCTATGATTGTCTGTGTTATATTCATTACTACGGAAATGCGATCTTTCTCTGTAACTATTACTCTGCCAGTGGTTGTCATATGGGTGGTGTCTGTTTTGGTCACGATTTACGTTGTACGAATAGCCTTGTCGTGTATTATTTCTGTCATCGCGGAATTGTGACAGGTGTGACCTGTAATTGTTGTGTTCCTGTTTTCGCGTTCCGCGATTGTCAGTGTCAATTTCCAGTTCTTGTAACAGTACCTGAAAAGCTTCAATGTCGTCTTTGCATCGTCCTGCTAAAATAATCTGTCGTAAATGTTCAGGTAATTTGATTAAGCAAATGCGGATGAGTTCTGAGGGGCTGTATGGGTTTGAAAGATACTGATTCTTATGTAACATGTCTTCAAAATATTTGACAAGACTGGAAAATTCAGATTGTTCGAAATGTTTCATCATTATGATGCTATGTTTTACTCGGTCTTGTGTGGCTTGGGACCAATATGCTGAGAGGAAGGCATGGTAAAATTCTCCTTCACTGTGGCAATCGTGAATGACCGATCGCATTCTTACAGCTGGTTCATTCTCTAAATACCTACACATAAATTCTAATGACCAGTTGGGGGAAGGGTGGGGGGAAACAATGAGAGAATTGATGAAGCCACGCTTGTGGATGAATGTCGTTGCCAGAATTCTTAAATGTTTTGAATTTACGTGCAGTAATGAACAGCTTATAGTCAAAATCATCGTGTCGGCGGGTAGCATATCAGTCATTGTTACGTCGTATCGGCGGTTCCATCTCAAAATTCGGTGCACCTTGCCAATTACTTTCATGATTTCCGAAATGCCCTGTGTTATTATTTTGTGGTTGTTCTGTATTGCTATGTCCCTCTTCCCATACTGGGGCGCGAGTGTCCTCTGAAATATTTAATTCTTGTATTACTTGAGCCAACTGATCTTGTACTTCCCGCATTTCTCTTTTGTACTGTGTGTTGATTTGATTTTGATTCTGTTTGAATTTCCTAATTTGTTCGTACTCTTCAGTGTCAGTGAAGGCTACAGGTTTTGTGTCATTCAGATCATCATCTACCTTCGTAGATAAGTTAGTGAACTGATCTGAAAGTTCGGCTACTTTATCCGACAGTGAAATTATTTCCTCTGTGTGTCTTTCTGAACCAATTTTCAGAGTATCTACTGTGTCCTTTAAGTTCACTTGAGTTTTTGCAAGTTGCGTAACCGAATCGGTAGATGCAACTAAGTCAATTTTAGCTTGCAAGGTCTCATGATTTTCATGAACAATAGTTTGCAGTTCTTTTATGGTCGCTTCGTGATTCTGTAATGCATTTTCATGCCGCGAAAAAATAGGTTGGAAATGCTCACAAATTTGTGTTTTTACGTCATTACAGACTTTTTGACATTTCGATTCGATGTTATGTAACTCATTAGTTAAATCTTCACGTGTTTGTTCAAGTGTGGTGTCTAACTTTTGAAGCTTTTGTTGCATTGTGACTAACGTTTGAAGCTTTTTCTGTGTTTGTCTCTGATTTTGTCCATTGTGTCTAACTTTTGAAGATTCTGTCCCATTTGTTTCTGATTTTGTTCAAGCGTTGTGTCTAACTTTTGAAGATTTTGTTCCATTGTGTCTAACTTTTGAAGATTTTGTCCCATTTGTTTCTGATTTTGTTCAAGCGTTGTGTCCAACTTTTGTAGCCTTTGAAGAACAAAAATAAGAGAACACATTAACATAGCACTGAAAATAATATCTAGTTAACTGCAAGCGCAGCTGCGAAATACTTGGTGCAAATCTACATGCATGCCACAACTGTTTTACTGTACAACAATGAAAGACTGCAACTACAAAGGAAATTCTCTCTATGATTACGCGCTAGCAATAAACAAAGGCTACACTAACTACACAAACTACAAGAAAAAAATCAGTAGATTCCAGTGAGGTATCCTCGGCTAAGGGTCGACATATGAAACGTCCCCTTAGAAAAATTATTACAAGACTGTGCTTAAACTGAAACACAATATTTTTTAGCGCAATGCAATCTGACTTTCAAAAATCCCTACGAAAGAATGGCCCTGAATAACAATAACCTATACGTTTCACAAATCACTTACCTCACAAAAATCTTCGTTACTCAAGCTACTGCAATACAGCGAGCGCCACTACTGCCAGCTAAATAAAAGATTCAAACTACTGAAGGCACTAACTACTGATAGGCATAGTTAGCAAATGAAAGATTTTAATAGAGAACAAACAATGTATTTACTTCACTAGTCATAATATATAGCAGTTCATGACACCAATTCTTACAAATTTCAAAACTCCGCCATCTCTCTCCCCACGTCCACCACTGCTGGCGGCTCACCTCCAAGTACGCAACGCTACGCGCTGTTAGCATCCAGCTGCCGCTGCCCGACTCTACAATGGCAGACAACAATGCAAACTAGCCACAAACTGCGCACAGCACAGCCAGTGATTTTTCATACAGAGCGCTACGTGGCGTTACCAATAAGAAAATGTAAACAGCCTACTTACACAACGTTACTGGAACATTTAAATTCACATAATTTGCTGTCAAATGTTCAGTTTGGTTTTAGAAATGGTTTAACAACTGAAAATGCTATATTCTCTTTTCTCAGTGAGGTTTTGGATGGATTAAATAAAAGGTTGCGAACGCTGGGTGTTTTCTTTGATTTAACGAAGGCTTTTGAATGTGTTGACCACAAAATATTACTGCAGAAGTTGGACCATTGTGGAGTAAGGGGAGTAGCTTACAATTGGTCCGCCTCGTACTTTAAGAACAGAAAGCAGAAGGTAATTCTCCGCAATATTGAGAGTGGTAGTAATGCTCAGTCCCAATGGGGCACTCTTAAGTGGGGCTTTCCCCAAGGGTCGGTGCTGGGGCCACTGCTGTTTCTTATTTATGTAAATGATATGCCTTCTAGTATTACAGGTCATTCAAAAATATTCATTTTTCATATTTCATTTTATCTGTTTCTACTATCATGTTATAATTTCATGTATTGACTCGTTCCATGACCATGGAGATTTCTCCTTAATTTGGTCCCACAGAACAATAAATTAATAAATAAACAAACAAACACGGCATCAGTCGAGTCGAGGCGCCGGTATCTGGCTCTCATGGACCAACAGAGCGAGCTGATTTTCCTATCACCGTTGTTTGCAGAATCCGTGTTTATTCCTTTAGAGGAGATTTTTGTCTGGAGGAAGGCCAGAAGGATCGGTTTGTAGGGCGCGCCTTGACTGGCGGACTTCCTTCACCCTGCGCTGGCGACCCAGATGCCGCAGGCAGCCGGGCCTCTCGTCCAGGGGTCGCCGCCTCGCCGCCGGTCCACTTCGCGGCGCCTTTGAGCAGAAGAGACGCCGGCGCCCGGCGCCGCCTTGCCCCAGTTGCGGGGACGCGCCGGCCACGTGACGTCACAGAGGCGGCACGCCGGCCGTTGCGTAACAGGTGTCCCAGTCCCAGGCACCGACACAGAGCCACCCACTCCATCCCGGCGACGTGGCTTCCACTCCGACCTATACTACTCCACTCCGAGAATCGTATGAGTCCAGGGCCAAGAATTCAGCAATTCCCCAATTAGACTCGGTGTACCCGTTTCTTTTTCTTAAATGTGCTGCTTCTTCTTCTGTAGTGGTCAATCCATGATTGGTATGCAACAGCTGCAAAGGCAGCTTGTCTCCATTCTGTGGGTCTTTCAGCTTTTCATTTCTTTATAGTTTTTCCATCCCACATCTTTCACGACTTGATCCATGCACCTCAGCCGTGGTCTTCCTCTTGGTCTTTTTCCCTCTACATATCCCTCTATGCGCGGATAAGGCGCTGTGAATGCAGGAAAGACGTATAGAAATGTATTCATATGTAATGCATTAGGAACGGGATGTGAGCATAAAAGGTCGAAGAAATAAGAAAAGCATAATGTTGATTTTACTATTGACCGTTATGGGTTGTCAGATGACAGTGTGGACGTCATGCCGTCATTGGTTCACGGGTAGATGCCGTGTTTCTTGACTTCCGCAAGGCGTTCGATACAGTTCCCCACAGTCGTTTAATGAACAAAGTAAGAGCATATGGACATCAAACCAATTGTGTGATTGGGTTGAAGAGTTCCTAGATATAAGATCGCAGCATGTCATTCTCAATGGAGATAAGTCTTCGAAAGTAAGAGTGATTTCAGGTGTGCCGCAGGGGAGTGTCGTAGGACCGTTGCTATTCACACTATACATGACTTTGTAGATGACATCGTAAGTTCACTAAGGCTTTTTGCGGAAGATGCTGTGGTATATAGAGAGGTTGTAACATTGGAAAATTGTTCTGACATGCAGGAGGATCTGCAGCGAATTGACGCATGGTGCAGGGACTGGCAATTGAATCTCAACGTAGACAAGTGTAATGTGCTGCGAATACATAGAAAGAAATTCCCTTATCATTTAGCTATAATATAGCAGGTCAGCAACTGGAAGCAGTTAATGACATAAATTATCTGGGAGTACGCATTAGGAGTGATTTAAAATGGAATGGTCATATAAAGTTGATCGTCGGTAAATCAGATGCCAGACTGAGATTTATTGGAAGAATCCTAAGCAAGTGCAATCCGAAAACAAAGGATGTAGGTTACAGTACACTTGTTCGCCCGCTGCTTGAATACTGCTCAGCAGTGTGTGATCCGTGCCAGATAGGGTTGATAGAAGAGATAGAGAAGATCCAACGGAGAGCAGCGCGCTTCGTTACAAGATCATTTAGTAATCGCGAAAGCGTTACGGAGATGATAGATAAACTCCAGTGGAAGACTCTGCAGGAGAGACGCTCAGAAGCTCGGTACGGGGTTTTGTTGAAGTTTCGTGAACATACCTTCACCGAAGAGTTAAGCAGTATATTGCTCCCTCCTACGTATATCTCGTGACGAGACCATGAGGATAAAATCAGAGAGATTAGAGCCCATACGGAGGCATACCGACAATCCTTCTTTCCACGAACAATACGAGACTGGAATAGAAGGGAGAACCGTTAGAGGTACTCAAGGTACCCTCCGCCACACACCGTCAGGTGGCTTGCGGAGTATGGATGTAGATGTAGATTGTGTTCAGGAGTCCTTTATGTCTTAACAGATGGCCTGTAAATTGCACTCTTCTTTTAACAATGAAACTCCAGAAGCTTCTCTTCTCACCTGCTCTTTCCAGAACCACATCGTTTGTGACATTGTCGATACATTTTATTTTGAGCATGCGTCTATAGCACCACATTTCAAAAGAATTTAGCTTCTGGTCTTCCTCTGTCCCAAGAGTCCATGTTTCACACCCATAGCATGCCACACTCCACACACATGATTTCAAAAATCCTTTCCTGATTTCAAGGCTGATGCTCTTAGATGTTAAGAAGTTTTCTTCTTGTTAAAAGCAGCCTTTGCTTGAGCAGTTCTACTTCTCACTTCTGCCATGCTCCTTCCATCCCCGGTAATATTACTTCAATGTGTATCTCTACATAAATTTTTTGATCATCATATTCCTTATTGTGCACAGTTCTTTTTCCTTTTTTTCTTTACGTCATCAGTCCTTTGACTGGTTTGATGGGATGTAACAGTTACTGAAGTCCTGAAGTACTCGGTCAATGTACGAAGGCCCTTGATTTTTTGTGTGAAAAATCTTGAAATAAAACAAACTTTATTAGCACCTTTCTTCTTCATTTTTCTTGTGTACCTATTTGCAGCCCTCTGCTATTAGAGGGCTACGAATTGTAGCATGTAAGATAGCGGTGTGTAACGTAACTACGACGGTGCGTGAGACAGTTTAGAATTCGAAGAGCACCCTCTCCTTCAGCCGGACAATGCCAGACCGCACACGAGTGCTCAAAAATGTTCAAATGTGTGTGAATTCATAAGGGAGCAAACTGCTGAGGTCATCGTTTCCTAGACTTACACACTACTTAAACTAACTGACTTATACTAAGAACAACACACACACACACACACACACACACACACACACACACACACACAGGACTCGAACCTCCGACGGGAATGACCGCGAAATCCGTGACATGTCACCTCTAACTCCGCGCCACTCTACATCTACATCTACATTTATACTCCGCAAGCCACCGAACGGTGAGTGGCGGAGGGCACTTTACATGCCACTGTAATTACCTCCCTTTCCTGTTCAAGTCGCGTATGGTTCGCGGGAAGAACTACTGCCGGAAAACCTCGGTGCGCGCTCGAATCTATCTAATTTTATTTTATATTTGTGATCTCCTCGGGAGTTATGAGTAAGGGGAATCAATATATTCGATACCTCATCCAGAAACGCACCCTCTCGAAACTTGGACAGCAAACTACACCGAGATGCAGAGCGCCTCTCTTACACAATCTGCCACTTGAGTTTGCTAAACATCTCCGTAACGCTACCACGCTTACCAAATAACCCTGTCACGAAACGCGCCGCTGTTCTTTCGATCTTTTTTGTCTCCTCTGTCAACCCGACCTGGTACGGATCCCACACTGATGAGCAATACTCAAGTATAGGTCGAACGAGAGTTTTGTAAGCCACCTCCTTTGTTCAAAAATGGTTCAAATGGCTCTGAGCGCTATGGGACTTAACATCTGAGGTCATCAGTCCCCTAGAACTTAGAACTACTTCAACCTAGTTATCCTAAGGACATCACACACATCCATGCCTGAGGCAAGATTCGAACCTGCGACAGTAGCGGTCTCGCGGTTCCTGACTGAAGTGCCTAGAACCGCTCGGCCACCACCTCCTTTGTTGATGGACAACATTTTCTAAGGACTCTCCCAATGAATCTCATCCTGGCACCCGCCTTATCAACAATTAATTTTATATGATTTTTGCACTTCAAATCGTTCCGTACGCATACTCCTAGATATTTTACAGAAGTAACTGCTACCAGTGTTTGTTCTACTATCATATAATCATACAATAAAGGATCCTTCTTTCTATGTATTCGCAATAAATTTCATTTGTCTATGTTAAGGGACAGTTGCCACTCCCTGCACCAAGTGCCTATCAGCTGCAGATCTTCCTGCATTTCGCTGCAATTTTCTAATGCTGCAACTTCTCTGTATACTACAGCATCATCCGCCTCTTTCAAATTACTTGTCCATTTTTATGTTCTTGCTTAGTCCGTCATGTGTACAAGTACAATGAAGAAAGCTACCGCATTGGCATGTTGTATTAAGATTGCTGGCGTCGAACATTAATACGGGTCTACTCAAAGGGATGCGACAGTACAAACCTGGACGTGATGTGACATACAAAATAAAAGCAATAGTGGTATTGAAATAAAAAAACAAAACATCATAAACAGTTCATATGTATTTGCTTCGAAGCGCAGTTCGTCAGTAGGGCGAAAATTCAATTGAAACTACGAATTTTGGAACTGGAACCATAAGGAAAGTTATGTAGATGTTTTCTTAGTCGCTGACACAGTACTCTTGCTCCCTCTTATAGTAAAAGCCATTCTCATTCTATTTTATAATTCTCAAGTAGAAGGCTAATTGGAGATTACAGACAGATATATTTACGATTGGCTGAGAAGCACGAGCATTCCCCGGGTATTCATTTGCCAATTTTCTGTTAGAAATGAAAACAAAAAACGATCTGTGTTTGTAGTGAAGTATCGAAAAAATGTCATTTCCATGTATTTATGAAAACACTATTGAAATTATGAAACAGTCGTACAAAGACATATGCATAATGTACAAAAGTGTAAGTACAGTATACAAATTAACAAACATTATCTCGGAGAGTTTCTGTGCGCTGGGTGCAACTGCTTCGCGTGTTTGCCACGCGATTTTGTAAACGTCTCCATGGCAACGCTTTCTTCAGAGCTTCATAGATATCTACCGTTATCGCTTGAAGCCTCTTGCGCTTTGCAGTTGTAAGTTGTCTAAACTGTTGCCAGATGTCGCGGATTTCCTTAAGCTGTATGCCACATTTATTCTCGTATCACATTGTTTATTACATCATATCTCCAGAATTATGTCTCATAGAATGACTTGTTACATTCAGCGGCATATACGAATATTGTCAGTGAAATATGTGAATAACAAAGAAGTGTGTGTGAGTGAAATCTTATGGGACTTAACTGCTAAGGTCATCAGTCCCTCAGCTTACACACTACTCAACCTAAATTATCCTAAGGACAAAGACACACACCGATGCCCGAGCGAGGACTCGAACCTTTGCCGGGACGAGCCGCACAGTCCATGACTGCAGCGCCTAAGACCGCCCGGCTAATCCCGCGCGGCACCAAAGAAGTAATAAATTTAAACGCCGTGGATGATGCGGATGTTTTTCACGCATCAGAGTTTATGACGTCTTATCTCCTGATATATGTATTATACAGCGGTACATCTGGATACTGCCTGCGAAATTTATTGCGAATACAGTTAGTAGCACCGAAGTAATACATCTGAAAGCCATGCACGATCCGGAAGTTTTTCACTAACGTCATTATTTATGACGTCATATCTCCTGAACTATGATAGGTAGGTGGTCCTTACCCTTACAGTATCTGTCGCTTGCCAGTACGGTATAGACGGTATCTGTACCAAGATTGGTTGAAATCAGTATAGCATTTTAGAAGGAAATGCGGAAAAAACACACATACATTTTTATAATGTGCAAGGTGAGTCACCTAATGTTACCACAGGAGACACCTCCCAAACCACAACAAACATTGAATAACCAATTCCACAGAACGAAAGTGAGGAGAGGGGCTGGTGGAACTGGTGAATACAAACCATCGAGAATTTATGCTTTTTTCTAATGGAAACCTGTTATTATTGTTAGCGCAATTGAAAATAGAAACAAATACTTAATCAATGCCGTTTGTTACAATGTAAAATGTTAAGTACATCCGGAGTAATTTGTAACGTAAAGTTGACGCTTGAAATCCCAGACGTTCAGTCGCGTGTTGTAACAAACAAGATCTGTAGGGGTATGTTTACGAAGACTACGATGTTTACGAGTTTGGCTGTCTCAGTGTCTGTATGTAGCGCTGGCTGAATTGGTCCTTGTACTCAGAATAACTGTAGTACACCGTGTTACCTGAATCTGTCATAGTGTGCTGTACACAAGTAAGAACGGAAGTATGCACAGTAGGAACGTGAGAAGGTCGCAAGTACAACAGTGTGTGGTGTGTTGTAAGAACTGTGAAAATGGTTTATTGTAGCTCTGAAAAGGCAGAGATGATATTCATTTATGGCGAGTATAGCTGCCTGCAGGTTGTACGCAAAAAGGTACCCGGACAGAGATCCAACGTTCAGCACATTTGAAAACATGTACATACAACTGTATGCAACAGGTATGGTCGTAGCACGCAAACGGGTCCGTAACGAACCCATCACAGGAGAAGCGGGTGCAGTTGGTGTGTTAGCTGCTGTTGCCGTGAGCCCACACATGACTTCACGTGACATCGCTAGAGGCAGTGCAATGAGGAAAGTAATGTAATGTGCATACTTCATCGTCACAAATTTCACCCGTATCATGTGGCTCTGCATCAGCAATAACATGCATATGAATTTAATAATCGAAATAATTTCTGTCAATGGGCACTAAGAGAGAATGCGTTGCAATTCTACCTGTTTACCGATGAAGTAGGTTTCACAAACCACGGTGAAGTGAATTTACGAAACATGAATTACTGGTCCGTGGACGATCCCCGCTGGCTTCGACAGGTAGTGCGACAGCGACTGCGGAATGTAAATGTGTGGTGCGGAGTAATTGGCGTCCATTTCATTGGTCCTCATTTCATTGAAGGCATCCAAACAGTTGCAAAATACATCGAAGTTCTACAAATGATCTGCCAACATTACTAGAAAATATCCCGCTGGAAACGCGTAGACGTGTGTGGTGTCAACATGATGGTGCTCCAACATTCTGCAATGAACACTAGGCTGACCCTAGTTCGACGGGCGTTTCATAGGACATCGTACTGAGCAGCCTGTGGCAACGTTACACCAACTGTACTGCGTCGTGCAAGACATTCATTACGCGGTAGATTGCAGATGTGTGTAGGAAATGATGGGCACCACTTTGAACATTTATTGGCCTGAAGTATCAGGACACACTCTTCTAAATTCTGTTATTGAAATAAAAATTAAAAAAAAATTTGTAAGTTTAACTACCTTGTCACGTTAATGTAGAATTTCTTCTAACAAATCAGTGCCGTACAGTATTCTTCAGAGAAAATGACTAATAAAAATGTTAGCATGTGGACGTAACGTGCTGTGCATGTCTCTTCTGTACCTACGATACATCACTGTTCTTTTTGTATCACTAATTAATTCGGTTCTCTCCGATACACACAACTGAACTGCTAGGAAGTTACTCAAGTGTCAACATTACGTTACAAATTACTCTGGATGTTATTAACATTTTACAGTGTAAGAAACGGCATTAATTAAGTCTTTTTTCATTTTCAGTTGTGCTGAAAATAATAACAGGTTTCCATAAAAAAAGCATAAGTATGTGTTGCAAGTCACCATTTCTCAGTGGTTTGTGTTAACCATTTACACCAGCCACTCTCCTCACTTTCGGTCTGTGGAATTGGTTATTCAGTGTTTGTTGTGGCTTGAGAGGTGTTTACGGTGGTAATGTTAAGTGACTTCCTCTGTATATGGATTGATAGTAGGTTTAGCGTCGAGTGTGGCACCGGAGTGTGTTCCTGCACGCTACAACCTGCTGGTCGCTTGGAGTGCCATCGAGCCGATGTCCAATGTCAACCAACGAATCAAAACAGTCATAAGGAGGATTACCAACAGTCGTTTTTACATATTCTAACAATAAAGGGGAAAGTACAGTGGTACCATAACTTGTATTCTAATATGCAGTGTCGATGTGAATGTGCCCTATCTGATCAAACACGTCCGGGCACTTATTTGTGGACGTTAATATAGAGTGTGTCCATATTCGCCTGCTGGTGTCACTTTCCTTGAGAAGTCTGAATGTACGAGTATGTGCAGGAGTCGGAACCCATTGTTCCTCAAGAGCTGAAACCAATGAAAGAAATGATGTTGGACGTTGGAGTCTGGAGCGAAATCGACGTTGCAACTCATCCCAAAGGTGTTCCATTGGGTTCACGTCGTAATTCTGGACAGGAAGTCCATTTCAGGAGTTTTCTTATTCACAAACCACTCGTTCATAGGCGCTGCCTTATGACTGACCGCACTGTCACGCTCATACTTACTATCATTACCTGCGAACAGTTCCAATGCTGCACGCAGTACACAGTTCTGTAAAATGTATCCGTGTCATTCAACACTTAGAGTGTTTTCAAGAGCGGTGGAAGGACCACACCAACACCACGGGGAAACCCCCATAGCGTAACACTACCTCCTCTGTACGTCATCGTTGGGACTACACTTAATGGCAGGTAACATTATCCTGGCATTGTCCAAACTCAAGCCGTTCCACTGGTTGGTGTGTTTCATCTCTCCAAGTCGCTCACTTTTCGTTATCCAGTGTCCAGTGGTGTCTCTCTCTTCACCACCTCAAGCATCGCTTAAGACTGACTGCAGAAATACGCGGCTTCTTCGGATTGTTCGACCGTTGTACCCCGTCCGTTTCAATTCCCTACTCTCACTGATTATGATAGCTGGGTTGCTGGTAGCACTTTGGAAAGCACGAATGATTCCTTCTGGTGATTTCATACAATTTTTACAGCTACCCCCGTCAATGCTTGACGGTCCCTCTCTGTCAGTAGATCAGGCCTCTCTGTTCTTGGTTTAGCTACGATCATTGCTTCGCGGTTTCCACATCACACTCATGTAACCAAGAGTCGACATCAGCAGTTTCAGAAGCATGGAAGGGTGTCTGATGCATTTATTACTCAGATGACATCTAGAAACTTGTCCATGTTCGAAGTCATTGACCCCTCCTGATCGGCCCGTTCTGCTCTTACTGCTTCGCTACTGACCCAATATACTGGTATGTCTGCTCCTCGTGATATATACTAGTCAATTCCACACTACTTAGGAGTGTCCCGATACTTTTGAACAGATAGTGTAGACGTGGATTCATGTTTTTCCATGGTACTATAAAGTATTTACCAACTCAGTGCTGGTTTTATTACTTAAGATTACGTAACTGTGGCACATTACCTACAGAAAGATTTAACTTTGGAACTAGCTTTGCGTAATTAACTTGGACACCAAACGCAGCACGAAAAAACTCAGGAGTCATCCTTCTCTTCTCTTCCTCCCCCATCCTTTCAGTCTCCCTCTTCAGTGCTATCGGCTCTGTCTCACTTTTTCCCATCCTCTACCCCCCTCCCAACTTCAGCCCCCACCCGTATTTCGCCCATGTTCTATTTCTCCTCCTCTGCCCCCCCCCCCCTCCCTTCATCTCCTCTTACCTATATTGATTATAATGATTTTTTCTTGTCTTCCTTCCCTTCATTTTTTGTGGTTACAAACACTAGCTGTGTACATGCATCTTGTAGTGTTTCTGTTTAATGAATTACATATTATTCAGTTATGTTAATGTTGTGTCGATGAGAAGATCCGGGCTGTATTCATTGTTTGTAATGAGGCTGTGGCCACTTGGACTCATGAACAAGGTCACCAACTTTCCACTTCCCCTGCTTTATGATATCCATGTGCGTCGTATGAAGAACTGTGCGATCTGTTAATTAACAATGTACAGTAATTTTACTTCACTAACCTTTTTGCGATTGCAGTCTGACTTGTGCTCTGTAAATAATTTTAAATGTGGGCTGTACACTGGTGTCCAAAATTAAAGCAACAAACTATTATTTCCCCGTCCTGAGTCTAATTCACGACATATCATACAAACTGTCAACAAATGTCAGTGCGATCGTGTTCTGCACGGAATATGGCACGAGCAACCACGCCAACGACAACGTCAGGGCACTATCAAACGGGGTAGTGTTTGTCGTGTAGTCCAAATTCACAGTCGCTGTGTACATAGTCATAGATTGTGCTGTATGGCACAGTGAAGACGCCTACCAGACTTTCTGCGGTGGAGCGATATAGGAAGAATGTAAGCAGGACAGTCACAAACTGACATGGCGCGATAATTAACGTGTATCGAGGCAAACAGTTTACAGAACGCTTCAGTAGTGTGGCCTTTATTGTCGGAGACCTGCTGTATGTGTTCCTCTGACGCGTCTTCACACAAGGATACGACTAGGGTGGGACCGTCAACATGCCACCTGGACGGCTGAACAGTGGGCCAATTTACATTTCACAGATGAGTTCCGGTTTCGTTTGGAGAGTGATTCTCGATGGACTGGCATCCGGAGGGAACGTGGAACACGATTTCGGGACCCAAACATTCGTGGAAAGAGACCTATATCGAGGAGGGTCCCTAATGGTGTGAGCAGAGATTATGTTGACCATTCGAACACCTCTTAATGAACTTGTACGGTTGAATCGGCAAGTTTTAAATGCCGTCAGGTATCGTGACGCGATCTTGGGAGCTCATTTGGGGTTGTTGCGAGGTTCCGCGGGCTCAGACTTCCTACTGATGGACGATAATGCTCAACCTCATACAGCACAGCTGGTCGATATTTTCTTGGAAACGGAAGAATTTGCACGCATGTCGTGGCCTGCTCGCTCTACCGATTTGAATCCCACGGAGGAAGTGTGGGATACACTAGAGACACGGGTTGAATCATGTTATTATGTACCAGCCACTATCCAAGACTTGCGAGCAGCTCTGCAGGAAGAATGGGCGTTGTTGACTCACCATGAGATTGATGACATCGTTGTCAGACCCGTACCACTGCCAGAGGTGGTAACACCACATATTGAGAATATTAATCAGTTGTTGGAATGTGTGTCTAAATCTGTTAAGTTGGAAAGAACGATGAATATAATTGTCTACCGTTATGCATGTTGTTTGCATTCTGTATTCTCCGCATTGCTTCTACTTTACTATCACCTGTTTACACTGTTTTGTGGCAAAATAAACGCAACTTTTCAAAATTTCTGTTCGTTGCTTTAATTTTGGACACCAGCGTAGTAAGAGCTTGGTATTGACTATATACGTCATATTGCATTTTTCGTTATAGGTAGCGCCATCTATTGTTTGTGATGTAACTATGTTTAGCAATTTTCTTCGCAATCAATTCGCTTTGTAGGTTTGTATTGTAAATTGTTTTATAATGCAAATAATCCTAAGACATATGTAAAGATAGTTTATCAGTCTTACGGTCACTTCTTTAATATTTTATATATTTTTAAAATTTTCTGTGCACAAGTGTACAGGTATTTGACAGATATATCGTTACTCAAGCGCCCTCTTGTGACTAACTTGAATTAATACCACGTAACAGTACGATCGGTTAGCAATTGGCTGTGGTTCACAGCATATGATGACGCATGTACCCATATGTCAGTTTTGTCAACAGTAATTTAGCAAGAAGATTATTTATATTTTTCAAATTTGGAAAGATCAGTATAATTTTGCAGTGTCATTGCAACATTCAAGTAACCATTGCCTGTTTATGATACCTTGTATATACTTCTTTGTAGTCTTCGAAAATGATGTGTTCGAAATGTGTAAGGCAGTTTTCATCCAATGAAAAAAAGTGTGGCTGAGACAAGCCAAGTTTCAACTGAAAAAATCGCCACGGTGTCTAATACCGCGTTTCTGCAGCGTAGTTTCTACCAATAATTTCCTCTTTAAAAACGAAAAATTTGCCATCCCGAACAAATCATTATCGACGCTGCCTACACATTCTGTATGGGGATGTGTACTGGCACTAATTAGTATTACAGATCACCACTCTTATAAGGTCGCTGCTTTGATAAATCCTGTAAGGAGAATTGTACTGGCGATAATTAGTAGTACACAAGGTTAAAAAAATGGTTCCAATGGCTCCAAGCACTATGGGACTTAACATCTGAGGTCATCAGTCCCCTAGACTTAGGAACTACGTAAACTTAGCTAATCTAAGGACATCACACACATCCATGCCCGAGGCAAGATTTGAATCTGCGACCGTAGCAGCAGTGCGGTTCCGGACTGAAGCAGAAGCACCTAGAACCGCTCGGCAATCCACAAGGTCACTGTCAGAAAGCTAATCTACAAGGCTGATGCGGAAGCTCATCTACGAGGCTAATCCGGAAAGTAAGGTTTCAAGAATTTTTTGAAGTGAAAAAACAGAAAAAAAGAACGTATTTATTTTAATAAAATTTACATGCGTTGTACTATAGGTCTTGCATTAGTTTTCCACTCGATCACCATTTAGCTCAATACATTTTGTCATCCATGGGACGAATTTTTCGATTCCTGTGTCATAGACGTCTCCCGCCGCCTTTTTCAGCCAGTTCTTCACCTCGATTTTCACCTCGCCCACGAATGTATTCCTTCAGTTTAGTGAACAGATGATCGTCACAAGGTGCGAAATCGGGGCTGTGAGGGGGTGGCTTAAAACATCCAAACCAAACGAAGTCACCAACGCTTATGTTGCATGAGCGGATTGCGGCCGCGCGTTGTCGTAAATGAGACAGACTTCCGCTCCCAGCATCCCACGACGTCTGTTTTGTATGGCTCTGCGAAGTTTCTTCATGGCCTCAAAATATCTTGAGGCATTTATTGTTTCACCTCCTTCCAAAAAATCATAGTCCCAAAACACTGCCACCATGATTTTCGTCGCTGTTTGTTGAGTTTTGAATTTTTTGGCTGAAGGAGAATGAGTATGGCGCTACTGCACTGACTGTAGTTTGCTCTGTGGAGTATGGTGATAAGCCCAAGTTTCATCTACTGTCACTATAGAATCAAGAAAAGTCTCGCCTTAAATCTCAAAACGGTCCAGAAATTCTCGGGCGGCACTATCTCTGCTTATTTTGTGTGCTTCGGTAAGCATCGTGTACACCCATCGCACACAAAATTTGCGATAAATTAGTCGATCAGTTACGATTTCATGAACGATAGTTATCGAAATGTTTGGACAAACTGCATGCTGTTCGTCAACTATCGAACTGCGATCAGAGAGAAGATGTTCTTCAATTTTTTACCCCACATCATCAGTCATAATAGACAGCATTCCGCTTCTGTCTTCATCGTGAATTTAAGTTCTTCCCAATTTTTGTCCTTGAACTGAAATTCCGTACCCATTTCGTCACATATTGCCTTGACATGAATGATGAATTGCAGCGGCGTTCATGCCCGTATCATTTAGGTAGCGAGTTACAGCGCACACTTCGCACTTGGCACGAGCCGGACTGAGAACGCTCATTCGTCAGAGTCACCACAAACAGGTTTTCGAAAACCTTTTTTACTTCGATAGCTGATGTTTACAGATTTTTATGAGCTGAATTCAAATCTAGCCTTAGTTTCTTTGTACCACGAATAGTTTTTCGAGCAATATGCATTTTATTATATAGTATAAAAATCCTATGCTATACGGAAAGTGGGGAAATTAATGGAACGCTTTGTTACAACATAAGCATCGTTTGTATTTACAATAAGCCGCGTAAAACAATGATATGTGTTAATAGGGGTTTCACTTGTCAGATGGAATTGGTTTATATTTTCTTTCTCTGTTTTCTTTGAAGATTCTTGTGTAGTTTCTTCCACGATGAGTTGCTTGCTGATCTTCTCGATGAAGCGACCAAGAGTAGTCTCCCATAATGTTCTTTTCATTTAATCTAGAGCCAAGCAGTTCAGCTTTTTCTTTCGTTAAGCCCAGATGCGTAACCAAATCGTTAAACTCGGTCTGAGTAAACAATTTGGGCTCTAGACTTTCTGTATTACAATGGAATTCATCATCATCTGGTTCATCTAAATCAGATTGTAAAAAAGAAAATACTTACGTTAGAACAGAATTTAAATCATCTGGTGGTTCAGGAACCGGCAACTGGTCGGATGGAGGATGGAAGGTTAGGACAGCTTATTATCTTCTTGTTTTTCGAATTATGACCAGTAATATCAACACTAAAAAAGTAGCAATCATTGGAATGGTTTCTTAGCTCCCTCCATATCATAGGTACAGCAAATCTAAAGGCTCTTTTTCTCCTTTCTGGACCATTTTCTCAGATAACACATAACATACTTTATGCTGCGCCCAAGATTTATCTCGATCACCAATTTTATATCGAAAGAATGGCAGATAAACCTTCTTCACAAAGTCTGTAAAGTTTCTGTGGTGTTTTTGAATCACAAATTCACTACAAATGTAAAAAAAAAAAACTGTCAGTTGAGTTTTTACAACCACAATTAGACATTGTACTGAGCACATATACAGGAAAGGGGAAAGTGAGGTTATGTTGACAGTAAACAAAACACCATCTGTTAACACAAAAATAGAATCGATCTTTTTTGCCAACAAATGTTTTTCAGCAGTGCTACCAACGTCATGTACGTTCATTACACCTCCTTTTTAAATTATTTTAACTATAAAAAAAGCTGTTAAATTCTTTAAAAAATAGCTTAATTTAATAAATTTAACTGTAAAATGTGAAGAAATGGTGGGTGATACAGTTTCTTAGGAATCATATTTGGATTTCCCACCCTAAAAAACATAAGAATAAGTTATTTTTAGCAAAAAAGTTTTTTCATCGTTGTAATCAAAGAGCTACTGATTCTCGGGAATGCTCGTTCCTTTCACTGGCTGCCCGCTAAACGGCAGTAGTAACGACTTCCCCCGCGCACCTCCCATGCTAAAGCTACACGCCTTGTAGCCACAGTTTCCAGATAACCGTCGTACATAAGCACACAAACTAGTATTTCACACCACAGCATAGTCACACATTTTAAAGACAGTTACTGCAGTATTCCTGATCGTCGCCCTTTCCTCGCGTAGGAAACGTAGATTTTAAAGAAGAGCCTGGAAGTGGCGCTGCCGAGGCGAACGCCGGAGTGACGCCGCCGGCCGCGTGCCGTATCTTTCCGGCCGCGTTACAAATGCGCGCCGGCCTGCTCGGGGCAGATAAATATGACGGCAGGAATCCCCATTTCTCGGCACATAACCGGCGCGGTGGCGCCTGCCCCGCCTTCCGAGAAGCGGCCGTGGCGAATATCTGATACGGCGAGCCGCAGCGGCCGAGGTCCGCTTTTTCCCGCGTCCGCACACAGTCGCCTCTGTCAGCGCCCTCGGCCAGCGGCTTGCCGGAGGCGCCAGCGGCAGGCCGAGGCTCTCACGGGTCGCCTCGGCAAACTGGTGACGCCACCTAAAGTGATCTGTAAATGAAAAAGTTTACTAGTTTCGAGCAGGACTGGCGCTCGGAGAGTTCCGTACAATCTAATTATGCACATAGACAGTTCACCCAATCCGGGAATCGAGTATGTCGGCCATTTTCGCCTGTTATCGGCTTCGACGCTGGCAACATATCGGCACCATGCAATCCCGGAATGTTGAGAACATGTAAATTGAAGGTGGATCACTGCTGTCAGCTGCAGCGGGACATTAAGCGGAATCAGCGAAAACGTGTACCGGAACCGGATTCGAACCCGGGACCTCCTGCCTACTAGGCAGGTGCAGTAGCCACTGCGCCATCCGGGACACAGCACTATCGTAGCTGCACGGACTATCTCGGCACACCTCGCGGCTACGATAATGCTGTGTCCCGGATGGCGCAGTGGTTACCGCACCTGCCTAGTAAGAAGGAGGTCTTGGGTTCGAAACCCGGTCCGATACACATTTTCACTCGTCGCCGCTGATTCCGTTTGATGTCCCATGGCAACTGACAACAGTGATCCCCCGTCAATTTACACATAATATTTCGCTGATGTGGACTCTGCGTGCTGTCTGATCTTTCGGACGGACACTACGCATACACATATTGTCTAGAATGCTTTAGTTTTAATGATATGCGACATAAAATCATGCAGAAGGCAGGTGACCATTATTATAATAATCAGGATTTCTCCATTCGGAGCCGGCCGCTCTGGCCGGCCGGTTCTGGTCGCTTCAGTCCGGAACTGCGCTGCTGCTACGGTCGCAGGTTCGAATCCTTCCTTGGGCATGAATGTGTGTGATGTCCTTAGGTTAGTTAGGTTTAAGTAGTTCTAAGTCTGGGGCACGGATGACCTGAGATGTTAAGTCCCATAGTACTTAGAGCCATTTGAACCATATCCATTCAGGCTGACTGGGTCGCAATGATGAAACTCAAAGATCTGGAACGATTTCACTGTTCATATGATGCGTTTCGGAATATATCCATAATTATATTTCCAGGAGCGATTTCTGCAGGTAGATGTGGCGTTTCAAGTAGAATGGCCTCGCGGAGCGGCCGCACGGTTTGAGGCGTCCTGTCACAGACTCCGAGCCCCTCCCGCCGGAGGTCCAAGGTGTGTGTGCTGTTCCCAGCATAAGTTAACGTAGTGTGTAAGTCAAAGGACCGATGGCCTCAGCAGTTTGGTCTCTGAGGAATTCACACAAATTTGAACATTTCATTTGAACAAGTCGTATGTGGAACAAACATTCACAGACTAGTCCGATAACAAATGACAAAAGAAATGTAAATGTGTGATAAAACTACAAATTAATAATTGTCGCATTTTTTTTCCTTTGGTCGTTCTGCGAGTCCTTGCTTTTTGGTAAATTTCTTGTTTCCAGGCCAACGGGAAGTATCCTACAGGTTCTGATGAGGGAGTTTCCGAGTATCAAAATATATGACAATAATGGCCGTATTTTTTGACTACATTGACTTACAAAGGGTACAACTTTTTACACTGCTAAGGGACCGTAGGCCTTAGTATGTTGACTTGGCTCTGTACACTATAGGACTTAACTTCTGAGGTCATCAGTCCCCTAGAACTTAGAACTACTTAAACCTAACTAACCTAAGGACATCACGCACATCCATGCCCGAGGCAGGATTCGAACCTGCGACCGTAGCGGTCACGCGGTTCCAGGCTTTAGCGCCTAGAACCGCTTGGCAACCCCGGCCGGCCCTTAGTATGTGGTATAAATTTCTACTAGGTACATCTACCCGTTCGTCATAAAATGGTTTTTGACAGGCAGACAGTCTAACAGATAGACAGACGGACAATAAAGTTATCCTGTAAGGGTTCCGTTTTACCGACTGAGATACGAAAACCTAATATGCACTCCTCCAATAATATTGTGACAGCTCTAGTAAAATTAACTAAAGCAAATCATATTGGGAAATAGGATAAGCAGGGGCTAAATGAACATTTCAACTTGTTGGGCCCCAGAGGGATAGTAAATATTTTACTACGATTGGTAAAGTGGGCCGCGCAGAGTACCCGCGTGGTTTTAGGCCTCTTGTCACGGACTGCGCGGAGGTTCGAGTCCTCCCTCGGGCATGGGTGTGCATGTGTGTTGTTATTATCATAAGTTAGTTTAAGTAGTGTGTAAGTCTAGGGACCGATGACCTAAGCAGTTTGGTCCCTTTAGGAATTCACACACGTTTGAACATTTTTTCTTGTTGAATTGTAATGGTGAAAAGATTATAGTTACAAGTTTTCTATATCCACTCTAAAGTGACAGAAGTCACTTTAGAGAAGTCAGAGATGGCGGTGGGATCGCTTGAAAGGGAAGTGCATTAGCAGCGCTCTCATTTGTAGCCAGGTGATATCAAAATGTTTCCGATATGATTACGGACACATGACGGGAATTAATAGACATTGAACGCGGAGTGGTATTTGGAGCTACAAGCAATGGACATTCCATTTCCGAAATCTCAGGGGAGTCGGTATTTCGAGACCAACAGCGGCAAGAGTGTGCCGAAAATACCAGATTTCGGGCGTTACCTCTCACCGCGGACGGACAAATCAGTGGCCGACAAGCTTCACTTAGGATCCGAGAGGATCGGAGTTTGCGCAAATTTGACAGTGCTAGCAAACAAGTAACAATGAGTGAAATAACCGCAGAAATCAATGTGGGACGATCCGTTAGGAAATTTGGGCGAAATTTTTTGTTAATGGGCTACGGTAGCAGACAACCGTGGCGAGTGCCTTTGCTAGCAGCACAACATCGCCTGTGTCGCCTCTTCTGGGCTGGACCCTAGACTACTGGTGAGGTGAGCGAGAATTTCAGGAGGTCGGGTTCCAGTCTGGCTGAGACCCGTACGATCATTTCACGAGTGGTCTTGGGGTAGCGTCTTCTGTCCCGGGCTCGAATCCCGCCGCTGCGTAAATTTTGATTAATAATCAGCATTGGTGGCCGAAGACTTCCGGCATAAGAAGTCACCCTCATTCTACCAACGGCGTTGTGAAGAGGGAGGAGGAGCGAACAGAAGTTCAGGGCACTCTCTTGTCCTAGGGGCGGGGAATTGCCCGTAAAGGTGGAGGAATCAACAAAGATCAACGGCATGAGGATACAGAAGGCAATGGAAAACACCGCAATAAAGACACGTAACGTGTGTTCACAAGACATGTGGCCTGTAGTTGAAGAAGTGTCACGATGCTCTCTTCTTTGGCAAAAGATTCCGGAATAGTCCCCTATTCAGATCTCCGTGAGGGGGCTGGGGATGGGTAGGTTACCACGAGAGAAAGATGGAATAATCAACGAAATAACAACGTTCTACGAGTCGGGGCATGGAAAGTCAAAAGCTTGAACGTGGTAGGGAAACTAGAAAATGTGAAAAGGCAAATGAAAAGGCTCAATCTAAATATAGCAGGGGTCAGTGAAGTGAAGTGAAAAGAAGACAAGAGAAACCGTATGAGGATACTGAATGGATAATACAGTATGTAAAGGAAGATGAAAATCTAATAGTCATGGTGGACTGAAATACAGTTGTAGGGGAAGGAGCAGAAGAAAAGGTTACAGGAGAGTATGTGCTTTGAACAAGGAATGAAAGAGGAGAAAGACTAATTGAGTTCTGTAATAAATTTCAGCTAGTAATAGCAAACGAGGAATGGACATCCCTAAAAAGGGCGATAACAGAAGTTAGGAAGGAAAACATAGGTTCAAAGAAGGTAACTTTGAAGAAACCATGGGTAACACTAGAAATACTTCACTGATCGATGAAAGGAGGTGGTGGTGGTGGTGGTTAGTGTTTAACGTCCCTTCGACAACGAGGTCATTAGAGACGGAGCGGAAGCTCGGGTTAGGGAAGGATTGGGAAGGAAATCGGCCGTGTCCTTTCAAAGGAACCATCCCGGCATTTGCCTGAAACGATTAAGGGAAATCACGGAAAACCTAAATCAGGATGGCTGGAGACGGGGCTGAACCGTCGTCCTCCCGGATGAAAGGAGGAAGTACAAAAATGTTCCGGGAGTCTCAGGAATACAGAAATACAGAAATACAAGTCGCTGAGGAATGAAATAAATAGGAAGTACAGGGAATCTAAGACGAAATGGCCGCATGAAAAATGTGAAGAAATTGAAAAAGAAATGACTGTCGGTAGGACCGGCTCAGCACACAGGAAAGTCAAAACAACCTTCGGCGACATTAAAAGAAAGGGTGATAACATTAAGAGTGAGAATTTCACTGTTAAACGCAGAGGAGAGAGCGGACATGAGGAAAGAATACATTGAAAGCCTCTGTGAGGGGGAAGATTTGTCTAACGCGATATAAGGAGAAACAGGAGTCGATATAGAAGCGATAGGGGATCCAATATTAGAATCGGAATTTGAAAGAGCTTTGGAGGACTTAAGATCAAATAAGGCAGAAAGGATGGATAACATTCCGTCAGCATTTCTAAAATTGTTGGGGGAAGTGGCAACAAAACATCTATTCATGTTAATGTGTAGAATGTATGAGACTGGCGATATACCATCTGACTTTCGGAAAAACATTATCCACAGAATTCCGAAGACGGCATGAGCTGACAAGTGCGATAAATATCGTACAATCAGCTTAACAGCTCATACATCGATGTTGCTGACACGAATGATATACAGAAGAATGGAAAAGAAAAATTGAGGATGCCCTAGATGACGATCTGTTTGGCTTTAGGAAAGGTAAAGGCACGAGAGCGGCAATTCTGACGTTGCAGCTAATAACGGAAGCAAGACTAAAGAAAAATCATACAACGTTCATAGGATTTGTCGACCTGGAAAAAGCGTTCGACAATGTAAAATGATGCAAGATGTTCGAAATTCTGAGAAAAACAGGGGTAAGCTATAGGGAGTAGACGACCAAGAACGATGTGCTCGTATTAAAAGGGGTGTAAGACAAGGATGCAGTCTTTCACCCCTACTGTTCGATCTGTACATCGAGGAAGCAATGATGGAAATAAAAGAAAAGTTCAGGAGGGGAATTAAATTTCAAGGTGAAGGGATATCAGTGACACGATTCGCTCAAGACATTGCTATCCTGAGTGAAAGTGAAGAAGAATTAGATGATCTGCTGAATGGAATGAACAGTCTAATGAGTACAGAGTATGGATTGAGAATAAATCGAAATAAGACGAAGGTAATGAGAAGTAGTAGAAATGAGAACAGCGAGAATCTTAATATCAGGATCGATGGTCAAGAAGTAGATGAATTTAAGGAATTCTATTACCTAGACAGTAAAATAACCAGTGCCGGCGGAGCAAGGAGTACATCAAAAGCAGACTATCAATGGCAAAAAGGGCATTCATGGCAAAAAAATTTCTACTAACATTAAATATCGGCCTTAATTTGAGGAAGAAATTTCTGAGAATGTTCATCTGCAATACATCATTGTATGGACTGTTGGAAAACCGGGGCAGAAGAGAATCGAGGTATCTGAGATATGGTGCTACAGAAGAATACAGAAAATTTGGTAGGCTGACAAGGTAAGGAGTGAGGAGGTTTCCCGCAGAATTGGCGAAAGGAGAACATATAGAAAACACCGCCAAGGAAAAAGTGACAGGACCATAGGACATGCGTTAAGACATCAGGAAACAACATCTTGTAATAGAGGGAGGTGTTTAAAAAAAAAAATAAAAAAAACGGTACGCTATCTTCAATGTCTCAGTGACCTTACCTTACCTTTCGACAAAGAAACGCGAAGCCGCATTTGGCCCATGTTATAGCAGAACGCCTTTGTTGCTTTGCCAAGCGCAGCCTCTACATCTGTCATGCACTTTACAGTGTTCATGGACTTCCGAGAAGCTTGCGTGCCCAGTCTTTAGTCACTACGATTGATGATCTCTGCCATAGAGTTGAAACAACAGGGAATGATGTACCCTTACTTTCCTTCCAAGCGCAGCTTTGTTGCTGCTAGAGGCGGCAGTTCAGCATACTAAAGTTCGCATCCTGCACGTCCTAATATCACCTACAAATTTAATCATTTATTTCTTCTACTGCACTACATTTGCGCAGCAAGTAAATTTGCTATTGTTCCTGGTGCTGTAATGTCAATGGTCAGCGGTGAGCGACCCCTTATGGCAGCTCTTTGGCGTACAGCGTGTGTGTGTGTGTTGTGAGAGTGTGTGTGTCCATCGAGAGCATGACCCCAGCTGGCGGCCAGACGGCGGTGAGCAGCCGCGACCCGTTTGGCGAGCGGGGGCTGGACATGTGTGTGTGTGTGTGTGTGTGTGTGTGTGTGTGTGCGTGCTCGTGCGTGCGCTACTTGGCGCTAGCCTGCGGGGGCGGCTGACTTCTCACGAGTGTAACGGGACCACCGCTGGCCGTACGTCTCACTCAACAAGCTCGCGCCTATATCCGCTGTACAGTACAGAGATACCAATATAAAAGTTAACGAAGGACGTTGATGGAGAACACAACCAGGCACAAACACTTTTGGGAACTTTTATGTTACTGGCATTACCATTTTCGGAGCAGTATGCTAATCTTTTAATGGCTACAATTGTGTTATTACATTACCAAATTCGTCAGCAGCCCGTCCTCTGTTCCTGTCATTTCTCCTAGTGAATGGAGTTTTGCTCGTCTTTGTTCTTGCATTCTTCACGACAGGTGGGTCGTTTAAACAAAAATATTACGTCTTTAACGCATATCTAAGGCTGCAACAGTGGCGAAGAATGTTATGGAATGTATGTGTGCTACATTTCACCGTGTAAAATGCTAATTCTGTTTACACGTCAAGTCTTGGCGCTTCCTTCCAGAAATACTTTAGAACCAAAAGAAGACAAAAAAACTGTTTACTGGATCAAACTGCACTAGCAGACGACATGCTGCTTACAATTCTGATACTGCAATAAAACTAGTGCAGCCATGTGATGATAGGCATAATTGACAGAAAACCGGTAAAGACGGTAAAATTAAGCTCCTTAAACGTTTTCCTGGCCGACTGTGTTCTCCATCAACAATCCTTAATTGAATAAAACCCACAAAGGTCAGCAACACTTAGTTTGATGAAACAGCATCAATTACACTTGGCGAGAGCAATTATTCTCAATGAGATATGGTAAAACGACGCTTGTCAGCTGATGATTCAGCTCTATTTCGCCTCAGCTTTACGTTTTTTGAGTGGTGCAAGAGCACACTGAGTGGGTCACCGAACAAAATCATGAAATTACAATGATTTCGGTATTGCATCAGACTCCTAATCTCTTAATTAGAAACAGTACAGCATATCCTCTGCACTGTAGAGTGAGAGACAGTACCTAGAAAACAGGTTATAAGATTAGCACAAGTAAAAGTAGAAGTTGGGAAATTGAGAGTGTTACAGTTTAATCAGGCGATATTTATACTACAAAACGAGACGCTGAAAGAACTAGATGAGTTTTCGTTTACATTTATTGAAATAATTGCTGCTGGCAGAAGTAAAGAAGTGCATCAGCTATGAAAATAAAATATTCAACGTAGAAGTATGTTAATAAGTAATATAAATTTAAATGTGACAAAGCTTTATCTAAAAGTATTTAGCAGAGATGTGGCCTTATATGCAAGAGAAACGTTGACTGTAAACAGCACAAACAAGTAAAAACAGCAGCTAAGAAAGAAAAAAAAAGTAATCTACGCAACCGCATCTGTTAAAGAAGGGAGCAGCACACCTTGAGGCACCAAAGGATTATCAGTTTGGCAGTAACAGAAGTTATCGGGGAAAAGAAGGTGGAGGGAGACGAAAGTTTGAATATAGAGAGGTGACTGAAATGGATATAGGTTGCAGTAATTATACGCAGATGAAAAGGCTTGGATAGCATGGACTAGCATGAAGAGCTGCATGAAGCCAGTCTTTGGACTGAAGATCACAGTAATATGAGAGTAATATTACTGAAAATCAAAACATTTATGAGTGACAAAAACTCATCATTCTCCGTGGCAGACTGCGATGCTTTAACACTACAAGGCCATGTAAGCAGAGCACTGTGTGCAGAACCGAGTTAAATATCGCACTCCTTGATAGACGGGAGTTTGTATTGGGCTGACAAATTGTAGTCAGGAGTAGGAGCAAATAGCTTCGAAGACTTTAAAGGTAAGGTCTTAGGGCTGAAATGTTTTTCTGGTGAGGTGATACTGTCATGGGAATCCGAGGCTGAATGAGAAAATGTCATGATTAACTCGTGAGTAATAGAAATTTCTTCTGCAACAGAACTCCAACATGGTTTTCCGACATAGCGTAGCATTCGCCTTAACCGTCAGGATGTCCGAGCATGCCTAGGACGTCATAATATAACGTTGTTGTGGTTGAAGATATGAAGACCGCAGAGGAAATGTAAAGATGTCCCGTTTCCTGTCAGATTCGTTGTGTGTTCCATTGTTAGGCGCGTAATGGGGCCCCTTAGGGATACGGCGGCTAAGGAGGGGAAGAAATCCAGTGTGCACTCCGTGTGCATTCCGGGAGGAGTCATTCCTAATGTGGAAAGGGTCCTTCCGGATGCCATGAAGAGCACAGGGTGCAGCCAGCTGCAGGTGGTGGCACATGTCGGCACTAATGACGTGTGTCGCTTTGGATCTGAGGAAATTCTCTCTGGATTCCAGCGGCTATCTGATTTGGTGAAGGCTGCCGGTCTTGCTTACGAGATGAAGGCAGAGCTCACCATCTGCAGCATCGTTGACAGAACCGACTGCGGACCTTTGGTGCAGAGCCGGGTGGAGGGTCTGAATCAGAGGCTCAGACGGTTTTGCGACCGTATTGGCTGCAGATTCCTAGACTTGAGCCATAGGGTGGTGGGGTTTCGGGTTCCGCTGAATAGGTCAGGAGTTCACTACACTCAGCTGGCGGCTACACGGGTAGCGGAGGCTGTGAGGCGTGCACTGGGCGGTTTTTTAGGTTAGAAGGCCTCGGGAAAGTGCGGGATGGGCTGCAATGTCAAAGGGTGCTGGGCAATTACAGGACGTGCTTGGATCAAGGAACAGTCGGAATTATAGTTGTAAATTGTTGTAGTTGCAGTGGAAAAGTCCCTGAGCTTCAAGCGCTAATAGAAAGCACAGAAGCTGATATCGTTATAGGTACAGAAAGCTGGCTAAAGCCTGAAATAAGTTCTGCAGAAATTTTTACGAAGTCTCAGACGGTGTTCAGGAAAGATAGATTAGGCAGAATTGGTGGTGGAGTGTTTGTGTCTGTCAGTAGTGGTTTATCTTGTAGTGAGGTCGAAGTAGATACTCCGTGCGAATTGGTGTGGGTGGAGGTTATACTTAACAGCCGAATTAAGTTAATAATTGGCTCCTTCTACCGACCCCCAGACTCCGATGATACAGTTGCGGAACAGTTCAGAGAAAGTTTGAGTCTCGTAACAAATAAATACCCCACTCATACGGTTATAGTTGGTGGGGACTTCAACCTACCCTCGGTATGTTGGCAAAAATACTTGTTCAAAACCGGTGGTAGGCAGAAAACGTCTTCCGAGATTGTCCTAAATGCATTCTCCGAAAATTATTTCGAGCAGTTAGTCCACGAACCCACGCGAATTGTAAATGGTTGCGAAAACACATTTGACCTCTTGGCCACAAACAATCCAGAGCTGATAGAGAGCATCATGACTGATACAGGGATTAGTGATCACAAGGTCATTGTAGCTAGGCTCAAAACCATTTCTTCCAAATCCATCAGAAACAAACGCAAAATAATTTTATTTAAAAAAGCGGATAAAGTGCCACTAGAAGCCTTCCTAAAAGACAATTTCCATTCCTTCCGAACTGACTATGCGAATGTAGACGAGATGTGGCTCAAATTCAAAGATATAGTAGCAACAGCAATTGAGAGATTCATACCTCATAAATTGGTAAGAGATGGAACGGATCCCCCGTGGTACACAAAAAAGGTCCGAACGCTGTTGCAGAGGCAACGGAAAAAGCATGCGAAGTTCAGAAGAACGCGAAATCCCGAAGATGGGCTAAAATTTACAGACGCGCGAAATTTGGCACGTACTTCGATGCGAGATGCCTTTAATAGGTTCCACAACGAAACATTGTCTCGAAATTTGGTAGAAAATCCGAAGAAATTCTGGTCGTATGTAAAGTACACAAGCGGCAAGACGCAGTCAATACCTTCGCTGCGCAGTGCCGATGGTACTGTTATCGACGACTGTGCCGCTAAAGCGGAGTTGTTGAACGCAGTTTTCCGAAATTCCTTCACCAGGGAAGACGAATGGAATATTCCAGAATTTGAAACACGAACATCTGCTAGCATGAGTTTCTTAGAAGTAGATACCTTAGGGGTTGCGAAGCAACTCAAATCGCTTGATACGGGCAAGTCTTCAGGTCCAGATTGTATACCGATTAGGTTCCTTTCAGATTACGCTGATACTATAGCTCCCTACTTAGCACTCATATACAACCGCTCGCTCAGCGATAGATCTGTACCTACAGATTGGAAAGTTGCGCAGGTCGCACCAGTGTTCAAGAAGGGTACTAGGAGTAATCCATTTAACTACAGACCTATATCATTGACGTCGGTTTGCAGTAGGGTTTTGGAGCATATACTGTATTCAAACATTATGAATCACCTCGAAGGGAACGATCTGATACGTAATCAGCATGGCTTCAGAAAACATCGCTCTTGTGCAACGCAGCTAGCTCTTTATTCGCACGAAGTAATGGCCGCTATCGACAGGGGATCTCAAGTTGATTCCGTATTTCTAGATTTCCGGAAAGCTTTTGACACCGTTCCTCACAAGCGACTTCTAATCAAGCTGCGGAGCTATGGGGTATCGTCTCAGTTGTGCGACTGGATTCGTGATTTCCTGTCAGGAAGGTCGCAGTTCGTAGTAATAGACGGCAAATCATCGAGTAAAACTGAAGTGATATCAGGTGTTCCCCAGGGAAGCGTCCTGGGACCTCTACTGTTCCTGATCTATATAAATGACCTGGGTGACAATCTGAGCAGTTCTATTAGACTGTTCGCAGATGATGCTGTAATTTACCGTCTAGTAAGTTCATCCGAAGACCAGTATCAGCTGCAAAGCGATTTAGAAAAGATTGCTGTATGGTGTGTCAGGTGGCAGTTGACGCTAAATAACGAAAAGTGTGAGATGATCCACATGAGTTCCAAAAGAAATCCGTTGGAATTCGATTACTCGATAAATAGTACAATTCTCAAGGCTGTCAATTCAACTAAGTACCTGGGTGTTAAAATTACGAACAACTTCAGTTGGAAGGACCACATAGATAATATTGTCGGGAAGGCGAGCCAAAGGTTGCGTTTCATTGGCAGGACACTTAGAAGATGCAACAAGTCCACTAAAGAGACAGCTTACACTACACTCGTTCGTCCTCTGTTAGAATATTGCTGCGCGGTGTGGGATCCTTACCAGGTGGGATTGACGGAGGACATCGAAAGGGTGCAAAAAAGGGCAGCTCGTTTTGTATTATCGCGTTATAGGGGAGAGAGTATGGCAGATATGATACACGAGTTGGGATGGAAGTCATTACAGCATAGACGTTTTTCGTCGCGGCGAGACCTTTTTACGAAATTTCAGTCACCAACTTTCTCTTCCGAATGCGAAAATATTTTGTTGAGCCCATCCTACATAGGTAGGAATGATCATCAAAATAAAATAAGAGAAATCAGAGCTCGAACAGAAAGGTTTAGGTGTTCGTTTTTCCCGCTCGCTGTTCGGGAGTGGAATAGTAGAGAGATAGTATGATTGTGGTTCGATGAACCCTCTGCCAAGCACTTAAATGTGAATTGCAGAGTAGTCATGTAGATGTAGATGTAGATATACCTTAAGCTCTGTGTGTTACAGTGCACAAAGTACACAAATATTATAGGGAAGAAAGAGGCCGGCCGGGGTGGCCGAGCGGTTTAGACACTACAGTCTGGAGCCGCGCGACCGCTACGGTGGCAGGTTCGAAACCTGCCTCGGGCATGGATGTGTGTGATGTCCTTAGGTTAGTTAGGTTTAAGTAGTTCTACGTTCTAGGGAACTGATGACCTCAGAAGTTGAGTCCCATAGTGCTCAGAGCCATTTGAACCATTTTTCAAGAAAGAGGTTAGAGAAATATAAACTCTTTTATCATAGACACGCAGGGGGGGGGGGGGGCGTGGGAGTGGCAAGCACATGTCAATTGGGGGGGGGGGGGTGTCACATAACATCACATAAAGAGTGGTAATTTTTTGATTTTAAGTTAGCCAACGTGCACTTATTTATATGTACAATGATTTTTTTCCTACTTTTGTCCTAATCATAACCCATACGCCCAGTTTGTTTGCATCTGTCACTGTTTCGGAGAACTGCGTTTGTTACTGCAGTTTGTGTACCCTAATACAAAACACACTAACCGCGTATCGGATTACCAATCAACAATCATGGCTGGTGTACCGGCCAGCTAATGAGTAGCGTTCAGGCGGTTTTCCACGCTCATTTACGCCAAAGCTGGTGTGTTCCCCAATTTTGCCAAAGAAAAACCGATATTCAGGCAGTTAGAATACGATCACATACAAAAGAATTTAGAGACAGACGGCGCACATGACTTTCCTCCCTTACGTAACTGACGACTTCACCGACAAGTAGGGCATCTGGCTACATAGTCAGGTAACATCAATATTCCAAATCTTCAGGACAGTGGATCCCGTCATAGGTTGGATTGATGTTAACGAAAAGAGATGTTTCTTAAATGAGTCGTTGTGTGTCAGTTCAGGTAAAAAGCTGTCACATAATCTGATTCATAATTTAATAGGCAGATCCCAATAAACAGTGAAGTCAAAACATTTATGCTGCATGAAAACTGCAATTCTGCTACTTCCAGTGATTGCATTGCTAATTATTTCTTTTCCTCTTCTCCTCTTGACACGGTGAAGGAGTCTTGTTATTTTGGCATCCTTGTAGGGGCTGTTAGCTGGCTTGTGGAAGGGAAATTAACAGTAATGTCATAAAGTTGTTTGACACTGCAAGCTATTAACGTATATTCACGTCTAGAACAGGGGAAAGTAGTCTGCCTTGTCTTCGCAGCTGGAGCGTCCAGAGGGCCAGGTGGCTCACAGTGGAAACTGCGTCCTGCAAGTAGCAAAAAGGAGTCCTTTTTAGCTGGATAAGAATCATAAGGTCAGTTGAAAATGAGCCTTCATGGTGTGGGAGCAGCTGCTGAGCTCTGGTATACCTTGCTGGAATGTTTGTTGAAATTCTAACAAGGGATTTTCCCATTGGATCCCAATTACACTACTGGTCATTAAAATTGCTACACCACGAAGATGACGTGCTGCAGACGCGATATTTAACCGACAGGAAGAAGATACTATGATATGCAAATTATTAGCTTTTCAGAGCATTCACACAAGGTTTGTGCCGGTGGCGACACCAACAACGTGCTGACCTGAGGAAAGTTTCCAACCGATTTCTCATACAAAAACAGCAGTTGACCGGCGTTGCCTGGTGAAACGTTGTTGTGATGCCTCGTGTAAGGAGGAGAAATGCGTGCCATCACGTTTCCGACTTTGATAAGGGTCGGATTGTAGCCTATCGCGATTCCAGTTTATCATAAAGCGACATTGCTGCTCGCGTTGGTCGAGATCCAATGACTGTTAGCAGAATATGGAATCGGTGGGTTTAGGAGGGTAATAACGATCGCCGTGCTGGGTCCCAACGGTCTCGCATCACTAGCAGTCGAGACGACAGGCATCTTATCCGCATGGCTGTAACGGATCATGCAGCCACGTCTCGATCCCTGAGTCAGCAGTTGGGGACGTAAGCAAGACAACAACCATCTGCACGAACAGTTGGACGACGTTTGCAGCAGCTTGGACTATCAGCTGGGAGACCATGGCTGCGGTTACCCTTGACGCTGCATCACAGACAGGAGCGCCTGCGATGGTGTACCCAACGATGAACCTGGGTGCACGAATGGCAAAACGTCATTTTTTCGGATGAATCCAGGTTCTGTTTACAGCATCATGATATTTGGCGACATCGCGGTGAATGCACATTGGAAGCGTGTATTCGTCATCGCCATAATAGCGTATCACCCGGCGTGATGGTATGGGGTGTCATTGGTTACACGTCTCGGTCACCTCTTGTTCGCATTGACGGCACTTTGAACAGTGGGCGTTACATTTCAGATGTGTTGCGACCCGTGGCTCTACCGTTCATTCGATCCCTGCGAAACCCTACATTTCAGCAGGATAATGCACGACTGCATGTTGCAGGTCCTGTACGGGCCTTTCTGGATACAGAAAATGTTCGACTGCTGCCCTGGCCAACACGTTCTCCAGATCTCTCACCAATTGAAAATGTCTGGTCAATGGTGGCTGAGCAACTGTCTCGTCACAATACGCCAGTCACTACTCTTGATGAACTGTGGTATCGTGTTGAAGCTGCATGGGCAGCTGTACCTGTACATGCCATACAATCTCTGTTCGACTCAACGCCCAGGCGTATCAAGGCCGTTATTACGGCCAGAGGTGGTTGTTCTGGGTACTGATTTCTCAGGATCTATGCACCCAAATTGCGTGAAAATGTAATCACATGTCAGTTCTAGTATAATATATTTGTCCAATTAAGACCCGTTTATCATCTGCATTTCTTCTTGGTGTAGCAATTTTAATGGCCAGTAGTGTATTTCGGTTGGAGGGCCAAGTTTCCATGCATGTGGACATGCAAAGCGTTTGGTTGACCATGATTGAAATCTGTCATTTACTGGGGGAGAGTTTCATCCTTGTTTCCCACTCCGTATTTTATTGGTTGACTTTGACAACATTCAGAACAGAAGACACACTACACTTAAGGACAGACAGCACTTGTTCCAGGGATTGAGGCAGAGCTACAGGGTGGTATGTCTCCAACTTAGAGCAGATTACAGAAACAAAGATGGGCTTAAAATTTTCAGCCACTACTGCAGCAACCTTCAATTTTCTCAAAGCTTAAGTGTGGTTACCATGTATTAGTGTACCTTTACTTGAAATCACTGACCTTTTTCACACAGAATCATCAGATGTATTTGCGGCACAGTTTCATCTTTTATTCATTTATGTGCCTAATCATCAGAGACAAGGACAAAGTCTGTATTTACCATTCCTTGTCTACATATTATTTGTTTATATACTTGATTCAGTGGGTAACTCATTTTGTTTGATCTGTTATTGTAATAAAACAAATAGTTATAGTGATCACCAGTTTCCTTTCATAGTTTGATTGATCCCTTCATTAATGAGTCCGCGTGAGGTGTGGTACCCATGATTTCATGTATAATTCTGCTACTCTCTAGAAAATTATATTTGGTAAGACGTTATCCGTTGTGCAACCTTGTTCCTTTTAGATTTGCATGATCAAACGGGAAGCTTTCCTTCCCTGTAGATCAGCAGGGGCTAGACGTGTAGCATTTTAGGGTATGCTGAACATATCGTGCATCACCTCTCAAATTGGTGATATTGTCTTGATGACTAGAAGTAGATTTACCTTTTATTTCTTTTCTCATGCAAGTTACCAGAGGATGAAATTTTATCTCTGACCGATGTAAACGTCGACGTACCTGCTTTTATAGGTCGTGCTACATCGGAGGAAGTAGGGCCCTTATCACGACACATACTGAGCGGTAGGCTATCTGATGTTTGCTCGATATACCGGGGATGACTGGATTGAGACTCACGAGGACCTGACTAAAGATCTCCGTTATGGATGAAAAATCACCTGAGATCAGGATATTCAGTGTGAGTGACCAGGACAAAGTGAGGAAGGTCATGAACGACTATATAACTAAAGATCCAATTAGGACAGTCCTGCAGAAAAAGACGTACAAATTATAGGTCTGCTTCGTGTGCTAACGTGGATGTTCAAAGTGAAAACAGTCCTACAGGTGCTGTTGAACTGTGGATGGGTTTCCCGGTGAAACTTCACAGTCGAACTAATAAGAAGAAACCGCCGCTGTTCATTCTGGCAGTAGATCCGGCTACTGATGCGGTTAGTTTCAAGAAGACAGAAGATATCCTCAAAGTGACGGACTTGGTTGGCTTCGCGATATAAAGCGTCTCCCATCTGACAGTAAACCACAATGTTAAACACTGAATCGCCAAAGAAAGTTGTATAGGCTTGCGTATTCAAATACAGAAATATGCAAACAGGCAGAATACGGCACTGCGATCAGCAACGCCTATGTAAGACAAGTGCCTGGCGCAGTTGTTAGATCGGTTACTGCTGTTAAAATGGCAGGTTATTAATATTTAAGTGAGTTTGAGCGTGGTTTTATAGTTGGCGCACGAGCAATGAGACACAGCATCTCTGACGTAGCGATGAAGTGGGGATTTCCCCGTACGACCATTACGCAGGTGAACCGTGAATATCATGAATCCGCTAAAATATCAAATCTCTGACGACGCTGCGACCGGAAAAAGATTCTGCAAGGACTGAAGAATGTCGTTCAACGTGACAGAAGTGCAGCCTTTCCGCAAATTGCTGCAAATTTCAATGCTGTGCCATCAACAAGTGTGAGCGTGCCACCCATTCAACGAAACATCATTAATATGGGCTTTCGAAGACGAAGGCCCATTCGTGTACCCTTGATGACTGCATGACACAAAACTTTACGTCTCGCCTGGGCCCGTCACCACTGTTGATGACTGGAAACATGTTGCCTGGTCGGACAAGTCTCGTTTCAAATTGTATCGAGCGGTTGGACGTGTAGGGGTATATAGAACCTCATGAATCTATGGACCCTGCAAGTCAGCAGGTGACTGTTCCTGGAGGCGGCTTTATACCGGTTTGAGGCGTTTGCTGTTGGAGTGATATGGGCCATTGGATACGTCTAGGTACGACTCTGACACGTGACACGTGCGTAAGCATCCTGTCTGATCATCTGCATCCATTCATGTCCATTGTGCTTTCCGATGGACTTGGGCAATTACAGCAAAACAGCACGACACCCCACACGTCTAGAATTGCTACAGAGTGGCTCCAGGAACACTCTTAGTTTAAAAACCTCGGCTGGCCACCAAACTCCGCAGACGTGAACTTTATTGAGCATATCTTGGGTGCCTTGCAACGTGCTGTTCGTAAGAGATCCCCATCTGCTCGTACTCTGACGAACTTATGGACAGCCCTCCAGGACTCATGGTGTCAACTCCCTCCAGCACTACTTCAGACGTCAGTCGAATCCATGTGCACGTCGTGCTGCGGCTCTTCTGCTTGCTCGCGGGGGCCCTACACGATAGTAGTCAACTGTACCAGTTACTTGTCGAGAGCAGGGGTATGTAGCAAAATATTGCTACAATAAAGTAAAATTCTAAGTGTCATGATGGCCGCAACTGTACGGAGAAGATCGAAGATAATCCAACATGTGCCCGCTGAGGGGGATCACACTTCGCGTGCTGTAAAGCCTTCAGAGTTCGTAACAGCGTTGGAGATAAAAATACGAGAGAAGTCGGAGGTAATCGATAAGAAGAGGACGAGGAGAAGAAGACGTGGGAATAGCGTGATATCATCGCTGGAGAGGATCAAAAGTGGCCCGGCGGCGGCACTGAGCCAGGTGACCAATCGGCACTCTTACTCCCGTGACACTCGAGGCTGTTATTCGTCACTGTCATTTGTGCGATGTATTATTACTTAAAAATTATTAAGTAATATTAATCGGTTTACAAGAAAAAGAATTATTTTTATGCTTTTTGTGCTTTAACATAGGAAAATTTCTTTTTGTGCAGATACTCCGGTGTTGCCTATTTTGCCCAGATTTATGCAGCACTTGTTGCGCTTGTGTTTTTTAGTTATAATGTAAATTCTTATTTGAGGGGAAAATCTGGAAAAGTTTAAAACGTCATGGTTCAAAAACAATGAAAGTTGTTGATATTTGCCGTCCGTGGTGGCCGTGCGGTTCTAGCCGCTTCAGTCCGGAACCGCGAGACTGCTACGGTCGCAGGTTCGGGCATGGATGTGTGTGATGTCCTTAGGTTAGTTAGGTTTAAGTAGTTCTAAGTTCTAGGGGACAGATGACCTCAGATGTTAAGTCCCATAGTGCTCAGAGCCATTTGAACCATTTTTTTGTTGATATTTGACAGCTAGTTTCTAGTGTTTTACGTATGGATTGCCATGTAATTGTTCTGCTTGTTCTAATAGTTTGTTAATTACAATTTTTTGAAGACTTTGTGCTTACGGAAAAATGAATTTCAGTACAGAACATTCCGCGACTACGATTTCGTACGACTTTAAAGCGTCATGAAAGACTAAACAAGGTGAAGATAGGCTTATAAATACATTCGGCTAAGACGCCCCATCTAAAGCAACATTTTATGATTCGTACAGCGAATTCAAAGGAGATCTTTCTTTTTCTTAGTGATGAGTTTTATGTGCCCCAAAACTGCTGTTACTGGTGAAAATACAGCTGCTGTTCTAGCAGTGCTTGAAGAAGGTCGACGGACATCTTGTGAATTTATTTGGGTAGCACTGTCTGTTGGTATGAGACAAATCCAAAACAATTTACAATAACAGTTAGATGGGGAAAATGATGTTGTCTGTGGATTCCACATGTACTAACTCTTGATCAAAGATAACAATCCACTGGTTTGTGCAGAAAAACTCTGAAAAAATTCCAAAGTGGCACTTCAATTTGGTTTCGAATATTGATACTGGTAATGAATCTTTGATTAATTGTTATGATCTGGAAAAGGAAAGTCAGCCGTCTCTGTGGGTCTTTCGAAATGAACTTACGGCTACAGAAGTATGACGAATTCGCAGTGCTGGTGAAGAGATGGTTCCTTGTTTTTTTCCCTCTAAAACATGACTTATTGTTCTTGTAACATTGTAGACAGTCGTACTGTTATTGCCAGTTGGTACAGAAATGCCTGTTTACTGCAAATTTTTGAAAAGTTTGTGAAAAATAATATTCCATCATGACAGCCCATCATCGCATACAGCAAAGCTAATAACTACATTCAAGACTGAACAGCCCCGGCCTATCGCCTTGTGATATCATTTGTTTCCAAAAATCAAAGATAAAACGTATGGAATAATTTTTTCGTCATGAGGTTAAGCAGTGAAACATTAGAAAATCGTGTTTTCTGAAGTGCTCCAGGAAGACTGTCACAATGCTTTCAGGACTGGTTTCATAGAGCGCAAGAAAAAGAGCTGATGTTAAGTGAGACTGTTTTGAAAAACCATAAAATTATTTAAATTTTTCAAACAAATATTTATTTGATTTTCCAAAAATTTTGGGTATGCAATGTTACTTTCATAATTATGCACTCATAAAATTTAAGGGAGGTTTCAGGAACAGAATATTGGTGTATGAATTACTGTGGTTTTCTACTGTTAGTTTGCTATACACTGAGATAGCGAAAGTCACGAGAAAGCGTTATGCACATACACACAAGGGCTGTAGTGTAGCATACACGAGGTCTAAAAGGCATTGCTTTGGCTGAGCTGTCATTTGTACTTAGCTGATTCTTGTGATAAGGTTTCGACGTGATTATGGCCGCATGACAAGAATGAACAGACTCTGAACGCGGAATGTTAGTTGAAGCTAGACCCAAGGGACATTCCATTTCGGAAATCGTTAGAAGATTCAGTATTCCGAGATCCACAATGTCAAGAGTGTGCCGACAATACCAAATCTCAGGCATTACCCCTCACCACGGACAACGCAGTGGCCGACGGCCTTGGCTTAACGACCGAAAGCAGCGGCGTTTGCGTAGTCAGTGCTAAGAGGCAACCAGTACTGCGTGAAATAATGGGAGACATCAATGCGGAACGTACGACAAAGGCATCCGTTAGGACAGTGCGGCGAAATTGGCAGCAGACGACCGTCCTTGTCACAGCACAACATCGCCTGCAGCCTCTCGTGCGTTGGTGACCATATTTGTTGGATCCTAGACGATTGCAAAACCGATTTCAGTTGGTAAGAGCTATCAGCAGGGTTCAAGAGTGGCGCTCCCAAATATCAACAAATTTCATTGTTTTAGAACCGAGGCACTCAAAAATTTTCCAAATTTTTCCCTCATATAAGAATTTTCGTAACAAATAAAAAGCCGGCTTCTGTGTCCGAACGGTTCTAGGTGTTTCAGTCCGGAACAATTTACAGCAACAGTTAAATGGGAGAAAATGTTGTTGTCTGTGGATTCCAGATGTACTAACTCGTCCAAAAATGGTTCAAATGGCCCTGAGCACTATTTGACTCAACTGCTGTGGTCATCAGTCCCCTAGAACTTAGAACTACTTAAACCTAAGGACATCACACATCCATGCCCGAGGCAGGATTCGAACCTGCGACTGTAGCAGTCGCACGGTTCCGGACTGCGCGCCTAGAACCGCGAGACCACCGCGGCCGGCTACTAACTCGTGATCAAAAATAACAATCCACTGGTTGGTGCAGAAAAACTCTGAAAATATTCCAGAATGGCCTGAGATTTGGTATTTTTGCCTCACTCTTGATACTGTGGATCTCGGAATAATGAATTTCCTAATGATTTCCGAAATGGAATGTCCTATAGGTTTAGCTGCTACGGTCGCAGGTTCGAATCCTGCCTCGGGCATGGATGTGTGTGATGTCCTTAGGTTAGTTAGGTTTAAGTAGTTCTAAGTTCTAGGGGACTGATGACCTCAGCAGCTAAGGCCCATAGTGCCCAGGGCCATTTTAATTTTTGTGAGTGTGGAAGCAGTTCTATAGGTCAGACCATTCGTACCGTTTCCGACCGCTGTGCAAAACACCAACGGCATATTAAAAATAGAGAACTAGAGAAATCTACAATTGCGAAGCACAGCACCACGAACAAACATAAAATACTGTTCGATGAATCAAAAATTTTGTCCCATGTCTCCACATACTCGGATTCTGTTATTAAGTCCCATAGTGATTAGAGCCATTTGAACAAATAAAAAACACAATCTCAACAAGTCCTGCACGAACGTGGAGAAAATAGGCAACACCAAAGAATACACACAAAAAGAAATTTTTCTATGTCTAAGTTTATTTTTCTATGTTGAGGGTTGTAAACCATGGAGCCAAGTTGTCAACAAGACATTGTGCAAGCTGGTGGTGGCTCTATAATGGTATGAGCTGTGTTTGAATGGAATGTGCTGAGTCTTCTGCTCCAACTAAACCGGCCATTGACTTGAAGTTGTTGTGTTCGACTACTTGGAGACCATTTGCAGCCATTCATGGACTTCATGTTCCCGAACAACGACAGAACTTTTATGGATGACAATGTGCTATGTCAGAACATTTTGGACAATTCGGACGGCTGATTTGGACTCCCTGATCGCTCGACATGAATCCCATCGGACTTTATGAGACTTAATCGAGAGGTGTGTTTGAGTCGCGCTGACCTCGGCTTATACGTTGCTTTAAAACTTGGCTGTTACTCTGCTTTTGATTTCACGCGGTTTTTGCGGTTACGCCGTGGTTCCTCCTCTTTCTTCGTGTGGCAGCACTGGTGTGTATCGATATTTGCACCGCATACGATCTTTGGTGTGGTGCTTATAGTTCCGGCTTGGCGGTGTGTAGCTAGTCGGTCAGTTAGAGCGGATCACAAGCAAATCTCTGCAAGGTGTAGTCGGTCGGGGCCGCTGGCGGTCTTTGTGCAGTGTCGGAGCGTGTGGGGCTGTACCAAGTGCTACAAGGTTCGTGGCTCATCAACCCAGGACATGAAAGTTGAGTGGTGATTTAATTACCGAAGCCACTTCTGTTCACGTTGTCCCCTTGGTTGGTGGTTCGCTGTTGGCGGTATTCCTCGGAGCAACAGCGAGTGTTCGAGTTGGTGAAGGTTTAGCTCCCGTGTGGTGGAATTAACTATGTTTGTCGGTTTGAAATTCAAATGAACCAGCGGAAATTTCTGCCTTGTGGCCGTTAGTGTTCTGGTTACCTGCCCTGGTGGCTGACGTAAATTCAGGTAGTGTCCTTTCCTCACTTGTTGTCACTGTCCAACATGGTGTGTAGTTTTTGATAGCTTAATGTCGTTTTGATTGGGGGCGGTTATGTCTCTAACGTTTTGGCTTTGGAATTCTCGTATACTGGGTGGGTTGTTAGCAAGTCGTCTTGTCGGTGGGTCCCTGATTGTCTCTCGGTAGTGTTGCCGGCGTATCGAGTATAGTTGGGCTGACTTCTTGTCTCACCTAAGCGAACGTTAAGATTTTAATGGCAGCTCGAGCCCAATGGAAACTTCTGAGCGCCGTTGCCTATACTACCTTTCTTGTTGGCATTTAATTGTGTATTTTTAATGGATCATAGCCGATGATTGGAATTTGTGTGCTTGTAATTGTGTTTTTGAAATCAAAGGCCTTCAGCCGTTTTAAAAGTAAGCTTTCCTAAATTGGACAAGTCGTACATTGTCTGAAGATAAAGCTTGGGCCTTCTGCCTGTTGAAAATTTATTGTATTGTTTTAAAGCATCGGCCTTATGGATCCTACTTATCAAAAATGGTTCAGATGGCTCTGAGCACTATGGGACTTAACTACTGGGGCCATCAGTCCCCTAGAACTTAGGACTACTTAAACCTAACTAACCTAAGAACATCACACAGATCCATGCCTGAGGCAGGATTGGAAACTGTGACTGTAGCGGGCGCGCGGT
The DNA here is from genome assembly GCF_023897955.1 of Schistocerca gregaria. Taxonomy (NCBI): domain Eukaryota; kingdom Metazoa; phylum Arthropoda; class Insecta; order Orthoptera; family Acrididae; genus Schistocerca; species Schistocerca gregaria. Next base: position 370,791,688 of record NC_064922.1, read on the forward strand.
TCCATACTGTAGGGCCTAGAACCGCTTGGCCACACCGGCCGGCTACTTATCAAGTATTACCGTTTGGAAGATAAAGCTTTGGACTTTCTGCCTGTTGAACATTTATTGCAGTTGTGTTGTTTTTTAAAATAATGGACCCTCAGCCGCTTTAAGTTTTAAGGATCTTACTTATCAAGTATTACATTCTTTTAAGATGAAGCTGTGGGCCCTCTGCCTGATAAAAATTTATCGTAGTTGCATTGTTGTTAAAATGATAGGCCTTCAGCTGCTTCAAAATTTTGCATTCTTACTAATCAGGACTTACATCACCTGGGCTTAAACAAATACTATTTGTTAAAAGCTTTGGGCCTTCTGCCTTGGAAAACTGTTTGCAGTTTTTTTTTCCTTTGTTTTTCAACAAAGGCCTTCGGCAGTTTTGGAGTAAGTTTTCTTATTGGTCGTAAAGCTTAGGCCTTCTGCCTACTGCCTATTGAAAGGTTATTGTAGTTATGTTGATTCTAATTTATCGGCCTTTAGCCGCTTTAAAAATCCTAATGTATCTGACTAGTCAAATCTTACATCGCTTGGAGTTAACTACTATTTAGAGCCTTCTGTCTCAAAAAAAATATTTATAGCAGTTGTGTTTAATTCATGGGCCTTCAGCCGTTTTATAATTAAAGACGTTTTCTGTTGATAGGCAAGCCTAGAAGTTGCGCTGTATTGTTTGGGCAACAAAATAAAGTGTTATGTTTGGAGTGTAACTCACAGCCGCTCTTTCTGGCCCCCTTCCACAATTCCTACTACTTGTCCTGTCCTGCAGGCGTCCCACCGTTCATGCTCCGGAAACACTTTCCCAATTATGGATGACTATAGAGGCAGCATGGCTCAATATTTCTACTGAGGGATTTTTGAGTCCATGCCACGTCGGGCCGGGGAAAAGGAGGTCCGATGCGATATTAGAGATATACGTTTCTTCATCTCGGTGTAAAGTCAAATACACACGGACTTACTCCTGTGGTCTTCATATGAGAGATAGAGAGAGAGAGAGAGAGAGAGAGAGAGAGAGAGAGGGAGCACGTGGTGCTGATCTCTGTTTGCGAGACGTGCGCCCGCAGATAGGTAACCCGAGAGCAGCGCCCTCCATATGAGGAAAAACCGCCGGCGCGATTTACGCGAATGCCGGCGCTGCAGACGGGGTCGCGAGTGACGCAGTAAAATTGCGCACCAGACGGCCCGCCCACGCTTCCTAGACGACACGGCGCGTCTCAGCCGCCGCTGCCGCTGCAGATAAATGCTACGGCGCGGCGCCGCAATCAAGAAGCCATTCATAAGAGGCGGTCCAGTCGGGCAGCACGCGCCGGCCTGGCCGCTATTACGGCCGTCAGGACGACATAAATCTCCCTGCCGCTGCGGAGAGCACTCGCCGAGAGATAGGCTGCGGCGTCTCTCGGCTACTTTGCACTCGCGCTACTTTATATACGGCATTCCTGAGCAGTGGAGGCGGCGTACGAATCCAGCAGATATTTTACCTCCCTGCCTGAGGTCGCTCCTGGAGAAACCGCACTGTAGTCGTAGAGTGGAGCGATTCATCGATGGTTTTACGCTGGTGATTAAAACTCAGGATGTAAGGATAACAGTCATAAGATTTGACAGCGGAAGATGGAATGAACGGTTTACTGATCACAGACTAAGGATTGAGAAAACACTAAAGAAAGGTTAAATCAGCAGAAACGAGATTACAGAAGTAAATGAGCCTTCAGTGAAAATTAAAATTCCGTTAAACACAAAAAAGTGAAGTCAGGTAATGGTACACAGCACGGTAGTGGGCTATGGCCCGATTGCATTTATCGCGAATCCCTTGCCCAACGTAAAGTCTCGAGTGACTGGAAAAAAGCGCAAGTGATGCCTGTATATAAGAAGGGTAGAAGAACGGATCCCCAAAATTACAAACCAATATCCTTAACATCGGTTTGTTGCAGTATTCTCGAACATATTCTCAGTTCGAATATAATGAATTTCCTTGACATAGAGAAGTTGGTGTACATGCATCAGCACGGCTTTAGAAAGCATCACTCCTGCGAAATGCAACTCGCCCTTTTTTCACATGATATCTTGCGAACCACGGGTGAAGGGTATCGGACGGATACCATATTCCTTGACTTCTGGAAAGCGTTTGACTCGGTGCCCCACTGCAGACTCCTATCTAAGGTACGAGCATATGGGATTGGTTGCCAAATATGTGAGTGGCTCGAAGACTTCTTAAGTAACAGAACCCAGTACGTTGTCCTCGATGGTGAGTGTTCATCGGAGGTGAGGGTATCATCTGGAGTGCCCCAGGGAAGTGTGATAAGTCCGCTGTTGTTTTCTATCTACATAAATGATCTTGTGGTTGGGGTGGATAGCAATGTGCGGCTGTTTGCTGATGAAACTGTGGTGTGCGGGAAGGTGTCGTCGTTGAGTGACGAGGAGGATACAAGATGACTTGGACAGGATTTGTGATTGGTGTAAAGAATGGCAGCTCACTCTAAATACAGATAAATGTAAATTAATGCAGATGAATAGGAAAAAGAATCCCGTAATGTTTGAATACTCCGTTAGTAGTGTAGCGCTTGACACAGTCACGTCGATTAAATATTTGGGCGTAACGTTGCAGAGCGATGTGAAGTGGGACAAGTACGTAATGGCAGTTGTGGGGTAGGCGGATAGTCGTCTTCGGTTCATTGATAGAATTTTGGGAAGATGTGGTTCATCTATACAGGAGACCACTTATAAAACACTAATACGACCTATTCTTGACTACTGCTCGAGCGTTTGCGATCCCTATCAGGTCGGATTGAGGGAGGACATAGAAGCAATTCAGAGGCGGGCTGCTAGATTTGTTACTGGTAGGTTTGATCATCACGCGAGTATTACGGAAATGCTTCAGGAACTCGGGTGGGAGTCTCTGGAGGAAAGGAGGCGTTCTTTTAGGGAATCGCTAATGAGGAAATTTAGAGAACCAGCATTTGAGGCTGACTGCAGTACAATTTTACTGCCGCCAAATTATATTTCGCTGAAAGACCACAAAGATAAGAGAGATTAGGGCTCGTACAGAGGCATATAGGAAGTCATTTTTCCCTCGTTGTGTTTGGGAGTGGAACAGGGAGAGAAGATGCTAGTTGTGGTACGAGGTACCCTCCGCCACGCACCGTATGGTGGATTGCGGAGTATGTATGCAGGTGTAGATTTAGGGTAAGGCGCTCCTTCACCGAGCTCATCCCATAGCAGCCTCTGTGGACCTGGGACTCAAACTACCAAAGGTTTCCGGAACCTCCACTACTATAGGTTGTCTTTGAGTGCCCTACCCAGTAGGCCACCATAGCCACATTAAACTAAAACTTCGCTTATAACTACAATGAAGAGCCGCCTAATATCGAGTAGGGCCCCCACGAGCACTCAGAAGTGCCGCAACACAACTTGGCATGAACTCGACTAATGTCTGAAGTAGTGCTAGGGGGAACTGACACCATGAATCCTGTATGGCCATCCATAAATCCGTAAGAGCACAAGGGGAAGGAGACCTCTTTTGAACAGCCCGTTGCAAGTGATCCCAAATATGCTCAATAATGTTCATGTCTGGGGGTCTGGTGGCCAGCGAAACTGTTAATTCAGAAGAATCCAGAATGAGATTTTCACTCTGCAGCGGAGTGTGCGCTGATATGAAAGTTCCTGGGAGATTAAAACTGAGTGCCCGACCGAGACTCTAACTCGGAACCTTTGCCTTTCGCGAGCAAGTGCTCTACCATCTGAGCTATCGAAGCACGACTCACGCCCGGTACTCACAGCTTTACTTCTGCCAGGCAGGTTCGCAGAAGAGCTTCTGTAAAGTTTGGAAGGTAGGAGACGAGATACTGGCAGAAGTAAAGCTGTGAGTAGCGGGCGTGAGTCGTGCTTCGGTAGCTCAGATGGTAGAGCACTTGCCCGCGAAAGGCAAAGGTCCCGAGTTCGAGTCTCGGTCGGGCACTCAGTTTTAATCTGCCAGGAAGTTTCAACTCAGAAGAATGTTTCTGGTGTCACTCCATAGCAATTCTGGACGTGTGGGGCGTCGCATTGCCCTGTTGGAAATGCCCAAGTCCGTCAGAATGCACAGTGGACATGAATGTATGCAGGTGATCAGACAGGATGTTTAAGAACGTGTGACATGCCAGAGTCGTATCTACACTGCACACACCTCACACCACTGCAGAACCTCCACCAGCTTGTACAGTCCCCTGCTGACATCCATTCGATACAATTTGAAACGATACTCGTCCGACCAGGCAACATATTTCCAGCCATCAACGGTCCAATGTCGGTGTTTATGGGCTCAGGAGAGGTGTAAAGCTTTGTGTCGTGTAGTTGTAAAGGGTACACGAATGGGCCTTCTTCTCCGAAAGCCCACACCGATGATGTTTCGTTGAATGGGTCGCAACCTGACTCTTGTTGAAGGCCCAGCACTGAAATCTGGAGCAATTTGCGCAAGGGTTGCACTTTCCTCACGCTTCAGACGTCGTTGGTGCCTTTCTTGTTTTTCCGGCCGCAGCGATGTCGGAGATTTGTTGTTTTTGCCAGGTTCCTGATATTCACGGCACATTCGTGAAAATGGCCGTAAGGAAAATCCCCACTTCATCGCTACCTCGGAGATGCAGTGTCCCTACGCTTGTGCGTCGACTATAAGACCACGTTCAAACTCACTTGATAACCTGCCATTGCAGCAGCAGTAACCGATCTAACAACTGCATCAGACACTTGCCTTATATAGGCGTTGCTGACCGCAGCGCCGTGTAGCTGTTTACATATTTCTATATTTGAATACGCTTGCCTATACCAGCCTTTTTGGCGCTTCAGTGTATAATACTTTACTTCACTTTACTTTACTTGCTTACTAATTTTCTGCCATTACTTTGTTTCTGAGGCAAAATTACTTTCACAACACCCTTGTTAGATCCATGTATATATAAAGGGTCAGTCACTAACATCTGTCACCTAGATTAACTCAGAAACTATGATTGTAGCTGAAAAATTTGTTAGACTAGTGTTACATGTGACAACGGGGCCTATAATACACTCCTGGAAATGGAAAAAAGAACACATTGATACCGGTGTGTCAGACCCACCATACTTGCTCCGGACACTGCAAGAGGGCTGTACAAGCAATGATCACACGCACGGCACAGCGGACACACCAGAACCGCGGTGTTGGCCGTCGAATGGCGCTAGCTGCGCAGCATTTGTGCACCGCCGCCGTCAGTGTCAGCCAGTTTGCCGTGGCATACGGAGCTCCATCGCAGTCTTTAACACTGGTAGCATGCTGCGATAGCGTGGACGTGAACCGTATGTGCAGTTGACAGACTTTGAGCGAGGGCGTATAGTGGGCATGCGGGAGGCCGGGTGGACGTACCGCCGAATTGTTCAACACGTGGGGCGTGAGGTCTCCACAGTACATCGATGTTGTCGCCAGTGGTAGGCGGAAGGTGCACGTGCCCGTCGACCTCGGACCGGACCGCAGCGACGCACGGATGCACGCCAAGAACGTAGGATACTACGCAGTGCCGTAGGGGACCGCACCGCCACTTCCCAGCAAATTAGGGATACTGTTGCTCCTGGGGTATCGGCGAGGACCATTCGCAACCGTCTCCATGAAGCTGGGCTACGGTCCCGCACACCGTTAGGCCGTCTTCCGCTCACGCCCCAACATCGTGCAGCCCGCCTCCAGTGGTGTCGCGACAGGTGTGAATGGAGGGACGAATGGAGACGTGTCGTCTTCAGCGATGATAGACGCTTCTGCCTTGGTGCCAATGATGGTCGTATGCGTGTTTGGCGCCGTGCAGGTGAGCGTCACAATCAGGACTGCAGACGACCGAGGCACACAGGGCCAACACCCGGCATCATGGTGTGGTTTGCGATCTCCTACACTGGCCGTACACCTCTGGTGATCGTCGAGGGGACACTGAATAGTGCACGGTACATCCAAACCGTCATCGAACCCATCGTTCTACCATTCCTAGACCGGCAAGGGAACTTGCTGTTCCAACAGGACAATGCACGTCCGCATGTATCCCGTGACACCCAACGTGCTCTAGAAGGTGTAAGTCAACTACCCTGGCCAGCATGATCTCCGGATCTGTCCCCCATTGAGCATGTTTGGGACTGGATGAAGCGTCGTCTCACGCGGTCTGCACGTCCAGCACGAACGCTGGTCCAACTGAGACGCCAGGTGGAAATGGCATGGCAAGCCGTTCCACAGGACTACATCCAGCATCTCTACGATCGTCTCCATGGGAGAATAGCAGCCTGCATTGCTGCGAAAGGTGGATGTACACTGTACTAGTGCCGACATTGTGCATGCTCTGTTGCCTGTGGTTCTGTCAGTGTGATCATGTGATGTATCTGACCCCAGGAATGTGTCAATAAAGTTTCCCGTTCCTGGGACAACGAATTCACGGTGTTCTTATTTCAATTTCCAGGAGTGTATGACGTTGGTTTTTTGTTGATAGGTGGGGTCGCGTCAGAGATACGGTCAACTTTGTTTTTTTACATGGGATGCTATAGTTTGGTACTTATTTTCTGATAGCAGCTATCGAGACGAATCCAATGATGCATAACAGTAAGGTCTTTGAGGGTCAACGAAGGTTCAAAATGTGGCATGAACGTCCATTTACAGAAGGTGTTCGAAGTGTTGACCATTGGTATCAATGCAGTGCTGCAATCTTCTTATCATAGACTGAGTACTATTTCTTATCACTTCGCACTTATCGAAGCACATGCTCTGACAATTCTCTCTCGTATACTGTGCAAATAGTGAATATTCGCCGAATACGGCGCATCTGCCTAACTTGCCATTGACATGCAAACACCATTCTACGATTTTGTCATACAACACTAATAGCAACGGTAAGACTAGTATCGTCGAATCAAGCGAATGTGAATGATGTATTCCTTCGAAGAACAAGCCAACATGCTTCTCATTTACGGATAATGCCAACGAAATTCAATTAGAGCTAGAGACTTATACGCTGAAAGATATCCTCAACGTACTCACCTTACGCGTCGTACATGTAAATATATGTATGATGAACTGGGAAAAGCTGGATATTTAAGGCATCGGAAACACATCCAGCAAAGGAAAGTTACGAATGAGGATACGGAATTTATGTTGACGAGGTTGGTTCACTTGACAAAAATAAACAATGTGTGGATCTCAATGGCATCACGCTGTCGTGACATGACAGTAAACTTACAACCACATTAACGTACATTTACACCTTTGTCGATATTCTGAAGTGGATGGTTGGAAGTATTTCCCATTGCACGATGTATTAGAAGAATTTATCCCTGAAGTATTCACATATGGTGAGCGGGACAATATCTCAGTGCATACGATAAGTAGTGTAATATTCTACATCTACGTCTACATCTATACGATTACTCTGCACTTCACAATTAAGTACCTGGAAAAAGATTCATGGAACAGAATATAAGTTACTTCTGTACTGTTCCATTCTCGAACAGCGCACGGGCAAACGAACGCTTTAATCATTTCGCGCGATCTTCCATTTGTCATATTTTGTTATGACGATCGTCTCTCCCTATATAGGTGAGCACCAACAAAATATTCTCACATTGACAAAAAAGTTGGTAATTAGATTCCATGAGAAGGTCCCGCCTCAGTGAACAACGCCTTGGTTTTGAAATTTCATACGTAGGTCCTGTCGCAGTGAACAACGCCTTTGTTTTAATGACTGTCACCCAAATTCGTGTATCGTGTCAGCGGCAAAATGGTTCAAATGGCTCTGAGCACTAAGGGACTCTACTGCTGTGGTCATCAGTCCCCTAGAACTTAGAACTACTTAAACCTAACTAACCTAAGGGCATCACACACATCCATGCCCGAGGCAGGATTCGAACCTGCGACCGTAGCAGTCGCACGGTTCCAGACTGCGCGCCTAGAACCGCGAGACCACCGCGGCCGGCTGTCAGCGGCACTCTCTTATTTAGCGGTAATGAAAAACGAGAAGCCCTTCTTCGAACTACTCCTCTCTCCTCCATCAATCCTATGTGATGCTCATCCCAAGTCGCACAGCAATATTCTAGAAGAGGGCGGACAAGCATAGTGTAAGCAGTTTTCTTAGTAGACCTGTTACATTTTCTGAGTGTTCTACCTGTAAATAGGAGTCTTTGGTTTCCTTTCCCCACAATATTACATATGTGATCGAACAAATTTCAGTTATTCGTAATTGTAAATCCTAAGTATTTAGTTGAGTTTACAGTCTTTAAAGTTGTGTGACTAATAGTATAACAGATATTTGGCATATTCTCTGTAGTGGCTAACTTCACACTTCTCGTGTTTTAGAGTCAACTGCTACTTTTTCACCATACAGGTATCTTGTCTAAGTCATTCTGAAATTCGTCTTGATGATATGACGACTTTACACGACGGTAAATGACGGAATCATCTGCAAACAATCTAAGATGACTGCTCAGATTGTCTCCTAAATCGTTTATGACGATGGGGAACAAAAGAGGCGCTATAGTAATTCCTTGGGGAACGCCAGATACTACTGTTTTTACTCGATGACTTTCCGTTAGTTATTACAACATGTAACATTTCTGACAGGAAATCACGAATCCAGTCACACAACTGGAACGATACTTCATAGCCACGCAATTTAATTAGAAGTCGCTTGTGAAAACGGTGTCAAAAGCCTTTTGGAAATCTAAATTATGGAATCTATTTGACGTCCCCTGTCGACAGCACTTATTACTTTGTGAGAATGAAGATTTAGCTGTGTTTCACAAGAGCGATGTTTTCTGAATCCGCCTTGGCTCTTTATTAATAAATGGTATTCTTCGAGGTGCTTCATAATATTCGAGCACATTATATGTTTCGTAATGATGCTGCAAATCGACTTTAATGATATGGCCCTGTAATTTAGTTGATTACTCCTATTGCCTTTCTTAGATGTTGGTGTGACCTGTGCAACTTTCCAGTCTTTGGGTTCGTCGAGCGAGCGGTTGTATATGATTGCTAAGTACGGAGCTGCTGTATTGGCATACTCTGAAAAAACCTGACTGGTATACAATGTGGACCGGAAGACTTGCCTTTCTTAGGGATTTAAACTGCTTCGCTACGCCGAGGGTAAGTACTTCTTAGTTATGCATGTCGTCAGTTGTTCTTGATTCGAATTCTGGAGTGCTTATCTTCACGAACACGGCAGCAACCATACATAGCGATCAGTAGTACATTCTAGATTCATTACTTACAAATGGTTTTTCAAATTTAGTAAGTATGCTGCCAGTTCAAGTGTCTCAGCATTTCTATGACGCAATGCGGTGGCCAGTCGTATTTCCATTCTTTGCATCCGAACTGTATCCCCTGTTAGTCATATTCTGTATTGGTCCCATAAGCTTGAGAAATATTCTATTGTTGGTTGCACCAGTGATTAGTAAGCAATCTACTTTGTAGACTTACTGCGTTTCCCCAATACTCTACTAATTAATGGAAGTCTAGCACCTAAGGTTGAGCCGTTTCATATACTCATGAATTATTAGATGCAGGTATTTGTGTCAGATGACTGATTCCAGTGACTTATTAATTCTGAAGACCTGGTATCAGAATAGACGGCAGAGGGATAGAGAAACAATTAAAATCGCTCAAAAGAGGAAACGCTCTGGACCTGATGGGATACCAGTTCGATTTTACACAGAGTACGCAAAGGAACTTGTCCCCCTTCTTGCAGCTGCGTACCGTAGGTCTCTAGAAGAGCATAGCGTTCCAAAGGATTGGAAAAGGGCACAGGTCATCCCCGTTTTCAAGAAGGGACGTCGAACAGATGTGCAGAACTATAGACCTATATCTCTAACGTCGATCAGTTGTAGAATTTTGGAACACGTATTATGTTCGAGTATAATGACTTTCCTGGAGACTAGAAATCTACTCTGTAGGAATCAGCATGGGTTTCGAAAAAGACGGTCATGTGAAACCCAGCTCGCGCTATTCGTCCACGAGACTCAGAGGGTCATAGACACGGGTTCCCAGGTAGATGCGGTGTTTCTTGACTTCCACAAGGCGTTCTATACAGTTCCCCACAGTCGTTTAATGAACAAAGTAAGAGCATATGGACTATCAGACCAATTGTGTGATTGGATTGAAGAGTTCCTAGATAACAGAACGCAGCATGTCATTCTCAATGGAGAGAAGTCTTCCGAAGTAAGAGTGATTTCAGGTGTGCCGCAGGGGAGTGTCGTAGGACCGTTGCTATTCACAATATACATAAATGACCTTGTGGATGACATCGGAAGTTCACTGAGGCTTTTTGTGGATTATGGTGTGGTATATCGAGAGCTTGTAACAATGGAAAATTGTATTGAAATGCAGGAGGATCTGCAGCGAATTGGCGCATGGTGCAGGGAATGGCAATTGAATCTCAATGTAGACAAGTGTAATGTGGTACGAATACATAGAAAGACAGATCCCTTATCATTTGGCTACAAAATTGCAGGCCAGCAACTGGAAGCAGTTAATTCCATAAATTATCTGTGAGTACGCATTAGGAGTGATTTATAATGGAATGATCACATAAAGTTGATCGTTGGTAAAGCAGATTCATTGGAAGAATCCTAAGGAAATGCAATCCGACAACAAAGGAAGTAGGTTACAGTACGCTTGTTCGCCCACTGCTTGAATACTGCTCAGTAGTGTGGGATCCGTACCAGATATGGTTGATAGAAGAGATAGAGAGGATCCAACGGAGAGCGGCGCGCTTCGTTACGCGATCATTTAGTAATCGCGAAACCGTTACGGAGATGATAGATAAACTCCAGTGGAGGACTCTGCAGGAGAGACGCTCAGTAGCTCTGTACGGACTTTTGTTGAAGCTTCGAGAACATACCTTCACCGAAGAGTCAAGCAGTATATTGCACCCTCCTACGTATATCTCGCGAAGAGGATAAAATCAGAGAGATTAGAGCCCACACAGAAGCTAACCGACAATCCTTCTTTCCACGAACAATATGAGACTGGAATAGAAGGGAGAATCGATAGAGGTACTCAAGGTACCTTCGCCACACACCGTCAGGTAGCTTGCGGAGTATGGATGTAGATGTAGATTCCTGTGACTCATTATACAAAGTTTCTGCGTTTAGTGAAGTGCCTTATTTTGCGTCCTTCAGTCTTTAGAGCCAGTTGCCAACCTTTCAATCACTCCGTAATATTCTCAAGATCTGACTGAAATTTTCTGCGATGTTTTTACTTACAACACTACAGGTAACTGCATCTGCAGAAGGTCTGAGGTTGCTATTAAAATTTTTGAGAGATGATGAATATAACAAATGGTCAGCTAGGATCGAACACAATTCCCTGTAGAACATTTGATTAGGCTTTCAGGATGTCGTTCATGGAAAAACGTGAGTCGGACTTCGCATGATACAGACCTACGGAATTCATACTGATTAGCATAGCTCATCCTATCAGAGAGTTCTCATTATGTTGGGCCTCAGAATATGTTCTCAGATTGTCAATATATTGATATCAAGGATATTTAACGATGGTGTTGTGGACGAGTGTAACTTGTGCCATCTTACAATCGCTGGACACAGTTCTTTGTTGGAGGGATTGTTAAGGCAAGGTCAAATTTAGCTGACACTTCTGTATGCAATCTCACAAGGATTTCATGGGGCCATGGACCTTGTTCAGCTTTTGCTGGTTCATCTGTTTCTCAAGACAACTGACATTAATATCTGTAATACTCATCTTCAGAGTGGTGCGAAAATTATACTGATGCTGTACCCCTGTACCATCCGTTCTATATAAATATTTGGAAATGAGTTAAGCCTTCCTGATTTCTTTTCTGTCCCCCAATATCCGTTGCTGTGTCATCGATGAGCATCTGCACACTACTTTTGTGCCACTAAGAACCAAACACAAGTACAATGGTGAAAAAATTAATTACCCCCAGGAGACACCATATTAAACAGTTTCTACCCTTGGCAGTGGTCTCAGTTCGGTCGGAATGGGAGTCAAACAGTTCCTTCAGATACGCCATATCCAGATGAACCGACTCAATGATTAGATTCCGCAGAGCTACCAGATTTCGGGGATCTTGATTGCTGCGTTTCAGCACTGTTCCTAATAACCAAAGACGTTTTCAAGCGATTAATATCGAGTGAAGCAATGCGCTAAACGCGTTAGGGGGAGCGAGTGTACGTCATATTAGGAGCATATCCGCGTAGCCCTGCGAACACGTCTGTTATCACCTTGGAAGATGGTTTCTTCACAGAATACCTGTCACAAAGATGTAGAAGAAAGAACGACACTTGATCACACAGAATGCTGATATGGACATCCTGGATTATGATGACGGTAATCTGAATAAAACTGCCCCAGTCATAGTACGAAAAGCTCCCTGAAAACCTCACCAAACCACCATCAACCCGTACTGCACCTTACATGCAGGTGTAACGCTTCATTAATTCAAAAGAAGGGCAAATTTTCAACTCGACGGCCAACTCTACAGCTACTGTCCAATTCCCAGTTTCTGTATTGTTTGTCCAATTGGAGAAGTGAAGCATTATATGCCGTGGTAACGGCCTTTTGCGAGATACTCGACATCAAACAGCCCATTACGTGCATACCTCTTCGTAATGTTCTTACGGATACTACTTAATATGGACCTGCATAATGCCTGGTGCATCGGAGACAATGCGTGACAACCGTCTTTGATTCCTGTCGGTTAGGATCTTTATATTGCCACAGTTCTTACCTTGTTTTAAATGACAACGAATGGTACACCATTCGTACACGTTGGTCAGTCCGGGCTGATGTAGGAGCAGATCGGCCAACTTCGCATGATACATACTTACGGGATTCATACTGGTTAGCATAGCTGTTAGAGAGTGCTCATTATGTAGGGTCTCAGAATATGTTCTCAGATTGTCAATATATTGGTATCAAGGATATTTAGCGGTAGTGTTGTGGGTAGCTTCTGCTTTATTGTGTGACCATCGGCCCTCCCAAACTTGATAGCTCCATTCTGAACATTCAGTCACACCTCGACATTGACCCATTTTACTATGCTGATTACATTCAACTGATTGGGCTATACACACCACTACACTGCCATGGCTTGCGTGAACGGTTCATATGACTGGCAGCTGTCATATACAACAGAGGTCACTAAACGTATTTTCACAGATGGCTGGGTAGTTGAAAAAATGAAGAGAGCGGTCTCATCATCATTATGTACAATACTTGCAAGCCAGAACGCAAGGCATGTAACAAAAAAAGAGGAAAAACTAAACTCAACTTTTCGTGTTAATCAGGGATGAGTGACGTACAAAGCACAAAAATAATAATAACCAATATACTTGTCTACTAAAAGAGTTACCAAAGAAGGCGACATCAGCAAAGAGCTAGTTACATCACACCTTGTGTGCACAGAATTTCACAAATTAAGCTGCAAAACATTAAAGAGAGATTTGTGAAACTGATGTCTGGCAATCAAGATGTCATTAATGTTTGATTCGAACTGCTGAATCCAATCAAAAGTACCACTTTAAAATGTTCTGCACGCAATTTCGTTCAAAGTGCTGACTTCACATTTTTTTTATTAAACGTTTGCTCACAGACTTAAATTGTCCCAAACAGCGGTTCCATACCACCTGCAACTTTCTTAAGTTGCGGAAACTTAACGTCAGGTATGCAGCGGCAGTATTGAACAGGCTTTCCTTATCTGTCCTTCTCTTTCAACGAGGTATGTCAAGGTCTCTCTCCAAAACCTGATTTTTCAAGTCATGAATATCGAGGCTGACGTCTTGGGATGTTAAAATATTAATAAAAAAAACACCGTCATTCCTCTGTATACCGAATTTTATTTTATTTTTGCTACCAGTTTCGGCTTTACATTACGCCATCTTCACGCCCCTTAACCGACGTGTAGGAAGAATCTCATGTCTTCTGAAATCCAAACAGAAGCCAGCATACAGTCACTGGTATCCGTAGATTTCATTTTAACAATGCGATCTCTTCGTTCTTCAGCTGCAGACTCAAGTTGCAATTGATGAACGAAGTGATCGCATTGTTAAAAAGATGTCTACTGATACCGGTGACTGAATGCTGGCCCTTATTTGGATTGCACGACAGGAGGGTCTCTTCCTACAGGTCGGTCAGGAGGCCTGAAGATAGCTTGATGTAGTGCAGACCTGGTAGCAAAAAGAAAAGAAAATTGGGAATAAAGATGTTTTGGATTTGACATTTCATACGCAAGAGCAGAGGTAGCGCAGCCATCATGTATAAGATGGAGCTACAGAGACCCTCTGGGGATTGTACTACAAAACTCTCTGAAACAGTGAAAATAAAATGGCTCAAATGGCATTGAGCACTATGGGACTTAACTTCTGAGGTCATCAGTCCCCTAGAACTTAGAACTACTTAAACATAACTAACCGAAGGACATCACACATAGCCATTCCCGAGGCAGGATTCGAACCTGCTACCGTAGCGGTCGCGCGGTTCCAGACTTTAGCGCCTAGAACTGTTCGGCCACTTTGGCTGGCAGTGAAAATAAAAAAAAGTTTCCTTCATCGGCTGTTTCAAATAATAATAGCGTTTTCCGGAATCCTATCATGATTCTGTAGAGATTACAGACGATGTTTTCCTACTTCTGCCTGGCGTAGTGCAGCAACACCAAAGTGCATGGACTCAACATTCGTCGGAAGTCCCTTGCGGTAATATGGAATCATGCTGTTTCTATAGCCATCCATAATTGCCGGTGCACGAGGGCCGGCCGCGGTGGTCTAGCGGTTCTAGGCGCTCATTCCGGAGCCGCGCGACTGCTACTGTCGCAGGTTCGAATCCTGCCTCGGACATGGATGTGTGTGATGTCCTTAGGTTAGTTAGAATTAAGTATTTCTAAGTTCTAGGGGACTGATGACTATAGATGTTAAGTCCCATAGTGCTCAGAGCCATTTGGGCACGAACTGACCGCTCGATTATGTCCCATAAATGTTCAAAGGGACTCACATCGGGCGATACGGGTGGCCAGACCATTTGCTCGAATTGTTCAAAGCGTTATTCAAACCAATCGCGGACCACTGTGCCCCGGTGACAAGGCCCATCGTCATCCATAAAAATTCCACCGTTGTTTGCGTACATGAAGTCCACGAATGTCTGCAAACGGTTTCCAGGTAGCCGAACATCCAGATGACCTAGCACAGTGCCTTGTTGACAACTTGCGTCCATGGCTTCGTAGAGTCTGCACGACACTCGAATCATACAATCAGCTGAAATCGGGACTCATCGGATCAGGCCACGGTTTGCCAGTCGTCTAGGGTTCAGCCAACATGGTCAAGAGCTCAGAAGAGGTGCTGCAGGCGATGACATGCCGTTAGCAAAGGCACTCGCGTCGGTCGCCCTAACGCTTACGTCCAACGTTGATTTATGGAATTATTTCACGCAGTGTTGCTTTCTGTTAGCACTGACAACTGTATGCAAACGTCCCTGCTCTTGTCGTTAAGTGAAGGCCGTCGGCCTCGTGTTGTCTGTGGTGATAGTTAATACTTGAAATGTGGTATTCCCGGCAGCCTCTTGACGCTGTGAATCGCGGAATATTGAATTCCCTAAAGATTTCCGATATGGAATGTCCCTAGCGTCTAGCTCCGACTACCATTCCGCTTTCAAAGTTTGCTAATAATCATGTCGGAAGCCTTATCACAGTATTCACAAACGACAGCTCCGACAAATTCATGCGACAGGGTGACCAACTCTCCCGTATTTCCCGGGATCTCCCGTACTTAGAGACATTTTTTCATAATCTCCCGGCTCCCGTATTTTCAGGCTGTGGCCGTTTGTCTCTCGTTTTTAACTTTATTTTTATTTTCACGTACCGGTATGTAAACATATTTTTCAATCATTTAAATTTTGCACGCACTCTCAGGATTCGTTCTTAGACAGCAGAGAAAACTTATTCTATATCGACTTTCGACCATAGATGACGACATTATGTCTATCGAATATCTTTGGAATGATTGACCGACGCTTGGCGGTTAAATGTGACTTTGTTTCTGTGCCAGTGCTTACTGTGAATCGTCGTTAACTTGTTCAAGATTTTATGATGGGCAGCGAAGACGAAGCTAAAACGCCACAAAAAAAGAAAACAAAGTATATGTGTACATATCTTACGAAATGGGAAGCTTTATATTCCTGGATTGGACCAGCACGGTCAAATGGTTATAAAGCAATCTGCTCAGTTTAATGATGATAATGAACGTATTGGCCCCAAGAAGTGTGAACGATTTTCTGGAAGTTTTAAATGACTCTAAGAAGAGTTTCATTTTCCTTTCTTTAGCAGCAGATGCTTCCAATCACCTAAACAGGAAAATTTTTCCAATTGTCATACGATATTTTGGACCCTTTAGCGGAACCCAAAACAAATTGCTGGATTTCGTAAAACAGGCAGATGAAAATGCAATTGATGTCCATAGGTTGTTAAAAAAAACTCACTGAAATCAAATAATTTTAATATCAGTAATATATCGTCATACTGTGCTGATGGTGCCAATATAAATTATGGCAAGCATAATTCAGTCATGAAACTATTAACGAACGAAAATGAAAAAAATCCTTAAAGCAAGTTGTTTTAACCATGTACTTCATAATGCAATGAAACGTGCTTGCAACTGTTTACAATATGTAGATGTTGAAATGTTGGTGTTAAAAATATATAGTCACTTTTCTTGTTCTTCCAAGCGAAGGGAAACGTTAAAATCATTTTTTGAATTTGTTGATGTGGAATGGGCTGAAATTTTGCGACATGTGAATACTAGACGGTTGTCTCTCACTTCTGCTGTAGAAAGGCTTTTAAAAAATTGGGAGCCTATAAAAAGGTATTTTAAAAGCATAGATGAATCAGACTGTCCTAAAGTTCTGAAAAATTATTTTTGCAATGAAAATACAGAAGTAGAAACAATTGTTCAAGCTTATATTAGTTTTTTGTGAATATTGGAAATGTTTACATTCAAAAAGCAAAGTATTTGGAGAATTCCGACCTTAGTATTATGGAATCTCATGAAGCTGTAAACTTATTGATTAGTAAAATTAGACAGAGAAAGGAAGATAGGTTTTTTGGTAGTGGTACTCATAAATTATTAGCCTCTGTTCTTGATTTAAATTTGAAACCTAGTAGTGAGAACAACTTCATTGAATTCTATGATTGTTTATATTCTTACTTAGGTAGTAAATTTGATACTAATTTAAAGAGTTTAATCCCACTATGTCAGAAAGGGAATTGACATTCAATGACATGCATGAAGTTGTAGAATATCTTAAGCTGGATTGTATTAATGAAGATGAATTATGTGAGGACTTTTGTAGTTCTAATGATGCAATTAAATGTGCTGTCTCTTTAGATGGTAATGTTATACAGCAATGGATACAGATTCTTACAACTTTGAAATCAAATAAGGTTAATTTTGAAAACTTGGGTAAGCTGATTTGTTTTGTTATGAGTATGCTAGGAAGTAATGCTCACATTGAGAGAGTATTATCTCCTAGGAGTAATCAGTGGACTGATGTAAGAAACAGAAGTAGCACAAACTTAATCAAATCTGAACTACAAGTTGCCGTGAATTTTCCTAATTCGTGTAGTGAATTCTTTGAATTTGCTAAAAATGATGTAAAACTACTGGCTGAGACAAAATCTGTTGCAAAATATGTATAAATAGTTGTGATGCGTAAATAAATAGTCTACTTTTACAAATACTGCTTTTTGGTGAAATATTTCCGTGCTAGTAATATCCCTCATTTTTTGTCAAGGATATAAGAATCTGCCTTACTTTCGTTTAGAAAAGTTGGTCACCCTAGTATGCGATACTATCGTTATTTGTGTGTGTTCGTGTGCGTGTGCGTGTGCGTGTGCGTGTGTGTGTGTGTGTGTGTGTCGCTCTCCTACGACTTTTGGCACCTCAGCGTAGTGCTCTATCCGCTGAACAACCGCCGTCTTTTAAAGGGATGACCAACTTTTTGGTCTACATCTACATGATTACTTTGCAATTCACATTTAAGTGCTTGGCAGAGGCTTCATCGAACCACAATCATACTATCTCCCCACCATTCCACTCCCGAACAGCGCGCCAGAAAAAACAACACCTAAACCTTTCTGTTCGAGCTCTGATTTCTCTTATTTTATTTTGATGATAATTCCTACCTGTGCTGGTTGGGCTCAACAAAATATTTTCGCATTCGGAAGAGAAAGTTGGTGACGAAAAACGTCTTTGCTTTAATGAGTTCCATCCCAACTCGCTTATAATATCTGCCACACTCTCTCCCCTATTACGTGATAATACAAAACGAGCTTCCCTTCTTTGCACCCTTTCGATGTCCTCCGTCAATCCCACCTGGTAAGGATCCCACACCGCGCAGCAATATTCTAACAGAGAACGAACGAGTGTAGTGTAAGCTGTCTCTTTAGTGGACTTGTTGCATCTTCTAAGTGTCCTGACAATGAAACGCAACATTTGGCTCGCCTTCCCCACAATATTATCTATGTGGTCTTTCCAACTGAAGTTGTTCGTAATTTTTACATCCAGGTACTTAGTTGAATTGACAGCCTTGAGAATTGTACTATTTATCGAGTAATCGAATTCCAACGGATTTCTTTTGGAACTCATGCGTATCGCCTCACACTTTTCGTTATTTAGCGTCAACTGCCACCTGACACACCATACTCCAATCTTTTCTAAATCGCTTTGCAACTGAAACTGGTCTTCGGATGATTTCCTAGACGGTACATTACAGCATCATCTGCAAAGAATCTAAGAGAACTACTGAGATTGTCACCCAGGTCATTTATATAGATCAGGAACAGCAGAGGTCCCAGGACGCTTCCCTGGGGAACACCTGAGATCACTTCAGTTTTACTCGATGATTTGCTGTCTATTACTACGAACTGCGACATTCCTGACAGGAAATCACGAATCCAGTCGCACAACTGGGACGATACCCCATAGGCCCGCAGCTTGATTAGAAGTCGCTTGTGAGGAACAGTGTTAAAAGCTTTCAGGAAATCTAGAAATACGGAATCAACTTGAGATCCCGTGTCGATAGCGGCCATTACTTCGTGCACAAGAACGATGTTTTCTGAAACCATGCTGATTACGTATCAATAGATCGTTCCCTTCGAGGTGATTCATAATGTTTGAATACAGTATATGCTCCAAACCCTACTGCGAACCGACGTCAATGATATAGATGTGTAGTTCGATGGATTACTCCTACTACCCTTCTTAAACACGGGTGCGACCTACGCAATGTTCCAATCTGCAAGTACAGATCTATCGGTGAGCAGGCGGTTGTATATGATTGCTAAGTAGGGAGCTATTGTATCGGCGTAATCTGAAAGGAACCTAATCGGTATACAATCTGGACCTGAAAACTTGCCTATATCAAGCGATTTGAGTTGTTTCGCAAGCCCTAAGGCATCTACTTCTATGAAACTCATTGCGGTTATTAGCAGAATTTCTTACGTGCCAGTTGCGTTCTGTTTCCACGAGCTGCTGGTGTTTTACGTTTCCCGTCAAGTACGGAAACCAGCGCGTTTCCGGCGTGAGTCGGCCAGTTAGCGCGACAGTGACACACGGAGCGGACAGTCTTGACCCAGAAATCGCGCCGTTTGTGCCGGGTGTGCACAGAACGCCGCTGCGGTGACCCGGTGCGCGCGGCAGCACGTGGTGGACCGTGCTCGGGCCGTCGTGGTCCGGAGAAAGCGACGATTGGCGGCGATCCGGATTCCTGGCGCGCATCGCCCGGCGCCTGGCGCCAGCGACCGCCTGCGTAATGCGGAGAAAGCCCGCGCCGCCGTTGCGTAACACGATATACGCGTGGCCCCTGTGCGTGTGCGTGTTCGTGTGCTTGTGGCGGGGCCCGGGCTGGACCGTCCCGACCGACATGTTTACGAGGCTCCTGGACCCCGGCGCGGGTCTGTTGACGTCTGCGCGAGTTATTGTCGGGTTACGACTCGGTGCAGGCTTGCAGCCACACATCACTCTAGTCCCCCCCCCCCCCCGTCCAGCCAGCGTCCCCCCCCCCCCTCCTCCTCCACCCCCCCCCCCCCTGCTGAGCGCTGACCACATGGCCAGCTTGTAGTTACATAGTACTCGAGTTGTAACTTTCCGGTCGCACTACCTTTGTCTCCGTTCCCCGTCTACATTACGACGTTGGTAGTTCGCCGCGAACTTATCGTATTTAAGTTCATCTCATTAACCTATGTTGCAGATAACATGCAGGGTGACTGACAATTATTGAACAACATGGTATAAAATCATCATAATTCTGAACGGTTTGCGTTAGGGCGTACAAAGTGCTCGCTTGGCCGCATGGCATGATGGGAATTAGTATGCGCATGCATGGTTTGGTTTAGCGACGAAGTCCACTTTCATTTGGATGGGCTCGTCAGTAAGCAAAATTGGCACGTTTGGGGGACTGAGAATCCGCATTTCGTGATGGAGAAGTCTTTTTACCCTGTACGTGTGACTGTGTGGTGTGCAACGTCCAGTCACGGAATTATCAGTGCGATATTCCTTGATGGCACGGTGACTAACAAAAAACTACGTGATGGTTTTGGAAGATGATTTCATCCCCATTATCCAAAGCAGCCTGATTTCGACAAGCTGTGGTTCATGTAAGACGAGCTTGATCCCATCGGAGCAGGAGAGTAATGTCCTGGAGGAACACTTTGGGGCCGGCCGTTGTGGCCGAGCGGTTCTAGGCACGTCAGTCCGGAACCGCGGTGCTGCTACGGCGCAGGTTCGAATCCTGCCTCGAGCACTGATGTGCGTGCTGTCCTTAGATAAGTTACATTAAAGTAGTCCTAAGTCTTTGGGCTGATGACATCAGATGTTAAGTTCAAATGGTTATAAGCACTAGGGGACTTGTCCGCAGCTTGTGGTCGTGCGGTAGCGTTCTCGCTTCCCGCGCCCGGATTCCCGGGTTCGATTCCCGGCGGGGTCATGGATTTTCTCTGCCTCGTGATGACTGGGTGTTGTGTGATGTGCTTAGGTTAGTTAGGTTTAAGTAGTTCTAAGTTCTAGTGGACTGATGGCCATAGATGTTAAGTTCCATAGTGCTCAGAACCATTTGAACCACTTGTTGAACTAACCTACGGACATCACAGACATCCATGCGCGAGGCTAAATTCGAACCTGCGACCGTAGCACCCGCGCGATTCCGGACTGAGCGCCTAGAACCGCTACACCACCGCAGCTGGCTAGATATTAAGTCCCATAGTGCTCAGAGCCATTTGAAACATTTGAACACTTTGGGGACAGCATTCTGCTGGCTCAGGGATACCCAGAGGCCACTGGCATAGGCCTCGATTGGCCGCCATATTCTCCAGATCTGAACACATGCTAAAGACAAGAGGTGCACCAATAACCCAAAATCAATGCTGAGTTGAAAACAGCCATTCAGCAGGCCATCGACATCATCGATTTTCCGACACTTCAGCGGGTCATGCAGTATTTCGCTAATCGTCTGCGCTACATCATCGCCAATGATGGCAGGCATATTGAATATGTCATAACCTAAATCTGAGTATGTCTAGTGACGTTTACATGTTGAACAAAATGTGAGCACGCCGTAGTTTGTAACTAATTTACCTTTTTTTAAAAAAATATAGTTCACTAATTGTCACCCTGCTCACGAGGAGTGGAAGATGGATAAAAGTTTCTCCATGTCGAAGAAAGGCAACAGAGGCGACCCAAAGAAAGATAGAGGATATAGCCTCGTTAACACAGGCTATAAAGTATACAGCACTATCTTATAATAGGACCTACCTCTACGGTGATTGTATTTTTAATGTGAAATCACTGGTACAGAGAAGAACAAAATTTACAAATGAAATCACAATATTTTGTGTCAGAGTTAATTTATTTAGTTATCGGTTTTCGGCTTATAAGGCCACCATCACACATTAACTGACTACCGTTTGAAAGAACTTACAATATTTGTAAATAACACTGGAAAATATGTTACTCATTTAGACCGTTCCACCAATACACAATACTGTTTGTTTGTGTCATAGTCTAGATGAATAACATCTTAACGTTTTTCCGACGTTGAAACTTTTTGACGAAGGTAGTTAAAGTCAGACGATGCACTTGTAAGCTGAAAACCGGTTAACTATGTAAATTAATTCTGGAGAAATTACGAAATACTCTGCTTTACGTTTGTAAAGCCGAGAAGTTGCGGTAGAATCAGTTAACAGGAAAGGATATAATTTAGAGACGCATACATCGTTTGTGGACTATAAAAAAGTTTTTGACAACGTTAATAGACAATTATTGTGGCAGTCATGGACAAATGTGGCTTCCCAACGCATTTAATTAACTCTGTGCAAGCTCTTTACAAAGAGACAAAAATTATAAGACACAGCGAGTCAGGCAAAGATGTGGCCTATGTTCAACTTTATTGACTATCTACAAAGATGACCTAATCAGGGCTTGGAGACAAAATGTCACCTTCGGCATAAACATCAATAGAGAGAAATGTTTCAGTTCTCCACTATACGCAGAACATCAAACAAAATCCAAGCAAATGAAGATAATCTTCGAAGAATCAATTATCACCTTAATTTGTTGGCTGTTAAATGTTACATGAACATTTACACAACAAGGGTCATGGCATTCAATGGAAAATTGTCTATAACATATAAAATTATTATAAAGAATCTACATCCATAATTTGAAAATCACACTTCAGTGCCTCGCAGAGGCTCCATCGAACCACCTTCACAGTAATTCTCTATTATTCCACTCTCTTACAGCTCGTGGATATAAACGAACATCTGTATCTTTCCGTACGGGCTCTGATTTCCCTTATTTTATTATCATGATCGTTTCTCCTTAAGTACGTCGTCGTCAGCAATTTTCTTTTTCCTTTTGGAGAGAAGTTGGTGACTGAAATTTCGTGAGAGAATCCTGCCGCTACGAGAAAAGTCTTTGTTTTAATGATGTTCACCCCAAATCGTGTATCATGTCCGTGACACTCTCTTCCTTATTTGTCGATAATGCAAACCGTGGTGTCCTCCTTTGAATTTTCTCTATGTGCTCTGTTAATCCTATCTGGTAAGGAGCCCAGACCGCGCAGCAGTACTCCAAAAGAGGACGGACAAGCATAGTGTAGGCAGTCCCTTTAGTAGATCTACTACGTCTTGTAAGTGTCCTGCCAATAAAACGCAGTCTTCGGTTCGCCTTCCTCACACCATTTTCTGTGTGTTCTTTCCAATTTAAGCTGTAAATAAGTTAGTAAGTAAGTTGTAAAATAAGTAACAGCAGAGGGCCTATAACACTACCTTGGGGAATGACAAAAATCGCTTCTGTTTTATTCGATGACTTGCCGTCTGACATCTCGGATAGGAAATCACGAATCCAGTTGCATAACTGAGACGATATTCCATAAGCACACAATTTGATTACAAGCCGCTTGTGAAGTACTGGGTTGAAGGGCTTTTGGAAATCTAGAAAATGGAATCAACGTGAAATAACTTATCGATAGCACTCAACACTTCGTGAGGGTAGAGACCTAATTGCGTTTCACAAGAACGATGTTTGCTAAACCCATGTTGACTGTGTGTCAATAGACCGTTCTCTACGAGGTACTTATTCATAATGTCCGAACACAGTACGTGTTCCCAAAATCCTGCTGCATATCGACGTTAATGATATGGGCCTGTAATTTAGTGGATTACTCCTATTGCCTTTCTTAAATACTGGTGTCACCAGTGCAATTTTGCAGTCTTTTGATACTGGTCTTCCCTCGAAATGAGTGACTGTGTATGATTGTTAAGTGTGGAGCTATTGCATCTTCATACTCTGAAAGGAACCTAATTAGTATACAGTCTGGACCGGCAGACATGCTTTTATTAAGTGATTTAGGTTTCTTCAGTACTCCGAAAATATTTACTTTTACGTTATTCATGTTGGCAGCAGTTCATGATTCAAATTGTCGGATATTTACTTAGTTTTCTTTGGTGAAGGAATTTCGGAAGGCTGTGATTAGTAACTCTGCTTTAGCAGCTCTGTCACCGATAGCATTACCATTGCTATCGCTCAGGGTAAGTATTGAGTGTGTCTTGCCGCTGGCACACTTTACATTCCACCAGAGTCCTTTTTGGATTTCTCGTCAGGTTTCGATACATAGTTTCGTTGTGGAAACTATTATAAACATCTCGCATTGAAGCCCGCGCTGAATTTCGAGCTTCTGTAAAAGATCGCCGGTGTTGGGTATTTTGCGTTCGTTTCAATTTAGTATGTTTTTTCGTTGTTTCGACAATGTGATTGCATATTGGAGCAGGCAACCCGCTTTCAGTATCTTGGCTGTGATATAGCACGAAATTTAGACAGTGAAAATGATAACAAGATCCTAAAACTTAACCCAGTCTGTGAAAGAATTAGAAATCCTCTACAAAAAAGGTGATGTTGTACAAAGTCACGGCAGTAGATACTGCATTCTATGGATCAGAAACCAGTGTTCTCATGCAAAAGGGTATGAGATGGAGCCATGCTGCAGGAGTGAGATTTCTCCCTAGTCTTAAAGGATGCGCCAAAGACTATCGCTTCAGAAATGAAGGCATTAGTGACGAATTAGAAATTTATCCAGTGCACACGGAAATAGATCAAAACAGGAACATATCAAGGGAACTGCATTGTTAGTCATCAGACGTGCAAATGAACTTTTATTTTGTACTGGTTTACATCTTTCAGACAATCGTTACAGGAAGACTGTCAAAAGGAAAGAAAAAAAGAAATAAACTACACAATGTGTCCAGCAAATAACGCTAAAACAAAGATTAGAAAGAAGTATAAAAGTATCGAAAAAGGCAAAAATATCAGGCGGAAAAGCAATTCATCTATCTTTTAGCTTGTTCGGACGCCCACAAAGTTACAGTAAGTGTACATGAACATCTATCATATACGACGATCTTAAAAAGCGCCAGATTTGCCTTATAATAATACGGCCGAATGTGCAGGACCTATCATGGAAAATAATTCTAATTGCTCCAGGAATAATACAGATCACATGTTCAATGAGAACGCGAAAGAACATATAGGTTACGTATCAAGAAATGCACTGAATACTGGCTGAATTATATTACCCCTAAATATTTACATGTTGTAATGTGCCTAAGATGTTCGCCACTAATCTTGTAACAGTAGTTTCTCTTTCCTACAGGCAATGTCTTACGTTTATCCTCATTCATTACACCAAGAGAAATTTTGTCCAAGTCTTTGAAAATGGCTCTAAGCACTATGGGACTTAACATCTGAGATCATCAGCCCCTAGACTTAGAACTACTTAAACCTAACTAACCTAAGGACATCACACACATCCATGCCCGAGGCAGGATTCGAACCTGCGACCGTAGCGGTCGCCTGGTTCCAGACTGAGGCGCCTAGAACCGCCCGGCTGGCCCAAGTCTTTCCACAATCATCTAAAGACTATTCCTATAGAAAAGTGCACCGTCAGTGAACAGTACTATATGTTTTCTCGTGATACGCGCCAAATCGTTTATATAAGTGCCGTGCAACAACATTAAATCGTCAGTTTTCGGAAATCCCGTAACTGTTTCCTATTTATAGTTTATAAGTTTGAAATTTGCCTCAAAGATGCGTTCAACGTTCGTCTGTAATCGTGAACTGGTCGGTCTGAGATGGACACTTTGTCGCTTCATTATTCTCGCGTTTGTCATTGTTGCATCCTCTCCCCCATGCTCACGTCACAGAAGGTCGCAAAACAGGAAGGTTGGAAAATCATAAGCTCCTTGTGCTGCTTCGATTCGCGTTCAGATTTTTCCGAATGGTTATGAACGACCACTAGTAATTCCATCTAGTAGAGAGAGCAAAAACTGCCGTCAGATTGCACTCCAAAGAAGCGGACAACGTTCAGTGTGGTTGGCAGCCCACCGTGTCGTTAAAGAATAGCTGAAGCATCCGGAGGGTGTCTGCAGTGCCAAAGAGTCAAGAACGTTGTCCGATTGTCCATAAAACTGCGAACTGTCGTTTACGATCACGAAATGAGGGGAATCAATGCCCCAAGGAAATGATGGTTTCATTGACGCCCTTTATTCCGCGTCCGAGGCCTTTTCTTGTCGATTCTGCGCGGCGATGTGCCTGAAATGCCGCTCCTCACAAGCGGCTTCTAATCAAAATCAAACTGGGGGCCTACGGAGTATCGCCTCATTTGTGCGACTGGATTAGTGATTTCCTGTCAGAAAGGTCACAGTTCGTAGTAACAGACGGAAAGTCATCGAGTAAAACAGAAGTAATATCAGGCGTTCCCCAAGGAAGTGTTATAGGCTCTCTATTGTTCCTGATCTATATTAACGACATAGGAGACAATCAGAGTCGCCGTCTTAGATTTCTTGCAGATGATGCTGTCATTTACCGTCTTATAAAGTCATCATATAATCAAAACGACTTGAAAAATGATTCAGATGAGATATCTGCATGGTGCGAAAAGTGGTAATTGACTCTGGATAAAGAAAAGTGTGAAGTTATTCACATGAGTACTGAAAGAAATCAGCTAAATTTCGATTACGCGATTAAGTCACACAGATCTGAAGGCTGTAAATTCAGCTAAATACTCAGGGATTACAATTACAAATAACCTAAATTGGAACGATCACATGGATAATATTGTGGGTAGAGCAAACGAAAGACTGCGATTCACTGGCAGAACACTTAGAAGGTCAACAGGTCTACTAAAGAGACTGCTTACACCACGCTTGTCCGCCCCATTCTGGAGTATTGCTGTGCGTTGTAGGATCCGCATCAAGTGAGACTGACGGATGACATCGAAAAAGTACAAAGAAGGGCAGCACGTTTTGTATTATAGCGAAATAGAGAAGATAGTGTCACAGACATGATATGTGAATAGGAGTGGCAATCATTAAAACAAAGGCGTTTTGCGTTGTAACGGGATCTTCTCATGAAATTTCAATCACCAGTTTTCTCCTCTGATTGCGAAAACATCCTGTTGGCACCCACCTACATAGGGAGAAATGAACATCACGACAAAATAAGAGAAATCAGAGCTCTCACAGAAAAATTTAAGTGCTCGTTTTTTCCGCGTGCCGTTCGAGAGTGGAACGGTAGACAGGCAGCCTGAAGGTGGTTCATTGAACCCTGTGCCAGACACTTTATTGTGAATAGCAGAGTAATCACGTAGATGTAGATGTCCCGACCACCCATAAGAAAACCACTTGAATCTGGGCGCCGCGGTTCTGACCTCTATCGCGGAGGCATAAATAATGAAGTGGCGAAATGTGTGTAAGAGGGGATGCGACCTACATTCCCATCCTGTGTCACGTCCACGGTGGCGTTGGCAATAGTTGTGGTAAAATTTCGCGCCAGTGTAACTTCATTAGCCCTGCTTACACCACACATGAATTTTTGAGCTCTAGTACTTTTTTTCATGTGTCGACAGTTTGCTGCTCGAAGCGTCGAAGGGTGCCACGTTTTCACATCGTTACACAGGAAAGCTGCAGGCACCAAACTTCATCCTACTACATCGCAGAGGGAGACAATTAGCCGTTTCGAAAAAGTGATCATTTAACTGTGTTCCGCAGCGTATGTATTAAAATCATGAGAAGTGATGTTGCGCTTTCTTGTGTCACAGCGGATGTTACTTTCATTTCTGTGGAGAATTCTTAATCCTTTGTAACGTACTTACTTCTATTACTGATATATTCCTCGTGAACCATGAATTTACTTTCAAAACATTTTCTTAACAATTTGCTTTATTTACTAGCGATTTATCAAGAACATTAACACATTTAATCACGCTATGTGAGCGAGGAAGTAGTTGCCAGTGGGTAATTGATGAAATCAAATTTCTTTCAACAAATGAAAATTTTATTCCTAAAAACACCTTCTTTTCTTAAACAGATTTAAAAATTATAATCAGAAAGCACCCCCAAAATATCAAGTTACAATTTTATTCAGAGGCAGAAAGAACAAAATAATATTGACAGTATGAGATTTCGGGCTGAAAACCTTGCCGCACCCTTTTAAGATGGCCGTAGTCACGACAGCTCACAACAACCTCTGAAAGACTTCACTCGTGTAAATCTGCAACACACCAGATTACTTTAAACTAAAAAAATTTTCAACTCACACAAACAAATAAACTATGCACCCCGTAGGAGGGGTGGAAATGGTACAAAACACTCACATTAGAAAAAAAAAAATATTTGACACCGAAAGTGCAACTTATTTTTGAAAGAAAACTCTTACGGTGGAAGAGTGGCAACTTTATATACTAAACTGACCATTTAAATAAAACCCATGAAAAGCAGTATTAAATAAAATGTACAAACATGCCCTACATTACACATATACCGCCTCTCAACATGATAGGCAAGATAAAAACATATTTCAGGAATTCGGCCTTTACACCTTAAGCAGTAAATTCGTTAACACCGAATCCGGCAAACATAACAGAGGCAGCTATTGACGTATGGCAGA
The DNA here is from genome assembly GCF_023897955.1 of Schistocerca gregaria. Classification (NCBI taxonomy): domain Eukaryota; kingdom Metazoa; phylum Arthropoda; class Insecta; order Orthoptera; family Acrididae; genus Schistocerca; species Schistocerca gregaria. Next base: position 370,820,200 of record NC_064922.1, read on the forward strand.
CCGACAGACCAACAGACAGACTCTAACTGCCTAACAAAAGCGGACGAGACACAGACGAGCAAGCTGGGGACGAGAGACTGACCAAGAAAACTAGTAGAATTTAACAAGTAAACGAAACAACATATCACGAATCACTTAACTTCTAATAAAGTGCGATGTCTGGCGAAGACCTGGCGCAGAACCCCCAAAACGCTCTCCTGAACCGTCCGCTGCCAGCCGCTTCAACGGACGCAGGAGAGCGCGCCGATCACCAGTTTCAAGGCATCTCAGCTCGCGCCGGCCGTACCGATGTCGGGGGTTGACTCCTGTTGCTCTCGTGTCGGCCGCGAAGCCACTACCCCTCATTATACGCCGGGGCTCACTGGACTGACGTGGTGACCTCACATGCGCCGACTCTCAAGACGGACAAGTCATCTTATGTCCCAGTGCGCGACCAACCAACCGATCGATCCAACCGCCAATGAGCATTGCCTGAACAAACTTGAGCAGACTGCCGGCTTAACACATACTAACACTCCGGACGACAGACAGACACTGACTGCTCCACACAGACCCGGCTGACCGACTGACCAGACTCCGCCCCTAGCGAGCTCATAGCGCCCCTTAAATGCACATGAACAGGCTACCTTTTCCCTTTCACACCAGAGGGAGACACCAAAGCTGCGATTGCCACAGCGGCGTCACCGCCGGAAACGGAGGGCGACTGCTTCACACTACGCTCTGCGGCGCGCTCTTCAAAACAGCAAATTTTACCACGCCTCACCTCGAAACAGTCACGTAAGTTGGTTAGTTCAAAATTACTCTGAGCACTATGGGACTTGACATCTGAGGTCATCAGTCCCCTAGATCTTAGAACTGCTTAAACCTAACTAACCTAAGGACATCACACACATCCATGCCCGAGGCAGGATTCGAACCTGCGACCGTAGAACTTAGAACTACTTAAACCTAACTAACCTAAGGACATCACACACATCCAGACTGAAGCGCCTAGAACCGCTCGGCCACTCCGGCCTGCTAAGTTGGTTAGTAGTCGACGATGGGACACAGTTTCCGGCGCCTTACGGAAACCTGGGAAGACGTGTATGTTCTACTTACAGACTGTATGTTAGTGTCAACAGCTTATGAACAACAAGTTCCCTTGATCGTGACAATATCTCTGTTCAAAATATAAATCATCTACACCTCCTACAATAACCGCCACAACGTAATTTATAACCAATTACGAGATCGCGTTGAAAAGTAATGCCTCCTAAATTTTTACGTGAAAACTGTTAAATATTTTTAAATAAAACAAACGTTATTAGCATTCTATATCATTATTCTTCGAATACATTTCGCCCAACGCGAGACCAATTTGTTGAGTGATTGACTTTATCCTCGGAGCCATATTCTTACGTCTGCTTGCACCACTTCATCGCTATCAAATTGAAGACCTCGAAAATTTTCTTTAAGTTCTGGAAACAGATTGAAATCTGATAGGACAAAGACGGGACCGCTGGGAGGATGAAAGATGACATGAACCTAAGGCTTCAGATTGATGTAGACATTGCAGCTCTAGCATGTGGTCTGATAGGGTGTTCCATGTGTGAACGGACTCTTCGAAACTCGGTTACAGAACACCATTTCTCTCGCACCAACATAGCTATATTACACTCCGCAATGTTACACGCTACAAATGGGAGCCCTCTCGCTGCAGAGGGCTGTAAATACGTAGACACGAAGAATGCAGGTGTAAAATGTTACTAACGTTTGAGTTATTTAAAAAACTTTAAGGCTTTTCACATAGAAAATTTGGAGGCATTACTTCTCATTGTCAGAACTCTCTCGTAGATGAACGCCCCGTGTTGTACGGTTACCTATATTTCCCAGTTTCATGTTAGGGGACAGAATGAACTGTCGTTTTTGATAGTATTTTCTTGCCACACTGTTGTGTACTTTGCTATAATTGGAGCTTTTATGAATTGTTACTAAGACTCAGACTTTGCTATAATTTACCGAGCAGTAGCTTATAGAGCTACACAGCGCAGACTGTCTCCGCAGCCAGGGAAGCTTGAGTGGCTCACACGTCGCAATATATGTGCTGATCATACCAGGTGTGTGGTATGAAGAGTGGCTTGCGAGGTGAGTAGATATCTTACACATTGACACATAGAATGTGGACGACCCATAGAATGAACACCTTACTTTCAGTCCTTTAATTACAAATATTAATTACAGTAACCAACTTTTAAACAGAGCCGGCCGCTGTGGTCGAGCGGTTCTAGGCGCTTCAGTCCGGAACCGCGCTGCTGCTACGGTCTCAGGTTCGAATCCTGCCTCGGGCATGGATGTATGAGATGTCCTTAGGTTAGTTAGGTTTAAGTAGTTCTAAGTCTAGGGGACTAATGACCTCAGATGTTGTCCCATAGTGCTCAGAGCCATTTGAACCATTTGTTATCGTTGCACGCACACCGTCCATTTCCAGACACATGTTCATAGGAAGTTTTTTGCTCCATTTCCAGTTAGGAATACTTCCTTGGAGTTTGTTGGTTTTATTAATGTTGATCCTGTATTCTCCATTTTCGTGTTAATCATATTATTTAATATCAAAAGGTATTCCCGTAAATCTCTCGATGCTTATTTAAATAAACTGACCCGTGCATTAAGCACAAATTTAGTCTCACGAGTTTTTATCATATCCTTTGCCTACCGAAGATGTATATGACAAAGAGACACGAGCAATACAGGTTCCCGTCATTTTTATTGTTCTTATTAATGGTGACCCCTGCTTTGTTTCCAGCGTCTGTAGTCACTTGAAAATTACCTGAGGTCGAAACTGCAATAGCGGATACTCTAATGAATAGTACAGCCAGTGACGAAGTATTTTTAAAAAACCCTACGTGGTTCTGAGTCCACAACAAATAAAATTGTTTGATGTATTAATGTATTTAAGGTTCAATAAATTGCTTTTGGCTCCATGCAAATTCAAGCATATACAAGAACCTGATGGGAAGTGTGGCCGGGAGGTACCTTCTGAGCTCTAGTGTAGTATGTATCTCAACATATAAGCAATCAGTTACCGTTAGTCGTGTAAATATTGCATAAAACAACGAATTGTATTAATGTGATATATCGCTGCATATGTAAGCAATCAAATGCTGCCAGTCACGTAAATATTGTACATAAAACAATAAACTGCTTCGTCTCCTACTCTCTTAGTATTAGTGCAACTTATCTACTCTTATAGACAAGTTCTTTGGCAATTTTTTAATTGTAAAAATAGAATAACTTTGAAGAAATACTGTTGATGATAAATGTTATACCGAAAAACACTGGAGAGTTAAGAGGTTTCCCAGAGAAAAATAAACTACAGATGGAAACCTGCGTCTGAAACGGCCATCCACTGAGGCAACAGAGCACTGCATTCATAGGAGACGAGGTCTGTCTACGCAGGATGTGTCTCCGCCTTCTCCAATGCTGACTATGGCAGTCAGTCACAATCACTGAGTAACAAACAACACTGCAAGACTTTCCGCTTATGTTTCCACAGCGCCTACTTCCCCCCGAGTTTGGTCCATGAAATTTTGAAATATTCAGCACTTCACTCACCCCATCAAAGTCAGTGTGGGGTGGCAGGCCTATACTCACACGTTTAGATCCACTTGTACACAAATTGTACGTACTGACGCATAGCAGTATTCTGCTGGTACTTAGCTGAGACTGGTATTCGTATTGCACCTGAGGTACGGCATAGTCGAACGAAAGCGAGTGCAGTAGGTCGAGAAGAAATCCTGTTGAGAGGGCTGCTGCAACTGCTGTTGCTGTTGAGGCACTAATACGTCACCTCTGTGGCCCTGAGCAACAGTTCTGTTAGCAATGAGTCCAAGGCACGTTTCGTTGTGGTCTACACGTTCCTTCCTTCCATTTTCTACTATTGTCCTTTATTTCTTCTTAGGTTATATATTCCAAAATCTCTCCGGCTTTTTCATTCATTGGTTCAAATGATTCAAATGGCTCTGAGTACTATGGGACTTAACTGCTGTGGTCATCAGCCCCCTAGAACTTAGAACTACTTAAACCTAACTAAACTAAGAACATCACACACATCCATGCCCGTGGCAGGATTCGAACATGCGACCGTAGCGGTCACGCTGTTTCAGACTGTAGCACCTAGAACCGCACGGCCGCTCCGGCTGGCTTTTCATTCATGTTGAACATATTTGATTCTGTTCTAGTTTCTTTGTTTCTAACCATGTATGTTCTTGTGGAGCTCCTTTTTTCTTAGGGACTTCCTCTCTTTTGTTTGATTTTTATTTATTTATTTTTATTTTGCGGTAACCCAACTTTCTCTTCCATAGAATAACACAGGAACCGCCATTACTTTATACAATTGCATGATGATGTTTTTTTGTACTTTATGGCTCAATGTTCTGCTAATGGTACCACAGACAGCTTGGAATTTGTGCACTTTGTTTTCAATATCAGATTTAAATGAAAACTCAAAACACAATCGAAACAAGAGAACTGAGACACTTGTTATAACACTAAAATATCCACAACAGTTTTTGGTATGACTGAATATTTTTCTCAGAATACCATTATTATTGTTTTATTGCTGGAAATTTTAAAATTCTTAAAAATTACGCTCAGCTGGTCTACTGGTCTTTGGAGGTCATCTTCAGTCTTTAATGGTGTTATCAGCAAACAAAAGCACATTCAGGTATTCCTCATTCGTTATCTTAATTCCTTTGTTTACTTTACATTTCCATTTGTGAAGGACGAAGTAATATTAAAAATGGTTGGTCTAACACTTAAGTAAATGTCGTATCAGTATTTATTTTCTTCGGTGAATGAAGTAACTTCATGTCCTGTAACTCAGTAGTTTCCTTTGTCGCGAGATTGTTCTGATACTGCTTTGTGCAGATCATCTGATGATAGGCTACGCTCGAAACGCGTTACGATAGTAAAGGATTTCCGTTAGCATATAGTGACTACTATTCGTGACCTCTCAGCTAGAATCCTAATAAAAATCATTAGAATCGGTCGCACGCTTCACTCACGACTTCCAGTCGTACTTACAATAGTAGGTGGTTTGCGTTTTTTAATTCGGCCGTTAGGTGCTAGATGCGTATTATTATACAACGTGCGTCTGAAAAGTTCGATGCATGATCTCAAAAATAAGAGAAAAGGAGAGTTAGAAGCAAAATACCTTTACTAACCTCCAAAGTAATCGCTGTTAGGTACAATACAGATCATTGTAAAGCTGTTGGAAACTGTCACTCGAAGGACCGTGGTCACGTGTGGTTGTCCATACGCAAAGTAGGCGTTCTCGAATTCCTCGCTCAATGCATGGTGACTGTTCGCTAATACACTACTTAATCTTCAGATTTGGCGGCAACAGATTTCTTTTTGTTCCCCCCCCCTTAAATTAGCCCTGAAAGATTAACGCTTTGCAGACGTTCCGCGTAACCACGGTGCTTCGAGCGATTCTACAAGAAGTGTTTGCTGACAGATTCCAATAGCTTTACAACCGAAGTCGGAAGAAGCGTTTTGTAGCTAATGGTGATTGCTTTGGACGCCAGTAAATGCGCTGTTTTTGTTGCTCTTATTTCCTTTGTTTTCTGAGACAATCCATCGAACTTTTCAGACGCACGGCTCCGAAACGCGGACCGCGTGAATAATTGATTCTGGCCGCAGTTTGATGACCACTGGAGTACGGTATGTTCTAATTTGGCAGTCCGCGCGTCTCTCAGCGGACTGTGTCCCTTCGCTCGGCAGACTACTTGCAACGCGGTGCCGCTCGGCGTATTGCCTGCGGACAGGGGTTAGTTAGGCAACCTTTCCTCCTCGGTAACTTACTGCGTCCTCTTCAGTAGTAAGCAAGTAAATTCCTATCATTTAAATTCAGGCTTTCTGAGACAATGTGTTTAATTGTCGTCTTCTTCCTCTTCTTTCTGCGAGTATTCTACACCATGCAGCGTCTGTCGCATCCAAGTTTCCAGCTCCTGTCTTGTCAGTCCCCTTCTTGCATGGCACTGTCCTACATCGCACGTCTCATCCCATCGTTCCAATGCGGCCGGGGACTTCCTCTTTTTCTGTGTCGTGGAGGTCTCCAGTGCCAAATTTTAGAGGACCATCTTTCTTCTGGCGTTCTTCTAAGATGGCCGCACCACGTTAGACGTTTGTTTTCATCTGTGTCTATAATATCTTTTGTAGTTCCCCTCAGTATCTTTTTTAACTCCCATGTGTTCTCGTTGCACTTAATTTCTTATTTCGTCTCTTCTCGTTCCTTCAAAACTTCATCTCCAAAACTCCATTTCTACTGCCTTCAGTTTCTTTTCTTTGACCCTGGAGACGTCCCACAGTTCAGTAACATAGGAGCAATGCTTTCAGCTATAGTTTCGTACAACCTCCTTTTCAAATTTTTTGATGTCGTTTTATCCCGCACAGTGGAGTGTAACTACTTAATTGCCACCTTACCCTTACCTATCCTGTTCTTTATGTCCTCGTTGCTTTCACCTTTAACCGAAATGGTTGTCCCTAAATATTTGTATGAACTGCTACACTTTACACAGATACATAACCCATAACAAGATCCCTTCATACACTTCCGATAACCAAGTATTCAGTCTTTGTAAAGATAATTTTCATCTCCCGCTGCTCACATTCTTCTTTAAGCTTCCTTGACACGACAACTCTATTCTTCCACGGCTAAGATGACCTGATCGTCGGCGAAATTTAGGGAGAACGGGTTGTTATCAGCTACTCTAATTCCCAAGTTTTTGCACTTCTTTTCCGTTTTTCACTACCTGCTTCAAAAGTATTTTAAAGACTGTGGGCTCTAAACAGCACCCTTCCCTTAATCTTTAGCTAACCTTAAGTTTCTGAAATAGTAACTTCACAACTTTAACACAAGGATTGTCTGAATACAGGTTTCTAACGCGGTGTACATGCCATGTACGAATGTTTTCCATTGCTTTCGACATCCTAGAAGTGGTACACAATCATAGATCTTCTGCACGTCTACAGAAACCATGCGTGTCTCCAAATTATGCGTTAGTCTTTTGTCAGTCACTTGCCTAATGCTGTAGATTCTTTAATAGTACAAGAGTTTATCAAACACATTTGAAATCTGTTGCACCACTCCTCATCTCAAATAATCAACTTTAAAACATTTGCACTTCAGAGAAATCATTTTCCTAAATAAACAATTACTTCACACAATAGTGTTAAGTGATTGTATATTTAAAATTAAGTACTAGCCTATACAGGAAAATGGTTTTATTTGACCCTGAACTTGTTTCCATATCTACGCTTATTGTAGGTATCAGATAAAAATGTCAGCAATTGTAAAGCTACACGCACTACGTGTACTGCAGTGTTGGCAACATTTCAAAAGCATGATTTTTACTGATGTGGATGAAAATTCTCCATATTTTACGTTCACCATGCAAAATGATGAAACAATTAAGAAAAATTAGTACAAGTGTAGATTTAGTTGATTTCCGGTGTACTTTATCCATTTCCTTATTTGATCTTCAGTGTATTTGTATCTTCCTTTACTAGAGTGTTGCTCCAGACCGTATTCTCTAGTATCTCTCTGTCCCATTAACTGATATTAATTCACGCGAGACTACAGTTGGGATTGCAACCTTGGTGCTTCTTTGCCTTAATCGCATACAAAAAGCCTATCTGAGATGAAAGTAATGACAATCCACAACGTGTAGTACTTCCATAAAGAGGACTGCGGAAACTGCTTTACAGTTAAAACATGCCAATCTCTGGTAGAGAAATACGTCAAGCAGACCATTTTGCGCACGGGCAGTTCCTTACCCAAGAATTGTGTTCGAGCGAATGATATTTAGAGGACGATTTCTACTGCTCGTACAGATTAAACGGACTCGTCACAAATGCCCATTTCACCCTGATCGCAAAATTATAGTGTAGCAAAGTGTTCTCATTTTGTTTCTAGCATAAAGAAGTAGAACGTTATCTTTTACAGCGAACTGTTCTGCAATTCAAGACTTCGTCCGTGATGTGGGAGGACGTAGTACTAAGTCATTCTGCCTCCAGTATTGTGAACTTAGGGGAAGACGAACGCTGCAGGTGAGAAGTTCGACGATTCCCAGCTCCAGACGACCATTGCACCCTCTGTACCAAGTGTTTCTAACCAGAATCACACATTACAAACCAATTATGGTTAACAAACTAATGAGGACTAAAGACAACAAGAAGAAACGCCATACCCTCCTATGGGCCGGAAACAGGGGTGGCGCTGATATTACCTCTATTGTCATGTCCCGGCACAGTTACCCTACGCCAAATTATTTTTGCCTCGCGGGATTAGCCGAGCGGTCTTAGGCGCTGCAGTCATGGACTGTGCGGCTGGTCCCGGCGGAGGTTAGAGTCCTCCCTCTGGCATGGGTGTGTGGGGTGTGTGTGTGTTTGTCCTTAGGAAAATTTAGGTTAAGTATTGTGTAAGCTTAGGGACTGATGACCGTAGCAGTTAAGTCCCATAAGATTTCACACACATTTTTTGAATAATTTTTTGTTTGGCTTCGGCGTTATCTGCGTGGCACAATCAAGATGGTGATGACAATATGGCTCTAGTCTGCTTGTTTGGCAACCTTTATAGCGAAGATGAGAGGGAGGAACTCTCGTGGTTTGACATAAGTGTTCGATTACAAGAGGTCAGTAATTCTCGTGGTGATGGCAGGATTGATCCGCTGAAGTAGCAAGTTATTACCTTTAGTGAATTATTTTATTGTGCTGAGCAATACATTTGTTTATTGAAGTGTCAGATCAAAACTGTTTTACGGTGTGTCAGAAGCTTTAATTAATCGCTAGGAAGATCTTTATCAGAGGTGGCTGCTTTCACTGCCAACTACTGGCCGCTTGGCCTACATCATTAATCACAAACACTCTGAAACAGTTCATTAACAATCAAGGGCCACTTTCCCTGTAGTACAAGAGACAAGTACCAATAAGTAACTCGTTACTACTCTGCACTGAAATTCCTCTAAATTAATTCTTTCAGAAAGAGATAGACGATATCTGATCAATGCAATTCTAGTACACACTGAAAATTGCTGCTTAGGTTGCAGTTGGCGTGTGTTCACCAGAGTTTATCGCCGTCTTCTCGTAGCTTAATGCCACTTGCTAGTAAATCTGCTTCAAAAATTCGAATTTTTTTCCATCTTGAATCAATATCTAGAGTTTTGTGAACAAAATGGTAGTTAAATGAATCGATTTGGACATCGGGAATATCTTTGAAAAGAAATTTAAATGTATGTCGGTATGCGGCAGCGACCGTGTTTCCACTGCGGTCGGATGTCAAATTGCGTCATAAATATTTGCGTTGACCTAGAAGCACGAGACGCGGACAGAAACAAGTGTTCACAGTACAGTTGAAGGAAAGTAACGAAAAGTGTTTAATTTGTAATTACATAAGACGAAACAACAGCTTATCTCTGAGTTTCTTTAATCCATTTTTCGGTTGGTATTTCTGTCTTTGAGAGCGTTTTTCCCTGGGAAAGTAAGCGTGTATCAAGTTGAAATCGATATCACGTACGAAGGTCGATGGTCGCTTGGCGGTGTTAAAGTTTGAAGCTTGTAAGTGAAGGCGGGGGGTTTTAAGAACAACAGAGGTGATTTCAGATGGTTCAAATGGCTCTGAGCACTATGGGACGAGGTCATCAGTCCCCTAGAACTTAGAACTACTTAAACCTAACTAAACTAATGACATCACACACATTAGTGACCGAGGCAGGATTCGAGTCTACGACCGTGGCAGTCGCGCGGATCCATACTGTAGCGCCTAGAACCGCCCGGCCACCCTGGCCGGCCAGAGGTGAGTAACAGATGAAATGTACCTTTAAATTGAATTTCCCAAGAATCAAATTTTCTGAGATGTTTATTTTAAGCAAACAAATCTATATTAGCTACAGGTCTGATTTTTTTGGTGAGATTTCAGGCTACCATTTGGAGAAAAGCAGACTGCAGACAACAATTTACTATCACTGGGAGGAAACATATACCCATATTATTCACAAAAGAAATTACCTTAATTTTGATTGTCTAATTTATGTATTTATAGTATAAAAGCTGTGGATTGAAGTCATTTGATTGTAGTCTACTTTTTAGATAAAAATGTCAAAAACGTGTGCACAAAGTGTTTAAGCATCTAGGAAAAGTAGTTAATAAGCCTATAGATTTCAAACATAGACTGTCAGGAAAAAGTTTAAATTTCTGACTGACATAAATGTTTATATAATAAAGTTTATATCGAAGCTATTCTGATTATTCTTATACCAAAATCTTCACCCTCAAAATACTTTCATTGCCTAAAATTTGTTTGTATTCAGAGTTCACATTATGTAGTTAGACCCTCATCAACTTTATGAAAATTATTACTGTTTTGGCTGACGTTCACTGGCAAGTTACCTTAAGCGTCTATTGCTCTAACGGGTGCTGCACTCCGGCTGCTCGGATTGCTAGCTGAATCTCTATTCTCCTTTAATTTGCCCCTCTCTGAGCTTTTATTCCGTTCTACATTGTTTATAGGAGCTCACAGTCCTCTGCAATATCTGTCGGTAATATTCTCTTGGAAGATTGCGACTGACGTCTATGACCTGGACGCTCGTCTCCTTGACGAACCATCAAGAATAATCCTCACTGGCGCGTTTGGTTAGCGGCTAGGATAACATCTTTGAGTTGTCTCAGGACTCGTTATGTCATCTTATTTGTTACCCATATGTTCCACGAGCCTGTAAGCCAATGTCTGCTTCTAGTTTGATCTAACGTGTATTTCAACTTATTAAAATTTCCTGATCTCAGATGTAGAAAAAAATATAAACATTTTCTACGTCTATAACACTTCAGATGAATGAAAGCAATCACAATTCTGACGGTAGAATAGTGCGTTAACACCAGTGACAGAGGACGGCTCCTGGAAAAATGGACGAAACTCGATGAGCTTATCACCTAATAAGCTCAATGAACATAGTAATACTCTCTCATTTAGAAGAGACCACCAGTTTGGAGTGCTGTTGACGCTGTAGAACTGCTGTCGTAAATCTTGACAGTGAAGGACTGTGTGTGGGCCAGTACATTGTATGGGATCAGCTCAGTAAGCTGAGGGTCGACGTGGATATGTGACGCAATGGCAGGAAGGTGTTAACGTGTGAGGACGTGAAAGTTGCCTATTTCCATTACGTTTGCAAAGGATAGTCTACCACTCGTAGCCGTGTAAGATGTGCGCAAGAAGTGTATTACTGAAAAGATCTTAGCCGACGGCGACCAGAGACGAGTCTGACGCTTTCGCCAATTACAGTTGGCTTCAAACCCTACTACAATTGGTTGGGTATTTTGTGAGAGGGCACTGCTCACAGTGGCATATAAAACTTCGCCGATACAACTTGCGTCGCAGTTTTGCCTATTTTCGAATGCTGAAGGTGTGCATCGGTGACCCAGTTAGTTGGTTGGTTGGTTGTTTTGGGGAAGGAGACCAGGCAGCTAGGTCAACGGTCTCATCGGATTAGGGAAGGATAGGGAAGGAAGTCGACCGTGCCCTTTGAAAGGAACCATCCCGGCATTTGCCTAGAGCGATTTAGGGAAATCACGGAAAACCTAAATCAGGATGGCCGGACGCGGGATTGAACCGTCGTCCTCCCGAATGCGAGTCCAGTGTCTAACCACTGTGCCACCTCGCTCGGTGACCCAGTGAAACGTCTAATCCGCAGTTGGGGAGGATTTTGTTAAAAACGGAGGTGGTTCTGTCATTTTTGAGGATTTTTATCCCGCCTTTATCTGTATACACTCATTCAGGTTACTGTGACATTAGTCAGATTGCTTATTTCAGCATTCTGGGTTGTGGGCACTCTAGTCTTCCTACTTAACGACAGCAGTCTTATTCATAGGGCTGCAAGCATACGTTCCTGATTTGGCGAACAATCGTGAGCCCTATCGCGCCTCCGTTGGTCGATTAAATCACTCGATCTTAACCCCGCAGAAGATGTTTCGGACGAAGATGTTTCGGAACAGTCTGTCAAACGTTGTAGTCAACATCTATGCAGTTTGGCCGCTGTACGGTATCTAATCATCAGTGAGTGGTTTCAGCTGGATATCGCATACATGAAGAAGCTTACTCTCTTGCTCGCCGAATTGAGACCGTTCTCTACGCTACAGGTGGTGTTCATCCTTCGATTTGTGTTTACCGTATGCAAACAGGAAAAATAATTATACAAGCCAATTCACTTTCTGTAAGAGTACGCTTGCCTAAAGTGACTTCTTCGAAAACATCGTTCACAGAACAAATTTACCGTGGGATCAGCTACGTAGTTATTATTAGTTGTAAAGTGACAGAAAAATCCTTACTGAATTGTATCGCCTGAATCGTCACCTCCCTTCCAACCCCGTTGTCTCCTCTCTGTTTGAGCCCCTTTTAATTGTTTATACAGAGCAAGTAAAGCAAAAGCAAAGGTTGCTTGGAAGTGATAAGGTCTGGTTACCCAAAATAAATCTTTAATATTGACAAAACATTTATTTCAACCCAGAAACAAGGCAACAGTCGGAATCTTTTAATTGTGTTAAGCTTTCGTAGTCACAGAAACTAGTTTGTATTGGAAGTATAAAATAATTTGCGTACAGTTTAGGCGAATGCAGGAGACTGCAGAAAGGAGATTTTCAGTAAGCAAAAAAGTTTGCTTGCCTAATATAGAGTCCGCCTGAGAAGATTGGAGTAACACCAAACCCATATCAGGAAGCCTAATTTGAGCCGTGGCTGCGGAAGACTTCCCTGAGGGTGTTGGAGTCCATCATTTAGCTTCTACAAGCGCGTTGTCAAACGAGATGTTTGGAACTTCACCGGTGGTGCTGGACCACAGCCATTACTTTTGATGAGAATCTCTATTTGAAGCTCATGACGGTGTTGGCCGGTGATTCGTAGTTAACACCTGGTCGTGCTGGTATCATAGTGACACAACTACCGGTGTGTCAGTGAGCCTTTCGGATTAATGTTTATTGATTAACTTGAAGCAATCTTACGTTGCGTCTGTGGACTCTAAATTTGAAGTACGTTTAAATTTGTTGTCCGGTTTGACAGAGCTCTGCTTGATTGTACTTATAAGTTCCGAAAGTCCGCGTTAAAGTGTTGCTGGAAGTTATCTTATGATCTTCAAATGCTATCTTGCAGAAGGCTGCTCACTGTGTGTTTATAATTAGAACGCCATTGTTTATCAGTGTCAAGCTGCTGTTCCCTTGAACTGAGACACGGTGATTGATGAGGTACTGGCGATAGCTTGCATTCTATCCTATAGTGGTTGATTCTGCCTTCGATTATTTGTTTTCCTTTTAAGAGTTCTTCAAAACACATAATTTTGGTGTAGTGTACTGCTCAGTTTTTAAGTTTCTCCTTTTCTTTATACTGACTAAATTTAACGTAGACATTAAGATTTGTTTTGAAATATTATTGTATGAGTGCTATTTTTTGAAACTTGCTAGTTCATAGTTGCTGTGACAACATTTCACTTAAAATCAAATCCTAATACGGCGTCAAGTCATCCGGGACTTTAATTGACTCGAATTTACATGCACTGAACTTAAAGTTTGACATAAACGCTATGGATTTGAGACGTATTTTCTCCTTAAAGATTACTTTACTGAAAGTGCATTTAATTTAAAAGAAAAGTGAAATATTTATTACGTTGTTAAAAATCTATACATATAGCTCTCTATATTTCAATTTTAGTAGTGTTTAAGTGCCAAATTTCCATATATCTTATACAATAGAACTGTCAGCTGTACTTTCTACGCCATTTAAAATGGATTCACACTATTTAGAATGTGTCCAGCATATGTAAACAGTTGTGCTATTGTGCATCGTGTCTGTATGCTGCAACAAGAATCTGTGAGCAATATGTATATGGACATAGCCTGATGGCAAGGTGCTCAATGTTTTTAAATATTTTAGCGATGACAAACTTTCATGATGTGCTGTTTTTATCCACTTGACATCTTGTGCGTGAGGTCAGTGTAAAATGAACATGTTCTACAACGAAATATTTTAAGACCTGAAGCTGACTGCAAAGTCTATTGAAACTGGTTGTCTTAAAAAAAGTATTTTCAGCGGTCTTCGCTGTGGAATTGTTTTTAACAATTAAACATATCGGCCTTCAGTTCTCTCAAAATGAGAAAAATCTATCTAGTTGTTCATTTTCGATACTGTGAAACACATTTCTTCTGATTTGTAACATCGTCAGGGAATCGTCCTGTGTAACGGTGTTTTTGACTGCCGTAAAGATAATTTCACAGGAACACTGGTAACTGGAGTAACGAACGTAATTAATCGTAGTTGCATTATTACTTTGTAAAGAGCCACTGGAGATCTAGGGTCCCTTACACCAAAATAAAGTATCCCTGAAGGAACAACGGAGTTTTGTCGGTGTATTTTGGGTTCACACATTAGATATTGTGATATGAAGAAAATTGCTCTGAACTTGAAATAGAATGTGTAGACGATTAACGTATGAAAGAATTAAGAGAGCCCCTTAACTCAACAAAAACAGAAAAGGTGATTGTATGGATGGTAAAACGCTGAACTGCTAAAATATGGAGTCACCCTTACTTAAAATGTGCAGGAGAGGGGGAGATATTTGAAAAGCATGCTCACAGGCAAAGGTGATATCACTATTTAAGAAAAGAGATGCAACAGCTGCGAGAACTATAGAGGGATCAGCATACTTGACATCGCATATAAAGTTTATGCAAGAATTATGGAAGAGATTCAAAGTTATAGCTGAGAGTTTATTAGGTGAAGAAAGAGTGGGATTTCGGAGGGGCAGATCGACGACAGATGCAGTATTTATTAAAAAAACAAATATCGAAGATCAGAGATAAACCCATTTAGCGTTCAGTGATTTTGTTAAGGCGTTCGATAAAGCTTATAGGGAGGAAATGAGGACATCGACAACACCTAATAAACGTTTTAAAAAGCCTGCAAAAACACACGACTGTAACAGAGCCTATAGCGACAAACAAAGGAGTGAGGCATAGTGCTGCAGTTCACGCAAACTTTTTAACATGTATTTAGATGACGCGATTCGGAAATGGAAGGAGATTTTTAACTGGGGGACCGGGGTCAATAGCAATTTCAGATAGAATTGTCTTTTATATGAAGACGACGCCACACTACTAGTGATAATGAAGACGATCAGCAAAGGGGAATATATTTATTAGGCAATGTTTGTGAAGAGTACCATTTGAAGATTTCAGAAGTAATGACAATATCAACGGCTTTCAAAGAGAAATATTCCTGTATGGACAAAAATTGTTATTAACAATAGAAAAGATGAAACATATCAACTATTTAGGTTGTGACGTCACATATGAGTCTGGCCAAGACATAGAAAAGAAATAAGCAAAAGCTTGGAAATATTCGTAAAACAATAAACAGATGCCTAAAAAATAAAAAGAGGGAAGAAACAATATTGAAATTTTACAAGGTAATGGCTGTTCAAGTGCTTGTTTACGGAAGTGAATCGTGGGTTGTAAGAAAGCGTCAAGGAAGTCTCAGGCAGCAACGCAGATGAGGATTTTAAGAGGAGTAAAGGGATGCACAAGAGCCAGCAGATTTACACTCCTGGAAATTGAAATAAGAACACCGTGAATTCATTGTCCCAGGAACGGGAAACTTTATTGACACATTCCTGCAGTCAGATACATCACATGATCACACTGACAGAACCACAGGCACATAGACACAGGCAACAGAGCATGCACAATGTCGGCACTAGTACTGTGTATATCCCCCATTCGCTGCAATGCAGGCTGCTATTCTCCCATGGAGACGATCGTAGCGATGCTGGATGTAGTCCTGTGGATCGGCTTGAAAGGGCATTTCCACCTGGCGCCTCAGTTGGACCAGCGTTCGTGCTGGACGTGCAGACCGCGTGAGACGACGCTTCATCCAGTCCCAAACATGCTCAATGGGGGACAGATCCGGAGATCTTGCTGGCCAGGGTAGTTGACTTACACCTTCTAGAGCACGTTGGGTAGCACGGGATACATGCGGACGTGCATTGTCCTGTTGGAACAGCAAGTTCCCTTGCCGGTCTAGGAATGGTAGAACGATGGGTTCGATGACGGTTTGGATGTACCGTGCACTATTCAGTGTCCCCTCGACGATCACCAGAGGTGTACGGCCAGTGTAGGAGATCGCTCCCCACACCATGATGCCGAGTATTGGCCCTGTGTGCCTCGGTCGTATGCAGTCCTGATTGTGGCGCTCACCTGCACGGGGCCAAACACGCATCCGACCATCATTGGCACCAAAGCAGAAGCGACTCTTATCGCTGAAGACGACACGTCTCCATTCGTCCCTCCATTCACGCCTGTCGCGACGCCACTGGAGGCGGGCTGCACGATGTTGGGGCGTGAGCGGAAGACGGCGTAACGGTGTGCGGGACCGTAGCCCAGCTTCATGGAGACGGTTGCGAATGGTCCTCGCCGATACCTCAGGAGCAACAGTGTCCCTAATTTGCTGGGAAGTGGCGGTGCGGTCCCCTACGGCACTGCGTAGGATCCTACGGTCTTGGCGTGCATCCGTGCGTCGCTGCGGTCCGGTCCCAGGTCGACGGGCACGTGCACCTTCCGCCGACCACTGGCGACAACATCGATGTACTGTGGAGACGTCACGCCCTACGTGTTGAGCAATTCGGCGGTACGTCCGCCCGGCCTCCCGCATGCCCACTATACGCCCTCGCTCAAAGTCCGTCAACTGCACATACGGTTCACGTCCACGCTGTCGCGGCATGCTACCAGTGTTAAAGACTGCGATGGAACTCCGTCTGCCACGGCAAACTTGCTGACACTGACGGCGGCGGTGCACAAATGCTGCGCAGCTAGCGCCATTCGACTGCCAACATCGCGGTTCCTGGTGTGTCCGCTGTGCCGTGCGTGTGATCATTGCTTGTACAGCCCTCTCGCAGTGTCCGGAGCAAGTATGGTGGGCCTGACACACCGGTGTCAATGTGTTCTTTTTTCCATTTCCAGGAGTGTAGAAATTCGGATGTATTTAACATCGTCATTAAAATACAAGAAAGTAGAAGAAGTTGGAATGAATATCTTGAAATAGTGTGTGGAGAAACCTCTCAACATTGAAGCCAGTTGGGAGAAGTCGCGGAAGACAGAGGAAGCGATGGGTACTGCAACAGGCAAAACAAGAAGAGGCCTAATGCATGAAGTGAATATGATGATAACAGTAGATCCAAACGCTCCAGGACGACCGCAAGATCGACATTTGTGTTGGATTAAAGTGCGCGTCATTTACGACGGCGGCCGAGTTTAGGTTCGTTCTGCGCATCTGACGTCACAAAACACTGTCAGCCATTGAACAGAGAGCGACTCTGCCAGAGCTCGATTGCAGTGCAGGGCACGGACGAGTGTCTTCAGTTTTAGAAACGTTTAGCCATAAATAAACTTTTATAGAAAGTTTGGAAAAGCATTCTTTATACCAATTGCTTCATATATTATTAATTACTTAAACGAAACAAGCAATAAGCAAGCAAGGAAAGGTGTTTGTTTCATTCTCACGAACCGTTATTTCGCAATAAAGAACAGCTGTAATTGCTTATATCCTGTTGTACTTCGACGAAACGTGAGTAATTCATAGTCGTACCAACAGTGTTTGTCGGTATTTTGCGTGATGTTTTATAGTCCTGCAGTAGTTCCATAGAGTGACGAGCTCCGACAACGTAATGGATGAGGTGTTTGTCTGTTAATTTAAAGGTTCTGAGTTCAAATCTTGTTTGATGCTTAATATTTTCTTTATTTAAGAACAATATCGAAGTGTCTTACTTCATGAATTTTATTCGTTTGAATGTAATTTTTTGAAATTTCTAGTGCTTTGTCTCTTCATTATAATCATAATAAGTTTTCCGTTTTTCTACTTTTGCCCTCCAATATTTCTTTCCACAGAAATTAAAAACAATGAAAAGGCACAAATACAATATTCATGTTACCTGTTTTGTTTGTATATCTTCTCTTCCGCAGTCGCTGTTTTACTATTCATGTTGAGATATATTCTTTTGCGGCAGTATTAAAAGTATTATTTAGAGTAGAATTTCGGCTCGTACGATGCCGAGCTACTTGGTTGCCTGACGCAATTCTTTGCTTCGCTGCTTTGGCAACATCACCATATTCAGTGTTTTCGTCGACTGATCTATGTTTTGGCAAGTATTTGCTGTCCGATGTGACAAACACAAACTGTTTGCGCCATGCGCCTCACTGACAATATCTTTTGGTTTCTATGTTTTATTACGTCCAGAATTCAGTTTTTTGTACTTCGCCAACTTTGTTTTAATCAGAACTTTTTAGAAAAAAGCGAAATAAAACTTTTATTAAAGCCACGAAAGACGGAATATTTCTCAATATTACATACGGCACCTATCTGGTACTTAAATGAGATATTGTTATACAGTAAATTTTACATGAAATTTAGGTATCTTGTCCGCATTTCGTACTCAACATTGTGCCAACTAAAATCGACCATACGGAAAGTATACGCAATGGACTTTTACCTCTACAAACTCTTCAAAATTTCGTGCAATGGTTTATTACATTTAATGCTGCACAAAAACTGCGTTGAACATCGAAACAAAATTACGTCATTTACGGGGGGAAGGTATCTGTCAAGAAGATGTGCAAAAATCAAATTTTTGGGCCAAATAGTTTTTGTAAAAATCGAATGATAAGTGTGTCAAAGCAGTCGGTACACCATGTGTCTGTACAGGCGAGCAGTGCAGTGATGACAAAATCGCGCACAGCGCGGAATGCGAGGAGCACGTCTCTGTAGCATCGAAAGGGTTAATGCTGCCGTGGTGGCTTTACTTCATCAATTCCGCGCTCCCGCCCAAACGCAAGTTTAGGAACTTACTATACTATGGCGCTGCTTCTCTTGGCGCGTGCGTCGTTTGCAACTGGCAACGCATCACTCTCCCGTGTCTGGGCGGGCATGCGCGAACAGCCAAGATAAAAGAATTGAACTACAGTGCGTAGTATTACCACAGTGTGTGCTAAGAAGGCGTGTGGCACCAGAGGGTATTGCCTCATGCGCTCCCCTGCAAAGACAGCACGTGCGGTTTGTTGTGGGGGCCCTTTGCGCTTGCCTTTGTGTAGGTCGCGGTGCGGCAGTTGGGACACGGCTGTTTCGCAGGGGCCGCCCAGGTGGTCGCTCGTCCAGCCACGCGCAGTTGCGTCGCAGACATTCCGCCGCGGACGGCCGGCCTGGCCTTTCGCCCCGTTCGACTCCACGCGCGACCAGCCGGCGGACAAATTACGCAAATCGCCTGGCGACACCCGGGCGCCGTGTCGCCGGAGAGGAGGCGTCGGAGGCAGTGGAAAGCATCGCCGGAGCAGGAAGGCCGTGCCGGCCGCCTCGTGTCGTAACAGGCGAGCAGCAGGCGCCAGGCGGGCCCCGGCGGACCGGGGATCGGGTGGCGACTGGTTCCTCCGCGGCCGCAGGCGCAGCCGGCACTCGCCATCCTTGGCGCTTGCGGTAACTCGGTGAATTAGGGTCAGACCGAGGAAAGACACCCCGCCGGTGGCCTTCCACATCTCAGTAATCGAGCGCAAATGTAGTGCCATCGAAGAACAACTCTTACGTTACTCTTACTCTGGATTTTTATTAGCACGCACTTGAACCGTGTGAGTCTGCGGCAGACACCTACATGCATATGCGGGGAAGAAGGTACCCCAGAACACAGTCTTTTTCTGCGGCCAATACACGAACAATACACACACTACACTTTGACTAGACAAATACAGACATAGATATACAGGTTGTTACAAAAAGGTGCGGCCAAACTTTCTTTTCAGGAAAGAAAATATATTATGTGGGCATGGTCCGGAAACGCTTACTTTCCATGTTAGAGCTTTCTCTTCAAATTACATCAATCATGGAATGGAAACACACAGCAACAGAACGTACCAGCGTGACTTCAAACACTTTGTTACAGGAAACGTTCAAAATGTCCTCCGTTAGCGAGGATACATGCATCCACCCTCCGTCGCATGGAATCCCTGATGCGCTGATGCAGCCCTGGAGAATGGTGTATTGTATCACAGCCGTCCACAATACGAGCACAAAGAGTCTCTACGTACATTTGGTACCGGCGTTGCCTAGACAAGAGCTTTCAAATGACCCCATAAATGAAAGTCAAGAGGTTTGAGGTCAGGAGAGGGTGGAGGCCATGGAATTGGTCCGCCTCTACCAATCCGTCGGTCACCGAATCTGTTGTTGAGGAGCGTACGAACACTTCGACTGAAATGTGCAGGAGCTCCATCGTGCATGAACCACATGTTGTGTCGTACTTGTAAAGGCACATGTTCTAGCAGCACAGGTAGAGTATCCCGTATGAAATCATCATAGCGTGCTCCTTTGAGCGTAGGTGGAAGAACGTGGGGCGCAATCAAGACATCACCAACAATGCCTGCCCAAACGTTCACAGAAAATCCGTGTTGATGACGTGATTGCACAATTGCGTGCGGATTCTCGTCAGCCCACACATGTTGATTGTGAAAATTTACAATTTGGTCACGTTGGAATGAAGCCTCATCCGTAAAGAGAACAGTTGCACTGAAATGAGGATTGACACATTGCTGGATGAACCATTCGCAGAAGTGTACCCGTGGAGGCCAATCAGCTGCTGATATTGCCTGCACATGCTGTACACGGTACGAAAACAATTGGTTCTCCCGTAGCACTCTCCATACAGTGACGTGGTCAACGTTACCTTGGACAGCAGCAACTTCTCTGACGCTGACATTAGGGATATCGTCAACTGCACGAAGAATTGCCTCGTCCATTGCAGGTGTTCTCGTCGTTCTAGGTCTTCCCCAGTCGTGAGTCATAGGCTGGAATGTTCCGTGCTCCCTAAGACGCCCATCAATTGCTTCGAACGTCTTCCTGTCGGGACACCTTCGTTCTGGAAATCTGTTTCGATACAAACGTACCGCGGCACGGCTATTGCCCCGTGCTAATCCATACATCAAATGGGCATCTGCCAACTCCGCATTTGTAAATATTGCACTGACTGCAAAACCACGTTCGTGACGAACACTAACCTGTTGATGCTACGTACTGATGTGCTTGATGCTGGTACTGTAGAGCAATGAGTCGCATGTCAACACAAGCACCGAAGTCAACATTACGTTCCTTCAATTGGGCCAACTGGCGGTGAATCGAGGAAGTACAGTACATACTGACGAAACTAAAATGAGCTCTAACATGGAAATTAAGCGTTTCCGTATATCCACATAACATCTTTTCTTTATTAGTGTGTGAGGAATGTTTCCTGAAAGTTTAGCCGTACCTTTTTGTAACACCGTGTATACATAGCAATAAGAGACGAAGGACAATGGGCACAATTAAACGCACTGACAAACAGTATTTCAAAAACAACACATGAAGAGTATGTGCGGACACGACATTACAGACATGCCTATGTGCAGCGTAACAGAAATCTCCAGAGGATGGACAGCGATACCCACAGTGACAGCGAAGACAGTGACATTGCGGAGGAACAAGAGGAGGCAGCTGAAATGTGACAGTAAATGAGCAAAGGTGCTGGCGATGTAGCCAAGGAAACACCAAATACTGTGTACATGGATGCGCACGTACAGTAGTTAATACATAGGATTAGTAATAAATAGGATAAGCAATATTATTTCTCTAGTAATAACCATTTGTGTGTGCTTGTGTGCGACTGGCGGTCAACGGCTCGAATAAACCATTCCGAGGTGTTCACCGTCAGTCACATTCGGTGATAGTACTAACAAATCTCTCCTCTATCCTCTTTCGATATTCTTCTTAAAAAACAACAAAATTTTATTTATATTTCAAACTTAAATTATTGTTATTTTCGAAAGTATCTTTCTTTGTAAATGTTGTAGATAAAAGAAAAGAAAAGAAAACTGTAAAACGATGAAAAACGAAAATTGTAAGATGTACTACCTGTTTTAAACATCAGCTAACAGGTCTATAATTTGGCAATAGATAAATAAATGAATAAATAAAATTTCTATTAATATTTGAGTAATTGAGTACGTTTTCTTAACTTTATTTTTGTAGTGGTAGAGAATAATTGTAGTTGTTGCATTTACGTAGAATTATCATACTTCTTTTTAAATATTTATAAGTACCAGAAACAAATACGAGGGTCGTCCAGTGAGTAATACAACACCTTTTTCTCGGGCAATCTCGGTTGAAAAAATGTGAAATTTGTCGTGGGATGTTGTGGAAATTCCCACTTCAGTCGGTATAATTTCCTGGAATTCGAACAGCTGGCGGCACTGTACGCAGCCATCAAAATTGCGTCTGTAATGGAGATACGTTCCAAGCAGAGAGCTGTCACTGAGTGTCTTTTCGCTGAAAACCAAAGCAACACTTCGCAACGGAATCAAAACTGTAGTCCATGGAGTGGTGCCACACGACCTCTCGTCCGATGAAAAAGTTCAAAGCCAGTAAAGTCATGGGGACGATCTTCTAGGACTCTGAAGGGGTTATTTTGATTGATGTCCTCCTTCAAGGTGCAACGACCAGCTCTGAAATGCACCGGAAATTAAAGTAACTATTTCAACCTGTTCATCGTTACAGAAATGCACAGGAACTTCTCCTCGCAAGACCTCACACTAGTCTGTGCAACCGGGAGTGTACTGTTCATTCTCATCTACTGCACGGTCCGGATCTCGTGCCTTCCCTGTGTTTGCTCCAATGAAGAATGCACTCTGCAGGAAGCAGCACTTGGGGAGGTTATGGATGCAGCAACACGTTGGCCCCGACATCGACCAGTAGGGTCATTTCATGCGGTCTTATTGAACGGAGATTATGTTGAAAAATAAGGTTTTGCAGCCAAAAGAGTGGGGAAAAATATGGTGTATTTGAATCCTGAGTAAAACCAAGCTTATTTCAGAAAGAAAGTGTTGCCTTAATTACCGAATGTCTCTCGTAATTAAGACATATATTTACCACTATCCACAAAAATTTGACTTTGTGACCTATGTTAGATTTCTAGATAACGGGCTGCAGTGTGAAGAAAAAAATATAATAAATAAATAAATTCCCATTCTCCGTGAAGCCTACCACCTGCTGTCGAAATTAATTAAAGCTTTTCTAAGAATTTTCATTTCTAGAATGAAATTATCACTCTACAGCGGAGTGTGCGCTGACATGAAACTTCCTGGCGGATTAAAACTATGTACCGGACCGAGAATCGAACTGGGGACCTTTACCTTTCGCGGGCAAGTGCTCCGCCAACTGAGCTACCCAAGCACGACTCACACCCCGTCCTCACAGCTTTCCTTCTGCCAGTACCTCGTCTCCTACCTTCCAAACTTTACAGAAGCTTTCCTGCGAACATTGCAGAACTAGTACTCCTGGAAGAAAAGTAGGATACGAGGTACTGGCGGAATTAAAGCTGTGAGGAGGGGGCGTGAGTCGTGCTTGGGTAGCTCAGTTGGTAGAGCACTTACCCGCGAAAGGCAAAGGTCCCGAGTTCGAGTCTCTGTCCGGCACAGAGTTTTAATCTGCCAGGAAGTTACAATTTTCATTTGTTTATAAAAGAAGCTCACGGGAAATTCTTTAGCATACAATATTAATATCGCAGATGAAACCCTCTCACTTGTGTATTTGCATCTGTGGATTGTTACAAAGTTTCGCCGCCTAGGATCGTTGCACAACTTAAGATAGGGTCATAACAGACATACGTAATTTTGTCTGCCCGAAAGGTCCCAGCAACTACAGCTACACTTAACATCTTTTTTTCGACTGTCGCACGCTCATAAAACGTGAGATCTACACCTCCGGCCATTAAAATCCAACACAAAGAAGTACAAAAAACAACGAAATCTTACTTCTTGTGCGTATCCGGCTTTCTAGTAAAACTACTTTCGTCCGTGACTACGAGCTTTCGTTACTTCGTGCGAAACCAATCTCGCGTTAGCGACCTAAATTCACACACTCTTCGTGATGTGGTGGTCACGAAACAAGTTATGCCACGTGCTGCTCCGTGGATTTAATTGGAAACGTTTACTGTCAGAACCAGGTTAATCTCTGCTCCTCTACAGTATAAAATTCTAAGTTACAACCACAAAGTCAATAGTTAACAGCCTGTGTAACAAGATCCGACCACTGGTCTGGTGTAGATTTAGCGCCAACAGCTCATACACCGCCTCCAGCTGGGCCCTAACACCTGCCGCCGACAATATACGCATAACAGATTAGCAATACAGTTGAAAGTCAATAAGAAAAAAAGAGTCACACCAAATCATTTCTTTAAAGTTTCCACGCAACATGAAGTTTATTTCGCATCAATTAACCCTAGCCAAATCTGCCACTGTTATCCGACACTGTTTCCCGCTAGGTAATGGATCTACGCTCTGAGACCTCATTTTATCGAACAAGTCCGCGATTAAACAGCAATACTAGCCGAGAAAAACAGCAAATTGCCAAACCAGAATTCCATGTCCATGCAGTGAAATGCACTTTGGGATGCTTTGTAAGCTTCCTGTACCGGAAAAGTAACCTCGATAACTAAAAGAATCATTAGCTTCAGGCTTACAAAATAATAACCACTCTAAAAATGAATCTGACCCAAAGGACCCACGAATCTGCCTCGGTAGTCTTCGAACAGCGCAGCGGATTGCCGATCGAAAGGGCCCGGGTTAGATTTCTGACCAGGTCGGAGATTTTCTCCTCTTAGGCACTGAGTGTTGTGTTGTCCTCACGTTCGTGTCGTCGTAACTGACATTCCACTGTTGAGATAGCTATATGGGCACGTCTCGAAGCCAAGAAGACAACAAACTTAAAAAAAAAAGGACCCCGCCCTGTGCCCGCAACCCCACGAGAGCTGACGGCCGGCTCCTCGATTTCGCGAGCTGCAGACCGCTCCACGAAATTACGTGTATTTAACGTTTTGATTTTCCAGACAATCCGAATAAGGAGCATAAAATTGGCATTTTAGATGGCAATACCTTGTTAATAGTTCTGTAATGAGCGGTTGACAGTGGAATCTAGACTAAAGAAAAATCAGATCACATTCATAGGATCTGTCGACCTAGAAAATGCATTCTGGAAAGTCAAATGGGGCAAGATGTTTGAAATTCTGAGAAAAATGGGTGTAAGCTATAGAGAGAGACGGGTAACATACATGTACAAGAGCTAAGAGGGATTAATAAGAGCGGAAGACAAAGAACGATGTGCTCGGATTAAAAAGGGTGTAAGCAGGCATGTAGTCTTTCGCCCCTACTGTTCAATCTGTACAGCGAAGAAGCAATGATGATAATAAAAGTAAGCTTCAAAAGCGTGAAAGGATATCAATGATGCGATTCGCTGATGTCATTGCTATCCTCAGTGAAAGTTAAGAAGAATTATGTGATCTGCTGAATGGAATGAACAGTCGAATGAGTACAGAATATGGGATAAGAGTAAATCGAAGAAAGACGCAACTAATGAGAAGTAGCAGATGTGAGAACAGTGAGAAACTTAACATCAGAATTGGTGATCACGAAATAGATTAAAATAGAAATTCTGCTACTTAGGCAGATAAAGCAAGGAGGACATCAAAAGCAGACTAGCAGTGGCAAAAAGGGCCTTCCTGGCCAAGAGAAGCCTGCTAGTATCAAACACAGACTTTAATATGAAGAAGAAATTTCCGAGAATGTATATTTGAAGCACATCATTGTATGCTGTGAAACATGGACTGTGGGAAAACTGGATGTGATGTTACAGACCTATGCTGGAAATTATGTGGAGATAGAGAATGAGGAGACTGTGCGCAGAATCGGAGAGGGAAGGAGTAAATGGAAAACACTGACAAGAAGAAGGAACAAGATGGTAGGACGTCTGTTAAGGCATCAGGGAATAACTTCCACGGTACCAGAGGAAGCTGTAGAGGGTAAAAACTGTAGAGAAAGACAGGGACTGGAATACATCCAGGAAATAACTGATGTCGCAGGTTGTAACTGCCACTCTGAGATGAAGAGTTTGGCACAGCAGAGAACTTTGTGGCGGACTGAATGAAACCAGCCAGAAGAACGGTAACTAAAATAAAAACCCTTTTTGAAGTGCTGGGTGAAACTGAACAGTCTATTTGTTTGTTTTTATAATTTCAATGACCTACACAATTTTTTGTTGCAGAGCAAACAATGTATTTAGAAGATTTTACCTTAATCATATGACATCCATTTCCAAAAGTTATATAATCGTCAATAATTCCATTATCCAAGCATTAGCAAATACATCAATCATCATTTTACAATCTATGTCCAACCTATACTAAATCTCCATAAAGGACACACGTCTAAATCGTCCGCTCGCGGCAACACTGCAAACCTCTCCATGACTGCTAACTGCGAGTCCGTCTAACCACAGAGTCTCTTATCGAGGGTGCACAGCGCTGTCAGTGATATTAATGCATTCTACAGCACTGCCAACATAAAAGCATGCAAACAAATAAACAGGCTACTTACACTATCACCTTTAGGCTGAAGGAAAACCCCCTTCCCCTACAGCCGGGTACTGGCCCAGGCGACTACCAACCGATCAGGGGTAGCACATGTGGCAACTAAGAAAAAATATGCAACACAAAGGAAGTTTAGAGTTTAACGTTCCTTTAACACCAACGTCATTAGAGGAGGGGCATAAGCTCTGAATGTTTCAAGGACGAGGAAGGAAATTAGCCGTGTCCCTTGTTCGTCTGCTGCGATTAAGGGAAACTTACAAATGCGTGTTGTAGGGTGATGCCTCCGAATTTTTTATTTGAAAACTCTTACAGGCCTTTAAATAGAACAAACATTACTAACAATCTACATCTTTATTCTTCATGTCTACGTATTTACTTCGTAGCATAACCATCCTTGTGACGAAGGAATTTCGCCCAACGAGAGACCAGTTTTTTGATACCATCACGGTAGATGACTTTATATACTTATATGCATATGGTGACTGTTCTTTCGGACATGTCCGAAAGTATAGACACCATTGAAGACCTGCAGCTGTCTAGAATGAAATTAGAATTACGTCCATACCGCGTCAGCAATTTAACGGCTGCTTTCCAAATTATCTCCTATGCGAAGCAGAGGTGTTAGTGCTAATGTGCCGAGCTGTCATGTCAAGTGCAGGACCCCGTGTGACGAGAACGAATTCAACCTAGCAACGTTCGCTCCACAGAGGGATATGTCCCTGCTGATACCGTATGCAGAACCGGGAATCGCCTCAAAGGACGACGTTGTGCCACTCCTGTGTCAGGATGCCTCTCTCTGCCACCGCGTCAAGGGAAGCTATAATCGCTTTTCTTTTATTTCCATCATTGATTCTTCGATGTACAAATTAAACAGATAAGGCAAAAGACTACATCCCTATCTTACACCCTTTTTAATACGAGCGCTTCGTTCTTGGTAGTCCACTCTTATTATTCCCTCTTGGCTCTTGTAGATACTGTACATTACCCGTCTATAGCTTACCCCTACTTTTTTAGAATTTCTAAACATCTTGCACCATTTTACATTGTCGAACGCTTTTTCCAGGTCGGCAGATCCTATTAACGTTTCTTGATTTTTCTTTAGTCTTGCTTCCATTATCAACCGAAACGTCAGAATTGCCGCTCTCGTGCCTTTACTTTTCATAAAGTCAAACTGATCGTCAATTAGCGAATCCTCAATTTTCTTTTCCATTCTTATGTTTATTCTTCTTACATGAATGAGCTGTTAAGCTGATTGTGCGATAATTCTCGCACTTGTCAGCTCTTGCCGTCTTCGGAATTGTGTAGATTGGTGTGTAATCTCTTGAACTTCAGCCTACTCACTATTACAACTACATCGCGCTCTGAGTCAATATCTGCTCCTGGATACGACTTACAATCTAGTATCTGATTTCTGAATCTCTGTCTGATCATGATGTAATCTAAATGAAATATTACCGTACCGCCCGTTCTTTTACAAGTATATCTGCTCCTCTTGTGATTCTTGAACAGAATATTCGCTATTACTAGCTGGAATTTATTATAGAACTCAATTAGTCTTTCTCCTTCCGTTCTCTCATTCCTTGTCCCAAGTCCACATTCTCCCGTAACTTTGTCTTCCATTCCTTCCCTTACAACTGCATTCCAGTCCCCCATGACTGTTAGATTTTCATCTCCCTTTCGTTATCCGCACATACTTTCTCGATGTTTTCATCTTGAGCTTGCAATGTCGACATGTATACCTGAACTATCTTTGTCGATGTTGTTTTGCTGTCCATTCTGATAGAATATCCCTAGCATCGAAGTGGTGACAGTAACACACTGTTTGCCCTACTGTCATATTCCTACCTTCCGTCCATAGTTTGTGGCTTCAAGTCTGCTGGTTGATGGTGAGCCCTCGACACACTCAAACGCAACGAGCTAGATCTTGCTGCAACTTGTCCCAATTTATGCAACATTGTTTAACGATTCAACTTTCACTTCAAGATTACTCAAAACCTTGTACGGTGCACTTCTGTTGCTACCTCTACCCTTCGATTTCGTGATCCAAGACGACAGAAATACCGCTAGACCACGGGTGCAACCTTACGTTAGGCAAGACACAGTGAAGTCAACGTTTAAATGAAATTCTGAATGAGAAACTCCACCACCATCTTTCCATACAGATACAATATAGATGGCGTTTCTTGTACATATTTCGTGCTTTTGCACTGAAATGCTAATCATATACATGTTTGTTTTACAATTCATTCCTCTTTACCGTTTGTTCCTTGGCAACTTAATAGTACTGCAATTTTAATTGCCAGTTGAGTACATATGAGTAGCTCTATGTCAGTTCCATACGCAGCTGAAGCTGCAAACAACGTTTTCTGCATTCGACTGTAACTTGAACCACTTACAAGACGAACATACTGTATCAGCACACCAGAGGAAAGATAAGGTCAAAGCGTTTCACATCAAAACTGTTTCAACTGAAAAAGTCGAGATTACCGAAGATCACATTGCAGGGTCCATTTGTCGTTTGTAGGCAACTCAGTTCGTATGAAATTGAAGGATACTGAATTGTATTGTTCCATTGTAGAAAAGTGAAAGGCGAAAATTAAGTTCAGCAATTCAGATGGTACTGTCAGTGAAGTAGTAACTTACGCACGTCTCGGTATAAGGATAGTAAGTGTGTTTGAGCTTCGCTTTGACTGCCTGAAGATATGAAATAAGTCATTAACCACTATGGTAGATTAATCTCGAATGGCTGCTGAAAAGTGGTCACCACCCCGTGTTTCCAGTTCTTAACGGTGATAGACAAACTAAAACAGAGTAAACAGGACCCCACATAAGTATTTGCGGTTAATAACCACTAATAGTACTAGACGGTCAACGGAGGACTTACGTCATAAGCAGTTCTACCGAGCATATTCGTACAGGGTGTACCAGACGGGTTGCCTAACGCGGAGGCTGCAAGCGCAGCCGTCACACTAGTTCCTAGACTAGACCACGGATCAGGGTTAAACTTCCGTGCTGTAGGTGGTATTCCAACGATAGGAACGTAGGTTACACCGTAGACGATTAAGCGACATGTACAAGGGATGTAAATGAGCTAAGACTTATACATTAAACGAAAGATATAAAACTTGCTGCAAATGTGCTTCTAGACCCGTAGAAAGACAACTAGTGATCTGCGGTATAGCACCTCCATAGCGATCATCCAATAGTTACAATCATGACAACAAAACAGGAATGTTAAATACTGGAGTCCAAAGAACCCGGAGGCGCAGAAAATGTCAAATTAAGATCACAATGACATTAAAGTAAAACAGGGACAAAAGGAAGAGAACAAAAAATTCGACAGCAACGGTACACAGACAAGGAAGAAGTTGAAAGAAGAAGAAAGCGACAGAGTAACATACGGGAGGAAAGAGGGAAAATTTCCATCCGAAACATCGCCTCCCAAATAACCTGAGAAGAGAGATCATCCGAGATATCTCTGCAAGACAGCAACAACAAGAGACCTCACCACGCAGCAGAGATCATGGCTCCTGTCTTACGAGAGAAGTTCTGTAGAGAATAAAGAAAAAGAGAAAGATAAACACGAAAGGGGGAGATTCAATGAATGTCATAGGGTAAATGTCATCCAGATGACAGAGAAAAAGAAATTTGATATATCAAAAACCTAAGCGAAAACTTGAACTAGAACAAGTAAGTATCGGAAGAAACATTGTTTGGCGGTAAACGAAGAATACAAAGAGTTATATGTTGAAGGGAGAAAAGGTATTAAATGACAAAATTTACAATTTAAATGTTAGATTCGAATCTAAAGACATGTTAATAGCTGTGTTGGAATGTTTGGTTCAGGTGGTGAGAAAAATTACTTATACAATTGTAATAAACATATATCTACAAAATGTCTCAAAATAAAAACTGTGCTATTTTGCATTAAAAAATCTCTAATACTCCGAACAATTCCGAATCTCATGTACTGATCGCTCCAAGGGCAGTGGTTGGCAACTTAGAATTTATATTATTATACCGGCATGGTCATTTCGTAGGACATGCAGAGAGCAACAAAAAGACGTGGATAAACCATCAGAAGAAAGAGGTATGTTACGTTGCAGTGACGAGTTGTAAGGCCAACATTGACGAGATATTTAATATCAGCCAATTTCATTTACTAAAGGTGGCCACTGACCGAAACGCGCCAGGAAATTGTACACAGTGAATGTCCCAGTTTTCTTAAAGAAATGAATATAACACAAGTACAAGAAAATTATCCCTTCAAAGAATTCAGAGGATTAACGTTACTATAGAAGGTAGTAAAGATACATAGGCACATATACTGATGAGCCACAACATTGTGACCACCTACAGAATACCCGGTATGTCCACCTTTGGCTCTGATAAGAGAGGCGTAGCGTCGTAGAATAGACGCAGTGAGGCCTTGGTAGCTCGCTGGAGGAAGTTGGCAACACATCTGCACACACAATTCATCGAAATTCAGTAAATTCCGGGAGGAGAGGGGGGGGGGGGGGGAAGATCAGACATCATGTTCAGTCATATCCCACAGGTATTTGATCGGGTTCAGACATCGTGAGTTGGGAGGCCTGCACATCAATTGGCACGCGCCACTGTGTTCTTCGAACCACTCATCACACTCTTGGAAGTGCGACATGGCGCATTATCTTTTGGAAAAATGCCATTGCCGTTGGGAAACATGGTCGTCATGAAGGGGTGCGCGTGGTGTGCAAGCAGTGTACAATAGTCTTGGCCGTTATGGTGCTTTCCACGAGCTCCAATCAATCCGTGGATGCCCACTTGTTTCCCAGAGCACAATGGAGTCGCCGCCAGCTTGCCTTCGTCCCGCAGCACATGTGACAGGCAGGTGTTTCCCTGGAAGAGGAACAATTCGCGCCCTCCCATCGGCATGATGAAGAAGGTATCGGGATTCATCAGACCATGCAACGATCTGCCGCTGCGCCAACGTCTAGTGCCTATAACCACGTGGCGTTTAATCATAGCTGCTGAAGTCGTGTTGTTAAGATGGGCTGTCGGCTGCAGAGACCCATCCTGAGGAGTGTTCGGTGCAGTGTGTGTTCAGACACACTTGTACTCTGCCCAGTATTAAAGTCTGATGTAAGTTCCGCACAGTTCACCGCATTTTTCCTTAACATACATAACTTTTAATTTATCTCAGAAAGGTGAAGACTTAAAGCTTTTGAGCATGTCTGAATAGCCAAGATTTGGCACAACAACTGTAAGTAACTTTATTTAACTATCAATTTCTGTCAAACAACAGACCACCCACAGGTGCAATGAAAAAGGTCATAATTAGGCACAATATTCACAAACCAAAAACAGTCCTAATACAGGTTGGTCAGAAACGGTATGAAAAGCTTGTAAGCGTGTTACAGGGTAAGTCGTGCTGAGAAATAATTGTCAAGAAAAATTTAGACACTTTTCTCGTTTTCGAGTCAATTAGGATTGAAGCTACACAATCAGGCCGTTGCTGGCGCAGATACAAGGTTCCAACAAAATGCAACTGACGAGTGTTTGTGGGAAACGGTATAAGTGAAAAATGGTATTTTTTACAGGAACTGAAAAAAACGTGTCAGATATTATGTAATGTTTGTTTTCCATTAATAACGTTTTTATTTAATCATAAATAGAAATATAAAAAATACTGAAAGGAAAACGTCCAAAATAAATATGGAAAAAGCGAAAAGTTAATTATTTTGAAATTTAATTACAGTTATTTGCTTAATTCAGTTACCTCACTGAAAAATGTTTCTGTATGACATGTGGTATTTCTTATCCATGTAAAGAATCATAGACAGTAAATATTTCATTTTCGGTAGTTGTTTGAGGTGATGAAATTAACTGAGAAAGATCTTCCAGACGTCACACATTTTGTGTTGTACAATCTTTCCTGAAGATTGAATAAGCAGCCTTTTCCTTCGTTTCAATGAAAGTTTTCTTGATCATAATTTTGTTGGACTTACTCACTTTGATTGAAGAGGTTTGATAAACACATGTGCCTGTGCACTCATATAAAAAAGGCTAAAAGTAACACTTATTTCTATTCATTCGAATGTCCCTTACATCTATACTTGCCTTCACAAGTACAGATATATATTCATACACATTTTTTACTATTACAGCTTTTTGAAGTTTAATTCGAAATAAAATCATGAAAGGATATGGTTTACAAAAATATTTTGAGGTCATAAAGATGATACATACCTATCCTACTGGAAGTTTTTCTGGTTTCTTTATCCCAGTTGACGTAGTGAAAACATTTGCATGAACTTTCAAGTCATTCCTAGCAGCCGCTTCCTTCCTAACATATTACATTCTGTATTGCATCTTAATGCAGTAGGGTAATAACTAACGAACTGGAGCAAGTAAATGTATATGTTCATTGGTAAATCACAGAGAACAGAATGTATGGAAGACCTCTGCACTAAGAATCTGTGTAGATGGCACTTACATCGGTCTCCATGATTAGTGTAGTGGAGATACTCCAGATGTCATCAATGGACAAGCCTTTGAACAAAATGACAATGGTCTGGTACTTGTATTGTTTCCTACAGGAGTAGCACCAGTACGTAGAACAATTTCAATGCAAAAATCTCTAAATAAAGTACCTTGGCACTTATACCGTGTCCCACAAACAGTCCTCAATTAGTGCCAGTTGTTCTCATAGAGTAGATGATAGCGCATGAGGCTACTTAGCCTTTAGCTCGGTTTCTATACTTACTACCGTCCCATGCCCAATTTTTGTATTGCACCCTTGTTCTGTTTTAGGAAACAAAACAGAAACCACGTTTAGGAACACCGTCTTTGGCAGGCTGCTTGATTTTGAGCGCACTACGACCTGCTTGGCTAACTTCAGTGCCAATTAACTCGGCAACAGCGTAACGTAGAGAATTTTTTCTTAACAGCTATTTCTCAGCACAGCCTAAACTGCAACACTCTTACAAACTTCGCAGTGTTGCTGACCATCCTGTATGTTAGTAACACATTCGTGTAAGTAGGCTGTTCAGATTTTTATGTTGGTAACGCTATGTAGCGCTCTATATGAAAATCACTGACTGTGCTGTGTGCAGTCTGTGGCTCGTTTGCATTGGTGCAATAGTCGCTATTGTAGTGTTGGGCAGTTGGCTGTTAACAGCACGTAGCATTCCGCAGTTGGAGGTGAGCCACCAGCAGTGGTGGCTGTGGGGAGAGAGATGGCGGAGTTTTGAGAGCAGATGATCTGGACGTGTGTCCATCAGAGACAGTAAATTTGTAATACTGGATGTCATGAACTGCTTATATATTATGACTTTTGAACACTATTACGGTAAATACATTGCTTGTTCTCTATCAAAATCTTTCATTAGCTAACTATGCCTATCAGTAGTTAGCGCCTTCAATAGTTTGAATCTTTTATTTAGCTGGTATCATTGGCGCTCGCTGTATTGCAGTAGTTTGAGTAACGAAGATTTTTGTGAGGTAAGTGATTTGTGAAAGCAATAGGTTATTGTTAACCAGGGCCATTCTTTTGTAGGGATTATTGAAAGTCAGATTGCGTTGCGCTAAAAATATTGTGTGTCAGTTTAGTGTTGATCAGAATAGGTAAAGAGCGAAATGTCTGAGCACGTTCAGTTCTGCTCAGCTGTTTGAAAATCAAAAAATGTAAGGGGTTTAACAGCAGAGTCATTCAATAATTTTTCTACGGGACGTTTCATTCTGCGACCCTGCCAGGATACCTCATTGGAATCTTCTGATTTTTTCTTGTAGTTTGTGTAATTAGTATAGCTATTGTTTATTGCTAGCAAGTAATTATAGAGAGAATTTCCTTGGTAGTTGTAGTTTTTCATTGTTGTACAGTAAAACAGTTGTGGCATGCATGTAGATTTGCACCAAGTATTACGCAGCTGCCCTTGCAATTAACTAGATATTAATTTCAGTGCTATGTTAATGTGTTTTCTTATTTTGCTCTTCAAATTGTGCTTTTCTGTGTTATTGTGTGAAATATTGTGACAATATTGGCGTGTGAAAACGTAACAACAGGCTCCAAATTAAACTGAGAAATAATAGTGACAACGAACGTAGCTCATCAGCACCACTGTGTAATGAATTAACAGACATTCGAAGTAGTAATTTGGTAATTGTGCATAATGAAATGGAGCGGGCGGCAAATAACGGTGTAGACAGTGAAACAAATAGTGAAAAGTGAAGCATTATCGATCGATCGGTCGGCAACAGCTCGCCTCAAGATTCTGAAATGACAGGACACAATCTTGTAAATACTGTAGATTCAGGTTTTGCGTCCCCATCGTTTGCTGAAACAAGTCAAGACACATTTTCTGTTTTTCCAAATGCGAATGTTGCTGGTTCAAATGCACTGCCGAATAGCACCGAGAAACATGTTCGACACCAGTGCGTTGTTATTAAATTAATGCAACAAATGCGACAAAATCTTCAAAAGTTAGACACAACGGAACAAAATCTTAAAAAGTCAGACACAATGGAACAAAATCAGTGACAAACACAGCAAAAGTTAGACACAATTGAACAAAATCTTCAAAAGGCAGACGCAATGGAACAAAATCAAAAACAGTCACAGTAACAGCTTCAAAAGTTAGACACCACACTTGAACAAACACGTGAAGGTTTAACTGCTGAGTTACTTAAAATCTAATCTAAATGCCAAAAAGTCTGTAATGACGTAAAACACAAATTTGTGAGCATTTCCAACCTATTTTTTCGCGTCATGAAAATGCATTACAAAATCACGAAGCAGCCATAAAAGAACTGCAAACTATTGCTCATGAAAATCACGACACCTTGCAAGCTAAAACTGACTCAGTTGCATCTACTGTTTCGGTTATGCAACTTGCAAAACCTCAGGAAAACTTAAAGGACACAGTAGATACAATTTCAACACAAATGGATACTCTGAAACTTGGTTCAGAAGAACACACCGAGGAAATCAGTCCACTATCGGAGAAAGTAACCGAACTTTCGGATCAGTTCACTAACTTATCTACAAAGGTAGATGATGATCTGAATGACACAAGTCCCGTAGCCTTCAATGACAAGGAAGAATGCGAACAAATTAGGAAATTCAAACAAAATCAGAATCAAAATAATACGCAACACAAAAGAGAAATCCGGGAAGTACAAGATCAGTTGGCACAAATAATACGAGAATTACATATTTCAGAGGAGACTCGCGCTCCAACACGGGAAGAGGGACATAGAACTACGGAACAGAGACAAAATAATAACACAGGGCACTTCTGAAATTATGGAATAAATTGGCAAGGTACACCGAATTTGAGGTGGAACCGGGGAAACGAAGTAACAATGACCGATATGCGACTCGCCGACATGATGATTTTGACTATAAGCTGTTCATTACTGCACCTAAATTCAAAACATTTAAGAATTCTGGCAACGACATTCATCCACAAGCATGGCTCCATCAATTTTCTCATTGTTTTCCTCCCAACTGGTCATTGGAGCACAGGTTAGAATTTATGTGTCGCTACTTAGAGAATGAAAAAGCTGTAAGAATGCGTTCGGTCATTCACGATTGTCACAGTGATGGAGAATTTTATCATGCCTTCCTCTCAGCACATTGGTCTCAAGCTACACAAGACCGACTAAAACATAGCATCATATTGATGAAACATTTCGAACAATCTGAATTTTCTAGTCTTGTCAAATACTTAGAAGACATGTTACATAAGAATCAGTATCTTCCAAACCCATACAGCCCCTCAGAAGTCATCCGCATTTGCTTAATCAAATTGCCTAAACATTTACGACATATTATTTTGGCAGGACGTTGCGAAGACGACATTGAAGCTTTTCAGGGACTGTTACAAGAATTAGAAATTGACTCTGACAATCGGGGAATGCGAAAACAGGAGCACAACAATTAAAGGTCACATCCGTCACAATTCCGCGATGACAGAAGTAATAACTGGACACGACAAGGCTATTCTTACAATGTAAATCGTGACCAAAACAGACACCACCCATATGACAACCGTTGATAGAGTAGTAATAATTACAGGGAAAGATCACCTCTCCACGGTAATGACTATCACAGAGACAATCAGAGAAACAAAAAATAATTATTATCAAGGGAGACAGAATAACTTCAGACGCAACGGTCCAACGTGCAGTTATGACTCCGGGAGAAATTCTCCACAACATGACCGACAAAAAAGAAACATTGTAAACTACCGACAAAACGACAACCCTCAATTTCATCAGAACTCGCGGGATTCAAACA
Source organism: Schistocerca gregaria (assembly GCF_023897955.1). Taxonomy (NCBI): domain Eukaryota; kingdom Metazoa; phylum Arthropoda; class Insecta; order Orthoptera; family Acrididae; genus Schistocerca; species Schistocerca gregaria. The sequence continues at coordinate 370,856,977 of NC_064922.1, forward strand.
GGGCAGGGCCCTCTCGACGGTGAATTTGTAGAAGTTAGGTCTCCAAATCCCAATAACGACGTGCGCCAACAAAGAGACAGACAATGACTCGCACCGCAGGCAGCTATGTGCGCCGGCTGGCTCAGAGAAAAATAACATAGACGCTAACCTTGAAAAAATTTTTAGCATTCCTTACCGACGTATGCAGCATGATAATTGCATTGAAGTTGAAACTCTGCGTACTAGGAAGAGTTAAGGTTTACACCACATTTCACATGCAAAACCTTTTATTGAAAGATAATCTGCTTTTTAAACTTAGTCTTTGCCATAAAATTTTTCACTGCACGTTACTAGTACTCTTTGTCACACTTAGAAACTGTTAACGTGCAACTATGTTTTAAAGTTAACTATCCAGTCAAGAACCAAGGGAACTTATTTAGACAGTAACTGCGAATGCATTGTTATAGTGAGCAGAGGACACAGTGTTATTGTGTGTGTACATTCTTGCTTGTTAGTTGCACGATTACGTAACGACTATAAGGCTCACATACTTAGAACACATACTGGTAGTGCTAATGACGTTGTAATTCAACATTTTGGTTCACTTGAAAATACATTCTGGATACAAAGTTCTTTCTGAGAGATACCAGATGACACAGTGATTAGTTCATTTGACAGCTACACGACTATATCACGACGCTACTAACGTGTGACACAACTTACACTGTTGGTTTTGCGGTGTATCTGTTTTATATCTGCACAGTTTTTCTAAACTCTTCTGGAAAGTAAAACATGTTTTAGTTGTCTGATGTATAGCTACAATGAGACAGCCTTTTTCGTAGCGCAACAATACGTTACAGCATACTACTTTCTTGATCACGGTAATGTACGTGATAACTACGATATCTATACACATAGCATTTCACTTTTGTTTATGATGAGGTGACTTCTGCAGAACTTAGCTTTCGGAGGACGATAACTGCGACACTTCCACAGAATTATCTTACAGCAAGACGCACATTTAGCGCTAAAGGTCACGTATTTGAGAGATTAATTTTGTACTTAAAACATTTATTTTTATAGATTTTTGAATTAAAATGATTCAAAGGTTTTCCATGATACATTTTGTGGTGTCACCGGCAGACACCACACTTGCTAGGTGGTAGCCTTTAAATCGGCCGCGGTCCGTTAGTATACGTCCGACCCGCGTGTCGCCACTATCAGTGATTGCAGACCGAGCGCCGCCACACGGCAGGTCTAGAGAGACTTCCTAGCACTCGCCCCAGTTGTACAACCGACTTTGCTAGCGATGGTTCACTGACAAAATACGCTCTCATTTGCCGAGACGATAGTTAGCATAGCCTTTGCTACGTTATTTGCTACGACCTAGCAAGGCACCATTATCAGTTACTATTGATATTGTAAATCATGTGCAGTCAAGACCGACGTTCATCCTTAATGGATTAAAGTTAAGTATTCCACCAGCTACGTCCGTGTTTCTAAATTCTAATTTCCTTGTCCTGTTCCAGACCTTACGCCAGCCTGTGTGAGCTAAATCGCGTGCCTTTCGGCCTCCTCTAGTAACACGGTGTTGGCTCTCCTGCCAACCACAACACATTTCATTGCATTCCTGTAATCTGTAACACCTGAGGGTATAATTACATTAATCTTCAGGGGGTACACGCTTACTTTGTGTACCATGTGTTTGGCAAGCACAAGGAGCCCTAGCTAATATGGTATTTGCTTATACAACTTTACACATCGGTACCATATATCTCTTACACTCCTGGAAATTGAAATAAGAAAACCGTGAATTCATTGTCCCAGGAAGGGGAAACTTTATTGACACATTCCTGGGGTCAGATACATCACGTGATCACACTGACAGAACCACAGGCACATAGACACAGGCAACAGAGCATGCACAATGTCGGCACTAGTACAGTGTATATCCACCTTTCGCAGTAATGCAGACTGCTATTCTCCCATGGAGACGATCGTAGAGATGCTGGATGTAGTCCTGTGGAACGGCTTGCCATGCCATTTCCACCTGGCGCCTCAGTTGGACCAGCGTTCGTGCTGGACGTGCAGACCGCATGAGACGACGCTTCATCCAGTCCCAAACATGCTCAATGGGGGACAGATCCGGAGATCTTGCTGGCCAGGGTAGTTGACTTACACCTTCTAGAGCACGTTGTGTGGCACGGGATAAATGCGGACGTGCATTGTCCTGTTGGAACAGCAAGTTCCCTTGCCGGTCTAGGAATGGTAGAACGATGGGTTCGATGACGGTTAGGATGTACCGTGCACTATTCAGTGTACCCTCGACGATCACCAGAGGTGTACGGCCAGTGTAGGAGATCGCTCCCCACACCATGATGCCGAGTATTGGCCCTGTGTGCCTCGGTCGTATGCAGTCCTGATTGTGGCGCTCACCTGCACGGGGCCAAACACGCATCCGACCATCATTGGCACCAAAGCAGAAGCGACTCTTATCGCTGAAGACGACACGTCTCCATTCGTCCCTCCATTGACGCCTGTCGCGACACAACTGGAGACGGGCTGCACGATGTTGGGGCGTGAGCGGAAGACGGCCTAACGGTGTGTGGGACCGTAGCCCTACTTCATGGAGACGGTTGCGAATGTTCCTCGCCGATACCCCAGGAGCAACAGTGTCCCTAATTTGCTGGGAAGTGGCGGTGCGGTAACCTACGGCACTGTGTAGGATCCTACGGTCTTGGCGTGCATCCGTGTGTCGCTGCGGTCCGGTCCCAGGTCGACGGGCACGTGCACCTTCCGCCGACCACTGGCGACAACATCGATGTACTGTGGAGACGTCACGCCCCACGTGTTGAGCAATTCGGCGGTACGTCCACCCGGCCTCCCGCATGCCCACTATACGCCCTCGCTCAAAGTCCGTCAACTGCACATACGGTTCACGTCCACGCTGTCGCGGCATGCTACCAGTGTTAAAGACTGCGATGGAGCTCCGTATGCCACGGCAAACTGGCTGACACTGACGGCGGCGGTGCACAAATGCTGCGCAGCTAGCGCCATTCGACGGCCAACACCGCGGTTCCTGGTGTGTCCGCTGTGCCGTGCGTGTGATCATTGCTTGTACAGCCCTCTCGCAGTGTCCGGAGCAAGTATGGTGGGTCTGACACAGCGGTGTCAATGTGTTCTTTTTTCCATTTCCAGGAGTGTAAAATACACAGCTATCAGATCATTTAACTGAGAGACAAACATTTATTTTACTACATCGGTGAAAAATGTTTATGTAATTACACAGTTGGATAATTTCACACTTACGTAATTGTATTTTCACTGTACTTTGCGAACTCTTTATATATTTTTGGAACCAATCTGATACTGTGTGAGCTTTGAATGATGTTTCTGGTATGGGATCATGACTTTTTAAGTACGGTTGAGGTACATGACTCTATTGAAATGAGAAGAGAATTTTCTTTAGGTTTTGCAATTATTGGAGGAAGCTACGACGATTTTGAGATTTTGACTGAGGTGCTATGATGTTATTATTACGACGACGATGTGTATTATGCTGTTGAGGTATGTTTATGATCAATAAGCTGATGCTATATTAGGAATTTGAATATGCTACATATTTATTATGATGAAATCTTGAAGAAGTGCAGACGAATATGTATGTGTAATGAGTTAAGGAGTAATGAGTAGTGGTTAGGGACTCAGATTTGTGAAAAAGGATGTTGGAAACCAAGAATTGTACTTTAAGAGTTATGAAAAGTGTGGAAATGCCTGAATGTATCACAATGCCGACCAATATTTTTTGGACACTGTTATTTTTACAGGATGTTGTTTATACAAATTTGTAAAGCAAATACTCGACCTGTGAAATATTTTATATGAGACTGTCTGTCACCGTAGCGCAAACTGCTGCCGTAAATATTTCGGTAAGAAAGCTAAGTGACCTTGACATAATGCGTTGTGGGCGCAGTTTCCTGGAGAAAAAGCCATTAGGTGGAGAAAAAAAAGAGGCCATTATCCTCGCTATTGACATTTCTTTGTAGAAAACATCACAAATACGACACTCTCAAACTTGAAAACATATGATTACACTGTGGAGCTCTTAATTTATATTTACTACATTGCCTAATGAAATGATGAGATATATTTTACATCTATTGCCTTTCTAGTTGAGAGATTTTTTTACTGCCTTTGGAGACGCCATTTGCCTAGTGAATGACGTTTCATGCCTTGGTTATATATATATATATATATATATATATATATATATATATATATATATATATATATACTCATTTTGTCAAATATCTAGTCTCTAGCTGCACTGCACCATTGGTTAAAATAAAATTTAATAGATGTACTAATATAGGTTTTTTGTGCCTACAGATCGAGTAAATAATAATTTTATGATCTACTTAAAAAAAATACGAGGGAGCACAAAAAGACATTTACCTTCACTGGAATTGCATACATAGTTTTTGTCAATGACTGGGTAACTTGTTTCGTAGAGTAAGTCAAGGAGATGCATCACTCTAGTGTTAAAATGTGACATAGGTATTAGACATGGCCATCTTTACGGTAATATTTTTTCTGCATGAGCTTTGTCATGTTTAGGTATAAGTTATTGCATTTGCTGCTGCTGTTTGCCAGGCATAGTGTTACTGAATTTCACTTTGTATTACTCTGTTAAGCCAGTTTTACTACTGGTTTATTTTTCTTGTTTTCTACACATTGCCTTATATTACTTGTAATGTTGCATTTGCTTTGCTAATTTAGATATACTGCTGCTTGCTTTTCCAATTTGCATTTTTCTGTCATTGCTGTTTGTGTTAAATTGTTTTGTGTTGCTGCATTGCCTCGTCCCTTAGTATATATTTCTGAGCTCAGTAGACTTAAGTTAGCTTATGAGTTGGTAGAGTATATAAGTAACTAACTATGAAGAATAGGCAAAGAATGCATTGAAAAGTTATATGAAAAAAGTTTGTAAAAAGAAAAGGTGCTGTACAATGAAGAATAATTATTCAGAAAGAGGATATGAATAGAATACAGAAAGCAGGTATAGATAGGACTTTTTGGGAATAATAATGAATGAAGGGAGATCTCCAAGAAGTAAAGAAAGTTTTGTTTTCAAAATACTGCAGTAAAACAAACCCTGTCCTATCCTTTTGTGTTATTCCTCTGTGTTTGTGTACTCTTGTGTATTTATGTTTTTCCTGTCTTGATGTGTTTATCTGATAAGAGTTATGTTGTAGAATTTTTCTAATAATATGTTATTTTCTTTGTAAAGATGTTTAGACATTATTAATTCTGTTCTGTTTCAATGCTCATGTGTGAAATTAATGTTTCGAAAACTATTCTCATTATTTTATATATTTACTTATGTCATAATTCCTGTAACACAGATGTATATGTTTATTTCTATTATTATGTAAGGTTTGTATTACTACAAATGTTATCTGTATTATTATGTTCTTAATGAAGTTTTCTGTACCTTTGTGATTGTATTCTCAAGTTATAAAATTGTAATTGACACCAGTTCATCAAATTAAGTAACATTTCACTGCACACGTTTCTGTTGGTCATAGTATATGCACAATATATGAAAAAAAGAGAGTTAGCATTTCCACGTGTGTTGATAATTCGGCAAGGGACTGGTTAACAGCATTGCTGGTTCTAAGACCACACCAAAAAGTTTTTGAGTGCACAACTGGTGGTTCATGGACTTGCTATATTGTCTGCAAGGACTGCAGTGGGTCTTCACCTTTGATGGCCCACCAATACCGTAATCTCTACCAGGACTACAGTGGGTCTGCTCTGTGGTGACCACCAATATTGACTACCAATATTCTTCAACACTTCGACTGACTCTGCTGTGGGTTTGCTCTGTTGTGGCCTATTACCTCTATGCATGTCAAGAGTCAGCACTGTCTTTCCATTGAAATGACAACACTACTTCTTCAAGACTGCATGGAAATCCACTACTTCTGTGTGCATTTTCTTTTACTAATGAGACTTTCTAAAAAAAACTGTAATTACTGTAGTGATAAATGATGAGGACTGTCTTTATGGACTGTGAGAAAATCTTTACTTTTGACCAACAGTGTCTCAATAAGTGTGTGCGTTTGATGTATTTGTTAGCGTTAATATAAATGTTTTTCACAACTATGTATTGGCCATTGTCCAAAACAATTCGTAAAATGTTTGGTGGGGAGCATGGTGGGCTATGTAAGTGGGCTGTTTAGGTTTTTATGTTGGCAACGCCATGTAGCGCTCTATATGAAAATCACTGACTGTGCTGTGTGCAGTCTGTTGCTCGTTTGCATTGTTGGAATTTGCTATTGTAGTGTTAACAGCGCGTAGCGTTGCGCAGTTGGAGGTGAGCCGCCAGCAGTGGTGCTTGTTGGAAGAGATGGCGGAGTTTTGAGGGCGGATGATTTGGACGTGTGTCCATCAGAGACAGTAAATTTGTAAGACTGGATGTCATGAACTGCTATATATATTATGACTTTTGAACACTATTAAGGTAAATACATTGTTTGTTCTTTATCACAATCTTTCATTTGCTAGCTATGCCTCTCAGGAGTTAGTGCCTTCAGTAGTTTGAATCTTTTATTCCGCTGGCAGTAGTGGCGCACAGCGTATTGCAGTAGTTCGAGTAACGAAGACTTTTGTGAGGTAAGTGATTCATGAAAGGTATAGGTGATTGTTAGTCAGGGCCATTGTTTTGTAGGGATTTTTGAAAGTCAGATTGCGTTGCGCTAAAAATATTGTGTGTCAGTTTAGTGTTGATCAGAATAAGTAAAGAGCGAAATGTCTGAGTATGTTCATTTCTGCTCAGCTGTTTGAAAATCAAATAACGTAAGGGGTTTACCAGCACAGTAATTCAATAATTTTTTTAAGAGGACGTTTCATTCGGCACGTGGTGTATCCTTACAAAAAAGGAACACGATCATGAACCCAGTGTCATTTACATTTATATGAACGTTGTACAGTAACTGTATCAAAATTACAGAATGGAACAGTATTTGATTTATACATATGGCAATATGATGAAACGGCGAAGTAGGGGGCCGTAAAAGTGGTGTACTCCCTTGCGTCACAAAAACTCCACAGTAGGTGCGTTGACGAGCCTTTCACTGGGCTACTGCTATAATTTTATCCATACCGACTACTAATCGTAGTTACAAGGAGGCTGTGCCTCACGCTTTCATAAGACGTAAGCATTCTCCTGATTTCTCCCTCAGCGACATATTACATCAATCTTCCAGGATAAATTAATACGTCCAAAGAACGTCAGTGTTCTCAATTTGATCATACAGCCTTACTACAGAACTACCCTACTTCTGAAGTAAGCTGAAGTCGAGTATGATACCGTTTTACACAAATAAGAAGGAGGTACCTTATATTGTTGTCGGTCTTCACTGTGAACATGGTGACGAAGTACCATTAGATAAAGATGAGCGCCGTTTTGGACAGTACAATAAGGTGTTACAAGTGTTCCACATTTGTATGAACATACAGACTGAGGGCTATTTTAGTATATTCAAGTTGTACCGGAACACAAGAAGTCAAATCCCATGAACGCTGAGCTCACGGATGTTCCAGACAAGGAAACTGAGATGTGGAAATAACAGCTGTGGGCAGCAGTGTCGGAAGAGAATTTTAGCTTATTCTACAAAAAGGATCAATAAACTAATAAATGACAGGCTCAGAGTTTCTGAACGGTTTGCAGAGGTATCATTTCATTTCACTGCATTTTCATTTATTTCATCTTCATCAATTCATTTATTTAATTTCAATTGATTTAATTTCTGTTAACATATAGGATAATTTCGAATTGTGGCAAGAAATATAGGAGGGGGGGGATATGATTCGGCGATATTTTCTGAATATTTTGATGTCAGAGAACGTGTTCTCCAGGGGTCATTACAGAGTAATAGCATTTCGGTTGGTTTCCTACCTACTTTTGCCATTATGTGTATACCGTACTGGAATAATCTGCATAGTAGCGCAGATGTCAACAGTTTGCGTTTTGTGTCTTGTTTGGAAACAAAGTTGTTCCATTCACTTACGGTACCTGCTGCTCGCAAGAGTAATGCCCACTTCACTCTTCGCACTCAAGCATGCTTCCCGTATGTCTCGGTCCTCTCTTGGACAGTTTTCCGGCAGAGTTAGTTGTATATTGGCAATGGGTCACAGTATTATTGAAGGGTTTCCTCGTGAAGAGTCGACCCATATGCACCTCGTATATGGGCCCACTGAATGCAATGGAATAAAGCTATGCTGAGCCGTTACCACAAAGACGACAACCACACCGCAGTATAGACTGTGCTGAATTGCTCAGTGTTTTGTTGTGTGATTTTACGTGATAATACACTGTCTGATAAAAAAGTGAAACACTCTGGGATCTGATTTCCCAGGACTGAGCGGTTCAAGTTGTCGAAAGGGGCCAAGGTCTGTTTCTGTTAGTGACACAAGAACACACAACTTTATACCTCTAAAACCAGTGCGCAGTTTTCTCTTTAAAACAACAGGGATCAATTCACGGCTGAGGGCATAAGTAACTTCTCAATAATAAAGTTTAATAATTCATTTTAAAACACGGGCATTTAGAGAAACTGCTGAAGACCTTACTTACTTAAAGTAGGCCTTAAATTAAAGTATCTTCTTGGCAAAAGGCTCGAATAATATTCCAGATCAACAGAGGGAATTCTCTAAAAGGCAAGCGTTTACAAATTTCGGCTAAAAGCCATAAGGAAAATTTCAATAAATTCCTCGACTGAAAGCCCAATAATATTTCAACATAATAAAAGGGAACCTTTAAAGACAAGCATTTACACAGTACAACAGAAAACCACCGTAAAAAAACTTGAAATATCTATACGGCTGAAGGCCCAAACAACTATTCAAAATAACTAAAGACAAACCTTAGGATAAGCATTTACTCAGTACGGCTGTAGGCAATTTTAAAATTTCAAGATAATGAAAGAGAAACCTTACAGGCGGGAATTTACACATTTCGGGCTGAAAGCTGAAGGCCTAAATACAGAGCAAACAAGAATTTTAAATAAAACACGGCCGAAGGCCTAATCTTAAAATCTTCACATAAGGTTCGGCTGAAGGCCATATGCTGAACACAGAACAGACAAAATTAATACACGGCTGAAGGCCTGCCACAGTACTTGCGACAAAAGAAAATCACAATCACAAACTGCAGAACAGTGGTGCTCAGTAGTGTTCCAAGCGTCGGCCTGTGGAGGAAACTCTAACAACAGTTTAGGTGAGATAGACAGCCAAGCCTAACACTATATAATCGGGTGGCAGCACGACCTAGGGACGGCTGAAGAACCAACCAACAACCCCTTCCACCCGACCAACGGCACGACAACAGAAAATATGGCGAGGACGAAGATCGCAGCAGCACTACGTCTACATAATTACCGTCTAAACATAGTCAAGGCACAATAACCACTCAAAGAAAAGGAGAACAGCATCAAAGCTGTCGAACTACACGTCGTGCCGGACAGTATCAACACGGCGAAGAAACACACACTCGCTGCTCTGTCGCAACCGACCGACTGGCTACTGCAGTACGCAGACAGCAGTGGAAATCACAGAAGCTACACACAGTCCCACGTAAACGCTTGCACCAGGAACTCGGACAATCCAAAACCCAATCACTGTGGAACAACAAGAAGAAATGACAAGTCACACACACACACAGAGTTTCCATAAGCGGTCGGCGACCAAATATACGTCGCCGATGAGACGACAGACCGACAGACCAACCAAGGTCCTCCCCACTCAAGTCATGTGTGTCAGAAAGGGTCGAGCGAGTCTTGGCTATCCGGACCTCATTGCAGCTCCATCCCGTCCCAATTCGATGTCCGTTCGGAACTCGGAGACACGGCGATCTGGGCACATTGGCTCAGATCCAACCATGCTGAGGTAACACTTGCCCATTGGGCACGACATCTCTGCACAAGGGAGGAGCCGACCCACTTCCAGCTAGATGACCAACTGACGAGGCCCAGAAACGGTCAAAAGACCAAATACACGTCGCCCAATGAGAGGACTGACCGAACGACCAACCATCGGTCGTTCCCGCTCCAATCTCCTTCCGTCAGACAGTTCATGCGTGTCACCAGCGGTCTGCGAGTACTGGCTGTCACGACCTCATTGGCGCTGCGTCTCGACTCTCTTCAAATGGACGACCTCCCAGAGACAGTGGCTCGGACCCAACCATGCAGAAGGAACACCGGCCAATTGGCCACACGACATCTCTGAACAAGGAAGGAACCGACCCACGTTCCTCAAGATGACCAATCGAAGGGGGCCCAGAAGCGGTCGGAATACCAAATACACGTCGCCCGATGAGACGACCGACCGCACGAACGACCAACCAACGGTCATCCCTGCTCAAGTCTCCTTCCGTCGGACAGTTCATGTGTGTCGCCAGCGGCCGAGCGAGTACTGGCTAACCGGACCTCACTGAACTCCCGACAGACGGCGACCCGGATGTACTAACGGTCGCTCCAGAGGTGGTACGACAGCGCACTTATCGATAAGCGCTGCTGCTGCCACTCAAGGGCAAGGAAGCCAGCAACCTAGTGACGGCTCACGCTCAAAGACATGGTTGGATGTTGGGACGGATCCGTCACATACATCTCATATACACAGCCGGAAAAAGATTATATTTTGTTGCACCAGTGTATAATGTGCGCTTACTGAGGGGTTGAGTGTCCACGATTAATTTTTCATGGCGTTTGGGATCAGATGACTGTCTACCGCACCATCTGTTTTGACTCTGCAGGCAGTAAATGTGCTTAGTTTGAAGGCGAACACTGCTTGCAACATTCATTATAGGGCACAATCATAGCCGTGCTCCAGTGACGAGTACGCACTCCTGTTGACCTGCTTCACCCATTTGAACGGCGTCGTTTGCATGTGAGAATACACGCTTGCAGTGCCGCCAGAATGGGGTTCGCTGTGTACTGGTGGGACTGTTCGGCACCCTTCCCTACGATACGCGAGTTTCAGTTGATCTGAGTTTGTTATTGTATACTTCTACAATAACGCACTATGTGTCACCTACCTAGTCAATGGAATGGCACTCTTCTTTACAGTGCTGCATTGTATTCCGGCTGTGTATATTCCTGATGTACAAGGCTGTCATATTTTGCGTTACCACTCGGTATCTATTTCTGAAGGTAGCATACCTCAAGTAAGGAAGTAAGCTGCTTCATTCTCGATATTTACTTTGGTATTTGTGCACCTCTGGCAGTCCTGCATCCTTTTCTTATTACATGGGGCAGTCAAATGGAAAACTGACCATGCGCCACAATGGGAAGGAATGGTTCCATTCGAAAGTAATCACCACACGCATTAAGATATTTATCCTTCTGGGAGGCGAGACGGTCAATTCCTTTTCCGTAGAACAGTGTCGGCCGCTGATGGATTCACAGCCGCACCCATCCTTGCACTTCCTTGGTGTCCACGCATGTCTTTCTTCAGGTCGTCAAAGATGTGAAACTCACACGGTGAAAAATCCAGGCTTTGCGGATGATATTGCCTTGTTTTCCAAGCAAATCGCTGAAGAGTAATTTTCGTCCGATTGGCAGTGTCGTGGCTGGCATTATCGTGCTGCAAGATGTTTCCGTCCGACAGCATTCCTGAGGGTTTTGATTTTAAGGCGCGTCGCAGTTTCTGCCAAGTATCTTCATAGAGCTGCGCACTGACGGTGGTCCCATGCTCGAGGAACTCGGCGAGCAGAGAGCCTCTGAGGTCGAAAAAGTTTGGATTTCTTTGGCGAGCGAGATGTGGATGTTTCCACTGTTGGATTTGGCGTTTGCTCTCGAAATGTCAGGATGCTGTCAGACGGAATCATTCTGTCGCACGATAAAGCCCGCACCCTCATTGCCAATCGGACGAAGGCCACACTGCAGCGAGTTTGTTTGAGAAACATAGCAAAAATCTCCGTACAGCCTCGATCTTTCACCGTGTGATTTTAACCTCTTTGGTGACCTGAAGAAATATATGCGTGGACGTCTGTTTCAGTCGAACGAGGACGTGCAGTACTGGGTGCCCTTGTGGATCGCCAGCCGCTATGGCCGAGCGGTTCTAGGCGCTTCAGTCGGGAACCGCGCTGTTGCTACGGTCACAGTTTCAAATCCTGCCTCGGGCATGGATGTGTGTGTTGTCCTTAGGTTAGTTAGGTTTACGTAGTTCTAAGTCTAGGGGACTGATGGCCTCAGATGTTAAGTCCCATAGTGCTTAGAGCCATTTGAACCCTTGTGGATCCATCAGATGTCGACCGCTTTCTGCGAAACAGAAGTTTACCATCTCGTATCCCAGTGGGATAAGTGTCTTAACGCCTAAAGTGATTACTTCCATGGTTCTTTTGACTGCCCCTCATATTTAGTCCAGTATGTGAAGCTGAGTCAAATAAATGTAAGTTTCTTAACGGTAGACAGTACCTGTTGTCTGCTAGTGCAGTTTTACAAGCAGTCGTAGCTTACGTGCAAAGGTGGAGAGATTTAACTTGATCGCCAGGGCAGGTATCTGCGCAGGTAGTCTCTTTTAGGTTGACAAGTGGTTCCCATGGTCATCTCTGATGACTACCCCACTGCGGGTAAGCGAGCGACGGTTTCCGCCTTCTATTACAAAGGCACTTTGTTTCTGGCACTGGTTAAAAAAGACAGTCTGTAAACAGAAGCATCTGAATTTACTTGGTGCGTGAAGTTCATAGTTAACAGTCATTATTACAGCATTTCGGTTATTAGGGCGAAATCATTAAATTTGGCGTAGTAGTTTTTCAGGTGTGAATTTACCATTATTCTTGAGTTTTAGAGAGAGGGTGCTTAGCCTATAAGTGTGTTGGTTACCAGGTGGTGTTCAGCACAAAGAGACTTTACTCTCCTGTGCAGTTAGTAACGTGAAATGGCTTCCAGCGCGCACAGTATATTCGCGGAGCACAGTTTTGTGAAGTGCCGAATGTATTTTGTATTTTTCTTAGATTCCAAGGATCGAACATTAGTGATTTCGTTATGATGCCACAAAAAACGGTCGTAGAAATTTCTATCTTCCCCCACTCCTCATTAGTAAATGCTTTCACTTTCAGGTATAATTTGCGCTAAGTTTCCTTTTTTCGTAGATCAAAGATAACACTTGTCGTAAAACAGGCAGGGTTACTTTGTATGCATACCACTGTGTTCCAACACGTGGCACTCAGACAGCGTCAAAATTCATTCCATTGCCAATCATTGGACAGAGTTAAATTTGCTGAATAGAATGAATAGTTCATGAGTGGATTATTCTTCTTCACTTTGGGATCGTTTAATGTAATGAATTCCTCTCTCATTGTCATTTATCTGTGTTGGGTAATGACTCTTCTGGGCCTTATGGTAATTATAAGTGATGATGAATACTTCTATTTATGTCTCTTGATAAGTGAACGAGAGGATGGGTGCTAAATTCCTAGCCTAAATCATCTGGTTCTTTTCTTTGTGAACGTATCCCATTGTTTCCTTGTTTATATTCAGTGCAGATGTGAAGGCAAATTTAATTCTTTTTATGTACAATTGGGACCATGACTACGTGTTACGTTGCCAAATACAGTTTATTTACGTACTGAATCAAGTAAAATGTATCTGATAAATAAATCATTCATCTGGTATGTTTAAATGAAACCTGTACTATATACATGACAACCTATCCGAATGTTTAATGCATTTGTGAGAATTTAAGATAAACTTCGCATGAGTAAAGTTAGGCAGGACAGTCTGATATTATTACTGAATGATGAAAATTTAAACGAAGTTTACAATTTGTTAAAGAGGACATTTTTAATTGTAGATGAGGAAGTGTGGGCCATCAAATTAAATAAGTAGGTCCCAAAATACTTATTTCATTAACGTAAGATCGTGTTATATGGTTCCCTTTTCCGGATTTAATGTAAATCAACTAACAGATTCCTCTGAATGTCCGTGTAAAAATACATGTCGTAGCGTGCATGTAGAGTTAGCGTTGAGTTCTCTGTGGCAGGTGGAATGGCTTCCAGAATATATTAACGTTGTTCGAGTTTCGTGTCACCAGGGCAGTTAGGGTGACCTGCGTGAGATGTTGGATGATCGCTAATCAAGGATACAGAGGCGCCGCGTTCTTGTCTGAGATAGCGTTATCAGCACCTGTCACAATTTGGAATAGAGTTCAACGGAACGTGAGAACAGTTAAGTTTGACCACATACGCCCACTTCAAGGGAGGATGGCTATAGTGTGCACAAAGTAATTCGTAACCCCTTCACATCGACGCCTGCTTTCCGAGATCTGTATGCATCATTCCTTATCACCCCGCGACATTGGACGGAGAATAGAAGCAGCAGGATTAGGGCACTATGGTCCTATTCGTAGGCTTCGGTTAGCATCACAACACAAATAGCTGCGTTTGAAGTGATGTCATGCTCGGGAAGCATGGAATAATGATTATTGGCATCGCACTGTGTTCAGCGTTGGATGGCCTGGACAGAAGTCCGATTCTTCCATAGTTTTGGAGACGCACAGAGGTGTTACTTTTGGCGTCACGGTAGGGTGAGCCATAGTGTACAACTTCAGATTGCGGGGATCTGAGCACACAACGGTACATCACAGACAGTCTGTGTCCCTCACATAACAGTACCGTGTTTTTTTTTCAGACATGCTGGTCCGGACTTGGCACGTCTGTATGAACTATCTGCGCGATGCTGAGTGTGTGTGTGTGTGTGTATGTGTGTGTGTGTGTGTGTGTGTGTGTGTGTACTGTGTCCGAAAAGAAACCCATACATGTCGTCGGCAGAACATGAGTGGGAACACCTCGGATGGATAATTCGCCCCATTGCAAGTATCCAGGATATGAAGGGCCGATTACAACAGCTAGGGCTTAACTTGTCTCAGGACAGGATACAGCTGCTGTGTGACACCATTCCCAAACTAAGCAATGCATGCGTCCAGGCCAGAAGGATACACCATGATATTGATAAGTCGCAAGCACTGTTCTGTTCTTTGTAATGTCACGTACCTTCTCAACCCATGAAGTTTCACCATAGGTCCTCCTTCTCTGCTAGGTGCTTCACCTTTTTTTTATCGGACAGTGCATATTGCAGATTTTTTCTTTCTTGGGGGGGGGGGGGGGGGAGGGGAAGAGAAATGAAATGTCGTTTGGTGAGCGCCTCCCGGCAGCTAGACCTGATCGCCTAGTGCAACTCTTCCGAGGTGATGCGACTTGCACGTCTATGGGGATGAAATGATGAGGAAGACGACACAAAAACCCAGTTCGCGTGCAGAGAAAATCTCCAACTCATCATGGAGTCGAACCCCGGCGACCCGGCAGGACAAGCCAGTGCGCTGTCCACTCAGCTATGGTGTCGGACACTCTTGAGAAGAGATTTTCATAGAAATAGAGATGATTATTGTAATAAATGCAATAAATCATGCTTACGTTATTGCTGTGTAACGATCCACCAGAGATGACGGATCCAAGAATTTTTAGCATATTGGAGCCGCGTCAGCAACTGTGATAAACTAATATATAGAAGAAACTGCCTCAGTTGCGCAAATTTTCTGGTATTTACCAGGTTTCGGCTAAATTAATGTATCCAGAATGAGATTTTCACTCCGCAGCGGAGTGTGCGCTGATATGAAACTTCCTGGCAGATTAAAACTGTGTGCCCGACCGAGGCTCGAACTCGGGACCTTTGCCTTTCGCGGCCAAGTTTAAATTAATGTAGGCTTCTTGAGAAGCATAAAATTATTATAACATGCCAGAGTAAGGCACAGTCAACATTAAAATTAAAACCTATGGTACCGAGGTACCATGTCAGATTAAAACTACTTAACTGAAGTCCAGCCTGAGCATCTCTTCACCACGCGGTCGGTTCAGTTAAGTAGTTTTAATTCGACATGGTTCCACGGTACTATAGGAAACCTGGCAAGGACCAGAAAATTTTGTACAAATGAGGCTGTTTCTTCTATATACTGATCATGTATCGCTTACGCCGAAATAGAATATATCGGTGAACAACCTGTGGATTTGGATTCAGCGTATATGTTCCTTGAGGCTCGGAGAGCGTATGTCCTCCAGCAACTAAGCTCCTCGCTGGTTCTCTTCCCGCATAGTTCTATTCCCGCGTACCTCGTAGGAAGGACGTTTCATCTGATGACATAATGCTTAAGTTGACAGCTGTCGTTGTTGTTGTTGTGGTCTTCAGTCCTGAGACTAGTTTGATGCAGCTCTCCATGCTAATCTATCCTGTGCAAGCTTCTTCATCTCCCAGTACCTACTGCAACCTACATCCTTCTGAATCTGCTTGGTGTATTCATCTCTTGGTCTCACTCTACGATTTTTAACCTCCACGCTGCCCTCCAATACTAAATTGGTGATCCCTTGATGCCTCAGAACATGTCCTACTAACCGATCCCTTCTTCTAGTCAAGTTGTACCACAAACTTCTCCCCAGTCCTCTTCAACACCTCCTCATTAGTTGTGTGATCTACTCACCTAATCTTCAGCATTCTTCTGTAGCACCACATTTCGAAAGCTTCTATTCTCTTCTTGTCTAAACTATTTATCGTCCATGTTTCACTTCCATACATGGCTACAGTCCATACAAATACTATCAGAAACGACTTCCTGACACTTAAACCCATACTCGGTATTAACAAATTTCTCTTTTTCAGAAACGCTTTCCTTGCCATTGCCAGTCTACATTTTATATCCTCTCTACTTCGACCATCATCAGTTATTTTGCTCCCCAAATAGCAAAACTCCTTTACTACTTTAAGTGTGTCGTTTCCTAATCTAATTCCCTGAGCATCACCCGACTTAATTCGACTACATTCCATTATCCTCGTTTTGCTTTTGTTGATTTTCATCTTATATCCTCCTTTCAAGAGACTATCCATTCCATTCAACTGCTCTTCTAAGTCCTTTGCTGTCTCTGACAGAAATTACAGCTGTCAATGTGCATAAAGTCCGGGTTCAAGATCCGGCCTAGAACGAATTTTTAATTGTCACCATAAATTTATTAAATTTAGTTGTTTCCTCGGCTAATCAGAACAGTGTGTATTGACGTCATATCGTTGCATCTTGGTCAGTTTCTGTATATTTTGTTTCAGTGCATTTCATCAATGTCATCCAGACGGTGCTTGCCCGCGTCGTCCTTGAGACGTGGTGGAGGAGGCGATCGCTGTGCGCGGAGGCCGGAGCGCGGCCCTCGCTGGCCGACATGCCACCAGAGGCCGTCCTGCCTCTTCGTGGAAGACGCGGCGCTGTCCGCCGGTGGACACTGCAGTCCCAGCTCCGGAACGGGTTTGGGAGGCTGCGCCACGGGTTCAACAAACCCGCCAGACGGACAGGACGAGCCGGCGCTTCGGCCGCTCGCAAACTGCACTGCCCGTCCAGAGCCGCGACAGGCCGCTCAGCGGGCCAGTGGCCGTCCATGCACTGGTGTTGGTGGGAAGGGCGTACCCGCCGCGACCGCAGAACGCTGTGTGCACTGTTCCACGTGGACGTTGGACTTTCTTCCGAGGACAGCTGGCAATCCACACCCGTCAAAGCCAGCTGAAACTCGTTCCACTCATAGGTGTTCTTCGTGGTTTTGATGTAACGTCACTACCTCATGAGGCAGAAGTCTTCGTGCAGGTATGAAGTAACACAGGAGGCGCTCGAAGGACACCCACGTTACGCAACTGTATGTTCATCTTCTCAGAGATGGCTGTGGGGCTCAGCTATTCGATACAGGACGTAAAATCAAACACCTCTTCAACAGTATAGTTTCCAAACCCATTTTATTTGGCTACTAGTTTCGGCGATTCACTACGCCATCTTCAGGCCCCTGACCGACATGTAGGAAGATTTCACTTCGGTTCTGTTAAAACGGAGGACAGCATTTGAATACTGGTAACTGTAGATTTCAGCTCGCTGTAGCGATTACTTCAGCCATCATCTGCCAGCAGATGACGGCTGAATTCGATGAAGGGTATCAGACGGATGCCATATTCCTTGACTTCCGGAAAGCATTTGACTCGGTGCCCCACTGCAGACTCCTAACTAAGGTACGAGCATATGGGACTGGTTCCCATGTATGTGAGTGGCTCAAAGACTTCTTAAGTAATAGAACCCAGTATGTAGTCCTCGATGGTGAGTTTTCATCGGAGTCGAGGGTATCATCTGGAGTGCCCCAGGGAAGTGTGGTAGGTCCGCTGTTGTTTTCTATCTACATAAATGATCTTTTGGACAGGGTGGATAGCAATGTGCGGTTGTTTGCTGATGATGCTGTGGTCTACGGGACGGTGTCGTCGTTGAGTGACTGTAGGAGAATACAAGATGACTTGGACAGGATTTGTGATTGGTGTAAAGAATGGCATCTAACTCTAAACATATAAATGTAAATTAATGCAGATGAATAGGAAAAAGAATCCTGTAATGTTTGAATACTTCATTAGTAGAGTAGCGCTTGACACAGTCACGTCGATTAAATATTTGGGCGTAACATTGCAGAGCGATATGGAGTGGGACAAGTGTGTAGCATCTTTGATTCATAATCAAAACGTCTTCGGTCCCGGGTTCGATCACCACCACTGCCTAAATTTTGATAAATAATCAGCATTGGCGGCCGAAGACTTCCGGCATAAGAAGTCAGCCTCATTCTGCCAACGGCCTTGTCAAAGAGCGCGGAGGAGCGGATAGAGGTTCAGGGCACGTTCTTGTCCTAGGGGTGGGAAATTGCTCCTAAAGGCGGAAGAATCAGCAACGATCAACGACATGAGGATGCACAAGGCAATGGAAACCACTGCATTAAAGACACGTAACGTGCATCCACAGGACATGTCGCCTGTAGTTGAAGAAGTGTCATGATGATCTCTCCATTGGCAAAAGATTCTGGAATAGTCCCCCATTCGGATCTCCGGGAGGGGACTGCCTAGGGGGAGGTTACCATGAGAAAAAGATTGAATAATCAACGAAAGGCTAATGTTCTACGAGTCGGGGCGTGGAATGTCAGAAGCTTGAACGTGGTAGAGAAACTAGAAAATCTGAAAAGGGAAATGCAAAGGCTCTATCTAGATATAGTAGGGGTCAGTGAAGTGAAGAGGAAGGAAGGCAAGGATTTATGGTCAGATGAGTATCGGGTAATATCAACAGCAGCAGAAAATGGTATAACAGGTGTAGGATTCGTTATGAATAGGAAGGTAGGGCAGAGGGTGTGTTACTGTGAACAGTTGAGTGACCGGGTTGTTCTAATCAGAATCGACAGCAGACCAACACCGACAACGATAGTTCAGGTATACATGCCGACGTCGCAAGCTGAAGATGAACAGATAGAGAAATTGTATGAGGATATTGAAAGGGTAATGCAGTATGTAAAGGGGGACGAAAATCTAATAGTCATGGGCAACTGGAATGCAGTTGTAGGGGAAGGAGTAGAAGAAAAGATTACACGAGAATATGGGCTTGGGACAAGGAATGAAACAGGGAGCTATACTTGGAAGAGGCCGGGAGATACGGGAAGATGTCAATTAGATTACATCATGGTCAGACAGAGATTCCGAAATCAGATACTGGATTGTAAGGCGTACCCAGGAGCAGATATAGACTCAGATCACAATATATTAGTGATGAATAGTAGGCTGAAGTTCAAGACATTAGTCAGGAAGAATCAATACGCAAAGAAGTGGGATACGGAAGTTCTAAGGAATGACGAGATACGTTTGAATTTCTCTAACGCTATAGATACAGCAATAAGGAATAGCGCAGTAGGCAGCACAGTTGAAGAGGAATGGACATGGCTAAAAAGGGCCATCACAGAAGTTGGGAAGGAAAACATAGGTACAAAGAAGGTAGCTGCAAAGAAAGCATGGGTAACAGTAGAAATACTTCAGTTGATTAATGAAAGGAGGAAGTACAAACATGTTACGGGAAAAACAAGAATACAGAAATACAAGTCGCTGAGGAATGAAATATATAGGAAGTGCACGGAAGCTAAGACGAAATGGCTGCAGGAAAAATGTGAAGACATCGAAAAAGATATGATTGTCGGAAGGAAAGACTCAGCATACAGGAAAGTCAAAACAACCTTTGGTGGCATTAGAAGCAACGGTGGTAACATTAAGAGTGCAACGGGATTTCCACTGTTAAATGCAGAGGAGAGAGCAGATAGGTGGAAAGAATACATTGAAAGCCTCTATGAGGGTGAAGATTTGTCTGATGTGATAGAAGAAGAAACAGGAGTCGATTTAGAAGAGATAGGGGATCCAGTATTAGAATCGGAATTTAAAAGAGCTTTTGGAGGACTTACGGTCAAATAAGGCAGAAGGGATAGATAACATTCCAACAGAATTTCTAAAATCATTAGGGGAAGTGGCAACAAAACCACTATTCACGTTGGTGTGTAGAATATATGAGTCTGGCGACATACCATCCGACTTTCGGAAAAGCATCATCCACACAGTTCCGAAGACGGCAAGAGCTGAGAAGTACGAGAATTATCGCACAATCAGCTTAACAGCTTATGCATCGAAGCTGCTTACAAGAATAATACACAGAAGAATGGAAAAGAAAATTGAGAATGCGCTAGGTGACGTTCAGTTGGGCTTTAGGAAAAGTAAAGGCACAAGAGAGGCAATTCTGACGTTACGGCTAATAATGGAAGCAAGGCTAAAGATAAATCAAGACACGTTCATAGGATCTGTCGACCTGGAAAAAGCGTTCGACAATATAAAATGGTGGAAGCTGTTCGAGATTCTGAAAACGTAGGGGTAAGCTATAGGGAGAGACGGGTCATATACAATATGTACAACAACCAAAAGGGAATAATAAGAGTGGACGATCAAGAACGAAGTGCTCGTATTAAGAAGGGTGTAAGACAAGGCTGTAGCCTTTCGCCCCTACTCTTCAATCTGTACATCGAGGAAGCAATGATGTAAATAAAAGAAAGGTTCAGGAGTGGAATTAAAATACAAGGTGAAAGAATATCAATGATACGATTCGCTGATGACATTGCTATCCTGAGTGAAAGTGAAGAAGAATTAAATGATCTGCTGAACGGAATGAACAGTCTAATGAGTACACAGCATGGTTTGAGAGTAAATCGGAGAAAGACGAAGGTAATGAGAAGTAGTAGAAATGAGAACAGCGAGAAACTTAACATCAGGATTGATGGTCACGAAGTCAATGAAGTTAAGGAATTCTGCTACCTAGGCAGTAAAATAACCAAATACGGACGGAGCAAGGAGGACATCAAAAGCAGACTCGCTATGGCAAAAAAGGCATTTCTGGCCAAGAGAAGTCTACTAATATCAAATACCGGCCTTAATTTGAGGAAGAAATTTCTGAGGATGTACGTCTGGAGTACAGCATTGTATGGTAGTGATACATGGACTGTGGGAAAACCGGAACAGAAGAGAATCGAAGCATTTGAGATGTGGTGCTATAGACGTATGTTGAAAATTAGGTGGACTGATAAGGTAAGGAATTGGGAGATTCCACGCAGAATCGGAGAGGAAAGGAATATGTGGAAAACACTGATAAGGAGAAGGGACAGGATGATAGGACATCAGCTAAGACATGAGGGAATGACTTCCATGGTACTAGAGGGAGAGGGAGCTGTAGAGGGCAAAACTGTACAGGAAGACAGAGATTAGAATACGTCAAGCAAATAATTGAGGACGTAGGTTGCAAGTGCTACTCTCAGATGAAGAGATTAGCACAGGAAAGGAATTCGTGGTGGGCCGCATCAAACCAGACAGTAGACTGATGACAAAAAAAAAAAAAAAAAAAAAAAGGACTGTGGAAATTAAAATGCCCTCTGGTGCCTCTCCTGCTTCAAGTAGGCCTGTTTGATGTCCTACCCCCCTTAATCTTGTAACCTGGATGACTAACTACTACAGCGAGGCTGCACTTTCCTCACCCGATATCCTGCGGACTATGGATGAAAGGCAACAGGCAAATTCCATAGAGATTTCCGGAAAGTGTTTCACAGAGTGGCCCACTGCGCACGGTTCCGACTGGTCTGAGCAAACGGAGTAGGCTGTCAAGTACGTGAGTAGTTCGGTCGCGACATGGAAAACAACGGTGAAAATTGAAAATGTTTGATTTGCAACTGCTAGCTACACTTTCCAGCCACTTCTCGATATAGTCATCGCTCCGACTTAAATATTTCTCGTAGCGTTGTATCGACTTTCCAACACACTTGTCATAGAGGGCACCCTCCTGCGTTTTGTCTGTGAAAAAATGTTCTCTTCATAGACAGTAGTTCGTGTGAGCAGAGACGAAACTCAGCAGGCTGTATTATGAGTGATCAACTCTATGCTGATCTACAGCTCGTTGTCTGCTAAAAAAATGTTCTCTTCACAGCCAACAGTTCGTGTGAGCACAGATGAAACGCAGCGGGAGAGAATTACTGGCTGTATTATGGGTGATCAAAAACTTCCTATCAAAAACGCTGCAGGATCATCTTCATTGCGGCCGAGAATTGCCACGAAGAAGGAACCGAATGATAGTTATGTTATGTGGGCTGCATGAAATCTCTCACCAGGCCCTCATTCTTGACGTGAGACACCATTTTCTAGGCGAGCGATGGAACGCAATGTACAGGCAAACTAGAGACACTGCCGAACACACACGTGCAAAGCTTCATCGGATTCACACAGTGGTTTCCAGTTCGTGACCGATCAGAACTCACTTTCCGAATAGGCCTCGTAGAATGCAGCAGTTGTCCTCGACGACGAGTACTCATCAGAGACTAGAGTATCGTCAGGAGTGGCCCGGTAAAGAGTGTCAGGACTGCTCTTGTTCTCTATATACGTAAACGACTTGTGGGATAGGGTTGGCACAGGTCTACGACAATTTTCTGATGACGCTGTAGTTTACGAAAAAGTGTCGTCATTGAGTGACTGTTGGAGTATGTTGGGTGTTTAAGACGGAACTTTTATTTGGTGTGACGAATGGCAGCTTGCTCCAAATCTACAAAAGAGAAGTTTAATGCAGATGAGTAAAAAAGAAACTATCCTGTAACGTTCCAATACTGAATTAGTGGTGTGCTGCTTGACATAATCACGTTGATTAAATATCAAGGCATAACATTGCAAAGCGATATGAAATTGACCGAGCACATGGAGGTTGGAAGCACAGAGAGAGAATGGTCAACTTCGGTTTGTTGGGAGAAGAAAGTACAGATCATCTGTAAAGGACTGGATACAGAATGCTTGGCGAACTCATTTTTGAGTACTGCTCTGGTGTTTGAGATCTCCATCAGGTCGGATTAGTGGAAGACAGCGAAGAAATTCAGAGGAGTGCTGCTACATTTGTTTTCGATCCACAGACGTGTATTACGGAGATCATGGACTCGGATGAGAATGTCTGGAGGAAATACGATGTTCTTTTCCTGAAACATTATCGAGAAATTTTAGAGTTCCTATGTCTGGAGCTTATTTGAGAACGAGTCTGCTGCCGCCAACGTATATTTCGCGAAGACGAGAGAAGTTATTGTTTGTACGGAGGCATACGGGTAGTTGCTTTTCTCTCCGTCCATTTTCAAGTGAAACATAAAAGAGCATGGCTACTAGTGGTACAGAGCACCCTCTGCCAAGAACTGTATGGTGGCTTGCGGACTACCTACATCGATGTAAATGCGGATTGTAGTACAGTATCATAATAGTAGAGATAAACAAAAAATGAGTAAATCCCCCTAGAGAATTGATCGACATCATATGAACAACTCTGGGTACTAGTGACAATATTTAAACTTTATATTAGTGATAATATTTAAACTTTATACTAGACAAGTAACAGGAGTGTGCAATTCAGATGACTCTGATTACTCACATAACATCTCGTATATTGAAACAGGCAAATGAAATAAAATTACGTATTCGTGCTGACTACCGGGTCAACACGGCTATTTACCAGGAACATGAAATCCGGATCACTTGTTATAGTTTCGTTTGTATTTAGAAAGCCACCATTGTACAGTGTAGTGAGCCTTTTGATTAGGCTGGAATACTTAACGCAAAAATGTTTGCTAGAATATAAATCTTGTTCTGCTATTTGATGAACTGGATTCGTAGTGAACCGTCTTTATACACTGTCACACGTATGTTTTGAATTCGTCAATTGCAACTGAGCAGCAATAAGAAATCGGAGAATAAATGTGATTTAAATTTACAAGTTCTGTAATACACTCATGTTCAGAAAAAAAACAGAACACCTTGAACGACTGGGGAGAGGACGTTCATTATTCACAGGACGCGTACGTTAGTATGTTCTGCAGAAATGATTAGCATTGCAGTCACCTCGGTGCAGCCTGTGTCCTGTTGCCTAGTAGAAACTGGGTCCGCCATGGACCCTGATAAGTTGTTCCACGCGTGATGGCATCGACGCGTAAAAGGCGCAAATGCCATCCTGTGGTATTGCCACCCATGCTGCGTTCATTTGGTTCCATAGTTTATCTGTGGTGGTTGTCACTGGGTCACATCACTGCACCTGTCGTTTCACTATATTCCACACGCCACAGCAAAAGGCTAATATCCTGTCACACCAAGGAGACACGTGTTCGTGGAGCAATATGTGGTCGTGCATTGTCTTGCTGAAAAATGAGGTCGGGATTTGTGGAGAAAGGGTGTGACTACGGGTAGCATGATGTTCACATGGGTCACAGTGCCCTGGACACGCATCAAATGTGATGTGTTGTATCAAACAGCAACCCCCCCACCTAATGGCAACGTTCCATACACCATCGCCGTCTTGCATGTTTCTGCAAATTCTTCAAAGGTAGGTGGAGAAGGAGAAGTGGACGATGCGCACGTAACGTAGGCCGTATAAGACGGTGATTGACTGTCACCCCTGATGGTGTACGATGTGTGTGTGTTTCACTGTTGCGCTAGAGCAGAGGAGGACGACATCTGTCCTGCAGTGTCACTCGGATGAGTTGTCAATCTTCTGCTGCGGTGATCTGGGTGGTGCGACCTTACCTATCTCGTCGCGTTCGACGGCCTTCCGTGAACCATTGTGCAAACGCCCGTTGCACTGCCGAAACACTACGCCCCACACGAAAAGCAATTTCCTGGATGGATGCATCACATTCTCTCTCTCCAATAATGCGTCCTCTTTCGAACTCACTGATTTGACGGCACGGTTCGTGCATACGTCTGCGAGGCAACCTGCACTCTACTCAAGTCACACTGATCAGTTACCTTCGGTTTATAGCGACAACGAGAGCAGAAATCGCATTTCACCGATAGCTGGTGCTGCTCCGAGGTATCGATGCTGACCTTGAACCTGCTGGCAGACATTGTTCAATTGCTAATCATTTCTGCAGAACATACTGATGTACATGTCCTGTGAATAGCCGGCCGCGGTGGTCTCGCGGTTCTAGGCGCGCAGTCCGGAACCGTGCGACTGCTACGGTCGCAGGTTTGAATCCTGCCTCGGGCATGGATGTATGTGATGTCCTTAGGTTAGTTAGGTTTAAGTCGTTCTAAGTTCTAGGGGACTGATGACCTCAGATGTTAAGTCCCATAATGGTCAGAGCCATTTTTTTTTGCCCTGTGAATATGAACGTCCTATCTCTAGTCGTTAAAGGTGGTCTGTTTTTTCCTGAACGTGAGTGTATTCTGAGGAGGTGATGACATAGAGCTTCTACAATTTTTTGGAAAAGCATGGCTTGCACACAGCTGTTTGTCAGTTGATTAAGCATGCAATTTCGTTCAGAAATCACACGCTGTTTTTCCTTGCTGAGATTTTCTAATTTTTGCTATGAGTTTGTCAACCTGGAGAATAGGTGTGAATGTTGCTTGACGTCTGGAGGTGTCATGATGACACTCTGGTAGGCACTTTTACAGTTCTTCCCCTTCTGTGATAATAATTAATTGAAATAAAATATATATGCAACATATTCATCATGGGTGTACAAGAGCTCCAGTTTTTCTAATGATGTACGCCCAGAGATAAACATTGTCTCAAGTTCTAATACCATTACGCATCTCATAAAATAATTGAATACGTTTGCTATCTGTTTACAATAGTTTGTTTGTTTTGGCAAGATGATATGTTCAGTCCACTGAACATTCTATTTTAGAATACGGTGTAATGTAATATGGCCAAGTTGTATGCAAATGGAATATGCTTTGATAAAATGGTGTGTTCAGTCCCCCAGTTGGTATAATAATTCCTTCGTTGTTTCACTTAGTCTTATTAATTTGGTGACTGAGGCAATGAGGAAGATTAACACATGTCAGATAGATACCGCACATGTACTCTCTAAGAACATTCATTTGTCCTGTGTTGTAGCCCTGGCATGGAGGTAATTGTAATAAGAGGAGATGACGCTACAGACGCAACACTGTACGTTGCTTTGAAGCCAGCGTCGCCATGTTAGATGCCCCAAAGGGGTTTTTCTGACAATGCTGAGAACATATTTTGCTATGTTTGGTCGGTTTCCAACCCGCTCTTCTCATAGTATTCAGTCAGAGAGATTTTCGAATTGGTTTGATGCTAAATAAAAAGTAAAAAAAAAAGTGTGAAATCTTATGGGACTTAACTGCTAAGGTCATCAGTCCCTAAGCTTACACACTACTTAAATTATCCTAAGGACAAACACACACACCCATGCCCGAGGGAGGACTCGAACCTCAGCTGGGACCAGCCGCATGGTTCATGACTTCCGCGCCTGAGACCGCTCGGTTAATCCCGCGCGACAATAAAAAGTCAAATGAGAAATGTGAGCACTACAATAAAAGAAAATAGTGCACCTAAATTCATGAATAAGGGCCTATAAAAAGCTTTTCTATTGAGGGCATTGATGCAGCATAGATGCAACATAGCGCGACTCCGTTGCAGATAAGCACCAACGGAATTAGTTACGAATTCGATCTTTCCAATGTGCATGCCGTAAATACTGTAAAGTGAACTGCAGCGAGGTTATTACGAAATGGTTTCAAACAGGACCAACGTGCTATTGTTCTTTTCTTGGCAGCTGAAGGACAAACGCCGGGAGACATCCATCAGAGACTAAAGAAAGTGTATGGGCCAGCATGATTTTCGAAAACCACCGTTGTGGAATGGTAAGCCAAGTTCTGTGCTGCTTCACGATAAAGCACGTCTCCATATCGCAAATGTCGTAATGCAGAACTTACGCCAACTCAGACTCGATTCACTAGAGCCACCGCCCTATAATCCTGATATCTCCCCAAGCGGTTATCACGCCTTCAGTACCTTAAAGAAGACCATGAAGGGTCGAGATTTCTGTCGGGCGAGGATGAGCAGCAGACAGTTACAGACTTGTTAACACACCAAAGACACTGTGTTCTTATAATGTTACTAAAAACCGTCTTGATTGCAATTTTTTTTTTATTCATATGACCGGTTTGGGTTCATTCAGAACCATCTTCAGATCTGTAAAAATAATGATACTAATTTACTATTTCACGGAAGCAAATCTTTCATCCTATCTAATCAACATCAAATGTACCAGAGCGTACCTGATATTTCAGTTACAGGAGTAACCCGTCCAAATCCAGCAATTTTCACATGCTACGTCACATAAAATTGGTTGGCAGAGTGCACGTCATTTATATTAATTATAACACTATTACCGACAGGTGGCGTCTGGTACATTTGTTACATTCCATTTGCACATACTGTATTCAGTAGATCTTTTTTTTATTAAAAATACTTAATTAAAATATGTAGATATCAAGGTTAAAATCTGTACTTGTCAGCATTAAAAAACAGTAAAATTATCATTTTTATACTATCTAAAAACATAGGACGATTTATATATCTATGGTGATGGTGTGAACTTGTTTTCCTCTACGGTCTGCTTCCGTATTTCCCGCCATTTCGGTGTTGTGCCGCGGTCCCCTCAGTCGTCTGATGTCCATCGCCGCGGGCAAGAGGGCCGCACAGGAGGGCCCCGTCAACGACGCCAGGCACTGCACGCGTCTTCCGGCTTCTCCACCGCGCACCATCTCTCATCCCTCAGCCTGGATCTCCACACGCAACAGTTGTCATCTTAGTAGGTCGTCATAAATGCTAAAATAGGCGTTATGATTGAATTCGCTTTGCTCGTTGAGGATTAAATCCGGATCTTTATTTTTGTGGGTGTATATTTCAATTTCTTCCAAAATGTTAAGAAACCGTCCCTTATGAGCTCTATGCAGGGTGTCTAAATTGTGTTCAATGTTTGAGACTGAGTGCTTTGTCGCAGCCATATGCGCCCCAAAATCTGTTTTGTTTTGAGAGTAGGTGTGTTCCCTGAATCTGGTTTCAAAGTTCCTACCAGTCTGCCCTATATATTGTTTACAGCAGTCATTACATTTGATCTTATATACACCTGAATCCTGAAATTTATTCCTACTATTACATATTCTATGCCGGAGCTTCAATTTTAACGTGTTATTTGTTCGGAACCCTATTTTAACGTCGGATTTACGAAAGCATCTTTCAATTTTATCTGTAGTTCTTCCATTGTAAGTGAGAGCTACATATTTTTTCTTGTTGTTCCTCTTAACTGCTACTTGACTTCCTTTTATTTGTTCCATTTGCCTCTTCTTTACCTTCCTATAAATATTCATCACCTGCTTACACGTATATCCGTTCTCTACGGCCACTTGTTTTAAAACACTTAACTCCTTTTCTACTTCCTGTTGGCTTAGTGGCAATCTTAGTAGCCTGTATACCATCGAAGTAAAATACGCCCATTTGTATTGCGGTGGGTGATAAGAGCGCTCATTGATAACTAGATCTGTACACGTAGGTTTTCTGAATATGCTAAATTCATGCTTGCCATCTTTCTTTATTAGTGTTAAATCTAAGTAATCTATACGGTTGTTTTCTTCAAATTCCATGGTGAATCTAATTTTCGGGTGTTGAGAGCTCATTTTTTGTGCTAAGTTTTCGATATAATTTTTATCTCCTTTGTATAATAAAATGGAGTCGCCAACATATCTCCTGTAATATACAATTTTCTCAGCAATATTAGGATTTTCGTCAGAGAATTTGTTTTGTAAGTGATTTACAAATATGTCAGCCAGCGTCCCAGCTAAACTGTTCCCCATTACCAGCCCATCTTCCTGTTGATAAATTTTACCATTGAAAGTAAAGTAATTGAACAACAAGACTTGTTCCAACATTTCCACTAGTTCAATCACTTCCCCCAGTGCCAATTTACCATGAGTGAGGAGATTGTCCTTAATGATCTCAATAGTTTCTTTTACGGGAATGTTTGTGTACAGATTGGTGATATCCAATGAAGCTAATGACGCATTCTAAGATATACAGGGTGCGTTCCGAAAGTAATGCAATTATTTTTTTAAAGTAATTTATTGAACAGATTTGCACAAACACTTACAATTCTTCAAAGTACTGTCTTTGGGCCTCTACACATTTTTTCCAGCGACTCTGCCATGACCGGTACGCGCCCTGGAAGGCGTCTTCTGGGACCTCTCGCAAGGTCTTCGTCACGGCGGATTGAATCTCGTCTATGGACGAAAAACGGGTTCCTTTCAGGGCTGACTTAATCCTAGGAAACAAAAAGAAGTCAGCTGGGGCGAGGTCAGGACTATAGGGGGGGTGGGGGGGGGGGGGGGTGGGGCAGCGTTGGCACCTGGTGTTTGGCCAGGAACTCGCGGACTCGTAGCGCGTTGTGGCAAGGCGCGTTGTCGTGATGGAGTTGCCAGGTAGCGGAGATGTCCTTTCTCGTCCTGACGACCCTTTTGCGGAGTCTTTCCAGCACATCCACGTAGTAGGCAGCGTTAACTGTCTGTCCTTAAGGAACAAACTCCTTATGGACCACTCCTTTGCTGTCGAAAAAGACAATGAGCATTGTTTTCACTTTTGATTTGCTCATTCTTGCCTTTTTGGGCTTGGGGGACTGATCAGTGTGCCACTCAGAGCTTTGGCGTTTTGTTTCTGGGTCGTATTCAAAAACCCAGGTTTCATCACCAGTGATGACGTTGTCCAAATAATCAGGTTCAATTTCAACACGTGGCAAAAGTTCACTTGAAATTTCCGCTCGGTTGGTCTTTTCGTCGTCTGACAACATCTTGGGCACGAGCTTGGCGCACACTTTCCTCATCGCTAAATCTTCAGTAACAATGCGAAAAACAACAGTAGACAACAAGTTCAGTTCATTGGCAACCATCCTGAATACTCAATCGACGGTCAGAGTCCAACAGTTGTCGCACACGAGCCACATTGTTGTCGGTTTTGCTGGTTGACGGCCGCCCAGAGCGTTGTTCGTCGTGAACCTCTTCCCGGCCTTCCTTAAAGGCCTTTAACCACCTCGAAACTTGTGAGTAGGACAGAGCAGAGTCCCCGTAAGCCTCACGAATCATTTTATTAGTCTCCTCAAAAGATTTGTTCAGTTTAGCACAAAACTTAATCGCGTAACGTTGCTCGATCGTCGATTCCGTTTTTTCCGTGACACGGTCGGCACGAATAGGTTTACAATAACAGACGTCCTGCCGCTTCCACAGCTCGGACAGCACTGAAACCGGTTTCGCGGCAAAGCTTAGCGTCCCCCCCACCTACTCCATGTGGCCCGCTCCCACTCCGACTACTAGGAGCGGCGCGGGAAATTCAATTGCATTACTTTCGGAACGTACCCTGTAAGTACGTCTTTAATTTGCTCGGCAAATTCGTAACTGTTCCTAATGTTGAAAGTCCGACGATATGTATATGCCGCCTTCAATCTGTTATTTAGCTCTTTATTTAATTTATAACTTGGGCTGCTGGTGTTATTAACGATTGGGCGAATCGATTTTTCAACTTTATGGAGCTTTATTTGTGACCGCAATTCGGGGATTCGAGGATTCATTACTTTCAGTTTAAACTTTTCCTCCTCTGTGAATAGAAACACACTGTTATCTATTTGTTTCCTTATTTCTG
The DNA here is from genome assembly GCF_023897955.1 of Schistocerca gregaria. NCBI lineage: Eukaryota > Metazoa > Arthropoda > Insecta > Orthoptera > Acrididae > Schistocerca > Schistocerca gregaria. The sequence goes on from NC_064922.1 coordinate 370,887,874, forward strand.
TTTGAAATTTCTTGATTGGATCTTTCTTGACTGCTACTATTCCGTTTTCCATAAAGAACTTTTCAGTTTCCTCTATATAGTCTGTATCATGTATTATAACCATAGTGCCGCCCTTGTCTGCCTTTGTGACTATAGCCTTATGTGACACTAACTTCTTATTCAAGCCCTTAAGAGTTAGTAGTTCGTTTCTGTTCTTGTGATCAGAGTGCATTTCATCTATAATCGACTTCTTTACTTTAACCGCCGTGTTGGTCTGTTCGTATCTATTCATTTTTTGCGATATCACATGCAATATGCATGCATATACCTGAATGCCTTTCTGGATACAGAAAATGTTCGACTGCTGCCCTGGCCAGCACATTCTCCAGATCGCTCACCACTTGAAAACGTCTGGTCAATGGTGGCACGTCACAATACGCCAGTCAGTACTTTTGATGAACTGTGGTATCGTGTTGAAACTGCATTGGGAGCTGTACCTGTACACGCCACGCAAGCTCTGTTTGACTCAATGCCCAGGCGTATCAAGGCCGTTATTACGGCCAGAGGTGGTTGTTCTGGGTACTGATTTCTCAGGATCTATGCACCCAAACTGCGTGAAAATGTAATCACATGTCAGTTCTAGTGTAATATATTTGTCCAACGAATACCCGCCTGTCATCAGCATTTCTTCTTCGTGCATCAATTTTAATGGCCAGTAGTGTACATAAATATCCAATGGAGTTCAAGCCTATACAAGGGAGTTAGGAGAACACTACAAAATTAATGTCCACGATACTTTTCATCAGATAGTGTAGGGGAGAATATGTTCGAGAATATTGAGTAAAACTTTGTGGTAGACCGTAATTTTTGTCGTGAATGGATCGCGAAACGCGAAGGCACCCCGAGAAGTTAGTCGTGGCTCCTTTTAGGGCATGAAGTGAACTCCTGTCTACGTAATGTATGACAAGGTCAGACTGCCTCGATGCCACTGGCCATCAGGACAAGTCGCGAAGGATCGGGCAATGGGGCACGTGGACGCTCGAGCCTGGAAAGTGGCGATAAGAGCCTCCGCGGCGGTAACCGGTTATCTACGCAACCGCAACAGCGCCTAAGCGCGGGCCGTGATGCGACGTGACGGCGCGCCGACAACTGGCTGACACACGGCGCCCCTAGAAAGCGCCGCGGGCCGGCCTAGGCGGCTGGGTCAGGGGTCAGCCGTGTCGCCAGACCGTGCTGCGACGCCCTGCCCCACGCACGTGGGCTCGCGAAGTCGCTGGAACGGCACCGACGAGTTTCTGTCTCTTCCTGTGATGTAACGAGCGATACGCAACCACATCCGCAAAAGGGCTGTGAAGCCGTCGCGACGGCCCACGGGACGAGGCATGCAGATAGGATATCCAGCGTGACGAGGCACAGTGCCGTCGGCATACGACGCGAGCTGCTTAAGGTGATTTTGCACTCTCAGCGCTCTCCGGGGGCATCTGTCGCATTTATTTGGCTCGCAAACCGTACAGTTTGTGTACAAAAATGGGCGCACGTATAATTCATACAGTAGCTCTACTACAACGGACATTTTCTGTATTGACCAAATGCTAGTAGTGTTGTTCTGTTTGTAGCACACAAAAAATAAAAACTTCCATATACGTGAACATGTAAAAAATGAAAATGAAAGATAAAGGTCCACTCAGCTTATGAAAGGTCACGAAATCGAACAGATTTACTTCTGACAGCGCAGTTATGTTTACCTAACATCAAATATTACAGAATTATTTGTATTAATTTCATAGGAAAGTCCCACAACCTTTTACGAAACTCGAAAGAAAAAATATTGTAAACAGCAGGATGTGGACTATCTGCCTACCTACTCCAGGTTCCATAAAGCAGCGCCTGAACCAACTACGCTGTAATGAAACTGTGGTATGTTGTTTTTTATGTTACAGTCTTCTGAAGGTTTCAGTCGCTGAAATATTATTATCTGACATTTAATTACAACAAATCTTAACCATAATGACTCATATTCATGGGTCTTTAATAGGTGGTTGCCACAAAACGCCTTTCTCTCATAATACGCGCTTTACAACACTAAAATAATTAAATACGAAAATTCTTTAACCACCAACGTGACGTTTTCCTTCATTGTACTACAGAAAATCGTACCAATAACGATTCTTCCTCGAGACAGTCACTTTTATGATGCTTAGAAATAGCACATACTCGATGGGTGTAACTTGTAATATAAAACCTACCGAATATGAGCTTCTACTGAACACGACAAATAGCGTCTTGCTTTATGCTTGTGACACTGCGAGCTTTATACCTTCCTAGCAGTTCTATTTTAGGTGATACGTTACCGCAATATGTAAGAACTTATTTTGTGTCTCACGTGACGAAATGGCTCCTCAGCGTGAAATAACTTCAGAAAGCTCATAGAGCTCTATGTCAACGTTAATTAACTTGGCCTGTGTGCTGATGGGTTACGCCGAGAGTGGTGCGCTTCACTATAGACTGTACTCAACGGATTAGGACATAAAAGTTTCATACCCAAACTTAACCGTATTTATTCCATTTGTTTCTGTTTCATTTCGTTGCAGAAGTACTGGGATCGCAGCTCGATTTTCTACCACTCATTATTCATTCTAAGAAATTCATTGTGAGTAGGACGTAGAAAATGTCAGAAAATCAGAATACACAATAAATACTTACCAAGAAAAACAAATATGCTAATGTCTTTTCAGCACATCGCCACTAAAATGGTCCTCATGGATGAGGAATAATTTAAAAATCTTAAATATATTTTTATTTACGAGATGACACCAAACTTGCCACAAAACGAGTAAATGTTCAATACAATACGTTCCACATAATAGATCTTAAGATGTTGTAGCCATGCAGCCTCGCGGGATTAGCCGAGCGGTCTCAGGCGCTGCAGTCATGGACTGTGCGGCTGATCCCGGCGGAGGTTCGAGTCCTCCCTCGGGCATGGGTGTGTGTGTGTTTGTCCTTCGGATAATTTAGGTTAAGTAGTGTGTAAGCTTAGGGACTGATAACCTTAGCAGTAAAGTCACCTAAGATTTAACACAAATCTCAACATTTTTTTGTAGCCATGCATCAGAAAAATCATTTTACACGCTTATTTACAACGATAGCATTACTGTATTGAATTTGTACAGAAGGTAGATTGAACGTAATATTAGCTTTAACATCAGTTCGTCTCACTAAGAAATTCATCGTTGGAGTAGGAGGACGTGGTCACCAATAAATCCCTTAGACTTTTCCAAAACAAAAATCTATTATTACTTAAACTTTTATGGTTGCTGGCAAATTATTGGCAACGTATATTCTTGAATAATGGACACTCTTCTGGATGGAAGTAAGTGACTTTAAATCTTTGTGAAAATTATTTCTAGTATTTCTGGTACTCATTGTATGGATGGAGCGGCTGGTTTGAAAGAGAGTTGGAATTTGGCATCATCATCAGTCACACACTAAAATTTTAAAAACAAATATTTTATCGGTTACGGGTTAGCAAACAGAACTCTTGGAAAATAAGCGAGAAGATCATTTCTTGAGGCTATTTGCTCCAGTGTTTCTGATATTCAAGAAGGAAGATACAGTGAGTGTAATAATTTGTAGAAATCAGCTTTCTTTAGTGCATATGCCACAGAAAAGTAGCATGCTCTCAGATAACTCGCTCAAGATACTCTTGTGTACAGGAAAAATCATTAAGAAATGCAGAATGACTTGGACATAGTTTCCACTCGATATAATGAATGACAGTTCTCTTTAAATGTGGATCAAAGCAAGGTAAAGTCCAGAAGATAATATTAAAGCTTTTACGAACATTAAGTTTGGTTTGAACATTACACTATTTTCCCGAGCGTAGGAGGAGTACGCCGTTGCCTTCCTCCGCCTTTCGAACTGCCTTACCCAGCAAGTTACAGTGGGAATAATAATTCAAGATGAACCCCAGACAAAGGCGCAACTAGACATTTTGCACAACAGACGTTGCCAGAGATGAAAGAAGTGATAAGTGACAGATGAAAATCATAAAACTGACCGGCGGGCGAACCAGATGCCTTTCAATGCGACGTCTAACACTCGACCACTGAGCCACCAATAACAAATCAGATGAAACCGATAGTACCCGATTGTAGGAATAGTGGCAAATTTATGGGTTCCATCACATTATTTAAACATTTAGTCTACAATCCCAATAAGCGAGATGAAATGCGACGAAATGAGGAGCAGGGAAGGCAAACGGAAATATTTTTTGGGAGGAGTCCGGGAAAGCGCTGCGTACCTGAGTTGTAATAGAGGAGACACAACAGCAGACATTCACTGAATTCAGAGATAATAATTTCGTGTCGCTTTCTGACTGAGTACAAGTCGTTCAACTGAACACAGTTCCTGTGTTATCCGACCAGTAGAAGGGGACCTGCAGTATGAAGTGGAATCCGAACCACCTAACATTCCTGATGACTTTTCGATTACTGAGAGGTGAAAGCCAGATTAAAGGCAGACTAAAAATTTCCGTGGTCCGACAGGGATTCGATCCCACGCACACAGTTTACCACCACGCCAAAAGGTCAGAGAGGCGTTCATTATAGCCCGCTCGAAAATCTAACAGAGACTCTCAGTAAAGCGATAACCTAACCATGAAAGGTGACGCTAATTTCCTGAGCCGCTATTGGATAAATCTGGAGAAGCATGTTCGACTAAGACTGTGTGACTATTCTGCTGTTTCTGTCGTGTGTTTCGCGACGGAATGAAAAAAATAAGAAAAATTTTCGTGAGTTTCGCACCTTAGAGACAGCATTTTTTCCTCCGCCCAGTACGAGAATGAAATGAACAGTAAGCGCTACTACTACTACTACTACTACTACTACTACTCCTAATAGAAACGAAGTTCGCTTCGACGTCCGCTGTACGTGACTTTTGTGAAAAACAAGATGTGTAGAACAGCGGCAGTACACAATATGTTACACAAGACAAAGAAATTTGCAATTTTCAAAAGGGAAACTTCCTCCAGAATCATATTTGGGTTTCTGTGGCGATGAAGCTAGGGAAAGGTGGAATCAGATCACATCAGTTGGCCAAACAGCGAGACTGAGTACCTCTGGCCAGGCATGTGATGCTCCAAGCAAAGTACACTTGTACGCAAAACTTGAAGACGAAGGAAATTTTGCGTGATGTATCACTGCCAAGTAGCGTAATTCGATAAAACGTGGACCATATATAGAAAGAAATGATTCCCTGTAGTACAGAGGGTAATTGAAAGATGTACAGAGTGAGCCAAACAGAAACCACACTGTGATTTAAAGACAATAATCACGCTGAAATTGTCGCGATTCATGTTGGTCCAGTGGACACTGCAAACGGAGGGACAAAGTTCTCAATAGGGTATGTGATTAGCGCGGATGGCAGTGTCTGGTCTGCAACGTCCTTCGATGGTGGCCACAAGGTTGTTAAGTAGTTCTTATGATAGGGTGTTCCACTGCTTCACCAGAGCGGTTGACAACTGGTGGATGGTAGCTGGTGAAAGTGGATGTACTGCAATCCGTCTCCCCAACGCATCGCACACGTGCTCGATGGGATGAAGTTGGGGGAACGGGTAGGTTAGAACATTCGCCGAACAGCTCTTCTACCTGCGCTGTTCGATGGAGACGCGCATTGACTTCGATAAAAATGAAGTCAGAGCCGAGTTCACCCCTGAAAAGACGCACATAGGAAAGAAGCACAGAGTTAGGATGACATTAACCGATGAGTGTTTCGTGTTCAATGGTATAGGGGTTCCAAGGCTCATTTAACATTATGTCTCCCCAAAACAGATCACCTGGACGCCAGAAACAGTAACCCTTTCCCAGGTACGTTTCTTAAGGTGTGCATTCGATCCTGACTTCATTTTTACGGATGACAATACTCGACCCTATCGAGCACGCCATCTGGAGGAGCTCTTCGAACTAGATGACATCCGGCGAATGGACTGATCTGCCCAGTGGAAAATTGAAGAGACGAAAATGGAAAGAACAGTTAAGAAATGAAAAAGATGAGAAGCGAGAAGCATGTTTTGTTTCCTAGTGGAAGAGAATAAATACACTCCTGGAAATTGAAATAAGAACACCGTGAATTCATTGTCCCAGGAAGGGGAAACTTTATTGACACATTCCTGGGGTCAGATACATCACATGATCACACTGACTGAACCACAGGCACATAGACACAGGCAACAGAGCATGCACAATGTCGGCACTAGTACAGTGGATATCCACCTTTCGCAGCAATGCAGGCTGCTATTCTCCCATGGAGACGATCGTAGAGATGCTGGATGTAGTCCTGTGGAACGGCTTGCCATGCCATTTCCACCTGGCGCCTCAGTTGGACCAGCGTTCGTGCTGGACGTGCAGACCGCGTGAGACGACGCTTCATCCAGTCCCAAACATGCTCAATGGGGGACAGATCCGGAGATCTTGCTGGCCAGGGTAGTTGACTTAACACCTTCTAGAGCACGTTGGGTGGCACGGGATACATGCGGACGTGCATTGTCCTGTTGGAACAGCAAGTTCCCTTGCAGGACTAGGAATGGTAGAACGATGGGTTCGATGACGGTTTGGATGTACCGTGCACTATTCAGTGTCCCCTCGACGATCACAGAGGTGTACGGCCAGTGTAGGAGATCGCTCCCCACACCATGATGCCAGATGTTGGCCCTGTGTGCCTCGGTCGTATGCAGTCCTGATTGTGGCGCTCACCTGCACAGCGCCAAACACGCATACGACCATCATTGGCACCAAGGCAGAAGGGACTCTCCTCGCTGAAGACGACACGTCTCCATTCGTCCCTCCATTCACGCCTGTCGCGACACCACTGGAGGCGGGCTGCACGATGTTGGGGCGTGAGCGGAAGACGGCCTAACGGTGTGCGGGACCGTAGCCCAGCTTCATGGAGACGGTTGCGAATGGTCCTCGCCGATTACCCCAGGAGCAACAGTGTCCCTAATTTGCTGGGAAGTGGCGGTGCGGTCCCCTACGGCACTGCGTAGGATCCTACGGTCTTGGCGTGCATCCGTGCGTCGCTGCGGTCCGGTCCCAGGTCGACGGGCACGTGCACCTTCCGCCGACCACTGGCGACAACATCGATGTACTGTGGAGACCTCACGCCCCACGTGTTGAGCAATTAGGCGGTACGTCCACCCGGCCTCCCGCATGTCCACTATACGCCCTTGCTCAAAGTTCGTCAACTGCACATACGGTTCACGTCCACGCTGTCGCGGCATGCTACCAGTGTTAAAGACTGCGATGGAGCTCCGTATGCCACGGCAAACTGGCTGACACTGACGGCGGCGGTGCACAAATGCTGCGCAGCTAGCGCCATTCGACGGCCAACACCGCGGTTCCTGGTGTGTCCGCTGTGGCGTGCGTGTGATCATTGCTTGTACAGCCCTCTCGCAGTGTCCGGAGCAAGTATGGTGGGTCTGACACACCGGTGTCAATGTGTTCTTTTTTCCATTTCCAGGAGTGTAGATTGACGGAAAAGTTAACGTATGAACAACGAGCTCAAATTAGAGAAGAATATCGAATGAGACACTTAGAAAGAGCATGGAGTAACTGCTGAAGAAACAAGATTACGAAATTAACTAAAGAGAGTTACAATGAATGAAGTTCGTCAGAGACAACTATCGTAAACGCATGAACAATACAGTAGAGTACGAGAAGTGCAAAGCGGAAGAAATAGAGATTACACTTTGGCGGGTGGAACATTCGGTTTTGATTCCACTAAAGACTATAACAGACACTAAAACATTATCGGTACCAAATGGTTCAAGTGTATCAGTCCTGGGTTGTCAAGAAATTGGGCAGAAAAACTCCAGGAATGTTTTGCGTAAGTGAAAAAAATCTATTAACGCCATCTGAAGTGCCTCCACCAGAATTATTTCGTTACGTGGCAGGAGAAGTTCTGGAATAAAAATATTTTCTGTAAAATACGAGAGCGTAAAATATTTCATTACGTGACTGGAGAGTCTCAAAAATCTGAAAATATTTTCTACAAAATATGGGAGCGTACAATGCTTGCTTTCGAATTAGATCATTTGGTTCCAATTCCATGAGCAGTGGAGAACATAAATTTACTCCAGTGTTTTCAATTAAAGAAGAAGTTTTTCATAGAGTGGAACCACTGTCACCATTGCCAAACGAATCTTATAAATAATTGCATGTGTATTTCACTGGCAAAGAACAAATGGAAGTCGATCACCGATGCACACATATGACTGAGACGGGAATACATTGAAGAACTGCAGAGAATTTTACGTTAGTACGATCAGTTCATTGAAATATTCAAAAAAAGCGCACGTTCGAACGGTACATCACGAGTATAAAGCAAATGATTCGAGCCGACAAAAGATCAGGAGAACACGAACGCCGGTTCGATGCTGCTCAAGTCGATGAACTCGCCACTGTAATTGTGAGCAATGAACACACACATCCGTTCAACGCAAAGAAGGACTAATGTGCATCGCAGATACACATCATTTTTACGATGCATTTCAACACCCTTTAATTTTTATAAGGAGAAAATACGGTCACCATTTCACTTTAAGTGAACCCAAATACGAGGGTTGTCCAGAAAGTAAGTTCTGATCGGTCTCGAAATGGAAACCAGTGGGAAAATCCGGTAAAGCTTTGCACAGATGTGTTGGGCAGTGTCTCTGGTATGCCCGTCGATCGTGACGCGTCGCTCTTTTCAGTTTTGAGTGAATAATGAGCGCGTAGGGAATAACGTCTCCTGCCAAGTATGAGGGCCTGGTTAGAGATTTAGCCTGTGTCATGCAACCCACATAACACAACTGTCGATCAGTTCCTTCTTCATGCCAGTTCTCGGCCGCACACTGGAGGGGCAATCAAGACGCTCCTGCAGCGTTTCCGATGAGAAGCGTTTGATCACCCACAATATAGTTCTTAATTGGCTCCCCCTGAGTCTCATGTCTGCTCACAAGAACCGCTGGCTATGAGGACAAAATTTTTTCCACAGACAACGAGCTCCAGACTAGTGCAGATAACTGGGCGAAAGCACAGGCGGCTGCATTCTATCATAAGGATATTGGAAAGTTAACACAACACTACGATAAAACTGGAAGTTGGAGCGGCGACTATATAGAGAAGTAGGTGGAATGTGTACCTAACTGCTGCAAATAAAACGTTTCTGGTTTTCACTGTGGTTTCCATTTCACGACCGATAGGAACTTACTTTCTGGAGAAACAGAAAAGTATTTTCGAAGGAATTTGATGCGTGCTTTATAACTATCAGAATCAGTGACGGATAGAATGATTTTAACAATGCGCGTCATTTATATCAACGGTTTTTTGGTGATACGTACTCTAACAACCCTACCACAACAAAGGTCAAAAATTAATTATGATTGTAGTGTTGCTCACGCTGATAAATAGTAATATTATGTGGCAGATGTCATTAGAGCACAGTCAACAAAGTAATTTCTTGAAAGAATGGATAAACTAGGCACTCAACTTTTCGTGTTTCCAACGCTGGTCTCGTTGTGAACTCCTGGCTCAATCGTCGAAAATCTAGGTAGTGATGATTCCAAGCTCGGATGCAAAGAGGCCTAAGTGTTATTCTGCGACATTCAAAAGTTTTATAGATTTGTTTCATAAACCATTCTTGAAGATTAAACGTTTGCAAGTTACAACAATGGTGATGTAAAAAAGAAATCTGCACTCCGAATTTAATTTTTTATTACTTTTGTTGCAACATCACTTCACAATATAAAACATACTTGAAAATATCTTCCTTACTGTTAAAGTACACATTTCATAAACTGACTACAATTTGCGTCCTTTCAACATTACGACCAAGACTTGACTCTCTAATAACCGCTTACGCGCCCAAAATTCAGAGTTACAAGTACGTCAAAGATCACAGTGACAAATGAAAGAATACACATAAGAATAATATCATAATATAAATATATCGATGTATCAAAGTACCTCTACATTAATCAAATCAAATCTGAATGTTGTCACAGAAATATGTTAACTATTTTACAGAAACACAGTAGAATATTGTTGGTATCAAGAGGCTGAGGTGAGGTGCCGTAATGGTTACGTAATTCAAGTACCATTACAGTACGGAGAAGCAGAAGAATAAGGAATGATATCCATACGAAGGAACCGAACTAAATTGCATACAGAAGAGCGAATTCGGTTAAGAGGCGCTGTCATGAATGACGGAAACGTTGACGACATTGCCAGATTGACGATTTTACCATCGTCTTAAGGAGTAAATCCGCGAAATATGCACGAGCACACACAAGATGCTACGATCTATGTAAGAAAACGTGTTCTCCATGATTCGTTCACAATATTTATTTGCAGTTTGTCATAGCTGACGCATGGACAAGCACCCAAGAACCGTTATGAGATAATAGCGCCAGTTCTTCGATAGAAAAAAATGAGATTCGTGAATGTTCTCAGAAAGCAAATGAAATAGGGAGCAAGCGAAACAGGTCATCTTCTGCTAGAATCGTATGAAAATAGAATTAAAGATGAAGGAAGGCAGCAGATCTAACGAAAGATTCTGCAGCCAAGACTTTAGAGGACGGCCGCAGTTAGATACTTGATGAAGAATATGTGCTGAGACCAGCCCCGGAAATTCGAAGACTGAGCGCCGACTTGAGGCGGAAACTCAAGCAGAGAAGCCGGCCGCGACCACGCCTTTCTCCGCTGCTGGCCGCGCCGTGGTGAGTTATGGGTGGGCGATGGCGCGGCAGAGATGCTTGCACAAATGCGACTTTCGGCGCGTGACAGCGATACTGGCCTGGCAGATGACAGGCACTGGGGTCGAGTCAGGGGGCGTGGGAGGCGGTGCCGGGGGCGGCGGGGGCGGAACGTGAGCAGGGGTGCGCCCACGACACGCCGCGCTGGCTTTCTCTGGATCTGCAGGCCACAGAGATCGTGAGGTCCCAAATGAGAGCAGCGCGCAGCGCAGCCGAATATTGTTATACGAAGGGTAAGCTTTACACACTGACTGGTCATTGGAGTATGAGTTGTATGTGTTGTGACAAGATGAAGCTACTTTCGTCCGTGCATAACTGTGACATCTTTGATTACTATTCAGAAGGTTCATCAAACTAGAACACACAAAATATTACTGATACGTGTTACAAACCGGACACAATGGGAAGGACGAGGCCCCTTTGCTTTTTTCTTTCATCACTCGTTTATTACATCAGAGAAGTACACATTTTATGACAAAATTAAACTACATAAAATATTGCTCCCAGTAAAGGTTAACATAAGCAGTGACAAAACTTAGTTGTCTTAAGGGTTTCCGCTGGCAACAAATTTTAAGGAGGCAATGTAAGGTTTATATCAATTTAGCTCAAACACGTAGCTAGTGACTGAATCACGACACAGACATTTCAACCATTTCGGTAACAAATAAATAGCGTGGATTTGTACTCACAGTAACCAACTAATCAACAGCCTTGCCATTGAATAAGTAGTAGGCCATTTGGAACGAATTAGCAACATCCTGAAACTAGGGGAGTTAATACCAACAGTCTTTAAATGTCTTGCTCCCCATTAAATAAACAAACATACAGAAATTAAATGAATAACAAATGAAACACCCTACGCTCCACTCAAACTCTTCAGTGGAAGCCAAGCCAAAATGAATATTCCATTAACTGACTAGCACTGAAGTCACACTGAAGCTCATCTCTGTGTTCCCAGACACACATGGGGCAAACTTATACAAGGCAAGATTTTGAAGGGCGCACATCAGCAAAACTAGTAGTGGAGCTAACTCGTGCCCCTGAAAATTAAGATACTAGACCGGGGCACAAGGTGGTATACAATGAGGTTGCCTTAGTGCTAACTGCGCTCCAAAATACTAATTCAAATGGCCAATTCAAAATTAAGTACACATAAACCAGCATTAATAAACGAGGAGTGACACCAGGTCGCTCGAAGGGATGACAACACTTGATTGAAAAGACAAATGCCAGAAGCGGCAGTAACATCAAACACCTTCTCCGAGTTTTAACCAGGAGTCACTTCCCGCTATACAAGTAAACATTTAACCAAGCACAAGGAAGGAACCCCAAAGAGAAAATTCAAATAAAACCCCCAAATATTTAAATTTAAAAGGCAGTGTAAACGCGAAGGCCACACTTAAGAGGTCACCAAAACTGGTTACAAAAGGTCTTATACATTTGCTCCTTTTCTTTAAAGAAACACAAGGCTGCTTAACTTCTGCTAGACGCCCGGTAGGGTTCGTGTAGGATACACCAGGCAGCAACCCAAGCTAGGCGGTCGCAAGGCACGGCGAACAAAATCAGGAGAGCAGACAGGCAGGCAGCCAACACATATCCTCCATGCTGAACCGGCAGACCGCGTACGACCAACTCCACATATACGTGGTTGCTTCCACCTCGTACCTCGAGGCATCTTAGCAGGTAGCCCGAGCAAACGTCAACTGCCACTCGACCCGCGAATGCGGGAAACAACAAGGAAAACAAAGATAAGAAACATCGAAGGATCGATAATGGACATCCAAGAGGCTGGCGCGCCAGTAACGAGCGCCACGGCTCAATTAGTTGACTTTATTACACAAAAGCGTAAAAGATTTACTCACAGTCAGTTCCACAATACAGTGTACGCCGTTATCTGTAGGAAATAAAATACACATAAATATATCTTTACATGAAAATATATATTATTACTAATTGCGCGATTACCTAATAGTTAGTCCAATCGCCACCGTTATCGATTATAGCTTGGCATCCTAGCCTCTCTCCGGTAAATCATCCACGTTTCCAACCTCTAAATATGGTTTGACTCCCTTCGCAACGAATATCTTAGACATTCTAAGAGTTTTAGCAGCAGCTCCATAGGAAAACTATGGTCCCTCTGGATGATTTACAAGGAACTCTGGCTTGTGACGCTTCAGATATTTGGCACGCATTTTAAACTGCAACAGACAAAACAAAACACCCAACTGTCACACTGTTTATCTATACACTGTGCAGAAGCGCATTGATTATAGATTCGAGACCACTACCAGACATGTCGCTGCCGATGTTACATTTAAAATTATGGCGTACATTTCCTTGTGGAATTGACTATATCTTTGACACAATTCTTCACCACAGGACTACTGCATAATTTACAACTGGCATTGAGTACGAAAACATCAGTTGATGCGCAAAGTAACAAACTGATCCCATGAGGTATAATTTGCTCTATTTACAACAGTAGAAGTTCATCTGGATTTCAGCAACTCGTTGGTGGTATGCTGTGATGTTGGTTCCTTCAGTTGAGATCAGGAACTGGGGCAAAATACTTCCATGCTCGGCTCTGTATTGAGCTCAGGGCGAGTGCGCTGCAGTGCTAAGAGAGGATGAGTGGTATTCAGGAGAGCCTCCCGTATGTCGTAGCAGATTGCAGCGAGCCCTCCCTATCGTCTGTGGTACCGCTGCGCTTTGCCGACCTCGGTGTGGCACAAGGGTCTGTGGACGACATCACAGTAAGCAAATTCTGTTCGGTGAAAATGTATCAGATCTTAGAGCAACACTAAATCCTGTAATGTTTCACCTATGCGAAGAGTTTGTTAATACATTTTTCTTTATTCTATTTTGAAACGTCTATCTATTAATACCATTGTAATTTTGTGCGGTTGTGTAAGTTATACAACCCAATATACACTATGTGATCGGAAGTATCCGGACACCCCCAAAAACATACGTTTTTCATATTAGGTGCATCGTGCTGCCACTTACTGCCAGGTACTCCATACCACCGACCTCAATAGTCATTAGACGTCGTGAGAGACCAGAATGGGGAGCTCCGCGGGACTCACGGACTTGGAAGGTGGTCAGGTGACTGGGTGTCACTTGTGTCATACGTCTGTAAGCGACATTTCCACACTCCCAAACATCCCTTGGTCCACTGTTTCTGATGTGATAGCGAATTGGAAACGTGAAAGGGCACGTACAGCACAAAAGCGTACAGGCCGACCTTTTCTGTTGTGTTGACTGACAGAGACCGACGACAGTTCAAGATGGTCGTGATGTGTAATAGGCAGACATCTATCCAGATCATCACACGGGAATTCCATACTGCATCAGGATCCACTGCAAGTTTTATGACAGTTAGGCAGGAGGTGAGAAAACTTGGATTTCAGGGTCGAGCGGCTGCTCATAAGCAACACACGCCGGTAAATGCCAAACGGCGCCTCGCTTGGTGTAACGAGTGTAAACATTGGCCGATTGAACAGTGGAAAAACGCTGTGTGGAGCGACGAATCATGGTACACAATGTGGTGATCCAACGGCAGGCTGTGGGTATAGTGAATGCCCGGTGAACGTCATCAGCCAGAGTGTGCAGTGCCAACAATAAAATTCGGAGACGGTGGTGTTAATGATGTGGTCGTATTTTTCATGGAGGGGGCTTGCACCCCTGGTTATTTTGCGTGGCACTATCACAGCACAGGCCTACTCTGATGTTGTAGGCCCCTTCTTGCTTCCCACTATTGAAGACAATTTCGGGGATGGCGACTGCATCTTTCAACACGATCGAGCAACTGTTGATAATGCACGGCTTTTAGCGGAGTGCTTACACGACAATAACATCCCTGTAATGGACTGTCCTGCACAGAGTGCTGACCTGATTCCTATAGAAAAACACTGGATGTTTTGGAAGGCCTACTTCGTGCCAGGCCTCACCGACCAACACCGATACCTCTCCTCAGTGCAGCACTCCGTGAAGAATGGGCTGCCATTCCCCAAGAAACCTTCCAGCACCTGATTGAACGTATGCCTGCGAGAGTGGAAGCTGTCATCAAGGCTAGAGGTGGGCCAACACCATACTGAATTCCTGCATTACCGATGGAGGCCGCCACGAACTTGTAAGTCATTTTCAGCCAGGTGTCCGGATACATTAGATCATATAGTGTAGGTATAAGTATCTTGGTAACGAGAGCATGCCACTGTGGTAGGTTGGAGTTGGCGCGCGGACATGGAGGAAGCGCGTGTATGGCTGTTCCCGAAGCGTGATGGCGTAAGTTATACGTTGGGTGGATCACATGTACGATTAATCGTGACGCTGTGGAACAAGTCATTTTACGTTCACAATACACACTTGTGTCGGTAAATGCGAACGATTTATAAGTGTTTCTAATTTTTGTTTTAATACAGATGTGTATTAGTAAGTAATTTCTATCCACCACCTTTTAAACACCACACGTGACAAAAATAAATATTCATCTGTGGAGAAACTTTCTGAGTTATTTTTCGTATTTAACTTTGCTACCTGTCAGACACTTTATATCACTGGTTAATTGATCTAAGCCGGCCAGTGTGGCCGAGCGGTTCTAGGCGCTACAGTCTGGAACTGCGAGACCGCTACGGTCGCTTGTTAGAATCCTGCCTCGGGTATGGTTGTGTGTCATGTCCTCAGGTTAGTTAGGTTTAAGTAGTTCTAAGTTCTAGGGGACTGATGACCTCAGAAGTTAAACCCCATAGTTCTCAGAGCCATTTGAACCATTTTTGAATAGATCTAAAATTCTGGTGGTAAAATTGTGCACCCCTGAGAAAACCGTAATGTGGAGCAATCAGTGTCATTTTTTTCTTTTGGTAGTGTAACTGCGTATAAAGGACACTCAAATGAAAACGCGAAAGATGGAACAAAAGCAAGGAAAGCGTTTATTGTTAAAAAAAATGTTTCAAATGTCTCTGAGCACTATAGGACTTAACTTCTGAGGCCATCAGTTCCCTAGAACTTAGAACGACTTAAACCTAACTAAGCTAAGGACATCACACACATCCATACCCGAGGTAGGATTCGAATCTGCGACCTATCAGTCGCGCTGTTCCGGACTGAAGCGCCTAGAACCTCACGGTTAGAGTGGTCGGCAATACGGGCAGCGTCTTCCTAGGAAAATTTTTGTAGTTGCCCACAGGAACATGATTGTATACATGCGTGCACCTGTTCTCTTGACGCAGATCGACGGCAACGAATGTCTATCTACAGGGTACAAAAAGTATGGAGATGGCATAGGTAGGGATTGGGACTGCGTGGGGGACGTGTGAGGGTCCGCACACAGATTTCCAAGGTTGTTTCTACTACGTTGTAAAAGTTTCGCTGGAGAGTCCTTACACATCCTCAATACAGCCCGGCCTCTCCCCATGCGATTTCCAAGTTTGTTGTGCTCTGAAGAAAGACACTAGTGCTCGTCGATTTGTTTCGTATAAAGAGGTACACGCCTGGGTGCAATCAGGGTTCCGTAGTGAGAAGAGATAAATGTTTTTCTATTTTTCTGTCATTTCATTCGCTTTTTTACACTAAGTAATCATGTATTTGATGGGATAACATATCTGTGCTTGGTAATTACACTCCTGGAAATGGAAAAAAGAACACATTGACACCGGTGTGTCAGACCCACCATACTTGCTCCGGACACTGCGAGAGGGCTGTACAAGCAATGATCACACGCATGGCACAGCGGACACACCAGGAACCGCGGTGTTGGCCGTCGAATGGCGCTAGCTGCGCAGCATTTGTGCACCGCCGCCGTCAGTGTCAGCCAGTTTGCCGTGGCATACGGAGCTCCATCGCAGTCTTTAACACTGGTAGCATGCCGCGACAGCGTGGACGTGAACCGTATGTGCAGTTGACGGACTTTGAGCGAGGGCGTATAGTGGGCATGCGGGAGGCCGGGTCGACGTACCGCCGAATTGCTCAACACGGGGGGCATGAGGTCTCCACAGTACATCGATGTTGTCGCCAGTGGTCAGCGGAAGGTGCACGTGCCCGTCGACCTGGGACCGGACCGCAGCGACGCACGGATGCACGCCATGACCGTAGGATCCTACGCAGTGCCGTAGGGGACCGCACCGCCACTTCCCAGCAAATTAGGGACACTGTTGCTCCTGGGGTATCGGCGAGGACCATTCGCAACCGTCTCCATGAAGCTGGGCTACGGTCCCGCACACCGTTAGGCCGTCTTCCGCTCACGCCCCAACATCGTGCAGCCCGCCTCCAGTGGTGTCGCGACAGGCGTGAATGGAGGGACAAATGGAGACGTGTCGTCTTCAGCGATGAGAGTCGCTTCTGCCTTGGTGCCAATGATGGTCGTATGCGTGTTTGGCGTCGTGCAGGTGAGTGCCACAATCAGGACTACATACGACCGAGGCACACAGGGCCAACACCCGGCATCATGGTGTGGGGAGCGATCTCCTACACTGGCCGTACACCTCTGGTAATCGTCGAGGGGAAACTGAATAGTGCACGGTACATGCAAACCGTCATCGAACCCATCGTTCTACCATTCCTAGACCGGCAAGGGAACTTGCTGTTACAACAGGACAATGTACGTCCGCATGTGTCCCGTGCCACCCAACATGCTCTAGAAGCTGTAAGTCAACTACCCTGACCAGCAAGATCTCCGGATCTGTCCCCCATTGAGCATGTTTGGGACTGGATGAAGTGTCGTCTCACGCGGTCTGCACGTCCAGCACGAACGCTGGTCCAACTGAGGCGCCAGGTGGAAATGGCATGGCAAGCCGTTCCACAGGACTACATCCAGCATCTCTACGATCGTCTCCATGGGAGAATAGCAGCCTGCATTGCTGCGAAAGGTGGATATACACTGTACTAGTGCCGACATTGTGCATGCTCTGTTGCCTGTGCCTATGTGCCTGTGATTCTGTCAGTGTGATCATGTGATGTATCTGACCCCAGGAATGTGTCAATAAAGTTTCCCCTTCCTGGGACAATGAATTCACGGTGTTCTTATTTCAATGTCCAGGAGTGTATTTTGAAACGTAACTGCAGTTTATTACCTTTCCTCCAACGGAAAAATGTGTATTTTATTATTCCTTGTATATGCAAAGACCTTAAATTCTTTTGTTTGTTGTACCTCCATTTATAATATTAACTGAGATGTGCATAACTGCTGTGTAAATTGCTGACATGGTAGCACAAAGAGTGATATCGAGTATAAGAGCTAAGCAGCTATATACAAGGTGAGTCACTAACCATTGCCACCTAGAATAACTTCGGAAATCTGATAGTAGCTGAAAAGTTTGTGGGACAAATGTAGCATCGGTTTTTTATGGCTGGGTGCGGTCGCATCAGAGATATGAAGGTCAACTTTGTTTTTGTAAATGAGGTGCTATAGTTTGGTACTTACTTTCTGATAGCGGTTATCGAGATGAATCCAATGACGTGTAACAGTAAGGTCTTTGAAGGTCAACGAAGGTCACAAAGTTGGCATGAACGTCCATTTACAGAAGGTGTTTGAAGTGATGAAGATTGGTATCAATGCAGTAATGCAATCTTCTTATCATGGACTGAGTGGTACTCCTTATCATTTCATTTCGTGCAAATAGTAAATATTAGCCGAATATGGCGCAGCCATCTAACGTTCCATTGACATGTAAACACCATTCGATGGTTTCGCAATACAACACTAATAGGAACGGTAAGACTAGTATCGTCGAATCAAGCGAATGTGAATGAAGTATTCCTTCGAAGAACAAGTCGATATGCTTTTCATTTACGGAGAATGCCATTGAAATTCAATGAGAGTTAGAGACTTATACGCTGAAAGATATCCTCAACGTACATTTAGATATGTGTATGATAAATTGAGAATAACTGGATCTTTAACATATCCGGCAGAGGGAAGTTACTAACAACGAAACGGAAATTGCTACTCTTGCCATTGTGGTTCGAGTTCCTTATGTTAGCTCGCGTCAAGTAGTAAGGGAATCTGGCAAGAGCCAGGGTTGTGTTGTTCGTGTTCTGCATCGCCAGATTGAGAGGGATGACACATTTATTAATTTGATTTTATTTACTGGCGAGGCTACATTCACGAACCATGGAAATGTTCATTTGCATAACATGCATTACTGGGCAACTGCCGTCTAGCTTCGCCTGCGCTGGTGGCGTGATGCTGTACTGTGGCTCGTGGATTTGAATGAGGACAAGGACTGTTGACATGTACTCGCAGACAAACAAAAATTTTCATTAAATAACTTTATTTCTTCGAGTTGACGAGAATAAAAATGTTCGACAAACCGTAGTAGCTGTTCGTCAGTTACACTTCATCCGTGTTAGCGTATGGCACCATGGTTCCCAACAACAGGCTTTGGCCGCTTTATTGTCTAAGTTTTGTTCCTTACATAACACCTCACAGCTTTTTTAACCGAGCAATGAGCAACTAACAGCAAATTCTCGTTGCTTACTAACAAGAGCAAACGTGTTTGCAAACACGCACATACATACAAACATACATACACACACTAACACACACACACACACACACACACACACACACACACACCGTTGAGAGAGAGGGGGGGGGGGGGTGGGCGGGAGAAACTACAATTTAGTACAAACCAACTTAACATGATTTTCACGGTTTACATGTGGAACACGTGTTTTCGTTAAGTAATCGAGAGCGTCCACGAACTTTTATTTGCAGGATCCTTCAAAGAGCACTAAATAAACAACGAACGCTGGGTTGATCTAATGGAAGGCCTCGCTGGGTGCCTATGAAGTGCTCAGAAAATATTTGAACGAAGGTCAGAAGACACGACTGGGCAATGTGGACAGAGCTGCGGGAGAGATTTGTTGTCATCCTTACTGGCAGGGCGGCCGACCTTCGGCGCAGCTGGAACTGGTCCCAGAGATCAGTCTTCTTCCCATTGCTTATCAGTCTCACTGCAAGAAGTTAAGTACATAAAAAAAACGGAACAGCTTTACGAAAGATCGCACATTACGGGGTTTCTATATTTGTGGTATCAAAGTAATCTGACATTGGATGAAAGACATTCTAGTTAATGAAATCTTCTTGGGTTATCAGCAGAATCATGGTGTCGTATTCTTGTACCTTTTCGACAAGTATCCAAGTAGTTTTCTTCAGACGAATCTTCGCCAAAAATTTGCTGAAACACGACGCCACGACAAGGTTGATAACGAGATCCGAGAAGATTTCATCATTTGCTGGAATAGCTATCATATCCAAATATTCTTCTGCTACTAAATGGATGTTGTTTAACAACAATTCCCTTTACCGTTAATTTCAACGTGATTGCCACCATCTGGAAGAGTTCAAACGTTTAAAGTACTGTACAGCACTCGCTCACAAATACCATATTAGTAGCATACAGTATTAGTTGCAATTATGGACAAGTGGTATATGCCGCTTTAAGCTGTTAAGGACTATTAGATGACGATATGTCAAAACTAGTTATCAGAATAAACTGTAATGTAACAGTGGTTTTTTGGTGTTGTGTATGAATGATCAGTTACTTTTTCATTTGTCTACAGACACGAGAATTTTCATATGAGTTGAAGATGGTAA
Organism: Schistocerca gregaria; assembly: GCF_023897955.1. Lineage (NCBI taxonomy): Eukaryota > Metazoa > Arthropoda > Insecta > Orthoptera > Acrididae > Schistocerca > Schistocerca gregaria. The sequence goes on from NC_064922.1 coordinate 370,908,234, forward strand.
TTTTAAATTATTAAAGCAGTCTAGACGGACAACTGAACATCTGTGTGATTGCCTGAAGATGATGACTACAAAACTTACTGTACGTTGCCACAAGACGACGCCACCACTCAGCTCATCACCCGAGAATATGTTATCATCAATAAAATATGTGTTTTACAACTGATGACTGCGGGTGTTCTTCGAGGAGGTTAAGCCAGTTTTTCGTATGTTTGTACGCTGGCTGCATCCTTGCTACATAGAGCTTAGCATTCGTTAATGATTGTCGTATACATGATCGCTCAAGAGTTTTCAACTGATTTTTGTTCGTTTCGTAGTTATTGCTACTATATGGTCTGTAAGAATTGTATAAATAGTTTGTCATTTTCGTATACGAAACGTCAAATATTACGCCCATGGGGCCAGTACGTAACACCTGCTCTTTGGTGGCCAACCTTGTCTTCCAGGCCGCGCGAGATTAGGCGAGCGGTCTGAGGCGCTGCAGTCATGGACTGTGCGACTAGTCCCGGCAGAGGTTCGAGTCCTCTCTCGGGCATGGGTGTGTGTGTGTGTTTGTCCTCAGGATAATTTAGGTTAAGTAGTGTGTAAGCTTAGGGGCTGATGATCTTAGCAGTTAAGTCCCATAAGATTTCACACACATTTTCGAACCTTGTCTTCCTTCCCCCTCAGTCTCCCTACGATAAGTAGTAGTCTGTCAGCTTATATTACATATACACCTAGAATTACGTATACACCTAGAACACTCGTATCCCGTGTCGCCCTGTGGGCATGAATGGGTTTTCATGTGTCGCATTTTGTATTTTCTTAATGCCTATCATATTTTTTAAATATTCGATGTAAAATTATGTTCTCATCCTATTTTTTCTAGATATTTCAAGGAAATAAATCCAAAACGCCTTATGTGAGTAACTTGAGTAGTAAAGTCATTTTTCAGCAGCTGTATGACTTTTTGAAGCGACCTTTTCTGCTCCAACATCGACTATAATACACTAAAGAGACAGAGAAACTGGTACACCTGCCAATTATCGTGTAGGGCGCCAGCGAGCACACAAACTGCTACAACACGACGTGGCATGGGCTCGAATAATGTGCGAAGTAGTGCTGGAGGGAACTTACACCATGAACTCTAAAGGGCTGTTCATAAATCCATTACGAGGGAGTGGCGATCTCTTATGAACAGCACGTTGCAATGCATCCCAGATAAGCGCAGTAAAAATGTTCATGTCTGGAGAGTTTGGTGGCCAGCGGAAATATTTAAACTAAGAAGAAAGTTCCTCGAGCCACTCTGTAACAATTCTGGACGTTCCAGAGGTTGCCTCTCAGTCTGCAAGATACGGGCGGTCGCAGAGGGTAGTTGGGAGCTCCAACGTCAGGCGCGTAATGAGGCCCCTTAGGGGTATGGCTGCAGGGAAGGGGAAGAAAACCAATGTGCACTCAGTGTGCATACCGGGGGGAGTCATTCCAGATGTGGAAAGGGTCCTTCTGGATTCCATGAAGGGTACAGGGTGCACGCATCTGCAAGTGGTCGCTCTGTTTCGCAGAGGAAGACCGCACTGCAGTTCCTTCTCTAAATCCTCGCACAAATGGAAAATAAGTGTCCAAGGAATAGAAAAGCAACTGAAATCACTCAACAGAGGAAAGTCCACTGGACCTGACGGAATACCAATTCGATTCTACACAGAGTACGCGAAAGAACTTGCCCCGTGCACCGCAAGTCTCTAGAGGAATGGAAGGTTCCAAATGATTGGAAAAGAGCACAGGTAGTCCCAGTCTTCAAAAAGGGTCGTCGAACTGATGAGCAAAACTATAGACCTATATCTCTGACGTTGATCTGTTGTAGAATTTTAGAACATGTTTTTTGCCCGAGTATCATGGCGTTTTTGGAAACCCAGAATCTACTCTGTAGGAATCGACATGGATTCCGGAAACGGCGATTGTGTGAGACTCAAGTCGCTTTATTTGTTCATGAGACCCAGAAATTGTTAGATACAGGCTCCCAGGTAGATGCTATTTTCCTAGACTTCCGGAAGGCGTTCGATACAGTTCCGCACTGTCACCTGATAAACAAAGTAAGAGCCTACGGAAGATCAGACCAGCTGTGTGGCTGGATTGAAGAGTTTTTAGCAAACAGAACACAGCATGTTGTTATCAATGAAGAGACGTCTACAGACGTTAAAGTAACTTCTGGCGTGCCACAGGGGAGTGTTATGGGACCATTGCTTTTCACAATATATATAAATGACCTAGTAGATAGTGTCGGAAGTTCCATGCGGCATTTCGCGGATGATGCTGTAGTATACAGTTGCAGCATTAGAAAATTGTAGCGAAATGCAGGAAGATCTGCAGCGGATAGGCACTTGGTGAATGGAGTGGCAACTGACCCTTAACATAGACAAATGTAATGTATTGCGAATACATAGAAAGAAGGATCCTTTATTGTATGATTATATGATAGCGCAACAAACACTGGTAGCAGTTACTTCTGTTAAATATCTGGGAGTATGCGTTCGGAACGATTTGAAATGGAATGATCATATAAAATTAATTGTTGGTAAGGCGGGTACCAGGTTGAGATTCATTGGGAGAGTCCTTAGAAAATGTAGTCCATCAACAAAGGAGGTGGCTTACAAAACACTCGTTCATCCTATACTTGAGTATTGCTCCCCAGTTCGGGTTGACGGAGGAAATAGAGAAGATCCAAAGAAGAGCGGCGCGTTTCGTCACAGGGTTATTTGGTAACCGTGATAGCGTTACAGAGATGTTTAGGAAACTCAAGTGGCAGACTCTGCAAGAGATGCGCTCTGCATCGCGGTGTAGCTTGCTCGCCAGGTTTCGAGAGGGTGTGTTTCTGGATGAGGTATCGAATATACTGCTTCCCCCTACGTATACCTCCCGTGGAGATCACGAATGTAAAATTAGAGAGATTCAAACGCGCACGGAGGCTTTCAGACAGTCGTTCTTCCCGCGAACCATACGCGACTGGAACAGAAAAGGGAGGTAATGACAGTGGCACGTAAAGTGCTCTCCGCCACACACCGTTGGGTGGCTTGCGGAGTATGAATGTAGATGTAGATGTGGATGTCGGCACCAATGATGTGTTTCACTATGGATCGGAGGAAATCTTTTTCCGGCGGCTATTTGATTTGGTGAAGGCTGCCAGTCTCGCTAGCGGGATGAAAGCAGAGCTCACCATCTGCAGCATCGTCGACAGGACTGACTGCGGACCTTTGGTACAGAGCCGAGTGGAGGGTGTGAATCACAGGCTGAGACGGTTCAGCGACGGTGTGGGCTACAGATTCCTTGACTTTCGCCATAGGGTGGTGGAGTTTCGGGTTTCATGGACAGGTCAGGAGTCCACTACACCCAGCAGGCGGCTACACGGGTAGCAGGGGTTGTGTGGCGTGGACTGGGCGGTTTTTTAGTTTAGTTGTACTCGGGCAAATGCAGAAAAGGCAACAGCCTCAAAGGGTGCGGGGCAAAGTTAAGACACGCGGGGACCAAGCAGCAATCGGTATTGTAATTGTAAACCGTCGAAGCTGCGTTGATAAAGTACCGGAACTTCAAGTGCTGACAGAAAGCACTGAAGCTGAAATGGTTGTAGGTACGGAAAGCTGGCTGAAGCCAGAGATAAATTCTGCTGAAATTTTTACAAAGGTACAGACGGTGTTTAGAAAGGATAGGTTGCATGCAACCGGTGGTGGCGTGTTTGTCGCTGTTAGTAATAGTTTATCCTGTAGTGAAATAGAAGTGGATATTATGTGTGGAGGTTATACTCAACAACCGAGCTGGGTTAATAATTGGCTCCTTTTACCGACCTCCCGACTCAGCAGCATTAATGGCAGAACAACTGAGGGAAAATCTGGAATACATTTCACATAAATTTCCTCAGCATGCTATAGTGTTAGGTGGATATTTCAATTTTTCCAGATACAGACTGGGACATTCAGATGTTTAGGACGGGTGGTAGGGACAGAGCATCGAGTGACATTATACTGAGTGCACTATCCGAAAATTACCTCGAGCAATTAAACAGAGAACCGACTCGTGGAGATAACATCTTGGACCTACTGATAACAAACAGACCCGAACTTTTCGACTCTGTAAGAGCAGAACAGGGGATGAGTGATCATAAGGCCGTTGCAGTGCCCCTGAATATGGAAGTAAATAGGAACATAAAAAAGGGAGGAAGGTTTCTCTGTTTTTCAAGAGTAATAGGAAGCAGATTTCAGACTACCTAACAGATCAAAACGAAAATTTCTGTTCCGACATTGACAATGTTGAGTGTTCATGGAATAAGTTCAAGGCAATCGTAAAATGCGTTTTAGACAGGTACGTGCCGAGTAAAACTGATGGACGGAAAATCCCACCGTGGTTCAACAACAAAGTTAGGATACTACTGCGAAAGCAAAGAGAACTTCACTGGAAGTTTAAACGCAGCCAAAACCTCTCAGACAAACAGAAGCTAAACGATATCAAAGTTAGCATAAGGAGGGCTATGCGTGAAGCGTTCAGTGAATTCGAAAGTAAAATTCTATGTACCGACTAGAAAGAAAATCCTAGGAAGTACTAGTCTTACGTTAAATCAGTAAGTGGGTCGAAACAGCATATCCAGACACTCTGGGATGATGATGGAATTGAAACAGAGGATGACACGTGTAAAGCTGAAATACTAAACACCTTTTTCCAAAGCTGTTTCACAGAGGCAGACCGCACTGCAGTTCCTTCTCTCAATCCTCGCACAAACGAAAAAATGGCTGGCATCGAAATAAGTGTCCAAGGAATAGAAAAGCAACTGACACCACTCAACAGAGAAACGTCCACTGGACCTGATGGGATACCAATTCGATTCTACACAGAGTACGGAAAAGAACTTGCCCACTTTCTAACAACCATGTACCGCAAGTCTCTAGAGGAACGGAAGGTTCCAAAGGATTGGAAAAGAGCACAGTTAATCCCAGTTTTCAAGAAGGGTCGTCGAGCAGATGCGCAAAACTATAGGCCCATATCTCTGACATCGATCTGTTGTAGAATTTTAGAACATGTTTTTTGCTCGTGTATCATGTCATTTCTGGAAACCCACAATCTACTCTGTAGGAATCAACATGGAGTCCGGAAAGAGCGATCGTGTGAGATCGAACTCGCTTTATTTGTTCATGAGACCCAGAAAATATTAGATACCGGCTCCCAGGTAAATGCGGAAGGCGTTCGATACAGTTCCGCACTGTCGCTTGATAAACAAAGTAAGAGACCATGGAATATCAGTCCGACTGTGTGGCTGGATTGGATTGGATTTTTAGCAAACAGAACACAGCATGTTGTTCTCAATGGAGAGACGTCTACAGACGTTAAAGTAACCTCCGGCGTGCCACAGGGGAGTGTTACGGGACTATCGGTTTTGGCAACTGACACTTAACACAGACAAATTGAAAGTATTGCGAATACATAGAAAGAAGGATCCTTTATTGTATGATTATATGACAGCGGAACAAACTTTGGTAGCAGTTACCTCTGTAAAATACCTGGGAGTATGTGTACGGAACGAATTGAAGTGGAATGATTATGTAAAATTAATTGTTGGTAAAACGGGTGCCAGATTGAGATTCATTAGGAGAGTCCTTAGAAAATGTAGTCCATCAACAAAGGACGTGGCTTACAAAACACTCGCTAGACCTGTACTTGAGTATTGCTCATCAGTGTGGGATCCGTAACTGGTCGGGTTGTCAGAGGAGATAGAGAAGGTCCAAATAAGAGCGGCACGTTTCGTCACAGGATAATTTGGTAAGCATGATATCGTTACGGAGATGTTTAGCAATCTCAAGTGGCAGACTCTGCAAGAGATGCGCTCTGCATCGCGGTGTAGCTTGCTGTCCAGTTTTAGAGAGGGTGCGTTTCTGGATGAGGTATCGCATATATTTGTTCCCCTTACTTATACCTCCGGAGGAGATCACGAATTTAAAATTAGAGGGATTCGAGCGCTCACGGGGGCTTTCTGTCAGTCGTTGTTCCCGCGAACCATACGCGACTGGAACAGGAAAGGGAGGTAACGACAGTGGCACGTAAAGTGCCCTCCGCCGCACACCGTTGGGTGGCTTGCTGAGTGTGAATGTAGATGTCGCTTTTTTTGCGCAAACTAAGAAGAAAGTTCCTGGAGACACTCTGTAGCCATTCTGGACGAGTGAGGTGGCGCTTTTTTCTGCTGGAATTGCGCAAGACCTCTTGAATGCACAACAAACATGAATGGATACAGGTGATCAGCCAGGATGCTTATGTCCGCGTCACCTGTCACAGTCGTATCTAGAGGAATCGGGGATCCCATATCACTCCAACTGCACACGCCCCACACCGTTACAGAGTCTCCATCAGCTTGAACAGTCCCCTGCAGACAGGCAGGGTACACGGATTAATGAGGTTGTCTTCATACGCGTAGACGTCCATCCGCTTTGAAACGAGACTCACCGACCAGAGGCAACATGTTTCCAGTCATCAATAGTACTAAGCCGATGCTGCCGGCCCCAGCCGAGTTTAAAGCTTTGTGTCGTGCAGTCATCAAGGCTACGGGAGTGGGCCTTTGGCTCCGAAAGGCCATATCGATTACTTTTCGTTGAATAGTTCACACGTTTACACTTTTTGATGGCCCAGCATTTAATCTGCAGCAATTTGAGAAAGGGCTCACTTTTATCACGTTGAACTGTTCTCTTCAGTCGTCGTTGGTCTCGTACTTGCAGGATCATTTTCCGGCTGCAGGGATGTCGGAGATTTGATGTTTCACCGGATTCCTGATATGCACGGTACGCTTGTGAAATGGTAGTAAGGAAAACTCCGCACTTCATCGCTACCTCGGAGATACTGTGTCTCATCGCTCATGCGCCGACTATAAGAACACATTGAAACTCACTTAAATCTTGATAACCTGCCATTGTAGCAGCAGTAACCGATCTAACAACTGAGTCGGACACTCGTTGTCTTATGTAGGCGTTGCCGACCGCAGCGCCGTGTCCTGCCAGTTCAAATATCTCTGTATTAGAATACGAATGTCTATAGCAGTTTCTTTGGCACTTCAGTGCATAACCATATTCGACAGCACCCTAAGAGATTACGTGTCTCAGCTGTATATGACTTAGGGAATGTTAGCCTCATCTAAAGCGCTCTTACCCCAGGCCACGAAGACCCAAGAGACGTTGACTGGATGCCGAACCACCCTCCGCCTTTAGGCGTCATGAGGGTGCCGTATGCGTCCGGTTGTTTTTCTGACTTTCCAGACTTTGGAGCCGCTACTCCTCATTCAGATAGCTCCTAAGATGGCATCATGGGACTGTCCTCTTACCTAGGAAAAATCGTTAACACTACCGGATGTCGAACCTAGGTCCTCAGCATGGCAGCCATCTATGCTCACCGCCCACCTATGGAGGTGGTATACTTTCCAGTTGTTATTTGTGTCCGTAATTTATACTAATACTATTTTTTGTGTAAATAATGAAATGGCTATTTTATTCAATGCCACTGTTATTGGGAAGTGGTAATTATGTAAAAATCACTTCTACCAACGAATTTCGACCTGACAAAAGAATAGGAGAATTTGGACTTAATACAGAACCTTCTTGATGACCTCCCCACTTTCTCGTCATCGCTCCGTGAGGAGGCAATACTGAGAGGTTGGGGACGGGAGCAGGGCGTGTGAACCCGGCCTGACCCGCAGGGTGGCCGTGCCGGGCTGGCCACGTGTGCTGCCACGTGGACCACGGCACGCGCCTCGCCCACCGCCCACACAAACAAACAGCGCAACTGGCGCCGGCTCAATTGCTTGATTGCGGGCCCGCCGGCCCGCGGCCCGGCGAGCCGCGGCCCGCGTACATCGCCCCGCGGACCATGCAGTTAGCTCCGAACGTGGCCTCGTGCGTGCAACAGCACACGCCGCCGCCAAGTGGACTCAAGGGCGAGGCCAAACACCCACCGAGTCTCGCTGCTCCGTCTGCAGCGTCTCGGGGAATGGAGTACGTGGTTCTTGCTTGGTTAGGACCGACTCGAACTGTTTGTGATTAGAATTACACTACTGGCCATTAAAATTGCTACACCACGAAGATGACGTGCTGCAGACGCGAAATTTAACCGACACTAAGAAGATGCTGTGATATGCAAATGATTAGCTTTTCAGAGGATTCACACAAGGTTGGTGCCGGTGGCGACACTTACAACGTGCTGACATGAGGAAAGTTTCCAACCGAATTCTCATACACAAACAGCAGTTGACCGGCGCTGCCTGGTAAAACGTTGTTGTGATGCCTCGTGTAAGGAGGAGAAATTCGTACCATCACGTTTCCGACTTTGATAAAGGTCGAATTGTAGCCTATCGCGATTGACGTTTGCTGTATCGCGACATTGCTGCTCCTGTTGGTCGAGATCCAATGACTGTTAGCAAATATGGAATTTGGGGGGGGGGGGGGGTACAGGAGGGTAATACGGAACGCTGTGCTGGATCCCAACGGCCTCCTATCACTAGCAGTCGAGATGACGGGCATCTTATCCCCATGGCTGTAACGGATCGTGCAGCCACGTCTCGATCCCTGAGTCAATAGATGAGGACGTTTACATGACAACAACCACCTGCACCAACAGTTGGACGACGTTTGCATCAGCATGGATTATCAGTTCGGAGACCATGGCTGCGGTTACCCTTGAAGCTGCATCACAGACAGCAGCGCCTGCGATGGTGTACTCAATGAAGAACCTGGGTGCAAGAATGTCAAAACGTCATTTTTTTTTTTGATGAACCCAGGTTCTGTTTACAGCATCACGATGGTCGCATCCGTGTTTGGCGACATCGCGGTGAACGCACATTGGAAGTGTGTATTCGTCATCGACGTACTGGCGTATCATCGGCCGTCATGGTATGGGGTGCCATTGGTTACCCGTCTCGGTCAACTCTTGTTCACATTGACGGCACTTTGAACAGTGGACGTTACATTTCAGATGTGTTATAACCCGTGGCTCTACCCTTCATTCGATCCCTGCGAAACCCTACATTTCAACAGGATAATGCACGACTGCATGTTGCAGGTCCTGAACGGGCCTTTCTGGACACAGAAAATGTTCGACTGCTGCCCTGGCCAGCACATTCTCCAGATCTGTCACCAACTGAAAACGTCTGGTCAATTGTGGCCGAGCAACTGTCCCGTCACAATACGCCGGTCGCTACTCTTGATGAACTGTGATATCGAGATGGAGCTGCATGGACAGCTGTACCTGTACAAGCTGTGTTTGACTCAATGCTCAAGCGTATCAAGGCCGTTATTACGGCCAGAGGTAGTTGTTCTGGGTACTGATTTCTCAGGATCTATGCACCCAAATTGCGTGAAAATGTAATCACATGTCATTTCTGGTAAAATATATTTGTCCAACGAATACCCGTTTCTCATCAGCATTTCTTTTTGGTGAAGAAATTTTAATGACCAGTAGTGTACGATCTTCGAAATTTACGGTACGATAGTTTTGGTACGTTATATACACTCAAGGGTCATAGAAATTGATATAGGCTTGCGTAGTCAAATACAGAGATATGTAAACAGGCAGATTACGGCTGCGGTCGGCAACGCCTATATAAGATAACAAGTGTCTCATGCAGTTGTTAGATCGGTTACTGCTGCTACAATGACATGTTATCAAGATATAAGGCGGATTGAACGTGGTACTACAGTCGACGCACGAGCGATGGGATACAGCATCTCCGACGTAGTGATGAAGTGGGGATTTTCCCATACGACCATTTCACGAGTGTACTGTGAATATCAGTAATCCGGTAAAACATCAAATCTCTGACATCGCTGCGGCCGGAGAAAGTTCCTGCAAGAAGGAGAACAATGACGAATGAAGAGAATCGTTCAGCGTTACAGAAGTGCAACCGTTCCGCAAATTGCTGCAGATTTAAATGCTGGGCCATCAACAAGTATCAGCGTGCGACTATTCAACGAAACATCATCGATATGTAGCCGAGCGGTCTAAGGAGCTGCAGTCATGGACTGTGCGGCTGGTCCCGACGGAGGTTCGAGTCCTCCGTCGGGCTAGGTGTGTGTGTCTGTCCTTAGGATAATTTAGGTTAAGTACTGTGTAAGTTTAGGAACTGATAACCTTAGCATTTAAGTCCCATAAGATTTCCCACACATTTGAACATTTTCTGAACATCATCGATATGGGCTTGATGACTGGACGACACAAAGCTTTACGCCTCGCCTGGGCCCGTCAACACCCACAATGTACTGCTGATGACAAATTGCATCGAGCGGACGGACGTGTACGGTTATGGAGACAACCTCACGAATCCATGAACCCTGCATGTCAGCATGGGACTGATCAAGCTGGTAAAGGCTCTATAATGGTGTGGAGCGTGTGCAGCTGGGGTAATATGGGACCCGAGATACATCTAGATACGACTCTGACAGGTGACACGTACGTAAGCATCTTGTCTGATCACCTGCATCCATTCATGTCTATTGCGCATTCCGACGGACTTAGGCAATTCCAGCAGTAGAATGCGATACCCCCACGTCCAGAATTGCTGCAGAGTGGCTCTAGGAACCCTCTTCTTCTGGCCACCAAATTCCGCTGACGTGAACATTATTGAGCATATCTAGGATGCTTTGCAATGTGCTGTTCGGAAGAGATCCCCATCTCCTCGTACTCTTACGGATTTATCGACAGCCCTGCAGGATTCATCGTGTCAGGTCCCTCCAGGACTACTTTAGACACTAGTTGAGTCCATGCCTCGTCGTGTTGCGGCAGTTTTGCTTATTCGCGGGGGTCCTAAACGATTTTAGGCAGGTGTACCAGTTTCTTTGACTCTGCAGTGTATTATTTGAGGTTGTACCTTCAGTCTAAACTATGCTTGTTATTGCACGTGTTCCCCGAATTCCGGTAACACTTATAAGCTGCCACTTTTATTTTATTTTGGTGTATGCATCCTGAAATACGTCCCGAACTGAAATGCCCTCATATGCAAAGTTTACACCCATGATTAATATGATAACGCTATCTGACTACGATTGTTATAGATGAAGATAATGAGCGAAAAATAGGTGTAGCCCGCTTTTCTTAACGTGATAATAGTGAGCAAAAAATAGACATTTGAGTGAATTACATGAATGTACTAACATCCAATAAGCACATGGCCTAACATTAACACGTGCAGGTGACTCAGGTTGTAGCCAAGTTACGTGCAGTGGGCAACCTTGATTCAATCAGTTAGTTTCTATTTAGAAATCGGAAAATTCGAAACACAACCAATCACGTTTTGTATAAGTTGATGAATTGCCAGAACCTTCTGCAGTTCCAATTGCGGGCGTGCCTTTTGTACTGTAACATCATGCAATGAAATGTGTACTGTTCATTATGTGTTTTTTCTTTTAAACACACACACACACACACACACACACACACACATATATATATATATATATATATATATATATATATATATATATAGCGATCGCAGTGATAGTTGAGAAAAGTTGGTAACACTGCTGAAGGCAGACTGAACGTTACATGAGACAGCTCAGTATCGACTGTAAAGAGCACCTCGTCCGCAGCTCGTGATCGTGCGGTAGCGTTCTCGCTACCCGCGCACGGTGTTCTCGGTTCGATTCCCGGCGGGGTCGGGGATTTTTCCTGCCTCGAGATGACTGGGTGTTGTTGTGTCATCCTCATCATCATTCATCCCCGTTACGGTCGGAGGAAAGCAATGACAAACCACCTCCGCTAGGACCTCTCCTATACAGCGGTGCGGGTCTCCCGCATCGTCCCCTACGCTCCTCGGAGAATGGGACCTCAACATCATCATCACATTCTAAGACAAATTAAATGATCAATCACGAAGGAATTATCGGAATGGGACAGAAATGGTAGATGTGATCTATATGTACAGACTAATGATTACTCTTTCAGAAAAAAATGACAGATAAAGAGCTTCATAAATTGAGGAAGTTAGTCTCGCATTGTTGTATCTGTGGTCCTTATGCAAGTAGTTATTCGGCTTGACATTTACGGACGGAGTTGTTGGACGCCCTCCTGAGGTATATCGTGCCAAATCCTGGCTAAAATTTGCAGTGAATACATTCCTTACGCAATGGACAAGGGTCAGTTGGAAATTTTTAATGTGGCTGTTTTGAATTACGACCCTCAGAGATTACTTCCTGCCGCGTGTGAAATGGTCAAAAGGTTTAACTGCGTCTTGAAAATACTAGAACACCATGCGTTATGCATTCTGACGTGTAAAGTCGCATATCCTCCTCAGTCCTGAGCTCAAATTTTGGACATGAATAGCTTATATTGGTGGCCAGTGCGTTGTTCTGGTACAGAATAGGAATAAATTACTAATTTATTTAAAAAATTGTTGTGATTCATCAAAATATTACGCCAGTAGCATACATGCTGCATCACAACTCAAATACATTCTCTGTCTTAGTTATAACATGTTTTCAGGAATTGCCGAAATGCTTAAACATGTTTACGTACATATCACAAAATTAATTTTTTTTATCTTATCTGAAAATAGGATCAGAAAATTTCCCACAACTCTGTAATTTTTAATGAATTGCGGAAAAGTTTCTTTTTTTTTTTGTAAAACAGAAATCCGTTTTGCATTTACATCACTGCACAAATGTGAAACTCTTACATCAACGTAACTGGCATCTGAAACGCCTTTTCTGGGTGCTATTCATCATCTCAGGCGTATGCATGGCATGTTAGTACTGCTCTTGCGTTCTCTCTTGTGTATGTGAAAGTACAGACCATTTGTGAATGTAGACTCTGAGATACAGCGTAAAAATGTATCGTCGTATTGTTGTGATGCAGTAAACACTCACTTATTTGATTGGGAAGTCTACATTAGCATATTTAGGGATATCATAAAGTCATTTTATTTCAGAACTACCAAAAGTAGGCAGAAATTATCTCTATTACTCGAAGCCATGGTTTGCTCTGCGATAAACAGCTTTCTTCCGTCAGATGCTGAAAGCTAGCGGGAGCACGTAGAAATAAAGACAAGTGGTCCACAGAAATCACACTGCATAAAGTAGCTACATGGTACAATCAGGCACAGCAAATTCAATTCATTGCGTGAGCTGGATAAAAAGAGAAGGTGGATGTAGCATATGTGCCACATGAGGACGGGGGACGCTATGTTTTCCTCTGTACATCTATCACACAATACTGTGTGTCGGAACACGTACTGAATGAAGCAAAAGCTTTGTGGCATAGAATTATGCAAGATGTGCCCAAATGAAAAGGAGACTATAGTTGTGTGGAAAAAAGTTGATAATAATATTATAATTTGTTCATGTGGAGCAGTACAACTATACGTAATTCCCATTGTCACTGACACTGATATACCAATCCCATCACGTAGAAAGTGCGTCTTTAGTGTAAAAACTCCTGGGTTGCCGACGGATCCAGTTTTCCACAGTGTCCTTCACTTCCTTGCCACAGGTGAACCTTTCAGAGATTGTTTTAAGGGGCCTCAGATATGAGAGTCCTATAAGGAGGACGTTCCAGGAATATCCATCGAAATTTTTGAAGAAGCTCTAGGGTCTTATTGACCTCACACCCGCCTCGTAGCGCTGACACCACCGGAATATTGTGCATCGCGGAAGAAACTGCTCTCCGTACACATCTTTCCTCTTGTTATAAATTTGTTCTTCATGTTCCCCTTTTGCGAGAAGAAATTGTGTAACCGCAGTTTGTAGTGATCGGACGGAATCCATTACGCAAGAAATTGCTTAAACAGCTCTCCAGAAACGAGGAAACGGCTATGAAGTTGTTAACTTCGCTTGTGCAACTGGATATACCGCAACACCAAGTTTTGGTAGACACATTCATTAACTGGGACACGTACAATTATGCTACAGCGGACATCTCCTTTTCCGTTGGGCGTACCAAGTATACGGACTGAGAGGAAAAGTGTTACACCATGGAGAATCAGTTCGACACTTAGCAAACTTGGTAGAGATGGAAATCTCATAACTTGTATTAAGTGATGAAAGAAGGTACAGCAGTCTGTCACAACTTGTGTTTATTGTAGTAGATCTAGATTTCGGTCACTGAATGACCATCTTCAGTGCCAGAGGTAATACAGGAACCAATTAATACATGTAAACATGGTCCTTAGTATGCTACCACTGCGATGGTTATTTAATCGTGCTATTCGCTAATTTCTACCAAGCGCAATTGTCAAGCACATTTGTAACATCTGTATTTCACTTCATTTTCGAATCACTCTTAAGTGGAAGTAAAAATGACGGAATTTGGCTACTTTTTACTTATAATTAAGAGTGATTTGCAAATGACTTGAAATACAGATGTTACATATGTGCTCGGCAATGATGCTTAGTCCAAAGTAGCTAATGGCACGATTATATAAACATCGCATTACAGCATACTACGGATCATTTTTAAGTTTATTACTCTTCTGGAAGCTGTGGATCCCCTCAAATACAAAATACTAAGGAACCAATTAAAATACAACTTCATAAATGTTAATACCAAAGAACAGTTGTATCAGCTTCATATACAAGTAAATGGTGCATATCGGCACATAAAGTTAACATATTCCGGGCATTATTTGGCATAGTCCCGCTTGCACTATACGTGTCAAGAATTCAACCTGCACTGAAACCACTGTTTACAGTTGTGTCAAAGCTCGCTTCAGAGTATGTTATACACGATTACGGCGCCCACTATACATGGGTCATGTTGCAGTAATGCGTTATGTATATGTAGCTGGTTGTTTATGTTATCACAAGAACAGCGGCTACTATGGTGAGTGATAAGCAGTAAAAATTCTTTAAAATCAAAGTGGTAGTAATTTGAACTACCTCGTTTAGGTGATTATTAATATGTACATAACTGCTTTTCATATTGTATCAGGCAAGTACATCGTATATAAATGTATCTAAAAACATTAAACATCCATTGGTTTCTATAATCTTTTTTTTCTTGACTGGCATTTAGTTCCCCTCACCTCATATGGGGGATGGATGGACTGTCGGCAGGTAACTGTCGCCGCCCTTCAGCAATATGAGAGTTAAAATTTTAAAACATATTACGAAACTGGACAGGGTAGTTTATAAAATGAGTGTTCAATATAACAAAAACCATATATTCAATTGCTTAATTAAAAATACACAGGCAGATGTTTTAATTAATTAAACGACTGAGTCATATGAAATGTTTGAATGTTTCACAAAAGATAAACCACAGTGTAAAAAGTAACACGCTGGTATGTTGACTGACGAAGTGATGAGTTGACTTAGAGTGCAAGGATGAGGGGTGTAATGGGAACTTAGCAGTTGGGGTAGTGTGTAAGAGGGTGTTTTTGTCGGCAGACAGTTTGAGGAGGAATTCAGGAAAGAGGGATGCCATTCCTGACCAAGCCTTAGGAAGTAGGTTGAGTGGAGAGGAAGGGAGCCCTGATAGGGAAAGGGCTCGTTTGGATCTGGTAGGATGGGTATGTCTCAGGGGATACTTCATGGTCAGGCAAGAGAAATTTTGTTGGGAGAGGATGCGGAGAGAGTGAAGGTGTAAAGTTGGGTCATGGCAGAGTGCCATGAGTAGTGAGCAGGGAATAAACTAGAGGGTGGATGGCGTCCAGTGTACAGGCAATGTAGGATATTCGGAGGTTTTCAAGATGGAAGAGGAGGGAAGGGAATTTCGTATGTTGGCAGAAGATGCGGGTGAGGGAGTCTAAGCAGATTCAGAATGTCAGGCAGAGTGCATGGTGTTAGAGGATCTGTAGGACGTGATAAAAGGAAGGAGGAGCAGAAGTTTATTCCACATCTGCATAGCAGAGGATGGGTCAGATCAGCGATCTATATATTAGTTGTGTAAAGCTGGTTCTGGAGAACTTCTGATGTAAAATTGATATGCAAATTAATTAAATTTATCAATTAAACCACTACTTCCTCTCCTGTGAACCTATTGTTCTGTTAAGTGTTTTATGACCCCTGGGGTGGAGTTATGACCCCCTGCGAATAACCTGTCTTACTGGGAAACCTCCTACCTCTCCCCCTCCCCCCCCCCCCCACATCCTACATACTTCTGGGAATAGGGTACTTTTTTGTCACCCCCTCCCCAGTTCAGTTCTGAGTCTCTTTTCCTTCTACTGGGATATCCCACACCATTCCTCTCCCTTTCCCCACTTCCTCCTCCCCTTCCCATCTGGAAATTGATGGAAAAGACTGAGACTGTGCTGAAATGCTGAACAGGAAGAGTCTCATGACACGAAATTGAAGCCAATGTCAATTAAGATAACACTATATTCAAAGGGTTCAAATGGCTCTGAGCACTGTGGCACTTAACATCGGAGGTCATCAGTCCCCTAGAACTTAGAACTACTTAAACCTAACTAACCTAAGGACATCACACACATCCATGCCCGAGGCAGTATTCGAACCTGCGACCGTAGCGGTCATGCGGTTCCAGAATGAAGCACCTAGAACCGCTCGGCCACATCGTCCCGCGGCTAGGCAATCATTTCCTCCAATAGCATAATGGGTTTAACTATCGTCAAATAGTGAAGATATCTAATGCTAATCTAATGCTAATTACATTCTGCCTGTCGGTTGTCTTGTCATGATGGTGGACGTAAGTCATTTAGAATTTCGGTATACTGCTCCTTAACTAATCCTGCTGAGAGTTGCCCCTCTGTGAGGGCAGTTGGATGCTTCCTCCCCACCCCTGTGACACCTCCGTTCCGATCCCTGCCCTCGCCACCAGTTCGCTTGCGAACATCTGTGAGCGCCGCGAATGGGTTGTGATTGTCTTCCTGTTCAATGGGGTTGTACCGCTTCCGGCCGACAAACCTCCGATCACCGTGCTGGACAGATGTTAATGATTCCAGACTCGCAAAAGGTGTCCTGTCCTTCTTAGAAGGAATGGGCGCTTTGATGTCACTGGAATAGATACCAAGATATTGAACCTCCTGACACCTGCAAACCGAAACGTTCTGAGATATGTTTATGAAATATGCCAAAAAATCTGAACCAGTCAACAGTAGTAAAATACCTGTCTGCTGACCATCCCATCCAAAAGGTGCATGAGCCTACAGACCTGGGTTTCCCTCAGAATACTGCGTGGAGGGTAAAAATCGTAGAGAGAGACCAGGAGATGAATACACTAAGCAGATTCAGAAGGATGTTGGTTGCAGTAGGTACTGGGAGATGAAGAAGCTTGCACAGGATAGAGTAGCATGGAGAGCTGCATCAAACCAGTCTCAGGGCTGAAGACAACAACAACAACGCCCTGTAGAAGCGGTCCTATTGGTTCACGCCAAATTAGTGGGTGGAAGTTTGGAAAATTCAAATGGGAATCCCTGGAAGGAAGGCGATGTTTTTTTCGAGGAACATTGAAGCTGACTGCAGAAGGGTTCCACTATCACCAGCATACATTTCGCGTACGGACCAGGAAGATAAGACACGAGAAATTTGCGCTCATAAGGAGGCATATAGACAGCCATTTTGTCCCCCTCACTCGATCTGCGAGTGGATTAGGAAAGGGAATGAGTAGTAGCAGTACAGGGCACCCTCCGCAGCTCACCGTACTACTGCTTGCGAAGTATGCATATACAGAGAGGTAGGACATACAGAACTCGCCGTAGTGCTCGTGCCTCGTGTTCACACTGTGGTCTGTTGGGCTCTGCAATCGTGGCCGAGACGTTGGTTTTTCTCCAGCAACACTAGTTTTTACACTACGACGCGGTACCAGACCCAGAAAACGTTTATGTCGACTGACTCTGGCCGCGGAAGCCTACGCAGTTATATCAGCCTGTAGTATGTTTGCCCACAACACTTAGAAGAAGAGGTATAGAGCTCACCTGACAACTATTCGTCACGATCTCCCACTCTTAGAGATATATACACTCCTGGAAATGGAAAAAAAGAACACATTAACACCGGTGTGTCAGACCCACCATACTTGCTCCGGACACTGCGAGAGGGCTGTACAAGCAATGATCACACGCACGGCACAGCGGACACACAAGGAACCGCGGTGTTGGCCGTCGAATGGCGCTAGCTGCGCAGCATTTGTGCACCGCCGCCGTCAGTGTCAGCCAGATTGCCGTGGCATACGGAGCTCCATCGCAGTCTTTAACACTGGTAGCATGCCGCGACAGCGTGGACGTGAACCGTATGTGCAGCTGACGGACTTTGAGCGAGGGCGTATAGTGGGCATGCGGGAGGCCGGGTGGACGTACCGCCGAATTGCTCAACACGTGGGGCGTGAGGTCTCCACAGTACATCGATGTTGTCGCCAGTGGTCGGCGGAAGGTGCACGTGCCCGTCGACCTGGGACCGGACCGCAGCGACGCACGGATGCACGCCAAGACCGTAGGACTCTACGCAGTGCCGTAGGGGACCGCACCGCCACTTCCCAGCAAATTAGGGACACTGTTGCTCTTGGGGTATCGGCGAGGACCATTCGCAACCGTCTCCATGAAGTTGGGCTACGGTCCCGCACACCGTTAGGCCGTCTTCCGCTCACGCCCCAACATCGTGCAGCCCGCGTCCAGTGGTGTCGCGACAGGCGTGAATGGAGGGACGAATGGAGACGTGTCGTCTTCAGCGCTGAGAGTCGCTTCTGCCTTGGTGCCAATGATGGTCGTATGCGTGTTAGGCGCCGTGCAGGTGAGCGCCACAATCAGGTCTGCATACGACCGAGGCACACAGGGCCAACACCCGGCATCATGGTGTGGGGAGCGATCTCCTACACTGGCCGTACACCTCTGGTGATCGTCGAGGGGACACTGAATAGTGCACGGTACATCCAAACCGTCATCGAACCCATCGTTCTACCATTCCTAGACCGGCAAGGGAACTTGCTGTTCCAACAGGACAATGCACGTCCGCATGTATCCCGTGCCACCCAACGTGCTCTAGAAGGTGTAAGTCAACTACCCTGGCCAGCAAGATCTCCGGATCTGTCCCCCATTGAGCATGTTTGGAACTGGATGAAGCGTCGTCTCACGCGGTCTGCACGTCCAGCACGAGCGCTGGTCCAACTGAGGCGCCAGGTGGAAATGGCGTGGCAAGCCGTCCCACGGGACTACATCCAGCATCTCTACGATCGTCTCCATGGGAGAATAGCAGCCTGCATTGCTGCGAAAGGTGGATATACACTGTACTAGTGCCGACATTGTGCATGCTCTGTTGCTTGTGTCTATGTGCCTGTGGGTCTGTTAGTGTGATCATGTGATGTATCTGACCTCAGGAATGTGTCAATAAAGTTTCCCCTTCCTGGGACAATGAATTCACGGTGTTCTTATTTCAATTTCCAGGAGTGTAGCATCTGAATCCAGCAGATTTCGAGGAGTAAGAGACGTCCCCCACCAAGCCACAGAACCCTTCTAATTCTCTAAAAATACCAACACGTACAGCCAGCAGTGTTCCATTAGAAGACTGTCTAATCCTCCGTTCGTCACTACATAGAGAGCTATCTCAATGAGAAAACGGACAGAGTATAGGCGGACTGCACAAATAAATCAGAAACATGACACCAACAATTCATCGATATCTAACGATTGTCTACAAATATGCTCCTATATATGTCCTTATATCGTTTATCGTATTTCTAAAATAACTACTACCGAAATATGACAGTGTAATGGTGTCAGTCTTCGTTGATAACATAGCGTTTTGTTAGAAATCATCATGTTTTCTTCAAATGGAGGATGCGTCCATAACACGAATCTAACAGTGTAACAAAGCTTCCAATACGTTATTCTTTTTATTATTTACATGGGTGCAACAGACTCACACCTCCAAGCATAATTCAGAGATCTGCGAGACTAGGGGGAGATTCAGGACTTAATCACAACATTGCTCTTTTTTTTTACCCCCACGTGTTGCTTGATAGTGGGCTGAGCATGGCACTGTATTCCATCTAGCACAGAGCATATCCACATGGGTATTATGCATATTTAAAGGCATAGTTATTTATTTAGAAGCAAACCCAGTACATACACGCTTATCCACCCATCGTACATCGAGAGCCAATTAACAAACAAGTACATTCCCGACCAAATCAATGTGAACGTTTCCTCCAGCAACAGCTGTCATCTCAGTACCTCTTACACCTCGATCGGAATTGCAGTGCAACGGCCTCTAGGTGACATACCGACGGGATTTGCGGTCACTCGCCTCCTACACCGTCGCACCTTAGTAGGCGTATCACACCTCCTATTAAAAACACACACAGACGAGTTTTAGCCTGATATATTCTTTTGGTTTAGCTCATAAACTTGTCAGTTTTTAGTGTTTGGGTTGCTTCCCTTAAGTTTTCAGCAAATGAATCCGAACCAGACTTAAACATTCTACTTCAGCTTACTCCAGATGTTTACTGCTAGGCGTTTGGGGCAGTTAACGCTCCCGATGACAGTGTAAGAGATTTCTAGTCCTACTAATGTGCACAAGATTAGTTACATTCAGGTCAACTACCAACTCCACCACATGCCTGCTTGCATACAACTCCACCGCCTACGATCATTCCACATCTAAAACAAATACACTGCAAGCGGCTACACAGTGCTTAGTGGAGGTTACTTCACATCAGTATTATCGATTACCCATCTATCCCATTCTCACAGGCAGATAAAAATTGCCTATATACTTCCATACACACCCTAATCCACCCCCATGTTTCCTCGAGAAATACGTCGTCTTTCCCGGAGATTTTTTCTGTCGCATTCGAATGGAGTATGTTAACCTGTACGATCCTAGCAACATCCACATAAAGCTTACGCTTCGCAAATCCGTCACGTAACACGAATGGATGTGGAGCCACAGGATTGGTGGACAGTGACTATGTACTGTCGAGCTGTCGAATCGATGGTACTGTTCACCTATATGTATCACTGGTGAATGTCTGTTAATGTAGGGAAAGCAGCTGATAATGACCATAAAGTTAGCGTCGAAATTGAGAATGTCCTCACAGAGCATATTTCTAAACCATCAGAGTGTCATAAACATACATGGTCTGCAGGAAGCGGTATGTCCTGCAATGGAGCGAGAGTAGATGTCTAGTTTTGTTTTGCTTAAGGTAGTGTGAGCATTGAGATGCAGATGTGCTGTTTGTAATTTCGGTCACTCAGTCATTCTAAGATCAATGAAAGTTCATTGCAATATAGTATACCTACTCCAATAGGTTTTGCAAGTAATAAATGTGGGATTCAAGGCATACAAGAAACAATTATCTACAAAATACTGTCACATAGTTTCCAAATGTTAGTCAGTACCATTTCATTAAAGTGATGCGATGTGTGGTATTCCCTCCCACTACTGACAAATGTTTCACTATAGCTAGAGACTTCCATGCCATATACATGAATGTCGATCACCTTCTAATTTGTAAATGTTATTTGCTTAGGAAGGGAAAAAATACTCAGCAATCCAGCGGTGCAATGAAATGAGATCTGTGTAACTTAATCTCCAAACGTCTCTCAGTGCTGTTTAAATAAGGCACTGCTGTGCGTGATACATCCTCCCACTATTAACAATATACATTCATATAGACTTCATTTTAATTTTGCAATGCAGTTTACTTACCAAAGATAAGTGCCCAGAAACTCCACGATGCATTGGAGGCTGTGTAAGCAGAGTGAGTTTCACAAATTACCTGACTGAAATTCGGATGAAACAAAAATGTAGCCAGATAAATGTCATAGTGACCATTTCAATCCGGCTACGACCTGTGTTTGGTCTGGCACATACAGGTGACAGAGGAACGTCCGCTCTCATTTATGAGCTTCGCAGGGAGCAGAACGTTGAAAATGAAGTATAGCGCCGGAGCAATTCCTGTGATTTGACTTTTTGTTTACACAGAAGACAAAATGCCACTTTCCATTAAATACAGAAATTTTAAGTGTATGTAAGAATCTTGTTACAAAATTAACTCGTTTGGACAGTCACTGCAAGCTCCAAAAAATTATAGAAATTAAGAATTTCGAATGAGACTCAAAATTACTTACAACTTACAAACTATTCTCTTTGGAGGAAACACATCCTAACTGAAAAATTCATGACATGTACAAAGAGAATGGGAGTCACTAATAATGTAACAAAAGCTTGCGTAATCGACAGGTACGCTATCATTGCGGTATGGCATAGAAGCCAGGACAACGAAGATAAAAGATTAACAGCTTGTGAAGTGAAATACTTGAGACTAACAGCTGGCTACATCAACTGGGATCGCAAAAGAAATGAAAATCTGTTGGAAGAACTTGAGGAAACTTCTCGACGAGACCTAACACACGGACGGAAGAAGAAGAAGGTCCATATATATCCTCTTTACCTTGCACTTTTGAAAATCCTTGTACACAGCTAGAAAAAGTTAGTACACTTGGAAAGACGAAGTCGATTTTGATCCGATGACGGCATATGTCACCTGGGGGAAAGTAGATGTGTTGATAATGTTTTCAGCGTCGTCCATCAACAAGTAGTGTAGTGGCATACCTACCCGAGCGCCGTCTGTGTATAACCTTTAATATTGAACATAGCCAGAAGACTCAATGTGGTGCAAACTTTTGAAGCAAGCAGGCAACCATGCCACAGATAAGTACTCGTGCTTCCTACAACCAAACGAGCGAGTTTGAAAGGGCTCAAATTGAGGCCTCCCGAGTGGGGTGATGATCCTTCCGGAGAATTGTCACACGAGTTGGACGTGCTGCGTCAGTTGTGCAACGATGCTGGTGTCAGTGGCCTCGAGAACATTCTCACACCCACAGACGAGATTCTGGACGTCCGTGCAGCACAGTAGCCCACCAGGATCGTCCTATTGTAAAGGCAGCGGTGGCAGATCGTAGAGCACCAACAGCACAGATAAGAGGGCATTTTAGACCAGACGTGTCAACACAAACTGTTGCGAACCTGTATTTAGCAGTGGGGCTACAGGCAGACCCACTTCTAGCCCGTCTTCTACTGATTCCACAGCATCGACGTGCACGGCTCTACTAGTGCCATCAGAGGATCAGTTGGAATGGCGGGCCGTGGTCATCAGCGATGAAAACAGATTCTGCAAAGACTCAAGTGACGGTCGTTTGCGCATACGACGTAGATCTGGTGAGCACTGTCTCTGAGAATGCATTCGTCCAAGACAAACTGGTCCCTCCCATGCCTTATGGTCTGGGATGTGATGAGCTACAACTCTCGTTCACCATTGGTGTTTCTGGAGGAGACGCTTATCAGCGCTCGGTATGCTGTGGTGTTTGCAACAGGAAGGCGATATGTAGTTCCCACAGTATAACACTCATCCACACACTGCCCGTGAAATTTAACTCGCTCTGCAAGACGTCATCAACTTCCCTGGCCAGCACGATCTCCGATCAAGCACTGTGGGATATGATGAGATGGAAAGTGACTCGTGCTACTCGTCAGCTAACACATCTTACATAAGTACGTGAACAGATCGAGCACGCTTGGCACAACGTATCAGAGGACAGTATTTGCCATGTCGGTTGACTAGATGGCAGAATCAGCACCTGCACTGCCACCTGTGGAAACTGTACCACATACTAATACGGGTGTTTCAGCGTGGGTCGATAACTAGAATCGGTGACCACTTACGCTGTTGATATGTAAAAGTAACCGTTTCATGTACTCAACAATACAGGGTGTCCCAAAAAGAACTACCCGATTTTAACTTCTAATAATACTGAGACAACTGTCACTAGGTAAGTGGAACAGCGCTAGATGTAATCGGCATGGTCTAGAGTTTCAGAAAAAATCCGCTGGATGTCGCTACCGGCGCTAACATGGAACGTGCAGCCAGTCACCCGCAATATGACGTCCGCGCAACAGAAGGCGTATTGTGTTATTGAATTTAGTCGTACTCAATTAGTGATCGCAGTTCTGCGGGCGTTTCATATTCGATTTCGTGCTGAGCGTTCCTCCATTACCTCGCGACATTGATGAACTAAAAACCAGAGTATCAGTTGCTGTAGCTTCAGTGATGGAAGAAACCTTATGATCAGTTTGGAATGAATTCGGCTATCGGCTAGATGTCATCGGTGCAGCCAACATTTATGATGGATTTCTATAAACTTCTGTCTTTTCTGAGTAATTTAGTATGCAATTTGTCGGTGTTAAGGCCTTCTTCCTAATAAATAATTCAATTTAAAATCGGGTCATTCTTTTTGGGTTACCCTGTATATTATGAGTTAACTGGCAACCTCTAAAAAGGTGTACTAATTTTTTCCGGCAGTGTATTTAACGATAACTGTGCATTTTGTCTGAGCTCTTTTTTTAATTCCGTTGATGACTCAGAAGAATCAAAATCAGTAAACTGTTGTACGCTGTAATATTATTGGGATTTTCGTCGTATGAAAGTTGTGAGTACCCTTGGAAAGGCATTCACCTACCTTTGTATTAAATGATCAACTTATGAGATGAGACCTTTTCTTAGAAAGACGTTAGTTTTATACAATTTACGTAACTGTAAAGGTGCGCACCTAGCGCGGACGCTAATACATCGATTGCACAGTCAAAGAAACATTTTAGCAGAAGCTGAACTGAATGTTCCACTTCGATCTAAACAAAAGATGACAGTAAAAACTTTTGTAGATCTTCCGTATTTTATGGTACTTCTGCTTGTAATGTGAAAGCGTAAAGAAGGTCGTCTTTAAGCCAGAAAAGTGAGCGGTTTTGCCAGCGTGAAAACAACATTATTACTTAATAAAATTCGAGTAATTTATGTTCGATACTGTAAACCAGCAAGTTATTGCTATGAAGGTGTTGAACGGTGGAAGAATTGTCTTGAAGGATGGAGAAAAGTAATGACTGTAATTTGTGACAAAAACGTGAACCAAGGAGCTAGCACAGGACAGTCTGAAATCTGATTGCCCCATACAGTTACAAAATTACTTTCGTAAGTTATACTGTTTATAAATAAGCCATAATTGCTTGTGAGAATTATTTGAATATATTTACTGTTTACCAGATTTCTTATTCTATTCTTTTCCTTTATATTTTTTTTACCTCCATGTCATATTATTTTTGTGAATATCAAACAACCTCTACTCCAGCAGAGAATACTGCGGCATCCTGGTCGTAGACAGAAGGCCGCTCCTTGTCTTCTATACAACTCATAGCTGCCCCATTTATTAATAATTTCATTTGAAAACGCGATTTTTTTTATTGCTTATTTGTCAAAGGTCCCTTTGGTGATTATTAATTTCATACTGATTAAGTAAAGAAATCCGGGTTATTCTTTTCCAAATAATAGAAGTCTTTGCGTAATCAAAAACTAGCCTCCTTCTGACAACGATCAGGAGCCGACCTGAAGACGGACGTCTTCGACCGCTTTCGTGTTTCCTGTGGCAAAGCTGTGCCAAACTGGGAACACGACATTCTTGTATGAAACATATATCAGATTAAAATATATTTGTATATTTCTCAATGTTGATCGCATGCTCCAACTCGATAATATCCAACGTCCATGAAAAGCGACGTATTATGTCAAGGCTCTAATGTATATTTCTTACTTTTTTTGTCATATTCGTAATTATATTGATGAGATTTTCAAACTATGAATTACATTCAAGAGACCTCCCACTTTTCGTGGCTGAACACTGCAGAAAGCCAATATTCATGGCAGCACGTAAAGTCTTAAGGTTCGAGGTACCCTTTTTTTGCACCCACCAAATAGATGGGGGAATGCTTCTTGTTTCAGCTTTTGTGTTTTCAGTGCTAACCGTTTAGCAGCGCTCCGTTGTCGCTGATGGACGGTAAGGTTAATTACATTGCTGACTCGACGCTCCAGGTTTTGTTTAACCGTAGTCCGTGTAATGAGATTCTTTAGCCAGCGGAACGCCGAAAGGGCGCTTTTATTTCAGATTTGTCACACAGCTGCGTGGCAAGCACGCCACAGCGCAACACGCCGCCCTCGTCCTGTTTTGCGCTGCCAGCTGTTTTGCGCGTTGTAGCCCCCAGTATCTCCGCCGAACGCTCAGGAAAAAAAAAAAGAAAAAAAAATGAAATACTAACAAGGACGCCAGGACGGAGGGCATACCTCAGGAGGCGCCGGGCCGTCGGAAGTTTTGCAAACAAAATACACTGAAGAGCCAAAGACACTGGTATAGGGATGCGTATTCCAATAAAGACGTGTGTAAACAGGCAGAATACGGCGCTGCGGTCGGCAACGACCATATAAGACAAGTGTCTGTCGCAGTTGTTAGATCGGTTACTGATGCTGCAATGACAGGTTATCAAGATTTAAGTGAGTTTGAACGTGGTGTTATAGTCGGCGTACGAGCGATGGGTCAAAGCATCTCCGGGGTGGCGATGAAGTGGAGATTTTCCCGTACGACCATTTCACGAGTGTACTGTGAATCCGGTAAAGCATCAAACCTCCAACATCGCTGCGACTGGGAAATGACCTTGCAAGAAGGGGTCCAACGACAACTAAAAGGAATCGTTCATTTGAGGAGTGCAACCCTTCCGCAAACTGCTGCAGATTACAAGTGTCAACGTGCGAACCATTCAAGGAAACATCATCGATTTCGGCTTTCAGAGCTGATGACTCCACTACACAAAGCTATATGCCTTGTCTGGGCCCATCCACACCGACATTGGACTGTTGATGACTGGCAACATGTTGTTTGGTACGACGAGTCTCTTTTAAATTTATATCGAGCGGATGAACTTATATGGGTATGGCGTCCACCTCATGAATCCATGGACTCTGCATGTCAGCAGGGCACTGTTCAAGCTGATGGAGGCTCTGAAATGGTTTGGGGCGTGTGCTGTTGGGGTGATATGGAACCCCTGATAGTTCTAGATACGACTCTGACAGCATCCTCTCTGATCACCTTCGTCCTTTGATGTCCATTTGCATTCCGATGGACAGGGGCAATTACAGCAGTACAATGCGACACCGCACACATCCAGAATTGCTACAGAGTGGCTTCAGGAACTGTCTTCTGAGTTTAAACATTTCCGCTGGCCACGAAACTCTCCAGATATGAATATTATAGTGCATATCTGGGATGTCTTGCAAAGTGCTGCAGAGAAGAGATCTCCACCCCGTCATACTCTTACGGACTTATGGACAGCCCTGCAGGATTCCTGGGGTCAGTTCCCTCCAGCACTACTTCAGACATTAGTCGGGTCCATGCCACGTCGTGTTGCGGCTCGCGGGGGCCCTACACGGTATCAGAAAGCTGTACCAGTTTCTTTGGCTCTTCAGTGTAGGTGACCGCGACGAGTAACAGCGCTGAACTGCTGGCGTGGGACGTTTTTTTAGCGTTCCGTACTTCAGAAGTTAGAAGCGAAACCCTTACAAGATCTCCTTGATGTCCGGTAATCTGTCTGTCTGTCTGTCTGTACATCCAGCCGTTAAAAACCATTCTCGTCGCGAATGGGTAGACATATAAAATTGAAATGTATGTCACATACTAAGATCAACGGTGCGTAGGCGGCACAAAATAACTGAAGCGTCTAAGTCAATATAATCCAGAGATACGGCCGTTTATGTCGCACATTTCGATACCTTCAAACTTACTCATCAAAACCTCTGGGTATTTCTCGTAGATCAAGAATCGTTAAATTTGGCAAGGTCAGATTTCACAGTAGAAGTAAAGGGCAAAAATCCAAAAATTTTCAGGCCGTCCCTACATAACATGAAAAAAAGATGTTTTTGCCATTTTTTTATCCGAAGTCTACCTGTCCGTCCACTTCTCGCGGGAAGGGCAGACATGTAGTTTTTCATTTCAGTGTTACTGTCCGCAAAAAATGCCTCATTATGCTGCTTTATAACAGGGTGAATTACTAGGTCTATACAAAAATTCACTATCTCCGATATGTTCCTCTACTGTACACAATGTAGAATGCTTCAAAATGTATTCATATCTTTAAGAATTTAGCTTTTTCTGAAATGCAATTAGGGGACACTGCCACAAGGTACTAAGTGATTCATCATTCTAAATCTCTCATTTCCTGTTATCCACTAAGACAAAAAAAGTCATTGGATGCCTCCTGATATCGTGTCGGATTTCCTTTTGTCCGGCATGGTGCAGCAGATCGACGTGCCAATGGACTCAAAAAATCGTTGATAACCGCCTGCAGAGCCATGCTGTCTCTATAACCGCCCTTAATTGTGAAAGTGTTGCCGGTGCAGGGTTTTGTGCACGAATCTCGATTAGATCCCATAAATATTCGATGGGATTCATGTCGGACGATTTGGGTGGCCAAATCATTCGCTCAAAATCGCCAATAATTGTGGCACAGTGACATGACTTCCATGTTTTGGAACAAGACGTCCTTGAATGGTCCCAGACGGTATCCAGGTAGCGCTGAACATAGCTATTTCCAGTGAATGATCGGTTCAGTCGGACTAGAGAATCCACTCCACTCCATACGAAACCAGCCCACACCATGAGGGAGCCACCACCGGCTTGCACGGAGCCTTGTTGACAGCTTGGTTCCATGGCTTCCAAAGGTCTGTGCTACACTCGTACCCTACTACCAGCTCTAACCAACCGAAATCGGGACACATCTGCCCAGGCCACAGCTTTCCAGTCCCATGGGGCCCCGCCGATGTGATCGTGAGCCCAGGAGAGTGGCTGCAGGCGGAGTCGTGCTCCAAGCAAGCGCACTCCGTCGGTCGTCGGCTGCCACAGGCTACTGACGCCAGATTTCGACGCACTGTCCTACTGGATATGTTCGTTGTTCGTCCCACACTGATTTCTGCGGTTATTTCAAGCAGTTTTGCTTGTCTGTTAGCATTAACAGCTCGGTGCCATTGCTTCGGCCGTGGTGAGAGGTGATACCTACCATTTGGTATTCTTGGCACTATGGATCTCAGAGAAATGAACTCCTTAACTATTTCTGAAATAGAATGTCCCATGTCTCTAGCTCCAGCTGTCTTTCCGCGCTCAGAGTCTGTTAATTCCCGTCGTGCGGCTACAATCACGTCGGAAACCTTTCTGCATGAATCATCTGAGTAGAAATGACAGCTCCGCCAATGCACTGACCTTTTATACGTTGTGTATGTTATACTGACGCCATCCGCATATGTGCATGTCGCTATCCCATGGCTTTTGTGAGAACACTATACATCTCCTTAAAGTCCATACCGCCATTAGACTGTTGTTTATTTGCAGTGTTACATTTACACTTACACAATCATGATTTCGGTTTCAAAGTGCCATTATCAAGTGTCTTAAGTGTTATGCAGTGCCTAAGATGGCATACTGCCGTATTTAAAATACACTATTAGACACGTTGTCTGTGGGCTAGGCACTGTATAACACTTAAAACACTTGATAATAGCACTTTGAAGCCGAAATCATGATTCCGTAAGTGTAAATGTAACACTGCAAACAAACAACAGTCTAATGGCGGTACTGACTTTAAAGAAATATATTAGGACTGTAGCCCCACATTACGAAAAAAGTATGAACTATACATCTCGACTTCTTTTAAACTGGCGGTCAATCTCTCGTGGCATGTAGTGCTCAGTACTGCATTACAGAAAGGTGTCAGTATACTTTCGAAAAGACAGAGTACGTGTACTCTCCAACCGCTGGTATTTTCATCTATACCTATGAGAAGAAAGACTGTTCCTCAGTCAATGACTGTGAAGGAATGCTTGTTAGACTGTCATTTAATCCAAATAGTATCACAAAGGACCGACTACTATCGCTAACACGGTTCATGTGGTAACAGTATGCTCGGTCCACACAAAAGTGTCTCTTTTCCCGATTTCTGCTGACTGAGGATTGGAGAGAGACGTTGTGGTGGACGGGAGTATGTAATTTATATATTATCCTCCTGTTTCCACTTTTGTTGTTCCTATGTTTTTCTTGGTACGATAAACTGTGCAAATAAATACTAAGCCTTTTGTGGCCGATTGATAATAATACTCGAATCATAATTGTAATTGAGTTGGTCACAAAAATTAGTAACAAGGTTGTCCTGTTTTAACTGCTAAGCAGTATTATCCGAGCAATTCAGCTTGTTACATAGTAATGTTGTTACAGTAATGGCCACAAAATTCAAACAAAATAGGTGACCATTACTGTGACACGTTACTCTGCAACAAGATGAAAAGTTGTGATGATGTTAGCAGCTGAAACAGGACAACCGGTTACTAATTTTTACGGTCAAGACAATTCCAACAAAATCAGTTGCGAATATTGGATCGAGTTCTCTGTAGACAATGTCTAGTTTCATTACTGGAGCTGTGCCCATAGACAGTTATACTCCGGTCACCTAAATTGAACCCTGATGTAAGCCAACTTACGAAGGATATTTTCTCAACTCTTAATTATAGCTTGTTGGGTTGTTGCAGGTAATCTAGATCAATATCCAGGGCAGCAGGAAGCAATCCCGTACTAGAGTGCAATATAAGGAGGCAGTATATGCACCTTTACAAATATGTATATACGCGCTTTCGGATTGAAGAAGGCTGGTCCGGAACCTAATACTGCAACTCCATGAAAACAACGAAAATAATTTATTAGCATGAAGTATACACAAGAAATATTCAGCTCTCGTTGTAGTTTGAGGCGTGGCACTTGATAACATCCGAACTGAGTACGCCTAACACAATTACAGTGAACTAACTTGTGCTCCCTCCACAATGAGTGCAAGACCCAAATCACTTGCCTGGCCGGCTGGCGCAGCGGAGCGGTTCTAGGCGCTACAGTCTGGAACCGCGCGACCGCTACGGTCGCAGGTTCGAATCCTGCTTCTGGCATGGATGTGTGTGATGTCCTTAGGTTAGTTAGGTTTAAGTAGTTCTAAGTTCTGTGCACACCACTCACGTGAACAACTGGCAAATAACAACACGTACCACTTGCCCAGGCACGAAAATACTTTTAACATCGTAAATAATCTAGCGAACGTAATCTCACGTAAAGTCCTCAAAGAAAATTTACAAACCAATCAATAAATAATTACTAGACTTGTCAAGTACACCCCCTCAGTTCCGCCGGGACTTGGACTTGGCCAGCCGCCTCACGGCTGGAACCCGCCCGGTTTTCAGAATAGGTAGGGGGGGGGGGGGGGGCAGTACATCAATACCCGAACAAGACCACGCACCGAATATGACATTAGATATAAGGTTAGTTATAGGTCAAACTAGGAAACAGAAATAGTATTGAACTGCAGCGACATGTCACCGGCCAGCCCAGTGCCAGGGGCACTCCCACTAGGATTAGCTTAGTGGGAAAGGCCAACAATTAGGTTTATGTCTAAACTGGCACACTTGTAACGCTGCAGGTAGTGTAGTCTTAATAGTATTAATAACAAATATCCACAAGTCGTATCATAATTAACAGTAGATAGAGTTAAGGCAACACCAAAATAACAATGTAGTATAGCATAGTAGACTAACCCCATAGTGGTAAAGAATCGTAGTAGATACCTGTAGTGTTTAATATAATAGCTGCAGTTAGAAATTGTTATAGTTAAAAATAGGACCTACTAATGTATTTAGGTAGTAGGTTAAATTGTATCATTATAATAATTGGTCAATAAAGTTTCTTTTTTAAAAATAAAAAAAAGTTCTAGGGGACTGATGACCTCAGAAGTTCAGTCCCATAGTGCTCAGAGCCATTCAAATCACTCGCCCACCTTACATTTTTAATACACAGGTATGCACTTTGCATATGGTTTCGTGGAATCATTCTGAATATTTCTATATCTTCACACAGGAGTAAGCATGCGGCGCAAGAGGTGATTAAATGTCGCACTTAACACAAATAGTAAATTTTGTAGCAGATGAAAATAATGCAGTTAGCCTCGCTTTCTGTGAGCGAGCTGCAACGGGCCTTGCGCGATGAAATGGGGCAATGGCCGAGTCCGGGTGGTTTATAGCAGCATCCACGGACGGCGCGAGAGAAAGCCAGAGGACACGCGGCCGTCGATGGGCGGCAGCCTTTGTGCAGTGGGGTAGCACCCTCGGCCCGCACCATAAAACTCAAAGCTGCGATTTCTCCACTACGCGGAAAGCTGGCCCAGGCGCCGATTAACTCAAGAAACGGTCTGGCGCCGCTACGGGTTGTGCTGGCGAGGTGCGTTCCTTGTAATGCCCTCACACCCCAGCACGTGGGACGCTGCAGAACATTCCGATGGTTCCGTTAGCGAGGCAGAAGCCTCGAGAACGTTTCAGCTTAAAACGCGTCCCAGAAGCCACCTATTGGCTGAAATTGCGTAACGTGGGCCGATGATTACAGCGCACACAGTGTTTGGAGGGAAGAACGGAATTCGTGTTCTGCTTTAGCGAGCAGTCGTAGTGCTCTGTATTATACGCCACGGAGTACGGAGGTAGCAGCTTTACCTAGAAAGACGTTGTTTACCGCGATCGCGCATCGTCGCAGTTGCTGCTCCGTCCGTCATCTACACTCCTGGAAATGGAAAAAAGAACACATTGACACCGGTGTGTCAGACCCACCATACTTGCTCCGGACACTGCGAGAGGGCTGTACAAGCAATGATCACAGGCACGGCACAGCGGACACACCAGGAACCGCGGTGTTGGCAGTCGAATGGCGCTAGCTGCGCAGCATTTGTGCACCGCCGCCGTCAGTGTCAGCCAGTTTGCCGTGGCATACGGAGCTCCATTGCAGTCTTTAACACTGGTAGCATGCCGCGACAGCGTGGACGTGAACCGTATGTGCAGTTGACGGACTTTGAGCGAGGGCGTATAGTGGGCATGCGGGAGGCCGGGTGGACGTACCGCCGAATTGCTCAACACGTGGGGCGTGAGGTCTCCACAGTACATCGATGTTGTCGCCAGTGGTCGGCGGAAGGTGCACGTGCCCGTCGACCTGGGACCGGACCGCAGCGACGCACGGATGCACGCCAAGACCGTAGGATCCTATGCAGTGCCGTAGGGGACCGCACCACCACTTCCCAGCAAATTAGGGACACTGTTGCTCTTGGGGTATCGGCGAGGACCATTCGCAACCGTCTCCATGAAACTGGGCTACGGTCCCGCACACCGTTAGGCCGTCTTCCGCTCACGCCCCAACATCGTGCAGCCCGCCTCCAGTGGTGTCGCGACAGGCGTGAATGGAGGGACGAATGGAGACGTGTCGTCTTCAGCGATGAGAGTCGCTTCAGCCTTGGTGCCAATGATGGTCGTATGCGTGTTTGGCGCCGTGCAGGTGAGCGCCACAATCAGGACTGCATACGATCGAGGCACACAGGGCCAACACCCGGCATCATGGTGTGGGGAGCGATCTCCTACACTGGCCGTACACCTCTGGTGATCGTCGAGGGGACACTGAATAGTGCACGGTACATCCAACCCGTCATCGAACCCATCGTTCTACCATTCCTAGACCAGCAAGGGAACTTGCTGTTCCAACAGGACAATGCACGTCCGCATGTATCCCGCGCCACCCAACGTGCTCTAGAAGGTGTAAGTCGACTACCCTGGCCAGCAAGATCTCCGGATCTGTCCCCCATTGAGCATGTTTGGGACTGGATGAAGCGTCGTCTCACGCGGTCTGCACCTCCAGCACGAACGCTGGTCCAACTGAGGCGCCAGGTGGAAATGGCATGGCAAGCCGTTCCACAGGACTACATCCAGCATCTCTACGATCGTCTCCATGGGAGAATAGCAGGCTGCATTGCTGCGAAAGGTGGATATACACTGTACTAGTGCGACATTGTGCATGCTCTGTTGCCTGTGTCTATGTGCCTGTGGTTCTGTCAGTGTGATCATGTGATGTATCTGACCCCAGGAATGTGTCAATAAAGTTTCCCCTTCCTGGGACAATGAATTCACGGTGTTCTTATTTCAATTTCCAGGAGTGTACATAGCAACCATCGAGCAATGCAGGCAGTCGACGGCAGCGCCGGGTACAGAGCTAGAGCGATAGAATTCGCAACATTTGATTACCAGTTTTCACCATTCGTAATCGCCACTTTACGTCATTTTTCTTATAGACTTGTGACATGATACAAATAGAATTTTGGATATGGTGAGTGTCATCCGTCACAGAAGCTATTTCAAAGTTTACTGTGTAGGTTTTAACCTATCTCTTCTCACCACTTAGGGAAAACTTTTAATAATAATATAACTGTTTTGTCTCTGCTGAACTGAATAAATTCAATAATTATTCTGGTCATCACAGCACTTATCTGTTCAGAATATCTGTTCCTTACCTTCATCAATCATGAATTTTTAAGGGCTATAAGAAAAATAAAGATTTACATAATCTTATATGAGGAAACTGGTTACACTAAAGTCAGTTGCGTAGCAGGGAGAAGATAACAAAGTCGGATGCTCCTCTCTTGGGTTAATTCTTTTAATTTCGGATCTAAATGGAAATCATTTGCATAGTAAATTGTAGCTTTATTGCGAAAACTCGGTGGCCAGTTAGCAAACTGACCTAATGAGTTCTCATAGACTGCCGTCTCTGGCAGCTAATAAACCAGCAACTTAACAGAAAGTAAAATGGCAAACACTTGACGTTTAACAGACTGTATAACCCCGTAAATAGCGGCTTGCTGTTGAGATGGCAATGCTTGTGTGCCTCGGCAGCTGCGATTGGCGCAGGTCATGAGATGCACCAGGGGCAAGGCTGGCCTGCACGTACTGAACTGCCACTGAACTCTGAACTGGATCCGGAATTTCTGGAACTGGACGGAACCGTTGCTAGGACGGAGTGCGTCTGTATCCACGGCTCTGAGAAGGGCCCCCATCTATGCTCTACTATACAGGAGCGAAGCAGTCCCATTTACCAGCGCTCCTCATGGCGACTGACGACACTATCGGAGGATGGATATGACGCGATGAGTGGCACTTATTAGAAACAGGATTTGGATCTTTAATGTGAGATAAATCTAAAAGCCACTAGAAGGCACTGAGACGCGCCAGGCTCGGAATTCTCTGGAAGGTAGTATCGTCTCCTCTTATGGTTCCGTACCACTTGGCTATGTACACAGCACAGACATTTTATCTTTTATCTATGCTATGCTACTTCATAATGATCTGGATGAAGCGTACATATATGCGTAAAAGTTAAAAAGCCCAGCAATTGTCCTACCTGCGGTGCATTTTGTAAACAGAGAGAAATTCAAATTTGGTAATTAACATAGGAACTAGCAGTAGAATCAAGGTCATTAGGAGGCACAGTTCAATCTTCAGGAATGTGATGAACACAGCAAGAAACTCATATTTATCTCGATTGCAGGAATTACCCTACTCTATGGACTAGTGTCCTAGGCAACTAATCAGTGACGTATAAAGAAACATATTTTTGGAGAATATCAGCAAGAAAATCAAGGGAAGACGATGTGAGAAACACCAAAGTGATAAAGACAAAGGACGTGTACGAAGGAATATGTGGTGTGATGGATCGAAGAAAATTACAGTGGTGTGGATATGTTACAAGAATTGAGGAAACATGAATACCTAAACTGACGCTGGGATGAGAAAAAGAGGGAAGAAGGGGAAGAAGAGGGAGAAGAAGAAGAAGAAGACAAAGAGAAAGAGACGCTCGATGACTCGGTGTCTCCAAAGTGAGACGACAATGAGCAGTGTGGTGCGGAAGAAGAGGATACACATACACGAAGTACTGGGAAGAAAATCCTGAAGAGAGAGTGCTCATTACTTGTGGAATATTCACTGTAATAATTTCCAAGCGTACTGTTGAATCAGAGAGAAACCTCTGTATTGTGCAAAGTCTCGATAGTTAAAAATATATTTAAGACTTATGCCTTTCAGCGTTCAGTCTGGAGCATAGCCCCCTAATAAAATTCCTCCACGATCCCCTATTCAGTGCTAACATTGGTGCATCTTCTGATGTTAAACCTATTACTTCAAAATCATTCTTAACGGAACCTTCTCCTTGGTCTTCCCCGACTCCTCCTACCCTCTACTGCTGAACCCATGAGTCTCTTGGGTAACCTTGTTTCTCCCATGCGTGTAACATGACCCAACCATCTAAGCCACTTCGTCCTGCCTGCTACATCTGTAGAGTTCATTCCCAGTTTTTCTTTGATTTCCTCATTGTGGACACCCTCCTGCCATTGTTCCCATTTACTAGTACCTGCAATCATCCTAGCTACTTTCATATCCGTAACCTCAACCTTGTTGATAAGGTAACCTGAATCCACCCAGCTTTGACTCCCATACAACAAAGTTGGTCGAAAGATTGAACGGTGCACATATAACTTAGTCTTGGTACTGACTTCCTTCTTGCAGAGTAGCGTAGATCGTAGCTGAGCGCTCACTGCATTAGCTTTGCTACACCTCGCTTCCAGTTCTTTTACTATGTTGCCATCCTGTGAGAATATGCATCCTAAGTACTTGAAACTGTCCACCTGTTCTAACTTTGTTCCTCCTATTTGGCACTCAATCCGTTTATATTTCTTTCCCATTGACATTACTTTCGTTTTGGAGATGCTAATCTTCATACCATAGTCCTTAAATTTCTTATCTAACTCTGAAATATTACTTTGCAAACTTTCAATCGAATCTGCCATCACAACTAAGTCATCAATCACACATTTAATTTGTTGTATACAATACTGTCTCTTCAATGCTGTTCATTTACGTAGCTTTTATCAACAATGCTTCACTTTTGTGTTAAGTCTGCTCACAAAACCACTAAATTTTCTAAATCTGTTTAGGGAAAAAGGCGGAAAGGTAGTTTTACAGAAAAAAGTGGGATTGTAACTTCGTTGTTCTTCCAGGAGCGCAGTGCCATCTTGATATGGATCTTCTCACCAGTTGCCATGTACGAAGTCTTAGCCTTCTGGAAACGTCGGCTGTCGAGCTTCTTCTGCTCCACATGCAAGGACGACCACGTCGCTCTAACAACTGAATGGTTAGCTACGAACTCGATTTGCTAATTTGAGGACTTCGTGTATTGCTTTGAGTATCAATAAGAAACACGTGTTCACACATAACTGGTACTGTGCTAAAATCACAAATTCACGTATTCTTCTCGCTGCTACTAAGGAAGAGAAAACAGAAGCCAACATCTATGTCAATTCAGCGTTCCTCAGCAGTCCTCTCCTCACGCAGCAACAATGGTCTACTTCCTTCGAGAGTTCATTGTACATGGGATCGACAGAGATCTGCAGTGGCAGCGGAAAGCAGCATATGCGCATGCGCATAGCGTAGGTGTTGTAGCGCTCCGGGAGAAAGGACGATAGCGGGGCGCACCCGGGTGTTCCCGGATCTGGAGGCTGGCTCTGGGACCTGGGATCTGGGACCGTAGCTCCCGGGGAAAGCTGCGACCTTGCCGCGGGACGCTCGTCTCCCACGCACTTCCGCGTCTGCCGGGGGTCAGCCCCCCAGGCGGTCACACACTTACTTACGGATGCCCAGAGCCTGCTTTCGGAAATGTGGAGCCGAACTGTCTCACATCACAGGTCACTGAGCAGTGCGTAGCGGGAGTTACCTCATGGTATTATAAGCGAATTCTTGTCCTATTTCACTCGCATGTAAGATGAGGAAAGACTGACTGTCCATACAAGGAGGGGTTCTCACCCCACAATTCCTAGTGGTCTTATGAACGCTTCTGGAGGTCGCTTAATGACCTCCTAACAACCCTACCACAACAAAGGTAAAAATTTTAATAACGATTGTGGTGTTGCTCACGCTGCTAAATACTGCATTATCTGGCAACAACAGTCATATTATGTGGCAGGTGTCATTAGAGCACAGTTAATAGTCATTTCATGTAATAATGAAAAAACTAGGCACTCATCTTTTTGTGTTTCCCACGAAGGTCTCGTTGTAAAATCATGGCTCAATCGTTGAAAATCTAGGTGGTTATGATTCCAAGCTCGGACGCAAAGAGGCCTAGGTTTTATTCCGCTATATTCAAAAGTTTTGTAGATGCGCTTCTCAAACCATTCTTGGAGATTAAACCTTTCAAAGTTAGCACAATGGTGATGTTAGAAAGCAATCAGCACTCCGAATTTAAGTTACACTTCCTTTTAACTGCTTTTATTGCAATATCACGTATCACGCAAAACATCACTTCACAATACAAAACATACTTGAAAACATCTTCCTCACATTTTATAAGCCAACTATAATATGCGTCTTTCCAACATGACGTCCAAGACTTGACTTTCTCAACTCCGACTCTCTAACAAGTTAACAACTAACTAACAATCGCTTACGCGCCCAAAAATCAGAGTTACAAGTACGTCAAAGATCACAATGACAAAAGAAAGAATACACATAAGAATAATATCATTGCAATATAAACATATCGATTTATCAAAAGTGAAATCAAATATGAATGTTGTCTCAGAAATATGTTAAGTAATTAACAGAAATACAGTAGAATATTACTGGTATCGAGAGGTTCAGATGAGGTACCATAATGGTTACGCAATTCAAGTACCATTATAACCTGAAAATAAGCTTTCGTATTTTTTAACCTTATCATTTCCAAAACGGAATTAATGCTGAAACTACATGGCAGATTAAAACTGTGTGGTGGACTGGGGCTCTAATGTAGGACTGTTGCATCTCGTGGGTAACTGCTCCATCAACTGAACTACAGACGCACGACTCACAACTGAACAGAAATGCTAGTCCCTCAAGGCTTGCAGAAGAATTTCTGCGAAGTTTGGAAGGTAGGAGATGAAGTATTGGCGGAAGTAAAGCTATGAGGATGACTCGGGAGGCGTGCTTGGATAGCTCAGTCGGCAGAGCACTTGCCCTACAAAGGCAAAGGTCGCAGGTTCGATTCCCGACCCGCCACACAGCTGCTATCTGACAGGAAGTTTCAAGTCGGCAGAGTGAAATTCATTATAGAGTGTAAACATAACTTGCTGTGCAACAAAAATTAGGAAGTATAACCACTAGCGCTGGTTAAAAAACTGGTTGCAGATTTTCATGGTTTACTGCAAATGGTCGCAACTGTTAGCAATGATAAAAATTTTAATTCGTTTGTAATGGCTGTTTAGGCACTGCGTCACCTCCACTAACGTTTAGCAGATGGCGTAAGGGAAACTCCCACCAAGTTGCAATGATCGCAGTCGCGGGCTAGCTGTGATTACGTTGGTGGCTACTGGGTCCGAAGAGTTAATGACAGTTTGTGCCCTGTTGAGTTCGGTGGACTGTCAAGTTGTTCCTTTCAGCTGTTGTGTTTTCCACATTTTGGAATATTAGCATACGATGAACAGAATTCTATAAAACGTAGTCCAGCGTTTCTGCTGTCGATTTGCATACAAAATCGCAAAGGAGAGAGTTAATCATATCGAGTTAAGGAATGAACTTGTTTCAAGCCTAAATTGGACAAGTGGTTGATCATCTCAAGGATAAAGGCAGCAGATAATACTGAAGATATAGATGCGGCAGATTACGAAGCTGTGAATACGGAACTGTGTGCCTGATTTATAATGAAATCTAACGAGTGACTGCTTGAAGCCAGCAAAATTAAAATGAAATCTACCTGCAGAATATTCTTTTTTATTCAAATAAACCTACAAACTTCTTTTTCAACTGCTACTGGGGCCATAAAAAATACAAAGAGTCTGTGGCATTTGATACACTGGTCGATTAGAAACACGTAAGAGGTAAGAAATGATATACTAAAAGCGAAGATCGTGTGTTACCAGTGACAGAATGAATGAAATAATTATTGTCTTCAGATCTGCAGACGAATTAAAAATAACACACTGTCAATTGATACAGTAGATACATCTGTTTTGTACATTACTGGCCATTAAAATTGCTACACCATGAAGATGACGTGCTACAGACGCGAAATTTAACCGACAGGAAGAAGATGCTGTGATATGCAAATGATTAGTTTTTCAGGGCATTCACATAAGGTTGGCGCCGGTGGCGACACCTACAACATGCTGACATGAGGAAAGTTTCCAGCTGATTTCTCATACACAAAAAGCAGTTGACCGGCGTTGCCTGGTGAAACGTTGTTGTGATGCCTCGTCTAAGGAAGAGAAATTCGTACCATCACGTTTCCGACTTTGATAAAGGTCGGATTGTGGCCTATCGCGATTGCGGTTTATCGTATCGCGACATTGCTGCTCGCGTTGGTCGAGATCCAATTACTGTTAGTGGAATATGGACTCAGTGGGTTCAGGAAGGTAATACGGAACGCCGTGATGGATCCCAACGGCCTCGTATCGCTAGCAGTCGAGATGACGGGCATCTTATCCGCATGGCTGTAATGGATCGTGCAGCCACGTCTCGATCCCTGAGTCAACAGATGGGGACGCTTACAAGACAACAAACATCTGGACGAACAGTTCGAAGAAGTTTGCAGCAGCATGGAATATCAGCTCGGAGACCATGGCTGCGGTTACCCTTGACGCTGCATGACAGACAGGAGCGGCTGCGATGGTGTACTCAACGACGAACCTGGGTGCACGAATGGCAAAATGTCATTTTATCGGATGAATCCAGGTTCTGTTTACAG
Source organism: Schistocerca gregaria (assembly GCF_023897955.1). Classification (NCBI taxonomy): domain Eukaryota; kingdom Metazoa; phylum Arthropoda; class Insecta; order Orthoptera; family Acrididae; genus Schistocerca; species Schistocerca gregaria. The sequence goes on from NC_064922.1 coordinate 370,948,630, forward strand.
CATCGTGATGGTCGCATCCGTGTTTGGCGACATCGCGGTGAACGCTCACTGGAAGCGTGTATCGTCATCGCCATACTGGCGTATCACCCGGCGTGATGGTATGGTGTGCCACTGGTTACACGTCTCGGTCACCTTTTGTTCGCGTTGAAGGCACTTTGAAAAGTGGACGTTACATTTCAGATGTGGTACGACCCGTGGCTCTACTCTTCATTCGATCCCTGCGAAACCCTACATTTCTGCAGAATAATTCACGACCGCATGTTGCAGGTCCTACACAGGCCTTTCTGGACACAGAAAATGTTCGACTGCTGCCCTGTCCAACACATTCTCCAGTTCTCTCACCAACTGAAAACGTTTGGTCAATGGTGGCCGAGCAACTGGCTCGTCACAATACGCCAGTCACTACTCTCGATGAACTGTAGTATCGTGTTGAAGCTGCATGGGCAGCTGTACCTGTAGACGCCATCTAAGCTCTGTTTGAGTTAATGCCCAGGCGTATCAAGGCCGCTATTACCGCCAGAGGTGGTTGTTCTGGGTACTGATTTCTTAGGATCTATGCACCCAAATTGCGTGAAAATGTTATCACATGTCAGTTCTAGTGTAATATATTTGTCCAATGAATACCCGTTTATCATCTGCATTTCTTCTTGGTGTAGCAATTTTAATGGCCAGTAGTGTAGATTACCAATGACAAGTGTGAGAAATATGTCGCAAAAATTAAAGGACGTTAGAAATTTGCAAATCAGGCTGATGACTTGACTGATGTCATAAAAATCACAGCTGCTGGAATGTGTCAGGTATTGTGATGCTGAGAATGTGCACAAATCTTTACTAGCTTGTCAGCCGTTAGTGGAGGAGAAGACTTTTCTGTTTGTGAAGGAATTATGCAATGATATCGACTCGGAATGTAATAAATGTACTGGCGTACCCACCAGCAGTACAGCGGAAATGAAAGGATGAATGGCTCGATTAAATGTAAAAGTTCAAGCAGTTGTATTAGTACTTTAGCTCACTACATGACTTACGGAGAAGCATTAATGGGTGAGAAATTTTCTACGGATCTGAATGCTATAAAGCAAAATGCAATTGGATGTATCAGTCTGATTAAAAGTCACGCAGATGAAGTAGGTGCACGGAAATTCGGTGACTGGCTAGGCGACGAACTCTGAAACTATTCTCAGAGCTAAAATAAATAAATAAACAGATAAATAAAAAAGTGCTATTTTATCTCAGAGTTATTCCGAGTATGTAAATTTTTGCCACAATGCAAAAATGGCTGCCCAAATTATATTTTTACTAAATACGCCACTGCATGGCGGAATACGAGTGTATTTGTACTGAAACATAAAATTCAGATTTTTCTGCAGAAATTAATTTCTGGAAGCATTACGCAGGAAATAAAAGATTTAAAATGTTTTCACATACAAATTCGTAATTGCTTGTAATAGTTTTGATTCTAATTTGGTGAAGCATGTAACAAATGACTATTTGGTTTCAAAAATAATGTTCAGAAACATGATCAACAATATTAATAGTAATCAGTTAGGCTAGTTTCAGAATCGTCTTGCCATTGGAATGGAACATGTGAAACACCTTTCGCTGAAATTTCAGAAAGAATTTGGAGAAATGTCCTGTGACTCACGTCTAAATGCTAAATGTCCTAGAATGAATTTCAACAGTTTTAGCGTGACGTTTGGGCAGATTTTCCTGTACTTTCGATTTTAATAACGACAGTTCTTCTGCAGCTTGCACACGGAAGTGCCAAAGAAACTGGTGTAGGTAAGCATATTCAAGTACGGAGATATGTAAAGAGGCAGAATACGGTGCTGCGGTCGGCTACGCCTATATAAGACAAGTTTTTGGCGCAGTTGTGAGATCGGTTGTTGCTGCTACAATGGCAGGTTATTAAGATTTCAGTCAGGTTGGAGATGGTGTTATCGTCGGCGCACGAGCAGTGGGACACAGCATTTCCGATGTAGTTTCGAAGTGGGGATTTTCCCGTACGACCGTTTCACGAACGTACCGTGAATACGAGGAATCCGGTAGAATATCAAATCTCTGACATTGCTGCTGCCGCTAAAAGATCCTGCAAAAATACGACCAACGACGACTGAAGAGAATTGTTCAACGTGACAGAAGTACAATCCCTTCGCAAATAGCTGGAGATTTCAGTGCTGGGACATCAGCAAGTGACAGCGTGCGAATCATTCAACAAAACATCATTGGTACGGGATTTCTGAGCCGAAGGTCCCCTCGTGTTCCATTGATGATTGCACGGCACAAAGCTTTAGGCCTCTCCTGGGCCCGTCAACACCGACATTGATGACTGGAAACATGTTGCCTGGTCGGACGACAACCTCAGGTATCCATGGACCCTGCATGTCATCAGGGAGTGTTCAAGCTGGCAGAGGCTCTGAAATGATATGGGGCGTGTTGCAGTTGGAGTGATATGGGACGTTTGAAGCACAGCATTACATGGTATCGAAGCCTGGCCTGTGGGAAAAGAGGAATAGAAGAGAATCGAAGCGTTTGAGATGTAGTACTACAGAAGGCTGTTGAAAATTAGGTACATTGATAAAGTAAGGAAGATGGAGTTCTCCACAGTATCGGCGAGGGAAGGAATACATGTTAAACACTGACAAGAAGATGGGACTAGATGATAGAAATCTGTTTAGGCATCAGGGAATAGCTTTCATGGTACTAGAGGGAAATGTAGAGGATAAAAACTGTAGAGGAAGACAGAGGTTCGAATACATTCAACAAATAATTGGGGACGTTTGCTGCAATTGCTACTCTGAGATGAAAGATTTGGTATAAGAGAAGAATTTTTCATTAAATCAGCCAGAATACTATTGACTCAAAAATTAATAAATAAAAAATGAAAAGACCAGAAACTTAATCCATTGGAAGGCCTAAAAAGCAACATCTGGCCCACAATCCTCATTTAATATTAAATAAGCAAACAAATCTCAATACTTCTTCTCTTCAAACATTCGCTTAGTACTCACAGCATTCCAGTCCATCGCATTCTGGCTGTTCCTTTTTACTACTCCATTTTCCTGTGCTTATTTATTTTATTGTGATTGTCTATGTACTCCATATATTCTCGTGTTGTAACTGTCAGCTATATCTCTCACTCTGTCTCTGTGTCACACTCCATATGTAAATGCTGTTCCATCTGTTCTTGACACATACAGATTTTATTTAATTGAGGCAGTCAAATTAATTTAAATAGTTATATAGGTACAGTTTTTTCGAGTTTAGTGTTAATGTTTTTCTGGTTTGTACCCTTTATGCTTATGTACTGTTTAACGTTTTAACTGCATTTCCACTGCACTGTCAAAGATGGTATTTAGTTTGTATTCGTACCTCACTCATGATGTTCAACATCTTTCCCAACGTTGTTCACGAATTTTGTTCTTTGTTTGACGATGATAATGAGCCGATAGCCGGTTAACAAAATAAATTACTCCTGTAAAAGATACGTAATATTACGGGTTTAATTTACAATAACGAATTCACAAAACTCTATGCGTTATTGTTTATTACCATCATGAAAGGTTTGTTGCAACTGAATCCCGAACGAGCGAGGTGGCGCAGTGGTTAGCACACTGGACTCGTGTTCGGGAGGACGATGGCTCAACCGCACGTCCAGCCATACTGATTTAGGTTTTCCGTGATATCACTAGATGCCAGGATGGTTCCTTTGATAAGTCACGGCCGACTTCCTTCCCCGTCCTTCCCTAATCCGATGGGGCCGATGGCCTCGCTCTTTGGTCATCTCCCCCAAACCAACCAACCAACCAACTGAATCTTCCCGGCAGGATGAGTAGACTTTCGTGGAGTATGTGCCGTACTCTGTCGAATGCGCTCTTCGACTTGGACGAGCACATGGTGTCCACCTGTGGATTTACCCTCACATAAAGAACTTGTGTTTTGAAACTGTTGATACAGTCGTCGGAGGTGCAGTAGCATATTCTAGACGAAAATCGCATCTCTCAATTGTAGCTAAATTGCACCTGTTGAAACGGAGAAGCACGTTTAGTTGCTGTGTTGTCGTCAATTCGACTCGATGCAAATTGGATACTAAACGAGTTAGCGAGAGAACCTATGTTTTGAAACTGTTGATGTCGTCGTCGGAGGTGCAGTAGCATATTCTAGACGAAAATCTCATCTCAGAGTTGTAGCTGAATTGCATCTGTTGAAACGGAGATCACGTTTAGTTGCTGTGTTGTCGTCAATTCGACTCGATGCACATTGGATACTAGACGAATTAGCGAGGGAACCATACCGGCAACTACGTGAACCGAGACTTACTACTGACGCCAAGGCAAACTTTCAGTTTCCATGCGTTAGTTAGGATTCATCTCTATCTTCATTCATGTAAAAAGTCCTGACTTATAGAAGAACTTTAAATACGACTTGAGTAAAAAGCACAAGAGTTTAAAATCAAAATTGAAAGGAGCTCACTGAGCTCATGACTTTTAATCTGTAGTGGAGTACCTATAGCATTTCAGATATGTGCTCTGCAACATAGCACATTCTTTCGTCAGTTCATATTGTGTTTTTTAAAATTATTTCTACAGCATACATTGGCTTTTATATTCTCTTATCAGATTACCGAGGACCGTACAGTGATTCCACTGGGCCACATGGTCATTCGAGGGTACAAATCAATTAATCTGGATTTTAATTACAGTTACCTGTGACACACAATACACCTATCATTACTTCTATCACGGGAGCGTGATAAGCGTCTCCACAACGTTCTCTGGCTCACTACACTAACACGTGACGAAACGTCCTACTCTTCTACAAGTGGTATATATCTCTTCTGTTAACCCCATCTGGCAACAGTCCCATACTGATTAGGAACGGCGCCGGCCGCGGTGGCCTTGCGGTTCGAGGAGCTTCAGTCCGGAACCGCGCGACTGCTACGGTCGCAGGTTCGAATCCTGCCTCGGGCGTGGATGTGTGTGGTGTCCTTAGGTTAGTTACATTTAAGTAGTTCTAAGTTCTAGGGACTGATGACCTCAGAAGTTAAGTTCCATAGTGCTCAGAGCCATTTGAACCATTTTTTTAAAATTAGGAACGCTCTGCAATTTGTAGAACGAAACTATTTCTTACGGAACATTCAGGTGAGTTTCACTTTGGCATCTGCCTTTTGTGCAATTTATTTTATCGGTTCTTTCACTGTTTACGTAACATGTCGTCTTTTTAACACTTTTTGAATTAACCTATTTTGATTACAAAGTTGTCAAAGTTGTGCCTCAGAATAATAATAAAAAAGTAATAACAATAACTTGATTATTACTGTTACTGAGTAATGGATGTGTGTGTGTGTGTGTGTGTGTGTGTGTGTGTGTGTGTGTGTGTGTGTGTGCGTGTGTATGTGTGTGTATGTGTGTGTGTGTGTGTGTGTGTGTGTGTGTGTGCGCGCGTGTGTATGTGTATGTGTGTGTGTGTGTGTGTGTGTGTGTGTGTGTGTGTGTGTGTATGTGCGTACAGGACGCTCCTGCCTATGGGTTTTACACAAACCGCAACACCTTCAAATACCACACACAGGATCATTACGTTCTCGCGCTCGGGACGTGCAAACCATTAGACGCACAAAAATGGCTGACTACATTAAATTTCCTAAAAGAAGGTACCGTTCCTTTTTTCCCTAGGGCCAATAGTTTGGATACAGCAAGGAAAACAGTACAACAATGTCACCCGTGGGTTTTGAAAACGTTGTCGGTTGCGTAAAACCCACAGGTATGGGCAGCTGAATCTCCCTCTAAATGTGTATATGTAACGTATTATGTACCGATAACAATAATAACTAGCTTTACACTGAAGTGATAAAAGACATGAAAACCCCCTAATATTATGGACTCGACAACTCGTTAGTGGTCTCCTGCAGAAATACTGAGCCATCATGTCTCTGTAGCCGTCCATAATAACGAAAGTGATGCCGGTGCAGAATTTTGTACACGAACTGACCTGTCGATTATGTTCCATAAATTATCGATGACAGTCATGTTGGACAGCCTGGACGGCCAGACCATTCACTCGAATTGTCCAGAGTGTACTTCAAACCAATAGCGAGCAATTGTGGCCCAATGAAATAGCTCATTGTCATCCATAAAAATTTCTTCACTATTGTGGAAAATGACGTCCACGAATGGATACAAATGAAGTTATGCCGGCCACTATGACCGAGCGGTTCTAGGCGCTTCAGTCCGGAGCCGCGCGCCTGCTGCGGTCGCAGGTTCGAACGCTGCCTCGGCATGGATGTGTGTGATGTCTTTAGGTTAGGTTTATGTAGTTCTAAGTGTAGGGGACTGATGACCACAGATGGTAAGTCCCATAGTGCTTAGAGCCATTTGAAATTGTAAGTAGGCTGTTTAAGTTTTTTTATTGGTAACGCCGCCGCCACGTAGCGCTCTGTATGAAAATCACTGGCTGTGCCGTGGGCAGTCTGTGGCTGGTTGGCATTGTTGTAATACTCGCCATTGTAGTGTTAGGCAGCGGCAGCTGGATGCTAACAGCTCGTAGCGTTGCGCAGTTGGAGGTGAGCCGCCAGCAGTGGTGGACGTGGGTAGAGAGATGGCGGAGTTTTGAAATTTGTAAGAATTGGTGTCACGAACATATATATATATATTATGACTATTAAGGTAAATACATTGTTTGTTCTGTATTAAAATCTTTCATTTGCTAACTATGCCTATCAGTAGTTAGTGCCTTCAGTAGTTTGAGTCTTTTATTTAGCTGGCAGTAGTGGCGCTCGCTGTATTGCAGTAGCTTGAGTAACGAAGATTTTTGTTCCATTGTGTCTAACTTTTGAAGCTTTTGCTGTGTTTGTCTCTGATTTTGTTCCATTGTGTCTAACTTTTGAAGATTTTGCCCCATTTGTTTCTGATTTTGTTCCATTTGTTGCATTAATTGCAATAATAATGTATTAGTGTCTGGAATCTGTTTTTCTATGCTTTTGGCAGTGCATTTTCACCAGCAACATTTACATTCTGACAGGCAGAAAATGTGTCTTGCCTCATTTGAGAAAACTCTGAGGACCCATAACCTAAGTCTACAGTATTTGCAATATTGTGTTCTGTCATTTCGGATTCCTGAGGCGAGCTGTTGCCGACTGATCGATCGATAATTGTTCCCTGTTCACTACTTGTTTCATTGTCTACACCATTATTTGCCGCCCGCTCCATTTCCCTATGCACAATTACCAAATTACTACTTCGAATGTCTGTTAATTCACTACACATTGGTGCTGATAAGCGACGCTCGACGTCACTATTATTTCTCAGTTTACTTTGGAGGCTAGTGTTACGTTTTTCACACGCCATTATTGTCACAATATTTCACACGATAACACATAAAAGCACAATTTGAAGAGCAAAAAATAAGAGAACACATTAACATAGAACTGAAAATAATATCTAGTTAATTGCAAACGAAGCTGCGAAATACTTGGTGCAAATCTACATGCATGCCACAACTGTTTTACTGTACAACAATGAAAGACTGCAACTACAAAGGAAATTCTCTCTATGATTACGCGCTAGCAATAAACAAAGGCTACACTAACTACACAAACTACATGAAAAAATCAGAAGATTCCAGTGAGGTATCCTCGGCTAAGGGTCGACATATGAAACGTCCCCTTGGAAAAATTTATACACGACTGTGATTAAACTGACACACAATATTTTTTAGCGCAACGCAATCTGACTTCCAAAAATCCCTACGAAAGAATGGCCCTGACTAACATTAACCTATACGTTTCACAAATCACTTACCCCACAAAAATCTTCGTTACTCAAGCTACTGCAATACAGCGAGCACCACTACTGCCAGCTAAATAAAAGATTCAAACTACTGAAGGCACTAACTACTGATAGGCATAGTTAGCAAATGAAAGATTTTAATACAGAACAAACAATGTATTTACCTTAATAGTCATAATATATATATCAGTTCGTGACACCAATTCTTACAAATTTCAAAACTCCGCCATCTCTCTACCCACGTCCACCACTGCTGGCGGCTCACCTCCAACTGCGCAACGCTACGCGCTGTTAGCATCCAGCTGCCGCTGCCTAACACTACAATGGCGAGTATTACAACAATGCCAACCAGCCACAGACTGCCCACGGCACAGCCAGTGATTTTCATACAGAGCGCTACGTGGCGGCGGTGTTACCAATAAAAAAACTTAAACAGCCTACTTACAAAATGAAGTAGACGAACGTAACTAGGACCCAATCCATTCCATGTAGACACAACCCGCACAATTATGGACCCAGCGGCAGATTGCACAGTGCCTTATGACAACTTTGGATCCTGACCTTGCAGGTCCTGCGCCACACTCTCTAATGGTACCATCAGCACTTATAAACTGAAATCGGCACTCTTATGACTAGCCCACGGTTTTCCAGTGGTCTAGGGTGCAACTGATATGGTCAGAAGGCCAGAAGATGCACTGCAGGCGATGTCACGCTGTTAGCAAATGCAGTCTCGCCGTTTGCCATATCCCATTAACGACATACTCTACCGCACTATCCTAACGAATACGTTTGGCGAACGTCCCACATTGATTTCTGCTGTTATTTCACGCGGTGTTGCTTGTCTTTTGTCACTGACAACTCTACGCAAATGCACCTGTTCTCGAACGTTAAGTGAAGGCCGTCGGCCACTGCCTTGTCCATGGCCAGAGATAAATCCTGAAATATGATATTCTCAGCACATTCATGACCCGATGGAATACTGAATTCTCTAACAATTTCCGAAATGGAATATCCCACGTGTCGAGCTCCAACTACCATTCCGCGTTTGAAGTTTTAATTCTCGAGGTTCGAGTCCTCCCTCGAGCATGGGTGTGTGTGTTTGTCCTTAGGATAATTTAGGTTTAGTAGTGTGTAAGCTTAGGGACTGATGACCTTAGCAGTTAAGTCCCATAAGATTTCACATACATCTTTTTTTTTTAATTCTCATAGTGCGACCATAAACAAGTCTGACACCTTTCATGTGAATGACCTGAGCACAAATGCCCTTTTATATCTTGTGAAAGCGATACTACCGCCATATGTACATGTGCATATCGTTATCCTATGACTTTCGTTACTCCTGCGTGTATGTTAGTTCCGCTATAAATTACACTAAGCGCACGTATATTTAAGATTGTATCTGTTTTCAGTATTGATCTTCAGGCCTGTAACGAAACTAAGCGGGTCCTTCCAAGTGCTTGGAACGCTTCACTTCTCTTGGAATCTACGATAAACTGTAGCTAGAAGGAAGCAAGTTCTTTTATATAACCTGTATGGAATTGTACACGTGTCCCATCAGCTCCACTCATCGACAACCTCTTGGGCGGGGATTGTAGTTGTTTTTCTATTGCGCCAACACTTGTCTCTATATATCGACTTTCGATCTACAATTGAACTGAAGAAAAGTAGTAAGAACTTCCCCCGTGAAATAATTTCTTAATATGGAATTCGATATATAGTCATATAATCTCTGAACGTGTGGATAAAGAACTGGACCTTTTACTGACATTGCCTAAGATCAGTACTTTTTAGATATTTTATGAAACTTTTCGAATAAGTGTATCGCTATCCTTATACTCATTCTGGATTTTTTCGGCATTTGTTTAACAGCAGTTCTTTGGCTTCATTTAAATACGCGTTGCGACGGTGTGTTGAAAAATATCCTGACGTTGTCATGCTCTCTCGATCCACCTTTGCGAATATCCAAGAACTTGGAAGTCTGAGGAACAAAATCCTCCAACGAAATGGAGCAGCAACTTACGACACAAATGCAGCTAACGTTTTAGCAGTGGTAATGCACAACCTACATGTTTCTAGGAGACAATTTGTCTGTGCGAGTGACAGAGTCAAACGAATCTTCTACGAATTCTACAACGCAGCGCATTTCCTTCCTCTATTTCGCTCCACTAACAGCTTAATGGCAACGAATTTAAAAATCGGTTAGTTATTTCAAAGGCATCTATGAAAGCTGCCGAGTAATGTGGCTTTCTATTCAAGATTTTGTTTACAAATGTTTACAAACCATGTACAAATGCGTTTTCGCAATATGTACTACTGGTTAGCTGAAAATCCACACTGCCTGGAGGAAGCAGATAAGCAACAACATTGTTCTGTCAACGAGTGGTGTGGACTTTTCAAGAATGTCATGATCGTTCCCTGTTTTGGTTCAAATGGCTCTGAGCACTATGGGACTCAACTGCTGAGGTCATCAGTCCCCTAGAACTTAGAACTACTTAAACTTAACTAACCTAAGGACGTCACACACATCCATGCCCGAGGCAGGATTCGAACCTGCGACCGCAGCGGTTCCTTGTTTTGTATGAAACTCTAATCACACCTATCTATAGTTAACAAATTATTAATATGCTGCCGCAGGTATTTGAAGACATCCCACTGGACATGTCAATCGATCGGGTGGCAACGTAACGGACTGCCTGCCGACTTCTTAACAAAAGATCTGCAGATCACAGAATCGCTCTTTCGGAAAACTCAAAACAGACTGCACGCTCATCATAGTATTCAACTCTGGACATTTATCAACAATAAAGATTCGGTTGTAAGTGACGAATGATATTTGTTCTTATCTAAATGGCTCACATAATTAAAGTAAAAGGTGTACATGGCGACATCGACGACTACAGAAGACATCAGTTGAACTGTTGTACAGGTATTTAGAAACGGTGATGTTACGCAAAACACAACCTCACGTCAAACGACAAAAAAAAAAAAAAAAAAAGAAAAAAAAAACTGTATAAAATGGTGGACTCTAGCATGCATTCCTTCGTGTGATTTTTAAATCAGTCACTAGACTGATGTATTGATCAGAAAACATCGTGTGTTTCTAGGTGCACTATTGTCTAGGTACTGATCTCACCACTACAAAACAGAAGACGTTTGTGACACGTCTTTGTCTGACTGCGGTACAGTGGGTTGCCGCGCTGTTATCTTATTGTTCTTTGATCAGATTAAACATGTTTTATGTCCCTGAAGGCTTCTTCGAAGGCTCTTTCCACCTCCGTAGAAACAAGTACAGGGCGAGGCAAATCAAAGTGGCCCGGAGTACAGAGTTGCAGGGTACAAAGAAACTCAGCACTGGAAAGTAAATAAAGTACTAACCTGACTATAGCAGATGTTGAAAGAGACCGTCATTCATCCCTTGGCACTTTTGGGCCCTGGTCAGCCAGTTGCTAACGGCGGATCAAAGCTGGTCTGCTGTAATTGTTGCAGTCTCATACGAAATGTTCTGCTGCTGTCATTGAAGACCATGAGGATTGTTGCAATACAACTTGGACTGAAGGGCTCCCCACATTAAGTAATCGGACTCTGATAGATCAGGTGACCTGTCTGACCAACTAGGGCTGCCACCAGAGCAACGTCTGTGTAAACGCGCTCCAAGGTTCGGCGGGCTGTAAGGGTAGTTGCTCTATTCTGTTGGAAGTAACTGTAGGTCTTTTCCTCCTCCGTTACTGCTACCACAAATGCTTTCAGTATGTGTCCACTCGTCTGCGCTACTTGTATTTGCCCCACACTGTGATACGCCTGCTAGACCCGCTGGGCAGAACAGGTAATTAGGATTGTGGAAAGGGCCAAAGGTTGAGGTCAGTTTCTGTTTCTAATTGTCATTTATTGTAATTTAATAACATTTACAACCAAAATGGCACATAGTTGAACCTTTACCGAATGCAACTCTTTCACGGCTGAAGGACTCCAACAAGAAATCTTAACAAGATAAAAATCCAATTAAGAATGCAATAAAATAATATAAAGAAGCCACATATGCAAGATGCAGTACCAATGTCTGAGGGCCACAATTAAAGTTCAAAATTTTAAAAGATATCATCATAATCTTTAAAAGCAGAAGGCCGCAGTGTTTAAGCTTGAAAGATAAGTTTAAAAATTAATTTTGCAAAATTTTAAGGAAACAAAAATAACCATAAGCCTAAATTTTAAAACTGCTGACAACAGATAATTAAACACCGGTGGCACTCAGAAAGCCTGTAGGGAGGTCGGTCTGCCCTCGTTCACTTAGGTGAGACAGGTGGTGAGCCCAACTACACTTGATTCGTCGGAACCCAACCAGGGGACAACCAAGGACCGACCGACACAACGATTTGCTCCCCGTCACACAATACATGAGAACTCCAACAGGCAGTGTTACCAACCTGATGATCCCCAATGGAGTATGTATTGGCTGCCAAAATTATACACCATGTAGGACAACCACAAGAGGTGAGGAAAGGACGCTGCCTGAAATTTCATTAGCGGCCAGGGCAGGTGACCGGAACACTAACGGCCACTAGGCAGAAAATTCCACTGGTGCACACAAATCGTAGTCGACCAAAATAGCTAATTGCACGGCATGAAGGGTAAATCTCAGCAGTAGAACCACTCGGTGTTGCTCACCGGCAAACCTCATCAACAGCGAAACACCGAAGCGAACGACCACAACATGAATAGAAGTGGCTTGGGTATCTGAAACCACTACTCAACTTTGACGTCCTGGGTCGGTGAACCAGGAAGCTCCTAGTGTTCGGACAGCTCCACACAGGCTCCGAACCTGCCAGCGGTCCCAGCCGACTGCACCTCGCGGAGATAACTTCCCTCGTCCGCAACAGCCGACCGACTCGGTTAAGAATGCCGACAACATCTAAAATCGTCGTCAGCGGAAATAACGCCAAGTACACACACAACGTGATAAACACGTAGATTAAAAACAGGGAGTGAAAAACATGACGGTGGGCACAGAGCCACGCACGGCTCACACTGTATATACGCTGACGGAGAAAAATCGCAACATAAAGAACACAATTAATGTACAGTAATGAAATTTCGGGAATAAATTTATCTAGGTAACGTGTTTAAGTGATTAATATTACAAAATCGCAGTTTAATGTAAGCGCGAAACATGTCACTGCAAATGTGAAATGCTGGTGCATTCATAACCGACGTAACCGCCAGAATGTTGAATGAAGCTGTCCTCGAAGTAACCGATTTGTGAAAGTTCGTTGTGTGGTTGGGGTGCTAACTGCTGCTCAAATTGCTGCTGCAGATGCAATACAGTGCGCAAGAGCCGTACGCCAAACACGATTGTCTTCCCTGTAGGTAGTGCCAGATGACTGGAGTGACCGTGCATTCTCGTAACCACCGCTGCTAGCATTCAAGTACAATGGCTACGTTCCTGCCAAATCTTTCTGCTGTATCGCGAAAGGAACATTCAGCTCTCGTAGCCCTATTACGCGATGTTGCTGAAAATCATTGATATGTTAATAATGGCGTCTTTGTCGTCTTACAGCCATTCTTGACTAACATCAGCTCACCACGTCCAATCTCAAAGGTAACTAACGCTCGCGGCCGTTACATAAAACCTGATTTTCTTCCTCATAGTGGTGCTACTGGCGCTTCTCTTATGTTACTGGCTCGAAATTTGAATATACAATACATAATTTTTCCTTTCATATGTCAAAACACACCAATCAACTTTCGTTTATGTCGTACGACTTCTTGGTGCGGCGATTTCTTTTTCCGTCAATAAAGGTGCACTTAAAAGACAAAATAAAGTAGGTGTCATAATACGAAAGATATAAATGATAAAAATCACTTACGTACGTCATAAATTTTCCATAATGTCCGCTATAACGTAGTGAAGACTACACCTCGATATATCTAGCCGTGCTGCTTATGTTTGGGGTAGCTGTCTTATCTGTCTTCTTCAGCATTTTATTACCTCTCTGAATACTCGTATTCCACTTAACAGCTATGTTCATTGTGTGTAAGGTAACTTCCTGAAGTTACGAAACACGATAAAGATTCTACAAACAAACAGCGATTTATAAGACAACTAGCTGAGTGCACGGCGTTGTCCAGGTGCGTATTCTATTCTTTCAATAATGCATCCCTTCCTTCACCCTCTCTTGATCCATCTGCTCCTCTCCCTCCCTCTGTACATTTGCTCTTCCCACTCTCTTTCTGCATCTGCTCCACCCCCTCTGTCCACCTCTTACTCCCCTCTCTCTCTGTCCATTTCCTCCTCTTTCCTTTCTATGTCTATCTCTTCTTCTCCCCTCTTTCTGACCATCTCCTCCCGATCTCTTTATGTCCAGTTTCCCCTCTCCCTCTCTCCTTCCATTTCCATCATTCTATCTGTGTCCATCTTCTCCTTCTCCCTCTCTATCTCTCCAACTCCTTCTCCCCCTTTTCTCTCCACTTTATCACTCACAACTCAAAAGGAGGCTGCACATTCTTGCCCTCACAGTTTTTGTTTCCAGGTAGTAAGTAATATGTGTACCACATATGGTTGAAATCGATCCAGAGGTATAGCAGGTGCTTTTTACCCATGGATTTGCCCGTCTACGCACGTGGCACATATATATTTAACACATTTCACACGTATGTCAACAGATATTTCAGCTGTATCTCTATCGGATTTCACTCTGTAGTTTCGTTTTCTCGCACCTCAATATTTATGGTCTCACATCTTCCGAATTATGTGCGGCCAGTGATATAATTTTGCAGGTACATCCACTGGCAATGTGGGTACTGTCTGCAAATGTACAAAAAGAGTTGCAGACAGAGTTAAGGTAAAAAAAATTGAAAGTTTGAGAGTAAGAAAATGTCTTGTAAATTTCTGAGATCATGTGTAAACTATAAAGCCAGTTGCATATCGCTAAGTGATCTCTTATTGAATCCTGTATGAATGTAATCAATTTGTCCGTCGTGAGGTACACTTCGTTTCAGACCCACCCCCATTCCCATGAGAAGTATGTGGCCATCACAGTTGTTCTTCCGAGACAGTAAGTGATACGTTTACCAAGTTTGGTTGGAACCAATCTTGTGATTTAGGACGAGATGTGGAACATACGTACCTCCACTTTTATAATATGCATGGGTGAGATGACACAGAAAATTATTCTGAGCCCGGAAAGAGCGTCAAGAAATGTACAAATTTAGAAACTGGTTTCCACTTTCAAGGAAGGAAGGCGACTTTTTCCAGCTTATTATTTGACAAACTGACGACAGCGGCTCCTACTCACGCTAAAGTTGATAATTTTCCTGTAAATTCCGAGACAAGGAGTTTCTCCTCAGGCTGAAAGTGACTCAGACGGGAAAGTTTATCCGCGTTCCACGATATCGCGTCCTCATATGGCTCCTATCGCGGTCATTCAAGGAAGAGAGTCGCGGAGGAACACAGTAACGTCTTTATCACTATTTTTCTCAGATACATTATTGCGTAAAATTTGGGGCACCTGTTTTAGCATTTAGAGGAAATTTCCGTCGTCCTTACTCTTTATAACTGGTTAGCAGTTTTCAGTGTAAACAATGAATGTTCCATTTGGAAATAAGTAACCTCTCGCCGAGAAACTTAATAATAATAATGAGCTTTAGGTGTCAACCTAAAGCACAAAAGCGTACAGACCGACCTCGTCTGTTGACTGACAGGGACCGCCGACAGTTGAAGAGGTTCGTAATGTGTAATCGGTAGACATCTATACAGCCTATCACACAGGAATTCCAAACTGCATCAGGATCCACTGCAAGTACTATGACAGTTAGGCGGGAGGTGAGAATACTTGGATTTCATGGTAAATGCCAAACGACGTCTCGCTTGGTGTGAGGAGCGTAAGCATTGGCCGGTTGAACAGTGCAAAAACGTTGTGTGGAGTGACGAATAACGGTGCACAATGTGGCGATCCGATGGCAGGGTGTGGGTATGGCGATTGCCCGGTGAACGTTATCTGCAAGCGTGTCTAGTGTCAACAGTAAAAATCGGAGGCGGTGACGTTATGGTGTGGTCGTGTTTTTCACGGAGGGGGCTTGCACCTCTTGTTGATTTGCGTGGCACTATCGCATCACAGACCTACACTGATGTTTTAAGCACCTTATTGCTTCCTACTGTTGAAGAGCAATTCGGGGATGGCGACTGCATCTTCCAACATGATCGAGTACCTGTTCACAATGCACGGCCTGTGGTTGAGTGGTTACACGACAGTAACGTCCCTGTAATAGACTGCCCTGCACAGGGTCCTGACCTGAATCGTATAAAACACCTTTGGGATGTTTTGGAACTTGCCAGGGCTCACCGACAGACATCGACACCTCCCCTCAGTGCATCACTCTGTAAAGAATCAGCTCCCATTAACCAAGAAACCTTCCAGCACCTGATTTATCGTGTGTCTGCGAGAGCGGAAGCTGTCATCAAGGCTAAGGGTGGACCAACACCATAGTGAATGTCAGCATTGCCGATGGAGGGCACCACGAACTTGTAAGTCAATTTCAGCCATCTGCCCGTATACTTTTGATCACATAGTGTATATATTTAGTCGGATTAGCCCGACTTTCATGATTTGTGGCTTCCCTACTGTTCCTTTTGTAAAGCAGGTTCTTACAGGGCTACGAAACACCTTGTAACACCATAGCTTGGACACTACATACCTTTTGTTGATTCATTTAGCTTCCTATTTTGTTCAACATCCCATCGTTGAACTACTGTAATTAGTGTACGATTAATTCGATACTGTAATGAAGTGTAATCTCTGTAATATGCACAATATGAGCAAATGATATGTTTGACTTTCTCACATAATCTCTTTGGTTATCTTTGAGTTTGAATAATTTTGTTTAAATAATTATTTATAGAAATGTCAATATGTGCAAAGGTTCTGTTTTATTTAATAAGTTTAGTTGCTGTAATGTAAACTGCTGACTTCCACTTAGGGTTCTTAGTTATTTTGTATGAAAAGAGTGTTGTGGTTCCCCTCGGGAACGGAAGCAAGTAGCACGCGCAAATTGTGGTTGGCATGGATAGAAAGGTGGAACAAAGAGTCAGTCGGGGGCGATCTACCAAACTGTCAACTGTCCATGTAAAAGTTGCATATTGTGCTGGTGCCGAGAGAGGTTTCCGTGCCGCTTTCCAATCTCTCGGATGGATGGATAAAGAGCTGGAACTATTCTGGAATTGATATCTATCATGGCCACCAAGAAATGACAGAGTACAGCAATTCTACCTGCAAATCCACCTACCAACATTCACAAGCCACCACATTGCGCAATCACTGTAATAGAACAGAAGAACTACTGTAATGTACATTGGAGGATCAGCTCATGGGATGTGTTCGTGTGCTCAAATATAAGGTAATTTATAACTAAATTTATGTACCTACCTTGATTTTTTCCTAATCATAACAACTCTCAGGTTCCTCTCCGTTTCAACTGAAGTGTTTACCGATTCAGATTAATATGGCAATAGAGTGTGCTAAATTTAATGTTGTTTGTTGAAAGGATCTTACAAATATCTCAATTTTGTGTTTCAATACAGTAAAAGTTAAGAACTGATATTGTCGAAAGTTACATGTTGATGCTTGTTAAGGGCTTGTTTCTTTAGTGTATTGAAAGTATGTTTAGTTTGCTCTGCTACAGTGGTCAAGATTAAAGTAGTTAAAATGTAGAAAGTTACTTAATTATAAAAAGTTCCAATTACTCTTGCTATTCAAATGAAATTTTGTATAATATTGGGTTCCTCTTGTGAATTAAAAGTGCATATTAATGGTGTAACAGGATCAACAGTTTGTCTATTGTGCCCATGCTAGATAACGATTAATAGACTGACCACTATTTATGAAAACAATAATTTCTTTATTCAAAAGACAGTGAGAAGTAATCTGTTAGAGAATTTTATTTAATTTTCATTCTAAGTAGAAAGACTTTTAGTAGTGAAAGACTTAATCTATGCACAGTAACTAAATTTGCTGTAGACCATATCCATATTTCATGTCAGATAGGAATTTCTTTGAAAAGTAATACTAAACCTATGTCCACTTTACGCTTCTACAGTGAATATTAAGAGTAATGTTATTGAGATCATTCAGTTTGACTAAGTCCTCAAGGTAATAGTGTGTTTTGTTATCTGTTATATTTATGCAAACAGTTTGTTCTGATCTGGTAGTTCCAACCTTAACGTGAACATACGGTATTCAGGTGCCAGAGTTCATTGCACTCGCGTGTAGCAAAGTATAGATGGTGTTTGTCGGTTAAAGTTCCTCATACTTATTTTCTTGAACAAGAATGTCAATTATTCTCTTGCCTAATTAGGCTGGCGACCGTTTTCTTTATTCTTTGAACAGTGTAGATAGGTAAAACATTAAACTGTGTGCCCGACCGAGACTCGCACTCGGGACCTTTGCTTTTCACGGGCAAGTGCTCTACCATCTTCTTTTTTTGCATTCTGTTCATTGTTGATCGTTGTGTTTGGTCGCTGCAGACTTCACATGACATCCGTTAAATTTGGTTTGTTGATCCTTACACTTTTTTTTTTTTTTTTTTTTTTTTACAGAGGCCAACCAGCTCTCTGACCGAACACGCTCAGCTACCGTGCCGGCATCATCTGAGCTACCGAAGCACGACTCACGCCCGGTCCTCACTTATCAGTATCTCGTCTCCTACCTTCCAAAAAAATGTCATTCAGGTAAAACATTGTTTGTTACTGTTTAAATATTTACGTAATTTCGACTTTCATTTCCGATAAGCCACCTCCGTTAGGTACAACACGGTCAACATAACAAAATTCCTCTCATAGGGTAACACTGCTCTGCTTCTTTATACTATAATTGCTTCAACAAAAATAATTTCATTATACAAATTGCCTCCAGCTTTGAGGTTATAGTATAGCAGTAGCGGACGGGAGTGTTACAACCTCCGGAAGAGACGCCTGGGATAGAAGATCCTCAGTTGAGTAATCTGCTAGGGAATAATTATTGTGCTCATGCTAGATAACGATTAATAGAAAGGTCACTAATCCGCCTCCCTCAAAAATCCAAACGCTACACTACAGAAACCCATTTCTAAGCAAAGAAGGGAAGGCAAAAAGGTGGAAGGAGTATATAGAGGGTCTGTATAAGGGAGATGTACTTGAGGACAATATTATGGAAATGGAAGAGGATGTAGATGAAGATGAAATGGGAGATATGATACTGCGTGAAGAGTTTGACAGAGCACTGAAAGACCTCAGTCGAAACAAGGCCCCCGGAGTAGACAACATTCCATTAGAACTACTGACAGCCTTGGGAGAGCCAGTCCTGACACAACTCTATCATCTGGTCAGCAGGATCTATGAGACAGGCGAAATACCCTCAGACTTCAAGAAGAATATAATAATTCCAATCCCAAAGAAAGCAGGTGTTGACAGATGTGAAAATAATAAGCCACAGCTGCAAAATACTAGCACGAATTCTTTACAGACGGATGGAAAAACTAATAGAAGCCGACCTCGGGGAAGATCAGTTTCGATTCCGTAGAAATGTTGGAACTCGTGATGCAATACTGACCCTACGACTTATCTTAGAAGAAAGATTAATGAAAGGCAAACCTACGTTCCTAGCATTTGTAGACTTAGAGAAAGCTTTTGACAATGTTGATTGGAATACTGTCTTTCAAATTCTGACGGTGGCATCGGTAAAATACAGGGAGCGAAAGGTTGTTTACAATTTGTTCAGAAACCAGATGGCAGTTATAATAGTCGAGAGGTATGAAAGGGAAGCAATGGTTGGTGAGGGAGTGAAGCAAGGTTGTAGCCTGTCCCCGATGTTATTCAATCTGTATATTGAGCAAGCAATAAAAGAAACAAAGGAAAAGTTCGGAGTAGGTATTAAAATCCTTGGCGAAGAAATAAAAGCTTTGAGGTTCGCCGATGACATTGTAATTCTATCAGAGACAGCAAAGGACTTGGAAGAGCAGTTGAACTGAATGGACAGTGTCTTCAAAGGAGGGTATAAGATGAAAATCAACAAAAGCAACACGAGGATAATGGAATGTGGTCGAATTAAGTCAGGTGATTCAGAGGGAATTAGATTAGGAAGTGAGACACTTAAAGTAGTAAAGGAGTTTTGCTATTTGGGGAGCCAAATAACTGATGATCGTCGAAGTAGAGAAGATATAAAATGTAGACTGGAAATGGCAAGGAAAGCGTTTCTGAAGAAGAAAAATTTGTTAACATCGGGTATAGATTTAAGTGTCAGGAGGTCGTTTCTGAAAGTAATTGAGTGTAGCCATGTATGGAAGTGAAACGTGGACGATATATAGTTTAGACAAGAAGAGAATAGAAGCTTTCGAAATGTGGTGCTACAGAAGAATGCTGAAGATTAGATGGGTAGATCACATAACTAAAGAGGAGGTATTGAATAGAATTGGGGAGAAGAGGAGCTTGTGGCACAACTTGACTAGAAGAAGGGAGGACATGTTCTGAGACATCGAGGGATCACCAATTTAGCATTGGAGGACAGCGTGGAGGGTAAAAATCGTAGATGGAGACCAAGAGATGAATACACTAAGCAGATTCAGAAGGATGAAGGCTGCAGTAGGTACTGGGAGATGAAAAAGCTTGCACAGGAAAGAGTAGCATGGAGAGCTGCATCAAACCAGTCTCAGGACTGAAGACCACAACAACAACACTACGGAAGCTACTTCTGTCATTAAGTTTTACACAGAAGTATAATTTTAGCATTCTCATTGAAATCTTAAGCATATGTCGCTGGTAGAGTGTTCTACATATAATAATTTGGACTCATGACGGCCGTTGTGTGTTGCAATTTTCACAGACGTTGGTGTTGCGCTTTTTGTTTTAGCCACGCTGGAGGCATCATTTAGGACAGTTATTTGGCTGTGACGTTAGTTACGGGCACCGCAAGCAGGCCTTTGCGGCAGGTGTTGGGTGGCAGCGCAGATAGCGCCAGCCCGTCTGGCGGTGTTTGCGGAGTCCATTGTCTGCACGGGCCGCGGCGCGCCAGGAATTTACGACACCGGCTGCCTTTTCTCGGTAGTTAGAGCGTCCTCAGCGGCGAAAGAAATCGCGCCTTCTTCCTTCGCGTTCATTCGCCAACTACCGACATTCATTAGCTGCCGCGGGTCCCGTGGCTTTGGAATATTAAAGACGCTTTTTCCGAGAAAGGAGTTTTCGTTTTCTCTGCCGGGAGCATTATATACTGTTTGTAAATTAGAGCGTACAAGCTATATGCCAGGAAGCTATTTCGCGGAGGCTGAGTTCTAAATGGCGCCGTAAAGAGAGAGACAATCTCTGGAATTCCGCAAACGTCTGCTCGCAGCTACAGCCACGAGTCCGGTTTCCCCGCAACAAACAACAGATAACGCGAAACAAACTACGAAATATAATGCCGTACTTAAGACGCAAATATATTACCACGTACCTTGCAAGTTCAAGTACAAGGGAGTAACTAACTGTTCTTGAGGCTATATACAAGAGCATTTTTTGCCTACCAGTGACAGGCTTGTTTCTATTTTATTCTTTCTCTGAAAATGCCTATTAACGAGCTGAAAAACAGACCAGTTACCATTTATGTGCTTTAGCCAGGTTTTTCTAATAAGCATTTCTAATGAACATTGATACTGACTCCCACACGCCATCCACTAATACTGACGAGTTATTTCATGCCAAATGGGCCAAGGTTAAGAATAGTCTTCGCATCAACATGCCCAATTTGACTGAAATTTTCGGATATTCCCTACAAAATAAAATCCATCTGTGCAAAATTTGAGTTGAGGGACAAAAAATATTCTGGATTTTTGGAGACTTTCTGTGAAGGGCTGCAAAATGTCGTATGTCCTGCACGACAGGTTTTTTTTCAGATTTAAGCTGTCTTGAAACTGAAACTGAAAGCAATCCAAAGGACACATTAGGGTCAGACAAACAACTTCTTATGCTCTTCATAGCGTTAAAACCTGAAGACTGTCTTATTCACCAATTTCGTGCTGCAGCGGGTCAAATTTAATTTAAAAAATCGGTGGCGACAAATTTCAACTCTGACTACAGTAATGTCTGAACAAGGTATACCGAGTGCCTTTCAGTAGATAAGTAGAAAAATAACTTTTTATAAGTTATGCTGAACTGGGGCAGTTATTTATTCCATAAAAACAGCAGTTTCGTGAGAATTGTATAAGCCATTAATATATAGACGTGTCTCAAAACTTTTTACATCCAATTGGTACATACTCTATTCTTTTTTTTCATTAGAATGAGCAAGTGCTTTTTTTCTAGGAAAAATTTCTTTTGTTTTAGAGACCATCTGTATATAAACCTTAACAATCAGCGTCATAATACTGTTGTTCAAATATTCGCAAACTATTGTTATATTTAATGTTTGATACTTTGTTGTTGATGTTTAGGTGCTATAATTTTGTATAATCTGCTAATACTTTTCATGTTTATCCATAATCAAATCCAAAAATTATTAGGACAATGGAAATCTAGGATAGAAAAATGGAAATGTGTGTACGGCATTGTGGGCCGGGAGTCCCAAAATCGGGGCAGTTTGGCCGCCGAGGGCAAGTGCTTATTGCAATCGATGCCACAATGGGCGAGTTGCGCGTCTGAGATGGGGATGAAATGATGATGAGGACAACACACAGTCCCTGAGCGGAGAAAATCTCCTGCCCCAACCGGGAATCGAACTCGGTTCCCTTGCCGGGCAGTCCTCCGAGCTGACTACTCAGCAGACGGGGGCGGACAGAATGGAAATAATTCAAACAGGAGAAAAGGCTATCACTCATCTATAGATGATGGGACAAATACGAGGAATAACTGATAGGTTACGTTATAATGTGGCATATACTGAATTCGACACTACCAAACATCAACAGTTCTTTAAAACAGAAGGGAGGTAACACACTGCAATAATATAGTTGATATGAGGGATGCACTGAATGTAATTCACCCCTGATCAATGGCGGCCGGTAATCGACACTTTAAAAGTCAAATCTTATGTGATATCGAGTACTACCAAGGTAACAAGTTTCCTGTTCCTGTGACAGGGTCGAAACTATACAGGGGTAGCCGTGGCAACGGCCCAGGGTCGGCGGCGACAAGGGATTCATGCCACACGAAAGAAAGAAAGAGAAAACTGAAATGAAAAGGAAAAATTAGTAATATCGATCAGTCAAATGAAGTCTTCTAAACGATCTCGACGCTGGTTCTGAAAACACATTATAGATAAAGACGTGCGAATGATTTTCCTCTTCTACCAATGTCAAAGGGCAAAGGACAAAGATCAAAGGTCAAAGGTCAAGTCAGGACTAGAATACAAATTAATTTAATCTATACAGCATAAGTGACTATGTGAGTAAATATTAAGACCAAGACTATGGAGGGGAATCGCTTTCTCATTGATTATAAAATGGTGTGCAAAAGTGATCGAGACACAATTAAAATTTAGTCCTTCAAATCACTGTAGATGTCGGCCTACAAACAGTGTTTCGGAACAACTGGAAACATCTACACAAGACATCTACATACTGACTTAGAGAGATTATTCATTGCTTTTACTAAGACTTTGACGAGTAAGAGACGTAACAAACGAAATGTTGCAATAAGTGTTAAAAACACAATTGAATGCTACAGCTCATTGTTCAAAGTAAAGTACTAGAAATACTCAGTATAATACGTGAGCACTCCGTCTTCAGGCCACAAGTGGCCCATCGGGACCATCCGATCGCCATGTCATCCTCCCTGGGAATGTGGATAGGAGAGTCGTGTGGTCAGCACATCGCTCTCCCGGTCGTTACGATGGTTTTCTTTGACCGGAGCCGTTACTGTTCGGTCGAGTAGCTCCTCAATTGGCATCACGAGGCTGAGAGCACCACGAAAAATGGCAACAGCGCATGGCGGCTCGAATGGTCACCCATCCATGAGACGACCACGCCCGACAGCGCTTAACTTCGGTGATGTGACAGGAACCGTATATCCACTGCGGCAAGGCCTTTGCCTCAGTATATCATGTGGTGCCCTGAAATATGAGAGTGTGGAAGTTGCACCTGCGCTGTTATTATTTAGGAACGGAGTTGCCTGAAAACATCAGTAGATAAACTGCTCGATGAAACTTTCAAGATTTATGTAAGATGAACCATCAATTGTAACCTCCCTAATAAACGAATAAGGACGATAATGAAGCACTGGGACTAATTTTGTGAGGATGAGAGGCTTATGGTGATGGTAACTAGATATGTTTACCTAATGACTGACAACATTTACTCAAATGCCTATTGAACTTTCTGTTAGAATTTGTAGATATACAATGAGAACACAGCCCTTTGAAAAGTGAAGTTGAAGTAAAAGTTATCAGTTACTTTACGGGGAAATAAAAACAGATTTTTCAGTGAAAAACATTATGAAGGTTGTGCTGTAAAAGAAGAAATTCACGGGAAGCGAACTGTAGCCAAAGACTC
The DNA here is from genome assembly GCF_023897955.1 of Schistocerca gregaria. Lineage (NCBI taxonomy): Eukaryota > Metazoa > Arthropoda > Insecta > Orthoptera > Acrididae > Schistocerca > Schistocerca gregaria. Next base: position 370,972,893 of record NC_064922.1, read on the forward strand.
GTCTTCAGGGGCTGATTTTAACTCATTCATAAAACAGCTTGAGTCATCATTAAACTTTTGAGCTTCATCACAGCATGGGGTAATATTAAAAGAAGATTTAGTTAAAAATCATTAGCACGTATTTCTTAGGGTGTACCTATACTGCTACCTTATGCCCCTTGTCATTTCATATAATCTCTGTCTCTCTCCGCCATATATTTACAATAAGAGTCGTGATAAACTGCAACACTACTGACAACATTCTATAGACATATCGAGATTGCAAAACCACTGTGTAAATGTTTGTAATTAAATTACAGAACTAATAAATGAATGAGGCATTGAGGACTTAAAAATGTATTTGTGAAATACACAGTCATAAGATGAGCGACAGGCTACAAACAGAATAACTTGAAAAATACGCAACAAGGAATATCAATGATTAGGGGGTTGAATCACATCACAAACTGCAAAATCACCAGAGTATTAAAATACATCTATTAGTCTGTCAATGAAAGAAGGAATATAAGAGTTTAAACTGCAAATTATGAAGAGGGCACTGTAGACGGAGGCCAAGCTCTTACAGGGAGAGCATAGGGCAGAAGATCGGCCGTGCCGTTTTAAGGGAACAATGCCAACACCTCTTTTTAAGCGATACAGGGAAATTACGGAAAATAAAATTCTGAGTTACTAGAGGGGAATTTAAGTCCAATGTGTTACCACTGCATCAATTTGCAGGAAGAAATCAATTTTTCCAGCAAAAGTGTAAGAACTATATTGAGAATTCTAGAAGAAGTTAGGCAGGAAAAACAAAACAAATGTAGCAAGTTTCAAATCCTTTTTGTTGTTGCGATACAAGATGTTCAACCACTGATCATCTACATCTACATCCATACTCCGCAAGCCACCTGACGGTGTGTGGTGGAGGGTACCCTGAGTACCTCTATCGGTTCTCCCTTCTATTCCAGTCTCGTATTGTACGTGGAAAGAAGGATTGTCGGTATGCTTCTGTGTGGGCTCTAATCTCTCTGATTTTATCCTCATGGTCTCTTCGCGAGATATACGTAGGAGGGAGCAATATACTGCTTGACTCTTCGGTGAAGGTATGTTCTCGCAACTTTAACAAAAGCCCGTACCGAGCTACTGAGCGTCTCTTCTGCAGAGTATTCCACTGGAGTTTATCTATCATCTCCGTAACGCTTTCGCAATTACTAAATGATCCTGTAACGAAGCGCGCTGCTCTCCGTTGGATCTTCTCTATCTCTTCTATCAACCCTACCCGGTGCGGATCCCACACTGCTGAGCAGTATTCAAGCATTGGGCGAACAAGCGTACTGTAACCTACTTCCTTTGTTGTCGGATTGCATTTCCTTAGGATTCTTCCAATGAATCTCAGTCTGGCATCTGCTTTACCGACGATCAACTTTATATGATCTTTCCATTTTAAATCACTCCTAATGCGTACTCCCAGATAATTTATGGAATTAACTGCTTCCAGTTGCTGATCTGCTATTTTGTAGCTAAATGATAAGGGACCTATCTTTCTATGTATTCGCATCACATTACACTTGTCTACATTGAGATTCAATTGCCATTCCGTGCACCATGCGTCAATTCGCTGAAGATCCTCTTGCATTTCAGTACAATTTTCCATTGTTGCAACCTCTCGATACACCACAGCATCATCTGCAAAAAGCCTCAGTGAACTTCCGATGTCATCCACCAGGTCATTTATGTATATTGTGAATAGCAACGGTCCTATGACACTCCCCTGCGGCACACCTAAAATCACTCTTACTTCGGAAGAGTTCTCTCCATTGAGAATAACATGCTGCGTTCTGTTATCTAGGAACTCCTCAATCCAATCACACAATTGATCTGATAGTCCGTATGCTCTTACTTTGTTCATTAAACGACTGTGGGGAACTGTGTCAAACGCCTTGCGGAAGTCAAGAAACACGGCATCTACCTGTGAACCCGTGTCTAAGGCCCTCTGAGTCTCGTGGACGAATAGCGCTAGCTGGGCTTCACACGACCGTCTTTTTCGAAACCCATGCTGATTCCTACAGAGTAGATTTCTAGTCTCCAGAAAAGACATTATACTCGAACACAATACGTGTTCCAAAATTCTACAACTGTTGTTGCTAAAATAGCGGTTCATGTTCCATAACAGAGTTTCCTGTCGTTCGAGATGTTGGTGGAAATTGCTCGTGAAATTGCTCGTGTGTGGTGGAGCCGTAGGGAGCGACTTATTGCGGTTGATACGAGTTTATTAGCGGGGCATCACTCGGAGGGGGCCCTTAATGAACGCGCTGTCGATGGGGTTGCTTGATGGTCAACCGTGGGGGAGCGCAACAGTTTAGGAGGTCGTGTACAAACGATACTTAGTAAATTATTTATTTCCGGAATGACACACAGCATTAAGAAATGACGGTTATTGTGTCTACTGCGCTCAGAATCACTCAATTTTAGCACTTTCACTTTCATTGGTGTCTACCTACTGAGCGCTAAAGATATAAGGAGTAAACAATGGCGCACAGTCTGTGTCTGAGTACATGAATTGCACAGGCACAGGAACTATGCAGTTGACACATGTTATTACATTATACATCCGCAAAAACAACTATTCCAAAAAACGAATAAGTAATGCTACATATTTTTTTTCTAAAAGCAGGTTGGTTTTATTAAGGATTCCAATGCACCATATGATACCCCACTCTTTTGGCTACAAAACCCTGTTTTTCAACACGATCTCCTGTGAATGCGACGCCTTAGCCACCTTACTGGGAGTGCATGCACTACTCTACTGGTCGACGTCGGAGCCAGCGTCTTGCCGCATTAATAAATCCCCCGTCATCCATCTACTGCTTCCCGCAGAGTGCATCCTTTGTAAGGTGGCTATAACGTCGCACCTTACAAGCACACACCCACATAATTTGCCGTGATCTACAACCACATTAGGTATTATTTGATAGGTAGTAGATCGTATATACGAATATTTAAAGGATACTGTCATTGTCACATACGATTTGTAAATAATTGTTAACACTTGTTGCATGAAAGGTGATGGGGTGTCAATTATCATACTAGTAGATGATGGAACGACAGTGGAAATCAAATGGGGGACGGAACTGAATCCCTGGGTGGAAGGCCCACACAGGTGTGTTGGTCCTGCTTAAACACAGGAAGTATCAGATGGACGTCATAGCACCTAAGCGCTGCAGAACAATAGAGTCGCGACCGGCCGGTGTTGTAGCTGTATCAGAAGGATTATACTTCGAAAACTACGGAAAATTTGGACGCAGTTGAGAGGAACGAAGAAGCGGCACCTCGGAAACCAAGCAGGCTGGGTTATTTCCAAGGAATTTTACTCGGAAGCGTACCATTTTACGAGTATACGTTTTTCCTCGCAAACTTTATGCGCCGGACGACGAAAGACTACAATATGGTTGGTCGGCGATCGAAAGCATCTGTAAAGAGGGGGAATATTCCGTGGTTTCGGGAATATGATTCTTTTTCGGAATTACGATGGTGAGGAGGTCTTGCTGGTAAGTTTATAGTTAGAACAGTTAGGAACTGTACTGTTACGAACCTATACAATTCTGGACTTCGTCACCAGGTTGGAATTCGTCATTGGCTACGCGGCGTTCAGTAATTGAGAGCCATTCCTCTGCTGATACTTACGCTGAGACGTTATCTGAACTCCGTCCTTGTGGTTGGGAGTTTACGTTTCTTGTTTGTATAACACAGAGAGGAGAAAACAGTATTGGAGTATATTAGTCAGAGGGCCGCCTTCTGCCGTCCTAGTGTTTGAAAGAGTTTATATGTGGTTGGAGTTCTTCCATCGTCGCAACGAGTACGAGGACTATCACTTCGGCACACCGGTCGCAGTACATACGGTGATATCGCAAATTGCTTCTGCGTATTAGGGATATGAAAGCTAAACAGCTGCGATCACGTTAGTTTATTTCCACTAAGGTTCCTCACCACCGTAGACCATCTTTGAAAGTAGCGTCTTCTAGTGTTTGGTGCGTAGATGATGTCAGTCATTTCGGGTTATTGATATTAGATGGCGCAGTCATAACAAGTGGCAGAGTGGGGCAATTAGTAATTTTACTTAGGGAAAGTAAACTTTGTAGTAAAGTTTTTTTTAATCTTCAATAAAAACACTACCAGTCATTAAAATTGCTGCACCACGAAGATGACGTGCTACAGACGCGAAATTTAACCGACAGCGAGAATAAGCTGTGATATGCAAATGATAAACTTTTCAGAGCATTCACATAAGGTTGGCGCCGGTGGCGACACCTACAACGTGCTGACATGAGGAAAGTTTCCAACCGATTTCTCATACTCAAACAGCAGCTGAACGGCGTTGCCTGGTGAAACGCTGTTGTGATGCCTCGTGTAAGGAGGAGAAATGCGTACCATCACGTTTCCGACTTTGGTAAAGGTCGGATTGTAGCCTATCGTGATTGCGGTTTACCGTATCGCGACACTGCTGCTCGTGTTAGTCGAGATCCAATGACTGTTAGCGGAATATGGAATCGGTGGGTTCAGGAGGGTAATACGGAACGCCGTGCTGGATCCCAACGGCCACCTATCACTAGCAGTCGAGATGACAGGCATCTTATCCGCATGGCTGTAACGGAGCGTTCAACACCGTCTCGATCCCTGAGTCAACAGATGGGGACGTTTGCAAGACAACAACAATCTGCACGAACAGTTCGACGACGTTTGCAGCAGCGTGGACTATCAGCTTGGAGACCATGGCTGCAGTTACCCTTGACGCTGCAGCACAGACAGGAGCGGCTGCGATGGTGTACTCAACGACGAACCTGGGTGCACGAATGGCAAAATGTCATTTTTTTCGGATGAATCCAGGTTCTCTTTACAGCATCGTGATGCACGCATCCGTGTTTGGCGACATCGCGGTGAACGCACACTGGAAGCGTGTATTCGTCATCGCGCCACACTGGCGTATCACCCGGCGTGATGGTATGGGGTGCCATTGGTTACACGTCTAGGTCACATCTTGTTCGCATTGACGGCACGTTAAACAGTGAACGTTACATTTCAGATGTGTTACAACCCGTGGCTCTACCCTTCATTCGATCGCTGCGAAACCCTGCATTTCAGCAGGATAATGCACGACCGCATGTTGCAGGTCCTGTACGGGCCTTTCTGGATACAGAAAATGTTAGAATGCTGCTCTGGCCAGCACATTCTCCAGATCTCTCACCAACTGAAAACGTCTGGTCAATGGTGTCCGAGCAACTGACTCGTCACAATACGCCAGTCACTACTCTTGATGAACTGTGGTATCGTGTTGAAGCTGGATGGCCAGCTGTACCCGTACACGCCATCCAAGCTCTGTTTGACTCAATGCCCAGACGTATCAAAGCCGTTATTACAGCCAAAGCTGGTTGTTCTGGGTACTAATTTCTCAGGATCTTTGTACCCAAATTGCGTGAAAATGTAATTACATGTCAGTTCTAGTATAATATATTTGTCCAATAAATACCCGTTTGTCATCTCCATTTCTGCTTGGGGTAGCAATTTTAATGGCCAGTAGTGTATATAAGCAGGAACAACGTTTATCATTTAATAGGATTAGTTGCACTCATCGTTCATTTATGTTTCGATTGCAATTTATAGATTTAAGAGATCCTAAGATCTGCTTCAGGAGGTAGTCAGACAGGGCCAGATCGTCATTTTAGCGTTTATTATTCTCCGTCACACAATCATTTTTCATCCACCTGGAGTAGCATCTTGGACCTTCATTAAGACAAAAAGATGGAAGGTGTGAGATGCGGGCTGTAGAGTAGATGAGGAAGAACAGTCCAATGAAGTTTTTGAGATCCTGTCGGGTGCCAGATTTGTGTGAAGTCTTCCGTTGTCATGTAGCAGAAGTTCGTTTGTACTTTCGTGGTGACGAACACGCTGAGGTCGTTTCTTCAGTCCTTTAAGGGCCGCACAATGCACTTGGGAGTTGATCGTCGGACCATGAGGGAGGACTTGAACCAAAATAACCCAGTCAGAGTGCCAGAAGACCGTCGCCATGACCGTACCGGACGAGGATGCTGCTCTGAACTTTATTCTTTGGAGGACAGGTGCAGAGGCGCCAATCCGTGGATTGCCGTTTTGTTTCCAGTTCGAAGTGTTGAACTCATTTTTCATCGCATGTGACAAAATTTGTCAGGATCATTCTCGTAACATGCAAGTAGTTCCGAATAGATAGTTCTTCGTTGGTCTTTATGGTCTCCTGTTAGGCAGCGTGGAACCCAGATTGCGCACACCTTTGAATACCCCAGTTGGTGGTCGAGTGTGTTCAGCACTACCAACAGAGACGTCCAGTTGAGCAGCGAGGTGTTTGATTTTAGTCTTCGAATGAGAGTGCCCGTGTGTTCCAACACTGCAGAAATCGCGGCTGTGTGCGGCCAGCCGGTACGTGGTAGATAGGACAGGCCTGCTCGATCTTGCGATGTTAACAGGCACCTTGCCCGACGACTCACAGTGCTTTTGTTCATTGTCAGGTTTCCATAGACGTTCTGCAAGTGCCTATGATTATCTGCGATGCTCGGGTTTTCCGCCAAAAGAAACTCATTCACAGCTCTCTGCTTGTAACAGACCCGTTACAGACGCCATTGTGAAGGCTACATATGGCACCGCTATCTATTGGAGTTTCTTAAACTATAGGGACTGAAGTGGGACTATTCCCCTATGTCCTACAACAAATTTCGCATTTTCAAATAGAAATTATCACAGAAAAAATGCGTTGTCCTAGTTTTTGTAGTTTCATTTCGTTTATATCAAAATTTTGTAAGGCTCTCATGATTTGGTGGCAGAGTGGTATTACGACTGAAAACAGCTTAATATAAGAAATCTCACTATAATGTGTCAGAAATTATAATAAAAATAGTATTTCTTGTGCAATGTGCACGGAAAACGTGTGGTTCAAGATACCCTAGTGATATAACTGACTTACTGAACATTATCAATCTGAGAGACTGCACTGCATTTATTACGGAACCTTCAAAGCAGAATGAATTATCTGCAGTACCTCGATTTTCATGTAATTAAAAGTGAGCCGTAGTCGGCTCGCGTTGATGCCGTTTTCCCTTTTGGGCATTTTGTCACCATCGAGTGACGTCTTATTCCTCTCAGTTACTATCTGATCGATTCGCTCACTTGCCTCCGTCAGTGGCAGCAGCAGCGTTTATCGATACTGGTACTGCTGTAACTTCTTTGCGCGGCAGTTATATTTCCGTGCCATGGTGTGTTTGGCAGTTGGTGGGACACGGAGCAGCAGTCGGGGACGGATCAGCAGTCGGGGGCGAAGGAGCGTAGGGCACAGAGACCCAGTGTGGTGCGGACTGCTGGCGACACACATGGACTGTCTGACGGAAGGAGACAGGAGCAGGAACGACCATTGGTTGGTCGTTCGGTCGGTCGTCTCGTTGACCGACTTGTATTTGATCTTTTGACCGTTTCCACGTATGGGCAGTTGGTCGGTTGCGGCTGAGCAGCGAGGAAGTCGGTGCGGCGTGTGATCATATCACGCTGGGGCCGGTGGCGGCGTGCACGCGCGGTCGGAGTTGTGTGGCACTTGCTGCGATAACTGCCAAGTTCGTCGCTCACAGCAGCTGCATACTGGAGTTGAGTAATCAGTGAACCTGTCATGAAGGCTCAACCACTGTGACATCTCTTCGTTAATTTCTGGTTGTTGCATCCTGGGCTGTCCCCGTAAGCAGCAACGTGATGGTGTGTTGGAGTCAGCAAAATTTTGAACCTTCTCCGTGTATGGTGTTTAACCTTTCAAATGATTATAATGTATTAGTGAAGTTCACCAGCCGTATCTTCTGTCTTGTGGCAGTTGACATTCCAGTTACCTGCACCGGTCATTAGCGTAGTTTGGTGGCAGTGTGTTTTCCTTGCAGTGTTGATGCTGTCCAGCATGGCGTGTAGTTTGACAGGTTGGCGTTGTTCTCCTTTTCTCTTTGAGTGTTAATTGTGCCTTGATTGTGTTTTATACGCCAGTTATTAAGACATAACTGTGCTGCGATCTTCATCTTCGCACGTACTTTGGTTGTCATGCTGTTGGTTGGGTGGAACGGAACTGATTAGGCGGTTGGTTGTTTGGTCAGCCGTCCATAGGTCGTGCTGCAACCCGATTGTTTAGTGTTGTGCTTGGCCGCCTGTTTCTTCTAAACTGTGGTTAGAGTTTCTTCCCCAGACCGACTCTTGGAACACTTCTGAGCACCATTGTTTGTTGTTTGTGTTTGTCATTTTATTTGGTCGCAGGTACTGTGCCAGGCCTTCAGCCTTGTATTGATAGCGTCTGTTTTATGTTTAGTACATGGCCTTCAGCCGAACTTCATAACAACTTTAAGATTAGGCCTTAAGCCGTGTTTCATTTACAATTATTGTTGCTCTGTATTTAGGCCTTCAGCTGCGTTTGTCTCAAAATCTGTCGCTTTAATATGTAAATCCTTGTCTATAAGGCTTCTCTTTAATTATCTTGAATTCTTGAAATGGCCTTCAGCCGTGTCCAGTAACTGTTTATCTTAAGGTTGTCCTTAATTATTCTTGAGCAAATGCTTGGACCTTCGGCTGACAACATACTTCAAGTTTTCTCAAGATGTTTTTCTGTTGTACTGTGTAAAGGTTTATTCTTCAAGTCTCTCTTTTATTATGCAAAGAAAAATTTTTTATTGGGCTTCCAGCTGAAGAATTATCTTGAATTTTCCTTACTGTATTCTTTAGCCGTAAGATATTGTAATTTTACTTAAGCAGGGCCTTCAGCCGTTAATCTGAATCCTGGTATTTTAAAACGTCAATCATTTAAATTTATTCTGGATAAGTTGCTTGGGACCTCAGCTGTTAACTGGTATTTGTTGTTTTAAAGAGAAAACTGTGGATTGCTTTAAGGAATAAAGTTGTGTGTCTTCTTGTACAACTGACATTAATTGACCTTGGCCCCTTTCCACAAGCTGATTCACTCTGTCCTGCGAATCCAGATTTCAAAAAGATATAAAAAATTCGTGCTTCTCCAACACAAACATGTTTAGGCAAGCTATGAGAAACAGCCGTTATCAGTCGTTCGCAAAATAAAATTATGATAAATATAATCGCCCTGTCGAAGATCTACGTATGTGTATGTACCAGTCCATGCCTATGAGAAAATATCTTGTACATCTACAGAAAGGTACAGTCGATTTGATTCTTCTGCTTTGGGTGTCACCGATTGGCAGAATTCAGATTGTTGATTGCGTATCATCTGGCGCTATTGCTGCTCCTTGTTCTTCCTGTATTTCATGGGAGACTGTAAGTCAAATTCGATGAAATTTGACTCTTTCTGTTTTCATTCCATAATGTACTTGAGACTTTCCTGAACGTTTTGGTATATCATACATTGAAACAGATAATTTTCAGTACTTCAAATAATATTTTTAAAGTAGGTATTTGACTGACAGATTTCATCATCTCGTGTACAATGCCAAAGTTGAACTACCATACCTTGGGAACCACACAGTTTAGAAAGCTGTAAATTGCTTTATTTTGCTGCTACTGTTAAGTCTCAGAATGCAGCATTGCGAATAAACAAATCAATTCTTTGCTTCTTGCACTAGTCAGCAAATAATTTGCCAGCCAGTGAATTCTGTAGTGCGCTTACATGCATCGTTCTTTTATATGCACATAAAATGACGAAACGTAAAAGAAACGAAAATTTTCGGTTAACAGATATTTGAGATCCAAGTGTGAGCCTGAAGTAGTAAAAACATGTGAGTAAACAGTGAAGTAAGTGTATGAAACCAGAATAATATTTATGAAGTGACCACGCCCTGTAGTGCTTGGTGTAAGTAGAGGCATGCTAAATTTTTCTGTTAACCTAGATGCATCTACACGTAAACATTCTGTTCCTTTACATTAACGGAGGCAATCAAACCGAGAGTCAAAGATATTTCAAATCGAGACCTAATAAATAAATATTTGCATGGGAAGACCGAGCATGTAAATGTTTCCTTCAGAAATACTTTGTGGTGCCTTGTGCCTAAAAATATTTTTGTTGGCCCGATGACTCTAACGATAGCAGTGTCTGCTGTTATGATAACATTTAATGATGGGAACTATCAAAGACTGAAGGTCATGGAGAAGTTACGGGTGAGAGCAGTACAGAATATAGCTAGGTGACTGTGAGAACAGGATGTGCTTTACGTACACCAAGTAGAGTCTGCTACTCATGAAACAATAAAAGAAGCCAGAAAGTAAAGAAGAAGGTAAGGAATGGGGTAATGTGCCACTGAAGAGGATACAGAATATGAGCTAGGATAATTTTACTGCACGAAAGAGTCAAAACTGTAAGTATTTATAACGGTTTGTAGTTAAAATAACTTTGAACCTCAATATCTAAGAACTACTTTTTTTGTTATAAACGGCCTTTTATTGCGAATAATTCTGAATGTAGGAACATGAAATTTTCACATGCCAAGAATAAGATTCGACACGTATGGATCTAGAATAATTAAAATATTCTATGTTGTTTGGTTTTTATGTTTATGTATTTAAAAATGTGCAAGAAGAATTAAGTGTTTGGAGGAAATACATTAACGCACCTGTTAATATAATTTTTGCAGTAATTCTAGTTCAGTGTACCTGCAAACATACAAAAAAAAGGTTCAAATGGCTCTGAGCACTATGGGACTTAACGTCAGAGGTCATCAGTCCCCTAGAACTTAGTACTACTTAAACCTAACTAACCTAAGAACATCACACACATCCATGCCCGAGGCAGGATTCGAACCCGCGCAAACATACATTAATTAATTAAGGAAAATTGAAAGATGATGTCTTAAAAATTTTCCATGATAGTGAGTCACTAAGTTTGATATTTTAAGACTGGTAGCATAGGACATACAATCTTCAATTAACGATGCACGCATTCATATTGCCTTTCCAATTGTCTCGTGTGAAACTCATTCTAAGCGGCGTTGGCCTCATGAGTCATCCCTGTACAACGTCAAGACCGTGTCAGAGATCATTCAGCATTAGGACTCGAAAATCAGTTAGTTGCATCTACAGAACGAAACGGTCCAAATGTTAGCAAATTTTGGGGGCCAAGGCTACGGCGAAGCATCCCTCATGCATGAAAGATAATTGAAATGGTTCAAATGGCTCTGAGCACTATGGGACTTAACAACTGAGGCCATCAGTCCGCTAGAAGTTAGAACTACTTAAACCCAACTAACCTAAGGACATCACACACATCCATGCCATAGGCAGGATTCGAACCTGCGACCGTAGCGGCCGCGCAGTTCCAGACTGTAGCGCCTAGAACCGGCATGAAAGATAATTAAGTCACAACTTAAATGTAATACTTAAATGCCAGGTAGAAGTGAATTGAGAAACAGTACTGCGTTTAGAAACAGTGAAACAACGACGACATCTATAATTTTTTTTCCTTCCGTGAGTACCTCGTAGGTAAAGCTAAATAAACTAAATCCAAAACATTGGGCCGGCAGATACTACGACGTCTGTCACCTAACCGCTCTTATAAACATAATTATTACTTGTAAGAAATGCAATAAACTAAGAGTAGATACAGACATTAAAACGTAACTGAATCCTACCGCTTTGTTGCTGAATGTAAAGTATCAGAAAGAATCAGTGTAGCACCTACCGCCTTGAATTCTGAGAGTATGGACATAGAGCTGCATATGACTTTTTAGGAACAGTGCCGTCATAAAGGGTCGTCGACGAACTGCTTGATGAAGCTTTTAGTACATGTCTATATGTCAAAGAAGAAGCATCGAGAGTGAATATAACAATGAAGAAAGCAGACACAGTATTTAAAGTTTAGTTACCCAATAATTGACAACATTTATTTCTAACTAAATACCTATATTTAAAGAAAGAAGTAAGTTACAGTCGCATAAGGTGCAGTGATTTTGATAAGAACTCTATCCAAACTGTTCGATACACAAGACTTAGCAGAGCTGATATAGAATTCCCCCGACGTATCCACAACAGTCCTGACTTATCTATCACAATCCCTGGCTGTTGCAGAAGCTAATCACTGTTATTCCAAGTTAAACAGTTTAAGAAATACTGGCGTTCTAATCTGATTCAGGAACGGTTATCTGGTCCAGCAACACTCTCAGTGGGAAGACAGCAGCGGTTAACGACATCGGTTAGTTTGACTGATGAGAGAGTGTAACAGAAACGTTGAAAAAATATTAACTATCAAAACTCGAAGTAGGCTGCCGTACATGTCACGGGAACATGCTTCGAAAATTCTACGAATCTAGTATGAGCGCAGAAACTGCAAATTTTATCGGCCAACCTGCGTTTCCATCCAGAAGAGATGTTGTCGATAAAGTCAGGGAAACATCTCTTATGCTACATCTGTTCATGGAAGAGGAACGATTTTTAATGTGTCGTTCCGTAGAAACTGTTCTTTGTCACGCGCTTCGCAGTGATTCACAATCTGAGATGAAGATGTAGATACATCCAGTGGCGGACGCAGAGGAGGGGAGGGGATAATGGGGATATAACTGATGGGGATATAATCCCGCCCCCAAATTCGGTAAATGTATGAAAGCACAAGCATTTTATGAATTTGCAGAAGTGCAGTACAACAAGAAATTGAAATACAAACGACATTGTTTGACAGCTGCTGTTCCCGAAACATAAAACCAAAGACCTCTCTTCAAGAAATGTAGAACAGTAGCAAGAATAAACATTTAAACAGCAATTTACGAATAACCACCATCCGCTGTGGCCGAGCGGTTCTAGGCGCTTCAGTCCGGAACTGCGCGACCACTTCCTTCGCAGGTTCGAATCCTGCCTCAGCCATGGATGTGTGTGATGTGCTTAGGTTAGTTAGGTTTAAGTAGTTCTAAGTTCTAGGGCACTGATGACCTCAGATGATAAGTCCTTTAGTGCTCAGAGCCATTTGAACGAATAACGTATCCTGCTGTGTATATTATATTTTAAAATAAATGATAAAGTCAATTATTTTGTGCTCAGACCGCACAAACTGACAAAACAGATATTCATTCTCCTGCTTTTAGGATATATTTTTATTTAAATGATAATCTGAGCTTCAGTTATTAATGATCATAATATCAAACGTATTGAGTTCACCCTTGGTGAAACGAGCTTGATACTGCTAACATCTATTTGTTGTATGCTCTTCAACGCCAGTTTTACTGACGGCTGTCTTATGAAGTAAGCCCTGGATTTTTAATCTAATTAGAACTTCCGTGAAGTATAAAATCTGCCGAAAATGTTATCGTAAGGAGATGTGAATTCAGCACCCTCGAGACCTTGACTGCTAATACCAAACCTACCTATTTATTACAGTTTCGCCCATGTACGTTTCATGTTATGAACGTTTACTTGCTATCTGATACTTCCTGGTAGACAACGAGCAGGGTAACAGTGATACTGCGTGAGTCAACATTCTAGCTACGAATTAGTGGAATCTCTGAAATCTGCTAGCTCTAGCATGTTTCGCAGGATCTTTCATGTTGGCACCAATTAGCATGCCGTCGCAGCTGCGTAGCAGCCCTGAATGAGTCTAACGACGTGCTGCAAACTACAGTACATTGCTGAGTAGTGTGCTGTGTTCAGTGTAGTTACATTGTTCGTTATTTAACAATGGAGAAGAAAAGACAAGCAACTTTGTTTTTTTCTGTCTGAGAACACAAGACAGTATTTCAATTCAACAGAAAGTATAGGTGCAGTGATCATTCCTCGGAACCTGACGAAGACGTCCCATAGTATAAGAGAAGAAACCAACTAGATGAACACCGGCCTTATCAATTTGCTGAACAGCAACCACATACATCTGAAATTCAAAATACTCAACCAAACTCTAGACGAAACTATAAACAGTATGACATAGGTAGCTTTTCTACACAGAACAGCCGATGCGAGAATCAGAAAACACGTGGCTATACTGCAACACTTGGGTTCTAACCATAAATTATAAATTTATTTGTGGCAAAATAAATTTGAAATTTCAGCATCGTTGGTTGTCAGAGTTTCAATGGTTAGCTTATTCAGAAGAAAGTGAAGGTATGCTCTGAAAGTTCTGTAGTTGAATTCCATTCGTGGAAACATACACATGTTCAGTTGAGCTCGTTAGTAAATAAATCACTCACGAAATGGGAAAATGCAAAACAGGAATTCAGAGTTCATAAAAAAGAGGGTATCGCTCGAATGCCTGTGTTTCATCTCAGAATTTTATATCAATGTTTGAAAAGAAGACAAGTAATGTTAACATTAAACTTAACACATAGTGGGGAAAAAAACAATAGTTGAAAACACAGCAAAGCTTTTCCCGATTGTTTGTTGTACTGAAGAGAGGAATTACCTCTGAGACGGCCGAAGGAGATGAAGATGCATGTGAAAATGGTGGTAAATCTGAGGTGCTATTAAGATTTCTAATTGAGGAAGGAAATGTAACTCTGAAAATCCATCTTGATAGCGCATGTGCTAATGCGACGTATCCGAGAAAAGATTTTCTGAATGAAATCATTGACACTGCCGGTGGTTTTGTGTGGAAACAACTTGTTGAGAAAATAAGTTTTTCATTGTGCTAGTAGATGAAACTGCTGATATTTGTGCCACAGAATAGTTTGCGATTTGTGTTCTATATACTGATAAAGGCAAAAATATTTTTATTATTCGTGAAGATTTCTTCGCATTTTCCCTGTTTGTTATCTTCATGGATTAGTTATGTCTGATATTTCAAAAGAAAAAAATCCTCGTGAATTGAGATTAAATCTGAAAATTATTCGTGGAGTGGGTTTCGACGGGGCAGCAAATAATAGCAGTGTGTTCAATGGATGTGCTGAAAAATTCCAGGAGACCCATACGCAATTTACGTTCACTGTGATAATTTTTCATTAAATTTAGCTCTTAGCCATTCGTGTACTGTTCCTATAATCAAGAATTTATTAGGCAGCATAAACGAAATCATTACATTCCTTAGAGTTTACTGTAAGAGGGGAAAATGTTGAACGATAAATTATTATGGGTTCATGTCAAAGCAAGAAGAATGAAGCTTATGATCTTCTGCAAGAGCCGTGGATAGATACACTGGATATAATTTCCTTATTTGTTGAATTATTTCTTCTTGTCGCTAAATCTTTGCCCGAAATACAAGAATTCCCAGATACCGAAATTTCAGACCAAGCATTTTAATTTTTGGCAGCAAAACAGAAGCAGACATCCTTTGCGTCACTGATCGTAGCTAGTCAGGTTTATGGTCTGTGACATGGTTTAGCCAGGTTACTATACTCCAAACAGATGGATGTTAATGTATGTGTTGATCTGTGAGAGAGTCTAGAAAAGAAAATCGAAGATTTTCGATTAAATTTCTACCCAATGTAGAGGGAGGCAAAAAGAGTGGCTGAACGTTTGGCAATTAACCTGGAAATTCCAAGAACCACGGGGAGATAAGGACAGCGCACTAAATTCAAGGCAGGCTGCCCTGAAGAATATTTCAGGTTTTCAATTTTTCTTCTTTTCACAGACTAATTTAACAGCCAGCTCAAGGAGAGGTTTTTAAATCATAAGGGAATTTAAAAAAAAAAATCCGATGTTTGCGGCAGGAAACATAGTGCTAGCAACCGCCAGATGAAAACTGACAAACTAGCTATAGTAGATCAGTGGCCTATTGATGTTGGTGCATTACCAGAGACTTTTTTCAATGAAGATATGGAGAAGAAATACCTTCAACCAGAAAGATTTTCACCTACTGCTTATCTATTTTCCTACATATTTAAATACGAGTAAAGAATTTATTTTTCCCTGCACTCATAAGACGCTGAAACTTTTCTGCATATTACTGCTAACTTCAGCAACACCAGAAAGTTCGTTTACGTTATTGTGGTATCTGAAGTCTTACTAGTGGAGGACAGTAGTAGTAGACAGATGAAATGGATTAGCCTCCATGTACAGGGGGGTAGGCAAAATAATATGAACAGCGGTAGTAACGGGAATGTTGTGTTTGACGGTCAACAACGCAGGCAGGGCACGTATCGCGCTGGACCGTGCGTGTTTAGGACTGACTAGGAATCAGTTCAGGTTGTTTACGAGCAATGCACACTTGGTGCAATGAAAGACATAATAGAGCTCCAAAGAGAGCAGATTGTGGGGGCCCGATTAGCTGGGGCATCAGTAACCAAGACGGCCAATTTATCGAATGTTTCAAGACCAACTGTCGTGACAATCTATGTAAAACGAGGGAATACTCCATCGTGTGAAAACTAAATGACAAAGATCGGTTACGCTAACACGAATTGTGTCAAAACAACACAAAACTACGGAGGCTAAAGTGACGGCAGAGCTCATTAGCCATCTTCGAAACCCCGTATCTATTGACGCTGTCCACCGAGTACTCCATAAGACCAACATTCATGGACGAGCTGCTGGGGGATAGGAGCATAAAACATGGATGGCTGATCCGTGGAATCACGTCATATGGTCCGACGGGTCAACGTTTTTGTTATTTCCAACGTCGGTTCGGGTATACGTCTGAAGAACGCCAAACGAAGCCTATTTTCCTAATTTCCTTGATTCCAACGGTTAGGCATGGAAGTGGAGAGGTGTGGGCAGCCATTTCATGGTATTCTACTGGTTCCATCATTACTCCCAAAATCCGTGTTACAGTCAACGATTATGTGAACATTTTAGGTGATCAGGTGCACCCCATGATTCAAATGTTGTTCTCCAACAATGACGCCATATTCCAGGACGATTCACACAGCCAGGACAGTACAATCGTGGTGTGAATAGCATGCGACTGAACTGCAGCGTCTTCCCTGGCCAGCACAGTCCCCTGACTTGAACATTACCGAACCTTGTGGGCGGTGCTGGAGCGTGGACTCCGGAGCAGACTTCCGCCTCCCTCGTCACTACAGGAGTTAGAAGTGGTTCTGATCGAAAATTGGCATAACATTCCACTGGAGACTATACAATCATTATATGCTAGTATTCCAAGAAGAGTCGCATCTTTATTACGGGCAAATGTGAGTCCAACCTTTTATTAATAAACCATTCCCAAGGAAGTAAAGATGTTCACATTATGTCACCTAAACTCGTTATATTAAAAAAAATACAGCAGTGAAAACTATCACGGTGTAAGTGTGTATGTTTATTTTCATTATTATATATTTTATGATTTTGGTTGGGGTGGCTTTAAATATTGTGGGTTAGCATGACATTTTTAATTAACTTATACCGCGATAACACTCGTACGGACGTCGGCTGCCCAAAGTACTTACGATATAATTTTTTTTTTAACACAGCGCTCGGTTCACCGCCTTCTAATAAATAGTTTGCGTGAGCGCTGCAATTTAGAAAAGAAAATATGCCTATTATTACGCAAACTGTAATTCTTAATATGGGTCTCAGAGGCTACTGGTTATTTATGTACCAAATTACATAAAGATTAACTGAGATATTGCGGACCTTTTTGAATATACTGATTTTCAATATTTCTTGTTCATTATTTGCGAGGCAAAACTGGAGAGAATCTCATTTGACGTTAGGCACCCGAAATGAAACATACTGAACTCATTCCCTGCTGTGGATTTTAGTAAATGACATTTATTACTACGCTTTTTAACTTTGAAATTAATGAAAGATCAAAATTGAGAAGTCTCACGCATTTACATTTAATATTATGACATGAACTTTTAGTTAAATAATGCAATCAGCGTAATGGTCGACTAAATCCTGCTAGGGGTATGAACTCCCTTCACTAATAAGTTCTGTAAAAATGTTGTTAATTATAATTAATGGCTGCGATCATGAGAGGTGACAACTAAGTCAATAATACACACTTTCCAATAACAATTTCTATTGTATTTTTAAAAATACAGATTAAACTTGTTAATTATGAGACAGCACTTCAACAATGGCGGCCTACCGCTAGACGAAAAAAATAACAAAGAAAGTAGCAATATGTCAATCAAAGCATTGTCTCTGATCTTCATGGCCTATGTTACACAGAGATTATACCAAAAAAAACTGTGTTTTGTTAATTACATCGATATTTGTATTTTTATAACAATAACTAACGTTCTTTACTATCTGTTATACATCGCGCACACGTACACAGTCTTGAAATAATTTATAATTGACACGTCTCATAACAAAAACTTCCTGTCCCCTTCTCCAAGTGTCCATTTATGTGACGTACCGTCACAAAACTAATGAAGTACCGGATGAAATGTCTAAGAAGTCCTGTCCATTTCTTCCGTGAGTGGTATTTTGTCATTGTTTGTATATTAAAAAATTCATAATGTTTGTGAATACAACATTTCTGATTACTAAATTTTTTTTACCATTTCGTCAAATTCCCACGCCCCTCCCCCCCCCCCCCCCCCAAAAAAAAAAACAGTGTGTCCGCTCCTGGATATATCCGTTAGAAAATGAAAGAACATGAAATACTGATTTTTCTTAAATATCGACCTTTTTGTATATCTACTTCTACATAGATACTCAGCAATCCACCGTACGGTGCTTGGCGGAAGGTACCCTGTACCACTACTTCTCATTCCCTCCCCTGTTCCACTCGCAAACAGAGCGAGGTAAAAACGACTATCTACATGCCTTCGTATGAGCCCTAATTTCTCGTATCTTATATTCTCGATCATTACGCACATTGTATGTTTGCGGCGGTAGAATCCATCGACAGTCAGCTTCAAGTGCCGGTTCTCTAAATTTTCTCAATAATGTTCCTCGAAAAGAACGTCATCTTCCCACCAGTGATCCCGTTTGAGTTTCCGAAGGATCTCCATAACATTTACTTGTTGTTCAAAGCTACCGATAACAAATCTAGCAGCCCAGCTATGAACTACTTCGATGTCTTCCTTCAATCCGAGTTGGTACGGATCCAAAACACTCAAGTGGTACTCAAGAATGGGTCGCACCAGTGTCCTATATGCGGTCTCCTTTAAGAGTGAACCACATTTTCCTAAAATTCTCCCAATACCTTGAAGTCGACCATTCGTTTTCCCTACCACAGTTCTCACATGCTCATTCCAACGTAGCGCCCATGCATTTAAACGACTTGACTGTATCAAGCTGGACACTACTAAAGCTCTATCCGAACATTGGATACAAAAACGAGGAGACTAAGACTGATTAGTTGATTCAGGCGAGGGGACCAAACAGCGAGATCATCGGTCCGAGGAAAGTAAAACAAGAACATAGGTCACTAAGCACATATATTTCATTCGGACTTTATATTTTTCGTAATTGTTCACGCTTACGTAGTTCTTTGAATTATCTTTTCGTTCCTTTTTTGTGCTGCAATATTATATTAGAGTTTTACTTTTTGTTACATTAGTCTGTGTTATAATTAATTAAATTTTAATATTTCTCTTGTGAATGTAAAATGATTATTGTTACTAGTTAAATGCGAGTTCTCAAAGGAACCAGTCTGATTCTCATGTATTGCATTAGAATGTGCTTTCGGTAGTGTGCAGTAGATGTAACGTACAATGATTTAGTGACAAATAACTGTTTCATATAGTGAACTACTGATGGTGTCCAATCCGGAAACGAAACGACTCACAGCGTGTGACATGCGTAACAGAAGGTTAATGAAAACTGAGTGTACTAAAAAGAAATAGGGACATTCCCTGCGGTCTTACAGAATCAACGAGAAGGGTAATATGTAACAAACAATGACTGGAGCGATGGCCAGAGTGATAGAACATGTGCTAAGACATTGGAAAATAACTACCGTGCTACTAGATTGTCATAGATAGTGAAGATTGTAGATAAGAACACAGGTAAAATATGAAACAAATAAATGAGGACGTTGGGTGTCGATGCAACTCAGAGATGAAGACTGCAAACCGTACGAGCCGTATTAAATGAGTCGAAGGTAGAGAACTATATAGACTTCCTTTCGAAAATGAAGAAACACAACATCAACCTGTCCGTCATTATTAACTACCTTCTGGATCCCATGGACTGATAGAGCGTACGAAATATGCATAAATCCGTGTCGATTGCTGCATTTATTTTCGTCCTCTGAAATCGTCATAACCCGCTAGCATTAAACGTGTTTCAAAATAGTACACAGATTAATGTCATCAAACTAGGCCTTATAGTTACGTGCATCAGTCCGATAACCTTCCCTGAAAATGGAAATTATCTTCGTCTTTTTTCAGTCTCTTGGAATGCTTCGTTGTTCCAACGGCATAAAATAAACTTATGCTGTGTCTACAGAATGCTACCACTATCTCACAAGCGACAGTAGACTTTCTTCCGTGGAGCGAGAATATTAAGTGTCTTTTCCGTGATTGCTTGCTTCAATACCTGTCTTTGTGACATTAATTATTAGGTCTAAGAGAGGAATCTACAACTTATTAAAAATATAATAAAATCTTTTTATCGTTTTGATTGTAAAATACATTACTATAAAACTGCAACGTAATGTATTTTTGCGATTAAGACAATTACAAGAATTTATATATTTTTTTAGAAGTTCTAGAAATAGATAGGTCGTGCATAGCCATCACCTGACAACGTCTGCTGCTATGAAGAGTGTAATTTCTGCCTACCTTATGGCGTTATCCGTTTGATTGTCACTATTATCAACCATCTACTGCAACAGAACTTCGAGGCATTTCCTGACATAACGACCAAAATTTCTTAGGATTCTTTCTACATTGCCTGACAGAATTCAACTTTCTAACTCACTGAAGGTTTCTCGCATTGCGGTCCTGACGCTCAAGTTGGTTTCATGCAGTCTGTGATTGTCAGCAAGGTGTTTGTTTCGCTCACATCTGTGATGACACTCCCTTTGCTGCCGTAACAGGTTTCTAACATTGCTTTTAGACCACGACAAATATTTACCATCCTTGAAGAACCTTGCTAGGAAGGTGCCTATCTAAAGCGTACAGTTCTCTTGAAATTGATCCACTGATCGTCTAAATTTTCAGTCACGAGGATGCATTTTTGACGTTGGATACTGGAGCAATTCTTGTCTCACTGTGAACGTAGAAATTTTTTCTTATATTAATTTTCAATTCTTGCAATAATTATAGTCATTAGTGTTACAGGTTAAGCCAGAAGTTATGCAAACCCAAAAGCAAAAAATAATCACATTTTTATTTATGAACTTATGATCTGTACACTCACAGCATACAGTGTGGTCGGAAACAGCCTGAAAAGCTTGTAGGGTGTTGCAGGATCGGTTGACCAGAGAAGATGCCGGACTGTTATGAAAAAAATTCGATACGTTGAGCCGTTCCGAGTTAATTAGCACTGACGCCAGCTGATCAGGCCGCTGTGCGCGCAAATGCAAGCGGCCCTCCGGGAACGGTGTCGGCAAGTGTGTCCCTCGTTTGGTCCCCTGAAACTGAACAAGAGAACGACACGAATATTGCACGTGGGGCGGTAGTAAGGATCCAACCCTAACTAAAAGCTGAGCAGTCAAGAGCGCTACCACCTACGCTGTGATATTAATTGACACCAACCGTACCCGGAGGGACGCTCCAATTTGTGCGCTCCATCGTGACTGGTTAACTTCAACGTTAATTAACTGGAGAACGGCGCAACATATCGAGTTTTTTTCTCGAGAATTATTTCTCAACAAATCCTACTCCGCAACACCTTTAGCAGATTCCTAACCGCCCTGTATATATTTTAATCACAGATGCTGGAAATGTACTCCATGTGCTGCAACACACGCCTCAACACCTTTATTCATGTTATCTGTCACTTATGGATGGTCACTATACTTATGCTAGATGTACCGTCTTTGATGTTGTGCTTCAGTTGGTCGACTATGTGAGGACTGTTCATATAGATGCTTCAATGTTTCCAAAGAAACAAGTCGGGAGGAGGTAAATGTTACGTGATACGATGATGTTTCCGCCGTCTGCGCTATTGCACCATCTTGCTGCAGCCAGCAGTGGCGTTCATCAGCTTTTAACAATGCTACAAAATACGTGATGATGTACTGATAACCGTCAGTTAGTATTAATTCCGAGACCAAAAATTGGACCTACAACTCTTATACGGGAAGTTGCACACCACACTGCAATCTTCTTTGTATGTAAGGGGTTGCATGGAAAACGCGGGGGTTCTGAATGCCAATGTTTGTCGTTCTGGCTGTTTACATAGACTCTTAGATGAAACCATGCTTCATCGGAATAGAAAATATACTCCAGTATCCGAGCACTGTTGCGAATAAAATGTAAAAAAATCATTTACAGGAATGTAAGCTTCTTCCTCTCTAAGGTTCTAGAAGCTCATGCACAATGTGAATGCAATATGGACGAGATTCAACTGTTTATGGTTCTTCTAACGCTCTCGTAAGACTTTCCAGCTTACTAACACAGTTTTCTTGTTGACTTCCTTGGTAAACGTAACAAGGATGGGCGGATATTTTGCAGTGAGGCATCGCGTAACGCCGAATGTCCATCGGAACGTTCACATTCACTCACATACCAGTTTTTCTGAAACGAGTTATTATGAGTCAAACCCCTGATTTGTAAGGAAAACTAATTTCAGGAAAAGATACTTTACAGTCGTGCTGACACTTTAAGAAAGATTGCGATTTGAAGTAACGCTCAACCAAACTTGGCACACGTATCCCTTATTGTCAGGCAACAACCGCTATGGGAATAACAAACATCTATCTATCATAGTTCAGGAGATGAGGTCATAAACAATAACCAGCGTGAAAAACTGCGGCATTGTGCACGAGGTTTAAATGTTTTACTTATGTGCTACTAACTCTAATGACTCTAATAACTCTAAAGTATATCACGGTACCCCCTCACACCTGTAGTTAAGGAAATAAGACTTCATAAACACCGAGGTACGTGAAAAAAACTACCGCTTTGTGAGTGACTCTTATATTTATTACTCCATTTCTTTAAACTCTTTTCGCAACACATTTTCTAGACAGTATCCACACATGCCTCTGAATTTACCTACAAAAATTACATCATTGTATAACGGATTATGACATACGGCGTCATAAACAGTGTGATGCGTGAAAAATGCCGAATCATGCATAATAAATTCACTCTTCACCACTATGACACTCCTCCATCCGAGTCAAGGAAATGCCTGCCACCTGGGAGCGCTTTTCGTAGCTTTCAGCTGCGAAGGGCACATGGCTGTAAGGGGAAAACAGTACCGTCTATAGTACAGAGCTACGAAGACGCGTTGCCAGACAGACGTTAACGAAACCGTGTATTTCTTTGCACGAGTTTCATAATTTCAAAGGTGTTTTCCGTAACACTGGAAATGTAACTTTTTATATATTACACTACACTGTTTGTTTTAGTTTCTAATAGAAATTTGCAAAATGAATACCTAAGCAATGCCAGGTTTTTTCAGAGAGTATCTATATGCATAATTAACTTTGTTTGGAATCCTCAGACTGCAAGTCCTACTCAAAACTTGTCCGGTTTTTGTTGTATATCTTCTTGTTTTCGCGCAGTCGTCTTCTGAAACCCCGGAGGTACTTACAAGTAACTCTGTGCTGTATATCGCCTAAGTTTTATTTTCATATAAGGCTACATTCCAACCAATATTTTCTGATCTGGCTGTTTATGAGCTCGTTAATGTCTGTACTACTATTAGAGTTGAAATCCTCAGTTGTCTTTAGATATACAACCTTCTTTCATGAATCTTAAATCACAGACTTCAGTTACCCATCACAAATAAAACTCGGCTCTCTCAATGTACAGAATATTTACTTTATCGTAAATCAGGTACATTATAATTAATTCTGTAATTACGATTTCTGGGACTTTCTGTCATAAACAAATTATTATTTCGATCATTTGTTCAAAACTAGCTTATTATGTGAAATTTGAACCTTAAAATCTATCTCCGCATTATGTAAAGTGCTCCAGAATTTGTTAACATCAAAATTCCTTTTGTAATTAACTCGATATGAATTATTTTGTATCAAGTACTGTTAGTTGCATTTCTCAAGCAGAATATCGATACTACATTGAAAAGCAATTTTAGAAATCACATTTTTTGTAATCAGTCATTTATTATCTTCAAACTGTAACTGCAATGTCTTATGGAACAACCGATTATGAAGCTATATAAGCAGTGAGCTCGGAGATCGGAAGTGGCAATTGTTTTCAGTTAGTTCGAGTACATGGCCTGTAAAATTAATTTTGTTTGAGCTGTGCGTTGTACGAATGTTCTAGAGCAATATAATTAACGCAGAAAGCAAACTATGTGTTGGTGTAAATTTTTAATGTCATCGCTTTTTCACACTGACTCCTTTCACTTCTGCAGGCCGTGTCGGTGGAGAAAAATCGCCGAAACCAACAAGATAAGTACACACTTCAAGCATTTCATTGAACCTAACACAGACTTGTAATTTACAAGTATGTTAAACCAACATTTCTAGATAGAACCGGGTTAAAAGAGTGTGTTAGAACTGGCATATCTGGTTTCTTCTTCGTTATTAGACCTACTTCTGCGTTGCTTCTATCTGGTTCTGTTTTGAAATAATTTACCTTTATCTAACGATGCTGTTAGCACCCAGGAAATACACGATTGCAGCCTTTGCAGGCTGAAAGACGATATGTATCTGTATCGAAAACATTTTATTAACCTACCTTCAAGAAGTGTAGCATTTGTACACGTGAAACGGAACATTCCATTTCGTACTGTGCAATTAATTAGATGGACAGAGTGAAACTTGAGCTGATACGCGTGGCAGCTACCAGTATCACCGGACAGATGAACAGGTTGCATAGGCTAACGGAATTCAGGCGGTACCCGTTCAGCTTGTCCAGTCATGTTCCCTTTTCATCAGCCACAAACGCTTTTAGCGTATAATCATTATAGTCTTCTAGTTCAGAAATGCTGCGTCTAAATATACTGCTCTGCAAATCTAAGAAGAGACAGATAAAGTAACATATCGTATTAACAGTTCAGTGGGAATGAATGGAAGGGCGGGATCATGTTGTCAGAGGTAACCGTGCAAAGAAAGCTGGTCGTTACATGTTGTGAGATCAGAGTGGCTGTTGTGCCAAAGGTGTCTGGCCCCGTAACACGAGTTGAAGGAACGAGGAAAAACAGTGTGTGCCTATCAGCTGACAGTAGAATGGCGGGGTTCTTGATTACGACACCGATCGGACACAACGTTTGGATGATTTTACACTAGGAAGAATCTTCGAGAAACTGGAAGAAGGAAAAAGTGTGACGAGAGTAGTCCAGGGCTTTGGTATTGCTCACAGCATTGTTTCACACGTGCATGGGGAGCGTTCCGAACTACAGGCATTGCTGTGCGAAGGAGAGGAGGTGGTCGACCACGGCGAAATAGAGCAGCAGGTGACCGCTACATTGTGCCTCAGGCCAGAAGAGTCCCAGGTCAAATGTTCTAATAGAATTTTTATCACCATGAACGTCTGAAGAATTAATAAAAATCATCCAAATAACTATAATGTGCAATACAACACTTACATATGTAGAACTCGTAACAATTAAAAACGCAGCACAAAACACAATCTCGAGTCTAACAACAACAAAACAGTAGAAAATACCGGAAATAGAATATTTAGGTTCCTAGTGCGCATTCCTTCATTTGACACTAAAAAAAGTTTCTAGACTGAAACATATGTTCTTAGCTATCTTATCAACGTAGAACACCCTCCCCCGTATATTTCCTGAATTTGGAAATTTTGTTGACCAAAGGAAAAAAGACGTAGCGACTATCTCTTGTACAGCTGTGATTCAGTAAGCGGCGAATAGTCGTTTATGATAAAATACTGAATGTTCGATTCCTCCAGTGTCTGATTAGGTTAAATCCACAGTAACACCAACCTTTTCAACTTTACTTCCAGTAGTAGAGAGGGTCGCACCAGAGAAATCACCGTACCGCCCTATGCCGTGTCTCGCTAAAAATGTTCTTCTCTGATGAGAGTGCGACGTAAAGCACTTCACACAGTAGTAATGTCGTTTCCAACGCTCATGAAAATTCCATAATGCGAAAGACGTAGAAAAGAGCCCTTAGTGTTATACATTACGTGATCAAAAGAATCCAGGCACCTGGCTGAAAATGACTTACAAGTTCGTGGCGCCCTTTATCGGTAATGCTGGAATTCAATATGGTGTTGGCCCACCCTTAACCTTGATGACAGCTTCCACTTTCACAGGCACACGTTCTATCAGGAGCTGGAAGGTTTCTAGGGGAATGGCAGCCCATTCTTCACGGAGTGCTGCACTGAGGAGAGGTATCAATGTCGGTCGGTGAGGCCTGGCACGAAGTCGGCGTTCCAAAACATCCCAAAGGCGTTCAGTAGGATTCAGATTAGGACCCTATGCAGGCCAGTCCATTACAAGGATGTTATTGTCGTGTAACCACTCCACCACAGGCATTATCAACAGATGCTCGATCGTGTTGAAAGATGTAACCGCCTTCCTCGAATTGTTCTTCAACAGTGGGAAGCAAGAAGGTGCTCAAAACATCAATGTAGGCCAGTGGTGTGATAGTACGACGCAAAACAACAAGCGGTGCAAGCCCCCTCCATGAAAAACACGACCACACCACAACACCACCGCCTCCAAATTTTAATGTTGGCAATACACACGCTGGCAGATGACTTGCACCAGGCATTCATCATACCCACACCCTGCAATCGGATTGCCACATTGTGTACCGTGATTCGTCATCCCACACAACGTTTTTCCACTTGGACAAAGTGTTTACTCTCCTTACACCAAGCGAGGCACCGTTTGGCATTTACCGGCATGATGTGTGGCTTACCAGCAGCCGCTCTATCATGATATCCAATTTTTCTCACCTCCCACCCAACTGTCATAGTACTTTCAATGGATCTTGATGCTATTTGGAATTCCTGTGTGATGATATTAATAGATGTCTGGCTATTACACTCTACGACCCTCTTCAACTGTCGGCGGTCTCTGTCAGTTACCACACGAGGTCGGCCTGTACGCTTTCGTGCCGTACATGTTCCTTCACGTTTCCACTTCACTATCGCATGGGAAACAGTGGACCTAGGGATGTACAGACGTGTGATACAAGTGACATAAGTGACATTCAATCACCTGACCACATTTGAAATGCGTGCGTTCCACGGAGCTCGCCATTCTGCTCTCTCACGATGACTACTGACGTCGCTGATATCGAGTACCGGGAAGTTGGTGGCAGCAAAATGCACCTAATATGAAAGACGTTTTTGTGGGTGTTCGGGTACTTTTGATCACGTAGTGTATATGGATGAGGATATCATCCACATATGTAGTGATATCTGAGTGAAATTTTTATTTGGAAGTATTGCAGATGTAGTCAATGCCTTAACACTAAGACCAGGGTACCCTGGATAATGTGTGGTTGGAGCACGGCACAGCTCCCGCACACTTCGCTATTCATGTGAGTGAGCCCCTTGCTGAACAATTTCAAGACCACTGGGTTGAAAACGTCTAAAATCTCCAACCCTACTGAAATGTCCACCATGACGGCGAGACCTTACCACTCCTGACAATTCAATACAAGGAGCATTGAAGCCGCTTGTGGGTCAACATCGTTACAAAACTAACGAAAAACTGCCCGAATAGTGGTCTTGCGATGCTCCGCAAGAGATCAAGGAGGATACGGAGACACATGATCTCTGTCTAAGGCACGATGGTGTACACACAAACACATCCGCTTGACACCTAGTTCTTAGATGTCAGTACATACAGTATACTTATTTCACTTACATGTAAGAGGACTTTTCTGAGATACTTTACAACTGCAGGTGTCGGACAAACGCTTAAAATGAGAATGTAAAAACTACTGTGGTGTAATATAGTGATTCAAGAAAAACAAGTAAGCGTAACGGTAGTGGAGAAGACCAAAATGTACTCATCCGTCTCACTGCATACCACTGATAGACGACTTAAATCATCAATTTGTCTCGTTTCGCTCACCAGGGGATCATAAGGTTGCTAATAGTGTGCCGTAAATCCTTTCTGAAGCCTACAATTTGCTTACGAGTGACGAATAAGTGTTGCTAAGACGTGTAAAAGCGAACCATTATGACCTCGCGAAACTTGTTAGTGACGGCTAATGAGGGTTGGAGGTCAGGTAACACATTTCCTTCGGGAGAAGCGTTACCTTACAGCAACGTGGTAAATTGTTGCGTGCTTGAAATTGCCAGAAAAACTACATTAGATATCAACACTGGTTCAAAGTAGGATTTTAGGATAGTGTTCCGGATTCTCAAAGATCGGACGGAGCGTGTCTTCCAAAAATGTAAGTTTTGTATTTAATATTCGAAAGAATTCTCTTGAAAATTTCATTGGACATATGTAGAAAGAAGCTAAAAATGTCTAATGAAATGAAATAAAATAAAATAAAAAAGAAAAATGAGAAAATTGACTTGTAATTGAAGTTTGAATTCTAGACAGGCCAATGAAGCAGAAATAAAAGTTTTATAATGCCATTAGTTAATATTCACTTAAACATTAGTTAGACATTCGGTGGATAGGTCTATAGACATTCCTTCTTATTCGAGTATGCTCTGTTATCGTATTTACGGCTTTGCAGTTGCACTCTAATGAACCGTATGTAAGCAGCCTATCAACTAATTCGCCATCACTAGGAAACAGATCCTACAAATGACCTACCCAATTTGCAAGTAAGTAATAAACTGAAAATGGTAAGTGTAGATGAAATTTTGTAGATGGGGATGCATTCATGTTGTTATATAGGAACGTTGTGAATCGAGCTCCAGAGATTCACAACGTTAACCTGCTTTGCAAAAGTAGTTTTAGATAGCTACCTTTTAACTTCTCTCTCTCTCTCTCTCTCTCTCTCTCTCTCTCTCTCTCTCACTTTCTCTCTCACACACACACACACTCTCTCTCTCTCTCTCTCTCTCTCTCTCTCTCTCTCTCTCTCTCTCTCTCTCTCTCTCTCTCTCTCTCACACACACACACACACACACACATACAAACGCGCACAAAGTAATAGCAAGTTCCCTAAAATTGTCAGTTCTCCTTCCTCCAGTGTTTTTAAACGATTGATTTCTTATCGTATGTAGTTCAAGTCAGCTAAAAGAGTTTTTAGCAAACAGAACACAGCATGCTGTTATCAATGGAGAGACGTCTACAGAAGTTAAAGCAGCCTCTGGTGTGCCACAGGGGAGTGTTATGGGACCATTGCTTTTCACAGTATATATAAATGATCTAGTAGATAGTGTCGGAAGTTCCATGCGGCTTTTCGCGGATGATGCTGTAGTATACAGAGAAGTTGCAGCATTAGAAAATTGTAGCGAAATGCAGGAAGATCTGCAGCGGATAGGCACTTGGTGTAGGGAGTGGCAACTTACCCTTAACATAGACAAATGTAATGTATTGCGAATATATAGAAAAGAAGGATCCTTTATTATATGATTATATGATAGCGGAGCAAACACTGGTAGCAGTTACTTCTGTAAAATATCTGGGAGTATGCGTTCGGAACGATTTGAAATGGAATGATCATATAAAATTAATTGTTGGTAAGGCGGGTACCAGGTTGAGATTCATTGGGAGAGTCCTTAGAAAATGTAGTCCATCAACAAAGGAGGTGGCTTACAAAACACTCGTTCGACCTATACTTGAGTATTGCTCATCAGTGTGTGATCCGTACCAGATCGAGTTGACGGAGGAGGTAGAGAAGATCCAAAGAAGAGTGGCGTGTTTCGTCACAGGGTTATTTGGTAACCGTGATAGCGTTACGGAGGTGTTTAGCAAACTCAAGTGGCATACTCTGCAAGAGAGGCGCTCTACATCGCGGTGTAGCTTGCTGTCCAGGTTTCGAGAGGGTGCGTTTCTGGATGAGGTATCGAATATATTGCTTCCCGCTACTTATACCTCCCGAGAGATCACGAATGTAAAATTAGAGAGCTTCGAGCGCGCACGCAGGCTTTCAGACAGTCGTTCTTCCCGCGAACCATACGCGACTGGAACAGAAATGGGAGATAATGACAGTGGCACGTAAAGTGTGCTCCGCCACACACCGTTGGGTGGCTTGCGGAGTGTGATGTAGATGTAGATGTAAAAGCAAAGGCTTGCTTATGTTGTGTTCCATGGGTCGCCCAACGCCGTCGTAAAATGTCAGATTTTAAGTTGCTGAAAATTTGTGGACGAGGACAGGAAAATAGAAACAAAGGCCTGAGTAAGTCATTGGCAGCCAGTACCGCCACACAATAATTACGCTGTCGTAGAAATAATGCTCATATTTGTTTTTCTGTTGACACTGTGTGACGTTTGGAACACTCCTTGAGCAGTTTTCATTTTGACTAATATTACATATGCATCACAAGCAAAAAAGTATTTCCAGAATCAGAACTGCTACTCGTACGAGAGAATAATATTGTGTGAGGTGCAGCAGTTCCTCAGTTGGGAGAGCATCGACGAACGGACTGGCTCATAATATGACCTTGATAACGGACCATTGCTTTCTCCCGAAGCGATTTAGGGCGGCCACAAGAGAATTCAGTAGTGTTTTACACATCCGTAGTAGTTGAAATAATGCAAATAAATAGCTCAGTAATTGAGACACTTTGTGACCAGCCCACATGGAATAAAAGATATACGTATCATGACACCTCTGTTGTGTACACAACAGAACGGGACATAACCTGTACACATCACTAGTACTGAGTCTTGGTCAGGGTTCCACCGCGCATGGAGCACTGGCATGTGTGAGGTAAGCACCACTGACAGTAGTGAGGATTGTAGAAGCAGGAGGTGGTTCACGCACAGCTGACGTCAGGCGGCTGCTCCGCCATGTAACGGTAAGTGGATTTGCCTGAAGAAATCCCTCAAGGCCGATGTCGCAGACAGGTGGCCGCACAAAGCGGTCCCACCCCTTCCCCCTGCATGCAGTCGTCACACACGTTGGTAGCCTGCTGAGTCTAACCGGACTCCTTCCTCTGTGAAGACACAATGCTTTGCTAGACTGGCCGAACGCGACGTTACTCTTTTTCAAAGGTATAAACTGTGCACGCATCTGCATCAATAGTCCGCAAGCCACCTGATGGGGTCTGTCGGAGGGTACTTCTGGTACCAGTAACTGTGGTATTCCTTTTCTCGCGTACAGCACTTGAGAAGTATGACTAACAGTAAGCTCCTGTATTAGGTACAATTTTTCAAACTTTCTCCACGTGGTCATTTCACGAGACGTATGTGGAATCAGCCTACAGTGACTCGGTCCACGCCGGCCGCTGTGATAGAGCGCTTCTAGGCGCTTCAGTCCGGAACCACGCTGCAGCTACGGTCGCAGGTTCGAATCCTGCCTCGGGCATGGATGTGTGTGATGTCCTTAGTTTAGTTAGATTTAAGTAGTTCTGAGTCTAGGGGACTGATGACCTCAGATGTTAAGTCCCGTAGTGATTAGAGCCCTTTCAGTCATTTTGAACTCGGTCCACGGTACAGGCAGATGTATAGTTGCCAGACGCCTTGCGGATGCGACTTTCCAATGTAGGCATCCTTGTCGTGTACTGCCTTCAGCACTGAGAGATCGGTGACTCTGTCTGTTGTGGGGTGTCAACCCAGGACGACGTGTCCTATCACAGATTGGCAGAACGTGACGTTTAGTGACGAATACTGTTTCGTTTTTGGATGGATGATAACTGCCTACGGGTGTGGAGGCAGCCTGGTGTGGGGTACAGCTCCACCCCGGCTGCCGCGCGGTGCAGCGCCTGTACAGCCGACGTAATGGTTCAAATGGCTCTGAGCACTATGGGACTTAACTTCTGAGGTCATCAGTCCCCTAGAACTTAGAACTACTTAAACCTAACCAACCTAAGGACATCACACACATCCATGTCCGAGGCAGGATTCGAACCTGCCACCGTAGCGGTCACCGACGTAATAGTCTGGTAGGTCACAGCTTTAGATAGCCGGTCCACTGTAGTCATGGTACGTGGAGTCTTAACTTACTTATTTTGATGACATTCTTCGACTCCATGTAGGTACTTTCCTACATGGTCTACCAGGTGCACTTCTCCAGCAAGATAATACTCATCCACATACAAGACTTCCTACGTCATATTCAAACTCTTCCACGGCCAGTCTGCTCCCCAGGCATGTACCTTATAAAGCACGTGTGGGACTAGCTGAAACGGCAGATGTCGCCGTTTCACTCTATACATGGTTTGGAGTTGGCTCTTCAGGATTTGTGGGTCAATCTGCCTCAAGACATCAGACATCTAATCAACCCGATGCCTGACCTTCTTGTGACTTGTATTGAGACGCTATTGATGTTTCATTGTATTTGTCTGCTTCAACTCAGAATATTTTTTTTACGTCTCTTGATTTTGGGATGAAATGAATCTTTCCACCCGTATAATACCGTCTATCAAGTTCGATTTCGATTCGATGTTCCCCTAGTGCTGCACTGTTTTCAGTGTTCCTCAGTGTTTATCAATTTTACTGCCATAGAGGCATGATAGTATGTACAAAGTAAGTGAGAAATGATGTTCAAAGATTCGTTTCACAAGCAGTAAACTTCAAAACAAAGTTTCGTGCGTTAAAAATAATTTAGTTCGTGACTTAAACACAGTTCAACCCTTTTAGTTTTTATTCTTCACAAAATTAAATTTTACACCTCCGGCCGTAATTAGGAATGACTGCCGTAGAGAGATTACAATATCGACATGCAAGGGGGAAGCAGCCCCCAGACCACAAACAGCAAACGGCCGCGTCCGTCGTAATCCGCAAGCCGGCTATCCCAGCAGCGATGGGCCAAGGCTGTGCCACCTCTCTTGTTATCGACGTTGGCTGTGAGTCCTGATGCCGTCCCGACTTCTGGCGTGCTTCATATGGCCGGTTCGGTTTTCCCTTTTTTTTCTTTTTAACAATCTGAGTAGACGGAAATGCACTGATGAGCCAAAGTCGCTCATTCTGCGATCCTGCATATCAGGGATCTGACAGTTTTCTGGTAGACTTCTGGAGGCATGTGGGATTAGATAGCTACGCACAGGTCCTGTAATTCGCAAAAGTAACGGGCCACTGATTTTCGTAGTCGGTGATGCTGCCCCATAGCGACCCAGATGGGTTCCATTGGTCTTACAACAGTGGACTAGTCATCGATGTGAGTTCATTATAATGGTCCTAAAACCACTGTAGAACTGCTGTGGCTCCGAGAGACGGACATCGCCGTCGAGAAAGACATCAAGCATGAAGGCACGTAGGTGGTTCGCATATGTCAGCGTCTCTTTAGTAACTACCACATGGCCCACGAAAGCACGGGAGAATGTCTCCTGTAGCGTAATAATCCTCCCACCCGCCTGCGTCCGTGGTGAGCTGCACGTTTCGAGCCGACGTTCACCTCCATGACAGCGTTTCTCGAGACGACCATTGACCTACTTTAGCAAAAATGTAAGTCACCCGGAGATCCGACACGTTTCCATTGATCGACGGACGGATCCCGATGGTCCCGTGTCCACTGCAGTCATAATTGACGGTGTCGATGGCTGAACATGTGACCACGTCGGGAGCTACACGTTCAAAAATGTACGATGAACGGTGTGCTTTCAAACACTCGTGCACCAGCGTTGTGCTCATTTGGCGGAGATGCAGAGATTCTACTTTACAGAATAGACAAGCCTCCGAATTCCATGTTCTGTGAAGAGTTGTGGACGTCCAGTCATTTAGCGCCTGGAGATAGCTTAACTGTCCATTTACCTCTTTATGTACGTGCTCACGACAGTAGCATGTGAGCGCCATTTTCGAGAATCTGCGAAATAATAATCTGCCCTGTTTCAAAGCCGCTTATCTCCGTGGATTTCCCTGCTCGCAGCCCATATCTTCGCCAGGGTGATCCCCCGTCCGTGCTTACACACTCTTCTCACCGCCTCACACGCCCGCAACGCCACCCGGCCGCATCCAACTTCACGGTGGCCAGTGGTCGTAATGCTTTGGCTCACTAGTGCGATTAAGTTTTCGATTCTTCAGCCAGTGTATACGGAAATCTGTATACCGTATGGGTGCTCGACTTATTAGGAATAATGTGCAGACTATACGCTGCAGGATTTGCGTTTTTAGTAGTGTTCGTGCCATGACGTGCCGTTAGGTGCCGTTACTAGTGCTGAAATGTAGGGCTGAAGCGCAAGCATCAGTATGCATGCATATCCCGAGATGTACAGAGTATCTTACACGAATGCAATCAGCTGATTCACATTTTCAAAGCAGCACTAACTCGAATGATTTCTGAAGAATATATCCTGCATAACAAAATGAAAACGTTGTTTATTAACAATTATTGTAAATAGATATACAGGGCTATTACAAATGATTGAAGCGATTTCATAAATTCACTGTAGCTCCATTCATTGACATATGGTCACGACACACTACAGATACGTAGAAAAGCTCATAAAGTTTTGTTCGCCTGAAGCCGCACTTCAGCTTTCTGCCGCCAGAGCGGTCGAGAGCGCAGTGAGACAAAATTGCGACAGAAGCCGAGAAAGCGTATGTCGTGCTTGAAATGCACTCACATCAGTCAGTCATAACAGTGCAACGACACTTCAGGACGAAGTTCAACAAAGAGCCACCAACTGCTAACTCCATACGGCGATGGTATGCCTCTGTAAGGGGAAATCAACGGGTCAAACCTGCAGTGAGCGAAGAAACGGTTGAACGCGTGCGGGCAAGTTTCACGCGTAGCCCGCGGAAGTCGACGAATAAAGCAAGCAGGAAGCTAAACGTACCACAGCCCACGGTTTGGAAAATCTTACGGAAAAGGCTAAAGCAGAAGCCTTACCGTTTACAATTGCCACAAGCCCTGACACCCGATGACAAAGTCAAACGCTTTGAATTTTCGGCGCGGTTGCAACAGCTCATCGAAGAGGATGCGTTCAGTGCGAAGTGAGACAAAATGGCGACAGAAGCCGAGAAAGCGTATGTCGTGCTTGAAATGCACTCACATCAGTCAGTCATAACAGTGCAACGACACTTCTGCGAAAAAAAGGTTACAGGACACGTGTATATGGACATGCTGGAAAATTGGCTCATGCCACAACTGGAGACCGATAGCGCCGACTTCATCTTTCAACAGGAGCACTTCCATCATGATGTTTGGCATTTCTTAAACAGGAGATAGGAAAACCGATGGATCGGTCGTGGTGGAGATCACGATTAGCAATTCATGTCATGGCCTCCACGCTCTCCCGACTTAACCCCATGCGATTTCTTTCTGTGGGGTTATGTGAAAGATTCAGTGTTTAAACCTCCTCTACTAAGAAAAGTGCCAGAACTGCGAGCTCGCATCAACGATGCTTTCGAACTCATTGATGGGGACATGCTGCGCCGAGTGTGGGAGGAACTTGATTATTGGCTTGATGTCTGCCGAATCACTAAAGGGGCACATATCGAACATTTGTGAATGCCTAAAAAAACTTTTTGAGTTTTTGTATGTGTGTGCAAAGCATTGTGAAAATATCTCAAATAATAAAGCTGTTAAGTCGCTTCAATCATTTGTAATAACGCTGTATTTTCAATAAATTTTTTACCTCTTATACTTTAACAAGGATTGTAAATAATTGGAACATATTTTCAACAAAATTTTTATCTCTTATACTTAAAAGCTTATTCTTTTATTCCACCTACCACACAATCTATTATCAGCTCAATGAGCGAAACCGGGTACTGCAACTAATCACCAATAAAAATAACGAGTCTCTCCATCTACTCATGCTCATTACTTTGATTTTCTTAATTTCAGCTCAAGTCACTTGCTCCTGCACCAAAGTATGATCATCTGTACGTCTTGCCACATTTCCATCCAGTAGTAACTATAAACAATACAAAAGACGGGGACGACGCGAGAGAATTAGGGACTTTATACTGAGCAGGAAAATTTAGTTCAATTGGAATCGGAATTCCTTTAGCAGGGAACATATTTCACCAACAATCGGCTTTCCCTAACTGGAACATGTTTTTAAGGTCGAGAATAATCGTAACGGTTAGTACAACTTGCTCCCTCAACCACCCATCTTTTACTCGCCCGAAACAGACGTTTTTTTTCCTTTTTTTAGAAAATCACTTATCACTTAAAGTATTAGCCACAGACAGAGAAGCTACAGTTTCAACAACGTTACACTGTTATTTGTCACGTTTCCACATGGACAATTTTTCACACCAACTGGGGCGCCCTACTTCCCATACTGACGCAGCAGCAGCCTGTGAAACATACAAACCGTTTGTGTGCACTGGCGTAAATCCGACGACAATAGGACAACACTTTCCTAAGCAAACACTGTAAATGACGGGAAGAGTTTCCACAGGCTTGCAATAAAACGTGACGTTTATAGCTGGCAATATTAACGTGGTATTGCAACATTCCAGTATCAGCCGCAGGTGTGCAGGTTGGACCCAAAGTCTTTGTGCAGCTACCAACATTCATTTCACAAAAATCTAGACAGCTTAAAAGTTTGAAAGAATACAAGATGAATGAATACATCCCGATGCCAATAAACATCAACATACGCGCTGTTTGTTGCTCGAAGAATGTCTAATCGGTATTCATGTTGACGCCGCTCGTTTGGTAACATTCTTTGAGTAACAGCAGCAACAGCATCCGTTCTTCTGCTGCTATTCCACCAGTAAAAGAACTTCTGTTCCTTCAACACTTTCCGAAATGTAGAAATAAGAACTAAATGTGGTCATCACCTCCTTGTATTGCGTAATGAATTTCAACTGGTTTAATTTGTTTCGGTCAACGACAAAGTTTCAGCTATTGAAAGGCGTCCATGTTGGCCTGCCTGGCGTTATTAAAATTTTTATGAAGTATCTGTGTCACCTTTCATCACCTGGTCACATAATCAGGTGCTTGAGTAATATAAACCCCCTCTTTCACGTAACCCCACAAAATGAGATCTAAAGGTGTTAAGTCTACTCATCTTGCAAGCCAGGCACTGATGCCATAACGGCAATGCACGTGCCAGGTAATGTTACTTAAGAAAATTTCTAACATGCAATCTCCAACGCAAAGGTGTACCATCTTTCTGAAAAATCGCATCAGACTGTAAGTCTCCCAGTTGCGACTCCGCAAACTGTTGTAGCATATCAAGATACATGTTTGTTGATACTGATTATTCGACGAAATGGAAAGGACCATTTACTCTGTTGTGCATTAAACCACTCCACACACTCAGTTTAGGGAAATCCCCTAACGTGATCTAAGGAGACCTGTGGACTTCCCGAACGCTATATGCTCACAGTGTTCTTGTTAACTTTACCTGACATTTGGAAAGTAGCCTCATCCAAAAAACAAATTCGTTGAAGATCCCCCATTGCTGGTGTTGATTCGTGTCAGTATCTCAGTCACAAAATTTGCTCGACAAGTTCCATAATTATATGTATGTAGGTGCAGTCTATTCTATAGAATTCTTCGCACTGTGGCCCTAGGAATTCCTGAGCCCCGAGATGCGCCCTGAGTACATTCGGAAGGACTTCATGTGAGCGCCTACTGCACAGCTCCGACACTTGGTCCACCCACAGAGGTTCGCCTTGTTGGAGGAAAATCGAACACACTGCCGGTCTGTTTAACCTTCATGTACAACGCAACAACACATCAGGTGCTTCTTTTCAGTATCGTCTTTGCTGCATGGTAACTTGAGATTTTGCCTCGTGATACCACAGAACACAATGCGCCTTCTCTTCGCAAGACGCCATTTTACAACAGCTATTGTAGCGCTCTCTACTTCTATCTTCAACAAAGATATGCAAAAAACTTGATGATTTATTCTTTCATTTGTCGGTAACCACAAATTTATGCGTCTTGTTGTTTATGTAAAATAAGAATTGATAACTGCACAAAGACTTTATGCCAGTCCAGTTTAAGGCCTATAGAGTATAGTAATACAATGTTATTCGAAAAGATGGCTTCAAATTAATTCTTATTCTATGAAATGTATAATGAGATGAATGATCCATATACAAAAGGAAACAGCAGTTTTTTAAGTAAACAGTTGCACTGTATAAATATTTGTTTTGCAAATCAAACTGCGTTTTTCCTGCTGTATAAACATCCAATGTGTCCCCCTCCTGCTGCACGGCAAACATCTACGAGGTAGCCGAATTCTTCCCACACGTAGAGAACCATCTCTTGACTTACTGAGAGTACCACCAATATAAACGTTTCCACAGGTCGGTTGGGGTTGGTAAAGCACATGTTACACAAAGCCCCAAAAGAAATAGTCATGTAGCATGGGATCACGAGATGTAGGCAGACAGAATGATGAGAGCCATGTTTGGATTAACTGAACCATCAAGACTATGAGTGAAGGTAATCGTTAGACACGTCTACGACTGTTGAGGTTTGGACTGGAGAAAATATTGTCATGAAGTTGCTGATAACTGGCAAGTTTTTAAAACTGCATTATTGCACTACAGGCCATTAAAATTGCTACACCAAGAAAAAAATTCAGATGATAAACGGGTATTCATTGGACAAATATATTGTGCTAGAACTGACATGTGATTACATTTTCACGCAATTTGGGTGCATAGATCCTGACAAATCAGTACCCAGATCAACCACCACCGGCCGTAATAACGGCCTTGATACGCCTGGGCATTGACTTAAACAGAGCTTGGACGGCGTGTACAGGTACAGCTGCCCATGCAGCTCCATCTCGATATCACAGTTCATCAAGAGTAGCGACCGGCGTATTGTGACGGGACAGTTGCTCGGCCACAATTGACCAGACGTTTTCAGTTGGTGACAGATCTGGAGAATGTGCTGGCCAGGGCAACAGTCGAACATTTTCTGTGTCCAGAAAGGCCCGTACAGGATCTATAACATGCGGTCGTGTATTATCCTGCTGAAATGTAGGGTTTCGCAGGGATCGAATGAAGGGTAGAGCCACGGGTCGTAACACATCTGAAATGTAACGTCCACTGTTCAAACTGCCGTCAATGTGAACAAGAGGTGACCGAGACGGGTAACCAATGGCACCCCATACCATGACGGCGGGTGATACGCCAGTACGGCGATGACGAATACACACTTCCAATGTGCGTTCACCGCGATGTCGCCAAACACGGATGCGACCATCGTGATGCTGTAAACAGAACCTGGGTTCATCCAAAAAAATGACGTTTTGACATTCTTGCACCCAGGTTCGTCATTGAGTACACCATCGCAGGCGCTGCTGTCTGTGATGCAGCTTCAAGGGTAACCGCAGCCATGGTTCACCGAACTGATAATCCATGCTGATGCAAACGTCGTCGAACTGTTCGTGCAGATTGTTGTTGTCTTGTAAACATCCCCATCTGTTGACTCAGGGATCGAGACGTGGCTGCACGATCCGTTACAGCCATGGGAATAAGATGCCCGTCTTCGCGACTGCTAGTGATAGGAGGCCGTTGGGATCCAGCACGGCGTTCCGTATTACCCTCCTGAACCCCCCCCCCCAATTCCATATTCTGCTAACAGTCATTGTATCTCGACCAACAGGAGCAGCAATCTCGCGATACAGCAAACGACAATCGCGATAGGCTACAATGCGACCTTGATCAAAGTTGGAAACGTGATGGTACGCATTTCTCCTCCTTACACGAGGCATCACAACAACGTTTCACTGGGCAACGCCGGTCAACTGTTGTTTGTGTATGAGAAGTTGGTTGGAAACTTTCCTCATGGCAGCACGTTGTAGGTGTCGCTACCGGCGCCAACCTTGTTTGAATACTCTGAAAAGCTAATAATTTGAATATCAGAGCATCTTCTTCCTGTCGGTTAAATTTCGCGCCTGTAACACGTCATCTTTGTGGTGTAGCAATTTTAATGGCCAGTAGTGTATAACACGTAATGAGTAAGGTGCCATGGACTCTTTAGAAAGCACAAAACATGGAGCACAATGATTAGTGAAGAATAATATTGGGTAATGGAAGCAAAAAGCACTTCACGTATAAGATGTCACTAGCTGTCGGTAGTAGTTGTGGAATTACTAATGAGCTGTATTTCTCTGAGGTCATTGTCTGTTGTATAATTTATCGAATAACGGAGTTTCTAATATGAGATATTTATTATCACGGTCGTCATTTTATTTGTTAGTTTGTCATTCAACACTCCGTAAATACAAAGCACCATATGCTGTGTGTCACGAAGTATCATTAAAACTTTCAGATTGAAATTCGAGATCATGTATCTCTTCCCGCATTGGAAGCTTGACTTCATTTTACAATACGATTCTCCTGCATCGTGACTCACAACAAACTACTATGAACGCTGGCAGCTCTTAACGCTCTCAAGCCCTCTACTGACCTCGACATACTTTTCTCGTTCTTGTAACAGCGGGATTTTATTTTAGCTACCGTCGCGTATTTACCAGCGATATCCAGACAGGCAGAAAGAATAAAAATATAAATGCAAAGTAATGTAAAACAGAAATATTACATGCGAGGGTACACTCTACAAGCTGCCTGGTTCTGTGCAGGAATATTACCTGAGAATATCGTTCTAAAGTGCATTTACCTCAAATCTTAAGTGACGAATCAACATCGATGTAGGTCGACACTCATAAACACAATTATTTGGAACAGATTTTGGTGACATACGTGAAAACAGACTAAGCGATCACTCGTTTAGTAAGTGAGAATTAAAAGAAAGTATGCCGACAATCGATCACTTATATATAAGGTACCTCAATTTAAGCATCTGCGCCATAGTTGTCTCAGTCTGCCTAAGATAAAAACACGAACATTCAAAAACGGAAATAATATATATATAAAATAAACGTTAGTACATCTTCACAAGCGGTCCACAAAAATCAGTACCGTTCCCGTTGAACAGCGTTTCGGGTAAAAATGCATTACCGCGTTCAAACCCACCTTCTGGCTCGGTTAAAAGATACATACTTGGGCCTTTGGTACCAACGGTCATGTGGCCAGACGATAAAAAGCGACACAGAAACTTCAGAAAACTGAAATAGCAGCAGGCAGGCCGACATATGACGCAATACAAGGAGGTGGTGGGGAGATTTAGTTCTTATTTCTACATTTCAAAAAGCGTTGAAGGAACAGAAGTCCCATTATTGATAAAATATCGGCGGAAATATTAATAGCCTCGTGCAAGACAAGAGTAGCCTCGTGCCAAATGATTGAATAAGAGCTGTAGAAGCCGTGAATGAAATTTTTTTAAAGAATTTATTACTTATGTGTGAAAATAGAGGCCGATACATGTGATAATTTACGAACAGTTAGTGTAGTACCCTATGTATCGTAATCACTTACGAAAGTGCTTACTTACAGAATGGAAGGGAAAAATTTAAGACAAATTAAGAGAGGACGTTTGGGTTTAGCAGAGGCTTATGACGGGCAAATTGTAGCTCTGCGGTTAATATTTAAGGACAACAAGAAATATACGTTGCTATCAAATACTTAGAGAAGGGTTTTGGTAATATACAGTGGTATTATTTTCTGTTCTGAAGCAGCATTGTGAGTTGACAGCCACAGTGCGTCCATTTTCTCGGAAAAAGTAGGGTCTAAAGACGGCAGACCGGGCTAATCCACACCGCACAGTTACTTTTTCACTATGTATGGGCCTCTCGTGGAGTTTTCATGAATTGTATTCCGACCAGTACAGGCCATTTTGTTTGTTCACAGCAACCGATAAGTGAAAACAAGCCTCACGAGTCCTTATCAGAATACAGTTATTTTCCAAGGTTTCCAACATCCTTTCTGCAAACATATGCCACCGTACGTAGTCATTTTGCTTCAGTTGTTGAACCACTATGATTTTCAAAGGATGAGAGTGGAGGTCAAAGAGCAAAATCTGTCTGAGATGCGCAAAGCGCGAGCACGTTGTGGCGCTAAACGCCGAGGTCTGGCCTCCACAGGCTGTCGAACTTTCTCGGTACTTCCTGTTGTTCTGAATTTCTTAACACCTCCCCGAGATGTTCCAAGTCTCACCGGCTTTCTCATTTTGAAGTTGTTGAACCACTTCATAATTGTTGGGTGAGAAGGGACAGCACCGTGTAGACCAACAATGAACCGATTGCGAAATCGCTGCGCCTGCACTACCCAATGACCGGATACAACAATGGTGTTGTAAACAAAGACGCGTTGTTCATTTAGCCAAGGCTACATGGCTACTGAAATGATAACTCATAACGAATGTATATCAACTATTGCAAATGCTTTAGTTCCCCTTCCACTTATGGTGGATTCTGGAAAGTTAACACAGCAAACAACACCACCCATACACACACACACACACACACACACACACACACACACACACACACAAACACTTGTTACGGATATTCTTTCTAAACATTTTTGTGATCTGCTTTTGATATTCTCCTTGCACCGCCCGTTATTGGTTATTCTTCTGTTTACGCAGCAGGTCTCCTTAACTTCATGATGTGAAGTTTGTTGCTGTTCTCATTTCTGATACTTCTCATTGCTTTTGTCTTGCATCGACTTACTCTCATTCCATTTTCTGCACTCATTAAGCGTTCATTCCATTCAGCAGATCATGTAATTCTTCTTCACTTTCACTGTAGATAGTTTCATTGATACCCTTACACTTTGAATTTTAATTCTACTCCTGAACCTTCCTAATTTTCCATTATTGCTTCTTCGATGTACTAAGTGAATAGGAGGATAGAAAGACTGTACCCCTGTCTTACACCCTTCTTAATCCGAGCACTTTGCCGGCCGTTGTGGCCGAGCGGTTCTAGGCGCTTCAGTCTGCAACCGTGCGACCCCTACGGGCGCAGGTTCGAATCCTGCCTCGGACATGGATGTGTGTGATGTACTTAGATAAGTTAGGTTTAAGTAGTTCTAAGTTCTAGGGGACTGATGATGACGTCAGATGTTACGTCCCATAGTGCTCAGAGCCATTTGAATCCCAGCACTTCGTTCTTGGTCTCTCTCATTTCCCTCCTGGCTCTTGTACATTATGTATATTATCTGACTCCTCCTATAGCCTATAGCCTACCCCTATTTTCCTCAGATTTTCGAACATCTTGCACCATTTGACATTGTCGAGCTCTAGGCGACAAATCCTGTGAACATCTCTTCGTTTTTCTTTAGTCTTGCTTCCATTATCAACCGCAACGTCAGAATAGCCTCTCTGGTGCATTTGCCTTTCCTACAGCCAAATTTATCGTCATCTAACACATTCTCAATTTTCTTTTCTATTCTTCAGGATATTGTTCTTGTCAGGAGCCCGAACGAGTGAGCTGCTAACCTGATTGCGCGATAATTCTCGCACTTATCAGCTCTTGTAGTCTTCGGAATTGTGTGGTCCATATTTTTCCGAAAGTCAGATAGTATACCGTCAGACTCATACATTCTACACACTAACGTCAATAACCGTTTTGTTGCCATATCCCCAATGATTTCAGAAATTCGGGTGGAATGTTATCTATCCCTTCTGCCTTATTTAATCTTAGGTCTTCCAAAACTCTTTTAAATTCTGATTTTAATATTGGATCCCCTACCTCTTCTAAATCGACTCCTGTTTCTTCTTCTATCACATCAGACAAATCTTCCCCCTCAGAGAAGCCTTCATTGTACTCACTCCAAATATCCGCTCTGTCCTCTTCATTAGCAGTAAAATACCCATTGCACTCTCGATGTTAGCAGTCCTTCTTTTAATTTTTGTTTTGATTTTTCTATATGCTGAGCCAGCCCTTCCAACAATAATTTCTTTTTAGATTTCTTCATATTTTTCATGCGGCCGTTTCGTCTTAGCTTCCCAGCACTTCCTATTTATTTCATTTCTCAGCGACTTATTTTTCTGTATTCCTGAATTTCGCTGAACATTTTTTTATTTCCTTCTTTCATGTATCAACTGACGTATTACTTCTGGTTTCTTGGCAGTTATCTTCTTTATACCTATCTTCGTGTTTCCAACTTCTGTGATTACTCTGTTTAGAGATCTCCATTTCTGTCCAGCTGCCTACTGAGGTATTCGTTATCGCAGTATCTGTACCCTTAGAGAACTTCAAGCTTATCTCTTCATTCGTTAGTACTTCCGTATCCCACTTCGTTGCGTGTTGATTCTTCCTGAATAATCT
The DNA here is from genome assembly GCF_023897955.1 of Schistocerca gregaria. Taxonomy (NCBI): domain Eukaryota; kingdom Metazoa; phylum Arthropoda; class Insecta; order Orthoptera; family Acrididae; genus Schistocerca; species Schistocerca gregaria. The sequence goes on from NC_064922.1 coordinate 371,016,920, forward strand.
CTTAAACTTCAGTCTACTCTTCATCATTACTGCAATGTGATCTGAGTCTATTTCTGCTCCTTGTACGCCTTACAATCTAGTATCTGATTTCGGAATCTCTGTGTAACCATGATGTAAACTAACTGAAATCTTCCGATATTTTCCGGCTTTTCCGAGTATATTTCCTTCTCTTGTGATTCTTGAATAGAGTAGTCGCTATTACTAGCTGAAATTTGTTACAGAACTCAGTTAGCCTTTCTGCTCTTTCATTCCTAGTACCAAGCCCATATTCTCCCGTAACTTTTTCTTCTACTTCTTCCTTTATAACATACTGCTTTACCAATTCAGTATCCTCTTACACTTTATCTATCTCTTCGTCTTCAGCTTGCGACGTCGGCTTGAATACCTGACCTACTATTACCTGTGTTGCTTTGCTGTCGATTCTGATGAGAACAACCCTATCACAAAACTCTTCATAGGTAACATACTCTCTGACCTACCCTCTGGCAGTTGATGGTTGGAGTGCTGACACATTATCTGCGTATTCAGTAATGCTGGCAACTGATGTGTTATGCGTGGGGATCATATCAACCTGTACCGCATCAAAAACAGCCTGAAGATAACGCACTGAAGCGTTGAAACTGGTAGCGACAAAATAAAATAAAATCATAAGGGCGGCTGTAGGTTTTGAATTATCCGTAATTTCCCACAGCGTATGCTTTTTTTTCTGTGGGTTGCAGACAGTTTACAAGGTTGTACGTGGTCGACCACTTCTCCTAGGTCGACAGATCCTTTGAAAGTGTTTTGATTTTTCTTAAGTGTTGCTTCCATTACCATGCATATCGTCAAAATTGCGTCGCAGATGTCCTCACCTTTCCTAGAAACAAAGGGAAAGTCATCTAACAGATTTTGCATTGTTCTTGTGAGCAATTTCGATGCGTTAATTGTCAAGCTGATTGCACAGAAATTGTGTCATTTATCTGCCATGGCTGTCTTAAGGATTATGCGGATGATGTTCTTCCGAATGTCCCAAAAGCCAGATTCGAAGCACAGGAAATGCTATATGAGAATAAAGATGGAAGCGAAAAGAGCTGAAAGTAGATAGTTTAATGAAAGGTGGGAAGTAGCTTTAAGGATAGGGCAGAGATTATGTTATGCTGTTGAACAGGGAGATGTAACTTAGGTACAACGTGGCGGAGCGATGCAAAGGAAAGGGGGACTTGGTTTAGTATCCCCACTACAGAAACAGTATGTTGCATTTAACAGAATTACCCGTCAGCCTAGTCGAGAGATCTATGACTGAAGTTGATTTGGGGAATATTTTGATTAGTTCGCAAGGACAGAGTCAGGCCGTTGAACATTAATAATTTGAATTAGGGTTACGCAAGGACGACAACCATGTGATATGTGGAATGACTTGGACACAGAAACTGAAAAAAATTGCTTAATGCTTGTGTATTGAGAACACTTAACATTAAGTTGTGTATCATTGTTGCAAAAGGCCTCAAGTGAGCAAAAAGTAGAAAATGGACGTTCGCTTGCCCCAGTACAGCAAATATTTTTTAATCTAGACGTGGTTCGCTTTCATCTAAAACGTACCCATGGTGGCAGTGCTGTGTTACGCGTTTTTTCGTTTAACTGAACATCGCTTCTACTTTCGAATAAAAATTGCCTTTCTTAAGCAAGTAGCTTTTCTATGTAAACACTTTGTTATTTTTGTATCTTCCACACACATAATATCTCCTTAAGTCGCACATCGTGTTTATCTGTGCTTGCGACGATCAGTTGTCACATGAAGATAATCTACGAAGCAGGAAACCGGTTCCTGAGCAAATAAATATTATTTTGCAGAACAGTTAGGAAGTGTTTTCCGTTTTAATATTGTTGTCATGTTCTGCCAAGCACCGACGGAAAATTCAGTTATTTCAGTTTACGTACACAGTGACCGGCTTGGCTTCATATCACAGACGTACATTATTAAACTGTCGAAGGCCCATCATTTACTGAAACCAAAAGTTCGGAGAGGTACGACGGCGGCGTGGGGAAATTTTTGTATAGTACTATGAGTTTTGAAACGAAAAGACGTAGTAAGCTTTACGAGATGACCTGAAAAATTTATGCAATTGAGCAAATATTGGCGTGCTAATTGAGTCTAACTCATACATTGTGGAATCGCCTCATGTGAAGAACAAATTGCATATACTCATGTTTAAAACGAGCTGTAGTTTTCGTAAGAACACTCAAATGAATAAAGGTACTTGTTATCAACGTCAAGTAGTACGTTCTGTTTATAGGAGCACTTTCATAACGAGCATAGTATTCGAAGGAAAGGGTGCAAAAAATGGCAGCTCGTTTTGTATTGTCACGTAATAGGGGAGAGAGTGTGGCAGATATGATACGCGAATTAGGATGGAAGTCATTACAGCAAAGACGTTTTCCGTCGCGGCGAGATCTTTTTACGAAATTTCAGTCACCAACTTCCTCTTCCGAATGCGAAAATATTTTGTTCAGCCAACCTACATAGCCTCCCCCCATGAACCATGGACCTTGCCGTTGGTGGGGAGGCTTGCGTGCCTCAGCGATACAGATGGCCGTACCGTAGGTGCAACCACAACGGAGGGGTATCTGTTGAGAGGCCAGACAAACGTGTGGTTCCTGAAGAGGGGCAGCAGCCTTTTCAGTAGTTGCAGGGGCAACAGTCTGGATGATTGACTGATCTGGCCTTGCAACATTAACCAAAACGGCCTTGCTGTGTTGATACTGCGAACGGCTGAAAGCAAGGGGAAACTACAGCCGTAATTTTTCCCGAGAGCATGCAGCTTTACTGTATTATTAAATGATGATGGCATCCTCTTGGGTAAAACATTCCGGAGGTAAAATAGTCCCCCATTCGGATCTCCGGGCGGGCACTACTCAGGAGGATGTCGTTACCAGGAGAAAGAAAACTGGCGTTCTACGGATCGGAGCGTGGAATGTCAGATCCCTTAATCGGGCAGGTAGGTTAGAAAATTTAAAAAGGGAAATGGATAGGTTGAAGTTAGATATAGTGGGAATTAGTGAAGTTCGGTGGCAGGAGGAACAGGACTTCTGGTCAGGTGACTGCAGGGTTATAAACACAAGATCAAATAGGGGTAATGCAGGAGTAGGTTTAATAATGAATAGGAAAATAGGAATGCGGGTAAGCTACTACAAACAGCATAGTGAACGCATTGTTGTGGCCAAGGTAGATACGAAGCCCACACCTACTACAGTAGTACAAGTTTATATGCCAACTAGCTCTGCAGATGATGAAGAAATTGAAGAAATGTACGATGAAATAAAAGAAATTATTCAGATAGTGAAGGGAGACGAAAATTTAATAGTAATGGGTGACTGGAATTCGAGTGTAGGAAAAGGGAGAGAAGGAAACATAGTAGGTGAGTATGGATTGGGGCTAAGAAATGAAAGAGGAAGCCGCCTAGTAGAATTTTGCACAGAGCACAACTTAATCATAGCTAACACTTGGTTTAAGAATCATGAAAGAAGGTTGTATACGTGGAAGAACCCTGGAGATACTAAAAGGTATCAGATAGATTATATAATGGGAAGACAGAGATTTAGGAACCAGGTTTTAAGTTGTAAGGCATTTCCAGGGGCAGATGTGGACTCTGACCACAATCTATTGGTTATGACCTGTAGATTAAAACTGAAGAAACTGCAAAAATGTGGGAAATTAAGGAGATGGGACCTGGATAAACTGAAAGAACCCGAGGTTGTACAGAGTTTCAGGGAGAGCATAAGGGAACAATTGACAGGAATAGGGGAAAGAAATACAGTAGAAGAAGAATGGGTAGCTCTGAGGGATGAAATAGTGAAGGCAGCAGAGGATAAAGTAGGTACAAAGACGAGGGCTGCTAGAAATCCTTGGGTAACAGAAGGAATATTGAATTTAATTGATGAAAGGAGAAAATATAAAAATGCAGTAAATGAAGCAGGCAAAAAGGAATACAAACGTCTCAAAAATGAGATCGACAGGAAGTGCAAAATGGCTAAACAGGGATGGCTAGAGGACAAATGTAAGGATGTAGAAGCTTATCTCACTAGGGGTAAGATAGATACTGCCTACAGGAAAATTAAAGAGACCTTTGGAGAGAAGAGAACCATGTGTATGAATATCAAGAGCTCAGATGGCAGCCCAGTTCTAAGCAAAGAAGGGAAGGCAGAAAGGTGGAAGGAGTATATAGAAGGTTTATACAAGGGCGATGTACTTGAGGACAATATTATGGAAATGGAAGAAGATGTAGATGAAGACGAAGTGGGAGATACGATACTGCGTGAAGAGTTTGACAGAGCACTGAAAGACCTGAGTCGAAACAAGGCCCCCGGAGTAGATAACATTCCATTAGAACTACTGACGGCCTTGGGAGAACCAGTCCTGACAAAACTCTACCAGCTAGTGAGCAAGATGTATGAGACAGGCGAAATACCCTCAGACTTCAAGAAGAATATAATAATTCCAATCCCAAAAAAAGCAGGTGCTGACAGATGTGAAAATTACCGAACTATCAGTTTAATAAGCTACGGCTGCAAAATACTAACGCGAATTCTTTACAGACGAATGGAAAAACTGGTAGATGCAGACCTCGGGGAGGATCAGTTTTGATTCCGTCGAAATGTTGGAACACGTGAGGCAATTCTGACCTTACGACTTATCTTAGAAGAAAGATTAAGAAAAAGCAAACCTACGTTTCTAGCATTTGTAGACTTAGAGAAAGCTTTTGACAATGTTGACTGGAATACTCTCTTTCAAATTCTAAAGGTGGCAGGGGTAAAATACAGGGAGCGAAAGGCTATTTACAATTTGTACAGAAACCAGATGGCAGTTATTAAAGTCGAGGGGCATGAAAGGGAAGCAGTGGTTGGGAAAGGAGTGAGACAGGGTTGTAGCCTCTCCCCGATGTTATTCAATCTGTATATTGAGCAAGCAGTAAAGGAAACAAAAGAAAAATTTGGAGGAGGTATTAAAATTCATGGAGAAGAAGTAAAACCTTTGAGGTTCGCCGATGACATTGTAATTCTGTCAGAGACGGCAAAGGATTTGGAAGAGCAGTTGAACGGAATGGACAGTGTCTTGAAAAGAGGATATAAGATGAACATCAACAAAAGCAAAACTAGGATAATGGAATGTAGTCAAATTAAATCGGGTGATGCTGAGGGAATTAGATTAGGAAATGAGACACTTAAAGTAGTGAAGGAGTTTTGCTATTTAGGAAGTAAAATAACTGATGATGGTCGTAGTAGGGAGGATATAAAATGTAGACTGGCAATGGCAAGGAAAGCGTTTCTGAAGAAGAGAAATTTGTTAACATCGAATATAGATTTATGTATCAGGAAGTCGTTTCTGAAAGTATTTGTTTGGAGTGTAGCCATGTATGGAAGTGAAACATGGACGATAACTAGTTTGGACAAGAAGAGAATAGAAGCTTTTGAAATGTGGTGCTACAGAAGAATGCTGAAGATTAAATGGGTAGATCACATAACTAATGAGGAGGTATTGAATAGGATTGGAGAGAAGAGAAGTTTGTGGCACAACTTGACTAGAAGAAGTGATCGGTTGGTAGGACATGTTTTGAGGCATCAAGGGATCACAAATTTAGCATTGGAGGGCAGCGTGGAGGGTAAAAATCGTAGAGGGAGACCGAGAGATGAGTACACTAAGCAGATTCAGAAGGATGTGGGTTGCAGTAGGTACTGGGAGATGAAGCAGCTTGCACAGGATAGAGTAGCATGGAGAGCTGCATCAAACCAGTCTCAGGACTGAAGACAACAACAAACAACCTACATAGGTAGGAATGATCATCAAAATAAAATACGATAAATCAGAGCTCGAACAGAAAGGTTTAGGTTTTCGTTTTTCCCGCGCGCTGTTAGGGAGTGGAATAGTAGAGAGATAATATGATTGTGGTTCGATGAACCCTCTGCCAAGCACTTAAATGTGAATTCCAGAGTAGTCATGTAGATGTAGAAAGTCGAAATTGATCAACACTGGTTAGAAAGGTATCATTAAGCTACGTCTATTGACACTAGGTTTTATAGCCAGCCGCGGTGGTCTCGCGGATCTAGGCGCTCAGTCCGGAACCGCGGGACTGCTACGGTCGCAGGTTCGAATCCTGCCTCGGGCATGGATGTGTGTGATGTCCTTAGGTTAGTTGGGTTTAATTAGTTCACAGATGTTATATCTCATAGTGCTCAGAGCCATTTGAACCATTTGAACTAGATTTATACTTAAACTATTGAAACATTGCCGGTATTTAAGATAAAACAAACTGAAATATAATTACATACAGAATTTCTTCTTGTTCTTTCGAATAACCCATTTAGAGGGTACGATGAATCAACTTTGGCTACTCTTCATTGTATTAGATTTCCGTAGTTTCCAAACTTCCTTCATCCTTTTAGAGTGTTGTTCCCTTTCTTCTTGAGCCTACTTCCTTCCCTCCTGAAATTCTGCCTTTTGAAATGCCTTTCTGAAACGAGTCCTGTTTTCTATTGTGTCTACTGTAATTCCAGCGTTTTCCATGTCCTTTTCAGTCTCTATGAACCATGCGGGCTTGGATTTGTAGCTATTGAGTAATGTGAATATCCGCTTGGTTGGTCTGTTGTTATCCATTGTGAATATATGTCCAAAAAACTGTAGTCTTCTCTTCCTCATTCCATCAGTTAGTTTTTCCGTTTTCATGTATAGCTCTCTGGTTGGTCTTAACCTGTATTCAGCATTATCGTTTAGTTTAGCTTCCAGTATTTCCCTTGTAATTCTTCTTTCGACCTTTTCTAGTTTCTCAAGGTTTCCATTTCTGCAGCATACAGAGCTTTAGGTCTGGCCACTGTTTGGTAATCTCTTAATTTCATGTTCCAGGACAAGGATTTTTTGTTATAAAAGTTTTTAGTCATATGAAATACTCTTTCTGTTTTGTGCGCTCTAGTTTCTATAGATGTATTTTCTTTCGCATTTTACGTAATCCACGCTCCTAGGTATTTAAAGGAATCTGTTTTGTGTATTGTATTGTTGTCAACTGCAATATTTTAAGGAGCATCACGTACAGTAGAAAAACAAAAATACGTAAGAAGTTTCTAGTTATGCTGCCACTGAGACTTGGTCGTTTCCCTGTATTTTTCATTTGCAATACGAAAAACTATCACCTCACAAAAATGGCTCTAAGACTTAACATCTGAGGTCATCAGTCCCCTAGACTTAGAACTATTTAAACCTAACCAACCTAAGGCCCGAGGCTGGTTTCAAACCTGCGACTGTAGCAGCAGCGGGGTTCCGGACTGAAGCACCTAGAACTACTCGGCCACAACGGCCGGCGCCGCCTCATAAAGAGCATGTATTGACCATTATATCAAAGCTCTATACGTAATGTAGTTATATCAGTCTATCTGCATTTCTTACAATTGTTTTATCAGTAAATAAACAGCTGTATACATGTCCTTTGCGCTCACAGCCATATTGTGATTTAAAGCACTCGCTTCAGTGACACTAATGATATTGTATTGGCAGTCCAATAATGTATGCCTGTACTTCATAAAAGCATAGGTTGAAATACGCTCTTTGATTTATTTTACGACTGTTTCACACACTACAAGAATGTTCATTGCTTGTCCCACAGAGTTTTATTCGTGAGCCATGACACTAACATAATGTTACTGCAATGTACTTGGTTTGTTTCAGCAATTTATGTTGCATTGTCTGTGTGCAGTTGTTTCCCGTTCACGCCATTACCAGATTTTTATGGTATTTAGTCTATCTCTATGTATGTGTGTGTGCGCGCGCGCGCGCGTGTGTATGTGTGTGTGTGTGAGTGTGTGTGTGTGTGTGTGTGTGTGTGTGTGTGTGTGTGTGTGTGCAGTGGGTTGTTTTATTATGATAATTATAGTACGGAAAGTACTTGCTGTATAGATAGGATATAGGGTTTTTATTGAGTCAGTTTGCTCTAGGAGAGAGGGGTAGGGGCGGGGAAAGAATCAGGTGCGTGAGGCGAGGAGAGACAGACGTGGAAGGTGGAGTGACGAATGGGCAAAGGCGGTAGTGAGGGAATAGAAGGAAATTGATAATGTGAGCGGGCAGTGCGGTAATAGCATACAGTGAGACAGCAAAGTGCGGCTTTGTTACGCTGTGGAAATATAAGGCTGATAGAATGTGTGTACTAGACTCGCATATTAGCGACACACGGGGCTGAATGGGCCTGGGGAGCCTGGTGCTGCATGAGCTCTCCTCGGCATCGCGCCGCTTTTGCGCTGAGCTCCACACAATAGGCCGCTTTGTGCCGCGCGGCTCACACTTCCTGCCAGCTGTGTTTGGCCTACGATACATCGCCCGCTTCGTGTCCAGCACTACAAAGACGAGTATATTCAGCCGGCGACGGCGACACCTACCAGAACTAGCAGTCACCGCTATTCACCAGACCCAGGAAGCAAGCTCCCATTCTTGTGTCAGGTGGCTGACCTCGTCTCTTTGCTAGGATTTCCTACACTACAGCTTCGGCAGCATAAAAAGAAGTACACCTTAAATTGTACATGCATTAGCTTTATTTTGTCTTTGTTGTACCTTATGTGGTCATAATCTTATAATTTATAACATTATTACAACATCGCTTGGTTTGAAATAGTTTATTCCATGACCAGTTTCGACAGTAACTGGCTGCCATCCTCAGCTTCTCAGATCCATAATGCACAAAGACAATAACATTAATGTAGAAATCTGCACGATCGTACAACAATTATACACAAGAAACCATATTATCTGAATAATAAAAGTTACGTATCCTGGTTTATCAAATATACAAGGCTTGCTAAATATCCACAGTACCAATAAGGAATACAGGAGTAAACACTGGTACATCAGTAAAGATGATGCGCCGACAACTCAGCAAGACTGAGGCGATGCGCTTTAGAGCCCATGTTAAGTGGTTTCAATCTTGGTCACCACGCGGCGCTACTGGTATCGAAGACTGTATTAACAAAATGTTTATAAGAATTTTTTTGCGAATATTCCATTTAGCAAGTTTTGTATATTTGACAAACCATTGTGGGGCTGTATTATTGTAATTGGAGCATCTTCTCAGTATGCCGACGAGACTAATTATATTCCTGGGAGGCGTGTAATTTTTACTAACTAGTTTCTCCTCTAGGTCAACCCCTCCAAAACATACGTAGTAACTACAGAACCCTCCAACCCGCAGCTTCCATCACCACTTACCACTTACGAGCGTCCTATGCTACTAATACAATAAAACGATCTCGTGACGAACTGCACCGCTCTTCTATTCATCCAATCAGCTATTAATCCTGGAGCCATGAGTAAAAAACAGTGGAACGAATGTTCTGTAAGTTACTTCTTTCGTGGGTTAATCACGTTCCCTTTATACTCTTCCAATGCATCGCATCCTGGTATCTGCCACGTTTCTATTACATCTTCTGCGAAAAGCCTCTCAGAACTTCGGATGTTATTGACTAGATCATCTGTATGTAGTTTCACTATGGACACCCCATCTTTGCACCTCTCGATTTCGTCCCACGAAGAATAACGCGTTGCGTTCTAGAAGGAAGTAACCACCAAAAGGCCTGAGCACAATAATTCCACTGTTTCACGAGCAGATGCATTACCTGTTCCCACAATTTCTGTGGCTGTGACAGGAACCAGTCCTCCACTGTGTCCTTCGGTTTTTCGTCATAGTTGAAGCGATTTTCTCTGAGACGATTTTTTGGTGGACGAAACCCATGGAAGTTTCAGGGAGACATGCCCAGACTGTATGGCGAATGCCCAAACTGCTCCCACTTGAACTTAGCGGATACCCTTTGTCAGACGCTTTATCGTGGAGCTGAATCACTCCCACCGTGAGCAACAGATGCCGTTTGTTCTTAAAAGAGTTGCGCAGCCTACGGAATATCGCACAGTACAATATAACTATTAATACACTGAAGAGCCAAAGAAACTGGTACATCTCCCTAATATCGCGGAAGTGCCGCAACAGGACGTGGCATGGACTCGAATAATGTCTGAAGTAGTGCTGGGGGGAATTGACACCATGAATCCTGCGGGGCTGTCCATAAATCCGTAAGAGTACGAGGGGTGGAGAACTCTTCTGAACAGCACGTCGCAACGCATCCAGATATGCTCAATAATATTCATATCTGGGAAGTTTGGTGGCCAGCGGAAATGTTTAAACTCAGAAGACTATTCATGGATTCACTCTGTAGCAGTTCTGGGCGTGTTGCATGTCGCATTGTCCTGCTGGAATTGACCAAATCCGTCGGAATGAACAATGGACATGAATGGATGCAGGTCATCAGACAGGATGCTTACGTACGTCTTACCTGTCAGAATCGTATCTAGACGTGTCAGGGACCCCATATCACTCCAACTGCACACGCCCCACACTATTCCAGAGACTCCACCAGCTTGAACGGTCCAGTGCTGACATGCAGGGTCCATGGATTCATGAAGTTGTCTCCATAACCGTGCACGTCCACCCCTCGATACAATTTGAAACGATACTCGTCCGACCAGGCAACATGTTTCCAGTCAACAACAGTGCACTGTCAGTGTTGAAGGGCCCAGCCGAGGCGTAAAGCTCTGTTTCGTGCAGTCATCAAGGGTACACGAATGGGCCTTCGGCTCCGAGAGCCCATGTTGATCAAGTTTCGTTGAATGGTTCGCACGCTGACACTTGTTGACGGCTCACCACTAAAATCTGCAGGAGTTTGAGGAAGGGTTGCACTTCCGTCACGTTGGACGATTCTGTTGGAGTCGTCGTTGGTCCGTTCTTGCACGATCTCAGTCGCAATGATGTCGGAGACTTTATGTTTTACCGGATTCCCGATTTTCACGGTACATTCGTGAAATGGTCGTACGGGAAAATCCCCATTTCATCACTACCTAAGAGAAGCTCTCATCTCTCGTGCGCCGACTTAACACGACGTTGAAACTCATTTGATAATCTAACCGATCTAACAACTACGCCAGACATTTGTTGCCTTACATAGACGTCGCCGACGCAGCACCTCATTCTGCTTGTTTACATATCTCTGTATTTGAATACGCATGCCTATACCAGTTTCTCTGGCGCTTCAGTGTAGTTTTTCCGTGCTCGAAGAATTCGTTGAGTATTGGTCCTCAGACTTGAGGAAGACGTCGAGTATCACCATGCCTGCTTAGGACACAGGGCGGGTGATGACTACCCATATGCGTCTCTATATGTCTCATAATGTCTCACAACATTATCCCAAAGCGGCATATGCAGATTTCAGGCGGATTGATTGTTACAACGTTTCGTACCTTTTCATCTGAACAATCATCGATTCACAAATCTCTACCGATAATCAGATAGGGCGGAAACTATCGAAAAGAGAGGGCTAAATGCAAGTTCATGACAAGGGAAGTCTTATGCTCAGTTTGATAGTCTGAAACAAGTGTGGGGTTTCTGATATCTATTTACTGATCTCAAAGTCTTCCAATATTTCTCCTGATGCTTGTCAACTGGTGGACATGAAACTACGTCTAGAGGCTATTACATTCTCAGAGCACTTGATGTGAATCTTCAGGTTTTGGCGGCGCAGTGCCGGATTCCATGATTTATCAAGATTGAAACCACTATCTCTATTAATTAAATTCGTCGTCAAGCGAATTTCAATTGCCTCCTTCACTATAGAGCCCCAAACGGATGATATAGTTGCCAAAATTTCGACGTTGTCATACAACTTACTGTGACCATTATCAATACAGTGCTCTACCACTGCCGACTTGTTAGGTTGTAAAAGTCGTGTGTACCTTCGGTGTTCTGTGCATCTTTCTTGGACAGTACGAGTTGATTGTCCGATGTAAGAAAGGCCACATTCGCATGGAATATTGTAAACTCCAGATTTTCGGAGCAGCAAATCATCTTTGACGGAGCCCACGACTCTTGCGTGTTGGACGAAACATCACTTTTACTTTGTGTCTGCCGAGAACGCGTCCTATTTTTGATGAGAAGCTACCCACATATGGCAGGAAGGCCATCGATTTAAAGGTTTCTTCATCTTCTTCTGCTTTCTTTGTGGCATCTTTCGGTTTCATTTTCAGTGCCCTCTGAATTTGTTGTGGAGAGCACCCATTGTCTTCAAACACTCTTTGTAAGTGGGAAAGTTTATCTTGCAGATTGCTTTCGTCAGAAATAATATGCGCTCTGTGAGTCAAAGTTCGGAGAACACTCATTCTCTGGGCAGGATGGTGGCAGCTATTTGCACGTAAATACAGATCGGTGTGCGTCGGCTTCCTACACACTTCATGTTCCAAAATGTCATCCTCTCTGCGCCGAACCAAAACATCCAAGAATGGAAGGCATCCCTCCTTTTCAATTTCTATTGTGAACTTTATTTGATCGTGGAGGGAGTTCAGATGTCTTAAGAAGTCTTGCAAGTTGTCTTCACCATGAGGCCAAACTACAAAGGTTGTAAGTAGGCTGTTTAGGTTTTCTTATTGGTAATGCCACATAGCGCTCTGTATGAAAAATCACTGGCTGTGTTGTGCGCAGTCTGTGACTAGTTTGCATTGTTGCCTGCCATTGTAGTGTTGGGCAGATGGATGTTAGCGGCGCGTAGCGTTGCGCAGTTGGAGGTGAGCCGCCAGTAGTGGTGGATGTGGGGAGAGAAATGGCGGAGTTTTGAAATTTGTAAGACTGGATGTCATGAACTGCTATATATATAATGACTTTTGAACACTATTAAGGTAAATACATTGTTTGCTCTCTATCAAAATCTTTCATTTGCTAAAAATCCCCATCAGTAGTTAGTGCCTTCCGTAGTTTCAATCTTTTATTTAGCTGGCAGTAGTGGCGCGCGCTGTATTGCAGTAGTTCGAGTAACCAAGATTTTTGTGAGGTAAGCGATTTGTGAAACGTATAGGTTAATGTTAGTCAGGGCCATTCTTTTGTAGGGATTTTTGAAAGTCAGATTGCGTTGCGCTAAAAATATTGTGTGTCAGTTTAAGCACAGACTTGTATAATTGTTCAAAGGGGACGTTTCATGTTTCATATGTCGACCCTTAGCCGAGGATACCTCACTGGAATCCTCTGATTTTTTTTCTTGTAGTTTGTGTAATTAGTGTAGATTTTGTTTATTGCTAGCGCGTAATTGTAGAGAGAATCTCCTTTGTAGTTGCAGTCTCTCATTGTTGTACAGTAAAACAGGTGTGGCACGCATGTAAATTTGTACCAAGTATTTCGCAGCTGTGCTTGCAATTAACTAGATATTATTTTCAGTGCTACGTTAATGTGTTCTCTTATTTTTGCTCTTCAAATTGTGCTTTTCTGTATTACTGTGTGAAATATTGTGACAACAATGGCGTGTGAAAAACGTAATACTAGGCTCCAAAGTAAACTGAGAAATGACAGTGAAGACGAAAGCAGTGTGTTAGCGCCACCATGTAATGAATTAACTAATGTTCAAGGTAGTAATTTGGTAATTGTGCGTAGGGAAATGGAGCGGGCTGCAAATAATGGTGTAGGCAGTGAAACAATGAGTGAACAGGGAAGCATTATCGATCGACCGGTCGGCAACAGCGCGCCTCAGGAATCCGAAATGACAGGACACAATCTTGCAAATACTATACATTCGGGTTTTGCGACCTCACCGTTTTCTCAAATAAGTCAAGACACATTTTCTGCTTGTAAGAATGTGAATGTTGCCGGTGCAAATGCACTGCCGAAAAGCATAGAGGAACAGATTCCAGACACTAATACATTATTATTGCAATTAATGCAACAAATGAAACAAAATCAGAGACAAACACAGCAACAGTTAGACACAATGGAACAATATCAGAGACAAACACAGCAAAAGCTTCAAAAGTTAGACACAACGGAACAACACCAGAGACAAACACAGCAACAGTTAGACACAATGGAACGAATTCTTCGGAAGTTAGACACCACACTTGAACAAACACGTGAAGATTTAACTACTGAGTTACATTACATTGAATCGAAATGTCAAAAAATCTGGAATAACGTAAAAACACAAATTTGTGAGCATTTTCAACCTATATTTCAACGAAGCAGCCATAAAAGAACTGCAAACTATTGTTCGTGAAAATCACGACACCTTGCAAGCTAAAATAGACTCAGTTGATCCACCGATTCGGTTACGTAATTTGCAAGAACTCAGGAAAACTTAAAGGACACAGTAGATTCGATTTAACACAAATGGACACTCTGAAACTTGGTTCAGAAAAACACACTGAGGAAATGTGTTCACTATCGGAGAAAATAGTGGAACTTTCGGATCAGCTAAATAATTTAGCTACGAAGGTAGATGATAATCTGAATGACACAAAACCATTAGTCTTTAATGGCACAGAAGAGTGCGAACAAATTAGGAAATTCAAACAAAATCAGAATCAAATTAATACGCAACAAAGAGAAATCTGGGAAGTACAAGATCAGCTGACACAAGTAATACAAGAATTACGTATTTCAGAGGACATTCGCGCTCCAATACGGGGAGACGAACATAGAAATACGGAACAGCCACAAAATGATAACACAGGGCACTTTGGAAATTATGAAATAAATTGGCAAGGTACACCGAATTTTGAGATGGAACCGCCGAACATATAATGGTAGTGCTAATGAGATTTTAATGCAATATTTTGGTTTACTTGAAAAGATACTCTTTATTTCACATACATTCGGTAAGATTAAAGATGACTTAGCATTTGGTTTCTTTGATAGCTACACGATTAAATCACGACGCTACTAATATGTGACACAATTTACATTGTTGCTTTTGCGGTGTATCTCTTTTATATCTGCACAGTTTTTCTGTATTATTTTGGAAAGTAAAACATGTTTTAGTAGTAACTTTTGTGGTATAGCTACAATGAGATAGCCTCTTCCGTAGCACAACACGTTACAGCACAGTACTTGCTTCATCACAGCAATAAGCGTAATAACTAAGATATCTATACGCAAAGCATTTCACGTTTGTTTATCATGACGTAAGTACATTGACTTCTGCAGAACTTAGCTTTCGGAGGACGATAACTACGACACTTCCACAGAGATTATCTTACAACATAACGCACAGTTTAGCGCTACAGTGCACGTATTTGAGTGACTAATTTTGTACTTAAAACATTTATTTTTAAAGATTTTTGAATTACAATGATATAAAGGTTTTCCCTGATACATTTCATTCCATTGCTGTAATCTGTAACACCTGAGGGTATAATTACATTAATCCTCAGGTGGGTACACGCTTACTTTGTGTACCATTTGTGTGGCAATAACAAGGAGCCCTAGCTAATATGGTATTTGCCTAGACAACTTTACACATCGGTACCATATTTCTCCAACACATAAATTACGCAGCTATCTGATCATTTAACTCAGAGAGACAAACATTTATTTTACTACATCAGTGACAGATGTTCACGTAATTACATCGTTGGATACCTTCACACTTATGAAATTGTATTTGTCTGTACTTTGTGAACTGTTCATATTTTTTTTGAACCATTGTGATACTATGAGAGCTTTGAATGTCGTATTTGGTATGGGATCATGATTTTCAAAGTACATTTGAGGTAGATTTCATTTTTGAAATGAGCAGAGAATTTCTTTTAGGTTTTAAAATATTCGGAAAACTATGACGATTTTGAGATGTGATTGATCTGTTATGATATTATTATGACGATGATGTGTATTATGCTGTGGAGGTATGTTTATGATCAATGAGATGATGCTATATGAGGAATCTGATTATACTATGTATTTATTATGACGAAATATTGAAGATGTGTTGATGACTATGTATATGTGTAATAAGGTAAGGAATAAGGAGTAGTGGTGAGGAACTCTGGCTTGTGAAAAAGGATGTTGGAATCCAAGAATCGTACTTTAAGAGTTATGAAAGTGTGAATGCGTGAATGTACTACAATGCCGACGAAAGTTTTTTTGGACACTCTTATATTTACAGGATTTTGTTTCTACACATTTGTAACGCAAATTCTCAACCTGTGAAATTTTTTTATATGGGACTGCCATTGTAGCGGAAACTGCTGTCCTAAATATTTCTGTAAGAAAGGTAGGTGACCTTGATATAATGCATTTTGGGCGCCCAGCTGAGAGATGGTCGTCTGACAAAAGAAAGCCATTAGGTGGAGAAAAAAAAAAGAAGCCATTATCCTCACTATTGACATTTCTTTGTAGAAAGCATCGCAAATACGACACGTTCAAACTTGAAAACATGATTACACTGTAGAGCTCTTAATTTGTGATATTTACTGAAATGAAATGATGAGAAACATTTCACGTCTATTGTCTTGCTAGTTGGAAGATTGTTTACTGCATTATGAAATGCCTTATGGATAGCGAATGACGTTTCACGCCTTGCTTTGCCTATTTTGTTTAATATCTAGTTTCTATCTGCACTGTAGCATTGGTTAAAATAAAATTTAATAGATGTACTAATATAATTTTATGCCTACAGATCCAATAAAAAATAATTTTATGATCTACTTCCAAGAAAACGAGGGAACATAAATAGACATTTCCCTTCACAGGAACTGCATAAATAATTTTTTTTTACAATTTGGTAACTTGTCTGCTGGAGTAAGTTGTTGTGATGCACACTCTAGTGTTAAGATGTGACATAGGTATTAAACATGGCCATTTTTACTGTAATATTTTTTCTGCTTGAGCTATGTCACTTTTAGATATAAGTTATTGCATATGCTGCTGCTGTTTGCCAGGAATAGTGCTACTAAATTTCACTTTGCATTACTCTGTTAAGCCAGTTTTACTACTGATTTATTTTTCTTGTTTGCTGCTCATAGCCTTATAATAGTTGTAATATTGCTGTTTGCTTTGCCAATTTGAATTTTTTGTCATTGCTGTTTGTGTTAATTGTTTTGTACTGCTGCATTGCCTCATTCCTTAGTTTAGCATCTGAGGTCAGTAGATTTAAGTTAGCTTAAGATGGGGTAGGCTATATAAGACAACGAGTTGTGATGAGTTGGAAGAAATGCATTGAGGAGCTATAAGAAAATGGTTTGGCCAAAAAAAAAAAAAAACGATTTTGAAAGAGGATGTGAACAAAAAGTAGGGTTTAGGGACAACAGGGTTAAGATAGGATTTTCATGGAAATAAATGATGAGGTAAGATAATGGAAAATAAATAATGATGTAAGAAAAATGTGGAGATATAAATACAGAAAGCATGCTTGGATAGGATTTTTTTGGTGGAAACAAATGTTGAAATAAGAAGAAAGATCTATGGAATGAAATTTTGGGTTGGACTGCAGTACCAAATGTTACATTGGAAACGAACCCTGCCCTTTCCTTTTGTGTTATCCTGTTGTGTGTTTGTGTACTCTTGTATATTTGTGTTTTTCCTGTCTTTATATGTTTAGCTGATACGAATTATATTGTAGAATTGTTCTAATAATATGTTATTTACTTTGTAAAGATGTTTAGACATTATTTATCTGTTCTGTTTTGTTGCTCATGTGTGAAGTTGATGTTTCAAAAGTTATTCTGACCTTTCATGTATGTACTTATGTCATAATTCCTGTAACACTGATGTATATGTTATTTCTATTCTTTTATAAAGACCATATTACTACAAATGTTATCTGTATTGTTATGTTCTTTAATGATGTATTTTGTACCTTTGTTATTGTATTCTCATGTTATAAAATTGTAATTGACACCAGTTCATCAAATTAAGTAACCTGTAAGCATTCATTTCACTGCACACATTTCTGTTGGTCATAGTATATGCACAATATGTGAAAAAAAGAGGACTGTTAGTGTTTGGATGTGTGTTAATAATTCAGCAAGGGACAGATTAACAGCATTGCTGGTTCTAAGGGCAACTCCAAAAACTTTGTGTATGCACAAGTGGTGGTTTATGGACTTGCTGTATTATCCACAAGACTCTTCAGTGGTGATTGTGCTCCCGCACAGGCACAACAGATGGCTGCTGACCATCTGTACAAGGACTACAGTGGGTCTGCTTCTTTGATGACCCACCAGTACCATTATCTCTACAAGGACTGAAGTGGGTGTGCATCTTCGATGATCCACCAATACCATTATTTCTACAAGGACTGCAGTGCGCCTCTGGTGGCCCACCAATACCATAATCTCTACCAGGAATACAGTGGGTTGGCTCTGTGATGACCTACCTACTAATATTCTTCAAAGCTTCGGCTGACTCTGCTGTGGGTTTGCTCTTTGTGGCCATTACCTGTCTGCATGTCAAGAGTCAGCACTGTCTTTCCGTTGGAAGGACAACACTACTTCTTCAAGCCTGCATGGAAATCCACTACTTCCGTGTGCATATTATTTTACTGATCAGACTTTGAGAAAAACACTGCAATTTTACTGTGATGAATGATGAGGACTGTCTTTATGGACTGTGAGAAAATTTTATCTTTTGACCAACATTGTATCGATAAGTGTGTGCATTTGATTTCTTTGTTATTGTAATTATGAAAATTTTTTCCAAATCTGTATTGGCCACTGCCCAAAACAATTAGTAAAATTTTTTGTGGGGAGCATGGGGGCTACGTAAGTAGGCTGTTTAGGTTTTCTTATTGGTAACGCCACATAGCGCTCTGTATGAAAAATCACTGGCTGTGTTGTGCGCAGTCTGTGGCTAGTTTGCATTGTTGTCTACCATTGTAGTGTTGGGCAAATGGATGTTAACGGCGCACAGCGTTGCGCAGTTGGAGGTGAGCCGCCAGTAGTGGTGGATGTGGGGAGAGAAATGGCGGAGTTTTGAAATTTGTAAGACTGGATGTCATGAACTGCTATATATATAATGACTTTTGAACACTATTAAGGTAAATACATTGTTTGCTCTCTATCAAAATCTTTCATTTGCTAAAAATCCCCATCAGTAGTTAGTGCCTTCCGTAGTTTCAATCTTTTATTTAGCTGGCAGTAGTGGCGCGCGCTGTATTGCAGTAGTTCGAGTAACCAAGATTTTTGTGAGGTAAGCGATTTGTGAAACGTATAGGTTAATGTTAGTCAGGGCCATTCTTTTGTAGGGATTTTTGAAAGTCAGATTGCGTTGCGCTAAAAATATTGTGTGTCAGTTTAAGCACAGACTTGTATAATTGTTCAAAGGGGACGTTTCATGTTTCATATGTCGACCCTTAGCCGAGGATACCTCACTGGAATCCTCTGATTTTTTTTCTTGTAGTTTGTGTAATTAGTGTAGATTTTGTTTATTGCTAGCGCGTAATTGTAGAGAGAATCTCCTTTGTAGTTGCAGTCTCTCATTGTTGTACAGTAAAACAGGTGTGGCACGCATGTAAATTTGTACCAAGTATTTCGCAGCTGTGCTTGCAATTAACTAGATATTATTTTCAGTGCTACGTTAATGTGTTCTCTTATTTTTGCTCTTCAAATTGTGCTTTTCTGTATTACTGTGTGAAATATTGTGACAACAATGGCGTGTGAAAAACGTAATACTAGGCTCCAAAGTAAACTGAGAAATGACAGTGAAGACGAAAGCAGTGTGTTAGCGCCACCATGTAATGAATTAACTAATGTTCAAGGTAGTAATTTGGTAATTGTGCGTAGGGAAATGGAGCGGGCTGCAAATAATGGTGTAGGCAGTGAAACAATGAGTGAACAGGGAAGCATTATCGATCGACCGGTCGGCAACAGCGCGCCTCAGGAATCCGAAATGACAGGACACAATCTTGCAAATACTATACATTCGGGTTTTGCGACCTCACCGTTTTCTCAAATACGTCAAGACACATTTTCTGCTTGTAAGAATGTGAATGTTGCCGGTGCAAATGCACTGCCGAAAAGCATAGAGGAACAGATTCCAGACACTAATACATTATTATTGCAATTAATGCAACAAATGAAACAAAATCAGAGACAAACACAGCAAAAGCTTCAAAAGTTAGATACAATGGAACAACACCATAGACAAACACAGCAACAATTAGACACAATGGAACAATGTCATCAACATATCTCCAGAGTACCGTGGGTTTAAAGTCAGCAGATTCAAGCGCCTTCTCCTCGAAGTCCTCCATAAATAAATTGGCTACCAGAGAGGATAAGGGACTAGCCATGGCGACTCTATCCGTCTGTTCAAAAAATTCGTTTTTAAGTAAGAAATATGTGGAGGTCAGAACATGTTTAAATAAAGCTTAAATCTCTTTGTCAAAAGTTCTTTCAATAAATTGTAGAGATTCTGGAAGGGGAACCTTTGTAAATAAAGCTACTACATCAAAAATAACTAATACATCAGACGGGTTCATTTTCAATGATTTCAGTTTTCTAATGAAATCAGCCGAGTTTCTTATATGGTGAGTACATTTTCCCACAAGAGGCCTCAACAATAATGCCAGATGTTTGGCAACGTCATAGGTCGGAGAGCCTATGTTACTCACTATGGGGCGTAGAGGAACATCTTTCTTGTGGACCTTCGGTAGCCCATAAAGTCTAAGAGGCACCGGACCACTTGGTTTCAATCTCTGAACAACTTCTGGTGGAAAGGGAGAATCATTTAGAAGCGAAACAGTTTTCTTCGCCACTCGATTAGTGGGGTCCCTGCTGATCTTCTGTTACATGCTATCACTCAATAAATTGTACATTTTATCATGGTATTCGTCCTGAGACAATAAAACAGTAGCATTACCTTTATCTACTGGGAGTACCACCGTCTGAGTATGCAGGTGAAGCTTGCGTAGAGCAACCCTCTCTGCCACAGATGTATTGCTCCTTTGTGGACGAGCCTTCATAATTGCACGGCATGTTTCACGTCTTATTTCCTCTGCTGTATCAGAGGGAAGTGGTCGAACAGCTTCTTCAATGGCGCTGGTAAACGAATGCAATGGCAGAACTTACAGCTCGATGCGGCTACAACTCTCTTGTAGGATACACGTTATCTTTAGTCAATTTATGGTCTGGGCTTTAATCTTCGTATATAATAAATTTGAGAATTCTTTCTTTAAAGTTTCTGTTTCGTATCATATGGTATTCTTTCACTAAGTCCTTTCGTTATGATAAGCATTAGTATTTACATAACATTCTTGTTAATCAAACTGTCAAGAGTGTAAATTTTGTTGTCAGTAGCTGTCATCACTGTCAGAATGACTGGTTTTTCTATTTCTTTTTGCAACAAAAGGGTGTTCATTATGGGATCTATAATTGGGGTGTTACACATGGCCCCGTATGATGAAGTGGTCACTTAACTTCCCATTTCAACGTCCCTAACAAACAAAGATCCTTGTTTTATTATTGGCATAAGGACATTCACACATGTACAGACACTAAAAGCTATGCTGCACCTGCACCAGACCATGCAAAGCTGCAAATTTGGCGCGGTTCGAAGCCAGTGCCTTCTTCTCTATCAACCCTGGCGAAGCTGCAAGAGCATCGGAACGTTTATGGAAGCGAGTACGATCCGATTATGCGTGCTCGTCTGGTTACTCTCGTTGTCCAGTGGCTGCTCTCCCGGTAGACTGTACTAACACCTCAGCAAAGTCTGCCCTGAGATAGTTCGCATCACCACTGTTAAGTATGCTGAAACATTTAGATCACTTCTCTTTTTGGTATATAACATGAAATTACATATCGTTATCGAGTTCTGAATGTTCAACATTGCACATTGTCTTTTCATTTAATTAATAAAGTTCGTGCTAAGTCTAATGAATATATATTCACTTTCACACTTGTACTATCAGTTTATAATTACGTACAACACTCCTCTCACCGGTATCGTTCTATTGTTTTTATTAGATAGTTTTTTTCTTTTTTCTTCTCTTACTGGTTCATTCATTTATTTCCTAATCACCATTATTCGTCTCCCATCCTCTCCTTCCTCAAAATAAGTGGTTTTGTTCAAAGTAATTCCCTTATTCTCGAATGATCACGGTGAGATTTGTCACTGTGCTCGCGTGCTTAATTTAAACTGATGCCACGCTTGTCAAACAAATTGTACAGGCATGTTAGCATAAAAATATTGAAACATCTTTTGTTAACATGATAATGTCCACTTAATTGTTTTACTTGATAAAATTTTCAATGAACACAATATAGATGTGGTTACGAACTCATAGCTCGTAATCTTTCTTAATGACTTAAGTAAATAGAACTTGTTTTTTGCTAGAACCATTTAAAACTAATTCATTGTCCTCTAACTCGATTAGAAAATAAGTTCACAAACATTATTGTAACATCTTTCTGCTTTGTGACTACTTCTAGTTTGCATACTTATAATCTAAACCGTCAATTAACTAAAGTAATTCTTTAACTCTATATGAAAATACACCCATTTTATCGTCTTGGTTTCTTCATCTTCTAACAGGTAGCTTCCTTCATGTGGTATCTTAACAATCCTATATGGTCCTTTATACAAATTGCTCCATTTTAGATTTAATTTTTTTATCTTTGAAGATTAAGGACTATACTTTAATAGAACATTATCACCAACCTTATAATTAGTTCTTAAGTCTATCTTTTTGTCAAACTGACGTTTTCGAATACTTACTTTATGTTGTAAGTTCAAGTGTACCTTTTTTATAATTTCACCATGACCTTTTGGTTCATTTTGCATACACGGTATATTACCAAGCCAATTATCACTCTATTGCTTATTAAATAGAATCTCATTTGGTGAATACCCAGTTGACATATGGGTTAATTCGTTGTACATCAGTCGAAATCTTCAACTAATTCGATCCACCTATGGTGTTGATCAAGTACACAAGTCCTTATAAATTGGTTTAATTCCCTAAATACTCTTCCTACTTGGTTTCCTGATGGATTAAAGCAGGAAATGAATACATGAGGAATTCCACAAGCCTTCATTGTTTCCTTCCACGCTTTATTTCGAGATTATGATGCATTATCTGATATGTCCGCGATGGCCGAACGGTTCTAGGCGCTACAGTCTGGAACCGCGCGACGGCTATGGTCGCCGGTTCGAATCCTGTCTCGGGCATAGGTGAGTGTGATGTCCTTAGGTTAGTTAGGTTTAAGTAGTTCTAAGTTCTAGGGGACTGATGACCTCAGAAATTAAGTCCCATAGTGTTCAGAGCCATTTTAACCATTGTCTGAAATAAGTAATCCAGGTTTTCCTACATTCATCAAATAATCATCCATAATCTTTCTCAGCATCAGTTTTACATTGGTTGTTCGCAAAACGCAAAGTCATACATACTTCGTGAATAGATCATACGTTGCAAATATATATTTAAAATTTCTTTTAGCTATGGGAAACAGCCCACATATATCACATGAGTCGATACTCAGTGATTACATTGGTATTATAGGACGTAATACACCTTTAATACAATAATTAACCGGCTTTGTTCTTTGACAAATTTTACATCTCTTGTGTATCTCCTGAGCTCTCCTTAATAAACCCAGATAAAAACACAATTGTTGTAATTGCATCAGGTATTTGTGAGCTCCAAAATGTCCCCCTCTTGCATGTGTAAACCACAATAATATTTCAACACATCGTGAGGGAATGTATATCTTCCACTCATCCTCCTCGGTTTTATGATAAAATAATACATCTGCTTGCAATTGGTAATGGGCTTGAACGTTACTATGAGTTCCTTCTCTTAATTCACTCCTAAGTTTTTCCCATTTACTATATGATTTTTGCATTTATCTTATTCGCGAACACATTTCTTTAACTTCTCTCCTATAAGGAAGCGTTCCGAACATCATCACTTTGAAATCCGTTACCCTTTCTTCTTCGAACTCATCTACCTTTTTAGTTGGTAACCTTGACAAAGCGTCATCGGCAACATTATCCCCTCCTTTGACATCCTTAACGGTTGTGTTATATTCTTGTAGCGACAATGCCCAACGTGTTAGTCGGCCATGCAGCATCCTGCTTGTCATTAAAAACGTCACCGCTTTATAGTCACAATAAATTACAATTAGTTTCCCATATACGAAATATCGGAACTTTTTAAGCGTCCAGACAATTGCCAGCATTTCCAGTTCAGTCGTGATGTACGATCTCTTGTAACCTGATAAGGTTCTGCTAGCAAAGGCGATAATTTTTATTGTTTCTACATTATTCTCGTCACCCTTTTGGAATAGTGTACCACGTAATCCTGTTTCAGCCGCATCTGTCGCTACATAGAAGTCTTTATTCATTTGGCAATGGTGTAACAATGAAGCATTTATCAAAGCAATTCCAATATCATCGAAAGCTTTACTACACGCTTCCGTCCATTGCCCTGGAATATTTTTCCTTAACAGATGTAACAGACAATCTTTATTTAATAACAGCTGCGGTACAAACCTTCTAAAGAAAGATGCCAGACATAAAAATAACTTTACTTGTTTTTTATTTTGTGAATGCGGACAATTTTTAATGGCATCCATATTTTTAAGGTTCGGTTCAATTCCTTCTGGAGTCATAATATGCCCTAAGAATATTATTTGATTTCTACCAAATTTGGATTTCGTTAAATTGACCGTACCCCATACTCAAGAAATTTATAAAATATACGAGCAATTAATTGGACATGTTCGCTCCAGGTCTCTGTGGCGATCTGTAGATCGTCTACAAATTCAGTGACACGTTCTAATAAATCAGGTCCGAGCACCATATCTAAAGCGGTTATGAAAACACCACCGCTAATATTAAGACCAAACGGCATTACCTTAAACTGGTAACTCCGTCCCAGAAACATGAATGCCGTATATTTTCTCGATACCTTTGATAATTTGGTTTGCCAGTAGGAACTTCGGAGGTCGAGGGAAGACAAAAATTTCACACTATGAAATTTCTGTAATAGCTCTTCTAAGTTTTCAGGGCGAGTTCTTACTGGTTTGATAATTTTGTAATGTCACGCGCATCAAGAACGAGCCGAATAGCACCGTTCGGTTTAGTCACAGCTACCATTGGACTTCAGTATTTAAAAACTGAAGTCTCAATTATTCCCCAATCTATCATCTTTTTTATTTCTTTGGCCACGACTTCTCTTTTTGACCAGGGAACTGAATAAGTGATTTTACAAAACGTAGAGTGTGGATAAGTTTGAATACCATATTCAAAATCTTTAATCACACCTGGTTTTTCTATTAAATTCAGGCAAATATCGTTGTAAAACTTTAACCAGCACATCTTGTTGTTCTATTGATAGACATTCCAATTCGCGTACTTTTTCTATGGTGCTTGATACATCTATCTCAGCATCATTTCGCCCTACACAATCAATACTTTTCAAATGCTAAGCATTTACAACCAGACGGTTAACTGTTACATTTTGGCAATATTTCCCCAAAACAATCTTCCTTTTTAGTAAGGTTACCCTTAATGGCTTAGTTTTAACTATGAAAGTACATACACCCTCCTTAAAAATCTGTCACTGCACTGTAGCCCCACAACAAATGCGTTCCCCAAATACACAGCGTTGACATTCAAGATACTACTAAGGAAGTGCATTCAATGGATACACCTTGTAGTTGTACCGTCACTTTTATCTGTTTAATGATGCGTTGCGCTTTTGCTCTAAACGCCCCTGACACAGTGCAACCCGTTACCGGTAAGGTGAGTACCTTTCGTTGCTTACTAACCACATTTAGACAACTCATCGTCATCACATTAACTGTCGCTCCTGTGTCTATCAGCACGTCATTAATTTTTTCTTCGACAATTGCTTGCAAAATATATCCACTCTTATTTGTTTCCTTTTCCGGTTCTAACATTAGGTCCTCACGAATATCACATTCCTGATTATAGTCCAGTATATTTTATTAACTTGCGACGTTTGCCTTCCCCCTCAATACTAGCCATCCGAGAAAGACCTAAAATGAGTAACATTAGTTTGACCGTCCATCCTTTAGGTCCCTCGGCTGTTCATGCACCTCAACTATATGAATTTCAGAATGAGATTTTCACTCTGCAGCGGAGTGTGCGCTGATATGAAACTTCCTGGCAGATTAAAACTGTGTGCCGGACCGAGACTCGAACTCGGGACCTCGCAAGAGAGCTTATGTAAAGTCTGGAAGGTAGGAGACGAGGTACTGGCAGAAGAAAAGCTGTGAGGACTGGGTGTGAGTCGTGCTTGGGTAGCTCAGGTGGTAGAACACTTGCCAGCGGAAGGCAAAGGTCCCGAGTTCGAGTCTCGGTCCGGCACAGTTTTAATCTGCCGGAAGTTTTATATGAATTTCGTTTCCCGTTTGTGGATACAAATTATCCACGACTACACATCTTTCATCTGACAAAGGTGCAGGTCTATTGGACCCGTAAGATGCACTTGTAGTGTTTGAATTTACCCAACCTACATTGTACATTGGACAATTTCCCCAGTTCGATTTATTCTGTGGATTTATAGGAACACAATTGTTACTACTGCCATCATTACACTATTAAGGGTCCCCCGTACTTCCTCTTCCTGTTAGTGGTTACAACATTAATTCGTTGAGAACTTCCCGTTCCAGGCACTTTGTTGTTGTTTCCCACAAGATTCCCTTTTGAATACTGATAATTCGTATTCCAAATCTGATCCTTCTTTTGCGAGCGATCATAATGATCATTGCCGTTCTTAGAATTACCGTTATTTCGGTTAAATTCTCCAGAATGACTATTAATTTGATTACCACTATTCCACGCGTTATTACTAGCGTTGTTCTTAGCATAATAATGGTTGTTGTTATTATTATGCCATTGTTTTGCATCCTCTATGAGCATATCGATTGAATCGACCACGGATAAGAACTGTTCGTCAGAATCGGGAACATGAATTAATTTCTCTCGAATATTTATAGGTAGCCTACCTTTCAATATTCGAATCACTTCTCAACTTGATATTGGTTCTGTCCAATAACGAGTTTTGTTCAAGTAGCGTTCAAAATACTGCCTAAGGGTTTCCTTTTTCGAATTAGAAAATTATGGTTTATACTTCGTTAGGCAGTTTATCTTGTTTACTTAACGACCAATATTTAGCTAGAAATAATCTCTCACATTCAGAACATTTGTTACAGGTTTCGCTAACTTCAGCGGCTCATAACGCAGCTTCTTCTTCAATCTTTGACGCTATAAACTGAATTTATCAAATTCCATCCAACTACGGGTAAACTGATATTATTCTTTTCATTTGATAATGTGGGAAACTGTCGACTTTTGAAAATACTATGTTCGACTTTTAACGCCGACAAAAATCCTCTCTGAACGTAGGGATCGTCCTCCTCCTCTGATTGACTATTCGTTTCCCACGGTTCACCTACACACGTGCTACGTTGCATTCGCGTACGTTTTACGTCGCAGTTAGATTTTACGTTGTTGCGTATTTCATCGTTTTACTGCTTGGTAATGTTCTCCGACTGTTGCTCAAAGCACAGGGCGTTATTAACTGCTAATTTATAACCCTTTGAAAATTCGTCATATATTTTATCTTTAATTAGATGACATTCACTAACAAATGTCTCTATCAATGGATTATTGTTTTGTCGCCTGTCCTTTAACTTGATTTTGCATACTCCCAATAGCCGAAACTTACCTTTCTGTTAATTTCTACTGTTTTGTTTCCTATCAGTTCGGATGGATCCCTGTCCAGTTTCTTAGTTTGATCTAGCACTTTACACAACGAATTTTTCTCCAAATCATTTATACAATCTGACAGTCCCTCTACTCTTTCCGTGATACAAATGTTATTCTCAGCCAAGGCATTAACCTTTTCAGACATAACCCCAAATTGTTCTGAAAAAGTATTGACATTTCCATTGATTTCATCGACACGATCAATAATCCTCCTTTTCTCGGTTTGCTAAACTTGACTCAAACTTGTCAAACGTATAAACGACTTTGGCCTGTTGTTCGGCTAGTTTAGCCTCCCAAATTGCAATTAAATTACCCTGTTCTTCAGCAAACTTACTTTCAAAAGGCTGTTGTTGAGCAATAAATTGAGCATCTATAGATGCTTGCTGTGCAGTTAACTTAGCACATATGTTAGCAAACTTACTGTCCATAACAGAAAACTTTATATTTAAGGTTACTTGCTGTTCAGCGAACTTACTGTCATTTCAGACAATTTAACATTTAATCATCGAAGTCAGTCAATTTGGCTAATATAGCACTAAGGATATCTATATTTCCTGATCCCGCTGGTGTAACATTCGTCATGTATTCATTGACGGCTTTATCCTTAGGATCGGAAGTATTATCATCAGCTATCTTTTCCTTACTTTCTAGCACCTTGTCAGATACATTAGGGACGTTAATTTTGTCTGACTAGGCAAAAGATTCTACTTCCACATTGAGAATCGTCCTTTTGATATCCTCATGGTCTGATACTTCACTTTATTCATCACAAGATTCGGGAAGAATTTTGTCGAAATCGCTACGCAATCTTCTCCCTCTTCTTGACATGATTTAAAATCTTGTTAAACACTTTTACTAGTACCCACACTATGGTCATAGTCGTCGCACAGTATTAATCTTACTCTCTATGTGACACCAGCAAAATGAAATTCTTACAACTACCAATTTGGTAAAGCAATAAAATCTACCGTACCTGGGTAATCACTTATTTTGAGTAGTGACTACTATTTATCGTCTGCTTGCGTGCTGTTGCAGTCTCGCTCACGTCACTGCCGGCAGCCGATGTCGCTGTCTCGACCAACGCTCTGCTCTGGTACAATTCTCCGACGTGTTGCGTCGCTCCCTCTGCAGATGGCTCGTGTGGGTCATAGTCGCGAAGCGTAAACCGGCACGTTGCAGTCCTTGTGGCGTCGAACTCCGCACGTTGTGGCACCAAATAATGTGACGTCTCGTTTTTTCTCAGCTCGATGATGATGATGATGATGATGATGATGATAATGGTGAAGATGATGGTTGTCCCAAGCGAGATGACGTGGAACGGCGCCCGTCGATCACGACAACACCAATCTGCAACTATTATAAAAGCAAATTCCTCGCGCGGTTTAGTTATTTTTCAGATACTGTCTGTCAATACCGATATCAACGTCTCGATGGAGCAGCACGCCGGAGTGTGTGCGCCGCCCTTGCTTGTAATTAAAGCAGTGGTTCGATGTCTATCGATCTTCTCCACTTAATATAACGATTGCACCACTCGATAACGCGATGACTCCCGTTATCTGAAGTGATAACCAAAAGTCCTTTGGGAGTTCGCGACAGACTTTTCAGTTTACATGAACTTGCTAACTGTAGATCTCATTCCCGATTTGTGAATGGGTATTCAAACGTTGAAAATATAATGCCTTGAATCATCAATCCATCACCCAAGCCGATGCCACATCATGATTTTGTAAGGATATTGAGTTGTTAATTACTACTCCGTCGTCAAGGCGTTGCTACGTCACGTATTCAACAACTACACGTCGTAATTCCAGAGATAACATACCCTTGAGCAATGTTCAGAATGCGTCGTATTGCGATGTTAACGTATTTCTGCTTACAGTTAAATTGTCAATAAATCACTTTTCACTTTTATGTTATCCGAGGACTCAGTTAATTCCACAAATACACTTTAAGTGTCCATTAAATGATCTATGAGACACGAAGAATTAAAGTTGGATTAAAGTTTATCGTTCTTCGTAGTTTTTTGTCCCTACACTGAGCGCACACAGCGATTTTTCATTCAGGGAATTGCGTCTGTTAGCATAAGCAATTCTAGCTTTGACGATAGCTTCTGTCAACACGGCGAAATTGTAAGTTCTTCGCGATTGCACCTACTCGAGTCTAATAATTGAGTTTATGTCGACGATCAGTCTCTTTCCGTGTCCTTTGATGTTCGTGACTATTAAGTATCACGAAGGCTAAGCCCCATCACAAATAAGGAATCACATGAGTTATTTTTGTGTCACATATATCAACTATCCCGTTATCTGTGTAAACGGTAAAGATCATTTTACTTCAGTCCGACTTCTGAGTAATACTTCCAACTCCAAAACTTTTAAACTTCAAATCGGTTTTAAAACAATCTAGTAGCGCTTAATATGCGTACTACTATTGCAAGAATACAAGAGAGAAGTGAAGTTATCATCTCCATTGTCGAGTTACATTAGAGTCACAGCGAACTTACAGCTCGATGCGGCTACAGCTCTCTTCTAGGATGAATGTTATCTTTGGTCAGTTTATGGTCTGGGCTTTAGTCTTCGTAAATAATAATTTTTTGAACTCTTTCTTTAAAGCTTCTGTTTTGTATCATATGGTATTCTTTCATTCAGCCCTTTCCTTAAGATAAGCATTAGTATTTACATAACATTCTTGTTAATCAAACTGTCAAGAGTGTACATTTTGTTGTCGGTAGCTGAATCACTGTCAGGACGACTGATTGTTCTATTTCTTTTCGCAACAAAAAGGAGTTCATTATGGGTTCTATAATTGGTGTGTTACATATCGTTAGGCAATTTTCAAGTACTTAGGGACTATTTTTGACCGCACAAACAAAAAGAATCTGCGCTGCGAAATATTGCCACACTCGTCTCTTGCACGTTAATCGAGACTTAAGAAACATGAAGATGCGTTCATAGGATTTGTCATCTTTGAAGAAACACTCGACGATGTAAAATGATACGTGTCATAAAGTCTGAGAAAAATAGGAATACGTTATAGCCAAAGATGAATAACACAGCGCCGAAGAAAAACAACACCCTCAAGAACTGTGTTCGGCAACAGGAGGGAATAATATATACTCAGAGAGGGATTGTAGCGTTAGTGATCGATTTATCATTGTCGTCACCTACATGTACAACGTACTCTACAAGTTAGCTAGTGGTATGTGGCGGAGGGTACTTCTGGTACAACTAACTGATCGCTTCCTACCATGTTCCACTCGCAAATGGTACGTGGGAAGAATAATTGTCGTCGAGGCTCTGTACTGGCTCTATTTTTTCGAATTTTCTCGGCCTAGTCATTGTGCAGGATGTGTATGAAAGGAAGTAATATGTTGTCCGACTCTTCTCATCTCAATAGCAAACCTCTCCGTGGAGCACAACGCCTTTCTTCTTGTAATGTCTGCCAATGGAGTTTATTTAGCATCTCGGTAAGGGTCGTGCCCCCACTAAACGTTCCTGTGACGAAACGCGCCGCTCTTCATTGGATCTTCTCTATCTCTTCTACCAGCCCTACCTGTTAAGGATCCCATGTTGATGAACAACACTTAGGAATCGGACGAATCAGCGCCTTGTAAGCCAATTCCTACTTGAATGAGTTACATTTCCATAAGATTCTTCTATGAATGTCAGGCTGGCATCCACTTTACCTACTACACTGCCGGGAAAAAAAATAATCACTCTTTTAGAGGTTTCCAATTCACTCCAGATTTATTGTTGCGACAGAGCCCATAGAGTATATGAAATGATTACATTTACACATCAGTAGCACAAGCGTTTCTGACGTACAAAGTATGGATCCAAACTGAAACACCCTTATTAGTATGTGTGTGTAGACTCTGGCATCCAGTCAATCGTACAGATAGCGAATAATATGCCAGGATACGTTATGCTACCCCAGCTCGACCTATTCACGTAATTCTGTAAGAATTGTTGCTTAACAGGTCGGATGACTCAGTTCTTGTCCTAGGATATCCCACACTTGCTCGACTGTAGACAAGTCCGGAGATCGTGCTGGCCAGGGAAGTTGCTGCATGTTCTGAAGGGCATGTTGGACTTCACGGGCCTGTGTGGATAGGCATTATTATTTTTGAAAACAAAAAAATTACCTGCCTGTTGCAAGAACGTCAAAAGAACGATGTAACAACATTCTGCACATATCGAGCTCTGGATTAGCGTCCGCTCCAGAAACAGGGAAGGCGGAAGAGAGTTGTAGCTTATCGCGCCCCAGAACATAAGGCCAGTGTGCCTTGCGCTCCAAGAACTGCGCTCTACGTTTTACGCCCCATCACTTCCGTGCAGGCAGAATCTGCGTTCATCGCTGCAGGCCACGGCACGCCATTCCATCTTCCAAGTGATCCTCTGGCGGCATGGGTTGAGCCGTACAAGTCTATGTTGTGGCGTGAATGGACAGGCTAGAGGTGTCCCACAGCTAACAACCGTTTTGACCAATCTGGGCTGTTGTAGCTGTAGGAACTGCCACTGCTGCCCTTACAATAAGGCGATCCTGGCGGGCGTCTGTGTTACGTGGACATTCAGAACCTCGTGTATGAGTGTGAGGATGTTCACGTGACCAATGATACCAGCATCGTTGGACAGCTGGTGCGGCACGTCCAACTTGTGCGGTAATTCTCCGAAAGGACCATCCTGCCACCCGGAAGGCCACAATTTGACCCCTCTGAACCTTCTTTAGTTGGCTGTTGGAAGCACGAGTGCGTGTCCACGGCATGGATACCTGCTTGGTTTACATGTTTGCATCACACTGAGTCTTCTGGCTTTGAGCGTTCCCTATTAAAGAGAGACACCGACGGCTCTCTGGAGGCTGCACCACTACGCTATCTATTGGCGTATGACGTTTAGACCATTATCAGCACAGTTATTTTGCGCCGGGTGGCATACGCTGTCATCAGATCAAAATCGACGTCGTCTTTCCAGATAGACAGTACTATTTTCTTCCTGCAGTTTATTTGTTTTCTGAGGCATCAAGGGATCACAAATTTAGAATTGAGGGTAGCGTGGAGGGTAAAATTCGTAGAGGGAGACTAAGAGATGAATACACTAAGCAGATTCAGAAGGATGTAGGATGCAATAAGTACTGGGAGATGAATAAGCTTGCACAGGATAGTGTAGCATGGAGAGATGCATCAAACCAGTCTCAGGACTGAAGACCACAACAACATATGGGCTTTCCAGTTAGGCTCGTTCTGGATATTTACTCCTAGATACTGTTTCCAGTAATTTCTCATCAACAGTGAGTTGTACAATAGTGACTTCCTTTCCCTGTGTAAGCGCAGTATGTTACATTTATTTACGTTCAGGGGTAACTGCCGAAGCCTGCACCACTGATCAACCGGCCGTACGTTATTTTACAAACTGTTACTGTCTTCAGGTGCTGCTTCTTTTTTGTAGACGACCACAGTCGGCTTTCGGCCGTGGTCGCGTGCGGACCGGCTCCGCGCGCCGGACAGCGCACCGTAGTTTGTTTACTTCCGCGTCGCGGTATTTCGTGTTGTGTAGCGTCCATTTCTATTGCACCTCATGGCGCACTGTTACCGCCGAGCGACAGTTAAAGTAACATTCCAAGCCGAACATGCTAGACCACGCGCTTTTGAAATTGAGCAATTCATTCGCGAAGAGCTACGTCTGGACCCTCAGGAAGTGGTAGGTATTCATTTCTCTATCACTAGCAGCATCGTCTATATTAAGATGACGACGGAGGAAGCGTGTGCTAACGTAGTTCGACAACACGCACGCGGACTCAAGTTCAAACATTCTGACGGGCATATTGGAGAGGTGACGGTCGATCACGCTGGTTTCGGACTTCGAACAATCCGGGTTTTTGAGCTCCCTTTCGAAGTGCCGCAAGATGTGGTCGTCGAAGCTTTCCGACCCTATGGCAATGTTGTGGGGCACATCGCGGAGAAATGGCAGACATTCACGACATACAACGTGTTGAATGGTGTCCGCCAAATCAAAATCGAACTCTCCAAACATGTACCATCCTATCTGCTGATAGGTGGCGTGCGAGCCATCGTTATGTATGATGGCCTTCCGCGGACGTGTGCCGGTTGCGGACAGGAGGGCCATGTTCGGTCAGAATGTCTCCGCCGACGTTTGCTCCAGGTCCCGACCAGTGACTCAGCTCCCAAAGTGACGGCCGCTTCTTTACCAGATAGCTACGCCACAGCCGTACGCAGCCCCGATGCGTCACTTCAGGAAGCACCTCTTCTCCACCCGGCACTCCCCACTGGAAATGACGGTGCTGCCATGGCCTCACCGGCACCATCTCCTCTGACGGCTACGACACCACCAACTCTCCAGAGCTCGATGGACATCGACGCGAATGCGGTGCCTACCTCTGCCTTTCTTCAGACTGGCGCGACCTCGCACATCGAACATCCACATTCTGATTCAGAACAGCACCTCCGAAAGCAACGGTCGCCCAGAAAACGGAAGAAGAGGAGTCAAACGCCATCTGACGACACACTTCTTCATGTGGCATCACAGGCAGTGGAGCTGATACACGACAGTGATCTCCCTTCGAGCGTTCTGACGACAGGAGAGGCTGCTCCTGATGTCCCATCTGAAGAACGATCTCACACGAATATGACGGATTCCAAGGAGGGTGCCTCCCTGGACCCCACTACAGCAGCGTCGCTACAACTCGCCCTCGAGGAGTTTGACAGTCGCTCACCGTCTGTTCCAGTCTCCTGGGCTGATGATATCGACGAAGGAGCAGTTCGAGATGGTGGTCCTCCCATCAGGCAGTGCCCCATGGAGGTGCCTGACCCACCTTCCAGCCAGTGATTACGACAACGGTGACTACGTCAGATGTTACACGCCAGCCAGACATCTCTGCCGGAACATCTGTGCCAATGGTGGGAGCACGCCCCCAACATTACCGCATAGCGACGATGAATCTGGCCACCATTCGGGCCCCCCATAAACTGGCAATGTTCCGTGAGACCATTTATGCTGCTGATGTCGACATTGCCCTCCTCCAAGAAGTGTTTGTCGCCGATTTCCATGCCCCCACTGGCTACGTGGCACACATCTCCCATGCTTCTGACAACGGTAGTGGAGTTGCCATCCTCCTCCGTTCTGGACTCCCTGCTGAAGATGTAGTGTACCTTGCTAATGCTAGGGGTATGGCTCTCACGCTGTTCGGCGTCCGTATCCTCAATGTATATGCGCCGTCCGGCTCCAGTCGACGTCATGATCGACACACTTTCTTTGCTGACGAGGTAACGCCGCTGTTTGAGGGTCCCCTAGATGATATGGTCCTCGGTGGCGATTTCAACTCCACGCAAAGGCCTGAAGATCAATTACCGCATCATTCCCCTTGTGCGGCCCTCTCCGTCATCATCGACAGACTCCAGCTTGTTGACACATGGACAAAGGTGCATGGCACCCGTGCAGGTTTCACATATTATACGGCGCATTCATCTAGTCGTCTCGATCGTATATACCTCACACGTTCCCTTGCTGCCGACACTCGACATGCCGAAGTATGGCCTCTGGCTTTCTCTGACCATGACGCCTACATCTGCGATGTCGTCCTCGCCCGCCAACAAGTGTGGCACAGCCGCGGCTTGTGGAAATTCAACGTTTCCCACCTGACTGTCCCTGACTGCCGACGAATCGTTGAGGATGCGTGGGCCCTCTGTCATCGTCGTCGCCCCGCCTACGCATCCACCTTTTCGTGGTGGGTATCATGCGCGAAACCAGCTCTGCGCAGGGCGCTGATAGGATATGGCAAAGACTTCAAAGCCTGGCAAGCGAGCACCATGGACTTTTATTATGCAGTCCTTCGTGACTGCACTTCGATGGCCTTCTCTCCTGATCGTCAGATGATGGTGCATCGTGCTAAAGCGCAGATCACTTCCCTCACGCGACGGCGCTTAGAAGGGACTCTTGTCCGATCCTGCACCCGTGACCATAAGCCTCATGAAACGCCATCGATGTACCACCTTCTCAGGGAACGCCGACGTCGTCGTCGAACCCTCATCCACGATCTCACAGATGCGGAAGGACGACGACACACTACGCAATGCGACATTGGTCACGCTTTCTATTCTCATTTCCGTCAACTGTTCGCTGTCGTCCCTCATCCCCCGACCTTAATTGAGGAGGTGGCAGCAATGACTGTCAACACCATGCCAGAGGATGTGGCTCAAGAACTTCAGGAACAAGTGACCTCTGATGAAGTCCTAGATGCAATCAAGGTGGGAGCTGCCAACAAGTCCCCTGGACCTGACGGCCTCCCCCTCGACTTTTACAAGTATTTTAGCTACCTTTTGTTACCTGCTTGGACGTCCATCTGTCGTGAATTGATGTCACCCACAACGATGATCCCAGCCACCTTCCTTGATGGGGTCATCATCCTGGTCCCTAAGCCACATGGGCGATCACGGATCTGTGATTACCGGCCCATCACTCTACTCAACAGTGACATGAAAATTTTCACCCGTTTGTTGGCCTCACGCCTCAAGAAGGCAGCAAGATCCGTCACCTCCCTTGATCAGACTTCGTTGGGCGGTGACAACAACATCCATACGGCCCTTTGCCGTTATAGGGACATGATTGCGCTCACGCGCTCGCGACTTTTACCTGGCGCATTGGCATCGCTTGACTTCCGTCAAGCTTTCGACCGTGTCGACCATACTTTTCTGAAATCGGTCCTCCAACACATGGGTTTTCCGGTTCGTACAATCACCGTGGTAATGCGGCTCTTGAGCGGCGCAACTTCAAGA
Organism: Schistocerca gregaria; assembly: GCF_023897955.1. Lineage (NCBI taxonomy): Eukaryota > Metazoa > Arthropoda > Insecta > Orthoptera > Acrididae > Schistocerca > Schistocerca gregaria. Next base: position 371,053,250 of record NC_064922.1, read on the forward strand.
ATACTCTGTAATGGTCGCCTCACCGCGCCTCTAGCGATCGAGCGCTCTGTCCGACAGGGATGCCCACTTTCCACGATACTGTATGCTTTGGCATTAGAGCCCCTCCTACAGGGGCTTCGCCAACGCCTGGTGTGGGCCTGACATTGCATGGGCACCGCTTCTGTTGTACAGCCTATGCTGACGATCTAGTCCTCTACCTCCGCAATGAAGACGATGTTCGCGCTGCTCTGACTTGGGTGACGACTTATGGGGAGGCATCGGGCAGTTCTCTTAACATTTCCAAATCGAAGGTTCTGCTCATTGGTGAGGGTCTACCAGAAAGATCTGTCGCTCCTCTAAGTGTGGCCACCAGCGTCCGCTGTTTGGGCATTGATTTTATGAATGACCTCCGTCGCTCAGCGGCAACCAACGGTCGACGTCTCCTACAAACGATCAGGGCTGGCCTTGTGGACCACCGGCTTCGATCCCTCGACATTATACAGCGCGCGCAATACGTGAATGTTTATCACGCCTCACGCATCCCCCATGTGGCACAAGTGTTCCCGGTTCCGATTACCCTCGCACGTCGTATGTTGATGGCGATGGGATCCTTTGTCTGTGCCGGGATGTTATTTAAAGTTCAATATTCCTCCCTTGCCCTCCCGCGGGAGCGTGGTGGAGTGGGCTTATTCCATGTGCCAGACAGAGTTACCGCACTTTTTGTTAGCTCCCAACTGAAAGTCTGGCGTCGCTGCCCGACGAGCCTGACCGGACTGCTTTTGCGTGAATACGCACCAGTCTCCATGTCAGCCCCGGTCATGTTATCCGACATTCCACCCCCCTTTTATCACTTTCGGTACTTCTTCTTTGAAATCAGTTACATTCTGCACTCCTTACCCCTTCTCCGTATACTCCAGACAAAGACTGTATACGACACCTTACAAATGTGTCAAACCCCCAACCCCATCGAACACAAGTTTCCCCAGATCAAATGGCGCCGTGTGTGGAAAGCAGTGCATGCTGGTTACCTCGACACCAGCGTTCAGTCCACCTGGTATATCACCGTCAATGGCAAACAGGTCAACCAGTCTCGTTTGCACCGCATCCGCCTTGCTGACACACCACTCTGTGTTCACTGTGGTGTAGAGGACACGGACGCTCATCGGTTCTCATGTGGTCCGTCTGCTGACGTCTGGAGGCTCGCGCAGCGTATCCTGGCTTTCCTCACCCGACAGCCGCCTGCTCAGATTATTTTCCTGACGCTTCTATTCCCGGATGTGATTCATTACCCCACAACAAAAACTAATGCCGTGAATTGGATACGCGGTCATACAGTCCGCTACCTTTTTGGGCCCGATGTGAAATCAGAACTAGGTTATTGGACGTACCTTAACGATCGACATTGTGCACTTGTTCGCAACCCCAGATACAAGCAGTTCTTTTCCAATTTTCTACGGAGCGCCTTTCATGACCCGCCTTCCAGCTGGAACGTCCAAGCCATGAGATGCTGATGCTTTTTTGCCGATATGATGTTCTGAACGTACTACACACGGAATCCCCACTAAAATTTCGAGAAGACACGTTTGGATGTTCCGCCAATCAGACGGCGCAAGCGACTCCTAGAATTCTGGTGCAACGACTGCCATAATACAAAAAAATGAATAAATAAAAACATACATACAAAAAAAAAAACGGGGGTAACTGCCGAAGCCTGCACCACTGATCAACCGGCCGTACGTTATTTTACAAACTGTTACTGTCTTCAGGTGCTGCTTCTTTTTTGTAGACGACCGCGTCATTTGTGAGCACTCTTAAAGAGCATCCGACGCCATCTACGAGATCACATAGATATGTTGTGAACAATAACGGTCCTATCACACTTCCTTTTTTTGTGGCAGTGTGTACGATATATACAACAACGTAGAGGGAAGAATAAGAATTGAAGAACAAGAACGAAGTGTTGGGATTAAAAAAGAAACATAACACAGGGGATCAGTCTGTTACCCCGCACTGTTCAATCCGTACGTCGAAGAGGCAATTACGCAAACAAAAGAAACTTTCAAGAGTGGAATTAAAATACAAGGTGAAAGGATATCAATGATAAGATTCGCTTATGACATCGCTATCGTCAGTGAAAGTGAAGACAGGACATGAGGAATACAATGGTCTAATATGTACAGAATATGAGTTTAGTGTGAACCTAAGAAAGAGGAAGGTAATGATTTGTTGCAGGAATGAGATTAGCGGCAAACTTGACATAAATTTTGGTGAAAACAAGGTAGATGAAAGGAATGAATTCTTTAAGGAATATAACACGTGACGAACTAAGCGAAGACTATATACAAGCAGAAAAACGGAGGAAAGTAGGGCATTTCTGGCTAAAGCAGGCTAACATTATCTTAGGAGGAGGAATAATGTTCTTGAAGTTGTACGTTCAGAACACAGCATTCTATGGTAGTGACTCATGGACTGTGGGAAATCAGGAAAAAGAAGGAAATCCAAGCGTTTCAGATGCGGTGCTACAGAATAATGCTGAAAATGGTGGGCTTATAAGAAATAAATAGGTTCTCCGCAGAATAGGTGAAGAGGAATATGTGGAAAACAATAACAAAAGAGGTACAGGGTAAGATACGTCTTAAGGTATCAGTAAATAACTTACATTATACCAGAATGGACGCCAACAACTATAGGGGAATGCAGATTCCACAAGACAGGAATTCCTGGTGGGCCGCATCAAACAAGTCAAACGACTGACGACTCATAAAAGGTCAATTTCTGAGTTGCCAAACAATAAGAACTGACAAATTTTAAACAGTAAAACATTGGATGGCGACTACCATGAAGATGAAAGTAAGCTGATGTCTGTGGCACACCGCTGACTCCGTCGCGCCTCGGACGTCGCATTTATGGCTCTAGTTGAGAGTACATAGTTGGCGAACCGTTATTCGAGGGCGTTGCCGCGACCTCCTGTGCTGCGTGCGTCGCGTGTCGCTGGAGAGGGCGTGGCAGCCTACGCTCGCTGTCAACTCCTGGGCAGCGAAGCGGTCACCACCAGCCGTGACCGCCATAGGCCGCACCACACAGCTGCCGCAGGCGGGGCGCGACGTGTAAGACGCCATTCCATCTCTCAAGCAGTAATGTACTGCACGGGTCAAGTCGCCTGTCGAATCCACGATACTGGAAAAAAACGAATAATCTAAGGACCATCATGATCCGACCGTCAGTCAATGAAAATGTGTCGACTCAGAGAATCATATTTTTGCTACACTTGTTCGCCGTTCATCTCCACAAACGCTGCCAACGAGGTGAACAGCGGCTCGGAATGTGCAGCGCACCATGGACGCCGGCTGGTGGGAGCTGTATTATGCTATGAGAAAATCATCTTGCACTTGTATCGGACGTGTGGTAGTAATTGAAGAGCGCTGACGGGTGCGAACTACACGTATCCCTTCTTGCTTGATGTCTTCCCCTACTACGATGTCATCTTTCAGCAGTATTCTTGTTCGTGTCTCGAACAGTGTACTGTGCGCTGAGGAGCATTATAGCGAACCCACTTCGATGTCTCGGCGACCAAATTTGCGTGATGTAAATCCTATGGAACCCACGTGGGTCGCTACCGGGTGCCATACCCGCGTACGTAAATCAGCGACCTGTGTGTAGACATCTAATGCCACATATCTCAACAAACTGTCGGATTCCTGATACGCAGATCAGCGACGTATTTCGTCCCAGAGACGGACAAACAACCTATTAAGCAGGTGGTCATAGTGTTTTCGATCATCAGTGTATAACGAGGTGGGGTTGTTTGCGTGCATCAGCGACGTACAACATCAGCACGGTATTGTGCTCCTAAAGAGCAGCAGTAGTCTTTCCCGTATTAATTGCAGGATGATTGACTAATATTACCTTGTAACATTAGCCAGCAAGGGTTTGCTATCTTGGTACCGCGGCACAGCTCAAAGCGAAGTGCAACTACAGCTGTTAAGTTTCTTTCTGCTGAGACCAGCGTCACACCAGTCTGCGACCTGAAACAGGAACCGCACAGGCATTGTGATATAATTTCTTTGTTATTAATAAAAATAACTTCGAAGGAAAGATCGTTTGGCAGTGTACAGCTACCTAGTATGTTTTAGTTAGTAGATATTGCCATCGTTCACTTAACGAGATTTTCTTGGCCAACAGCCACACTAACAGCAAAATCATCTATTATAGAAGGTACGTAAATGATTAAGTAATTCTCTTAAATGACACAAATATTGAAGTTGAGATACTAGCAGCTAATGTCTGGATGGTACATAAAGTCATGGATAACGATCGGGACATGGTATGGTTTCTGTCTTATAGCTCCTCCGACGATACATGTTATACAGGGTGGTCTATTGATCGTGATCGGGTCAAATACCTCACGAAATAAGCGTCAAACGAAAAAAAAAAAACTACAAAGAACGAAACTTGTCTAGCTTGAAGGGGGAAACCAGATGGCAATATGGTTGGCCCGCTAGATGGCGCTGCCGTTGGTCAAACGGATATCAACTACGTTTATCGAATAGCAGCACCCATTTTTATTACATATTCGTGTAGTACGTAAAGAAATATGAATCTTTTAGTAGGACCATTTTTTTCTCTTTGTCATAGATGGCGCTGTAATAGTCACAAACAAATGACTCACAATTTTAACTAACAGTTGGTGACAGGTAGGTTTTTTAAATTAAAATACTGAACGTAGGTACGTTTGAACAGTTTATTTCGGTTGTTCCAATGTGATACATGTACCTTTGTGAACTTATCATTTCTGAGAACGCATGCTGTTACAGCGTGATTACCTGTAAATACCACATTAATGCAATAAATACTCAAAATGATGTCCGTGAACGTCAATGGATTTGGCAATACGTGTAACGAGTAGTTCGGATTCCGTAATGTTCGCACATGCCTTGAGAATGCAGTTGATCACGATAGTAAATATCATTCAACTTTCCGCACAGAAAGATATCCGGGGACGTCAGACCGGGTGAACGTGCGGGCCATAATATGGTGCTTCGACGACCAATCCACATGTCATAAAATATGCTATTCAATACTGCTTCAACAGCACGCGAGCTATGTGCCGGACACCCATCATGTTGGAAGTACATCGCCATTCTGTCATGCAGTGAAACGTAGTAACATCGGGAGAACATTACGTAGGAAATCAGCATACATTGCACCATTTAGATTGCCATCGATAAAATGGGGGCCAATTATTCTTCTTCAAATAACGCCGCATCATACATTAAACCACCAAGGTTGCTGATGTTCCACTTATCGCAGCCATCGTGGATTTTACGTTCCCCAGTAGTGCATATTATGCCGATTTACGTTACCGCTGTTGGTGAATGACTCTTCGTCGCTAAATAGAACGCGTGCAAAAAATCTGTCATCGTCCCGTAATTTCTCTTGTGCCCAGTGGCAGAACTGTATACGACGTTCAAAGTCGTCGCCATGCAATTCCTAGTGCATAGAAATATGGTACGGGAGCAATTGATGTTGATGTAGCAGCCGGCCGCGGTGGTCTAGCGGTTCTAGGCGCTCAGTCCGGAATCGCGCGACTGCTACGGTCGCAGGTTCGAATCCTGCCACGGTCATGGATGTGTGTGATGGCCTTACGTTAGTTAGGTTTAAGTAGTTCTAAGTTCTAGGGGAATGATGACCTCTGCTGTTAAGTCCCATAATGCTCAGAGTAATTTGAACCATTTTTGTGATGTAGCATTCTCAACACCGACATTTTTGAGATTCTCGGTACTCGTGCAATTTGTCTGCTACTGATGTGCTGATTAGCCGCGACGGCAGCCAAAACACCTACTTGGGCATCATAATTTTTTGCAGATCGTGGTTGACGTTTCACACGTGGCTGAACACTTTCTGTTTCCTTAAATAAAGGAACTATCCGGCGAACGGTCCGGACACTTGGATGATGTCGTCCAGGATACCGAGCAGCATACATAGCACACGCCCGTTGGGCATTTTGATCACAATAGCGATACATCAACACGATAACGACCTTTTCCGCGATTGGTAAACGGTCCATTTTAACACGGGTAATGTATCACGAAGCAAATACCGTCCACACTGGCGGAATGTTACGTGATACTACGTACTGATACGTTTGTGACTATTCCAGCGCCATCTATCACAAAGCGAAAAAAGTGGTCCAACTAAAACATTCCAATTTCTTTACGTACTGCACGAATATGTAATAAAAAATGGGGGTTTCTATTTAAAAAAAAAAAAACGCAGTTGATAACCGTTTGACCTATGACAGGGCCATCTAGCGGGCCAACCTTAGCGCCATCTGGTTTCCCCCTTCAAACTAGACAAGTTGCGTTCTTTGTAATTTTTTCGATTGACTCTTATTTCGTGAGATATTTGGCCCGGTCACGATCAATGGACCACCCTGTATATTGATTGCAGAATTACGCTCACACTGAGCGATCGGTAGTCGGGCCCTTCTCTTCCGTATCAGTCTCGATGTCAATTGCAAATCTGTCGCACGCCCATGCTCTGGTAGTTACCTGCGGTCCCTTGTGAAAGGAGTGTGACGAGACAAAGCCTTCACGACCTGCAGTGCTTATCTGGCATGCGGTATCTCCACTGCAGCGGCGTAAACAAAAGACGCCAGCGGCTGTGGCGCAAGGAGAGCGGCAGCTAAAGGTCTCGTGTGGTTCGTCGTTCTTTGTAGGGCCAGTTTTTCTGCATACCGCTGCCAGCTGCTTCACTACGAAACCTAAGTGTTGATTGGGTTTATGTACTGTATTTAAATACACTACTGGCCATTAAAATTATTACACCAAGAAGAAATGCAGATGATAAACGGGTATTCATTGGACAAATATATTGTACTAGAACTGACATGTGATTACATTTTCACGCAATTTGTGTGCATAGATCCTGAAAAATCAGTACCCAGAACAACCACCTCTGACCGTAATAATGGCCTTGATACGCCTAGGCATTGAGTCAAACAGAGCATGGATGGCGTGTACATGGACACCTGCCCATGCAACTTCAACACGATACCACAGTTCATCAAGAGTAGTGACTGCCGTATTGTGTGACGAGCCAGTTGCTCGGTCACCATTGACCAGACATTTTGAATTGGTGAGTGATCTGGAGAATGTGGTGGCCAGGGCAGGAGTCGAACATTTACTGTATCCATAAAGGCCCGTACAGGACCTGCAACATTCGGTCGTGCATTATCCTGCAGAAATGTAGGGTTTCGCAGCGATCGAATGAAGGGTAGAGCCACGGGTCGTAACATATCTGAAATGTGACGTCCACTGTTTCAAGGGCGTCCAATGCGAACAAAAGGTGACCGAGACATGTAACCAATGGCACCCCATACCATTACGCCGGTTGATACACCAGTATGGCCACGACGAATACACGCTTCCGATGTGCGTTCACCGCGATGCCGCCAAACACGGATTCGACCATCATGATGCTGTAAACGGAACATGCATTCATTCGAAAAAATGACGTTTTGTCATCCGTGCACCCAGGTCCGTCGTTGAGTACACCATCGCAGGCGCTCCTGTCTGTGATGCAGCGTCAAGCGTAACCGCAGCCATGGTCTCTGAGCTGATAGTCCTTTATGCTGGAAACGTCGTCGAACTGTTCGTTCAGAGGGTTGTTGTCTTGCACACGTCCCCATCTGCTGACTCAGGGATCGAGACGTGCATGCACGATCCGTTACAGCCATGCGGATAAGATGCCTGTCATCTCGACTGCTGGTGATACGAGGCTGCTGGGATCCAGCACGGCGTTCCTCCTGAACCCACCGATTACATATTCTGCTAACAGTCATTGGATCTCGACCAATGCGAGCAGCAATGTAGCGATATGATAAACCGCAATCGCGATAGACTACAGTCCGACCTTTGTCAAAGTCGGAACCGTGATGATACGCATTTCTCCTCCTTACACGAGGCATCACAACAACGTTTCACCAGGCACGCCAGTCAACTTCTGTTCGTGTATGACAAGTCGGTTGGAAACTTTCCTCATGTCAGCACGTTGTAGGTGTTGCTATCGGCGCCAACTTTGTGTGAATGCTCTGAAAAGCTAATCATTTGCATATCACAGCATCTTCTTGCTGTCGGTTAAATTTCGCGTCTGTAACACGTCGTCTTCGTGATGTAGCAATTTTAATGGCCAGTAGTGTATTAAGGTCATTTTATTTTGCAAATTCTATACTTGCTTTACGAGTCTTAAGAACGTAGTGGTAACTTTATTAAGTTCGTTAAATGTATTCGCAATTGTGAATAAGGACAACCATCAGTTGTAGAAAGGAATGTCGACAGTAAAAATTTGTTCAGGATCGGGACTCGAACACGGATTTGCCCGTTATCGCGAGCGGTCGCCTTACCATATTCGTGCACGACTCAGGACCACACAGAAACTTCCATACGTCGTCAACACTGCATCTACGGCCTGTACTCGTACATTTATTATGCACATCCCCGTACTGGTCAGATGATGTACTTGAAAGTCGCTTGCCCGGTACCGGCTGATAAATACGATATTGTAGCGCTTGTGTTATTATGATTGAGATGCAAAGTTCCTTTGGACATGCATCCATGTCAAAAGGAGTTTTCCATCGTAATCAGAATAACACAGACACTGCAGAATCGTATTATTAAGATCTGGTGTAAATTTGTGTGGATTGAACTGGAGTGCCTACACAGTCAGCACGCGCACCGGGATACTGACACTTAGTGATCTGAGTACGGTAGATCAGTTTTCGACTGAGTGCAGGCTCTTCGCCATTGGCTCAGGTTCTGTCCACTTCTCTGCTGTTATTCCTGAAACTGATAAAGGCGTACAATAATGATGGAAGTTGATTAAATGAATTAAAATTTGTACAATAGCCGGGACTTGAACAAGCGTCTCCTTGCTTACTAATCAGAAATGCTGACTTAATCCCACACGAGAGCCGACATAAGGCAAGAAGAAAAATAAGAAAAAGAAAAAAGAGACACAGTTGGACCCGAACATACGACTACAAGTTCAGAATACAGGACGATTACCACTTTTTGTTTTCTCCATGCAAACACACGTGGTTTTCTAAATTGTACTTCCCCTCAAGTGTCATATCAATTAAATAAGATGACCAATGACGAAAAAAATATAGATGGAAAATTTTGTTGGTGTGGGGAGCTGAACCATCGTTCATACATGTTTGATCTTTCACTACTCGAACGCTATCCGCTTTTTTCCCCTCCAAAGCACTTATTTAAGGCAACCGATTAAAATGAAACAAAAGAAGTCATTTCGACAAAAACACAAATGGTTAAATCAGAAAAAGGTATGTGAAGGAATATTGCGTTAATTTTAATGTGCTCACACCTTTCCTCCGTCATTTCTACATCGTGGAACATCTAAATCCAAACAAGGGTAACCTAGAAAAAGGGGGGGGGGGGGGAGCGGGGGGAGATCTCAACTCATCTAACTCCTTGTCGATGAAAAACGAGACACAGCACATTAGAAAGAAAAAAACTCACGATAACGTGGCATACTGAGCCACGTCCAGTGGGCTGTCACCATATATTGCGAAAAGGACACGGTACTGCGTCATATCCACTCACCATCACGTAGTGGACATAATGGCCAACAAGCCACATGATGGCATTGTTCTTCGATCGGGGAAAGAAGGTTGAATCGGGTCGCACGAGAACCTCTCCCGAGATAGCCGCCTCCGACATCCTAAGGAGAAAAGCCATCTCCAATGGTCATGACTTCAGGAGATCAATCCATGATATAATGTATCAGCTTCTTGGCAATGATGGCAACGATGGCAACGATCCGTCACATTTAGAACAATACGAAAAAGTCGCACGTTGATAGGTACAATATATTGAACAACTTGGTACTACGAGGACGCCACTTCCATCGGAAAAATCGGGAAGCTAATGTTAGACCAAACAATCTTCCAATTCGTTTCTGGCGATAGGGCTTCCACAAAGGGAATACTTTGAGGAATTGGCCAGCGGCTTAATAGCTATTTTAGAGAGAGATTCACTTGGGGAAGGAAATTCACTGCTAAATGACTGACCTCAAGAAAAATTCCTTAACGTGCCGTAGTTTATAACTAATCCTACCAATAGCTACTGGAGGTGCTAAACTCGCAGGTCGGGCACAGTCATAAAGGCGTGCTGTAAGTGACTGGGGGGGGGGGGGGGGGGGGGGGGGAGGGGCGTTGACATGCTAAAACGGTGCGACGGATGAATAAGGCAGAAGCCTTAACCCGAATGTCAGGGTGGTCCAAACCTCCCAGCAGACGGGTACGCGCCATGACACCATAACGCTAGCGAAATATAGAGTTGCGCCAGATAAACCTGCAGTCAAACGTTGCAACTTGTGGTAAATCATCGCAGGAAGTGGAAAGATTTGTGCAATAAAATAAGCCTTACTTAATGCGTACCTTTCCATGGCCCGGACCTTATGAAGCAGTGAGAGGGAGCGACGCTCGTGTTTAATGATTGCTCCCTGAATCTTATCCCTGACAGATTTCCAGTTTATCTTAGCCATCTTTAGCGGACAACTGTCAATTATAACACCCAACCATCCATATCGGGTGACCTTCACAGCCCATGGAATTTCAACAGCGTCAAATCATCACAGACTGAGTAAGCGACATTTCTGCTCATTAACCTGCGCTCCTGTAAGACGACAAAAGGCATCCAAAACTTCCTACAGCAGTGGTATATCGGAGAAGAACCATAACGTCATCAGCATATGCACGAATGGTAAACCTTTCTCCCAACAGTGACCAGCCACCCAAACGAGCAGCTATAGTTAGCAATAAGGGTACCAGAAACAGCACATAGAGCGACATAGATAATGGACTCCCTTGAAGGACGCCCTGACACACCGCAATGGGGGAAGTAAGACGGCCATTTATGTCAATGGACGCCCGAATACCAGTGGTTAGAGAGCTAAAAAGCCATCGTGCACCATCGTTAAAACCAACAGTTATCAATACTCGCATAAGGAAACCATGATTAACGCGGTCGAACACTTTGTGAAAATCAATGGAAAGCAAAGCGCTTGGCACGGGAATGGTGGAAGCAATCAAAATTATATCACGACATTCAGCAAGGGAGTCAGGACAGTACGACCCGGAGGACAACTTTGATGGCTTGCGATAATAGTAGCCAACAATACCGATAGTCGGCTATTTACCGCTCGCCCTACTAAATGGTTCAAATGGCTCTGTGCACCATGGGAATTAACTTCTGAGAGCATCAATCCCACGAACGTAGAACTGCTTAAACCTAACTTACCTAAGGACATCACACACATCCATGCCTGAGGCAGGATTCGAACCTGCGACCATAGCGGAAGGGCGGTTCCAGACTATAGTGCCTAGAACCGCACGGCCACTCAGGCCGGCTCGCGCTTCTATTTTATAATCATAGTTGAAGAGGGTTATCGGGCGGAACTGATCCACACGCAAAGGTCCCGGTTTTTTGAGGATCAGGAAAATTTTAGCAACCTTAAAGTCGGGTGGGAGAAGGTCTTCGTGGAATACTTCGTTCACCATGGAAGTTACCGTATCTTCTATCAGGGGCCAAAATCGAATATAAAATTCTTTGGGAAGGCCATTGGGGCCAGGGGATTTGTGGGAGGGAGAACGAGCCACAATATCAAATATTTCACCGCTATGTAATACAGAGAAAAACTCTTCCTGGAGAGCTGTCGTAACAACACTATCAAGGTGGGAGGATAAATCAACAGATGGTGGACCGTCTGAATCCAATTCAGTCTAAAGTTCGGAATAGTACTGGTAAAGTTCACGCATTATATCAGATTGGGAGGACCAGTCACCCCAATCTAGAGAACGATTGGTAGAGACACACATCCTTTGAGACCGCTTGTGAAGCCGGAGAAGATTATAGAGAGAGGTGAAGTCATCCCGTACGACTGAACGAGACTGGGAACGCAATCGGAACCATCCATTTGCCTACGTTTGAGTTGTAGAAGTTTCGCATTCACACTGTGGACTCCGACGACTCTCAAGGGGGCATCACGACCATTATCGTAAAGATCCGAAGGACAGTATGATAAAATTCCCTAGTTCGCAATATTTCAGACGCTTTTTTAGTCTTAAAATGCTTAAGTGTGTTTCGAATCCTGCGCTTAGCAAAGGTAACCCACCATTCTAGAAGTGAGGAATAAGAGAGATACGCTAAGAACTCGGTGGGCATGAGATCGACCGTACATGCAATGTCGCCATAACATCAACCCTTAAAACGTATGTGTCTGCATCGCCCTCAAATTTGTATGGTTTAGAAAATTCAGGATGGTTCATAGATGATATGGAGGATAAACAATTGTAGAGTGAGCCGAGCATCCCATTTATTGTTTGTCATCTTCTATCACGGTACTGCCGCCTCGTTTTCTTATTCAATTTACTTGCGTCACTAACTTCCTGCCTTACTTGCCCGTGAGCGGCAGTAGCAGCGCCTACCGAGAAGTGCACTCATACCATCTGTGGAGCGACCGATAGTATTTCCGGGTCGTCGTGTGGCTGGCAGTCAGTTTGGGGCGGATCAGCGTTGCAGTCGGGATGCAGCAGCAGTGAAATCGGATTCGGAGCGCCGATGAGGTGCTCGCCGACCGCTGGCGACACAAATGAACTGTCCGACGGAGGGAGATTGGAGCGGGACGACCGTTGGTTGGTGGTTCGGTTGGTCGTCTCATCGGCCGACCTATATTTGGTCAAATGTTTTTTATTTTAGTCTTTGATCATCTTATGAATTCTTTAGACAATGACCGGTTTCAGTCCGTGATGACCATCCTCAGATCTTTTTTACACTATGTCCTAAAGTGATTAGGCCATAATGGCCTGGGTAGTCGGTCGGTTGGCGTGGAGCAGCGAGGAATCCTCCGCGGGACCTAGTTTAGCCAGGACCGCTGGCGGTCTCTACGCGGTTTCCGAGCATGTGGGGCTGTTGCCATTGCTACGAGGTCCGTGGATCACCGACCCTGGGCACGAAAGTTGAGTTTTGATTTAATCTACCACCAAGTCAAGACTGTTCACATTGTGTTGTTTGGAGTTCGTTGTCAGCTGTTGGGATATTCCGGCGAGGAACAACGTGTTTTCAAGTTGGCTAATTCTAGCCACCCTCTGGTGGAATTTCACTGTATTTGTTTATTTGAATTGAAGTGCACCAGCAGAATCCTCGGGTTTGTGGCCGTTAACGTTCCGGTTACCTGCCCTGGTCGTTGACGTAAGTTTCAGGCATCGTAGTTTCCTCATCATGTTGTTGCTGCCCAGCACAGTGTGTAGTTTGACAGCTCCATGTATGATTGGTTGTGGGCGCCAATATCTTCTACGTTGTTCTGTTGAACTCCCTGTTGTGCCCTGGTCGGGTTAAGCGGAAGTTATCTTATTGGTGGTCCGTTGACTGTCGATCAGTTGGGTTGTCGTCAGATCGTGAATGGTTGGCCCGACTGCCGGTCTCACCTAAGCGAGCGTTAGTGCTAGAATTCCAGGCCGACCCTCCGAACATCTGACCGACCTTGTGTTTACTGCCTTTTTTTATTTGTTCTTGTTGTTTGTACTTGTATGGCTTGTAACGTTCCCTGGCAGCACACACAATATTAATAAAATGAAATGACATTTAATTCTACTATGTACGCCGCTATGAAGCAATTCGAATGTACTGTAATTGTTTAACAAAAAAATGTTATTTAATTTTGTGTAAAGGACGTTGGTTATTATTGTAATATTTTTTGTAATAATATTCTCGATGTATTTACGATTGTAATATTTCTATACTCATAATGTAATTACGAAATATGTTAATATCTGCGATGGAAAAATGTAAAATATAGCCACAGATGAAAATAATGTTGTAAGATTACAAAGAGATATTCAAAATCAGCAATAGTATAAAAAGCGCTACACAATGTGTATTCTTTGTCGTCTTCCTCTAGAGCTGAGAGAGAGAGAGGAACCTGTGACGTAGCACTATATGAATGAGTAGACTTCGTTCGTCTGTATCTTTCTTTAGCCGCCATTAGAGGAGAAATTGTACAGGAGTGTAATTTAAATTATTGTTGTGGTCTAAATACATCATAATTTAACAATATTGTGTATTACTAATGTAAATTAGCTTGCCCATGTCATCTATAATATTTCTTTAAAGAATTTTCAGCACTTTTAGCGATTATCGTTGGTGTTGCTGGGCTGTGCCGCGACCGAACGATTTGCAGCGGCGGCACATTTAAAAAATTGTTCCGCTATAAAATTAACCAAACCCCTAAATCGGGAGCAGGTAAAATTAGCAGTGAATTACGAAATATTTTTCTTTTACAGCGATCCTGAGGTTGACTGAATTTATTACTGGTTTTACATTTGTGCATTCATAGGCGGATAATTAACGTTGAAGTTGTTAATCTGTTGGTTCTTTCCATTTCTAATGCAAATAACTAAAAACGTATAGTGAAGTGTGTTTTGTCAATGATAATTAAACGTTCAGGTCGGCTTGGCAATATTTAACCATTTTATGCTAACAGAGACAGTCTTGTGTTCCATAGCTAACGCCGCGAAGAATTCAGTAAGTATTTAAAAACCCACTGCATCTAAAAAATGTGTGCCAAGGCCGAAATACGTAAAAAACTTTAGTTTAAATAAGTTTCAAATAAATTTTATTAATCAGTTAGTTTGAATTTATCAGCATGAGAGGGTTGCTAAGGTTCACGTAATTTTAAATGTGCTTAATTCTGTCTAAATGAATTTTTATTACCACACGTAAATAAGGGGTTCTCCAACAAAGTTCGTACTGAAAGAGTAAATAACATAAATATTTGAAGCCATTTCTTCCCTATTTTCATTTTTTACATAATAAAAATATTTCTTTTATTTTTTTTATCAAAGGCTTCTAGTCGACTTTTTAAAAAAATTAAAGTTGTTTTGCCCTTAATGCGTAAGATTCTTTAGGCTTTCAGCCTAGTTCAAAGAACTGTTTCACGCAAGGCCTTTGGCATTTTAAAAATTTTAATGCTGTTGAATTTTAACTGTTGAGCTTCCAGCCTATTTTGAATTCAAATTGTTTGGTCTGGAAATCTCACATTCTTTGGACCTTCAGCCTAAATAAAGAACTGTTCTAAGATAAGGCTTGCCTTTAAAAATTTCTTGCGTTTTAAGTTATTGGCCTTCACCGATTTTTAAATTAAAGTGACTTTCAGCCGGTAATTAAGTCCCAAAGATTAAAGCTGTGTGTTTAAAAAAATATATTTTTTGGGCTCTTGCAATGTTTGATCAAATAATAAAGTTATATGTTCGAGTGTGAGTGACAGCCCCTTATTTTGGCCCCTTTCCACAATTTAAACTACCTGTCCTGTCCTGCGGGTTAGGCAGGGCGTATCACAGAGTACAAGCGATTTATTGCACGCATACATCTAAAAATACTTATGGGCTACTTTGAGGACATGAAGTAGATTATTATGAATGCTAAGCACGAACTCATTCTCGTATCGAGTGCAACGGATAATAACTCGTACATTCAAGGAGCTCAAGAGGAGAATATGATAACAATCAGCAAGATAATATGGAAAATGCCGAGGAGGGTTTGAAGCTTCTAGAAGTCCCGAATTTTGGTACATTTGTATCACTAACATTTGTATCACTAACATTTGTATCACTAACATTTCACTTATGGGCAGTTACCGAGTAACCAGTGCTACTGACTGCAAGCAGACAAACATGGCCTATTAAAACTCCTTCGCAGCTAGAGACACCTAGATTCATCATACTTGCGTTTCAGACTGATAAAAGAGGGAATATAGCAAAATGATTCCTATGTGTTCGACAACTGCGAGTTAACTTACGTCAAAGTCTACCTGCACTGAGATTTCTACCCATACGACAGTTTACACCTACAATGGTACGAAAATGTATAAAAGCTAATAAAGACTAAACTCCTCCAGAACAGGTCATGAAGGCCCAATGGTACCGACCGGCCGCCGTGTCATCCTCAGACCATAGGCGTCTCTGGATGCCGATATCGAGGGGCATGTGGTCAGCACAATGCTCTCCCGGCCATATGACAGTTTCGATATCATAGTCGCTACTTCCCTATCAAGTAGCTCCTCAATCTGCCTCACAAGGGCTGAGTGCACTCCGCTTGGCAATAGCGCTCGGCAGACCAGATGGTCACCCGTCCAAGTGCTAGCACAGCCCGACAGCACTTAACTGCGGTTATCTGACGGGAACTGGTTTTACCACTGGGGCAACGCCATTGGCTGATGAAAATGTATAAATTCTAGCATATGACATGTATGAGAGGTTTCGTGCTCCTTTTTATGAGAGTGCTGAAGGAGGAGGGGGGGGGGGTATCCACTCAGTCCACAAAGTTCAAGGAGCTATAACCGATCATTGTAGTAAACTACTCGACACAGAAGGAGATAATTAAGTCTGGACCTATAGGCTTGCAAACTGAATTTGAATCTTCGACAAATTTCCCAGAAAACATTGCCACATATGCTCCAGTTATACATGACCGCGTGATCAACTACTGCCCTCTCACCGGTGTTGTGCAATGAGCTATATATATGAACAGGTGCCGCGCCATACCGTGACCATTCCACAATGGCATCTCAAGGTGCGACGCATTGCAGACGCTCAGGGTTTCTATTATGGTGATCGTAGACAGTTCGTATTTAAACACGTTGCATTTGTAGCATACATAGTAGATACAGGAATAATAGAGACATTCTCAGCAAACATTGCATCACTGAGGTATTTCAAGTATATGCTAACAAATGGAAGAGCCAGCCGCAGTGGCCGAGCGGTTCTAGGCGCTTCAGTCTGGAACCGCGCGACCGCTACGGTCGCAGTTTCGAATCCTGCCTCGGGCATGGATGTGTGTGATGTTCTTAGGTTAGTTAGGTTTTAGTAGTTCTAAGTTCTAAGGTACTGATGACCTCAGATGTTAAGTCCCATAGTGCTCAGAGCCATTTGAACCATTTGAACAAATGGAACAGTACAAAGTTATTAACACATTTCTACCACGTAATTCACTGGAACTATTCTGGCACACGCTGTAAAGATATGGCGAGGTCGCTTAAATTACTCGACTACACGGATACAGTCATGTATGTGAAGGGCATGGCGAAGATCTCATGGATGTGTCAAATCTTCAAGTTTGCTGCTACTCAAGATCTGAAATTCTATGGGTGTGCTGCTCTCCATCGTCTCAAGAAGAAGGAGGTGTGAAAATAGTGTTGCTATGCCTGCTTAGAAAATGTAAAATTACTTTTAAGTTGGATGAGGAATAAACGAATTTTTGCCTCACAGCTTCTGTGTTCTTTATTTTTTTTTTTCAACCCCGTTCCCGCTTTTGCAGTGTACAGTTTTAACCAGATGCTTTGTCTGTGGTTTTCTTCATGCACAGGAGATGTGATTTTAGACAAGTCTGCTATATGTCTTTGGAAGTGGACATACTCATGTGCCACCTGCTCCCACAACCCAATTCGTGCTGCATGATAGTTTTAATTCCATGCAACCATTCTTTATATTTTATCTTGCCTCTTAAACTTCACCTCCTTAATAGCACTCATTTTCAGCAAAACTAACGCAATTTGTCACCTGCACTGGAAGTATATCCGATGCAATAGCCGATAAGTTTTTTTTGTAAATAACAACAACAAAGACGTATGGTGATGAATTTCTTTTTCTTCGTTTATTCAGTTCACACAAATACAACATAGTTCTTAAGGTACAATATAATTCTTGACGTACAAGTATCCTTGACATACAATTTGACTCTCCTATTCCAATGCAGAAATACTTTTAACTTAGACGTTACAACAGTAACACATGTCGAGAATTTTTTTTTACGGTTTTTGTCCCTGTAGAACTGGAATTTTTTCTTATAAATCTACACTAAAAACTAATGCAGGGATGCTTTCTTTACTACAGATAAATTCCACAGTCCCAGTAGCATAGCTTTTACAATAATTCTGATGAACTGTGCAACTTAGAATCTAATTTCAAAAGCACCAATAGCAAAGGTTTTTACAGTAACAATTCTGATGGACATATATAACTATTCTCACTTGGATGGCTATTGGCAGGTGAAAAATTTAAAAGCTATTCTATTTATAAGATACATATGTTGCATATATACACATACAGTATATATTTATACACTGGACGTACATTGCATATTAACGAATAAATAAATATACAAATTTTTTTACTATTTATACTTTTTAATATTTTTTGTTTATGCTTTTCAAACTTTCTTCTTTCACATGCATTGTGTATAAATACACATTTTTTCTATTTTTTTATCTTTTTTCTTTACATGTGCTATGTGTGTGTAATACATTGTACATAAATATTTACATCACACACACATACACACACACACACACACACACACACACAAAATTACTTACGCTATGATGAAAGGGTCGTACTATTACTCTGCAGACACTTTCTCTCTCCGTCACCCCCCCCCCCCTCCCCTCTCTCTTTCTCTCTCTCTCACACATTATCTCACTCTCACTCTATCAGTGTTTCCACCCATTCTCCCGCTACAAGTAAGTAGCATGAGTATGGCAGAGTTTGAATCCTGTCATCACAAATGAACCTTTCAGCATCATAAGGCGACAGGTCGATTTGCCCTCTCGGCCAAATGCTGGTATGCCATACTATATGCAGTGGCTGCAGTGCATCACTGTGAACGCCACTGTACAGACACCAGAAAAGTATTCGATAGAGAGGGCTCTCAATGCCATATGAAGCACACCCATAGCCCACGTCTGGGTGGCACCTTCCAATGTGTAATACATACACATTTTTAGAGTAGACCTACAAACTCCACAATCAGCAGTCCATTCGCCTCATCCTTCATAAGACCACCAACCTTGTTGTTGTGTGGAACAATACCATAAGGATTATCGGTCGTGTATAAGGATGTGTCGAATTCATTACTGTGGCACGTTATTACATATTTCATATGGACTGCAGTTCTTCACCCAATAGATGAAGCTATCTGTATCCATATAAAGTAATTCAGGATCTGCAAAATAAGTTTTCACAAACTCATAATGAAAGAGGTACATGTGGAGTTTGGATAGGTCTAGTAACAAGGTTCTTATAGAATATGGTGACCCACTTAAAATTGGTCTAGAAATGCATTTACGTATGCCATAACGCCAATCCCATTTGGTTCTAATCAAAATTTCACGTCTCCATTGTTTTACCGAAAACTGAATTATTCATAATTTGTAAAAATCTTTCTCAAAGTCACAAGTCATGGGAGCTCTCTGTCTCATCTTACTATCAATATACTCCTTTAGCCAGGGGGACTTCTAGAAGGAGTTAGCCCAGTGATCCTGACCAGCTCCATACCCAGGCCGAGACACTGCTGGAGATTACAATAATGAATAATTTATCTCCACTTGTTCTGCAGCGTTGTCATCACTTTGCAGTAGAGCCTCCTTGCAGAACTAATTGCTCTGGACAGAGCAGCAGATCAGCGTGTCCATCAAGCAAGCTAATAGGGTATGTGAATTCTGCCTCCGCTACATACCCTACATCACTATCAGCTGCCATACCCCTCTTGATTTTTCCACCTAATCCCTTGCATTCATCTTTGGGTACCCATAGAAACTCACCATTCGGCAGTGATTGCTGCTTGGTGTGCCTGTATAAGCTGTTTACATCCAGGTACAATATGAAACTCGAATCAAGGGATGTGTTGAACCTGTCACCCATCTGTGGGTAACTTGCTTTTGCATGCCTATGGACACATTGGCAAAGTCCCCCATGGATCCCTTGCTCAAACAAAAGAAGCATGTCAGCATCGGTCAATAATCCAATGCTGCACTTCGTTTTCTTGAGCATTGCGTCCCAACGCAACCCAGGAGATGTGTAAGAAAATGCAGGATCCTGAGAATATGTGGGCATGCATAAACGCTAGAATTTCTCAAAAATGTCCGCAAGCAAGTGCATTTCTCTGTCCATGTAAAGCCGTGCGTATTCTCCTGAAGTGGAGAGGCTACATCATCACCAGATATTCACAGCATGCTCATACAATGTAGGCGTTATGGCATAGTTTGTATGGTTCCTTCAGAATGCAGTAATGTTGGGTAGGCTGGTTTGATTGAGTTTCGCCATGCTACCCACATACACATATGGGAAAAACCCCTTCCTACTCATGAATTGAAAATTTTCCTCGTCGGGAAATATAACTCGAGTGATATGGATATCGCCCAGAGGTAGAACTTCAAGTTTCTGGAGTGGCGTCTGCATAAAACGTAGCGTATCAAGAAAGCGGAGCATAGTTTTTAGCGTCATTCGCTAGGAGACTGAAATGTATTTCTCGACGCTCTTAGGTAGGACACTGACCTGATCTTTCTCCATGCTGAAATCAACCAACTGTTCAACTAGCAAGTGGGAGGAATACCCGCTTAAATTATGGAAGAAAACAAGTATGTGCCTTCGTAGCTGGTATTTCAAATTGAGCGTATTGTGAGCTGCACCACGGAACTTCCCTGTAAGATTATAGTGGTCCCTACGAGGAGTTTCCGTTTTTCTGTCTAACGGCAGCCCACAGATATGACAGTCAACAGCATTATTGAACAAATCTTCATTCTCTTTCGATTTGGTCATGGGAACATTGTCGCTGTAAAGCTTACGAACTTCCCCTGAAACTTTTTCAAGGTCAGTCAGTAACCAAACCGCAGGATTATTGTAGTGGTTAAGACTGGAATCACGGGATGATACAATTTGTTACTTCAAGCTTGGCCCAGTAACTTGAGGGGTGGTAGCTTGTTGCTCAGGCCACGGACGCCAGAGTGGCGGTGCCAGAGTGCCTATCGGTGCCCTTGTAGGCGATGCATGCCTTACCGGACGCCACTTTGGAGAGGAAGGTTTAGCCACCACCACTGCTGGTACGTGTGCCGCGCTGTGTAACAGCTGCGGAGATGCAAGCGCTACAGAAGAAGACATAAAAAGGTAATAGTTAAGTACATTGCTTACTGCTGCTGGCGTAGTGAAAGAAAGAATACTGACGATAACAATCACTTTTTTCGCTCTGGCTCCAAGGTATTAAGACTTCATAAGGGGACTCCACCACACCCCCAAAGAAGTCATCATCATCATCATCATCATCCAACAGGGCCAAATCAGACGCCTTTTCACCTCTATTTCAGCAGCCTTTTGCCTGACCCATTCAGGTATGTCATTATCCTCATCAGAATCGGCATCTAGCAATTGGTCAGTCTCGCCTACAGCAACAACAAAGACGATATATAAACCGATTTTCTAGTGAAAAAAAAGATGCACCTAAAAACGGAATTTTTTTTTTCAACTTAAAAGTATGCAGCTCGGACATGTCGTTTTTGCTGGAAGCTGTTGCTGAATCTGCTGTTGAAAAACTTGGAGTTGTCTGTCCAACAAATCTAACTCCTCCTCTGGAGCCGTTCCTGTAACAGGACAAGACATAATTTTTATTTATTTTGAATGTCGAGATAAACAGAAAGATCACACATGAATATATTTTTTCTATACTTGCTTGAGTGTTGCTGTTGGTTATCCACAACTGGAGGCTGTTCCACATAACATTGTTGCCGCTGCAGCAATACAGCTTTTTAGCCTCCAGCCCTGCCTGCAGCTTGATTTGCATTTGCATGAAGTGAGCTAGAAAAAAAAAGAATTAAACAAGAATTTTTTTTTTCGAAATAACAAGAATGCTTTTATGATTAATGGTGTTTTCACAAGCATGCACAGGCATGATGAAGGCTTTTAGCGGTGAGAACGTTTATCATTTCTAAGATGTTTGTTGAAAGCAGGACATTACGATTTCTGGGCAGGGTAACATGTAATGGATGGGGTGCCTCATCAGGACTATAAGGAAGAATGCATCCTGTGTTACTATGGGATATTTTCGTAAACAGTTTCTGAAAGCGTTGCAAAAGATTTCTATACTGCATCCAGATGGAGATTTGAGACATCATTACAGCACTGACATCCAATTAGCTGCACCTTTTAGGGTGGGTCGCTAGGAAAGCATCTCACTCGCCAATTAGGCAGGTGTTGCACCCAAAAGTACAAAGGAGATGCGTCAGAGCAGCAGCCATGGTGACTAGTAAACACCTCACTACCCTCTCCAGGCACGCCTATAGTATGTGTCTGTCCAGAGGGAGATTGAGCTGCCATCAGAGAATAATTACTGTTTGTGAGACATATGTTGAAAGCAGGACGTTATGCTTTCTGGGAAGGGATTGATATGTAATGGATGAGCTGTACCATTACGGTCGCTTGGAAGAATGTGTCTTGTGTTATTCTGGTATATTTACATAAACAGTTTCTGAAAGCATTGCAAAATATTTCTATAACATGTTCAGATGGAGATTTACACTAACATGAGACGTCAGTATAACACTGATAACCTTTTAGCTGCATGTGCAAGGGTGAGTCGCTTGGTAAACACCTCACTCAGCAATTAGGATGGCACTGAACCCAAGGCATTGTTTGAAAGCGTTTTTACATGCAATGAGCGTTTGTGCACTGCATTATTTCGGATAGTTAAGTGTCGTGAGTGTGTTTGCAGATTGTCATACATGCATGATTTTGCGTTTTCCACATAGTGAACGTGTCAGTACATCAGCGTAATGCGTTATTTTGTGAACATGTCTGTATCCGGTGCAATGCATTATTTCGACAGTTTACAGTTAGTGAGTGTGTTTTCAGAGCGTTTTACATGCATTATTTTGACAATCTACGAGTTGTTTGCGTATCTTAAAATCAGTGTACGGCATTATTTTGGTAATTTATGAGTGGTTTGCAGGTCTGTAGGCTACTTATTGTGACCCCAAGCACAACAGGGCGAGTGAAATCTGTCCCACTGAAAACCTGTTCCCACTGAAAATAAATACACTCCTTTCTCTCCAGCAGCTGGACAGAGATAGCATCCTTTTCCCGCCATTTCCCCCCCACACCGCCATCTTGGACTACATCAGGGGAGGGACAAGAGCACCCTCTGGTGGTGGTACTGTGTACTAGGTCAGTTGGACTCCGGACCTCATGTTGAACACACTAGATGGAGCTATTGCCTATGACAACTCAGATTGTTTAAATAAACAATGTATGCAAAATAAAGACTTATGTCCATCCTATCCAGCAGCGCAGTATACTCAGTATTTTACCTGCCAATCCCAAGATAGAGGTGGTGACTGGATGACTTAAATTAGTGGAGGTAGCCTGCAAAAAATTTTCCTACCACTTTTTTAGGTTAGTGGAGGTAGCCGAAGTGACCTTTTTTGCAGCATTTATTTCCCACTAAAATTATGCCGCCATTTTCTTGAGGAGGGAAGGGGGAGGGGAGGGCATTAGATTAGTGGCAGTAGCCCAATTGACCTATTTTCACGCCGAAAATTTGAACTTCCTACCATGACATCATTGTGATGTTGTCACATCAATGGCCACCATCTCATATCCGCCATCTTGAATAAATTTGGCAACAATGCAGAGTGGGGTAGAACGAACTTTGTCCCACTACTAGTGCCTACCGCTAACATTGCCAAATCCAGATTAACACGCCGACCCCGTGCAGATAGAGTCAGGACAAGAACAAGAAATAATGTTTTGGGAACCTCAAAATAAAAGTTGATACCTGATGACAAGTTCACCTATGAATTAGTTAATAGGAATGGGTTCGGAATCTGCAAAGAGATGTACTGGTTATTAATTATCTGGCGTTTCTTTCTTTGTTGGTGGCCTCTTGCAAACAGACATTTGTGCATTCTGGCATGTGATGTGCATGGCTAGAGTCACTGTGTTACATGGTGACACAAATAATTATAAATTCATCTACGTCTATTGTTTTTGTTGGTAGCTACAGGATTAACACTTAACACCACAACACACAAATAATTCAAGAAAAGGAAAGTAGGGTTTATCGTTCTGTCGTCAACTAAGAGGAAGTGCAAACTCAGACTGAGGAAGAATAAGGAACAAAACTGTCCATACACTTTCACAGGAATCATCCCAGCATTTGTCTTAAGCGATTTAGGAAAATTACAAAAACCTTAATCTGGGGAGCCATAATGGGATTCGAACTGATGCCCTCTCGACTGAGAGTCCAGTATGTTTCCACAGAGCCACCTAGCAGAGGCGATAACTGTGTTTAGTTCCTATGAGGTCACAGACGTCTGCTGATCTCCGTGATCCCAAGTTTCGTTAGCACGAGACTGTGGTTAACATAAATAGTCACCGTTTCGTACATCGCATATGGGTGTTAGAGCTAATGACTGGTCTCGTGGTCTTAGCAATCTGCTTATTATGGATGCTTGTGGTGACAGTTTACTTGCGCTACTTTTTCGTTAATTTCTGAGCGGGAAAGTGGCCATTAACGTTTTCATCACTTGTATACGCATTTCAATGAGTGACGAGCCTGGCTGGGATCGTTGTGTTATTTCCGTTGATCTGAAATGAGAGTGCAGAGATAACTCGCTCAGAGACGATGGTATGACGAATTCAGCTGGAATGATACGTTATTAACGCTTTCGCAATGTTGCAAAGTCAACGTTGTCTCTATTAGATTACTTTTTATCTGTTATACTGCTGTTGGTTGCCCATATTCGCATTTGCGAATACATTTAACGAACTTTTTATCGTTGTTATTTTTTTCAGTAGAAATGTTTGATGATAAATCAGATTGTGAAAATAATGTAAACATTGAAGTATTGTACGCCGTATCAGGTGATAATTTTATACAATTACTCACACATGGCATTTCAAACTTAGGAACTCTTGGTGTACCTTATGATCGAATACTTTTCGCGAAAACCTTTACGTGCGCTACTTTATTGAGTTTAAGCACGTTGAGGTGCACACTTTTTCCCACATTATGTTTTTCTAGCTTAAGGATGGCCACCTCATGAAATAGTGATCCAAAATTCCAGGAAAGGCTTTCGCTCTGATATTGTTGTGCTTTCTTAGAGATTTTGATGCGCATTTTAGCAGGTAGACACTTCAATCATAATACTTGCGCTTTCGCTTTGCGAAATGTCAGCTAAATAAGATTTTCTCAGTACTGAAACCTAAATGGGTGTTCATTCGTGAACATGGGTTGTCCGTTCGAGTTTCAAGGCTGATTGCGATAAATTTCGTCTTCACGAGTGGCTTTTTCGTTACAAACCAACCAAATAACATCCATTAAAAGTAAAACTGCATAAAACAGTATTTACGCAGACAGGTGTGTTACGAGACAGTGGTTCAGTATTAGGTGCTAAAATGAAACAGATAGTTTCTGGTTGCACCATTGTACACTGCCTGACAAAAAAATCATCCAAAAGGGCAACAGGTTCGAAACGAAGCTCTACGGCTTGAGAGGATACATGATGTTATTTCAGTGACCACAATATCAAACCAAATTTTCATCATGAATTTTCATATACTTGCGTTTACCATGCTAACACAGTGGGACAAAACGAACGTATTTTGTAAAGAACACAGCGAAGAAAACATGAAGGTTGTTTCGTTACCGCTAGCGGCAACAAAAAATGGTTCAAATGGCTCTGAGCACTATGGGACTCAACTTCTGAGGTCATTAGTCCCCTAGAACTTAGAAGTAGTTAAACCGAATCAACCTAAGGACATCACACACATCCATGCCCGAGGCAGGATTCGAACCTGCGACCGTAGCGGTCTCGCGGTTCCAGACTGCAGCGCCTAGAACCGCACGGCCACTTCGGCCGGCTCGCGGCAACAAATGAGGTCATTGTATAAGGGACGATCAAAAACTTTCCGTTTGGGAGCGATCCTGTAGCATATATGCAACGTAACGCAACTTCGATGTGGGTGTATAAGCACCGACATACAGGCTTACCAGTGCAGCATTCGTGTCTTTCCGTTGTAAGTGCGGAAACGTAAACTATGGCGACGTTCTTACTAAATGCACCCAAATAGGATCAATCTGCTGTTATTTCTTCCTTCGCTGCGGAATGACACACACGGGTAAACATCCATCGTAGATTGAAGAACTGTATGGGCCAGCATGTTTGTCGAAGACCAGCGTTGTGAATAGTGCTCGACAAGGGGTGCTGCTGCTTCATAGTAACTCACGCCCCTGCATCGCAAATGTGGTAACGCAGAATTTACACCAACTAAAGTGGGAGACACTCGAGCGCTCGCCCTACATCTTTATCTACGCCACGCGATTATCAAGCCTTCGGGCCCGTAAAAGAGGGCATGGAAGGGCTGACGATACCTGTTGGACAAGGATGTGCAGCAGCCAGTTACAGACTTCTTCACGCAGCAGGAAGGGTGTTTTACCAAAGGGATATCTTTAGCATGGTGCGTCGGTAAGATGATTGCCTCGATGATCACGACGATTTTACCTCATTGGCATACCGATTTTGGGCTGTACGGTCTTCGAATGGAAAGTTTTTGATCTCCCCTTACAAGTAAAGTGCGTTATATAAGCTGGGCCGCCAAAGAAACTGGTATAGGCTTGCGTATTCAAATACAGAGGTACACTATGTGATAAAAAGTATCCGGCCGCTGGCTGAAAATGACGTATAAGTTCGTAACGCCCTGCGTCGGTAATGCTGGAATTCATTATGGTATTTGCCCACCCTTAGCCTTGATGACATTTTCCACTCACGCAGGCATACGTTCAATGAGGCGTTCGGAGATTTTTTGGGGAGTGCTGCACTGAGGAGCAGCCTAGCACGAAGTCGGTGTTCCAAAACATCCGAAAGGTGTTTTATAGGATTCAGGTCAGGACTCTGTACAGGCCAGTCCACTACAGGGATGTTAAGGTCGTGTAACCACTCCGCCACAGGCTGTGCATTACAAACAGGTGCTCGAACGTGTTGAAAGATGCAATCGCCATCCCCTAATTGCTCATCAACAGTGGGAAGCGAGAAAGTGCTTAAAACGTCAGTGATGGCCTGTGCTGTGATAGTGCAACGCAAAACAACGAAGGGCAAGCCCCCTCCATGAAAAACACGACAACACCTTAACACCACTGCCTCCAAATTGTACTGTTGGTACTACACACGCAAGCAGACGACGTTCATCGGGCATTCGCGATATCCACACCTTGCCATCGGATCGCCACTTTGTGTACTGTGATTCGTCACTCCATATAACGTTTTTCCACTGTTAAATCGTCCAATGTTTACGCTCCTTACACCAAGCGAGGCATCGCTTGGCATTTACCGACGAGATGTGTGCTTTATGAGCAGCGGCTCGACAATGAAATCCAAGTTTTCTCACCTCCTGCATATCTGTCATAGTACTTGCAGTGGATCCTGATGCAGTTTGGAATTCCTGTGTGATGGTCTGGATAGATGCCTATTACACATTACGCCCCTCTTCAATTGTCGGTGGTCTCTGTCAGTAAACAGACGAGGTCGAACAGTACGTTTTTTTGCTTCACGTTTGCACTTCACTATCACCCTGGAAACAGTGGATATAGTGATGTTTAGAAGTGTGGAAATCTCGCGCACAGACGTATGACACAAGTGACACCCGATCACCTGACCACGGTCGAAGTCGGTGTGTTCCGCGGAGCTGTCTCACGATCTCTAATGACTACTGAGGCCAGTGGTATGGAGTACCTGGCACTAGGTGGCAGCACAATCCACCTAATATGAAAAACGTATGTTTTTAGGGGTGTCACATAGAGCATGTAGACAGGTAGAATATGGCGCTGTGGTCGGAAATGTGTATATAAGACATTAAGTGTCTGGGGCAGTTGTTAGATCGGTTACTGCTGCTACAATGGCAGGTTATCAAGATTTAAGTGAGTTTGAACGTGATGCTATAGCCGGCACACGAACGATGGTACACATCATCTCCGAGGTAGCGATGAAGTGCGGATTTTCCCATACGTCCATTTCACGAGTGTACCCCGAACATCAGGAAACCGGCAAGACTGAAGAGAATCGTTCAACTTGACAGAAATGTAACCCTTCCGCAAACTGCTGCACGTTTCGGTGGTGGGCCATCAAAAAGTATCAGCGTGCGAACCATTCAACGAAACATCAGAGATACGGGCTTCCGGAGCCGAAGGCCAACTCATGTATCCTTGATGACTGCACGACACAAAGCTTTACGCATCGCTTTGGCCCGTCAACACTGACATTGAACTACTGATGAAATATGTTGCCTTGCCGGACGAGTCCCGTTTCCAGTTGTATCGAGGGGATGGACGTGTATGTCTACGGAGACAACCTCAGGAATCCATGGACCCTGCATGTCATCAAGGAACTATTTAGGCTGGTGGAGGCTCCATAATGGTATGGGGCGTGTGCAGTTAAGTCATATGGGACCCCTGGTACGTCTAGATACGACTCTGACAGGTGACACATACATCAGCACCCTGTCTGATCACATGAATCCATTCATGTTCATTGAGCATTCCGACGGACTTGGTCACCCCAGCAGGACCATGAAACACCTTCACACGTCCAGAATTGTTACAGAGTGGCTCCAGGAAAACCTTTCCGAGTTTAAATACTTCCGGTGGCCACTAAACGCCCCAGACATGAACATTATTGCGCGCGTGTGGGATGCCGTGCAACGCGCTATTCAGAAATCTCCACGCCCTCTTACTCTTACTGATTTGTGGACAGCCCTACAGGGTTTATGGTGTCAACTCCCTCCACTCCAGCACTACTTCAGACATTAGTCTAGTCCATGCCACGTTGTGCTGCAGCACTTCTGCGTGCTTGCGGGGGCCCTGTACGATGTTAGGCAGGTGTACTAGTTTCTTTTGCTCTTCAGTGTAAGAACATATGAAAGTAGATATGGGCCAAGACCTCGAGGGTCCGCCATCGTTATATCCTAACATGAAGAGGGTCATTTCTTTGACAACCTCCTCTCTACATGAAAAGCATTCGTGTTTCCCTTTGAACACTGTATGAATATTGGCAAACCCAAAGTAGACGATAGTGTAAGAATCTGTAGTAAACGTAACTACCTAGTGTTTGCGTCACATTGCTTCACTGTTAAAACAATAATGTGAATTGGCATTGATTCTGGACAAATTATATACAACGAAAATATACGTTCGGTTCTGTGCAATACTGAATTTTCTTTGACGAACTCTGGGGACATTTTTTTAATACATACCTGTAGATAGAACATGGCATAGACTAAATACTCTTCCATCACGACTTCTAGAACGTGGTAAACACTCAGGTGTTGCAGAGAATACAAACTACTGATAACTGCAGTGGGTGTTACTCTTTACATAGAGTGTTAACCGCACCAATAAATATTCTTTTATATTTAAGGAATTCCACATCAGAAAGAAACTAATATAAAGATAGCCTTCAAAATGAACTGCTTATCAGTTCTCTAACGATGAAAATGGTTCAAATGGCTCTGAGCACTATGGGACTCAACTTCTGAGGTGATCAGTCCCCTAGAATTGAGAACTACTTAAACCGAACTAACCTAAGGACAACACACACATCCATGCCCGAGGCAGGATTTGAACCTGCGACCGTAGCGGTCGCGCGGTTCCAGACTGTACTAACGATAACGATGCTATTTATAAAGACAGTTTTAAGATTCCATCTTGTCTTCGACTATCACAGCGATCGATAGTAGTTTGGTTATTAAAATAGGGAACTTTGCACCCTCACGCCCCTTTCCTCTCTACTCCCTTCCGTTCGCCCCCTCCCTCCCTCCTTTCCCCCATCTGCCTCTCTCTTTCCGTACATTTGTCTCAAAATGTTTTCCTTGGTAATACACACAGAAAGTCACAAGACGAATGGTCAGTATTCAGGAACATGACAGGAATCATCATGTGAAACAGAAAAAACCGTATGTACAAATGTACTATTCCGAATGGTTCCCGAGATAGAACGGATTTCACGTACATTGTTATTTATTCTCTGTATTATTCAATACATTGTCAGGTTTGTAAAAGTACACATTAACAACAAATAGTAAACATTACAACACGCTTTTTACGAAGTGCCAATTGAAAAAATACGTTTTTAACTCATTCACCTCTAAGCATTGTCATACACGTCAGGAAACAGCTGACAGTAGGACCATGTTGCACTGTTTCAAAAAGGTGTTGCTGTTCCTGTACAGGTTGTTGAACTTCACGTTCAGTAGAAAAATGGGAACTTGGAAGAATAGTTGTTTCACGCAATCTGCTGATAACTCTGTCAAAAAACTACGATCAGTAATGACGAGTCGGAAAGCGTCGACAGTTCTTTTTTTTTCTTTTTTTTTTTTTTTTACAGCAGAAGCCCTACCATCGCAGCAGCAGTAAACGTACACCATACCTGCATATTCTTCTTTAGTACAGAGGTGTGGCGGTTTAGCCAGTGCGTCTACAAATACAATTAACCTATGGTGTCGTCTGATACACACTCGATCCCTCGTACTACTTTACCAGCAACAAGCCATGGACTATTGTGCGTTCAACGGGCTAGTTTAATGGCAGAAGACATCCCGAGGGAAGAGGTTGAAAGCAACGAGGTAGACTGGGCGAGAATAAAACGTCAAAGAGGTTGGGCTGGTAAAACAAACACGAGCCCAAAAATAAATTTACGTTAAGTGTGTTGCAACTCAGAAACCGTTCGGAATAGAACACGAGTCCATATGAAGTTTTTTGCTTCAAATCAGTGTTCCTGACATATTCCTGAATGCTGACCATTCCTCCTGGCACACTTTGCTTATCGCAATTTGAAATATTCTCCCATTTATTCCTGTTAGGGACCCTTTATCCCCACTCGCTGTAAGTCTTTGCGATGAATTTTTCTGGTAACATTGGTCCAGGAATAGCGTCTTTGACTATTGATCGAAACATCCTGGGCTCCGACCTCGATCTCAAGCAGTCCTAGGATTCTGAATAAAAAGCATACAGGAACAACGACCGAATACTTCAACTATTAGGACTCGTCCTCCTTCTTCAAAGAACTTTGACAGAAGAAGGTGAAGGAGTGGATGGAAGTTCAGGGTATCCTCCTCCAATTGACAAAAGATTTCCTATTACTTACACCTGCTCTTCCCCCTATCACCACCATCGTTTCCACCTTCTGGATCTTCGGAGGGGACTGTCAATGGCAGTGTACCAAGAGATCATCCAAGTAAATGGTGAGGTTGTTCTAGTTGGGACGTGGGACGCCAGAAGTCAGAGTGTGATAGGAAACGGAAAGAGGATATTTATGTCCAGATGATTAGAGGATAATATCAACAGTAGCAGGAAGTTTTCTAATGCGAGTAGGAAGGTAGAGCAGGCAGTGTGTTACAGTAAACAGTTCAATGATATGATTATTCTCATCAGACTGGACAGCACATCAGCGTAAACAGCAACAACTCAGATGTAGATGTCGACTTCACAGGCAGAAGTCGAAGTGATAGTAGTTGACAGTGGTGGACGATTAACTAAGTATGTAAATGCAGATACAAATGCAATAATCATGAGGGAATAGTTCGCTGTGATAGAGGAAAAAGTGAATGCATAGTAACTCGAGAATATGGAATCAGTAGAAAGAGTGAAAGAGGAGAAATAAAATGCTCTTTGAGTTCTGCAATAAATTTCAACGAGTAATAACAAATACATTGTTCAAGGATCACAAGAGAAAGAGTTATACTTACAAAATGCCTAGGGATATAAGAAGGTACCAGCTGGATCATACATCACGGTGAGACAGACATTCCGAAATAGGATATTATATTGTAAAGCGTATCCTGAACAATAAAGAATCAAGTCACAATTTAGTAGTGTTGAACACTAGAATGGACGTTAAGAGAATAATTTAGAGGAATCAGTGTATAAAGAAGTGGGAGGCTAGAGTGCTGAGTTGTGTTGAAATGTACTTGAGGTCCAATGGCACAATGATTATCACAGTGGATAGTTGGGCTGAAGAAGAATGTATATCACTAGAAATGGCAGTCACAGAATTTGAAACAAATACGATATAAGAAGCAGACCAGCACAGCCAAAGAGGGGATTCCTTAGTGAGGGAATTTTACTAGTCTCAAATATAGGCTATAAAGTCTTGAAAAGCCTGAGGATTTACGCCTGCAGTCTGCACTGCATGGAAGTGAGTCGTGGACTGTTGATAGGAAACTGGGAAAGAAGAGAATCTAAGTATTTCAGATATAGTGGATGGGTTTCATAAAACCACCCAGCTGCTATTAATAACAAATTAATGATTTTTAAGCTACGACTCTCTGTATCTAACTGAATTAGCCAATATATGTTTTGACAGACGCGTTGCGATGCAGTCTGTTTGCGCATCATCAGTGGCATAATATACGTGTACACTTTCATTTGTATGCTGTGTTTAAATTTACAGTTTCTGCTATTGTACATTTAAGTTACGTAAAATATATTTTGAGCAAAAGGTGCCTAAGTCATTACTGTTTGCAACTTGAAGGCGCAATAGCGGAATACGTAATTTGAAAACGCTACATAAAAATGAAACTGCATATGTATTTCAGGTCATGGACGACAGATCAATAACTTCACACGAAACGCATCTAGAGAGACAATTATTGTCTTCATTCGTTTCCACACATACGATGCTAAACGTAATACTCATTAATATATCTGTGGAATGATGCTACGAGGTCGATATTCTGCAATGTTCGCTAGCAACGACTCCTTCGGTGATGCGTAAGAAGCATAAGCGATTCGTGTCATGACCCTGGCAGCTGCCGTCAGGCCTGAGATAAAACTAGACCGCTGGACACCTGCGAGACAGTTCATGTCGTGCTGTAGTAACCTCTATACCTAGCTTACACCGTACTTTCATGACCTGGCTGTTTACTGGTCTTCTGGGACTGCTGTCCTACTTGTTGCCGACAGATTTGCTTGACCCTGAAGTATGGAATATCTGTATTACTCTCTTGGCATATTCTAAAATTTACGACGACCCGACATGGATTGGAAATATCCACAATCAAGTGATTACATTGCATCCGTATTTTCTGAGTGATAAAGAATGCGTTTCAGGAGTAATAAGAAGCCTGGTAAAAAAAAAAGAAAGGAAAAAAAATGGAAACGGACGAGAGCGAATAGGACTCGTCGCCTGAGAGTTCTGTAAAGAGTTAATTATGTATGTAAAGAGAGTTTTGGAGTATCATAATATATCACATAAATGGCCATATGTTTTTCTGCATTGATTTAGAAGGTTAAATTTTTAGCACCGCAAAGGGACCGTAGACCTTAGTATTTGACATAAATTTGTGACATCTCGTGACAAACACAGATATGTTCCGCTGAGCGACGCCAAGTTGATAGGAATAAATATTATAATTTTTATTACAGACTTTATATGAGTTAATGTACTGAAAATGTTTGTTTTGTTTTTGTTTCTTAAACAACTTTCGAATTCGACAACGAGTTCCTGCGCCGTTCTGAAGACGCGGCAGCGGGTGTACCGGGCGGGCGCTATTGGGGTCCAACCGACCGCCAGCGGGCGGCAGACGACCTGGAAACATTGTTGACATTAATTTGTAATTGTTAAAAATGTCTTGCTAATAAATTGCATACGTTTCTGTATCTGATATTCGACAGTTAACATTAAAATATTTTGACAGATCTTTAGATGATGGTGATCGTTGACGTCTGAGAGGACATATTAAGATAGTTTAGTTCAATGAATCGATTAATATGTTAAAGATTTGTAATATGGAAATCTTTAATTTTGAGATTTTCTAGTTGTAGGAAGGTTGACCAGACATCTTTAAATTATTCTTATAGCTCAGTGGACGTTATTAGAAGATTAAATTGACACTTAGAAGATTAAATTGACAGTTAAATGGCAGAAAGTGTTCTTACTCACAGATTAGGATCGGAAGTGTAGCAATATATCTGTTAATATTGCGAAGAGTTAGACTGATTATTTTGCACTACAGTGTACAAAGGGTACTGAACTCTAATAACATTTTTAAAAATTTTAATGCTTGTTTAACCAGCTTAATAGTAATCTGATGGTTAAAGGAAAATCAATGAACGATATTACGACGATTTTGAATTAAACGTATGTGAATTACGACGAGTCAACCGAGCAGATTTATCAACAATACTTACGCTTTGTTGAACAACTTGTGCGGTCTAACTGTGGCTTTCGGTAGACTGCAGGTGCCTTGAAAACCAGTCAGAGTTAATGTCGGAGCGATATATGAACAAGAGCTATTCCGATAAACAACAAGAATGTTGTCTTTGCCTGCGATTCATAGCTGATGTGACCATTCATATTCAAACTGTATGGACGAAGTGCAGTTCATTGTATCATTTGAAGTGAGTTATTTAAACGCTTACGTGCTCAATAAAAGGCGTATCGTTGAATGCTTCCATTACAAAAATACATGAAAGAGGACGCTGACACCAGAGATTATTGTGTTGTTGAAGTATCGATATGTGGAATCTTCGTTTGTTTCACAAAATCGTGAAGTGTTCTTAAGAACGTTATCCAAAATTACACGTCCACATTGCCCGTGAGACTATTGCTTGTTAGCGAAAAGGATCTGCTGTAGAAGAAGCGCATTTAAAAACACTGAAGAGCCAAAGGAACTGGTACGTCGTGCTTAATATCGTGTAGAGCCCTCTTGAGTACGCAGAAGTGCAGCACCACGACGTGGCATTGACTCGACTAATGTCTGAAGTAATGCTGGAGGGAAATGCATCATGAATCCTGCAGATCTGTCCATAAATCCGTAAGAGTACGAGGGCTAGGAGATCTCTTCTAAATACCACGGTACAAGGCATCCCAGATATGCTCAATAACGTTCATGTATGGGGAGTTCGGTGGCTAGCGATAGTCTTTGAACTCGGAAGAGTGTTCCAGGAGCCACTCTGCAGCAATTCTGAACGTGTGATATGTTGCATTGTCCTGCTGGAGTTGTCCTAATCCGTCGGAATGCACAATGGATATGAATGGATCCAGGAGATCAGACAGGATGCTTACGTACGTGTCACCTGTCAGAGTCG
Organism: Schistocerca gregaria; assembly: GCF_023897955.1. Lineage (NCBI taxonomy): Eukaryota > Metazoa > Arthropoda > Insecta > Orthoptera > Acrididae > Schistocerca > Schistocerca gregaria. The sequence goes on from NC_064922.1 coordinate 371,088,208, forward strand.
TATCTACACGTATCAGGGGTCCCATATCACTCCAACTGAACACGCCCCACACCATTACATGACCTCCAACAGCTTAAACAGTCCCCTGCTGACCTACAGGATCCATGGATTCATGAGGATGTCTCCATACTTGTAGATCTCCATCCACTCAATACAATCTGAAACGAGAGTCGTCCGACCAGGCGACATATTTCCAGTCATCAACAGTCCAATGTCGGTGTTGAAGGGACCACCCGAGGCGTAAAATTTGTTGACGTGCAGTCATCAAGGATACACGAGTGTGTTTTTGGCTTCGAGAGCCCAAAGCGATGATATTTCGTTGAATGGTTCGTAGGCTGACATGTTGATGGCCCAGCAATGAAATCTGTCACGTTCAACGATTCTATTCAGTCGGCGTTGGTCCTGTTCTTACAGAACCTTTTCTAGCCGCAGCGATCTTGGAGATATGATGTTTTACCTTATTCCTGATATTCATGATAAACTCGTGAATGGTCGTACAAGAAAATCCCCACTTCATCGTTACTCCGGAGGTGCTGTCTCGCAACGCTCGTGCGCCGACTATAACACCACGTTCAAACTCTTAACTCTTGATAACCTGTTGCTGTAGCAGCAGTAACCTCTCTAATAACTGCGTCAGACGCTTGCCGTATAATGAAATGATAATTAAATCAAGACTCTAAGCCGTCGACAGGCGTTGATATAGATCAACGGGGACAGTTGAAAATGTGTTCCCCGACCGGGACTCGAACTCGGGATCTCCTACTTATATGCCAGACGCTCTAGCCATCTGATCCACCGAGGGCACAGAGGTTACTGCGACTGCAGGGATTCATTCCTTTGCACCGTCCCCGTGAGACCCACATTCCCAACTTAACGTTGACACACTACATTCGTAGTGCCCCTGCTCATTATACTCATTATTCGTGGCAGACAATCTTACCGAGTCCCTTAAGAATTCCGGTAATGCGTGTACGCCCTGCACATATCGTCGATACAGTCATTATTATGGCTGTGCGGGCGATGTAGCCTATTCTACACCTTTTTAGATCTATGTGTCGATGCTGTGCTGCCTATGTTTTGAAGGTGCCATTATGGCTGTATCACTTTAGGACATGGTGTAGAAAAGATCTGAGGATGCTCATCACGGATTGAAACCGGTCATCGTTAAAAAAAATTGATATTGTGATCAAAGACTTGAAAAAAAAAAAAAAACATTTGACAGTATTGGATCACTGTTCGTATACGGGACTACATCGCAGCTGGTGAAATTAAATTTATTCTTAAAACTAGGTAGTTGTCTTGTAAACACCCTGTGTTTTGCTTGGCGGGCGATGGTGCGGAACTGTAACCTCCAGGCACGCTTGCCAGTAGCGTAACGCTGCAGTTCCAGCGTGCGCTCGCTCGCTCGCTCGCCAGTCCCGGCTAGACGGTAGGCGAAGACACAGGTAAGCCGCTGCGCCCGGCCAGGGCAACCTTGGCGGCGGCGCGAGGCCGGCAGCGGCTGACATTTGAGCGTTGCGCAAGGCGCGGCGTGGGAGGCGGCGCCCAGCGGCCCCTCACGTGCAGCCTACGGTCCCGTTGCACGCGCACTACCGAAACGCGACGACGCCCCGCCAGCCGGGCCAAGGCGTACGCGTTCATCGACCGGGCCGCTACGCCAGATCGCGGCCTCGGGGTCACTGTTTACCCACCCACGATATAGTGGTCAGCTGGATAAGGGGAGGCAGGCGGGCGTTGCCTCACCGTGGAACCCTCCCAACCGTTATTACAAATTAAGATCACTGGGCATCATGTCAGTCACCCCACTTAAAACAGCACACTGGTCGCTTTGGAGCAATGTGGAACTGAAGGTATCGGCGCAAGAAAACGCTAAGCTTCAGTTTAATTAGAATTCGTCTGGTCACAAAATGTCTTCTCTTTTCGAATGCACTACGTTCTGGGAATACATAGCTCCTTATGCAGCGATAGGAAACGCTGCAGCCTATATACACTGTAATTTACCGTCTAGTAAGGTCATCCGAAGACCAGTATCAGCTGCAAAGCGATTTAGAAAAGATTGCTGTATGGTGTGTCAGGTGGCAGTTGACGCTAAATAACGAAAAGTGTGAGATGATCCACATGAGTTCCAAAAGAAATCCGTTGGAATTCGATTACTCGATAAATAGTACAATTCTCAAGGCTGTCAATTCAACTAAGTACCTGGGTGTTAAAATTACGAACAACTTCAGTTGGAAGGACCACATAGATAATATTGTCGGGAAGGCGAGCCAAAGGTTGCGTTTCATTGGCAGGACACTTAGCAGATGCAACAAGTCCACTAAAGAGACAGCTTACACTACACTCGTTCGTCCTCTGTTAGAATATTGCTGCGCGGTGTGGGATCCTTACCAGGTGGGATTGACGGAGGACATCGAAAGGGTGCAAAAAAGGGCAGCTCGTTTTGTATTATCGCGTTATAGGGGAGAGAGTGTGGCAGATATGATACACGAGTTGGGATGGAAGTCATTACAGCATAGACGTTTTTCGTCGCGGCGAGAACTTTTTACGAAATTTCAGTCACCAACTTTCTCTTCCGAATGCGAAAATATTTTGTTGAGCCCAACCTACATAGGTAGGAATGATCATCAAAATAAAATAAGAGAAATCAGAGCTCGAACAGAAAGGTTTAGGTGTTCGTTTTTCCCGCTCGCTGTTCGGGAGTGGAATAGTAGAGAGATAGTATGATTGTGGTTCGATGAACCCTCTGCCAAGCACTTAAATGTGAATTGCAGAGTAGTCATGTAGATGTAGAAACTGGTATAGGTATGCGTATTCAGATACAGAGATATGTAAACGGGTAGAATACGGCTTTGCGGTCGGCAACGCCTGCATAAGACAAAAAATGCCTGCTACAATGGCAGGTTATCAAGAGTTGAGTGAGTTCGAGCGTGGTGGTATAGTCCGCGCACTAGCGATGGGACACAGCATCTCAGAGGTACGATGAAGTGAGGATTTTCCCGTACAACTATTTCACGAGCGTACCATGAATATCAGGAGTCCCGTAAAACAAATATCCGACATCGCTGCAGCCGGACAAAGATCCTGCAAGAACGGCACCAACGACGACTGAAGAGAATCGTTCAACGTGGCACAAGTGTAACCTTTCCGTATACTGCTGCATTGATATCGGCTTCCGGGGCCGACGGCCCTCTGGTGTACCCTCTGCACCCTCGATGACGGCACGACACAAAGCTCTACCCCTCGCCTGCTCCCATAAGACCTTACCACAAATTTCCAAATTGTCGTCGACATTGCACTGTCTATAACTGGAAACAGGTTGCCTGGTAGGACGAGTCTCTTACAAATCGTATCGAGGGAATGCGCGTGTACGGGTATGCAGAGAGCCTCATAAATCCATAGGCCTTGCATATGAGCAGCGGACGTTTCATGCTGGTGGAGGTCCAGTAATGATGTGGGGCATGTGCAGTTGCGCTCCTGATATGTCTAGATACGAATCTGACAGCTGACACATACGTAAGCATCCCGCCCGATCACCTGCATCCATTCATGTCCATTGTGCTTTCCGACGGACTTGAGCAATTCCAGCAGGACAATACACCTCACACGCCCAGAACTTCTGCAGAAAGGCTCTAGGAATACTGTTCTGAGTTTAAACACTTCCACTGGCTACCAGAGTCCCCAGAAATGAACATCACTGAACATTTGGGATGCCTTGCAACGTGCTATTCAGAAGATATCTCCACCCCCTCATACTCTCACGAATTTATGGATAGTCCTACACGATTGGTTCAAATGGCTCTGAGCACTATGGGACTTAACATGTGAGGTCATCAGTCCCCTAGAACTTAGAACTACTTAAAACTAACTAACCTAAGGACATGACACACATCCATGCCTGAGGCATGTTTCGAACCTGCGACTGTAGCGGTCGCGCGGTTCCAGACTGTGGCTCCTAGAACCGCTCGGGCACCCTTGCCGGCGTAGGCATGTCTACCAATTCGTTTGGCTCTTCAGTGTATAATGGTATGCAAAATTTAAGGACGAAAGCAGCTTTCTCATGATGGGTGTCTGCCAAGTAACAACATAGTTCAATGAAATATAGTACAGGAGGTAACTAAAAGAAATACACCATGAGACGAACAGAAACATTTTTGTTCAAAGCAATAATTACACTGAGGTCACCGCGATTTATGATGGTCCACTGCACATTGCGAAAGGCGAGCCACGATTTGTAATAGAGTGAGTGATCACCACAGGCTACGAAGTTACTAAGGAGTTCTTGTGGTGTGGCATATCGTTTCTTTCAAATGGTTCCAATGGCTCTGAGCACTATGCGACTTAACTTCTGAAGCAATCAGTCGCCTAGAACTTAGAACTAATTTAACCTAACTAACCTAAGGGCATCACACACATCCATGCCCGAGGCAGGATTCGAACCTGCGACCGTAGCGTTCGCGTGGCTCCAGACTGAAGCGCCTAGAACCGCTCGGCCACTCTGGCCGGCGTTCATCAGTAATGGCCATCTTCAAATCTACATTATAAAAAATACACAATCAGTGGCCGACCTATCTTTCAAAACAATACAGTATTTCGAATAGACAGATAAAATAAGGTGAAGCGTAGCTGTTCTACACCATGTCTTAAAGAGATAAAGCCGTAATGACGTCGTCAAAACATATAAATACACTCAGGAAAGCAGCGTCACGTAGAACTAAAATATGGTCTAAAATAAGCCATATATTCCACACAGTCATTTTGCAACTGGAGTTACTGTACAAAACATAATGAAGTGCAGTAGGTACCAGAAATATGTTTTCCTACCTGGTTCAAAGACGTCTTTACTGTGGGCTTAGATGTATTCTTCATTTACATAAGAACCATAAAATCATGAAAATACATCAAGTAAAATACATGTAACAGACTTTTAAAATTTGATAACTATTATAGAAACCAATTGTGATCAAACAAAAGACGAATTCAGTTAACCATATAAAATTATTTAAAGGAAATAAAGATAGTAGGTCTCACACTTTTACGGAGAATTTTCGGTCAAAAAATAAATATACGTAAAACACTGCCTTTAGCAACCTATAAATAACCTATGAAAGATAAAATAATTACACGACAAAGTAACTGTACGGAAGAAGAGACAGAACAATGATCAGTACCCTCTGTTGGCTCGGCTGCCAGATGTTACGTAGGCGCGCAGCGATCGTAAGAACTTAACCACTGGACTGCTTTTCGTACATCGTGATATATCTCCCACAGAAAAAGTTTATACAACATACTAAAAGTCAATAAATAAGATTACATAGACCGGCCATACAATCCATCAATAGATAGGATATAATCAGTTACAGGATTAGAGCGACGAATGTATGGAAGTAAGGCAAATGCATACTGTCCTCGACATAAATCAGCAACAAGGCGAGGCATTAAGTGACTAGTGTAATATGTTATCAAACAAAGCAAACTAGGAGTTGGGCATAGAATCGCTTTGCCAATTGAGTATTCCTGTGGGCTCATGCTTTTTGGCTTTGTAAATCTCCAACAAATCGAGACTTCTTTTCAAATGAGGCACGTGTCGAGTTCAAGTGCCCGAACGAAGTTGTATGACCCACAGCGTGCAATGGGGAGCAGTTCATATCAGCGGAAATTCTGTGAAACTTTTGGCATTCTTAGCAGGATGTTTATTTGAACATTCTTTGTGGCCAAGTACAAGATCATGTGTGTGTTCACAGGATTACACGTACACGTTGTTAGTTTGACGAAGACTCAGGAATCTTATCGTGCCTCAAATGCCTGCTAAATCACTCGATCCGAAATAACGGGTAACGCGTAGCAATTAATATCCCACCAATCCGGTTGCGCTAGAGGATAGGATCATCAGTCTGTGGTTTCATCTAGCGACGGCATAATTTTACAACATTTGTAGTTGTTGCGGATTCCTTTCGATTTCTTTTAACAGAAACAACGTGGCGATAAAGATGGTAGAAATTAAAAAGGTTGCCTGATAACCGATCACCGTTTACAGGTACGTTTGCCTTATCTGATAATCTTCTGCTGTCTTGATCGTGGCCAGTATCAGCACTCATCTCTTCTAGCAGGGGTTACTGATTATTGATTAAAGGTTTGTAGGAGGCGTCAGAGGAATTTTACAGGCCAGGAGTCAGACAGATCTGTTAAATACATGAAATGTATTCGCAGTTGTAAATATGGACATCCACCAACCGCATAATGGAATGACGACAATGTAAACGTGTGCTCAAAAGTTCATAACGGGTGGCAGGGACAAAGAATCCAGTGACATTTTTTTTAGTGCTTTATCTGAAAACTACCTTGAGCAGTTAAACAGAGAACCGACTCGTGGCGATAACATATTAGACGTTCTGGTGACAAACAGACCCGAACTATTTGAATCAGTTAATGCAGAACAGGGAATCAGCGATCATAAAGCGGTTACTGCATCGATGATTTCAGCCGTAAATAGAAATATTAAAAGAGGTAGGAAGATTTTTCTGTTTAGCAAAAGTGACAAAAAGCAGATTTCAGAGTACTTGATGGCTCAACACAAAAGTTTTGTCTCAAGTACAGATAGTGTTGAGGATCAGTGGACAAAGTTCAAAAGCATCGTACAATATGCGTTAGTTGAGTATGTGCCAAGCAAGATCGTAATGGATGGAAAAGAGCCACCGTGGTACAACAACCGAGTTAGAAAACTGCTGCGGAACCAAAGGGAACTTCACAGCAAACATAAACATAGCCAAAGCCTTGCACACAAACAAAAATTACGTGAAGCGAAATGTAGTGTGAGGAGGGCTATGCGAGAGGCTTTCAATGAATTCGAAAGTAAAGTTATATGTAATGACTTGTCAGAAAATCCTAAGAAATTTTGGTCCTATGTCAAAGCGGTAGGTGGATCAAAACAAAATGTCCAGACACTCTGTGACCAAAATGGTACTGAAACAGAGGATGAAAGACTAAAGGCCGAAATACTAAATGTCTTCTTCCAAAGCTGTTTCACAGAGGAAGACTGCACTGTGCTTCCTTCTCTAGATTGTCGCACAGTTGACAAAATGGTAGATATCGAAATAGACGACAGAGGGATAGAGAAACAATTAAAATCGCTCAAAAGAGGAAAGGCCGCTGCTCCTGATGGGATACCAGTTCGATTTTACACAGAGTAAGCGAAGGAACTTGCCCCCCTTCTTGCAGCGGTATACCGTAGGTCTCTAGAAGAACGAAGCGTTCCAAAGGATTGGAAAAGGGTACAGGTCATCCCCATTTTCAAGAAGGGACGTCGAACGGATGTGCAGAACTATAGACCTATATCTCTAACGTCGATCAGTTGTAGAATTTTGGAACACGTATTATGTTCGAGTATAATGTCTTATCTGGAGACTAGAAATCTACTCTGTAGGAATCAGCATGGGTTTCGAAAAAGACGGTCGTGTGAAACCCAGCTCGCGCTATTCGTCCACGAGACTCAGAGGGCCTTAGACACGGGTTCACAGGTAGATGCCGTGTTTCTTGACTTCCGCAAGGCGTTTGACATAGTTCCCCACAGTCGTTTAATGAACAAAGTAAGAGCATACGGACTATCAGATCAATTCTGTGATTGGATTGAGGAGTTCCTAGATAACAGAACGCAGGATGTTATTCTCAATGGAGAGAAGTCTTCCGAAGTAAGAGTAATTTCAGGTGTGCCGCAGGGGAGTGTCATAGGACCGTTGCTATTCACAATATACATAAATGACCTGGTGGATGACATCGGAAGTTCACTGAGGCTTTTTGCACATGATTCTGCGGTGTATCGAGAGGTTGCAACAATGGAAAATTGTACTGAAATGCAGGAGGATCTGCAGCGAATTGACGCATGGTGCACGGAATGGCAATTGAATCTCAATGTAGACAAGTGTAATGTGATGCGAATACATAGAAAGATAGGTCCCTTATCATTTAGCTACAAAATAGCAGGTCAGCAACTGGAAGCAGTTAATTCCATAAATTATCTGGGAGTACGCATTAGGAGTGATTTAAAATGGAATGATCATGTAAAGTTGACCGTCGGTAAAGCAGATGCCAGAGTGAGATTCATTGGAAGAATCCTAAGGAAATGCAATCCGAAAACAAAGTAAGTAGGTTACAGTACGCTTGTTCGACCACTGCTTGAATACTGCTCAGCAGTGTGGGATCCGTACCAGACAGGGTTGATAGAAGAGATGGAGAAAATCCAACGGAGAGCAGCGCGCTTCGTTACAGGATCATTTAGTAATCGCGAAAGCGTTACGGAGATGATAGATAAACTCCAGTGGAAGACTCTGCAGGAGAGACGCTCAGTAGCTCGGTACGGGCTTTTGTTAAAGCTCCGTGAACATACCTTCACCGAAGAGTCAAGCAGTATATTGCTCCCTCCTACGTATATCTCGCGAAGAGACCATGAGGATAAAATCAGAGAGATTAGAGCCCACACAGAAGCATACCGACAATCCTTCTTTCCACGTACAATATGAGACTGGAATAGAAGGGAGAACCGATAGAGGTACTCAGGGTACCCTGCGCCACACACCGTCAGGTGGCTTGCGGAGTATGAATGTAGATGTAGATGTAGATGCTGGATCGGAATTCTAACCCGGATTTCCTACTTATCGCGAGCGATCGCCTTACCATTAGACTATCCGAGTACGATCCACAGCCAGAACCAAACGTCCATACGTTGTCAACGATCGACATAAACGTTTTCTGGGTACGGTCATAATGTAAAAAACTACTGCTGCTGGAGAAAAACCAACGTTTCGGCCACGGCTGCAGTGGCCTTCTTCTGGGCCTAATGGTGGTGACCATTATATATGTCGTCAACGACGTTTCTACAACCTGCACTGGTACATCCTATATGTATATTCCTGTACAGGGGAGACTGTCTGAGTGAAAGTCACTTGCACAGTTTTGGCGGATGAACACGATATTGCAGCGCCTGTTTTGTTCAGAAGTACGATGCAAAGTTTCATCGGTCATGTACGTATGTTGAACATGAAAAATATTGAAATATTAATTTAATATACAGGGTATTACAAAAAGGTACGGCCAAACTTTCAGGAAACGTTCCTCACACACACAGGAAGAAAATATGTTATGTGGAGATGTGTCCGGAAACGTTTACTTTCCATATTAGAGCTCATTTTATTACTTCTTTTCAAATCACATTAATCATGGAATGGAAACACACAGCAACAGAACGTACCAGCGTGACTTCAAACACTTTGTTACAGGAAATGTTCAAAATGTCCTCCGTCAGCGAGGATACATGCATCCACCCTCCGTCGCATGGAATCCCTGATGCCCTGATGCAGCCCTGGTGAATGGCGTATTGTATCACAGCCGTCCACAATACGAGCACGAAGAATCTCTACATTTGGTACCGGGGTTGTGTAGACAAGAGCTTTCAAATGCCCCCATAAATGAAAGTCAAGAGGGTTGAGGTCAGGAGAGCGTGGAGGCCATGGAAGTGGTCAGCCTCTACCAATCCACTGGTCACCGAATCTGTTGTTGAGAAGCGTACGAACACTTCGACTTAAATGTGGTGGAGCTCCATCGTGCATGAACTACATGTTGTGTCGTACTTGTAAAGGCACAAGTTCTAGCAGCACAGGTAGAGTATCCCGTATGAAATCATGATAACGTTCTCCACTGAGCGTAGGTGGAAGAACATGGGGCCCAATCAAGACATCACCAACAATGCCTGCCCAAACGTTCACAGAAAATCTGAGTTGATGATGTGATTCCACAATTGCGTGCGGATTCTCGTCAGCCCACACATGTTGATTGTGAAAATTTACAATTTGATCACGTTGGAATGAAGCCTCATCCGTAAAGAGAGCATTTGCACTGAAATGAGGATTGACACCTTGTTGGATGAACCATTCGCAGAAGTGTACCCGTGGAGTCCAATCAGCTGCTGACAGTGCCTGCACACGCTGTACATGGTGCGGAAGCAACTGGTTCTCCCGTAGCACTCTCCGTACTGCGACGTGGTCAGCGTTACCTTGTACAGCAGCAACTTCTCTGACGCTGACATTAGGGTTATCGTCAACTGCGCGAAGAATTGCCTCGTCCATTGCAGGTGTCCTCGTCGTTCTAAGTTTTTCCCCAGTCGCGAGTCATAGGCAGGATTGTTCCGTTCTCCCTAAGACGCCGATCAATTGTTTCGAACGTCTTCCTGTCGGGAAACCTTCGTTCTGGAAATCTGTCTCAATACAAACGTACCGCGCCGCGGCTATTGCCCCGTGCTAATCCATACATCAAATGGGCATCTACCAACTCCGCATTTGTAAACATTGCACTGACTGCAAAACCACGTTCGTGATGAACACTAACCTGTTGATGCTACGTACTGATGTACTGTATAGCAATGGGTCGCATGTCAACACAAGCACCGAAGTCAACATTACTTTCCTTCAATTGGGCAACTGGTGGTGAATCGAGGAAGTACAGTACATACTGACGAAACTAAAATGATCTCTAATATGGAAATTAAGCGTTTCCGGACACATGTCCACATAACATCTTTTCTTTGTTTGTGTGTGAGGATTGTTTTCTGAAAGTTTGGCCGTATCTTTTTGTAACACTCTGTATAAGAAACTATCCGCCTCGATTGCGGTAATGAAACCAACCTTTACCTAGGTTTCAGCCCAAGTAATTGAGCCTTTTTCAGAAGATATGCCTGATTCTATAATATGTCTACGAGGGCATGGTCTACAAATAAAACTAAAACAGCCTGAATAAGCGTGTTCAAATTTTAAAAATGCGGTACATAGGTACAAAGTCACCGCCAAGATTTAACTTAAGCTTCGGCGAGCGCCCCGTCTCCATGGACGCCATGCAGTAGGCCTCGGAAGTTCTCTTGAAACTCACGTGTCTTGATAACCTGCCACTATAGCAGCAGTAACCCATCCAGCAACCGCGCCAGACACTTGTCTTCTGTAGGCGCTGCCGACCGCCAGCGCCGTATTCTATCTGTTTACATATCTCTGTATTTCAATACGCATGCCTATATCAGTTTCTCTGGCGCTGCAGTGTGGTTTTTCCGTTCTCGAGGAATTCGTTGGGGATTGGACCTCGGACTTGAGGAATACATTGAGCATCACCTTGCCTGCTGAGGACACATGTACGCCTATACCAGTTTCCTTGTCGCTTCAGTGTATACAAACATTGTTTTTCACTTGGTATTCTCATTCGATTCGACGCTGTTCTTTTCGCACGCTGGCTTCTGCCCACAGCGCTGCAAGCTTTTGCCCGCATTACTGCTGCAAGGACGTTTGGCCCCGTTTGCCTGCAGCACGAAGAGACAGCAGCAGGATGTGAAGAATGGCCGGGAACAAAGGGAGCGTCTGCAGTCGCGAAATGCCGCTTTTTAACGGCTTTAATTAAAACTTGTGTCCGGTCGTTACCGTGTGCGAGCGAATGCGCGCTTCTGATTGTTTCGCAATTACACAATAAGACAGCAGCTACCACAGTTAAATACTTTGCAGACCGCTCTGTGCCGGCAGACTAGCAGAAATTCGCCGCCTTCTATTCAGATCTTAATTGGATTCCTTGGGTGCTCTCTGCCCCCAGTCATAAAGTGACTGGAATGCGTCCTTCTAATCACTTTTCCTCCTCGTAACATAAAGACAAGCCATTTCACATTTATCACGTCTCCATACAGGAGGAGAATGCAAGAAACGACGCCAGCAAGCTTTCACGATTTGGCTCTGCGCAGCTCGTGAAGCTCTTTGTCGTGTCACTAATGTAAAATGTACTGTGAATGCTTGTCATCTCGGATTTTGATGCCACTGGAGGTAATGGTTTGCATGAGGTAATTCAGAATTCGTAATCACTTTCTCGAACTCCAACGGAAGTTCCTTTCGTACAACTAACCTACGATTAATAATGGAAGTGCCCTTTTTTTTAGTGAACGGTCTTTTGATAGGTTTGATGCGGCCAGCCACGATTTCCTTTCTTGCGCCAAACTCTTCACCACAGATTAGCACTTGCAACCGTCGTCCAGAATTATTTGCTAGATCCGAATCTATGTCTTCCTTTGCAGTTTCTACGCTCTACAGCTCCTCTACTACCACAGAAGTTATTCCCTCATGTCTTAACGTATGTGCTATCATCCTTTCCCTTCTCCTTTCAGTGTTCACCATATAATCATTTTTTTGTCGATTCTGCGGAGAACCTCCTTATTCTTTATCTTATCAGTCCTCATAATTGTCAACGTTCTCCTGGCACCACATCCCAAATGATTCTATTCTCTTCTGTTTCGGTTTTCCCACAGTCCATGTTCCACTACCATACAATGCTGTGCTCCAAAAGTACATTCTCAGAAATTTCTTCCTCACATTAAGGCCTATGTTTGATGCTAGTTAGCCCAGCGGTGTAAGGCGCTGCAGTCATGGACTGTGCGGCTAGTTCCGGTGGAGTTCGAGTCCTCCCTCGGGCATGGGTGTGCCTGTTTGTCCTTAGGATAAATTAGGTTAAGTAGTGTGTAAGCTTAGGGACTGATGACCTTAGCAGTTAAGTCCCATAAAATTTCACACACATTTGAACATTTTGTTTTAATACTAGTATACTTTTCTTGGCCGGAAATGTCCTTTTTACAGTGCTACTCTGGTTTTGATGTTCTCCTTGCTTTATCCGGCATGGGTTATTTTGCCTCCCTAGGTAGAAGAATTCCTTATCTTTGTCTACTTCGCGAAAAGCAGTTCTGATGTTAAGTTCATCGCTGTTCTCATTTCTACTACTTCTCATTACATTCGTTTTTCTCCGATTTACCCTCGGTCCATATTCTAAGCGCATTAAACCATTACATTCAACAGATCCTGAAATTCTTCTTCACTTTCACTGAGAGCAGAAATGCCATCAGCGAATCTTAAACTTGATACACTTTCACTCTGAATTTTAATTCCACTTTTGAATCTTTCGTTTCCTTCTGTCTTTGCTTCTTCGATGTACGGTTAGAACAGTAGGGACGAAGGACTACCTCTTTGCATTAAAACGTACACTTTATTCTTGATTGTACCGTCTTATTTTTATCTCTTATTTCTTGGACATACTGAATTGTATATTACCTGTCTTTCCCTACTGCTTACCCCTAGTTTTCTCAGAATTCTCTTGCTCAATTTTAAATAGTCGAACGCTCCTTTGAGGTCGACAAATCCAATGAATGCATCTTGATTTTTCTTTAGTCTTGCTTTGATTATCAACCGAAACTGCACAACTGCCTCTCTGGTCTCTTTACCTTTCCTAAAACCAAACTGGCTGTCATCTGACAGCACTTCAAGCTTCTTTCCCATTCTTCCGCATATTATTCTTGTCAGCGACTTGGTTGAATGGGCTGTTAAGCTGATTCTGCGATTATTCTCGCACTTGTCGGCTCTTCATTCTTCGAAATTGTGTGGACCATATTCTCCCGAAAGTCGGATGGTATGTCATACACTCTACGCACCAACGTGAATAGTCGTTTTGTTGCCGGTTCCCCCAATCATTTTAGAAATTGTGATGGAATGTTATCTATCCTCCTGCCTTATTGGATCGTAAGTCTTCCAAAGCTAAGTCTGATTCTAATACTGGATCTATCTCTTCCGTATCAACTCCTGTTTCTTCTTCTATCAGATCAGACATTTCTTCATCGTCTATAGAGGCGTTATGTACTCTTTCCACCTATCCTCTCTCTACCCTGCATTTAACAGTCCAATTCCCGTTGCATTTTTAATATTACCGCCCTTGCTATTAATTTCACCGAAGGTTGTTTTGACTTTTCTATATGCTGAGTCAGTCCTTCCGACAATCATTTCTTTTTCGATTTCATAGCATTTTTCATGCATCCTTTTCGCTTAGTTTCCCTGTGCTTCCCATTTATTTCATTCCTAAGCGATTCTTGAACTGAACATATTTGCACTTCCTACCTATGTGCGTAGCATGTAAATATTTTCAGGTACTGAGAGGGCTAGCAGAGCTTAAAGACAAGTTTGGCAATCAGGGTGATATGTCTCAGAGAGGGATTTTCTGGACATTGTTGAATAGGACAGAACTGAGAGGGAATGCGACGCTCTGCTGTGAATGTTTTAGTGCTACGAATATTTAGATTCGTCATTATGCAGCTGAATTTGTTGTACTGAGACCATATGGTCGTTTAGAGTTTTCGCTTCCTGGAGTCACTGCTGCTAAGTGAGGCAGCATCTTTGTTGGCATCAGAAGGCTGAGTGTAGCCCGTTCAAGTCCACCCACCAGCGAAAACCCTTTGACAGTCCCACTGAACCTTGTAATCTGCATGACAGTTAGTCGCACTGACCACTCAGCTTCGGAGGACTACGAAAAACAAAAAATGTACCAACAAGGACTGTGTTCAGTGGCACCGCGTTATTATTTGTGCATACTGAGGGACTTTAGAGCTAGTGATTCATCTGTCCCGGTCATCTGCTATCAGATGGCGCTCAGTAAGCATGTTTGCACCCTACATGTCGACTGTGTACGCAGTAAACGCTCTGAGTTTAGGGTACTACCGTGATAAGCAATTGAATGGCCCGTAATGTGAGGCTTCGGTAAGCTGGATGGACTTACCAACGGACTGCTGCAGATGTTGGGCACAATATTTCGGTAGTTTGCCGCTGTTTTCAGCAATGGTCTGCTGATCATTCCCACACGCGTAGGTGGAGATCGACGCATTGGCCAGTGGTGGTGGAACCGAACATCATCCAGGGACGAAACATGGAAACATATTGCGCCTGCTGCATGAGGAGGGACTATTGGGAACCGTCTGCATACAGTAAGATTAAGATCACATTTACCTCTGGTCAGGGTGACACTGAGGCCACGACACCGCCTAGCGTAGCGAATCAGGTGTGGTGAAAGAGTTGACTGCGCAGTGTAATGGTGCTGTGGTAGTAAGCTCTGTCTGTATCCGAGTGATGGACATACACGTGTATGGAGTAGCATGCTCCAGAGATCACTCCTTCCAAGACTCACCGGTACCATCTCAGGCTTCTTAGTGTGGGGGGATCATCAGTTACAGTTCGCGGTCACATTTGTTGTTTCTGCAGGATAAAGTAACCAGTGCCCGTTACACTGCACAGACTCCTTTCCACGTGCTACCGTTGTTTCTTCGACAGAAGGGTGACGTGTTTTATCAGCAGAACAATGCACCTCCATACACGGTTGCAGCTTGCTCCTCGTGGTGTTCAACAACTGCCCTGGCCAGCGAGGTCACCAGATCTCTCGTCAGTTTAATACGTGTGGAACATGATGAAGCAGCAACTTACTCTTCCTCCAGGGCCTGCAAGAACCATTTCCGAACTACAACAAAAGACACAAGACCTTCGTGACAATCTATCGCAGGATGCCGTTCGTCACCTTTATGATCACACAAGGGTGCGCAGATGTTCAAGTGTCGGCCTGTAATTCAAACACTAACGCTCGCTTAGGTGAGACAGATAGTAGGGCCAATCATTCAGGATCCGACGACAACCCAATCGACCGACAGTCAGCGACCCCACCGACAAGATAACTTCCACTTCACCCGACCAGGGGATAATAGGGAGTTCAACAGAACAACGTAGAAGATATTGGCGCCCACAACCAATCATACACGGAGCTGTCAAACTACACACTGTGCTGGACAGCAACAACACGATGAGGAAACTACACTGCCCGGAATTTACGTCAACGCTCAGGAGAGGTAACCGAAACGTTAACGGCCACAAGGCAGAAGATTCCGCTGGTGCACTTCAAATAACCAAAAACAGCGAAACTCCACCGGAGGGTGGCTAGAATTTTCCAACTTGTAAACCACGTTGTTGCTCGCGGGAATATCCCAACAGCCGACAACGAACTCCACACGACACAAAATGAACAGTCTTGACTTTCGTGTCCAGGGTCGGTGAGCCACGGATCTCGTAACAATGGGAACAGCGCCACACTCTCCGACACCGCGTAGAGACAGCCAGTGGGCCCCGGCCAAACTACGCCCCGCCGAGAATTCCTCCCTGCTCCACGCCAAATGACCGACTCCCACACATCAGCCCGGAGACAGCACTAAAATAACTGATCAGTCGACATCACAAGCTACACACAGTTTCACGAACACTTGCACGAAGGACCAGACAACACTAACGGCAGCGACTGTGCAGTAACAAAAACGGATCACGTGTCGGCACACGCAGGCAACCCATAAGCTATCGCCGGCCAACATACACGCTGTCCGACAAGGCGACCGACCGACTACCAACCAAGATGGTCCGCACTCAAGTAACATGTATTGACAACCGGCGGGCGAGTCACGGCTGTCCGGACCTCACTGCAGCCGCGCCCCGACTGAACTTCTGCCGCGTCCTAAGTCAAACACTGCCAGGTACGAACTGCTATGCTAGCGACTCCCAACTCACTGGCAGATCCGAATTAACTCAGAGCACACGACAGCCGGAAAGTAATAGCAGCCAGCAATGATAAGATGCCAGGGCTTATATCGATAAGCGCCGCTGCTGCCGCTCGCGGGCAGGTAAGGCGGCAACTCAGAGACACCAGTAATTGAAATATTCATAACGAGGTGGTCGTACAGTAAAAACAGGATGTCAATTGAGATATGGCACGAACACGAGCCACTCACGGCTCGACATTATACTCTCTTCATCATAAGAATAAACCTGATGTAAACATCACGCCATGTATTCTACCGCGTTTGTTTGAATCTCATTGGATTTCGTTTCACGTGGAGTGGAAGCCAAGTTGCTATCAGTACAGTCAAGTTCGATGATAAATATACGTTTTTTGCTCTGTTTCACGCTCATAGCTTGAGCGATAATGTGCGGAACAACAGCCTTACCGGCGCATTAAACTTGGACAACACCGACAAATCAGCGGTCCAGCTAGCCTGCAATGATGTGCAGTCAGACGTAAAAAGAGGCGGCAAAGAAAGAATATAGCTTCCAATGTAGTTTAATTTTTAAAAAGAATGAAATATTATTCGGCAAAACTCCAGCATTAGTGCGCGCTTCCCAGGTGACCAGACGGAAAGCATGAAATGCTCTCCTTCTAACTTGACGTAGTATTATAATCACAAACAAGACTGCTAAAAATTCTTAACTTAAACACAGAGTAATTTTTCTGAGCGAGCCATGTGTGATGCAAAAGTACACTACAGTGATTTCACCGTACTGTTGAATACTGGAGCCACTCAAGGTATTAATTACAGACACTCGTTCGGTAATCTCTTAGCTCCTCCTTATCCTAATCCGTGAACACATTTCAGTTCTGGAACTGTCTTCTGCTACGTTGACAGCGAGTCGATCAACAACAGAATCCACGATGCCACCCAGGCGCTGCATTTTCTCCTTTTATGACTTGTCATTATATCTCCCGCAAACGTTCGGCAGTGGCATGAAAAACCTGCTTGCATTAGATCCAGTACGTCTGACAGCATGAGTCTTGTTATTTCTCAGGCCAAATCCCTTAACTTGGCTCCAGATCAGTTCTGTTGGGCTCATATTGCAATGGTAGAGTCCAAGTGTAAAAATGCAGCATTTGTATAGTTTGCTCGATGCTGTGAAAATGGTTGTTTTTCATGTTTCTACGACACATCTGTGGTATAAAACAATGGACATAGTCCAAATAATTATTTAGTTTTTCATTTTTGCCTTAAAAATTTAAATTGTTATGTTTTCTTAATTTAAGTAACTTTTGTTAACAGTCGAGAATTTATATTTGAAATGAAAACAGGAATTCTGGGTGAAATATGTAATTAAAAACAATAAGACGTGCATTATTCATAAAATATGATGATGAATTTTACAATTACGAGATGTTGGTAATTTAAATTGAACAAGAAAAAAATTGACTCTGGCAAGACATTAACCAGCGAAACATGCGCTGCAGTAAGCTACAAAGATAATACGCTACCCAGTCCACTGTACATCGACTTGAGTTTGTGTTTTAATTGCATCTAATTCACTCACTCGGAAAACTTCAAAGCCGATTAACTCTGTAAATTTATGACAAACATTAAGAACAACCTATTTCTCGGCACTTTTTAACCGTGTTCTACACGCGTGTTTCACTACGGAACAGGAAGCAGCCTCAACTACTTCCCTACTACGTATTAAGAGTGCGACAATCAGAGCACAAGAGTGCACAGGCTGTGACTATGCACGACTTTGGAAATAAAAAGTACATAACCAAAGCGTAATTAAGAAAAACATTGATGGCTGTCAATACATTTGAATATCTTAAAGTTTCGTTTAACGTAACTTACTAACAATATATCTAATACATTAGTAAGACCTACTTCTAAGAGTGCAACAACACCAATGTACGTGTACTGCTGTTTCTGACCAATCGTCACGTTTGTGTTTGTTTACAACAGGTTTATCAAATGGTTCAATTGGCTCTGAGCACTATGGGACTTAACAACTGAGGTCATCAGTCCCCTAGAACTTAAAACTATTTAAACCGAACTATCCTAAGGACATCACACACATCCATGCCCGAGGCAGGATTCGAACCTGCGACCACACGGTCTCGCGGTTCTAGACTGTAGCGCCTACAACCGCTCATCCATCCCGGCCGGCCCATCAGGTTTATTCTTATGACGAACGGAGTATACAGTGGCGTAGGTGAAGTCGAGATGATGAATTTTATGTAGGACACGTGTGGTCTATCCATCAAAGAAACAACCTCAACAACAAAATTCTTTTGACAGGACGTGAGAGCGAGAATGTTAAGTTCAAACTCTATGGAGAAGTCAAAGACATTGTTAGTCATAATCGTACTCCAAAGTCGGCCTCACCAAGAAACTGAAGAGAGAATGGTTCTTCGGTCGTTCGTGTGGGAAGAGAATACATCCGAGACCAATTCGGTTCGCACCCTGGTAGGAGCCAGTACAAAAGGAGAAAGGGCTATAATTTTCGTGGGAGAACGTGGTCACTTGTAGACTTGAGTAGAGGCGTGTCCTGCAGCCGCGTTGCTTCCGATGACTGATCAGTGGGCCACTGAGGTCGCTATTGGCATAGTAAACCACTTGCACTCTACAGACAAACTCTCCGCAAGTAGCAAAATCCTACCAATTAGGTTCCTTTCAGAGTATGCTGATGCAATAGCACCATACTGCAAAATCATATACAAACGTTCCCTCGACGAAAGATCCGTACCCAAAGACTGGAAAGTTACACAGGCCACACCAATATTCAACAAAGATATTAAGAGTAATCTACGAAATTACAGGCCCATATCAATAGTGTCTATATGCAGCAGGATTATGGAGCATATGTTGTATTCGAACATTATGAATTACCTCAAAGGAAACGGTCTATTGTCACACAGTCTACACGGATTTAAAAAAAAAAAACATCGTTCTTGTGAAACACAACTCGCTCTTTGCTCGCATTAAGTGTTGAGTGGTATTGAGAAGGGATTTCAGATCGATTCCGTATTTCTGGTTTTCCGAAGGCTTTTGACACTGTACCTCTCAAGCGCCTTGTAGAGAAATTGCATGTTTGAGGAATATCGTCTCAGTTACGTGACTGGATTCATAATTTCCTGTCAGAGAGGTCACAGTTCGTAGTAATTTACGAAAAGTCATCGAGTAAAACAAAGGTAATTTATGTCGTTTCCCAAGGTAGTGTTATAGGCCATTTGCTGTTCCTTATCTATATAAACAATTTAGTAGACAATCTGAGCAGCCGTCAGCTTGTTTACAGATGACTCTGTCGTTTATCGACTAATTAAGTCACCAGAATGTCAAAAAAAATTGCAAAACGATTTCTAAAAGATATCTGCATGGTGCGAAAATTGATAATTGACCCTAAATAACGAAAAGTGTGAGGTCGGTAACCTGTTGATGTTGTTGTGGTCTTCAGTCCTGAGACTGGTTTGATGCAGCTCTCCATGCTACTCTATCCTGTGCAAGCTTCTTCATCTCCCAATACCTACTGCAACCTACATCCTTCTGAATCTGCTTAGTGTATTCATCTCTTGGTCTCTATCTACGATTTTTACCCTCCACGCTGCCCTCCAATGCTAAATTGGTGATCCCTAGATGCCTCAGAACATGTCCTACCAACCGATCCCTTCTTCTGGTCAAGTTGTGCCACAAACTTCTCTTCTCCCCAATCCTATTCAATACTTCCTCATTAGTTATGTGATCCACCCATCTATACTTCAGCATTCTTCTATAGCACCACATTTCGAAAGCTTCTATTCTCTTCTTGTCCGAACTATTTATCGTCCATGTTTCACTTCCATACATGGCTACATTCCATACAAATACTTTCAGAAACGACTTCCTGACACTTAAATCTATGCTCGATTTTAACAAATTTCTCTTCTTCAGAAACGCTTTTCTTGCCATTGCAATTCTACATTTTATAGCCTCTCTACTTCGGCCATCATCAGTTATTTTGCTCCCCAAATAGCAAAACTCCTTTACTACTTTAAGTATCTCATTTCCTAATCTAATTCCCTCAGCATCACTCGACTTAATTCGACTACATTCCATTATCCACGTTTTGCTTTTGTTGATGTTCATCTTATACCCTCCTTTCAAGACACTGTCCATTCCGTTCAACTGCTCTTCTAAGTCCATTGCTGTCTCTGACAGAATTACGATGTCATCGGCAAACCTCAAAGTTTTTATTTCTTCTCCGTGGATTTTAATACCTACTCCGAATTTTTCTTTTGTTTCCTTCACTGCTTGCTCAATATACAGATTGAATAACATCGGGGAGAGACTACAACCCTGTCTGACTCCCTTCCCAACCACTGCTCGCCTTTCATGTCCCTCGACTCTAATAACTGCCATCTGGTTTCTGTACAAATTGTAAATAGTCTTTCGCTCCCTGTATTTTACCCCTGCCACCTTTAGAATTTGAAAGAGAGTAGTCCGGTCAACGTTGTCAAAAGCTTTCTCTAAGTCTACAAATGCTAGAAACGTAGGTTTGCCCTTTCTCAATCTAGCTTCTAAGATAAGTCGTAGGGTCAGTACTGCCTCATGTGTTCCAACATTTCTACGGAATCCAAACTGATCTTCCCCGAGGTCGGCTTCTACTATTTTTTCCATTCGTCTGTAAAGAATTCGCGTTAGTATTTTGCAGCTGTGACTTATTAAACTGATAGTTCGGTTATTTTCACATCTGTCAACACCTGTTTTCTTTGGGATTGGAATAATTATATTGTTCTTGAAGTCTGAGGATATTTCGCCTGTCTCATACATCTTGCTCATCAGATGGTAGAGTTTTGTCAGGACTAGCTCTCCCAAGGCTGTCAGTAGTTCCAATGGAATGTTGTCTACTCCGGGGGCCTTGTTTCGACTCAGGACTTTCGGTGCTCTGTCAAACTCTTCACGCAGTATGGTATCTCCCATTTCATCTTCACCTACATCCTCTTCCATTTCCATAATATTGTCCTCAAGTACATCGCCCTTGTATAGACCCTCTATGTACTCCTTCCACCTTTCTGCTTTCCCTTCTTTGCTTAGAACTGGGTTCCCATCTGATCTCTTGATGTTCATACAAGTGGTTCTCTTATCTCCAAAGGTCTCTTTAATTTTCCTGTAGGCAGTATCTATTTTACCCCTAGTGAGATAAGCCTCTACATCCTTACATTTGTCCTCTAGCCATCCCTGCTTAGCCATTTTGCACTTCCTGTCGATATCATTTTTGAGACGTTTGTATTCCTTTTTGCCTGCTTCATTTACTGCATTTTTATATTTTCTCCTTTCATCAATTAAATTCAATATTTCTTCTGTTACCCAAGGATTTCTACTAGCCCTCGTCTTTTTACCTACTTGATCCTTTTCTGCCTTCACTACTTCATCCCTCAAAGCTACCCATTCTTCTTCTACTGTATTTCTTTCCCCCATTCCTGTCAATTGTTCCCTTATGCTCTCCCTGAAGCTCTGTACAACCTCTGGTTCTTTCAGTTTATCCAGGTCCTATCTCCTTAAATTGCCACCTCGGTGACCTAAAGGCCGTAAATTCAACTGAATACCTAAGAATTACAATTACGAACCACTTAAGTTGGAAGGAACATATAACAAATGTTGTGCTGAAGGCTAACCAAAGACTGCGTTTTATTGGCAGGACACTTAGAAAATGTAACAGATCTACTAAGGGGACTGCCTACACTACGTTTGTTCGTTCTCTTTTAGAGTAGTGGCGCGCGGTGTGGGATCCGTACCAGATACGATTGACGGAGCACATCGAGAAAGTTCAAAGAAGGGCAGCACGTTTTGTATTATCCCGAAATAGAGGAGAGGGTGTCACTGAAATGGTACAGGGTTTGGGATGGACATCATTAAAACAAAGGCGTTTTATTTTTTTGCTGCGGAATCTTCTCACGAAATTCCAATCACCAACTTTCTCCTCCGAATGCGAAAATACTTTGTTGACAACGACTTACATAGACAGAAACGGCCACCATATTAAAATAAGAGAAATGAGAGCTCGTACGGAAAAGATATAGGTGTTTGTTCTTCCACGCCCTATACGAGATTGGAATAATAGAGAATTGCGAAGATGGTTCAACGAACCCTCTGCCAGGCACTTAAATGTGATTTGCAGGGTACCCATGTAGATGTAGATAGCTTGTGCACTGAAAATGTTTACGAATATGTGCACTTTTTATCAGGATTTCTGCATTCATTAATCCTTTTACGTGACCAACTCAAAAAAGGGATCGTTTGTTTGTACACCACCCACCTTGCAACTCTGAAATCACTATTTTTGTGTCCAATGCTAAACAAGAATATAAATGATGCCCTCTGATTCAAAGAATTTCTTGTTAAATTAATATGGGTCTTCACTCTTTCACAGAAGGCGCTGAGTCACTTTCATCTGGAGGCCTTATATTATTCAGTGATTTCAGCTAGTCATATAGGCACACCTCATCTAACAATCAATGAGCCCTGTGCAATCAATTAATCTCGGATGCTGGCCCCTAGACATTACTTTCTCGGCACTTGCGATGGGTTTCCGTTGTAAGTGTCAAGAGACTTAAGTGAAATTAAATTATCTAGGTAATGAAAGTTAGAAAAAATTACACAGCAAGGGAAGTTAAACCAAATACTAATTTGTGTCAAATACAGTTTCATACTTCTCGCAATATTCTTGAGGTTTACAACGTATTGATCTCCACTTAGTTCTGCGGATGAAAGCGTCATATTCCTCACAACCGTAGCACAAATCGATATGACAATCAAAGTTAGCTACTATATGTTGATATTCCCGTTCCTTTTAGCATCCACACATAATCGCATTTTGTACCTAATTTCTATCACATTCAAGCATACATATTATTTAAACAAGTCCATTGAAAGTGGCCCGAAACTTAATCAGCGTCGCCATGAACGCATAACATTATTTATTTGGGCACATTATTTGATTAACTACAATCGTTTTTCATGAGAGGCTGTTTTTTTTTTCAACACAAGTGTTTTACACGCTATGACTTGATAATTTCAACGGAATGGCGATTTTGACGTGGACCATCATGCACGATGAAGTATGATGTTCCAGCAGATCACACGTACTATTAGATAGATGTTCAAAAATTAGTATTTCTGCAGAAATGATTAGCATTTGAACCAAGTCGGCCAGCGGGTTCAAGTTAAACAAAAATGGTTCAAATGGCTCTGAGCACTATGGGACTCAACTGCTGTGGTCATCAGTCCCCTAGAACTTAGAACTACTTAAACCTAACTAACCTAAGGACATCACACACATCCATGCCCGAGGCAGGATTCGAACCTGCGACCGTAGCATCCCACGGTTCCGGACTGCGCGCCTAGAACCGCGAGACCACCGCGGCCGGCGGTTTAAGTTCAAAATCGACATCGCGGTGCATCACGACTTACGAGGGCCATTTGAAAAGTCCGTACAAAGTCCACGAGATGGCACCACCGGCGCGTATCAACCTTATGTTTAGTTAGTAGCATCTTTGAAAAGAATGCAATAGAAGTTTCAGCCATATTGGTCCATTTCTTTGTGTTTGGCATTCGTGTGAATCAAGGAAGTCGAGTGATTGTCAAAAAATGGAGGATAAAGAATTTCGTGTGATGATTAAAATTACTTTATGAAAGACAAAACACCTCAGGAAAATAAAAAGAATCTTGATAAACATTACGGTGACTCAGCATCTTCGATTAGAACAGTTTATAAGTGGTTTCAAAATTTTCGGAGTGGCCCTATGGGCACAAGTGGTGCTGAACGTTCTGGACGCCCTGTGGAGGTCACAACTCCAGAAATCATTGATAAAATACATGATATGGTGATGGATGACAGAAGAGTTAAGATGCGTGAGATTGCTGGTGCTGTGGGCATCTCGAATGAGGTGGTACATAATATTTTCCATAAACATTTGAGCATGAGAAAGTTATCCGCAAGATGGGTTCCGCGATTGCTCACGCTTGACCAAAAACAGACTTGTGTGAAGTGTTGCAGTCATGGTTTGCAACTGTTCAGGAATAATCCGCAGGATTTTAAACGTCGTTTCGTCACTGTGGATGAAACATGGATACATTACTATACTCCCGAGACCAAACAACAAGCTAAACAATGGGTTACCAAGGGAGAATATGCACCAAAAAAGGGTGAGACCATTCCTTCTCGCAGAAAGGTTATGGCGACTGTCTTTTGGCATTCACAAGAGGTAATCCTCATCGACTGTCTGGAAATGGGTAAAACTATTACAGGTACATATTATTCATTGTTATTGAACCGTTTGAAAACCGAGCTGCAAGAAAAACTCCAGCGATTGGACCACAAAAAAGTCCTTTTCCATCACGACAATGCACCAGCACACACTTCAGCAGCTGTGTTCAAAAATTAATGGAAATGACATCCCACCTATTCTCCAGACTTAGCTCCCTCGGACAGCTATTTGTTCCCAATTTGAAGAAATGGCTGTCAAAGGGCTCTAAGCACTATGGGACTCAACATGTGAGGTCATCAGCCCCTAGACCTAGAACAACTTAAACCTAACTAACCTAAGGACATCACACACATCCATGCCCGAGGCAGGATTCGTAGCTGCGATCGTAGCGGTCGCGTGGTTCCGGACTGAAGCGCCCGACCGGCCCTAGATCAAGAAACCCGCCAACGGCAGGGAGAGCGGTGTGCTGATCAGTTACCCCTCCACAGCGCATCCGATTGGGAGAGGATGACACGGCGATTGCTCGGGCCTGACTGGCCCGTCTAGAGTCAGAATTCCGAACTTCACGTTTTTAACTTTTTTAACTTTATTACGTGTATTATAATATTATGCGTCCTTAATATGTTGGCCAGTGAAAAACCCTTTCTGCACAAAATTATTCAGACCGAGTATTCCTTGCTTCATTTGTATATTTATTTATTGATACACAGATCACCTCACAATGAAATAGGAATTGTCATGGCAAAGCAATAAAATACAAAGTACACATACACACACAATGTATAGGTATGCTGTATGTGAATCAGACAGGCGATCGGCTGCGGCCTTGGTGATGGAACCATCTCGGCATTTGTCTGAAAGTATTTAGGAAACAAGGAAAATCTTAATGCGTGTGGCCAGACAGAGCAAATTCTATTCTCTCGAGTATGAGACAACTGTCTTATCAGCTCCACTGCCTCGTTAGGTTGGTCGCTACTGAACGACGGTCTTTGATTTACATACAGTTTGCTCCAGACAACATGTAATATGAAACATAGCTTTGCTCTTCACTGCTGCTCGCTCTGAGGACACCTGCTGCTCCTCCATTCTCTTCAGAAATCGGATTCTAGACCTGTAAACATTCAACGATGACCCATGCATAAAAACTGACTCAGAATGATGAGCGGGGTTTTGAACTAGGAAGAATGACAAAAACTTTCTATCATGCTCTTTAAATCTTTACACATGATTTTAATATAAAAGCATTACATCGTGACCGTGTAATGCAATGAAACAGCGTGTTGTGATTATCCCCTTTCATAATTAACTATAACTCAAAGATTTCTATGTAATCTGAAATTGTGAAGTATGTATTACTTATGAAGAGTTTTTTACCTTCCTTTTGAGAAAGATTTATTTCAATAATCTTTCTCATATCCTTGGTCAGTTTACGATGCTATTTTATTCCCGGATATAAAATGCTGTATTGAGTTTTACTTTGATTTTCTCTAGCAAATGTAGATCCAAAGTGTTTCTTGTCTCTTGATTAAGTATAGGATTATTAGTGAAATAATAATGTTTTCCTGATGTGCACAATAGATTGGTAGACGTACTCAACTGGTGCAGTAAACACATCCATTTCTTTAAACAGTCCTGATAATGAAACCGACAACTACTTCTAGCTATTATCTTTACGCTCCTTTTCTGCATTTGAAAAGCTGTCCATGTTTCGCGCCATCGATACCCAGAAGAGAATCCCATAGCTAAGATCTGAATCTACCAGGTGATCAAAATCTCAGTATAAATTTGAAAAGTGAATAAATCAGAGAATAATGCAGATAGAGAAGAACAAATTGACACACATGCTTCGAATGACATGGGGTTTTATTAGAACCAAAAATATACAAACGTTCAAAAAATGGCCGACAAATAGCGCTTCATCTGATCAGAATAGAAATAATTAGCATAACAAAGTAAGACAAAGCAAAGATGATGTTCTTTACAGGAAATGCTTATTATGTCCATCATCATCCCTCAACAATAGCTGTAGTCGAGGAATACCGTTGTGAACAGCAGTGTAAAGCATATCTGTATTTATGGTGAGGCATTGGCGTCGGATGTTGTCTTTCAGCATCCCTAGAGATGTCGGTCGATCACGATACACTTGCGACTTAAGGTAACCCCAAAGCCAATAATCGCACGGACTGAGGTCTAGGGACCTGGGAGGGCAAGCATGACGAAAGTGGTGGCTGAGCACACGATCATCACCGAACTACGTGCGTAAGAGATCTTTCACGCGTCTAGCAATATGGGGTGGAGCGCCATCCGGAATAAACATCGTACGTTCCAGCAAGTGTTCAGCAGCCAGGCTGGGGATGCGATTCTGTAACATATCGGCGTACCTCTCACCCACCACGGTAGCAGTTCTGCTGTCCAGCGCCATCTGTCGGACATAATGTGAACTTTGTTTTTTTTTGTTTTGTTCTAATAAAACCCCATGTCATTCCAAGCATGTTTGTCAATTTGTAGCTCTCTATTCACATTATTCCGTGGTTTATTAAGTTTTCAAATTTATACTGACATTTTGCTCACCCTGTACATAGGAGTAATATGTTACCACAACACCCTGGCCGTTACAAACTGATGACGAAGTCTAACAGTATAATATGCGGATGACATTCTTTTTTGCTATTATCTTTGTGTGTTCATTTTAGGTTATTTTAGAACAAATATGCAACCCTAAAAGCTTGTATTTGATACACACTTTATATATTTATCGTCTGTGCTTAATGCGACATTTTCCCTTTTTATGCCGAAGTGCTTACTGTTAGCTTTCCTTATGCTCAATGCTAATTCATTAACATTTCCAGTCATAAACATTTTGAGGATTTCTCTAATAGAAGCTCTGTTATTTTACCAGTGGCTATAACCTTGCTGTCATCAGCGAAGAGAACTTTTATTCCATTCCTGATGCAGTCTGTTAATTCACTAACAGATATCAAGAAGAGAAATGGATCCAATACACTACCCTTAACAACATCTAAGCTTATACATTTCGTGTTTAACAACTGTTTTAGCAAAATTACTGGTAGACGTGTGAACTATCTCTGTCAAATGCGCTCAGTTTCCCGGGTGAGACTGGAACCACTCGTTTGCTGCTAGTTTTACACCTAGTGCTTGTTGCTCTTTTAGTGGTATTTTATGGTCAACAGCGTCATGACCCTCGGATAAGTCTAAAAAATATTCTTGTTGCGCCTACTCCGTGCCAGAGAATCAAATTTGGTGATATTTTGTGTTTGTCCCACTTGACTTTCGGTCATGTGGCCAGTACGAGGACCAACAAAGCCGCCTTTGTGTTACTAGTGCCCGCCTGGGGTGACAAAAATCTCAGCGGGTGAGCGCCGCTACGTGAACGTGTCCTCTAACGATGGCTGATGGCTGCTCTGAGTGGCTGTTACCACCTAGGCCTTCAAAGTCGCCGCCCTGGCCGGTCTTACAAAACTGGTAGCGTCACCACCTAACTCCTACGAAATGCAGTGTCAATTTTAGATGAAAAATAACAACTATAAAATAGCACTGCTGCTGAACGTATAGTGTAGGAAATAGTAGGCTACCGGTCTCACCACACATTCTAGCTACATAACCTGTGGCGTAGACAAACAGTGTAGGACAGATACAACAAAGGCAAGCAGTGCGAGCTCTACTCCTTTAAATTCGACCACTGGCAATCAGAAATTACTTGGTGTTCTGTCTAATTTTACTTTTCAAAATATGAGGCGCATTTTTATAAAACTGCAAATACCATGTCACAACAGAGGAAGGTCATACGCAGGTTTGAGACAAATACCAACGTTTTGCGTCGAAGTGGCGGACAGCTATACCCGTTTCATTGTGTTGCGCTGTTTGTTTACTTAAACACAATACTTTAAAAAATATTTTGTATTTATACAAATTTTGAATGAAAAAGGAATACTACGTAAAAACGAAATTAATAATGAGTGTTAACATAAAACATCAAGCTGTTTCTTGGTTTTTGAGTTAGCTGGTACTTGGTAGCATGACGATTAGGATGTGTTGATACATGATGCAATGAGTTTTATACGATTGTGAAATAGCCAAGGCCGGCGATATTGCAAAGTTGTTTCATCATCATGGACGAGGTCGCAAGACTTAAAAATTTTTAATCACACAGCCACAGAAAGTTTATTTTTTTATGAGTGTGTCTTGGACACTGAAAAACATTGCCAGTATTTATTCGCTGTACTATAAAATCACAAAGGAAAATATATACGACACGGTTGAGTATAGCTGAAGCTACTATCCCAACTAAAGATAAAGTTGAGATTCAATATTTCTGCAGCAAAATGTAATTAGATCAGATCAGTATTTTTGTTACTCGTGTCCAGCTGGCAAATTCTGCAGGCTGACTGCGATTAAGGGCCATGAAACACTGATATCTCAGTACGACATTGTGAGAGTAACTTTGGTAGCCACTGAAAATCTAAATGGATCATAAGCTTTATTATTTTTCATATTTTGCGGAAGTGTACAAGGTCTGTTCAATAAATTCCGGAACATTCATAATTTTGCGACAATGGTCTGTTGGAGCGAAATGCCGTTGGCATCACTGCACACGTCTGTGTTTAATGTAGAACTACCGTAAGATTGAAACTTGAACAGATCTCGTATATTGGTACCATAAGTTTCACTGTGCATGTCTGTTAGTTATTGTTCAGTGCTGTTTTGAGTAGAACGTTGTGTTACACAGTTTGCGAATTTCGAGATGGCACAGTTACAGGAGCAACGCGTCTGCATTAGATTTTGCGTGAAACTCAAGAAAACACAGATACACCAAATGATGCAGGAAGCCTCCGGTGATGACTGCTTAAGCCGTACTCGGTGTTACAAATGACTGACACTCTTTAAAAATGGCCGGGCAGAAGACCAACCTCGTTCAGGACGTCCTTAGGCGTCTACCGACGAAACTGGTGTCAACAGCATCAACAAAACGGTGCATGTGAATCAAAAACTGACTGTCCGAGAGGCTGCAGAAGAATGTAACATTTTAGTTGGACCTTGTCACGAAAGCCTGACACAGCATCTTGGCATCGTGCTGCTGCCAAGTTTGTCCCATGACTCAAGAGTGAAGACGAGAATGATTTCGATATCAAGGTACAATCTTCAAAATGGGTCGGTAAAGGTTTTCTATGATCAAAAAAAGTCTGCCAGGTCAAGTCAAAGCCATCCTGGTAGTTTCCTTTGACTTTGAAGGATTAGTTCATGATGAATTCGTGCCACAGATGCGTTGCGACCATGTGAGAAAAAGTTATAAGGAAACGGCCTGAAATGTTACAGCCGGCCCTTGTGGTTGTGCGGTTCTAGGCACTTCAGTCTGAAACCGCGTGACAGCTAGGTGTCGCAGTTTCGAATCCTGCCACGGGGATGGATGTGTGTGATGTCCTTAGGTTAGTTAGGTTTAATTAGTTCTTAGTTCTAGGCGACTGATGACCTCAGAAGTTAAGTCGCAAAGTGCTCAGAGCCATTTGAACCATTTGAAATGTTAAAAGACAACTCGTGGCCCCTGCAGCACGATAATGAACCCGCAAGTTGAGCACTGTTGGTACGTGACTATTGCACTTTGCAGCTTCATCCTCCGTATTCTTCAAACCTGACCCCTGCTGACAGTTTTTTTTTAAATTCCAAAGTTGAAAACCCCGTTGACAGGACGAATATTTACCACGGTGAACGACATAAAAGAAAATTAACAGACGGAGCTTCGTGCGATCCAGCAAGAGGCGTAGCAAGACTGATTCCGGAAGTGGAAACGGCGATGGGAGCGCTTCAAATGGTTCAAATGGCTCTGAGCACTATGGGACTTAACATCTGACGTCATCAGTCCCCTAGAACTTAGAACTACTTAAACATAAGGACACTGCACAGATCCATGTCCAAGGCAGGATTCGAACCTGCCACCGTAGCGGTCGCGCGGTTCCTGACTGTGGCGCCTAGAACCGCTTGGTCACTCCGACCGGCGTTGGGAGCGGTGTATGTTTTGTGGAGGAGAGTATTTCGAAGGAGACCTTGTATAATAAGTAAAAGGTAAAGGCAGAAATATTTTGTGGACAAGGTTACCGAAGTTCTTGAACAGATCTCGTATATTGGTACAGTAATAATAGGACTGTTAGAAAGGCCGTTCCACACTGAAGCGCCAAAGAAACTGATGTAGGCAGGCGTATTCAAATGCAGAGGTATGTAAACCGGCAGAATAGGGCGCTGCGCTCGGCAACGCCTATGTAAGACAACAAGTGACTGGCGCAGTTGTTAGATCGGTTACTTTTACTACAATGGCAGGTTATCAAGATTTGAATGTTTGAACGTGGTGTTGTAGCCGGCGTACAAGGGATGGGACACAGCATCTTCGAGATAGCGATCAAGTGGGGATTTTCCCATACAACCATTTCACGAGTGTACCGTGAATATCAGGAATCCGGTAAAACATCAGATCTTTGACATCGCTCCGACCGGAATAAGATCCTGCAAGAACGGGACGAACGACGACTGAAGAGAATCGTTCGACGTGACAGAAGTGCAACCCTTCCGCAAATTGATGCACATTTCAATGTTATGCCATCAACAAATGTAAACGCGTGAACTACTCAACAAAACATCATCGATATGGCTTTCAGAGCCGAAGGCCCACTCGTGTGGCTTTGATTACCGCACGACACAAAGCTTTCGCCTCGCCTGGGCCCGTCAACACCGACTTTGAACTGTTGATTCAAATGGTTCAAAAGGCTCTGAGCACTATGGGACTTAACATCTGAGGTTATCAGTCCCCTAGAGCTTAGAACTACTTAAACATGAGGACACTGCACATATCCATGTCCGAGGCAGGATTCGAACCTGCGACCGTAGCGGTCGCACGGTTGCAGACTGAAACGCCTAGAACCGCTCGCCTATTGCCACCGACTGGACTATTGATGACGGGACACATTGGACACATGTTGTCTGATCGGACGCATCTCGTTTCAAATTATACCGAGCAGAAGGACTTGTACGTGTATGGAGACAACCTCATGAATCCATAGATCCCGCATATCTGCAAGGGACTATTCAGGATGGTGAAGGTTATACAGTGGTACGGGGCATGTGGAGTTGGAGTCCCCTTATACGTCTAGATACGACTCTGACAGACGACACGTACATAAGCATCCTGTCTGATCACCTGCGTCCGCTCATGTCCATTGTGCATTCTGACGGACTTGGGCGATTCCAGAAAGACAATGCGACACCCCACATATCTAGAGTTGCTACAGAGTGGCTCCAGGAACACTCTTCTGAGTTTAAACCCTTCCGCTGGCCAACTACACAGAAATGAACGTTATTGAGAATATCTGGGATGCCTTCAACGTGCTCTTCACAAGAATTCTCGACCCCGTGGAACATTTAGGGGTTTATGGACACCCCTGTAGGATTCATGGTCCCTCCAGCACTACTTCAGACATTATTCGAGTCCACGCCACGTCGTGCTGCGGCACTTATGCATGCTCCTGGTGGACCTACACGATATTAGGTAGGTGTAACTGTTTCTTTGACTTCAGTGTATAACTGCCTGGATAAATCAATTAAAAGGCCGGAGGAAGATTAAGGTATACCACTTGCTTTATGTACACTCATAGGAAAATCATGCAGTGTTGAATCTCCGATTTGAGAAGAGCGTCACTTACACCGTTCATCGATTCTCGTCGAAACTGGTTTGATGTTCAACTTGTCGATTTCTGCATTGTTCGTGCACACTCTCAAGAGCTCAGATAGTGTGGTATTTCCCTCTGAGCTGAAACGAATGATTTTGTTATGGTTAGACCAGTCCCGGCAGCACTCAGATGCATAGCAAAGAGCTGCTTTAAGCGCGGAACTGAACCGCTTTGATGGACATCACCTTATTACGAAACGTATTTACGATAAATGCTGGCGCGCTCTTTGGCGAGTATCGCGCTAATTAATCGTGGCGGCCTAACGACTCGCAGCCGTGCGCGGTATCTGCATAGGCGGCGTGGCGGCTCGTGACCGCTTAATACCGAGCGGCCCTGATCAACTGGATCGCGGCGCTCCGTTATGCGCTGCAGCTGCATGCCACACCACAGCCGCCGTGGCGTGTCGCTCCGTCGCAGTACCCGAGGGGCCTCCGGAGGGAGCCCGGTTCGAGCCCCGCTCGCACCTTGCACACTACTGTCACTGACACCTTCTCACAAGCCTTCCCTTGCAGCACTGCTGACTTGTGTTTTCCTGTGCAGATGCGGAACTTTGTAGGAAAATTAGCATTCGATAGTGTTGAGGATCGGTGGACGAAGTTCAAAACCATCGTACAATATGCGTTAGATGAGTATGTGCCAAGCAAGATCGTAAGAGATGGAGAAGAGCCACCGTGGTGCAACAACCGAGTTGCGCAAGCAAAGGGAACTTCACAGCAAACATAAACATAGCCAAAGCCTTGCTGACAAACAAAAATTACGCGAAGCGAAATGTAGTGTGAGGAGGGCTATGCGAGAGGCGTTCAATGAATTAGAAAGTAAAGTTCTATGTACTGACTTGACAGAAAATCCTAAGAAATTTTGGTCTATTAAAATCGCTGGACCTGATGGGGTAGGAGTTCGATTTTACACAGAGTACGCAAAGGAACTTGCCCCCCTTCTTGCAGCGGTGTACCGTAGGTCTCTAGAATAGCGTAGCGTTCCAAAGGATTGGAAAATGGCACAGGTCATCCCCGTTTTCAAGAAGGGATGTCGAACAGATGTGCAAAACTCTAACGTCGAACAGTTGTAGAATTTTGAAACACGTATTATGTTCGAGTATAATGACTTTTCTGGAAACTAGAAATCTACTCTGAGGGAATAAGCATGGCTATCGAAAAAGACGGTCGTGTGAAACCCAGCTCGCGCTATTCATCCACGAGACTCAGAGGGCCATAGACACGGGTTCTCAGGTAGACGTCGTGTTTCTTGACTTCCGCAAAGCGTTCGATATAGTTCCCCACAGTCGTTTAATGAACAAAGTAAGAGCATATGGACTAACAGACCAATTGTGTGATTGGATTTAAGAGTTCCTAGATAACAGAAAGCAGCATGTCATTCTCAATGGAGATAAGTCTTCCGAAGTAAGAGTGATTTCAGGTGTGCCGCACGGGAGTGTCGTAGGACCGTTGCTATTAACAATATACACTCCTGGAAATTGAAGTAAGAACACCGTGAATTCATTGTCCCAGGAAGGGGAAACTTTATTGACACATTCCGGGGGTCAGATACATTACATGATCACACTGACAGAACCACAGGCACATAGACAGAGGCAACAGAGCATACACAATGTCGGCACTAGTACAGTGTATATCCACCTTTCGCAGCAATGCAGGCTGCTATTCTCCCATGGAGACGATCGTAAAGATGCTGGATGTAGTCCTGTGGAACGGCTTGCCATGCCATTTCCACCTGGCGCCTCAGTTGGACCAGCGTTCGTGCTGGACGTGCAGACCGCATGAGACGACGCTTCATCCAGTCCCAAACATGCTCAATGGGGGACAGATCCGGAGATCTTGCTGGCCAGGGTAGTTGACTTACACCTTCTAGAGCACGTTGGGTGGCACGGGATACATGCGGACGTGCATTGTCCTGTGGGAACAGCAAGTTCCCTTGCCGGTCTAGGAATGGTAGAACGATGGGTTCGATGACGGTTTGGATGTACCGTGCACTATTCAGTGTCACCTTGACGATCACCAGAGGTGTACGGCCAGTGTAGGAGATCGCTCCCCACACCATGATGCCGGGTGTTGGCCCTGTGTGCCTCGGTCGTATGCAGTCCTGATTTTGGCGCTCACCCGCACGGCGCCAAACACGCATATGACCATCATTGGCACCAAGGCAGAAGCGACTCTCATCGCTGAAGACGACACGTCTCCATTCGTCCCTCCATTCACGCCTGTCGCGACACCACTGGAGGCGGGCTGCACGATGTTGGGGCGTGAGCGGAAGACGGCCTAACGTGGTGCGGGACCGTAGCCCAGCTTCATGGAGACGGTTGCGAATGGTCCTCGCCGATACCCCAGGAGCAACAGTGTTCCTAATTTGCTGTGAAGTGGCGGTGCGGTCCCCTACGGCACTGCGTAGGATCCTACGGTCTTGGCGTGCATCCGTGCGTCGCTGCGGTCCTGTCCCAGGTCGAAGGGCACGTGCACCTTCCGCCGACCATTGTCGACAACATCGATGTACTGTGGAGACCTCACGCCCCACGTGTTGAGCAATTCGGCGGTACGTCCACCCGGCCTCCCGTATGCCCACTATACGCCCTCGCTCAAAGTCCGTCAACTGCACATACGGTTCACGTCCACGCTGTCGCGGCATGCTACCAGTGTTAAAGACTGCGATGGAGCTCCGTATGCCACGGCAAACTGGCTGACACTGACGGCGGCGGTGCTCAAATGCTGCGCAGCTAGCGCCATTCGACAACCAACACTGCGGTTCCTGGTGTGTCCGCTGTGCCGTGCGTGTGATCATTGCTTGTACAGCCCTCTCGCAGTGTCCGGAGCAAGTATGGTGGGTCTGACACACCGGTGTCAATGTGTTCTTTTTTCCATTTCCAGGAGTGTACATAAATGACCTTGTAGATGACATCGAAAGTTCACTGAGGCTTTTTGCGGAAGATGCTGTGGTATATCTAGAGGTTGTAACAATGGAAAATTCCACTGAAATGTAGGAGGATCTACAAGTGAATTGACGCATGGTGCAGGGAATGGCCACTGAATCTCAATGTAGACAAGTGTAATGTGCTACGAATACATAGAAAGAAAAATACCATATCATTTAGCTACAATATAGCAGGTAGCAACTGGAAGCAGTTAATTCCATAAATTATCTGGGAGTACGCATTAGGAGTGATTTAAAATGGAATGATCATGTAAAGTTGACCGTTGGTAAAGCAGATGCCAGACTGAGATTCATTGGAAGAATCCTAAGGAAATGCAATCCGAAAACAAAGTAAGTAGGTTACAGTACGCTTGTTCGACCACTGCTTGAATACTGCTCAGCAGTGTGGGATCCGTACCAGACAGGGTTGATAGAAGAGATGGAGAAGATCCAACGGAGAGCAGCGCGCTTCGTTACAGGATCATTTAGTAATCGCGAAAGCGTTACGGAGATGATAGATAAACTCCAGTGGAAGACTCTGCAGGAGAGACGCTCAGTAGCTCGCTACGGGCTTTTGTTGAAGTTTCGAGAAAATACCTTCACCGAAGAGTCAAGCAGTATATTGCTTCCTCCTACGTATATCTCGCGAAGAAACCATGAGGATAAAATCAGAGAGATTAGAGCCCACACAGAGGCATACCGACAATCCCTCTTTCCACGAACAATACGAGACTGGAATAGAAGGAAGAACCAATAGAGGTACTTAAGGTACCCTCCGCCACACACCGTCAGGTGGCTTGCGGAGAATGGATGTAGATGCAGATAAAGTTGATTAGAGTAGTTGTTTGCAGTTTTCAAGGTGGGCGGAAAGTTACTAGGTATTGTTAAATGACTGTTTAGTTTTTAATATTGATGGAATAATGCTGGAGAACGCGCAAAAAAAAAAAAAATTGAGTAGGACAGTGAATTTTCATGCCGCGTA
This sequence comes from Schistocerca gregaria, assembly GCF_023897955.1. Taxonomy (NCBI): domain Eukaryota; kingdom Metazoa; phylum Arthropoda; class Insecta; order Orthoptera; family Acrididae; genus Schistocerca; species Schistocerca gregaria. The sequence goes on from NC_064922.1 coordinate 371,124,520, forward strand.
GTACCGACAGTGGCCCTGAGGGGCGGTACACTCAACACCAACAAAGATGTCCGATCGCCTTTCAGCTAGAGAGCGCGTTCAGATTGCTTCACGCTACAAGGCGTGGAATACGATCGTTCTTGTGGATAGATGATGACGTACGGTGAAGGGAAGGAATGCCATAATTCGTCCAAAGGCAAGAAAGAATTGTCACACGGAGTTAATGACCAAAGTATCGTTAAAGGGTGCAGAAAAAACAGATCGTCCGTCCACGTCTCGTGTCCTGAGAATGTGGTGATTCTGCAGAACATGTTTAATCTTTTATTTGTTTTGCAAGTCATCAGTCTTCTGACGGGTTTCATGCGACCCATCACGAGTGTCTCTCCTGTGCCAACCTCTTCATCTCAGAGTAGCCTCTGTCTTCCTCTACAGATTTTACCCTCTACAGCTTCCTCTAGTACCACATAAGTCATTCCCTCATGTCTTAACGAAAGTCATATCATTCTGTCCCTTCTCCTTGTCAGTGTTTTCCACGTATTCCTTTCCTCTCCGATTCTGTGCAGAACCTCCTCATCTCTTACTTTATCACTCCATCTAATTTTCAACATCAGTCTGAAACATCACATCTCAAATGCTTCTATTCTCTTCTGTTCCGGTTTTGGCACAGTGTTTCACCATCATACAATGCTCACCTCCAGATGTACATTCTTAGAAATTCCTTCCTCAAATTAAGGCCTATGTTTGATAGTAGTAGACTTCTCTTGGTGAGGAATGTCCTTTTTGCCATTGCTAATCTGCTTTTGATGTCCTCACTGCTCCGTAGTTAATTGGTTTTTTGCTGCCTAGGTAGTAGAATTCCTTAACTTCATCTACTTCATGACCCTCAATCCTGATGTTACGTTTGTCGCTGTTCTCATTAATGCTACTTCTCATTACTTTCTTCCATTTACTCTGAACGCACATTCTGTACTCATTAGGTTGTTCATTCTATTCGGCAGATTACGTAGTTCTTCTTTATTTTAACTTAGGATAACTAAGTTATCAGCGCATCGTCTCATTGATATAGTTTCACCTTGAATTTTAATTCCACTCCTGAAGCTTTCTTTTATTTCAGTCATTGTTTCTTCGATGTACAGATTGAACAGTGTGGGCGAAATACTACATCTCTGTGTTATGCCCTTTTCAATCCGAGCATTTCGTTCTTGGTCGTGCACTCTTATTATTCCCTTTTAGCACTTGTACATAATGTATATTACCCGTCTCTCCCTATAGCTTACCAATATTTTATCAGAATTTCGAGCATCTTACACCATCGTAAATTGTCGAACGCTTTTTCCAGGTCGACAAATCCTGTACACGTGCGTTGGATGCCTTTACCTTTTGCAAATCCAAACTGCTCGTCATGTATCATGTCTTCAGTTTTCTTTTCAGTACTTATGTATATTAATATTGTCAGCAACTTGAATGCATCAGCTGTAAAGCTGATGGTGCAATAATTCTCGCACTTGTCATCTGCTGCAATCTTCATAATTGTGAGGATGATATTTTTCCGAAAGTCAGATGGTATGTCGCCTTACTCATACGTTCTACACAACAATGCTAATAGTCGTTTTCTTGACAGTTCCCAAATGATTTTAGAAATTCTGATAGAATATTATCTATCTCTTCTGCCTTATTTGATCTTGTCTTTCAAAGCTCATTTAAATTCTGATTCTAATACTGGGTCCTCTATCTCTTCTAAATTGACTACTGTTTCTTTTTCTATTTCGATTTTTCTTTCCACCTATCCGCTCTCTACCTTGCATTTAGCAGTGGAATTCTCGTTGCACTCTTAATGTTACCATCCTTGCTTTTAATGTCACCAAAGGTTGTTTTGACTTTCTTGCATGCTGAGTCTGTCCCATTGACAATAATTATTTCTTTTTAGATTTCCTCGCGTTTTCCATGCTGCCATTTCGTATTAGCTTCCCTCCACTTCCTAATGACTTCATTCCTCAGCGACTTGTATTTCTGAATTCCTGAGTTTCCCGGAACATTTTTGTGCTTCCTGCTTTCATCGATCAACTGGTGCATTTCTTCAGTTACCTTCTTTATATCCTTTCCTCTTCAACTATACTACCTACTGAGCTATTCCTTATTGCTGTATCTTTAGCCTCAGAGAAATTCAAGCGTATCTCGTCATTCCTTAGTACGTCCGTATCCCTCCCCTTTGCGCATTGATTCTTCCTGGCTAACGTTTTAAACTTCAGCCTACTCTTCGTCACTACTGTATTGTGATTGGAATCTATACCTGCTCCTGGGTGTGCTTTACAATCCAGAATCTGGTTTTGGAATTGCTGCTGGACCATGATCTAATCCAACTGAAATCTTCCCCTTTCACCCGACCTTTTCCAAGTATACCTCCTCCTCTTGTGATTCGTGAACATAGTATTCGCTATTACTAGCTGAAATTTATTACAGAACTCAATTAGCCTTTCTATTCTCTCATCCCTTGCCGCAGTCTCATATTCTCCTATAACCTTTTCTTCTGTTCCTTCCTGTACTACTGTATTCCACTCCCCCATGACTATTAGATTTTTTTCTCTCCTTACGTATTGTATTACCCTTTCAATATCCTCATATTATTTCTCTATCTTCATCTTCAGCTTGCGACATCGGCATGTATACCTGAACTATCGTTATCGGTCTTGGTTTTCTGTCGATGCTGATAACAACAACCCTATCACTGAACTGCACACAGTAACTCTCTGCCCTGCCTTCCTATTGAAAACAAATGCTACTCCCGTTACACAATTTTCTGCTGTGGTTGATATTACCCTATTCTCATCTGACCAGAAATCCTCGTCTTCTTTCCGTTTCACTTTACTGGCCCCTACTATATCTAGACTGAACCTTTTCATTTACCTTTTCAGATTTTCTAGTTTTCGTACCACGTTCAAGCTTCTAACGTTCCACGCCCCGGCTCGTAGAAACTTTATCCTTTCATTGATTGTCCAATTTTTTCTCATGGTCACCTCCCTCTTGGAAGTCCCTTCCTGGAGATCCGAATGGATGACTATTCCGGAATCTTTTCCCTGTGATTTCCATTGCCTTCTGCATCCTCATGCCTTTGATCGTTGCTAATTTTCCCGCCTTTAGGAACAGTTTCCCACCGCTAGGACAACAGAATGCCTAGAACCTCTGTCCGCTCCTCCGCCCTGTTTGACAAGGCCTTTGGCAGAATGTTGGTAACTTCTTATGCCGGAAGATTTAACAGGTGGCGTGATTCGTACCTGGGAACGAGGCCGTTTTGATTACAAACCAAACGCTACCTCTAGGCCGGGGGAAATCAAGACGTCCGGCAATTCAAGAGAGTGGACTCAAAAGACATGCTGTGCGTCAGGTGTTGCATAAAGAATTAAACTTCGGAGCACCTCAGCCCCTTTACGTACAGGACCTGACACCAGAAGACTGTAATTTCAGAAAGGATTATAGGGAATTGATGTTGGGTTGGTACGAAGATTGGCCTCATTGTTCTACTACATCCTGTGTAGTAATTAAGCTGTATTCCACATGGGAGGTTTCGTCAGTCGGCAAAATTCCCGTTACTGGGAGGCACAAGATCTTGGAGTTACGGTGGAGAACATGCACTCTCGTCCAAAAGTAACCACGTGGTGTGGAATATCGGCTACAAATATCATCAGTCCATATCTCCTGCACGACGTATTGAACTGGGAGCGCTACCTTCAAATGCTCCGGATTACGTTTGGCGTACGGTATCTGGATGGGAAAATACCGACAGCATTATCTTCATAAAAACGGCGCACCACATCACTTTACAAGTATGGGGAACTGGTTAGATAAGAAGTTTCCAGGACGCTGGCCAGAGAGACGTGGATCTCACGAGTAGCCTGCAATAAGTTCGTACCTGCCAGCCATTGACTCTTTTTATGGGGCTGGCCAAACGAAGGTGTCCCGGACGAAATTTCGCACACTGGACGAATTCGAAGCACTGATTAGGTAAGACTTTACCAACATCCCACACAACTTCCTCTAGAAAGCTGTGGAGTCCGTTCCAGATCGTTTGACGAGATTGTCAACGCCAAACGTGCTTACATCGAAATTTCAACAGACTTTTAACGTGTGCAATCATGTTCCCATATATCAGTACTGATAAGGGTTACATGTGAATTATTAATTTCAAATTAATAGCTCTGCGAAGATAAAAAGTACATTTGAATTTCAAAATCTAGTTACTTCCCGCCCACCCCGTATATGAAGTGTATGAAACCATGTACACTGCGTGATCAAAAGTATCCGGACACCTAGCTGAAAATAACTTACAAGTTCGTGGTGCCCTTCATCGGTAATTCTGGAATTCAGTATGGTGTTGGACCACCCTTAGCCTTGATGACAGCTTCCACTCTCGCAGGCATACGTTCAATCAGGTGCTCGAAGGTTTCTTGGGGAAAAGCAGCCCATTCCTCACGAAGTGCTGCACTGAGGAGACGTATAGATGTCGGTCGGTGAGGCCTGGCACGAAGTCGGCTTACCATAAGATCCCAAAGGTGAATCCAGAATGAGATTTTCGCTCTGCAGCGGAATGTGCGCTGATATGAAACTTCATGGCAGATTAAAACTGTGTGCCGGACTGAGACCCGAACTTGGGACCTTTCCCTTTCGCGGGCAAGTGCTCTACCAACTGAGCTACCCATGCACGACTCACGCCCCGTCCTCATAGCTTTACTTCTGCCAGTACCTTGTCTCCTACCTTCCAAATTTTACAGAAGCTCTCCTGCGAACCTTGCAGAACTAGCACTCCTGAAAGAAAGGATATTGCGGAGACATGGCTTAGCCACAGCCTCGGGAATGTTTCCAGAATGAGATTGTAAGTAGGCTGTTTAGGCTTTCTTATTGGTAACGCCACGTAGCGCTCTGTATGAAAATCACTGGCTGTGCTGTGTGCAGGCTGTGGCTAGTTTGCATTGTTGTTTGCCATTGTAGTGTTGGGCAGCTGGATGTTAACAGCGCGTAGCGTTACACAGTTGGAGGTGAGCCGCCAGCAGTGATGGATGTGGGGAGAGAGATGGCGGAGTTTTGAAATTTGTAAGACTGGATGTCATGAACTGCTGTATACATTATGTCTTTTGAACACTATTGAGGTGAATACATGGTTTGTTCTCTATCAAAATCTTTCATTTGCTAACTATGCCTATCAGTAGTTAGTGTCTTCAGTAGTTTGAATCTTTTATTTGGCTGGCAGTAGTGGCGCTCGCTATATTGGAGTAGTTCGAGTAACCAAGATTTTTGTGAGGTAAGTGATTTGTGAAACGTAAAGGTTAATGTTAGAGCCATTCTTTTGTAGGGATTTTTGAAAGTCAGATTGCGTTGCACTAAAAATATAGTGTGTCAGTTTAAGCACAGTCTTGTATAATTTTTTTAAAGGGGGCGTTTCAAGATATTCACTCTGTAGTGGAGTGTGCGTTGATATGAAACTTCCTGGCACCTTTTAAAGGCCACAGGCCATTTCCTTCCCCATCCTTCCCTAATCCGAGTTACTGCTCCGTCTCTAATAAGCTTGTTGTATACGGGACGTTAAACACTAATCTTTTCCCTCTTCCTCCTCCTTCTCCTCCTCCTCATCCTGAAGACGACTAAAACAACCACAAACTGATTTTGATGTTTGAAACAGGAAACAGCCGTATACCAAAAAAGTCCTTTGTAAGTTGTGAAATGACCTGAGGCTCCAACACGTGATATAATACATCAGAATATAAAACGATGGCGGAGTACAATATTCTTTTCTCCTTTGCAGTAGGACAAGAATGACTTCCTGTACTTTACTACGTACGTTAGGCGTCACATTTCACATGTCCGAGCAGTGAAAAGCTTTTTAATGTAGCTAGCTCGGTTTTTTCGTAGCAATACTTAAACGAATGTGATGAAATGTATTTGGCTCCTTACCAGGAACTTAACATCGTATCGAAATTTTTAGCTGGATTTCCACCCGAAATTTTAGTCAAAATTCATCACGGTTTTATGTCATGTCGTGCTGTTTAACAGTGAATTTGCTCATCCTTTATTGCCACTGTGACACGAGTACTGGCAATTAAGAGGTGAAAGGTGTTCTAGAGAACGAGAACACGTTTGTCAAGGAGAGCTGCAGTAGCAGTTAGCGTCTATGTGCGTCCTTGTGGCACGGAGCATAAACATCCCAGACCAAGTTACTGTACAAATGATGCACTTAAATACTTTGCAAATAACATGAGGTGAATGAACGCTGTGCAACATTGATACACAGAATTGCAACTCTTCACTGTTTTCGGTATTAAACAAAATGAATTGCGCGCAGATTAAAAATATGAAAAACTAAGCTGCGACCGTTAGACTCACCTTTAGATTGTGTAAATGAAAAGTAATTCCCATGTGAAGAGGATATTGGTTTCGACTGTCCAACGTACGAAGGATGCTAATATTGGTTTCGACTGTAAAACGTAGGAAGGATACAATTTAGTGCAACGTGGGTAATGAAGGAGAAAGGCAAATAATGGAGGCATATTGTAACTATACATTTCGTTGTAGCTTAGTTCTGACGGATTTTTTCAATCGAAATGTAAGCCATTAGATACTGCGCGCCCTGTGATGCTTTATCCTGGTGGAATAGCATTTTTACCACCAAATACATGAAGCAGAATTTTTATAGGAACCAAAATATGTTAATTTCAATCGATTAGCTGTTGCGGTCTCACATGCTAGTTTGGGCTCTCCATGCAGTTTCATCTCAACATATTTACTGCAATTTACATCCAATTAAAACTGGTTGTAATGGTCAAACCCATTCCCTCTACAATTTTGGTCCTCCACACGTTACCCCACACAAAATTAGTTATTTCTTGGTATTACAGAGTGTGTCATATCAACCGATTTCGTCTTTTAGTAAAGATTTGTCTTATATTTCCTTTCTTCCCAGTTAGATTCAGTAGCTCTTTATTAGTTATTTCTACTCACCTAATTTTCTGCATTTTGTAGTACTACATCTCAAAAGCTTCTTGTCTAAACTGCATGTCGTCCTCATTTCAGATCTATATATAGCTGCATTCAAGAGAAAAAAAACCTTCGGAAAAGATTGCCTCATCTTTTCATTAATATGAGATGTTCAAACATTTTCCTTGAGATATACTTTTCTTGGTATTATCACTTTAAATTTTATATCCTCCCTACAACGTCATCATCACTTACCTTGCTGCTCAAATAACAGTTCTCTTTTTTGTTTCCCAATCTTATTCGCTCAGCATCGTCTGATTTCAAGACACTATACCTTTCGTTCAGCTGATATTTCAAGTCGTCGTCTCTGATGGAATTACAGTGTCATCTGCAAACCTAAAAATTTTCCATATAGTCTCCCCGAACTTAAATTTCCTTTCTAAATTTACAAGTTGTGCACAATCACTCGCTCCCTACGTTTTATTCCTGGCATCTTCAGAATTGTAAGGAGAATATTTTAGTCAAGATAGTCAAAACTTTTCCGCAAATTCACAATTGCCACAATATAACTAGTAGTGTCAGTATTGCCTCAGGTATTCCTACATTTCTCCGGAACCTAAACTGACCTTCCTGCAAGTCCTTCCATTCTTCTGTAAATGATTTCAGTTAGTAGCTTGTAACTATTAATATATTACTCACTCCCTGGCGTCAACCGAAACTAATAGTCCTAATCTCAGGGCCGTAATGAGCTAAACGTTTCGCCAATTCGAATCCATTAGGTAAAGGGTATGACAGCATTGCTATGAGCCAAATCTACAGATGAGGCATTCGGCTGGGGAGACCGGTGCACTCCGGTCATCTGCCTTCCGATAAGCGAGGAAAAGCCCCACTTACCATCGCCCTCCTCGAAAGACCGTTTTCTGCTGGGACAGGAAACCTACATACTGGCAACGCACAATAGGAGTGATACACGTTCATGATAACAATAAAGTTTCCTCAGTGGATCCTTTCTAGGTGAAGTATATGAAACAAATTTATTCTGCAAATTTAAGAAAGAGAAGGGAGAAAAGAGGAAGGATGGAGTCCCGTAGCTCTTAAGCATTGAGATCATTCCAGTTGAGCTGAGCGATGCGCTGAGGTTTCGATCATATACGATGCACAGCGCCTCCCTCGTTCTGTCATCCACTGCTGTTAGGAGATCTTGCGCTCTCTAAAAGAACCTTTGACGAAACGAGCAGCTCTCCTTTCTATATTCTCTATTCTTTCTATTAACGCTTCCCTGTAAGGGTCTCAAAATAACAAGTGATTCTCATGAATCGGTCAACGGAATGTTTCCTAATCCCCTTTTTCGTGATGAGTTGTGTTATTAGGATTCTTTCAATAAATTTTAGCTGGGGAAGAAAGGATACTTTCTTTTTGGCTGTGGAGGGGGAGGTGGACCTGCAGGTATAGAGAATGTTTAATTACCTTATACGATACATCCACCTCACCGATTTCTTGATACGTTGCAGAGTCGAAATGTAATATGTATCTCTAAGAAATGCGCTACACCACCTTCTGGCCTCTCGTCTCCAAATCACAAGTTGCTTTGTTTCACCTACAGTCTTGTGCACTGAGATTACAGCACGTTGAAGGGGCACCATTTCGGTTTTTTTTTCCTTTCTTTAGTGTTCTGGCTGGCCCATTGGCGGCCCGCCACGAATGTCGCTTTTCAATTACTTAATGGAAGTATCCCAATCTCTGTCTTCCTCTACAGTTTTCATCCTCTACAGCTCCCTCTAGAACCATAGAATTTAATATCTGGTGTCTAAACAAAGATCCTATCCTCCTTTCCCTTCTTCGTATCAGTGTTTTCGACATATTCCATTCCTTGCAGTTCCTGCGGAAAACCCTATCAGTCCACATAGCTTTCAACGTTCTCACAAGCTGCGACATTGTCACGAATCAAACAGTGATCCAGAAAGTGAAGAATACATTTCTTTATTTCCGTCTGTGATCAGAAACTTGTTATGTCGTCCGACTACTCATGTCGGCCAGCGAAGCCCATCCTCAGATCCGTTTTAAAAATACGTGCAAGTATAATGGAACCATAGTGACATCGTCAAAAGATAAACACAAAATAAGATCTCACTCTTGCAGCACCATACTTCAAATGCTTCGATTCTCTTCTGCTCCGGTTTACCCGCAACCCACAATTGACTGTCATACAATGCTGTGCGCTAATGTACATTCTCAGAAGCATATTCTTCAGAGTACGGCTTATGGCTGATACTTGTAGTCTTCTTGCCAGTGTTAGGCTATTTTGCTGCCTAGATAGCAGAATTTCTTCACTTCGTCTACTTCGTGATCACCAATCCTTACGTTAAGTTTCCCGTTGTTCTCATTTCTGTTAATTCTCATTATTTTTATCTTTCTTCGATTTACTCTCATTCCAAGCTCTATATTAATTAGACTGTTCATTCCATTCAAGAGATTTTGTAGTTCTTTTTCACTCGCACTCAGGACAGCAACGTCATCAGCGAATCTTGTCACTGATATCCTTTCACCTTGTATTTTAATTAAAGTGCTAGATCGTTATTTTGGTTCCGTCATTGTTTCTTCGACGTACTGATTGAATAGCCAGGACGAAAGACTATATCCCTATGTTACACCCTTTTTAATCTGTGCAATTCGTTCGTGGTCTTCCACTCTGATTGTTCCCTCTTGGTTCTTGTACGTATTGTACACCACCCGTATCTCCCTACAGCTTACGCCTATTTCTTTTAGGGTTTCCAACACCTTGAACCATTTGACATTGTCTAACGCTTCTTCCAGTTTAACAAATTCTGTGAACATACCCTGATTTTTCTTTAGTCTCCCTTCCACTATCAACCGCGACTTCAGAACGGCCTCTCCGCTGCCTCTATCTTTCCTAAAGCCAAACTGATCACCCTCTAGCACATCCTCAATTTTTTTTCCATCTTTCTGTGTATTATTCTTGTCAGCAACTGCGATGCATGAGGTGTCAAGCTGATTGTGTGGTAAATGTCGCACTTGTAGCCTCTTGGAGTCTTTGGAATTGTGTGGATGACGTTTCTCCGGAAGTGTGGTGGTAGTCGCCAGACTCATACATTCTTCACACCATCTACAGTAGTCGTTTTGTTGCTAGTACCCCAGTGATTTTAGAAATTCCAATGAAGTGATACTTATCCCTTCTGCCTTGTTCGATCTTACGTCTTCCAAAGCTCTTTTGATTCTGATTCTAGTACTGGATCCCCTATCACCTCCCTTTCGACTCCCGTTCTTTCTTCTACCCCATTATCGGGCAATTCCTTCTCATAGACGACCTCAGTGTACTCTTAACATCTATCCGCTCTCTCCTCTGCATTTAACAGTGGAATTCTCATTGCACACTTAATGTTACCGCCCTTGCTATTAATATCACCGAACATTCTTTTTACTTTTCTATGTGCTGTGCCGATCCTTCCGACAATCATTTCTTTTCCGACTTCTTCACGTTTCCCCTGTAGCCATTTCCCTTAGCTCCCCTGTTTTTCTTATTTATTTCATTCGTAAGTGACATGTTTGTCTGTATTCCTGAAGTTCCCTGAACGATTTTGTTCTTCTTTCTTTTATCGATCAGCTAAAGTATTTCTTCCGTTAGTCATGGTTTCTTTGCAGTTACCCCCCCCCCCGTACCTACGTTTTTTCTCTCTAACTTCTGTGACTGGCCTCTTTACAGCTGCCCATTCCTCTTTAACTGAATCTATTCCTCAATCTATTCCTCTTTAACTGAACTGCCTTCTGAGCTGTTCATTATCGTAGTGTCTATAGCCCCAGATAATTTCTAGGGCATCTCTCTACTCCTTAGTTCCTCCGTATCCCATTTCCTTCCAGACTGACTCTCTGATAATTCTCTTAAACCACAGCCTACTCTTCATCATTACCAAACAGTGTTCTGTGTCTCTGTCTGTCCGTAGGTACACCTCACAGTCCAATATCTGATGTCGGAATATCCGTCTAACCATGATGTAATCTAACTGAAATGTTCCTGCACCTGCCTGCGTTTTCCAAACATACTTCTTCCTCTTGTGGATCTTGAACTGAGTATTCGATAGTACTAGTTGAAATTTGCTACAGAACTCAATGAATCTTTCTCCTCTCTCATTTCTACTGCCAGCCCATATTCTCTCCTAACTTTCTCCTAACTCTTCCTCTACAACTGCGCTCCAGTCCCCCATGTCTATTGGATTTTCATCTCGCTTTACGTACTAAAAGACTCTTTCAATACCCTCATATACTTCATCTACCTCTCACTCTTGCGATGTTGGCATGTATCGTGAACTATTTAGTGTTTTATACATCCTCAGCAACTGGAAAAATGCCATTGTCATGTGGTTCCTGAACCAAATAACCATGGCATTTAGCTGCGTGCATCTTATTGTTGACACTCGCAAATATTGTGATAGCTATAACCTTCTGAAGAGGTGCCCGAAATCGGCAATTTTTTTTTATGTAACTGTTTGCTTATTATTTGGTTATCCCTGAACTGTTGTTGTTGGTGATGGTATGCTGTCCATTCTGATGAGAACAACCCTATGACTGAAATGTCCACGGTAATCCTCTCCATGTCCTACCTTCCCGTTCAAATCGATTCCTACTCCCGTCATTCCATTTCCTGTTGCTATTGATACTACACTGTATTCGTCTGAGCAAAAATCCTTGTCTTCTTTCTCTTTCACTTCACTGACCTCGACTATGTTCAGTTGAGACATAGCACATCCCTTTTCAGATTTTCTAGCTTCTCTACGACGTTCAAAGTTCTGACATTTCACACCTTGACTCGTAGAATTTTGTCCTTTCCTTGGTTATACAATATTTTTCTCGTGGTTACTTACCCCTTTGCAGTCATCTTCCGGAGATCCGAATGGGGAACTAATCTGGAATCTTTTGCTAGTGGAGAGATCATCATGACACTTTTTTCAATCAAAGGATGTATACCTTGTGGAAATACGTTATGTGTTTTCAGTGCAGTGGTGTCTATTGCCTTCTGCATTCTATTACTGACTGTTCCGCCTTTTACAGGCAGGTTCCGTCCCAAGGGCCAGAGAGTGCCCTGAACCTCTGTCCGCTCCTTCGTCCTATTTGACATGGCCGTTGACGGATTGAGGATGACTTATTATGCCGGATGTTTTCGGCCACCATTGCTGACAATTTTTATTCAAAATTCAAGCAGTGGTGATGTTCGATACCGGGACCGAGTATGTTTTGATTACCACTCAAAGACGCTATCCCCACACAACTGGTACGATACAGAGGATGTAAGACCGAAATTTGTAAATGAGTACAGCATCAAAAGCTGTATTCGCTTACTTGGTTAAGCACAGAATCTGAACCACTCGGAGTCGCTGTGGTGAACCAACGGTTCCGGACAGGCCAACAATAGACAGCACACTCGACGCTCGACAGTTACAATTTCAAAGGACCTCAGAAAAGGTTCAAATATTTGAGAGGTGGTTGATCAAAGAAGAACCAATACAGACTCGAAGCTACTTAAGATAAGAAGCACTATGGAAGTATCAGTAACACCCATATTTCTTAACGGACCAATAGTCAAACGCTAAAAGCAAGTATAACTTTAATATTTTCTTTTTTTTAATTTTCATATTTACTACTAGAATAACGCAACAACTTCGTTTCCTGTTTTTTTTGGTGTTGTTTTCTGTTTTTCAGTACTTCTTCAACTGCTCCCCATGTTTTCTTTTCGTCTGTCCATGTTGTTCCCGGTTTCTTACTGCTTTGGCATTAAAAGTCTTCTAAACATTCATATAGTATTTTACTCTTGAAATGGGTTCCGTCTGTTATATCTAAATCTTTCGTATTATTCCTTGCTAGTTCTTTTTTCCTTATTTCTGTAATACATACTATTGACGATTTCTTCTTCCAGGGACACAGGGATATTCGTTTCATGAGTCTGTTCTCATTCATCCGCAGAGGTGTCCACGCAAGGTTAATATTCTCTTAGCAATTATTTCTCATATTTCCTCTACATATTTTTAGATATCCTTATCACTATTCATTTTCTATCTGTCTATAGTTTGTAATGCACCCATTAATTTTCTAACAATCCACCTTTCAAGTACCTCTATTGTGTTCTGATTGTTAGGAGTTCATATCCGTAAACATACTGGTCGTATCACTGTGGTTGGTGTTTTAGTTTCGTTTTTCTTGATAAGGCTTTCTTGTTGTAAATGTTCCTTGTCAAACCGTATACTCTCTTCATTTTGTTAGTTCGTACATCTACTTCAAATTTTTCCCGTCCATCCAGTCGTATAATTTCCCCAAGATATGTAAATTTACTTACTCATTATGTTTCACCTACGTGTTTCTATAAATTTTGGTGCATTTTTATACATGTTACGACTTTTGTTTTTTTCACCTGAAATTTTGAGACCAGTTCTGTTTGCTATTTATCTCAAAAGATTTTCTGGAAGTATTGCAAAATTGTCTGCAGAAGACAAGCAGTTTATCTTAATTTCATTTGTTTTCCTTCCTAGGACTATTGGTTCAATTTTTTGGGTTATGTTAGTTCTTTATTCCAGATCCTTACAATTTTTCTTAGAACGCAGTTAAACAGTAAAAATGCTAAACCATCTCCTTGTCTAACATCAATTTTTATTTCTAGTGACTGAGATAGTTCTCCCATAAGTTTAACTTTAGATATGGTCTTTCTCAGAGTTTAGTGAATTATGTTTGCTAGTTTTGCTTTTACACCAATTTCTCTAATGATTTTATCTGTTGTTTCTTTGGCTACCGAACCAAAGGCTTTTTTGAAACCAATAAATTATACTATTATAGATTTGTTTTTGAGTTAAAAATCTGTTCAATGGAGGATCTTCCTTTTAGAAAACCTCCCTGATGTTCTCCCAGTTACTTGTCTATAGCTTTTACAGATCTGTCCAGGAGAATTTTTGGTATTATTTTTTATGCCAATGTCAGAACTGACACTCCTCTGTAATTTCTGACATTTTGTTTGTCTCCCTTTTTGCGTTGCTGGTCGATTAACGCTTCTGCAATCTTTTCTGTTTTCCAAATGTTCTCAAACAGCTGTTGTAGATCATTTAAAATAATTGGTACTGACCTTTTCAGTAACTGAAAAATACTACAGTGTCAACGAGCCACAAATAAAATTGGTCAGCACATACAAACACCTGGATACAGTAATGTATAGATGTATGAAATGGAACGATCACAGGGAAAGCAGCGGGCAGAAATCGGTTTATTGGTAGAATGCTAGGTAAATGCCATCATTCTGAAAAGGAGATTGCTTACGAATCACTCGTGCAACCCATCCTGGAATACTGTTCAGGCTTGTGGAACGCGTACCAAATACAGTAGGAATAACATTTTGAACATTCACGGAGAAGAGTAGCACAGATAGTTACAGATTTGTTTGACCCACTGAACAGTGTCACAGAGATGCTGAAAAAACTTGAAAATAGACGCAAACTATTCTGAGTAAGCCTACTCATAAACTTTCAAGAATCGGCTTTATATGATAAATCTAGGTATATACGACAAAGCCTTACATGTCGTTCCCGTAGAGATGGCGAGGATAAAATTACATTAAATATAACGCCGAGGAGAATTTAAAAAATGATTCTTCCCGCTCTCCATACCTGAACTGAAAGGGAAGAAACGCTCAGCAGTACGATGGGAAACACCCTGTGCCAAGCACTTCACAGTGGGTGGCACAGCATAGATGTAGATTCCTTACAGTTTTCAGCTCTACGCATCCAGGTGTAAACTTAGAGAAAGCTTTTGACAATGTTGACTGGAATACTCTCTTTCAAATTCTGAAGGTGGCAGGGGTAAAATACAGGGAGCGAAAGGCTATTTACAATTTGTACAGAAACAAGATGGCAGTGGTGGGTAAGTGAGTGAGACAGGGATGTAGCCTATCCCCGATGTTATTCAATCTGTATATTGAGCAAGCAGTAAATGAAACAAAAGAAAAATTCGGAGTAGGTATTAAAATCTATGGAGATGAAATAAAAACTTGCAGGAATTAGATTAGGAAATGACACACTTAAAGTAGTAAAGGAGTTTTGCTATTTGGGGAGCAAAATAACTGATGATGGTAGAAGTAGAGAGTTCATAAAATGTAGACTGGTAATGGCAAGGAAAGCGTTTCTGAAGAAGAGGAATCTGTTAACATCGAGTATAGATTCAAGTGTCAGGAAGTCATTTCTGAAAGTATGGAGTGTAGCCATGTATGGAAGTGAAACATGAACGATAAATAGTTTGGGCAAGAAGAGAATAGAAGCTTTCGAAATGTGGTGCTACAGAACAATGCTGAAGATTAGGTGGGTAGAACACATAATTAATGAGGTACTGAATAGGATTGGGGAGAAGAGGAGTTTGTGGCACAACTTGACTAGAAGAAGGGATCGGTTGGTAGGACATGTTCTGAGGCATCAAGGGATCACCAATTTAGTATTGGAGGGCAGCGTGGAGGGTAAAAATCGTAGAGAGAGACCAAGAGATGAATACACTAAACAGATTCAGAAGGATGTAGGCTGCAGTGAGTACTGGGAGATGAAGAAGCTTGCACAGGATAGAGTAACATGGAGAGCTGCATCAAACCAGTCTCAGGACTGAAGACGACAACAACAACAACAACAACAACAACAACGCATCCATGTTGCTCTTGCGTGTTTTTAATGCCAAACACCCACCTTCCGTTACACAGTTGCATCAGTCTTTTAGTACCTCTTGGATTCCTGGAAATAACTCCTACAGTCCATACGCCATTCTACATGTCCTGACTAGCTCCATTTAATTTTCATTACTGTGATCATTACGTCTCAATCCAATCTGTCCACATGCCTTACTTGGCCATTTACGGCCTGTTACGATCCCCATCTTTGCACTCGCCTCCCGCATTTTCTTTTCCTTTTCCGAGTGATTTTTTTATCTTTATTGAAAGTTTTCTTAGGTCAGTTCCTTGCCAAGAATCACGTTCAGTTTTCTTTTGACTCTTCTCGTATGCTACTTAATTTGAGTTGAGTAATTTATACATCTGATTTAGAGAAGTATGTTAGGTGCACTGCCAATTTGCTTCCAGATAATCCTGCAATCTAAATTCATCGTTATTAGCATAA
The DNA here is from genome assembly GCF_023897955.1 of Schistocerca gregaria. Classification (NCBI taxonomy): domain Eukaryota; kingdom Metazoa; phylum Arthropoda; class Insecta; order Orthoptera; family Acrididae; genus Schistocerca; species Schistocerca gregaria. The sequence goes on from NC_064922.1 coordinate 371,140,605, forward strand.
GCCGTTCCAGAGCGCACTTAACGCTCAACCGGTTATTCCTTTGGCAGGGACAGCGCATAAAGACCGACCTTCGTTAAGAGTGCAGCTGCGCGCTCGCTTGGTCCTCAGTGCTACCCGCACGCTGCGTTGCATGACTGCACCTGCTCATAATCACCGTCCATGATCGAGCACATTTGATCATCGTTTTAATGCCATACGATGCGGCATTTGTCCTGCGGTTTACACTCTTGACAAAATGAGAAACATTTCGTCGCAATTATTTGATTTTACGGCTTTGTATTCCACGGACAAAATGAATGCACGTCTAAGAATTCGAAACCAATGGAGCTGAAAGAATAGCGAACTAAGTTTAAATTTGTCACTCTGTAATATCATCTTATTGAATTCTGCAGTCTTTTTGAGAGTCTAGTGTCTGTTACTCTACCTATTAAGTGTCCCAGAAATGTTGTGACAAATTTCGAGAGATGTATAGGAACCTTGCGAGAATACCGATCCATGAAGCTTCCTGGCAGATTAAACCTGTCTGCCGGATCGAGACTCGAACTCGGGACCTGGCCTTTCGCGGGTAAGAGCTCTACCAACTAAGCTACCCAAGCACGACTCACGCCCCGTCCTCACAACTTTACTTCTGCCAGTACCTCGTTTCCTACCTTCCAAACTTTACAGAAGCTCTGCTGCGAACCTTGCAGAACTAGCACTCCTGAAAGAAAGGATATTGCGGAGACATGAAAGGTTCGCAGGAGAGCTTCTGTAAAGTTTGGAAGGTAGGAGACGAGGTACTGGCAGAAGTAAAGTTGTGAGGAGAGGGCGTGAGTCGTGCTTGGGTAGCTCAGTTGGTAGAGCAATTGCCCGCGAAAGGCAAGGTCGCGAGTTCGAGTCTCGGTCCGGCACACAGTTTTCATCTGCCAGGAAGTTTCATATCAGCGCGCACTCCGCTGCAGAGTGAAAATTTCATTCTCGATATTGATCCATGTCAGGAAACGTCATCTAAGGAAACTATAGGCTTGTCACTATGCCTCCTCTTCGGCACCAAATATGACTTTGTACTCTGACGGACCTTAGGCGGAACTTCCCGCAGTGTTGTTTGTTATTCAGTAATCGCGATAGGTTGCCACTATCGCCAATGGAGAAGATGGGGCTTGCTGATGGATAGAAAGGCCTTGTCTCCTTTGAATGCTATGCTCTGTTGCCTCAGTAAATGATATTTTCGGACACGGGTGTTAAGCCGCAGTTCATTTTTCTCCTGGCACCCTCCAAAATCTCCAGTTTTTTCGGTACACAGGAGAAATGTAAACTGCAAATTGAAGCTCCTTGCCTGACACCGCCATCCACCAGGCAACAGAGTAACTCATTTATAAGAGACAAGGCTTTTCTATGCATGTCTAGCTCCACCTTCTCCGCTGAAGATCGTGGCAATTAGTCACGATGACTAAATAAAAAACAACATTGCGATGCGATCTGTCTATGTTGCGCCAGTGTACAAAGTCATGTTTGGCAGCGAAGGGGCGGCCTATTGCCAGGCGCTGGCACCTGTAAGGTCGATGCTCAGTAGCGTCGTTGGGTGACTCTTCCCTGATTTGTTCCTTGAGAAATCCTCTAAAACCACTCGAAAAAAAAAAAAAAGTTCAAATGTGTGTGAAATCTTATGTTACTTAACTGCTAAGGTCATCGGTCCCTAAGCTTACACACTACTTAACCTAAATTATCCTAAGGACATACACACACACCCATGCCCGAAGGAGGACTCGAACCTCCGCCGGCATCAGCCGCACAGTCCGTGACTGCAGCGCCATAGACCGCTCGGCTAATCCCGCGCAAAACCACTCGATGTTTGTTGCAACATTTTTGCAGACACACTTTATATACACGTTCCTCATTGAAGGTATTGCATATTTTGAGATGGTGGTATGGAACAAAACAAGAAAAATGTCCAGTAAGCATGGTCCCTAAGATGCATACGTTAACAACTATGAGTACCTTTCCATCTTCGCTACTGCGAAACACATGTTCTCTACTGAAAGGTGTTTGCCATTACAAACTGTGCTGTTGTAAGCTGTCGCCAGCTCAGCGGTCGGAACTGATGTAGCAAGCAGATCGGTAGTATGCTGGTTCAAATGGCTCTAAGCACTATATGACTTAATATCTGAGGTCATCAGTCCCCTAGACTTAGAACTACTTAAACCTAAACTATCCTAAGGACATCACACACATCCATGCCCAAGGCAGGATTCGAACCTGCGACCATAGCAGCAGCGCGGTTCCGGACTGAAACCCTAAGAACCGCTCGGCCACAGCGGCTGGCTCGGTAGTAGACGCTAGATCAAGCGTGCCTATCAGGTGAGATGCCAAAGACAGGCTCGCATGCAACACGCCGCCAACGCCCTCTTTACCGCAAGTATTTAGATCACCGCAGCTGATCGGAAGGCCTCAGTCTCTCAGTCAGTCAGTCTCGGTCTGAGTCTCAGTTACTAGCTCAGTCTCAGTAACTATTCCAGCTGGCGTATTTCAGTTCACGTCACCGGCTACGAGAGTGTGTAGGAACCAGAGTAGTGTTTATAGCGGGACTTTTACTTCACCAGCGGTGAGGCTAATGTGAACTAATATAGCTATCTGTTTAAGAAAATAAAGACTCCATTTAATACGTGTGTGCAGTTGTGTTTTAGAAGGGGGATACCGGCCACCAAACAACGTCCTCTCCCTTGCTTCCCATGGTACAAGACGGAACAGTGGTGACGAGGACACTAGAGCGGCAACAAGGATGCAACGCAAATGACCTGCAGAATGCAAAAAAACTAGTGATGACACATTATTATTCAACGATTTGTCTGTTCTGCTAGAGGAGAAACCATTCCAACAACGGTTTGAGATGTGGTCTGTGCATGACAGAGCATCACACTATTTCTCCTGAATGGAGGTCAAGTGCGTTTTCTAGCTCGTTGTTCCCCCCCCCCCCCCCTCCCCCGACCTGAATCCCTTGTATATTTTGTTTTGGGGACACTTGAAATCTTCCTTTCCTAATGACGTCGATGTCGATGAGGCGTTAAACCCGAAACTTCCTGCCTTTTTACTTGAAATATTTGGTGTACGCAAGCCTCATTACCGATGTACAACCACTGAAGGAAGGCTTCATCAATGCCTGTCAGCACATCTGTGAGCAACTTGGAGTTTTTCAGAGACTACGTGATTTCCTATGACGTCGGGCAGGTGCATGCGTTACTATGAACACCGTATTGAGTACTTCCTTTAGCGAGGGCTCACGAGTGTAGGTCCTACTAAATAGCAATCAGATTACACAATAAAAGCTGCCGTTTCACGGTAACAGAATATGTTCTGATTTATCCACTCATTTTACACTGTATTCAATAGGTCGTTTGTAATAGCAGAAGAGATGCATTTCACGTTACCGACGATGAAAAAGTGTGAGTCAGAATGTGAGAGGCAGCTAACCGATGAATTGTTAAAAAAAAGTAGATATTGAGATACTTGAATATTACTTTTATATCTTTATTATTCGACAACACACGCATAATTTTTATCCACTTCTACTTTCCCACCGTACAAAAGAAAGATTTTGGAGTAACTCTGAATCTTAACCTTACAGTGCGGAAGAGAGTTAGGCCAAGTGGTAACACTGCGGCAGCAAACAGCACACGCACTTGCCGTCACATGTTTCAGTGTTGGCATCATGGTTGAGGGTGCAGGTGATTTTGTGCCTGGTAGTTTGAGAAATCTAAAAAAACGTGCAAGGAATGAAGGTAACTGGAAGAAAAGAACGGCTGAACTACGATGAAACTTCATACTGTAGTATGTGAGTGAAAAAAAAGAAACTAATAAAGCGGTGAAAGAAGGTGGCATTTCGATTGCACTGTGAAGTCTCAGTTAGTGATAAAGACACACCATTACGGTGAATGATGACGACAATCTCTTTGCTGAGTTTTATAAACCAAGAAACGCTTTCTTGAGCGCTCCTGTGCAGAGTATATAGAAACATTGCAGATATTGACAGTGGAAATAAAAGCAAAATAATCATATACATATTGCATAAAGAATGCGAACAGTTTTTCAGCACGGGTTTGATATCCAATAAGCTTTTATCCACACCCAGAGGAGGCCTAAGTACACAGATATCTGACTCTCGCAGTGAAAAGGCTTACGACATTGACTGTTCTGGTAACAAGTCTTATGATGCACGAACGCTAGAAAATGAAAACAGTAACCCTTTCCTCGTGTTGATCAAAGAGTAAAACATTCCAAATAAACGTAAAATTGTATTGATGTAGGCAGTTAAGTAACTTATTACGTAGATTGATTTCCTTTGTACAAGGGTCATTACAATAGGAAAAGGTCTATAAGGAAATATATAAGTTCTTTGAAATGTGTAGCGGAAATTCATCTGCTTTACAAAAGTGAAAACGGAAGGACTGGTTTGCACAGAGTCGAATATAATATATACAGCATGGTATTCACAAGAAGTAATATACATTTCAAGGCGCCTGAAGAAATTAAGGTACGTGTAGATATTCAGTCAATAGGATACAATACCTTTGGATACTCCCCTACATCGAACAAGAGCCACACATTCATATAATCTTCTGAGGCACTATCCAGTTGAATGTCGCAAAGAATAATAAGACTTTTGTTTGATAATTATTGATTTGAAAGAAGGTCTCTCAACCCCCAAGATACCCACTAAACTTACGCTAAATCTGCGGGACATTTAGATGAGCAACTTCGTTCTTCACATTTGTAACAATAATAGTGCTTACAAAACACTTTACACTCCGGACAGCCGCAGTTGTGCAAACATGGAATTTAAATCACATTGTAATTCTGTCAGAGATGACAAAGGAGTTCGAAAATCAGGTAAACGAACTGCACATTGTGTTGAACATTGGTTATTAGATAGCAACCACAAACGTAAAACATGTGCAATGGAATGTAGTCAGGTTTAGTCAGGTGATACTGACTGAATTATAGTAGGAAAGAGGGCAGTGAAACTAATAGAGATTTGCTGTCAGAGTAGCAAAATCGCTGACTTGAGAACGGAACCAACACTCTACAGGAGCGCCGCATTTTTTGTATACCAAATCTTTCTTGAATTTCGCCCTCACTATCATGGACAGTGTCTTGAAAGGAGGATATAAGATGAACATCAACAAAAGCAAAAGGAGGATAATGGAATGTAGTCAAATTAAATAGGGTGATTCTGAGGGAATTAGATTAGGAAATGAGACACTTCAAGTAGTAAAGGAGTTTTGCTATTTAGGAAGTAAAATAACTGATGATGGTCGAAGTAGAGAGGATATAAAATGTAGACTGGCAATGGCAAGGAAAGCGTTTCTGAAGAAGAGAAATTTGTTAACATCGAATATAGATTTACGCATCAGGAAGTCGTTTCTGAAAGTATTTGTTTGGAGTGTAGCCATGTATGGAAGTGAAACATGGACGATAACTAGTTTGGACAAGAAGAGAATAGAAGCTTTCGAAATGTGGTGCTACAGAAGAATACTGAAGATAAGGTGGATAGATCACGTAACTAATGATGAGGTATTGAATAGGATTGGGGAGAAGAGAAGTTTGTGGCACAACTTGACTAGAAGAAGGGATCGGTTGGTAGGACATGTTTTGAGGCATCAAGGGATCACAACTTTAGCGTTGGAGGGCAGCGTGGAGGGTAAAAATCGTAGAGGGAGACCGAGAGATGAGTACACTAAGCAGATTCAGAAGGATGTAGGTTGCAGTAGGTACTGGGAGATGAAGCAGCTTCCACAGGATAGAATAGCATGGAGAGCTGCATCAAACCAGTCTCAGGACTGAAGACAACAACAACAACATCATCGTTTAACCACCTATCGGACTCTCAAACTGAAGGTAAAAGAAGATATAATCCTAAGGGAAGATTAAGAAGATCTTTGCAGGAAAGTGAGCACCTGTATGAATATTAAGAGCGTAGATAGCAGACCTGTACTATGGGAGGAAGGGCAGACTCAAACGTAGAAGGAATTATAGAGAGTTTCGGAAATGTTTATGATAGATGAAATGAAATCTACCTTTGTATTTAGCGTTGATTATTCTTTTTCAGTCTAATGAGCTGAGCTCTATCTTTCAGAAAATTTACAGTCTTGACAAAAATCCGGCGATGTGTGTCTTATCACCATAGTTTGTTCAGTGGCGGAATTTACAGTACTATAATGGAAACATAGAAACAAAGAACGTTTGTGGCCACATTCATCTTCTGTACTTAGAATGTCAAGAGTGAAAAGCGTTAACTCGTAAGTGCTAATGCGTAGCCTGTGCAACCCGGAAGGCATAATGAAGGTCCCGCAAGCTCTGACGCAATTATCTTTGATTGAAAAGGTAAATATCCCTAGCTATTAGAGATGACACCCACAGGGTCATCTAATAACTTCGCAAATGTCCAGCATTCATCAGCGTTCACATTAACGAATGACATAGCTTCCAATCTCAAAACTGAAGGCCATTAAGTAAAGCAGGAAAAACCATTAAGCAGAACAGAGTAAAATATGATTACAGTTCATTGTGTGACCACAGTCCTGAAATAAATTCGAAAGTCAGATAAAGATCTAAAAACATGCCGGTAACTGTGCGATATGAACCCTACTATAAGTGTGCTGTTTGTACTGGGTGGCGCGAAAACCCCAGCACTTTCTACTTTTTCTACGTTATTACACAGTAAACTACTGTTCAATGACCTCACTATTCCTTCAGATTGCTTTCCTGTTATGTTAACATTTAGATTCAGCGGCCATTCAGTATATCAGAACATACAAATACGTATACAATAATCAGCGTTATTGTTTATCGCGACATGTGACATGTGTTAGGGATTTTAAAAAAATCTGGATGTAGTTTGCGCGATAAGCACACATGTCAATTATCACATTTACTAGTTTTCTACATTTCACTCCTTGGTAGTTGTTAGCACTGTTTCTTATTTATATAAAAATGTTCTTTTGTATATATCCAGACGCACAATACTCTGAAAGATGTATCGCAGACTTGAGTGCCTTACACATAACATATGTCCATCGGCACAGATACTACTCAAGGCTACTATGGAAAAAAAGAGGACTAAAAAAAAAAGACTTTTGCGTTTTTCCTGCTACAGCTTAAAAATTGCTCTGTTTTGCTTATTACAACAAATTCATTAGTGTCAACTAACGATATATCTTGGCGCGAAGTCTCAGGCAATCTTCTGTTAGGTTTAATAGTTTCTACAGTTTTATCTATTTATGTATTGTCGGGTTGTTTCATTCTACTAAGACTCAGTCCTTACAGGATTACACGAATATAGCTTTGTTTATTGAAATGCATTGCCGTATTTAAATCATTTACTTGTCCACCAGCTGATCGTAATCTACGGCAACGATATTGCTATCTGTGTTTGCCTGAGATTTCTTATCAATGCGGAGATACCATAAGTCAACTAACCGAAAGAAGACCCACCCACAATTTGTTCCTCTTTAAAAATTCTAAATACTTATTCGTTCTTGTCTCCTTTATTTTTAGCTATTTTTAGTTCTGCTAGAACGTGAAGGTTAACTAATTTTCTCATCTTTGCTACAGAAATGGTAAATTTAATACCACCTAACACTTCGCCAACATAAGATCTTAAAATCTTTTTTAATAATTTTCTTTAAGATTTTCTTTTATCCATAATCTCTAAATGAACTTATTTCATGAAACTAGTATTCTTTCTATTCTTTTATCTTTCCTAGGTAGACGTAATGTCAACTTTTTATTGTTTATTTCCCATTAGTGAAAAATACGTCTACCTTTGTAATGCAATGTGTTCTTGAGGAGCCGTAACTGTGGAGTACTTGTATATCCCAAAGAAAAAGTCAATTTGAATTTTCTTTATAATTTTTCATTCACATTTAAAAAATTATACGAGGGATATATAGAACGTACGAAGAGCAACATTATCATTCATTTTGTGAATAACTGGTGTAGCATTGAAAAATATTAATAAGCGTAATACTTTGACTATAATGAGAGAAGTATGAAAAATAACACAAACAGGGTATGAGGTTATACATACATACATTATTTATTTATTCAAGTATCATGGATAGAATGCAGTAATCCAAGAAAATCGTAAGGCTCTTTCTTTATCTTCTTCTTCGCACCTGTTCAGTATTTTCCAAACAAATCTTTCTGACATGCAATAAATTCTGCGCCTATCTCCCTAAAGCCAATGGATGCCTCACAGTACTCAATTTTTTCACATTCACATTTAATCTGTCTCTCTTTCCGTTCAACGTTCATGTGCAAACAAAAGTACTGCTTCAAATCTTCAACATGTACACTATGCACACGCGGGAAGTTTACAACATCATTGTATGCTGAACCTATGCTTGGTAACCAGCGGTTCAATCTCTCCAAAGCAAGGCGTAGCGCCATATCCAGATCGTATAACTTCATAAATGAGGCGCATCTTAGATAAACAGTTGTCACCCGATTTCATACATAGTGCACAGTTATCATACACTGTTGTAATAGAGTCACACCAGTAAGGCGAATGTCTGGGAGAGAACGAGTTGGATAATGGTCTGTACTCATGTGCTGATTGATAGAGCTCTGCACGACATATTTCGGCCCAGTCGAACTCGGAAATTGGCGCTTTAACACCTTTCGATGCTTTTTCAATTTCTATTCTCTCATGCAAGCACCAGACATGATATGGTTCTATACCAACATTTACACATTTCGTCACTGGAAATTAAATTGTAGGTGGAATTGAAAAGTATGGGTACACTCGTTGTCTTCTTCTCCACAGCATCTGCAATCTGTGGGTGCACTGGCAGTTGGGGTGGGGCGTATGTTGGTCACCAGTACTGTCCTCCATCTTGTTGCTGTTTAGGACCACCAGTAGCGTTCAATGTGTTGGGAGCAGATCGCGTGTCCTAATCACACAAATCGATGAGTGGGACAGACAACAAAAGCTCCAGCAAGTGGGCTATATGTGCTACAGGATCCCACGTGGTCACTACAGGTTCAGACATGGTGGACGTTGTTGCTGCCACAGGTCCAGAGGTCAATGTAGGTCTCGACAAGATGGCAGCCGAGGTTGCTACAGGTCTGGACGTGGCAGAGATAGGCATGTTGGTGCTATACCCTGTGGACTTCGACAGGTTGAGCGCTACTGCTGAACAAAAATGAGGAAGCATTACATATGAACCAAGATGCGGAAACAACCAATAATAATAATAATAATAATAATAATAATAATAATAATAATAATAATAATAATAATAATGCTAAACACAGTGCAACTTGTGATATGGGATACACACTTTTCCATTTCTGTCTGTTCTGCAGGGCTGTGTTGGATTGCGACTGCTGTTTATGCTTCATGGTCCTTCTTCTGCAGCTGCTGGCTGACTGAGAAAGACTGAAGTTTCAGAGCTGCTGAGCCTGCCTTATATCCCCTCCAATTACATTACCAGATACCGCCATCCTACTGACTGAAGTCTAACACATGAGTGGATTAAGTGTTCCATTGGCTCCTACCATTTTTCCTCTCCAGACTGCCATCTTGGATTAAGTCACAGGAGGGGCGATGGCGTCCTCTGGTGGCGGTACTGTGTACTAGGTCAGCTGGACTCAGTAGATGGAGATGTTGTTGTTGTGGTCTTCAGTCCTGAGACTGGTTTGATGCAGCTCTCCATGCCACTCTATCCTGTGCAAGCTTCTTCATCTCCCAGTACCTACTGCAGCCTACATCCTTCTGAATCTGTTTAGTGTATTCATCTCTTGGTCTCCCTCTACGATTTTTACCCTCCACGCTGCCCTCCGATACTAAATTCGTGATCCCTTGATGCTTCAGAACATGTCCTACCAACTGATCCCTTCTTCTAGTCAAGTTGTGCCACAAACTCCTCTTCTCCCTAATCCTATTCAGTACCTCATTAATTATGTGTTCTACCCACCTAATCTTCAGCATTTTTCTGTAGCACCACATTTCGAAAGCTTCTATTCTCTTCATGTCCAAACTATTTATCGTCCATGTTTCACTTCCATTCATGGCTACACTCCATACAAATACTGTCAGAAACGATTTCCTGACACTTAAATCTATACTCGATGTTAACAAATTTCTCTTCTTCAGAAACGCTTTTCTTGCTATTCCCAGTCTACATTTTATATCCTCTCTACTTCGACCAACATCAGTTATTTTGTTCCCCAAATAGGAACACTCCTTTACTACTTTAAGTGTCTCATTTCCTAATCTAATTCCCTCAGCATCATCTGACTTAATTTGACTACATTCCATTATCCTCGTTTTGCTTTTGTTGATGTTAATCTTATATCCTCCTTTCAAGACACTGTCCATTCCGTTCAGCTGCTCTTCCAAGTCCTTTGCTGTCTCCGACAGAATTACAATGTCATCAGCGAACCTTAAAGTTTTTATTTTTTCTCCATGGATTTTAATACCACTCCAAATTTTTCATTTGTTTCCTTTACTGCTTGCTCAATATACAGATTGAACAACATCGGGGAGATGTTTGCCTTTTCTCAATCTAGCCTCGAAAACAAGTCGCAGAGTCAATATTGCCTCACATGTTCCCATATTTCTACGGAATCCAAACTGATCTTCCCCGAAGTCAGCTTCTATCAGTTTTTCCCCGTAAAGAATTCGAGTTAGTATTTTGCAGGCCGTGACTTATTAAACTGGTAGTTCGGTAATTTTCACATCTGTCAACGCCCGATTTCTTTGGGATTGGAATTATTATATTCTTCTTGAAGTCTGAGGGTATTTCGCCTGTCTCATACATCTTGCTTACCAGATGGTAGAGTTTTGTCAGAACTGGCTCTCCCAAGGCTGTCAGTAGTTCTAATGGAATGTTGTCTACTCCCGGGACCTTGTTTCGACTTAAATCTTTCAGTGCTCTGTCAAACTCTTCACGCAGTATCATATCTCCCATTTCATCTTCATCTAAATCCTCTTCCATTTCTATAACATTGCCCTCAAGTAAATCGCCCTTGTATAGACCCTCTATATACTCCTTCTACCTTTCTGCATTCCCTTCTTTGCTTAGAACTGGGTTTCGATCTGAGCTCTTGATATTCGTACAAGTGGTTCTCTTTTCTCCAAAGGTCTCTTTAATTTTCCTATAGGCAGTATCTATTTTACCACTAGTGAGATAAGGCTCTACATCCTTACATTTGTCCTCTACCCATCCCTACTTAGCCATTTTGCACTTCCTGTCGATCTCATTTTTGAGACGTTTGTATTCCTTTTTGCCTGCTTCATTTACTGCATTTTTATATTTTCTCTTTTCATCAATTAAATTCAATATTTCTTCTGTTACCCAAGGATTTCTACTAGCCCTCGCCTTTTTACCTACCTGATCCTCTGCTGCCTTCACTACTTCATCCCTCAAAGCTACCCATTCTTCTTCTACTGTATTTCTTTCCCCCATTCTTGTCAATTGTTCCCTTATGCTCTCCCTGAAACTCTGTACAACCTCTGGTTTAGTCAGTTTATCCAGGTCCCACATCCTTAAATTCCCACCTTTTTGCAGTTTCTTCAGTTTTAATCTACAGTTCATAACCAGTAGATTGTAGTCAGAGTCCACATCTGCCCCTGAAAATGTCTTACAATTTAAAACCTGGTTCCTAAATCTCTGTCTTACCATTATATAATCTATCCGAAACCTTAGAGTATCTCCAGGGTTCTTCCATGTATATAACCTTCTTTCATGGTTCTTAAACCAAGTGTTAGTATGATGAAGTTGTGCTCTTCGCAAAATTCTAGTTGTGCTCTTCGCAAAATTCTACCAGGTGGCTTCATCTTTGATTTCTTAGCCCCAATCCATATTCACCGACTACGTTTCCTTCTCTCCCTTTTCCTACTATTGAATTCCAGTCACACATGACGATTAAATTTTCGTCTCCCTTCACTACCTGATTAATTTCTTTTATCTTATCATACATTTCATCAATTTCTTCATCATCTGCAGAGCTAGTTGGCATATAAACTTGTACTACTGTAGTAGCCGTGGGCTTCGTGTCTATCTTGGCCACAATAATGCGTTCACTATGCTGTTAGTAGTACCTTACTCGTACTCCTATTTTTTATTCAGTATTAAACCTACTCCTGCATTACCCCTATTTGATTTTGTATTTATAACCCTGTATTCACCTGACCAAAAGATTTCTTCCTCTTGCCAGTGAACTTCACTAATTCCCACTATATCCAACTTTAACCTATCCATTTCCCTTTTTAAATTTTCTAACCCACCTGCCTGATTAAGGGATCTGACATTCCACGCTCCGATCCGTAGAACGCCAGTTTTATTTCTCCTGATGACGACGTTCTCTTGAGTAGTCCCCGCCCGGAGATCCGAATGGGGGACTATTTTACCCAAGAGGACACCACCATCATCTATCCATACAGTAGAACTGCATGCCCTCGGGAAAAATTACGGCTGTAGTTTCCCTTTGCTTTCAGCCGTTCACAGCACCAGCACAGCAAGGCCGTTTTGGTTAGTATTACTAGGCCAGATATGTCAATCATCCAGACTGTTGCCCCTGCAATTACTGAAAAGGCTGCTGCCCCTCTTCAGGAACCATACATTTGTCTGGTCTCTCAACAGATACCCCTCCGTTGTGGTTGCACCTACGGTACAGCTATCTGTATCGATGAGGCACGCAAGCCTCCCCACCAACGACAAGGTCTTTGATTCATGGAGATACTGCCTCTAATTTTTAAATAAAGACTGTTTAAATAAAGATTTATGTCCATTTTGTCCAGCACAAGCTGAGCCCTTTTCCCACCAATTCCCACGAAGAGGTGGTGGTCAGGTGACTTACGTTAGTGGAGGTACACCAAGAGCCCTTGTTTCTTTTCATTTTCTTGTGTTATTGGAGGTACCCATGGTGTGTTGCATTGTCGTGATGGAATTTGAACTTACCGTCATTATATAGTGGTGGGGGGGAAGGGAGAAGGGAAGGGAGGGGGTTAGGTTAATGGAGGTAGCCCAATTGACCTATTTTCCCGCTAAAATTGGAATTTCCCACCATTGCCATATCTATCGCCGCCATCTTGGATCCACTGTCTTGAATAAATTGGGCAACAATGGAGAGTGGGGTGGTCCATACTTTGTTCTAACATACTTTTTCATTTTTTTTCAGGTGCCACCTAAGAAGAAGTGGGATAGAAAGCAATGATCGGCAATAACTGCGGTGAGAAACAAGGAAAAGCTGCGGGTAAGACATTTGGTGTGCGTAGAGCAACTCTCAAGGATTCTATAAAGAAAGGAGAATGCCGAAGTGCTGAAGAGTTAACTGATAAAGCTACTGCTAGAAAACCAATTTTTTCACGTGAGTTAGAGGCTGAGTTAGTGCCTTGTTGTAAGGAAATGGAAAAAAATTTCTGTGGTCTTATTCTGAATGACCTTAGGCGAATGGCTTTTCAGCTTTTTACACGCAATAGTGCTGATCACCTAATTTCAGTCAGGCGAAAAACAGCTTTACGGAAGTGGTTGGGTCTGTTTCTTCAGAGACATCCGGCACTTCCTACACGAACGCCGCAATCCCTGTACAAGGTTTCAAGGAGGTAAGCGTTAAGGTATTTTTTCAATTTTGTAGTCCAAGTTGGAGGAAATACTATTTAATCTACTTAAAGTGTTCGACGTGGAGGAAACCGGCATCACAGTGGTACAACTCAAAGTAAGAAAGACTGTTGCTATGAAACGGATGAAGTCTGTGCACAAACTGCCAACTGCGGAGAGAGGTGCACTAGTGACTGTTCTTTTCTGCACATCGGCATGAAGTATATTTGTGCCTCATCTTATTATTTTTCCCAGAAAGCTACTGAAGAACGAAATCATGGATGCAGCACCATCTGGGTCAATAGTAGCAGCGAATGAGTCCGGGTGGCTCACAAGTGATCTCTTTGAAAAATGGTTTCGACATTTCATTTCAATTGTAAAACCGTTAAAGGAGGATCCTACTGTGTTGATATTGAGGAGACTCTATTCGCATTCTTATAATGTGAATGTTATTAACATTGCTCGTCATAATGGTGTTGCCATAGTATGCTTGCCCCCTCACTCCAAAACTGCAGCCTCTCGATGTCGTCCATGTTTCTTTTTAAAACATTTTATGCGCAGGCAATAGAAAATTGGCTGTCTAACCATCCTGGCAGGATTGTTGGTAATCTACAGATTGCAGAGCTATTCAATGAAGTCTATGGAAAGGCAGCGGTTGTGAATGATTTTAACAAAACTGGAATTCTGCCTTGGTCCAGAAGACGTTTCGGCGATTACTGACGCCTCCTCAGCTCCTGACCCACATGCAGAAAATCAACCCTCAACAAGGACAGCTAAACTGCCGGCCTTTCCAGCCGGTCAGTCTTCAAGCAGCACACAGAGCCACAGTTAACAGCAGTTAGCCAAAGAGATATGGTAGGGGAGCCTGTTATCCATTCATGTAAGAGACGAGGCAATGCTTCTCTCTTTAGAGGCTCACCTTACAAGATGAAACTACAACAACCTCACGAGAAAACCAATCGTAATGTGGGAAAACGATTAGATCAAATTCCGAAGACATAGCCAGGAAAGGTAAAGAAACCGATAAAAAAGAAAACAAAAGTGGAAACATCCAGCGACTCTGATGATGACTGTGATGTTTTATACCAAGATTCAAGTGCAAGGGAGGGTAATGAAGATTACTCAGAGTGCCACATTTGCCTAAAACGTTTTCCTCAGGACAATCATGGGGATAAATGGGTGTGTTCCACTCAGTGTTCTGTGTGGCAACACGACAGATCTGAAGCTCTCAATTATGCAAGTTTATGCATGCAATGATGGGAGCGTAGCGAAAACCACGGACACCGCCTGCTGAATGAGAACTATGAAAACAAGTACTCCAAACCTGCATTTCACTCGAGTCACATCCCAATGCAAACCTGTAACGTATCCGTCTGTGTGACGTGCTTATAATTATGTATTACTTATGTTTTAGGACAACTAATCAGTAAAAAATGCACCATATGTTCTAATGAAAGCATGAAAGCCGTCTGACGATGAATTGTAAGGATTCGAAACCGGTAAAGGTACCTTTTGAATGTTGTTGTTGTGTCTTCAGTCCAGTCCAGAGACTGGTTTAATGCCGCTCTCCATACTACTCTATCCTGTGAAAGCTTCTTCATATCCCAGTACCTACTGCAACCTACATCCTTCTGAATCTGCTTAGTGTAATCATCTCTCGGTCTTTCTCTACCATTTTTACCCTCCACGCTGCCCTCCAATGCTAAATTTGTGATCCCTTGATGCCTCAGAACATGTCCTACCAACCGGTCCCTTCTTCTTGTCAAGTTGTGCCACAAACTCCTCTTCTCCCCAATTCTATTCAATACCTCCTCATTAGTTATGTGATCTACCCATCTAATCTTCAACATTCTTCTGTGGCACCACATTTCGAAACTTCTATTCTCTTCTTGTCCAAACTATTTATCGTCCACGTTTCACTTCTATACATGGCTACATTTCATACAAATACTTTCAGAAACGACTTCCTGATACAAATCTATACTCGATGTTAACAAATTTCCCTTCTTCAGAAACGCTTTCGTTGCCATTGCCACTGTACATTTTATATCCTCTCTACTTCGACCATCATCAGTGTTTTGCTCCCCAAATATCAAAACTCATTTACTACTTTAAACGTCTTATTTCCTAATCTAATACCCTCAGCATCACCCGATTTAATTCGACTACATTCCATTATCCTCGTTTTGCTTTTGTTGATGTTCAATTATATCCTCCTTTCAAGACACTGTCCATTCCGTTCAGCTGCTCTTCCAGGTCCTTTGCTGTCTCTGACAGAATTACAAATTCAACCTTTTGAATAAAGGATGTTAATATATAATATAAAGGATATTAATATACCTTTTGAATAAAGGATATTAAAATAAATTTGTGGCTAGTTGCTGTCTCAACATCATAAATATTTTTTGTACCAAAAATGAAATTTTGTAACTTATATCTAATACAAATAAATATTCTAACATGTCTTCATTATTATTACTCTCTTTTTTAGGCTGTTAATATCTCTTTTACAAGGGTTGGGTTAAAGTACTTGTTTCTGAAGGTTTTTTTTCTGTAAAGATAACAAATCGTTTCTGTTATATTTTGAGTTAAATACTATGTGTAGACTTATTTGGTGGTGTTATATAATTTTTGGGGAATACCTGATTTAAAGATATGATATTCAGTGGCCAAAAACAGACAGTGGGACGAATTTTGGCACCTGTACCTTACAGAACAACGAAGAACTATCTGCGCTGAACTGGTTGCGCGTTATAAGGCTGATGGTGACAATTTTTTGTCGAACATCGTCACAAGCGATGAAACTTGGGCTCATGACTTCCAACTGGACACGAAACGGGAATCCACGGTGTGACGCCACACCACCCCTCCCATCTCTCGGACTTTGCACCGACTTTTCAAACACCCCTCTTAATTACTTCCATGGAATTTCATCCGCACCACAATAAAATAAAATGTGAACATATTTCGAATAAGCCTGCAGCAATATGACGGTGTTGTGCATAAGAAAAACTACAGATATTCAAGGGAGGACGAAGCGCACTAGTTAGAGAAATTAGTGTTTAGCGTTTCAAGAATGCTCGAAAGAATTTACAGGATGTGCATTATGGTGACCTACTATGTTATACAGATCAAATTGGAAGCCTCATGGATAACAGTAATTTCAAGGGAAACAGTGGATGGTTGCATAAATGCAAACAGTGCTACGGAATTGGAAAAGATAAGATAATTTCAAAGAAAGCGTCAACTTGACAAGGCACTGCGAACTACGGAATCGATCTGAAAATTTGTGGGTGAGATAAACAAACTTATGCCATCGTTCAGCAAGGAATTTCTTTTCAACTCCGGCCAATCGCGATTTGAAGAGGACATGCATACGAAAGGAACCCTGGAAATTAAAGGTCGAAGAGATTTATATTAAGATCACCTAACATCAATGCCTTAACGAGTTCGTATACTATTGTCTGGACAGTTTAGTGGGTGGAGAGTTATTCACTGTGCTGAGAAAATTTGGAGGCGCTCCGCCTCCTACGATCTTCCTCATGTGCCTTAACTTCCATGGTCAGTAGGGAATATTTTAATCACAGCAAGCGCTACTGGAAATACGGACGCTAGAGAACAATGGTATGACCACCGCTTTTGGCCAGTAGCTGGTCAGGATATCTTTCTTTTGCTTGATTGCTGGCCTTTGTATAAAAATTATACCCCTTTAGAACAAACTATCCCTCCTGAAAAGTGTGTGACATTGCAATCCATACTACATGAACCACTAGACAAATTCACCCCTTGGATGTGTTTTTTCCACTCCCATAAAACATATAATCGCACTAACTGCAGCTACGCTTTAAAGGAGAACCAGTTTCACGATAAACTCTACATCAGATTGTTTGGCATATCTACATCTACATCTACATGACAACTCTGCAAATCACATTTAAGTGCCTGGCAGAGGGTTCATCGAACCACCTTTACAATTCTCTATTATTCCAATCTCGTTTGCCGCGCGGGAAGAATGAACACCTATATATTTCCGTACGAGCTCTTATTTTCCTTATTTTATCTTTGTGGTCGTTGCTCGCTATGTAGGTCGGTGTCAACAAAATATTTCGCAGTCGGAGGAGAAAGTTGGTGATTGGAATTTCGTGAGAAGATTCCGCCGCTACGAAAGACGCCTTTATTTTAATGATATCCATCCCAAATCCTGTATCATTTGTGCGATACTCTGTCCCACATTTCGGGATCATACAAAACCTGCTGCCTTTCTTTGAACTTTTTCGATATACTCAGTCAGTTCTATCTGGTAAGGATTCCACATCACGCGACAGTATTCTAAAAGAGGACGGACAAGCGTAGTGTAGGCAGTCTCCTCAGTAGGTCTGTTACATTTTGTAAGTGTCCTGCCAATGAAACACAGTCTTCGGTTAGCCTTCCCCACATAATTTTCTATCTGTTCTTTCCAATTTAAATTGTTCGTAATTGTAATTCCTAGGTATTTAGTTGAATTTACGGCTTTTCGATTAGACTGATTTATCGTGTAACCGAAGTTTAACGCGTTCCTTTTAGCACTCATAAGGATGACCTCACAATTTTCATTATTTAAGGTCAACTGCCGCTTTTCGCACCATTCTTATATTTCTTCTAAATTGTTTTGCAGTTTGTTTTGATCTTCTGATGACTTTATTAGTCGATAAATGACAGCGTCATCTGCAAACAACCGAAGACAACTACTCAAATTGTCTCCCAAATCGTAGGTAAAGAACAGGAAAGGGCCTATAACTACCTTGGGGAACGCCAGAAATCACTTCTGTTTTATTCGATGACTTTCCGTCAGTTACAACGAACTGTGACCTCTCTGACAGGAAATCACAGATCCAGTCACATAACTGAGACGATATTCCATAAGCACGCAATTTCACTACGAGCCGCTTGTGTGGTACAGTGTCAAAAGTCTTCGGGAAATCCTGAAATACGGAATCGATCTGAAATCCCTTGTCAATAGCACTCAGCACTTCATGTGAATAAAGAGCTAATTGTGTTTCACAAGAACGATGAACCCATTTTGACTGTGTGTCAATAGACCGTTTTCAACGAGGTAATTCATAATGTTCGATCACGGTATATGTTCCAAAATCCTGTTGCATATCGACGTTAATGAGATGGGTCTGTAATTTAGTGGATTACTCCCACTACCTTTCTCGAATATTGGTGTGACCTGTGCAACTTTCCACTCTTTGGGTACGGATCTCTCGTCGAGCGAACGGTTGTATATGATTGTTAAGTATGGAGCTAAAGCATCAG
This sequence comes from Schistocerca gregaria, assembly GCF_023897955.1. NCBI lineage: Eukaryota > Metazoa > Arthropoda > Insecta > Orthoptera > Acrididae > Schistocerca > Schistocerca gregaria. Next base: position 371,159,483 of record NC_064922.1, read on the forward strand.
CATACTCCGAAAGGAACCTAATTGGTATACAGTCTGGACCAGAAGACTTACTTTTATTAACTGATTTAAGTTGCTTCACTACTCAGAGGATATTTACTTCTACTTGGCAGCTGTTCTCGATTCGAATTCTGAAATATTTACTTCGTCTTCTTTTGTGAAGGCACTTCGCAAGGCTGTGTTCAGTGTAGGCTTGCATGCTGTCCCATTTGATCAGTTCTCATCACACCGTTGCATCAATGTGATTCCCTACGCATTCTTTAAGTGTGGATGTGTAGTTGAAGGCCCTGTGCGGTTTGTACCTCCCAAAGAGTTCGCCTTCGATCTTCATGGCGCGAACCTTCTTGATCACTGTGGCGCAGCGTCTGTCATTCGGTGTTGATGGTGCGAGTTGATTACTTGCTTTGAAAATTTCCTGAATGTGCACGATATTCATTTTGTGGTGTGTAATGCATACATCCCATAGAATATTGACGTCTTCGCCTGCCGGACCCTCATTTTCTATCGCCCTCTTGATACACATTGTTAGTCATTAGCAGTTAATATTTTTCCTGTCGTAATTGCTAACATTCCATTATAATGGAGTATAGTCGAATTAAGTCGGGTGACGCTGAGGGAATTAGATTACGAAATGAGACACTTGCAGTGTAAAGGAGTTTTGCTACTTGGGGAGCAAAATACCTGATGATGGTCGAAGTAGAGAGGATATAAAATATAGACTGGCAATGGCAATGAAAGCGTTTCTGAAGAAGAGAAATTTGTTAATATCGAGTATAGATTTGTGTCAGGAAGTCGTTTCTGAAAGTATTTGTATGAAGTGTAGCCATGCATAGAAGTGAAATGTGGACGATAAATAGTTTGGACAAGAAGTGAATAGAAGTTTCGAAATGTGGTGCTACAGAAGAATGCTGAAGATTAGATGGGTAGGTCACATAACTGATGAGGAGGTATTGAATAGAATTGGGGAGAAGAGGAGTTTGCGGCACAACTTGACAATAAGAAGGGACCGGTTGGTAGGATATGTTCTGAGGCATCAAGGAATCACAAATTTAGCATTGGAGGGCAGCGTGGAGGGTAAAAATCGTAGAGAGAGACCGAGAGATGATTACACTAAGCAGATTCAGAAGGATGTAGTTTGCAGTAGGTACCGGGAGATGAAAAGGCTTACACAGGATAGAGTAGTAGAGTAGTATGGAGAGCTGCATAGCCGGCTGGTGTGGCCGAGAGGTTCTAGGCGCTACAGTCTAGAACCGCGCGACCGCTACGGTCGCAGGTTCGAATCCTGCCTCGGGCATGGATGTGTGTTGTGTCCTTAGGTTAGGTTAGGTTTAACTAGTTCTAAGTTCTAGGGGACTGATGACCTCAGAAGTCCCATAGTGCTCAGAGCCATTCTGAACCTTTCATCTAATAAAATGCGAAGAATCCTGATCAGAGCAACAACAACAACAACTCTTAACAGAACATTTTGAAATGAGCCCTACTAAAGACTTAACATGCAGCCGCACACCCAGCCAGTCCATTGCCAGTCTACTGCGCGGTGCCGGAAGCGCAGGGCAGGGCAGGGCAGGACTCGCTGCAGCGGGCTTGCACGCGGCTGTGCGGCTGCGCTGCGCGGCGCGTGGTCGCGGCCGTACATTCCAGCGGGCCGCGCAAGGCCGTTGCTCGACCTTAGCGCCGCCATCTTGGCTCGCTCTCCCCGGGCGAGAGCCGCCGGCCGCGCGCAGGGGGCCGCCGCCACGGGCGCCGCCGCCGCGGTCATCGCCGTCCCTTCCTCTCCGCACCGTCCGTTGCCTCACCGCCCCGCCAGCTGCGTCTCGAAACCCAGCCGCGTCCTCTCCTGGGATTATCGCCAAATCTGGAAGTGGCTTTACGTGTGCTGCACTTCGTACCTGAGCATGGTGAGGTTGCGCTAGGCACGAAACAGACAGAACTGAATTTCACCTCTTTTCAAGGATAAGAAAGGAAGATAACGTCGATGAAGAACAAGGCCGCGTAACTGACGAATTGCCCATTTTTCTTTTTTCAGTCAGATGATGCCGTTGACCGTACGCGCATCTGTTCTTAACGCCATAATGCCGAATTTTTAATTATTTACTACGAAAAATACTCAGAAACAATACCGCGTATGTGACACAGCAAATAAACAGATGGCAATACCGCCCAGCAGAAGCTCTGCTCATTGTACACCATGGACTTACAGGCCGTAAAAGTAGGATGTGCAAGTGCAGTTCATTATAAAACAAAGTTGGCTGTTCATGGCTTTACAATGTATAATTTAGAAAGTCGTGACGCAGAATGTTACTGGTTCGATGAAACGCAAGGTGATTTGGTTGCATTGTGTTTTGCCTCATGCATCGTGGACACGCTACCCAGAACGATTAAAAAAAATCCCGTTCAAATCATTCTGTATTCTGACGGCTGCACATATCAGAACAGAAATGTGATATTATCAAATACTCTTTTAAGATACTGGAGTATTGATTACACAAAAGTTTTTGGAGATAGGCCATACTCGGATGGAATGTGACTCAGTTCATAGTTCCATTGAATGCAAATTACACTTCCTAGCCAATACGCTATGTTATCGAAAGAAGCGAGAAAAAAGCCACAGCCATACGAAGTCCATTACCTAGATTATGCCTTTTTAATCCAGAGAAAAGTTTGGGCTGTACGACTCAATTACGCCTGGAAGAGCTGTAAAAAATGAGCCTACAGTTACCGATCTGCGGGGGCTGTAGTACCGCACAAATGGTATTATTTACTACAAGTGCTCTTTAAACGAGGTGTGGCAAGAATTACTCAGGCGTCCGAAACTATACAAGGAAAGACTGAAAATCAAGAAATCCAAACGGGATCATTTACAACAACTTAAATCTGTTCTTCCTAAAGATTGTCATAGTTATTATGACAACATTCCTTATGAATGAAAATTATCGCGGAGGTAACTGTGTGATGAGTATCAGCGCAGTGTAATTCTCTGTTGCTGCTTTGAGTGACGTTTAGGATTTTTCTTGAAGAAATGTGGAGACATTATCGGAAATTTGAAAACAGTATATTTATTTAAAATGTTTCTATGAAATCTTTCAATAAAAAATGCGTAATGCTCCAAAACGTGTTCTTACTAGTTTCCTCAGCACCAAATACCAACTTAAATGTGTCAAGTCGTGCCGAGAGACTGACAAACAAATACCGCGTAAGTAATCATCGATGGCATAAATAACGAGACAACTCCGCGTATGTGCCGTAATTAAGCTTTCTAATGAGTATTTTTTTGTTTCACATATTTATTTGATCCAGTATTTCCTTGTAGTGCTACGATACAAATTAAGTGCCGCTGTGAAATGTATTAAGCATTTTAGACAGTTTTTTGCCTGTCGTGTAAAATTCTTATTTTGCTACTTACGCGGTATTGTTTATTCACCGATTATAACTCTTGACCCATCACGGAAAATGTGGATATGGTGTACCCTCAATTCCTTTGGTCGAAATGATTGAGAGATTCAAACAGAATACTTGGTTCAAACAAATTACATCCGTTGTCACACATCATTTGAGTCGCTGTTGTCTGCACTTGTTCGGTGAAACGAAATGACTAGGAGGAAAACCACTTGTCTACCACACTTATTATTGTTTTTGCGTGCACGATTTTCGCGTTATTACATCATTGTCTATCGTTAGTCGCAAATTTGTTCCAAATAGTCGTAGAAACATAAACAAATCAAAAATTATTTATTTATGTATTGCTTATTTAGCCTGACCAGATTAAGCCCTTAACGCCCTCTCTTACACCTGACGAGGAGCAATACATATCAAACACGCTATAAACCTTTTTCAATAATGATGATAATAATAATGTCACTAATAACAATAACGGCCTACCAAAAACGAACAGCAAAACCATATGTTACCACTTTTACTGATTTTCAGAAAGCACATAGACCACGAATCCATCATCTAGGCGCTCAGTCCGGAACCGCGCGACTGCTACGGTCGCAGGTTCGAATCCTGCCTCGGGCATGGATGTGTGTGATGTCCTTAGGTTAGTTAGGTTTAAGTAGTTCTAAGTTCTAGGAGACTGATGACCACAGATGTTAAGTCCCATAGTGCTCAGAGCCATTTGAACCATTTTTTGAACTAAGTAATTCACATAGTAAAACAAACCCTTTACCAAAACATCGAAAGACTCTCAGACACAATGAGGAAAAGGAGAATTAGTTTTTATGGACACATCCTCATAATGAACCTAAATAGACTAAAAATTTTTTTTGTACTTTCGCAACAAAATAACCAAACCAGATTAGGTTACTGAAGAAGAAATTAAGCAAGACCAGAAAATATGAAACAATACTGGGCTAGTAGAAACAGGAACATAACATTAAAAATAGATTGATTTAATGTACCCCAAAGAAGGGTGTAATGAAAGAAGAAGAAGAACAATGGTAGTAATAACAATAAAGGTAACTTAGAATAACACAATTAACTTAAAACATTTGAAAGCATGTTTAGTATTATCAGAAGCGGAATGGTTAAAGGAAGAGAACATTGAAATGACAATGGCAGTGTCTGTTAGGAAAGAACAATATGTAAATAGAGACCTCTGCCAGCAACGCCTAGGTAAAAATTCTGGGGAAGGGGGACTGACGAGAATGAGCTGCATAGAGTGTGGGAGGGATGGCTGAAGTGATAGAAGGAGGACCATTAGCTGTCTTTTGAAATTTGTAGGTTATTAAACATTTCTGCTAGTTTAAGGAAGATTGTTCCGAAGTAGGGTTTCTGATAATGAAAATGATTTAGAAAGCGTGGCACTGCTGTGAAATGGTACAGAGGGAATTTTACATTGTTGAAATCGAGTATTTCTGGCTGTTGGGACAGTAGAGTATTAGTTCAGGACACATAAGAGTGAGTGCAATTTACAATGATTAAAGAAAATAAATGTTAGTATTAGAAGTGTAAGATAATAGGCCTATGTTCAAAATCGTAGAATACCGAAATAAATTTCTGACAAATCCATTTAAAACTGGACACAAGTTAATAAAATTTGTCTGGATAAATAAGATTTTCGATAGACCCATCCTGAACAGCTGCTAAATGAAAAAGCACACTTCAGTGACTGTCCACATCTTCATACTGCCAGAAAAGCTGGCAAAAAATCTGAGAAATATCTTTGCCAGTAACGCTAGAAACTGGATAATAATCATATAACACGACGCGCATGTAAAAGTAAATAATCAGTGAAACGGAGGCCAAAATATGTTTTCTTTTGCAATATTGTGTAAGTGACAGGAAATCTTTTTCTAAAGTGTTTTCATTTTATTATTATTATTATTTCCGGTGCCACAGCTACATCTTCAAGAACAGTTCCGTTGTCGACCCTACTTGTTTAAAATCACTGTTATTTACAACATGGTCAGCTGATTTCGCCTGTTAGCATTTTTCAATTTCGTGCTCCTATACTCGTAAATTTTCACCTTCACTCTTTGTGAGGCAACACAAAATGTACATTTGTTATTTTAATATGTAACCGCTGTTGTGGTATATGCGAGCGAGAACGTCGTCTTATATTCGTCAACGCTTTAAAATAATATTACGGCCTTAGTAGCATACGTAGCCCACATTAACATAAAAATTCATCATGCGATATATTGTGTCTTTTTCCGTCTATGTACGTTTGGCTCTGAGAGGGTAATGTTATTCTAAAGCGTTGACGAATAGAGAACGTTTTTCTCATTTTTTTTTATTACGACAGTTACTAAGAATTAAAGCGACAGATATACTTCTTGTAAATTGCGCGTCTGTTTTGTAGCAACTCATGGAAACGAAACGTGGACAATGAACTACAGACTAGAAAAGAATAGAAGCTTTAGAAGTATGGTATTGTGGAAAAATTTTGAAGATTAGACTTGCAGATCGTGTAATTAATTAATAGTTAATGCGTCCAATTATTGAGAAAAGAGCTTTATACAGCAACCTTACTGAAATTAAAGATATCTTTAGCTATGAAGGAATAGCTAATTTGCTAATGGAGAAAAGTATGAGGGGTAAAAGTTGTAGAGACCTACTTGAATACATTAAGAAAAAAGAATAAAAACGTCTTCAGTCACAATTTTTTCGTGTTTTATCAAGTTATACGGTGCATTTCGGATCCTGTGGCTCCATCTCCAAATGCAAATCGACTAATACGTAATCTATATTTTCCCTTGAGCGATGAGAAATGCATTTTCCTGTTATGAAAAGGAAAACAGGAAAATACGTTCATCTCACTCAAGAGCAATTGTAAATTATGTAGTAGACGAATTGCACCAGGCTCCGGAAAGCGTCGTATTTATATTACTTTTAGTCCATAAGGAACAGAGAAGAGACGATGGCGATTAGTCACTTTTCATAAGCGCCGATCATAGGCCAGGATGGTGTGCAAATTCCAAATCTGAGAGTTCGAAGGAGGTTTGTAGTGACTACGATGTCATTAACGAGTGCGAGACTCAATGGCAACAGAACAGTGTAATCAAAGAACCTAAGTTGCCTGCTGGAGGAGGATATTGTTTCGTAAAACGGACTTGGCCGAGAAGGGTTTTACTCTGGGACTCCAGTAGACGACTTGCAGTTTTTTGCTTTTGCCACGACTACGTGTACTTCATCTGTTGACTCTTCCCTTACGACCACGTGGAAGAAATGAAATAGGAAATTTGGGTTGTTAAAGCCTGCTACAAATATAACGATGTTGTAGGTTGAATCCATTACTGTCGATCGTATCTGGCAATGAAGAAGAAAAGTGAAACATAGCCAATTATTCTTGTTCGAGGTTTAAAATTTATTTACAACTTCATCTGCGCTCCGAAGATCTCAATAAAGTGGATAGCGGGGACTGACCTTTATTGTGCCAAGTGCTCTTTTGAAGGCTGAACTGTGCGCAGAACGCTTGCTTGTACACATCTTTGCTTACTGTTGTTGTTCTTAATTTATCCGCATTGTCTCTAAAGGAACGGTACATACGAAGACTTAGGATATGTTTAGATTACGCATGAAAAATGATTCTTGAAAATTTCTTGCAGATTTAGACATATATTTCAATAAATGCTTCGAGGATCTGCAAGGGGGAAACTTTTAATAGTCTTTGAGCCGTGTGGGGCTCGCGTTCTTGCCGTTCATAACTTGGCGTCTTCTAATTGCGATAGTGGCGTCTGTTTCACTTCTTGTATTCATGGCACCACTGAGTTTGCTAGCGTTGTTTGTAACACTGCTTGTGGCTTTCAGCCGACAAATAATTTTCAATTCTGTTCTAATAAGGCCCTCAGCCATCACTATAGCCTGTTGTAGTTTGTTAAGACTGGTTAAAAAGGTTTTAGTATTTTTTAACATGTAATTGCCTCCTTACTTGTAACTCAGGCCTTCAGCCTTTGAGTATTCTGAAATTGCTTGTAGCCTTCAGGCGACGAATAATTTTGAATTTTTTTCCTTAATCAGGCCTCCAACCATTGATTGTGTGTAACATTGCTTGTGGCCTTCAGCCGCAAATAATTTGCAAATTATTTCTTAATATGGCCTTCAGCCGTTACTACAGCTTGTTACAGTTTTTGATTGTTTAAAAAGAAAAGTCTTAACATTTGCTAACGTGTAACTGCCTTCCTCACTTGTAATTCAGGCCTTCAGCTCTTGAGTAGTCTGAAGTTGCTTGTGGTTGTCAGTCGATTAAAACAAAAGAAAATTTTGTATTCTGTCTTAGTAAGACCTTCAGCCGTCAGTGCAGAAAAACCTTTTAAAATGACTGTTGAAAGTTATTTCTTCAAATAAAGTGTATGTGTTTACTGTAGCCAACGGTAGTTGATTACGGCCCCATCCACAGTCGTTGCCTTATCCTGCCTCTTCCTGACTACCATATTATAATCTTTTTATACTCTCTCGCGAGGAAAATAAATCTTTGAGAATTCATGTTGCTCTGCTTTATATTCTTCCATGTCTTCTGTTATCTCAAACTGATATGGACACCACATACTTGAACACGACAGTAGTTCGACAAAAATATGTAAGCAGCAAAAACATTATACCTTATCAGCTCCAGTACGGTGTATGATTCCTGTTGGCATTCAAAGCAACTTCCCATCGTTTGGAAATGAATAAATGCAGGTCCCGCAAGGTTTTCAAGAGAATCTTATACCGATCTTCCTGCAAAACAGTGACAAGTTCAGGTAGCCATGAAGGAGGTGGGTAGCAAACACGTACCCTTTCCTCTACAATACAACGCAAAGGCTCAGTAATATTCAAATCTCGTGACTGTGGTGGCAGGGGAGACGCACTATTTTATTCTCGTGTTCACAATACCAGTCCTGAACGATGCGAGTTATGTGAATCGGGGTCCTGTCGTCTTGGAAAACGTTATCGGCATTGAGGATTCCGGTCCGAGGTGAAGGAAGTGGCGGCCAATTGTGCGTGAGGTATGCTTGCTTGTATGAATGAATTTTGTGTTTTTTTTCTAAGGCTGTGGCCAAAAGCTAATGTGTAAGTGTCCTTTAGTTGGGTCTGTCTGCAAGTGTGTTATCTTTGCCGAAGGTAACAATTTATCTTTTCCCTAGATTGTTGATGTTCCAACCTGGCGTTTCCGTTGTTTGAACCCTTGGAATATCACGACATTGCTGCCCAAATCATCGCCGGATCCCCACCATGTTTCTCTTTTGAGATGTATACTCGGCCAATGTTGGAAACAATGTGAAAGAGGAGATTCAACGGAACAAACGACTTTCTTCCATTGCTCTGAAATATTTTACAGCTTTGGCAGACGTTTTCCCCTTAAGGGCATTTGCATAACTGATGAATGCTTTTGGAATTCCATCTCGCCCTGCAATTTCCTGCATGTGGAGCACCCTTTGTGTTGTTTTGGTGCCGACAGAGTTCGCGAGGGCGACATTAAGCTCGGCAGTGCCTTTTGTAGCTGTCGTCCTCTTATTTTTCGTCTGTCAAGATCACTCAATACACAATTTCGTCCGAGTTGTGACTTAGCGGATTTTGCTTCCCTGCTTGCGATGTAAATCTTAGATACGATGCCTCTTGAAACACCAAATACTTTATGACTCCCCACCATACGTGCACCGGCAATTTGCCCACGTTCAAATTCACTTAACGCCGACATAATGCTGTGTCATTTAGTCTACACAGAACACTGTTCTGGCCACGACTTACACTTTCAACATACTGACGACATTTAGTGGATGGTTAAATACAGCGCAAACTAAGCTTGGCTAGCATCTGCATTTATGTTCAAGCACGAATTTCTCGCTGTGTTCCACATTTTCATCCACCCTTGTATTCCACCGTTCGTTGCACAATTGTGATGTATACAACCACTTTTGTAGGCAAACTGCAGTCTGCCAGAATGAAACCAATATATACAAGTACAACTAGTTCTATGTGTTCATTCCGGTATATATCTCCTCGTATTATTGTTTCTTGCTGATGTATATTACTGATTTAAGTTGTGACTCACAAATGCTACAATCAAGGGTTACTGCATATTTACGTTTGTATAAGCACACAATTTTCCGTTCTTTGGACCAGGTTGATATTTTGTGCAGATCCGAATGAATGTACTATAATTTTTTCGGGAAAGAATTCTTCAGAGATACCGCAACACATGTGAAAAGACTAACTAAATCCATTAAGTCTTTAATGTAGAACGTGAATAGTAATGGGCCCATAATAGTTCTTGAAGCACACCTGAAATCCCTTTTGTGCCTGTGGATGACCCTTCAGGACAGATAACGTTATGCCTAAGAAATAATTTTCAGTCCAGTGGCAAATCTGGTCAGATATCTCAAACGAATCTCTCTAGTAGGCTCCGGTGTTGTAGCCGATGGAAGCACGGAAACGACGAATCCGTTTGGTTATTGCTTTCTGTGACCCCTACGTTATTAAGTACGAAGAACATGATTTGATTTATTTTTTATCGTCAGAATTTTCGCAATCCATGTTGGAGAAAGAACTTTTATTTCAGGTGTTATTGCTGAATTCTGAATACACTGCAGTCAGTTGCCGTGAATGAATATGACTCACGTAAGATTGTAGTGGTGAAGCCTCTTTTTATTTATTTTTGTTAGGTGGTTGACCTGCGCTCATTTCCAATCTTGGGGAATGTTTACCCAGGGGTTCTGCGGGGAAAGTAAGTTCAAGCGTGGAGCAAATTTGGTGACGTATTATTATTATTATTATTATTGTTATTATGATATTCTGATAGTGACTCACGGGCCTTTATTGAGTCTGATCAGTTAGGTCATTTTTCAATAACACTAGTACTGTTTATAACATCGCTAATAACTGATTGGTAGGGAAATTGAATGGTAGCAAGGTTCCTTCATTTTTGTATGTAAAGAAACTTTTGAAAGGAGAATTCATTATTTTCATGTATCGATCCGAAGCCTATACTTCAACTTACGATGAGTGTCTTCTACTACAGTTTATACCACCAAATCACTTTAGTGTTTCAAAATTAAAGAAAATTCTTCTGTAGTTAAACTCTCTCTGAATTTCAGAAAAATTAAAAACTGCTTTAGTAATTACAATCCATGCTTCTGTATGTGTAAACTACCACTGCCACACTCAACGTTTACTGGCATGATTTTTAACGAACGTACATTTTATGTGAGTGACAGCTGAAAGATGTATTTTCAGAAATAGGGCATTATATTTCAACAGGTCATTTGCGTGCATGACGTAATGTGGTAAGGTTAGATTTGGTGAAAGAGTCATCTACAGATATTTTAAATCTATTTTTCTCTATGCGTTTACCGAACATCGAAGCTGTGAAGCAAATTAACTGTGTTTTAACAATTCAGTTATCGCAACGGTAATGGAGAACGATTAATGAGCAATGTCAACGATAACATCGCTCTCTAAACAGTGCGAGAAACTTTTAATTATTCCACAATGTCCATACTCAATAAGCAAGTTTCTGGCCACAACAAAGATATGAACATTACTCTGAGTGTATGCGTACATAAAACTGACAAAATCCCTCTAGTGCGCGACCAACCAACAACTACGTGCAGCGAAAGGGCAAGTTACCAAAAAATCCTCAAATAATGCTAGCACGATCACGGCAGGATGCGACTTCTCATGTCGCAGGGCTTCTTTCCACTGCACCCTGCGTCGGACTGCTTCCGACCCCTCTCGACAACTGCTCACTCGCTACTCGCTCGCGATAATAATATCAGAGACTCAGAGTTTGCGTATGCGCACAGCAGAATCATAGACGTTCAACTTTCATTGTGTCTGTCGGTGCCTCTTACACCCCACGCCATATTCCTCGCTCCCCTCTCCTCCAATTAAACACACACACACACACACACACACACACACACACAGTGACCAAGGTACAAGCTGATGTATGCCAATCCGAAGAGCATGGGAAATGTCGATTAAACAACTGTGAGTTGAAGACAGTGTTTCGCCATCAACTGTATCGATTAGCCACCTATTTCGATGAGCGACCTCCCAAGAAAATAGATTTCAGTTACTTGAAGACCTGATTATATTTGACAAAGTTATTTTACTCCTGAAATCAACGCCGCGAATACTGCTTGCCCCATACCATAAAGGTCAAAATTATACAGACAATAGAGGATCCTAAACGTAGCATTCAGAGGTACAATACGTAAATGAAGGTCTGAAAAAAACATCCCAGGCCCTACGAGTTCTTCAGTAAGCGACGCGACTGAGACTCATTAATAAACAGTCACAACGCCCATATGGTATTACGGACAGAAAGTTGGCTGAAACCAGACGTAAACAGTAATGAAATCCTAAACTCAGATTGGAATGTATACCGCAGAGACAGGCTGGGCAGCGAAGGGGGAGGCGTGTTTTTAGCGATAAGAAGTGCAATAATATCGAAGGAAATTCACGGAGATCCGAATTGTGAAATGATTTGGGTGAAGGTCACGGTTAAAGCAGGCTCAGACATGGTAATTGGATGTCTCTACAGGCCCCCGGGCTCAGCAGCTGTTGTGGCTGAGCACCTGAAGAATAATTTGGAAAATATTTCGAGTGGATTTCCCCACCATGTTATAGTTCTGGGTGGAGATTTTAATTTGTCGGATATAGACTGGGAGACTCAAACGTTCATAACGGGCGGCAGGGAAAAGGAATCCAGTGAAATTTTTTTAAGTGCTTTATCTGAAAACTACCTTGAGCAGTTAAACAGAGAACCGACTCGTGGCGATAACATATTAGACCTTCTGGTGACAAACAGACCCGAACTATTTGAATCAGTTAATGCAGAACAGAGAATCAGCGATCATAAAGCGGTTACTGCATCGATGATTTCAGCCGTAAATAGAAATATTAAAAAAGGTAGGAAGATTTTTCTGTTTACCAAAAGTGACAAAAAGCAGATTTCAGAGTACTTGAAGGCTCAGCACAAAAGTTTTGTCCCAAGTACAAATAGTGTTGAGGATCAGCGGACAAAGTTCAAAACCATCGTACAATATGCGTTAGATGAGTATGTGCCAAGCAAGATCGTAAGAGATGGGAAAGAGCCACCGTAGTGCAACAACCGAGTTAGAAAACTGCTGCGGAAGCAAAGGGAACTTCACAGCAAAAATAAACATAACCAAAGCCTTGCAGACAAACAAAAATTACGCGAAGCGAAATGTAGTGTGAGGAGGACTATGCGAGAGGCGTACAATGAATTCGAAAGTAAACTTCTATGTACTGACTTGACAGAAAATCGTAAGAAATTTTGGTCTCATCTCAAAGCGGTAGGTGGACCAAAACAAAATGTCCAGACACTCTGTGACCAAAATGGTACTGAAACAGAGGATGACAGTGTAAAGGCCGAAATACTAAATGTCTTCTTCCAAAGCTGTTTCACAGAGGAAGACTGCACTGTAGTTCCTTCTCTAGATTGTCGCACAGATGACAAAATGGTAGATATCGAAATAGACAGAGACAGAGGGATAGAGAAACAATTAAAATCGCTCAAAAGAGGAAAGGCCGCTGGACCTGATGGGATATCAGTTTGATTTTACACAGAGTACGCGAAGGAACTTGCCCCCCTTCTTGCAGCGGTATACCGTAGGTCTCTAGAAGAGCGAAGCGTTCCAAAGGATTGGTAAAGGGCACAGGTCATCCCCGTTTTCAAGAAGGGACGTCGAACAGATGTTCAGAACTATAGACCTATAGCTCTAACGTAGATCAGTTGTAGAATTTTGGAACACGTATTGTGTTCGAATATAATGACTTTTCTGGAGACTAGAAATCTACTCTGTAGGAATCAGCATGGGTTTCGAAAAAGACGGTCGCGTGAAACCCAGCTCGCGCTATTCGTACACGAGACTCAGAGGGCCATAGACACGGGTTCACAGGTACAGGGTGTTTCAAAAATGACCGGTATATTTGAAACGGCAATAAAAACTAAACGAGCAGCGGTAGAAATACACCGTTTGTTGCAATATGCTTGGGACAACAGTACATTTTCAGGCGGACAAACTTTCGAAATTGCAGTATTTACAATTTTCAACAACAGATGGCTCTGCAAGTGATGTGAAAGATATAGAAGACAACGCAGTCTGTGGGTGCGCCATTCTGTACGTTGTCTTTCTGCTGTAAGCGTGTGCTGTTCACAACGTGCAAGTGTGCTGTGGACAACATGGTTTATTCCTTAGAACAGAGGATTTTTCTGGTGTTGGAATTCCACCGCCTAGAACACAGTGTTGTTGCAACAAGACGAAGTTTTCAACGGAGGTTTAATGTAACCAAAGGACCGAAAAGCGATACAATAAAGGATCTGTTTGAAAAATTTCAACGGACTGGGAACGTGACGGATGAACGTGCTGGAAAGGTAGGGCGACCGCATATGGCAACCACAGAGGGCAACGCGCAGCTAGTGCAGCAGGTGATCCAACAGCGGCCTCGGGTTTCCGTTCGCCGTGTTGCAGCTGCAGTCCAAATGACGCCAACGTCCACGTATCGTCTCATGTTTACACCTCTATCCATACAAAATTCAAACGCGGCAACCCCTCAGCGCCACTACCATTGCTGCACGAGAGACATTCGCTAACGATGTAGTGCACAGGATTGATGACGGCGATATGCATGTGGGCAGCATTTGGTTTACTGACGAAGCTTATTTTTACCTGGACGGCTTCGTCAATAAACAGAACTGGCGCATATGGGGAACCGAAAAGCCCCATGTTGCAGTCCCATCGTCCCTGCATCCTCAGAAAGTACTGGTCTGGGCCGCCATTTCTTCCAAAGGAATCATTGGCCCATTTTTCAGATCCGAAACGATTACTGCATCACGGTATCTGGCCATTCTTCGTGAATTTGTGGCGGTACAAACTGCCTTAGACGACACTGCAAACACCTCATGGTTTATGCAAGATGGTGCCTGGCCACATCGCACGTCCGACGTCTTTAATTTCCTGAATGAATATTTCGATGATCGTGTGATTGCTTTGGGCATGGATTGGCCTCCCTATTCGCCAGACACGAACCCCTGTGACTTCTTCCTGTGGGGACACTTGAAAGACCAGGTGTACCGCCAGAATCCAGAAACAATTGAACAGCTGAAGCAGTACATCTCATCTGCATGTGAAGCCATTCCGCCAGATATGTTGTCAAAGGTTTCCGGTAATTTCATTCAGAGACTACGCCATATTATTGCTACTCATGGTGGATATGGGGAAAATATCGTACTATAGAGTTTCCCAGACCGCAGCGCCACCTGTTGTTGACAATTGTAACTACTGTAATTTCGAAAGTTTGTCTGCCTGAAAATGTACTGTTGTCCCAAGCATATTGCAACAAACGGTGTATTTCTATCGCTGCTCGTTTAGTTTGTATTGCCTTTTCAAATATACCGGTCATTTTTGAAACACCCTGTAGATGCCGTGTTTCTTAACTTCCGCAAGGCGTTTGACACAGTTCCCCAGAGTCGTTTAATGAACAAAGTAAGAGCATACGGACTATGAGACCAATTGTGTGATTGGATTGAGGAGTTACTAGATAACAGAACGCAGCATGTCATTCTCAATGGAGAGAAGTCTTCCGAAGTAAGAGTGATTTCAGATGTGCCGCAGGGGAGTGTCATAGGACCATTGCTATTCACAATATACATAAATGACCTTGTGGATGACATCGGAAGTACACTGAGGCTTTTTGCAGATGATGCTGTGGTGTTTCGAGAGGTTGCAACAATGAAAAATTGTACTGAAATGCAGGAGGATCTGCAGCGATTTGACGGATGGTGCAGGGAATGGAAACTGAATCTCAATGTAGACAAGTGTAATGTGCTTCGAATACATAGAAAGATAAATTCCTTCTCATTTAGCTACAAAATAGCAGGTCAGCAACTGGAAGCAGTTAATTCCATAACTTATCTGGGGGTACGCATTAGGAGTGATTTAAAATGGAATGATCATATAAAGTTGATCGTCGGTAAAGCAGATGCCAGACTGAGATTCATTGGAAGAATCCTAAGGAAATGCTATCCGAAAACAAAGGAAATAGGTAACAGTAGGCTTGTTCGCCCACTGACTGAATACTGCTCAACAGTGTGGGATCCGTACCAGGTAGGGTTGATAGAAGGGATAGAAAAGATCCAACGGAGAGCAGCGCGCTTCGTTACAGGATCATTTAATAATCGCGAAAGCGTTACGGAGATGATAGATAAACTCCAGTGGAAGACTCTGCAAGAGAGACGCTCAGTAGTTCGGTACGGGCTTTTGTTAAAGTTTCGAGAACATACCTTCACCGAAGAGTCAAGCAGTATATTGCTCCCTCCTATGTATATCTCGCGGAGAGACCATGAGGATAAAATCAGAGAGATTAGAGCCACACAGAAGCATATCGACATTCCTTCTTTCCACGAACAATACGAGACTGGAATAGAAGGGAGAACCGATAGAGGTACTCAGGTTACCCTCCGCCATACACCGTCAGTTGGCTTGCGGAGTATGGATGTAGATGTAGATGTGTTTATAGGCTGGTTATATCCCACAAGAAGAACCGCCTGCCGAATGGACGTTAGTCGCACTACCTTGCAAACAGTATACACACATCGAAAAAGTTTTGCATCACCCAGGTTCAGAGAGTTCCGGAACCTGTACAGGAAATTCAAATAGAGATCAATATAAACATCATTTCCGCCCTTTTTATTGCTCATGAAAACCACACATTGCATGTTGTACCACCATACAGCGAGACCTTCAGAGGTGGTGTTCCAGATTGCTGTACACACTAGTGCCCCTAATAGCCAGTAGCACTCCCTCTAGCCGGCCGCAGGTTCGAATCCTGCCTCGGGCATGGATGTGTGTGACGTCCTTAGGTTAGTTAGGTTCAAGTAGTTCTAAGTTCTAGGGGGCTGATGACTTCAGATATTAAGTCCCATAGTGCTCAGAGCCATTTTTAGCACGTCCTCCTGCATTGATGCATGCCTGTATTCGTCGTGGCATACTATCCACAAGTTTATCAACGCACTGATTGTCCAGATTGTCCCACTCCTCAACGGCGATTCGGCGTAGATCCCTCAAAGTGTTTGTGGGTACCGTCGTGCATGAATAGACCTTTTCAATCTATCCCAGGCGTTTTCGACAGGGTTCATGTCTGCAGAACATCCTGGCCACTCTAGTCGAGTGATGTCGTTATCCTGAAGGAAGTCGTTCACAAGATGTGCACGATGGGAGAGCGAATTGTCGTTAATGAAGACGAATGCCTCGCCAATGTGCTGCCTATATAGTTACACTATCGCTCGGAGAATGGCATTCACGTATCGTACAGCCGTGCGTCGGGCCCACATAATGCCACCCAAAAACAGCAGGGAACTTCCACCTTGCTGCACTCGCTGGAAAGTGTGTCTAAGGCGTTCATCCTGACCGGGTTGCCTCCAGACACGTCTCCGACGATTGTCTGGTTGAAGGCATATGCGACACTCAGCGGTGAGCAGCAGTTGGCACCACCGTGACACATCGAAAACGCCATTTGCGACTGCAGATATGTAAAGCGAGAGCTCGTTGGAGGGCGGAGTGTATGTATGCTGTGTTTCCTTATGAACGCTGGGTCTGCCTTCATGCCGTGATGGCCGTGTGTAGGTTAGGAGACCAGTTAAGGGCCTGTAAAACTGGGCTTACACCTAGAGCTATGGTCTGGGTGGGATTTCATATGACAGTAGGAGCGCTCTCGTGGTTGTCCCACGCACCCTAACTGCAAATTTCTACGCGTATCTTGTGATTCGACCGGTTGCACTGCCATTCATTAACAGCATTCCAGGGGTTGTTTTCCAAAAGGATAACACTCACCGACATACCACTATTGTAACCATTAATGATCTACAGAGTGTCGACATGTAGCCTGGGTCTGCTCGATCAGCAGATCTGTCTCCAGTCGAGCACAGATGGGTCATCACCAGGCGAGAACCCCAGCATCATCCACAATCAGCGTTAACTGTCACTGCATTGACCAACCAAGTGCTACAGGCATGGAACTCCATCCCACAAACTGACATCCGGCACTTGCACAGCACAATGCATGCATGTTTGCATACTTGCATTCAACATCATGGTATATATACATCGGTTAATAATGTACCAGCGTTTCACATTTTCAGAGACTTATCTCCCACTTACAGTAACCTGTGATCTTACAGTGTTAATCGCTTTAAAATGTTAGCTACACAAATGCATTCTAGAATGTAAACTTCGAGTGATATTGTTGGTTGGGATATCCCGAGGGGTAGGCTCGGCCCTTGCTTTCTTCCGAACACATTGGCCTTTCCGTTGCGAATAATTAGAAGGTGTGCGTATGTGATTCTCAAAATGATCGTGAGTGCAATGGACGTGTCTCTAGTGTAGTGTATGTGTTCTATGATGACGACAGAAAGGTTAGTGTGGAACTTGGCGCCGGCACATAACCGATTCCTTCCCAAATGCACCAAGGTGCTGCCAAGTTTAACATCCCCATCTGGCGGACGGATCAGCAACAGCATTGTAACATTCCTTCGGTTGATGAGGTACTGTGAAGAGGATTGAATTTTAATCCAGGAAACTGATCTAAAGACTCATGATCAGGAACATTACGCCACCAGCTCTTCTCCCAATGTCAGGAGACACTGGCAGTACAAATTTTATCCACGTCCAGGATTCGAATCGCCCTTACCTCCGACCGCGACTAACGCGGCTGGTATTCCCAAAGTACAGTAGAATAATTACTCATTGCAGGAATTCGTATCGTGCCTGGATAAAAGGTACACAATTGATAGTAACTTACGAGGCATGGGGTTAATGAATAAGGACATGTCCACATAGTAGAATTTCAGAATACCTTATTGAACCGATTGGGATAAGATTCATCAGTAAGTATCGTTTGAGTATCCCAGAAATGCACAGTTCGAACAATACAGTGTGGGAAGTATTGGACGAGAGGCAATTACCCGCCGATCATAAAGAGCGTATGTAAGCGATAGGCTCAAATAGTTTGAATCTAGAATTCTTTTCTGTCACTGGATTATGTTGTGATGTGTGGTCTTTGAGAAAATACCTGTGAACTTAAGCAAATAAGGTGCAGCTTCTTTTTACCGACAGAAAGAACGTGTCTCCATTGCTGATTATTAATTCCTTACCTCTAAACACCCAGATCAGGATCCTGTACCATGTGGTTTATTTTGACCCTAATGGTTTCGAATACTTTGTATGTGTCAGTGTTTATTGAAGGGTCTAAGGTGCAGCTTGTTTATATCGACAGAAAGAACGTACAGCCTTCTGCGATTATTAGTCCATATCTCTAGATACCCAGATCAGGATCCTCTACCTGGTTAATTTTGACCCTAATGGTTTCGAATACTTTGTATATGTCTGTCCTTACTGACGGGTCTATTCAAGGGCACGGCCTTAATTACTTTGTTCTTCACCCCAATTACGTCCTCGAGTTACGATTACTGAACGATTTCGTCTCTTGTAACATTGATGTTCATGTAATCTTGAGGGCTGCATAGCGTTAATGAGTGCACTACAAGCCATGGAGTGCATCGATAGTATTTAAGGAAGGAGACACTGGTATTGTCCAAAGAGCGCGGTACCGTAACTAAGTCGGCACCTCGCCACGATACCACAAGCGATAACGAAGTTGGCTGCATTTTGCAACAGCGAATGGGAGGCACTGGCGAAGCCACGTCTTCTCTCAGCTCCTCAGCAGCACCGCACCGGGACGCCGGTATACAGCCGAGCAGAGGAAGGCTCTGCCCAGTTCGTGATCATCGATCAAAATGATAGCAACGTCTTAGATAGGACACCAGTTAATATTGAGCCTTATGGTGAAATTTAACCATGTACATTATTTCTTTGTACTCCAAGTGAAAGTCTTGTTAAACTGTCAGTATCAAGTGATACTTCAATATTCAGAGACAGTTGTAAAAACTCATAACATCCCTGTGGAAATGGGTTCTACAAAGTTGATTAAATCTTCATATCTCTTGCAAGTGAACTAATATTTTGCATGTCCAATGAGGGGCGTACAGTAAGTGATGGCATACTTTTCTTCTGACAGCAGTATGATTTTAGTCAAGATTCCAATGTACCATATTTTTCTCCACTCCCAAAGAACTTTTGCGATCTCCTCTCGGCTGTACCGACTTGTGTGACGCCTTGCATTGCCATGGAGAAGGAGAAGTCCATTTGCATTTCTGTGGTGACGATCACGTTGAAGCTGTTTATTAAAATTTCCTGATGGCCGGCCGGCACACGGGAGATCAGGCAGGCTCGCACGACTTTGCTGCGATGGTGACAGACTCTCGCCCAACGACTCGCCGTGCTTTTGTTCACTTCCAGGTCTGCGTAGACATTCTGCAAGCCCCTACGAACGTCTGATATGCTGTAGTTTTCCGCCAATAGAAACTCACTGACAGCTCTGTTTTGAACGCAGTTTGGTTACAGCCTCCAATTTGGAGGATGCGTATAGCGCCGCTACCTAACGGAACTTTATGAAACTATAGGGTTTGAGGTGAGAAATTTCACAATGTCCGACAGTAAATTTCGGATTTTTTCAACCGAATTGGCTGAAAAAAGTGTTGCATTACTTCTCGAACGTCCCTCGTGGTTTCCACTCGTTCTCTTTTTGGAGCAAGTAAAGACCCCACAGTTGTACTGAAGATTGTATTTTCATCAGATACAAAAGAGATATGAGAAATTTGGAGTAATGTTTGAGACATGCGACCCGTCTTTAAAGTCATGGTCATGTAGTCTCTAAATGGTCGAGCGAATACAGATGACCAAAACAAAGTTAGCAAGTACTATAAGTATGTTGGCATCTTCCAAAATATTTTATATTTTTGTAATATGTATGTTAAATGGTTGAGTCACAATTACAATTTAAAGTATTTGTAAGTTTGTTCTGTTTCATAACGAACAGCATGATCATGTAACGGAAGCGACAACTGGTGTGACGTATTATCTTCCGACCATCAATATGCAGTTCAAAAAGATGTCAGTTACTGCTGAAGAATCACAGAGCAGGTAGAAGACGTCATTCATAAAATGCTTATTTGCGTTACTGTTTTTCGTGTCGTGAAATTCTCTAAGAAAAATTAACTGTATGATAGCCTATAATAATATTCTATCTCTAACTGAATATGAGTTCCGTATTGTACCGGAATACGGGAAATAAATAAATAAATATTCAACCTGGATATACGATATTTGTGCGTGTCTGAATATACGAGAAATTTGGATGAAATATTGGGCACGTTAGTCCGATGACAAGGTCTGTAAAGATAACGTTAATCAGTATAAAAATGTTTCGCTGACGAGTTTTGATGTCCACTCCTTGCAGTGAAAAACCTTTAGAAAATATACCTTATGGGACGGGTGGTGATAAAATTTTAACCATCACATCGAAAAATAAAGTTACGTAATTAATTTTGTTTGTTTCTTTGCAGGTACCTGTTTAAACTAAAACCTTGCGCCACAGTGATACTGCTAGAGGAACCAGAATCAAATGCCGCAACCCATAGATGAACTACAGTATTGTGCGGCAGCAGCGAATATGTTTCAGCTCTGACGGGTCAATCGACTCATCACTACGCCAAATTTTTTATGACTTTATTTATACCCTGACTAGGGCACAACGACTAATTTTCCTGTTTATCTGATATCTACAGAGTTTTGTGAAAAGTGTAGTCTGGTTCCCCATTTATTAGGTGAAAGATTTTAGTATGTTGTTAATATAAATGACCTATTCTTTTTATTTTGTAAGCTATTAGCTAGTTACACAGCACTGATTGTCGGTAGCTTTTACTCTTTATTCTACTGCTTAGATTTTAGAACACGGACCACGTTTGCCACACTGCATTCTGACGGACAGAGTATGATAGTATGGGTTAAAACGATTGAAAATAGAGTAAGTGGAATTTTGTCTATGTGTTCATATTACGTGTGTGCGTGTGTTTTAAGTTTATTCATTTTCGCAATATTTGTCTCTGATAATTTTAGCTACATCTGATCATCCAAATACTCGGAAACACACACACACACACACACCTATGCCAATTTGAGACAGAAGCTGTCATCTGTTACACACAGATTATATAAAATTACGAGCTTTGTTTATAATATTAAAACTGATTAAAACAGTATTGGCCACTATAAAATATTAATTTGCATCGGTTAGCGATTGGTGCTCCGTTCGTAGCCACCGCCTACCATGGTGACATAAATCGTCTGAATATGGTCTCACTCTGACCGAAACCAGTAAGCACTGGAAATAAATATCTTGTTGCGATCGAAACAATTTTTAATCTGTTTTTAGTGTTTTATACAGACAGCTATTTCTCTCCAAGAGAAACGTACTCAAAAAGTTCTTTGTTTAAGACAGTTGCTTTCCTGAGGACCAGCATCTGTGAATTGTTTTGCGGCCTGAACGGCCCCAGGAATTACACTAGCCAGGAAACGACGGCCACTCAGAGACTGATCAAACCTGCTACTAACGACAAATCCGACACGGTTTGTGAAACCACAAGCAGAATCGGCAAACCACAGGAAGCCGAGTAAGGCAAAACACTGAGGGAAAGATCCTCCGCCAGGAAAAAGGTAATGGAAGCAATGACTTACGCGAGCGTAGGAAGAAAAGACTGATGGTAAAAGCACTCTCGCATGTACCGCATATCCCTAGTCTCCAGACCTGGTTCAAATAGATCTGAGCACTATGGGACTTAACTGCTGCGGTCATCAGTCTCCAGATGTCAGTTCGCAATGTTGGTGCTAAGTGAAATACTGATAATAGTGAACGCAAACAACGATTTCTGCCGAAAAATCATAAATTTGTGAAAGTCTGTTACTATCATAGTTTATAAATTAATTGCAAGACACATGAACTCGTCAAGTTTTTAGACAAATACACTCCTGAAAATGGAAAAAAGAACACATTGACACCGGTGTGTCAGACCCACCATACTTGCTCCGGACACTGCGAGAGGGCTGTACAAGCAATGATCACACGCACGGCACAGCGGACACACCAGGAACCGCGGTGTTGGCCGTCGAATGGCGCTAGCTGCGCAGCATTTGTGCACCGCCGCCGTCAGTGTCAGCCAGTTTGCCGTGGCATACGGAGCTCCATCGCAGTCTTTAACACTGGTAGCATGCCGCAACAGCGTGGACGTGAACCGTATGTGCAGTTGACGGACTTTGAGCGAGGGCGTATAGTGGGCATGCGGGAGGCCGGGTGGACGTACCGACGAATTGCTCAACACGTGGGGCGTGAGGTCTCCACAGTACATCGATGTTGTCACCAGTGGTTGGCGGAAAGTGCACGTGCCCGTCGACCTGGGACCGGACCGCAGCGACCCACGGATGCACGCCAAGACCGTAGGATCCTACGCAGTGCCGTAGGGGACCGCACCGCCACTTCCCAGCAAATTAGGGACACTGTTGCTCCTGGGGTATCGGCGAGGACCATTCGCAACCGTCTCCATGAAGCTGGGCTACGGTCCCGCACACCGTTAGGCCGTCTTCCGCTCACGCCCCAACATCGTGCAGCCCGCCTCCAGTGGTGTCGCGACAGGCGTGAATGGAGGGACGAATGGAGACGTGTCGTCTTCAGCGATGAGAGTCGCTTCTGCCTTGGTGCCAATGATGGTCGTATGCGTGTTTGGCGCCGTGCGGGTGAGCGCCACAATCAGGACTGCATACGACCGAGGCACACAGGGCCAACACCCGGCATCATGGTGTGGGGAGCGATCTCCTACACTGGCCGTACACCTCTGGTGATCGTCGAGGTGACACTGAATAGTGCACGGTACATCCAAACCGTCATCGAACCCATCGTTCTACCATTCCTAGACCGGCAAGGGAACTTGCTGTTCCCACAGGACAATGCACGTCCGCATGTATCCCGTGCCACCCAACGTGCTCTAGAAGGTGTAAGTCAACTACCCTGGCCAGCAAGATCTCCGGATCTGTCCCCCATTGAGCATGTTTGGGACTGGATGAAGCGTCGTCTCACGCGGTCTGCACGTCCAGCACGAACGCTGGTCCAACTGAGGCGCCAGGTGGAAATGGCATGGCAAGCCGTTCCACAGGACTACATCCAGCATCTCTACGATAGTCTCCATGGGAGAATAGCAGCCTGCATTGCTGCGAAAGGTGGATATACACTGTACTAGTGCCGACATTGTGCATGCTGTGTTGCCTGTGTCTATGTGCCTGTGGTTCTGTCAGTGTGATCATGTGATGTATCTGACCCCAGGAATGTGTCAATAAAGTTTCCCCTTCGTGGGACAATGAATTCACGGTGTTCTTATTTCAATTTCCAGGAGTGTAGCTTTCAAGTGATGTATTCCTTTGAACTAATCGGTAATAATGTTACATACTGAACACTTATTTAAACAAAATATAGTTACAGTCAATAAACAAGGTTTTGTTGACTGTAACAATACCTGCGGAAATCAAAGCTTACATAAAATTATTGTTGGTCTACTATATTTTTCTATTAAAATATTTTACGAGGGCTATTCGGAAAGCCAGGAACAATCAGTCGTGAAATTTGCACCACAGTGAAAATTCGATGGAAATGTGTTGGGCAGTGTCTCCAGTATCGCTGTAGACAGCATCACGTCGCTCTTCTCCGTTCTGAGCGTACAGTGAGTGCGCAAATATGCCTAGAAAACAGTGTCTCCCACCAAGTACGAGCCTGCCGTGAGATTTTGTCTAGTTTCATGCAACCTCAAATAACATTGCAGTTCTCGGCTTCGCATTACTGGTGGAATGAGGACTCTCCTTCACCGTTCTCGATTGGAAGTATTTGATCACCCACCATACAGCCCGTAAGTGGCTGCCTCTAATTTTCTTCTCTGGTCACATAGTGTGCTGGCTATGACGACGACATTTTGGCACAGATACCACGTTGCAATCCAGCGTAGAAAATTATCTAAATGAACAGGAGGCTGCCTTCCACACTGAAGCACCAAAGGAAGTGGTATAGACACGCATATTCAAATAAAGAGATATGTAAGCAGTCAGAATACGGCGTTGCCGTCGGCAATGCCTATATAAGGCAAGAAATGTCTGGTGCAGTTGTTAGATCGATTACTGCTGCTACAATGGCAGGTTTTCGAGGTTTAAGTCAGTTTGAACGTGGTCTTACAGTCCGCCTACGTGCGATGGGACACAGCATCTCTGAGGTAGAGATGAAGTAGGAATTTTCCCGTACGACCATTTCACGAGTGTTCAATGAATATCAGGAATCAGGCAAAATATCAAATCTCCGACATTGCTGTGGCCGGAAAAAGATCCTGCAAGAACGGGACCAACGACGACAGAAGAGAACCGTTCAGCGTGACAAAAGTGCAACCCTTCCTCAAACTGCTGCAGATTTTATGTTGGGCCATCAGATAGTGTCAGCGCAAGAACCATTCAATGAAACATCATGGATATGGGCTTTCGGAGCCGAAGGTCCACTCGTGTACCCCTGGTCATGCAGAAACCAAAGCTTTGCGCCTCACCTAGACCTGTCAACACCGACATTGGACTGTTGATGACTGGAAACACGTTGCCTGGTTCGTTGATTCTCGTTTCAAACTGTATCGAACCGATGGACGTATAGAGGTATGGAGAAAATATCGTGATTCCATGGACCATGCATGTCAGCAGGAGCTGTTCAAGCTGGTGGAGGCTCTGTAGTGGTGTGGGGCGTGTGCAGTTGGAGTGAAATGGGACCCCTGATACTTGTAGATGCGACTCTGACAGATGACACATACGTAAGCATCCTGTGTGATCACCTGCGTCCTTGAATGTCTATTGACCATTCCGACGGACTATGGGAAAAAATAGTTCAAATGGCTCTGAGCACTATGGGACTTAACTTGTGAGGTCATCAGTCCCCTGCAACTTAGAACTACTTGAACCTAACTAACCTAAGGACATGATACACATCCATGCCCGAGGCAGGATTCGAACCTGCGACCGAAGCGGTCACGCGGTTCCATGCTGTAGCGCCTAGAACCGCTCGCCCACTCCAGCCGGCGGACTAGGTCAATTCCAGAAGGACAATGCGACAACCCACATGTCCAGAATTTGTAGAAAATGGCTCCAAGAACACTTATCGCTTTACACACTGCCGCTCGCCATCAAACTTCCCAGACATGAACATTATTGAGCATATCTGGGATGCCTTGCAAAGTCCATTTCTGGTCACCACTGCCTCCTGCTCCTGCGGATTTATGGAAAGCCCAGCAGGCTTCATGGTGTCAATTCAATCCAGCACTACTCAAGACATTAGTCGAGTCCATGCTACGTCTTGTTGCCGCACTCTTGCCTGCTAGGGGGGGCCTACAAAATATTAAGCAGGTGTATCAGTTTCCTTGGCTCTTTCAGTGTATAAGGAGAGTCCTGGAACGTTGGTACAAAGCTACGACACATGTCATACGCAGAAACTATGTACAGACGTAACTGAAAGGAATAGCTAACTGTTGCGAATAAAGCAGTTTTATTTTCACTACCGTTCCCATTTCACGGTCGATCGTTCCTTGCTTTCCGAGTAGCCCTTGTATATATTTTATTGTTGGGGTGACGGCTTGATATTTTGGGGAGGAGGATTTGAATGAGGTTCGAAATTTTTTTAAAATACAAAGCACGTTAACATGTGCTGTTAATGAAGTGTGTTTTTATATCGTGGAATTCTATTGGTATTAGGGCACAAGACCGATTTGCTGTAGCTCCACATACATAGTTATTCTTAATATTTTCATTAGTTAGTGGTTTTACCGTACTCATTTCTTTTTCCACAAATACTGATCTGATGCTTTTGGAAAAAAGACACCCCCTAATGTGAATAAGCAGATATAACATCTGAGGATATGGTTTGCTTCTGGATGTTCTCTCTAACTGTTAAATTTTTCAAAAGTGCATCCACTTACTCTCAGTTTTCAACAGTAGGTAAAATAATTTAAAGGACAGTTACAAGCAAAAGGCTGTCAAAATGACAGTAGCAAAAGGAATTTTAATGGAAGTGACTGAAAGGAACTCCAACAAGAGTATCATTTACGAAAGAAAAAATATTTTCGGTTTCAGTGGTCATGGACGTTGGAATGTCAGGCGTTTACCTTGTATAACAGGTTACGCTAAACGAATTTTAGTAATTTCATTTTGTGGTCATGTCCAGAGATTACTTGAAATAACTTTGTAGACGGTGAATGTACCTTGCGGTTTCAGTTACGCGAAGGCTGAGCGCAGCCTCGTACAGTCAATCTCCTGCAGGAGTATCGTGGGGAAAGCAGAGTGCTACACAAGAAATCTACATTAAAATGGTCTTAATTAAAGCTCAAATTCAGCAGTCATAGATTTTGTAACGAAAATATTACGGCGGACTATTGACTGAGGACAATAATTCAATAAAAGTGAAAGAAATGAAAAATATATTGATATAAAGTGAACATTTCAACTTTCTTTTAAGATTTTTGGACAACATGGTTGTGGAGAGAAGCAACGATTAGTATTATTAATCAATATTTCAAGAACAGTCTTAATCGCATTTATTATTATTATACTCCCAGTTTCCTGCCGTTATGTAGACAGGAGTGACACCACCAGCAGTCGACCAATGGTGTAAACGCCCAGAAGGTGACCCCTACGTCGGGTTGAAACCGGTTGGCAGTATAATAGTAATAAATGCAACTTCCTGGCAGATTAAAACTGTGTGCCCGACCGAGACTCGAACTCGGGACCTTTGCCTTTCGCGGGCAAGTGCTCTACCAACTGAGCTACCAAAGCACGACTCACGCCCGGTACTCACAGCTTTACTTCTACCAGTATCCGTCTTCTACCTTCCAAACTTTACAGAAGCTCTTCTGCGAAACATGCAGAACTAGCACTCCTGAAAGAAAGGATACTGTGGAGACATGGCTTAGCCACAGCCTGGGGGATGTTTCCAGAATGAGATTTTCACTCTGCAGATGCAGCACGGACAGGAGCGGCTGCGATGGTGTACTCAACGACGAACCTGGGTGCACGAATGGCAGAGCGCCATTTTTTCGGATGAATTCAGGTTCTGTTTACAGCATCATGATGGTCGCATCCGTGTTTGGTGACATCGCCGTGAACACACATTGGAAGCTGTATTCGTCATTGCCATACTGGCGTATCACCTGGCGTGATAGTATTGGGTGCCATTGGTTACACGTCTCGGTCACCACTTGTTCGCATTGACGGCACTTTGACCAGTGGACGTTACATTTCAGAGATGTTACGACCCGTGGCTTCACCCTTCATTTGATCCCTGCGAAACCCTACATTCCAGCAGGATAACGCACGACCGCATGTTGCAGGTCCTGTACGAGCCTGTCTGGATAAAGAAAATGTTCGACTGCTGCCCTGGCCAGCACATTCTCCAGATCGCTCACGAATTGAAAACGCCTGGTCAATGTTGGCCGAGCAACTGGCTCGTCACAATACGCCAGTCACTACTCTTGATGAACTGTGATATCTTGTTGAAGCTGCATGGGCAGCGGTACCTGTACACGCCATCCAAGCTCTGTCTGACTCAATGCCCAGGCGTATCAAGGCCGTTATTACGGCCAGAGGTGGTTGTTATGGTTACTGATTTCTCAGGATCTATGCACCCAAATTGCGTGAAAATGTAATCACATGTCAGTTCTAGTGTAATATACTTGTCCAATGAATACCCGTTTATCATCCGCATTTCTTCTTGGTGTAGCAGTTTTAATGGCCAGTAGTGTACAACTGATAGTAATATTTATGACAGAACCTAACACCCCTGAATACTGATACTCTTATATGTCTGTGAATATGTAGTAAGGCTTAGCAGCGTCGTACTACTTTGAAGTAACAGTCTGGACTGTAGTCTTCCAGCTTAAGTCTACAGACGCATGATGTCCGGGAGCCAGCTCTGAACTAAAAGGACGCGCGGACCAATTATAAGAGCGTGCAGTGAGGTTCCCTCCGTGTCCTTTCGTGGCGTGTATGCGTGGCTCTACCCCTCAATGAACCACGAGCGAAGGAAAGCGATCTCACTCGGCAGCGCGCTGGCTCGAGGTTCAGAAATGTCTCTTACGTAGCTGTAAAGCGAGTGGTGGGAGCCGGTGGGGTCGAGGAAGATGCAGTCGATACCGTCTGATAGCTGTTGCTCGGATTCAGAGCCAGGTCCTAGGGCGAGCTTCCAGCAATAGTTGAAGTACCTCCTATCAATCCTAGCAGTCAAGTGCCTCACAGTAGGAACACCTTTCCATCTCCTCCCTGCCATGGAACTTTAGGGAATCCGTCTTGGTTGTATCTTTGTGTTTGATTTCTTTCGAATCAGAGGTTCAAATGGCTCTCAGCACTATGGGACTTAACATCTGAGGTGATCAGTCCCCTAGACTTAGAACTACTTAAATCTAACTAACCTAAGGACATCACACATCCATGCCCGAGGCAGGATTCGAACCTGCGGCCGTAGCGGCAGCTCGGTTCCGGACTGAAGCGCCTAGAACCGCTCTGCCTCCAATCAGAGGGAGCTGCCTTGAATTACTTATTTTTTAGTAACAGTAGGTGGTGCCGTTCCAACAACTTTTTTGTTTCCGGCTCAAAGTGATGCACTCTGGTTTCGTCACCCATGTGGCAGAAAGGCCTCTCCACTGTCGTGAAACAGCTGTTCTTTGAATCTTGTGGTCTGTTGTGAGCTTCCGTGGAATCCATCTTGAGCACATTCTTGAATGTCATTGCACACGCAATGCCAATGTTCAGCGACACCTGTAAACCCAATTGCTGGTATGCACGAATAATGGCAACCATGCGATTTTCCCCGTCGGGAACAGTGACCGAGACAGGACGTTCCGAACGTGGCCGATCAAGGAGCTGAGTTTCTTCCCTTCCTGACACTTTAACTATTGTTATCGGTCGCACATCAATACTCCATTCAATAGCATCATTTCTATACACTGCACACAAATGTTTATAGCTGGGCACCAAGGTTTCCTTTCCCGTAACCAAGAACTCTGTTATAGCACTTTGCTTGTAAGGAGTATCTTGCGTAGACGCTGTTTTGATGGTTCACTATGGCTCTGCCGTTTGTCAGAATTGTTAGAAACTTCCCACACGTGCAGAAGGAACATCAGTTTTGAAGCACCTGCAGGACGTATTCCCCTTTATACTGACGGCACTAAAAATTTTAAGACGTATTTTATTGAAAGACGTAATAGCTTTTCGGGTTACTCCCGGAATGACGGTGTTCAGCTGTCTGATTTCCCTCTCTCTGTCTTGCAGGCCACTTCCCTCCTTCACAATGACACATTAAGACGTCTTCCCTGGTTACCTTTTCCAGTGGCAATTATACGAGTATAAACACATAGCGTCGTTCAAGTCACAGTTGAAACGAGCGATATCGTAGCTGGTTTCTGGTAGAATGCGATTCTTATTTTGAAGTTAGGAGTCATGTGCTGAAGGCAGGGAATCCAGGGAATCATAATCAACGAGCCTCTCGTCAGAACTATTAGACACTGCCTGTAAATGACTAATAGTCTGCTAAAATAAATCCAGTCGTAGTTTACGAAACATTAACATACCGTATGTACAAAAAGCATGTGGTGGGGTAATCTGATAACAGACACATACTACATGTATTGACGCTTTCTTTTGGGAATTTCGGGTCATTTATCGATATATGGGCTGTTCATAACTATATGTAGACCGCAATTATCACTGATAAAGCTATGAGCATCATTTCCACTTTGGTACGCCAACATATCAAACGAACTGTTGCCAAAAATCACGAATCAGCTGGGTTGTGTTGTCTGCATAGAGAATGAAACACATTAAATGTTCATTCGTAGGGTGGATATTATGGGAAAAATCACGCTGACGCTTCTAGAGAGTTACTTTCTTGTTGATGTTATAATGATTGGATATAACGTATTACTTAAATTATATCTACTTTAACAGGTTATTATTGTATTCTGTACAAGTGGCATAAAACTATGGAGAAATCGCTTCGTAAATTGCAAATTCAAATTTGGTACTGGGAAACTGACTCGTAGGCAATAGCAATGGTGATTTCGTACTCGGTTTCACAGCGACTAAAATAAATATGTAGGTAATGACTGAGGTCAGCTTCTGGATCTCGCCTAAACGTTTCATTGAGAATGGCTCTGAGCACTATGGGACTTAACATCTGTGGTCATCAGTCCCCTAGAACGTAGAACTACTTAAACCTAACTAACCTAAGGACATCACACACATCCATGCCCGAGGCAGGATTCGAACCTGCGACCGTAGTAGTCGCGGGGTTCCGGACTTAGCGCCTGAACCGCTAGACCACCGCGGCCGGCGCCCATTTCATTGAGAGGAGGCATTTATAAATGGTATGATTGATTCGTCCAATCAATGGTTGGAGTAAAGAAGTAAGTACAGTAAATATTTGAGCATGAGTCATTGCCACTGGAGCGACTGAACACAGTGTTTAAACTTCTTATCAGATGAAAACTTTAAGCTACAAATAGATTCGGGACCCTTGCATTTTGTGGAGAAAACTCTTTCATTTAAGCCATTTAAATACTCATCGCGCATCGAATCAAGCAGTTCCTCTCTATTCCTTCCAAGCTTCGTTAAACCTAGATGAAAAATTTAGGTACGTGAATTTTATCATTTGTAATTCGAACTTATTTTTTTATTGCGACTGCTTTGCAGTTGTATTATGCATCATTTCCTATGCAGCTGGGACTTGGCGCAGGTACCTACGGAAGCGCTGCAACGGCGCAATCACGAAGTAGTGTGTGAAGTGGCTGTGACGTTATTCCGTGGTCGCATTGCGGGCAACGTGTTCTACACTTGCACGTGATTGCACGCGAGACCCTTCCGAGGCGATCCACCGGTTTGCCTTCGAGGAGAAGACTGCCGGGACAGACGTCACGCCTGGAAATATCACCTCCACGTTCAGACACCTTGGTGACGTGGCGCAACTCCTGCAAGGCGTCTGGTGCGCAAATAGCCCTGCATTCTCTTTCACAACGTCTGTGTACTCTCTGATGAAAAAAAAAAGATTCCTAAAGTTCCCTCTGAAACATGCCAATGATGTTCACTTTTCTTCTGAAGACAAATAAATAGATCTCTCAAGGTAACGACAATGATGCATAACTGGTTATTCAGTAGATACAAGGAAATGCTATCAATCCATCCTACCAGGTGCGCAGTAGATCTTTCCTTCCCCTCTAAAGTTCGCTCTTCTGTTGTTAATCGCAAATTTCAATTTTGGATCCCGACCACATATATTATCAATGAAATTACAAATAAATCAATACCATTAGCGCTAACAAGTGTTGATCTACATCAAGGGGGAGAGTTGATAATTTGTGCCCCGACCGGGACTCGAACCCAGGATGCTCTATTCATGTGATCCACAGAGGTCACAGAAGATAGTGCGACTGCAGGGACTTATCGCCGGCACGCACCTCGTGAGATCCACATTCTCAACTTATAGTCCACACACTACATTCATAGTGCCCCTGCGATTATACCCATTACTTGCGGCAGACAATCTACCGACTCCCGTAAGAGTTCAGGCAATTCGTGTGCATCCGCACTGAAGAAGGTCGTCAGCCGATTAGCCTTAACGACATGAGGATGACATCTGTTCTTTCTGACATGTCCGAAAGGTCAGGAGATCCCGGATTCGAGTTCTGG
Source organism: Schistocerca gregaria (assembly GCF_023897955.1). NCBI lineage: Eukaryota > Metazoa > Arthropoda > Insecta > Orthoptera > Acrididae > Schistocerca > Schistocerca gregaria. The sequence goes on from NC_064922.1 coordinate 371,191,621, forward strand.
TCTGGGCACACATTTTCAACTGTCCCCGTTGATGCATATGTACGCCTGTTAGCGGCTAATGGTACTGACTTGATTGTAATTTCATTCTAGGGAGCTGCATGGTCACCAATGGCGTCTGTGCTTTCGGTCATGTCGGAAAGGACAGGTGCCATCTTCATAACATTTGTTATCCATTCTTCCAAATCCTTCATTACATCAATATCTCCGCATCAAGGAGTACAAGCTCTGCCCCATCGCAGGGAAAAAATATTTTGCTCGTAGGATAAAACCCAAAGACCAACTACTGTGTAATCCGTTCCCGAAATTATAATTCAACGCTAGTCCAGAGGGACATGTAGTAAGCACATTGCCATATCGCTCTTTAACAAGAGAGCAACCTTTTAAAATTTTACAAAAAAGGTTAAGAATTTTTTGGTACAAATCGTTTCATTGTTTCTTAAAATATTCACCTTTACAGATTACAATCTATTATAGGCGTTCCAACTAATAATGAAAAACGTTTTCCTCGACGATGTTGGTACGTAAGAAACATAGTTTTTGAAAGATTTATCAGCCTCTTGAAGTGATAAAAATTGCCTTTTGCGTCTCTTTTGTTTAGCGTCAGAACAAAAATAAGACTTTCTCCTCTAAATCAGACAAATCCGTACAACGAGACATTTATTCGATGTTGTTCTCAGAGAAATAGCAAATTGATTGACGTGTTGTGAAACAGATGGCTTTGTCGTGGTGAATAACGATGAGAGGTTTTCGATTGTGTTTTCAAATTTATTGATGGTTTGTGGTGGAAAAATTATTATACTGTTCAACGTTTACTATTCTTTAACCTTCGAAAGCTGTGTAACAAAAGAAACAGGCGATTGTTTTCTAGGCGTTACTTTGAGAACAAAGCACTTTTTCCGTTTCGTCTCATCTTGAAACACGTGAACAGTTGATTGCTTCTTCACAAACATAAATCAGCTGTGTAGTAGCCAGGTTGTAGAGTGCCCTCACACGAAATATTGGACGCGGACTGTGCACGTAGAAAGAAAATTATTATTACCAATCTAATGTTAGGGTGGATTTTATGCTACTTAACGCTGCATTTTAATATTGTCGTATAAGCTGTTGTAGTTGACTTCGTCATGTATGATGAAGCTATGAAGACTGAAACCGTTTACAAATAACAACTGTTTATTAGCAGATTTTGCTAGCGTTCAGTCGAGACTTACGTCGCACAAGAGTTTCCCTTTCCATTGGTGTACTTCCAGATTAATAACGGCATTATCTTAGACCTGCCAACTAACAGACCAGGCGTTTTGGAATCAGTTAGCGTCAAGGAGAGATCAGTGATAATATGTCTGTGATACTACAAATTACTATGGCTATTATACGAAACGATACAAAGAGGATACGAGAATACTTTTAGTCAGCAAGAGCTACAAGATAGAAACTGAAGAGTATCTAAGTAGTCAACATCAAATTCTAAGCTCAGAAGACGAATAGGTGAGGACAAATGTGTAAAATTCAAAAACATTGTATATTAACGCCCACTCCCCCCCCCCCCCCCCCAATTCCTTAAAGAATCCCACTGCTACTCAAACAAGTCGGTCAGCTACAGTCTGTCTATTCACTGACCGACTCGGAGGATGTTTATTATAAATGGTATAAGCAATTGCTAGAGATCAATCAATAATACCTCATACACGCTCTCACTGTAGTTATGGGGCAAACATGAGTAAATTTTAATCAAATGTAAACAGTTTCTCCGGCCGGCCTGAGTGGCCGAGCGGTTCTAGGCGCTACAGTCTGGAACCGCGCGACCGCTTCGGTGGCAGGTTCGAATCCTGCCTCGGGCATGGATGTGTGTGATGTCCTTAGGTTAGTTAGGTTTAAGTAGTTCTAAGTTCTGGGGGACTGATGACCTCAGAAGTTAAGTCCCAGAGTGCTGACAGCCATTTGAACCATTTTTTTTAAACAGTTTCTCCCCTCTCGTTAAATTTCATATAGGTACATTCAACCTTGTGCGTTGAGGATCACTCTGCGAAATTAGTTATAAAACAGTTTAGATCGCAAAGGCATGTTTATTGTAAAGTGACTAGATTCGATCCTCACATCATTATCTTCCGATCTTCAGAACAATGATACGATGCAAGATATAAAATTGAGGAATACATAAAAAGAAATTGAAATTAGCTACAAAATTACAAAACATAGATATGCTCATACTGACGAACAGTGGCTGTAGATGATGCAGGAAGCGATGATTGACGATAATCAACTGCCGGAGGGAAAGTTGCAGCTATTTCTCAAATACCACAAGCTCCGCCTACAGCTTACAGCATGTCAGCCTTAGATTATCATGTATAAATCAAAAGTATTATGTACAAAAACATGCAGCGATTAGTATATAGAAAGCTTCATTTATCGATTTTTGTGGCCGCTTCAATGGAAACCACCCGAGATCAGCGTCTAATGGCAAATAGCTACTTTGGAATGCCGTCTGTTGGAAATCACCAATCGATACTCACAGCTGTCTCTTTGGAAATCGTCCTGCTGCTATATCTTTGGAATGGCGTCCACCGTCTCCACAGAAACCAGAAACGTCGTAATTATTTTTCCGACATACCCCTAGATGTAAAAGTATAAACGATAAACGGGATGTTTATTTGTTTCATTTTTTAGGTTTTTAGTACAATTTTTTGCCAACAGCTCCATTAACAAGCTGTTCCTTCTCCATTATAAAATTATTCTACGTAATTATGATGTTCTCATTATTAATGAGTACTCTTTTAACTTATGCCAGATTGGCTAAAGTTGATACCATTGCTGCCTAGGTAGCAGAAATTTTTAACTTCATCTACTTTGTAATCCCGAATTCTGATGTTAAGTTTCTCAGCGAATCTTGCCTTTGACATCCTCTCGCCTTTAATTTTAATCCCACCCTTGAACCTTACTTTTATTTCCGTCATTGCTTCTTCGACGTACAGATTGAATATGAGGGGCGAAATACTACATCCCTGTTTTCCATCTTCTTCAACCAATTGATTTTGTTCTTGGTTTTCCAGTTTTATTGTTCCCTCTTAGCTCTTGTAGATATTGTATATTACCCAATATCCTCTTATAGCTCTCCCACTCTTCTCAAAATTTCGATCATCTTCCACCATTCTACATTGTCGAATGCATTTTGCAGGTCGACCAATTCTATGAACGTGTCTTGATTTTTATTCAGTCTTGTTACCGTTATCAACTCCCACTTTAGCCAAGAAACGCACCACGAAAGGCAGTATCCGGTCCCTTTGAGGGAGTTTCACAATAGGGCCAACCTCGCCTTGGCCTTTAGGGCGTGACGGCCTCACGGAGCGACAAGTTGCCCAGGTCGTTAGTTTATCTTCCCACGATGGAGTCACGTTGTTGTTGTTGTGGTCTTCAGTCCTGAGACTGGTTTGATGCAGCTCTCCATGCTACTCTATCCTGTGCAAGCTTCTTCATCTCCCAGTTACTACTGCAGCCCACATCCTTCTGAATCTGTTTAGTGTATTCATCTCTGGGTCTCCCTCTACGATTTTTACCCTCCACGCTGCCCTCCAATACTAAATTGGTGATCCCTCGATGTCTCAGAACATGTCCTTCCAACCGATCCCTTCTTCTAGTCAAGTTGTGCCACTAACTCCTCCCCTATTCTATTCAATACCTCCTCATTAGTTATGTGATCTACCCATCTAATCTTCAGCGTTCTTCTGTAGCACCAAACTTTGAAAGCTTCTATTCTCTTCTTGTCCAAACTATTTATCATCCATGTTTCACTTCCATACATGGCTACACTCCATACAAATACTTTCAGAAACGACTTCCTGACACTTAAATCTATACTCGATGTTAACAAATTTCTCTTCTTCAGAAAAGCTTTCCTTGGTATTGCCAGTCTACATTTTATATCCTCTCTACTTCGACCATCATCAGTTATTTTGCTGCCCAAATAGCAAAACTCCTTTACTACTTTAAGTGTCTCATTTCCTAATCTAATTCCTGCACCATTACCCGATTTAATTCGACTATATTCCATTATCCTCGTTTAGCTTTTGTTGATATTCATCTTATATCCTCCTTTCAAGACACTGTCCATTCCATTCAATTGCTCTTCCAAGTCCGTTGCTGTCTCTGACAGAATTACAGTGCCATCGGCGAACCTCAAAGTTTTTATTTCTTCTCCATGGATTTTAATACCTACTCCGAATTTTTCTTTTGTTTCCTTCACTGCTTGGTCAATATACAGATTCAATAACATCGGGGAGAGGCTACAACCATGTCTCACGCCCTTCCCAACCACTGCTTCCCTTTCATGTCCCTCGACTCTTATAACTGCCATCTGGTTTCTGTACAAGTTGTCTACTCACGGGGCCTTGTTTCGACTTAGGTCTTTCAGTGCTCTGTCAAACTCTTCACGCAGTATCGTATCTCCCATTTCATCTTCATCTACATCTTCTTCCATTTCCATATTATTGTCCTCAAGGACATAGGCCATGTATAGACCATCTATATACTCTTTCCACCCTTCTGCTTTCCCTTCTTTGCTTAGAAGTGGGTTTCCATCTGAGCTCTTGATATTCATACAAGTGGTTCAACAAATTGAACGAATGTTTGCACAGCTTAGCGGGCCAGCAGACCGGCGCTTTATGTCGACGGTCTTGTCCTTCGCAGACGTGCTCCTTGGTCGTGCTCTCACAAGTAGAGTGCTAACGAGCGTAACTGTTCTACCCAAGCTGTTTCTCAGAACGTCGCCGTGGCGCTACCAGACTGCTGCCATACCCACGACGGCACTGGGCGTGTGGTGAGCCGACGCTGGTAGCCACATTTCTGTGCTCAGAATAGTTATTGTTTCGATAATCTGGCGCCACACCGCTAGGTAAACAACAAACTTTCCACTCAAGGACGGTAGAATCTGACTGGCCATCACTAAACTTAATGTGGAAGCGAACAGTAACTTCAAGTTTCTCACGCCTCATTGGAGGACTGGTTGCTGTCAGATTTTGATTCCAGGGAGCAAGCCAGGGGATTTCTTTTTTTCCTTAGGAGAGGTGAAGTGAAACTCAAATAGGAAATACAAATGACGTTCTGCTGTTAGGCGTCTACAGGAGCAGAAGTATTTTCTGGTGTTAGGCTCTGAGTGGGACAGTACGCCCATAAGAGCAGAGTCTAACAGATGCTGACGCCGCAAGTCATCTATTATAGCGGTTGTAAAACTGGTAAGCGCGGCGTGGCTAAATACGACGCTAGGCCCGATCCGAGTTTGTCAAGCTTCCTGGAACTCATGGAAGCATTAATTCCTTTAATTCAACTAGCCACTTCCCTTTAACACAGATTCTAGATTGCTTATTCATTGCCGAGTAGCTCTAATTTCACCTTCTGTACACCTAACAAACATTTCTGCAGCACAATATGATCAACGGAGTCAGTCTGTGCTGGGAAGGAAGGAACTCATGACAGGAAATTCAGATCAATGTCACTTATGTAGCAAAGGGTATACTAATGCAGTTCATTTATAAAACTCAATTTGTGGGTGTTGGAGCTCTCTTTTATTTATTGGGATTTCTCATCATTTTCTGCTGTTTGGGAAGATGCATATCTTGTGAAATACATCGAAAAAAAAAGCAATTAAATCGCTTTTCTCCCGGTCACACAAGGAACACTGTAACGAAATCAACATCAACATAACTCACCACAATTAACTACACTGTTAAAAATCTTTCGATACCGTCTTCACCCAACCACAGAGCACACATGCTGGCCTCTTCCTGTATACCCTTATATGCAGGTTAGGAGAGAGGCTGTACTGTGCCCACTCAGGCCTGTGACTGCTGTTGGCTACAGCAGCACCAGCTGCCTCACATAACCCAATCAGATTGTGGCAGAGATGCGCAGATTTGAAGTCACACTAACCCAAGCTGCACTAATGCCCAAATAAAGATTCAGTTGGCGACAACTCTTTGACACTGATACCTGGGAAATCACCTCCGTTCTCTCTCAAGTGGTTAAATCCTGGTTGTGCATGCGTGAACCAACCTGTCAAACCTGTTGACAGCAATCTGATTAGTTACTGCCAAATTAGTGGGCAGAGCTTGAGTCTATATAAACCCTAGCCCCTACACTCCCAGTATCATTCTGCCGTCATTTGCGGTAATTTAATATTTATATCATAAACAAATTTTTCTTCCACTAAGAAATTCGTAATATTAAATACATATCACCTTATTGGTTCAGCATACATCCACAAACTTGTGGATGAAATAAATGCTGAGATGCACCATCAGCAGCAGCAGCAGCAGAAGCAGTGTCAGCACTGTATGGAGTATATATATTTTGCTTCTTTGTAGTACTGTGTATACATAATATACAGCTGTTTGATGAAAATTTCATTGTATATGTTATATGGTGCCTATTCTTTGCTATTGTAGACTATTTTCTGGCAGAGGAAGGTGAACAGAGAGGGGCATGTATCAAGTATAAGAAGGAGCCATTGCATATGTCCTGTAGTGCTTATTCTAAAAATAGGGCTTCCTATTGTTTCTTGCATGTACATATGTTTTTATTATTACTAAAAATGTATTATGTGGTTTTGGTGATTCCACAAACTTGTGGATGAAATAAATGCTGAGATGCACCATCAGCAGCAGCAGCAGCAGAAGCAGTGTCAGCACTGTATGGAGTATATATATTTTGCTTCTTTGTAGTACTGTGTATACATAATATACAGCTGTTTGATGAAAATTTCATTGTATATGTTATATGGTGCCTATTCTTTGCTATTGTAGACTATTTTCTGGCAGAGGAAGGTGAACAGAGAGGGGCATGTATCAAGTATAAGAAGGAGCCATTGCATATGTCCTGTAGTGCTTATTCTAAAAATAGGGCTTCCTATTGTTTCTTGCATGTACATATGTTTTTATTATTACTAAAAATGTATTATGTGGTTTTGGTGATTCCACAAACTTGTGGATGAAATAAATGCTGAGATGCACCATCAGCAGCAGCAGCAGCAGAAGCAGTGTCAGCACTGTATGGAGTATATATATTTTGCTTCTTTGTAGTACTGTGTATACATAATATACAGCTGTTTGATGAAAATTTCATTGTATATGTTATATGGTGCCTATTCTTTGCTATTGTAGACTATTTTCTGGCAGAGGAAGGTGAACAGAGAGGGGCATGTATCAAGTATAAGAAGGAGCCATTGCATATGTCCTGTAGTGCTTATTCTAAAAATAGAGCTTCCTATTGTTTCTTGCATGTACATATGTTTTTATTATTACTAAAAATGTATTATGTGGTTTTGGTGATTCAGTGGGATGGACAGATGGCTTTTCCCAAATTCAGGTGAGGACGAAATGCCACAGTGGGTGGAGGAGATGCCAGATGACCTTAGGGAGATGCCAAGGAGCCAGAGCGAAATAGCTAATTTATATACATGAACTCATTCTAATTAAAAATAATTATAATAATAATCTGTGTCCCTTCCCTCCTTGCAGCAGAAGTACCAGCTGGCAATGTTAGGAATATTGTACTTGACTGTGTTCATTATTCTTTCTCTACAGCACCACTGTCAAAACAATATGCAGTGTCATGGGTACCAGGGGTGATGGACCCTGCTTCACCAAAGCAGGGCCTGGTGAGGCATACACCACTAGTAGCAGGGCGAGCAGCCACTGCTGCTGCTGACGCCACCACAGCCCCCACTGGCGTCCCCACTGCCGCCCCATAGCATCTCCACTCTGGCGTCCATGGGCCACCCTCCCTCCGGCAAGTGGGTCAGGACTGCAGCAACAGCAAAGCTGCTCACACTGCCCCAACACCACAGCGTCTCCTCTTCCACCTCCACCTTCTTGTCCTCGCTGATTTAGCAAGCTACTGCACATATCCCTGAATACCTCACTGCAAGCAGCTTCGTCCTCTATTTCCACTAGTATTAGTTTTAGTAATCCTGTGGCTAGTGGGCGTGCCGTCTCCCATCTTTCAAGAGAAGGACATCGGATCAGCGACACCATTTTGCAGTTAGAATACTCAGTGACTGCAGACACCTTTGAGGAGCGAATCTGAGTCACTAGATTCGAGAATCTGACAGAAGGATACATGACCTTGTTGGGTTTCTAAGAGTGGGCCTTCCTGTCATGGAAAGGGAGCTCCTGCACCATTAAATATGGTGTGGTGCTGTGCATGCAACTATCGCACCCTCCGACGCCCCCCCCCCCCAAAAGTTTCCTCTGACGCTGAAAAGTCTTAATTATCTTTGGGTGATAATGGCGTGATAATGTAGAGGATATCTACAGGGGACATCAATCCACCAGGTGGTTTCATGAGTCCACCTTGAGAGCTACACTGGCCCAGTTCTCTGTGACAGAAGTCACAGAGTCACCTAAAGCACTCATCTGAATACTACACTTGGACATCCATAGACATGTGTATGATCTGGTGACTGGAGGCTCCACCTGTCAAGCTTCTCAAAGATATAGCAGACAAGAAGGCATACATTAATTTTACAAATTGAAAAGCGTCTGGCTTGTTTCGCCCGGTCAGTACTGGGTTATGAAAAAAATATTAAAGAGAATCCAGAGTGCACATATCGATATGGTATATAAGTGTTACTACTTTAAGGATATCCAGTTTCCCATTCAGATTCAGTACATACTGAAACTGAAGGCTCAAAATACGTTCATGTGTATGGCCTTTAGAAATGAAAATCTGATGAGCAGAATGAGAAAATAGTCGTCGGCCCTTACATTTATCAAAATTTGTCGATGAGCGTATGATTCATGTAAACCTACTCTTATTATTCCATGAGAAAAACAAGGAGAAGGGCAATGTCTGGGTCAAAGACATGTAACAACCATTTTGAATAACTACAAGAGTAAAAAGCATATTCGCTCAAGGTGTCTGAATTATTTTTCCTCAGACAAGGTATTAGCAGCGATTCTGGTAGATTGCGCTTCCAAGGACCCAGTATGTATTAATACGCCTACTGACGAAAACAAAAATCATAATATTTAAAAATGCTCACCATTAAGAGCAATGCCCATCTTTAGTATACGCCCACTTTCAATACCTCCTCAGTTCTCTGACCCGCTGTGAAGGTGATCACACAGGCTCACATACTACCTTCACAGAAAACACTTACAATATGTGTATCGTCCTATGATTCGAGTCTTAATAACTACAAATCTTACGTTGGCGATAATCCTGCAGTTTGGCTTCACTATGAGCTCGAAAAACTTTCATGGGATATTTACAAGGCTTACAGCGACAACGTTCTGATGACCAAATCCAAGGAGAATCAAGATTTGACTGTCATAATTGTGGGCTGCCGTTAGATAGACAAGTGTAAACTCCTTGTAAGGACCACTGTCAAATGACAGGGAAGTTCCGTGGCGCAGCAAAAAAAAAAAAAAAAAAAAATAAAAAATAAAAAAAAAAATAAAATGCAATCTAAAATACCGGTTACCAAAAAACAAACCCGTTTTCTTCCATAATTTAAACGGGCATGACGATCACTTTCTTGTCGAATATTTGGACAACTTCGACTGGGAGAAAAATCAAGTCAGTGTTCTACCGGTTAAGTTCCAGAAATTTATTTCATTCTCTGCTTCCTTGACTCGCTACGTTTTATGCAGACACCATACCAGAAACTCATTGAAACTTAGTGATATGCATATCACTCGAGTAACATTTCTCGACGAAGAAGAATTTCAGCTTGTCACTAGGAAGGGGATTTTACCTTACCAGGCTACCTGACATAACTGTGTTCTCCAGCAACCTTACAGGCGAAGCTATAACGGATGCACTGTAAGAGGATGCTGTGAATGTTTGGCAGAAATTTAGCACCACCAGTTTAGGAGAGTATGCAAGGTTTTACATGGACACAGATCTGCCCTTGCTTGCCGGTGTTTTCGAGAAATTCCGGAGTCTATGCATGACCACATATTCTCTGGATCCCCCCTTTCATTACACAGCACCTGGGTTGTCTTGGGACGCTATGCTCAAGAAAACGAATGCTGACATGCTTTTTTTGGGATGGATCCATGGGGGACTTTGAAAAGGTGTCCATAGGCACGCCATGGCAAATAACCCATGTATGGGTGACAGATTCAGTGCACCTCTTGATTCGAATTACATCGTGTACACGGATGTAAGTAGCTTATACAAGCACGACATGCAACAATCGTTGCTGATTGGTGATCTGTGATGGATGCCCAAAACCAAATGCAGAGCATTAGGAGGAAAAATAAACGAGGGTATGGCGTCTGATTCAGATGTGGGGTATGTGATGGAGGCAGAACTCGTAGCCCCTATAAGTTTGCATGATGCGCAAGCTGATTTGCTCCTGTGTCCAGAGCAACTAGTTCTGCAGGGACGCTCCACCTTAAAACTGATGGCAATTCTGGGGGATGAGTGGAGATACATTTTTCACTATCGTCATCTCCAGCAGTGTTTCAGCTTGGGGTGGCACTGGTTAGAATCACCTGGGCTGTCTCCTTCAAGCTGTCCCCTTGCCCTGGTTGAAGGAGTATATTAATTTGCTTCTGCAGCTTCTGACTTCGAGAAAGATGTTTGAAAATTAATGAATAATTCAATTTTCGGCAAAACCATGGAGAATTTGAGGGAATGGGTGAAATTTTGATTAGAGACGAATGGAATGGCCGTTGGGGCGAAAGAAAATGCATCCCCAGACAAAATTTTAAGCAAGTCGCCCTATTCAGTGAGAAGTTTGTTGCTGTGGAGATGGCAAAGACTACGGTAGAGTTCGTGAAACTTGTCTATGTAGGGATGTGCATACTAGACCTGTCCAAACTCCACATATACCGCTTTCATTATGAGTTTGGGAAAACTCATTTTGCAAGAGCTAAATTACTTTATATTGTATACAGATGACTTCATACATTGGGTGAAGAACAGCAATCCATTTAAAGTGATGAGGTACCACGGCAATGAATTTGACACATCCTCAAACACGGTCAGTAATCCTTATGGTATTATTCCACGGACAAGAAGGTTATCAGCTTTATGAAAAACGAGGCGAATGGATTGCTGGTTGCAGAATTTGTACGTCTGGGATCAAAGGCGGGCAAAGGGTATGTGGGCAAAGGGCGTGCGCTATTGAGCACTATTTGGAGTGCCTGGACAGTGGCGCTCATGCTGCTGCATATGGTATGACAACCTAATATTCGATTGAGAGGACACGAAGCTTACGCTATGCTGTAGTCTAAAATTGGCCTTTTGCCTCATGATTATAAAAGGATTATTTGTGAAGACACGACTGAAACTCTCCCATACTCACAATATTTAGTTGTAGCGAGAGAAGCGGTGGGGAACTATGACTGAGAGGGAGAGTCTGAGTGAGAGAGAGTGAGTGTGTGTTTGCAGAGTAGTATGACTCTTTTATCTTAGTGTAAGTAATTGCGTGTGTGATATAAGTTCTTATTAATTCACGTAGACGAGGAATAAATGGTGTGCTTGTGTGTGTGTGTGTGTGTGTGTGTGTGTGTGTGTGTGTGTGTGTGTGTGTGAGCTGTGAAAAAAATAAGTTTAAGAACTATGCGTCATCTAAATATATATTTATTCATAAACAATGAGTTATACTGTGAACACACATGAGAATATACAGGGTGAGTCACCTAACGTTACCGCTAGATATATTTCGTAAACCACATCAAATACTGACGAACCGATTCCACAGACCGAACGCGAGGAGAGGGGCTAGTGTAATTGGTTAATACAAACCATAAAATTTGCACGGAAGTATGTTTTTTAACACAGACCTACGTTTTTTAAATGGAATCCCGTTAGTTTTGTCAGCACATCTGAACATATAAACAAATACGTAATCAGTGCCGTTTGTTGCATTGTAAAATGTTAATTACATCCGGAGATTTTGTAACCTAAAATTGAAGCTTGAGTACCACTCCTCCGCTGTTCGATCGTGTGTCTCGGAGAGCATCGTATTACGTAGGGATCCAAAGGGATCGGTGATGGACCTTAGGTGCAGAAGAGACTGGGACAGCACATTACGTCCATATGCTAACACCTTTTTATTGGTCTTTTTGACAGACGCACATGTACATTACCATGATAGGTGAGGTACACGTACACACGTGGTTTCCGTTTTCAATTACGAAGTGGAATAAAGTGTGTCCCGACATGTCAGCCCAATAGATGTTCAGTGTGGTGGTCATCATTTGCTGCACACAATTGCAATCTCTGGCGTAATGAATGTCGTACACGCCGCAGTACATCTAGTGTAATGTCACCGCAGGCTGCCACAATACGTTGTTTCATATCCTCTGGGGTTGTAAGCACATCACGGTACACATTCTCCTCTAACGTACCCCACAAAAAGAAGTCCAGAGGTGTAAGATCAGAACAACGGGCTGGCCAATTTATGCGTCCTCCACGTTCTATGAAAAGCCCGTCGAACATTCTGTCAAGGGTCAGCCTAGTGTTAACTGCGGAATGTGCAGGTGCACCATCATGCTGATACCACATGCGTCGACGCGTTTCCAGTGGGACATTTTCGAGCCACGTTGGCAGATCATTCTGTAGAAACGCGATGTATGGTGCAGTGCTGTCCGATACACACGATCGAACAGCGGAGGAGTGGTACTCCTTTCGGATGTATTAACATTTTACAATGCAACAAACGGCACTGATTACGTATTTGTTTATATGTTCAGATGCGCTAACAAAACTAACATGGTTCCATTTAAAAAAACGTATGTTTGTGTTAAAAAACATACTTCCGTGCATTTTTGTATGGTTTGTATTAAACAATTACACTAGCCCCTCGCGTCACGTTCGGTCTACGGAATCGGTTCGTCAGTATTTGATATGTTTTACGAAATACATCCAGCGGTAACGTTAGGTGACTCACCCTGTATATAAACATCATGTGCGTCATGTAAATAGAACAGTTTGTATGTTTCGTGTGCTAATATCTGTCCAAGACTGATTACGTTTTAAGTGTATATATTTCACAGTTCATCAGAATCATTGTTCAACCTATGTTGCTGCTGGAACTGTGGAATTAAGCTGTAGAAAAATGTATCTCCACATTAGTTTTTTTATGATAGATTTATAAAAATCGTAAATCTCCTGATCCATTGGTACTGGGACGCACGTTGTGCACCTTACGCCCGTCATTGACAATACGGGTACGCTGCAATCCCTGACTGATTGAAGCTCGCGCCGACGCTTCAGGTCCAGCAAGTTCAAGGACGTCGATTGTGCCTCCAACAGGGCCTATTTGATTGAAGGCCGCCTCCGCTTTTGGGTCTCTGCACGTCCAAGGCCACTGCTGATTCCGCTTTAGATAAAGCCGTACAATAATTTTCCCGCTGCGAAAGTCGACGTCGATTATCCTGGTCCACAATACACAATTGCAGATGATCCAAAGCCTGAACTGTTACTAGGAGGGCAACAGCGTCGGTAGGAGTCTCATCGATCTTGTACCCTGTTCCCACTGACGGGAAGAATCCGCAAATTGTATGAATCATTCTGTTGCGGCAATCTGTTGTTGCAATGTTTCACTCTACACGGATTGTACTGAGAGGGAGTGTATCCACTGATTGGTCGGATCTGTATTAGTATCCTTCTTAAAAACCTGTCCTTTCGTGAAACCCTGTAGTTTCTGGGTAAAATCAATGGTTGCACTCGTTATCTTTATTTCAGATTTAAGTGTACTGATGTTTGCACGGAGCCCAATTCCTTTCCAGAGCATTTTAAAACTTCGTTTGAATTGTCAATATTTCTATTTCCACAATTAATTTTCCACCATTAATTTCCAGATGAAGTTTATTGCTACCCTCTGTGATATTCGGAATACTTTAGCAAGTCTCCAGTCCAATCAGCGCAATACTCTACTCCCCGTTGCTTAAATCAGTCGGTAGGATGTAATTCACGTGTAATACTGGCGTGCGTTTTTTTCAAGTCACAGTATGTGAGACTGCATCTTAACCTCAGGGTGGATACTTAATGCATCTCCTTACATGTTTATGCTTCTTCATAAACATTAGGAGGAGTATGATGCACAGAAGCGCACTCAAGTAGGTATTAAAGCCTTGGTAGCTACGAAAATTGTAGAACACACGTCTTCCGTCGGTGATGTATTGTTGTAATTCTTCTGGAGGCTGCAAGTTCCCAATGAGTCGAAATAGTAGACTTATTTGTATTTTTCCTAACATCCGCGACTCAGTGTGTACCTAGTTGTCCAGAAACATCTAAAATCACAATTACACATTCTCAGGATTTTCAAATACTCTTCAGTAGTGTATCCCGCATGAACAAACGACGGAATCTTGGAATGCTGAGTTTTTTTCTGACAGTCTTGAGCAGATCTGCTTTTGTAAGTGGTCTATCCTGTAGGATAGCTAACGGATCTTTTTGTTTTGTTTATGATGAGACCTATTCGTTTCTTATTTGCCTTCAGGTATAGTCCTTTACCGATGACTGGTGCTTCTATAATGCGGTTATGTCTTCTTGCCTCCTCTAGCTGCTCCTGGAAGTTTGTGCGTTCTGCACTGTTCTGGCCATAGCTTAGGCACCACCAGCCAGTGAACCCATCGCTGAGAGACTTCCGAGAGCAGGAATGAGGAAGGGGATAGTTCCATCTGCTGTTTTTGGGTATCTGCAGAACCCTCCGCGTTTGAACCGATCCTTTATGCTTCAGGCCACTTTTAGTTGAATACATCGCTGTCAAGATACAGTTTTTTTTTTTTTTTAAATACCCCTGTCCTGCCTTCTTCTTCTTCAATGCACGATGTGCAGCGTTCATAACTTGCTTGAAATTCACACCCAAGCCCAACTTAACTTTACCACGTGTGGTTTTATCAACTAAAAATGCAGCTAAAATATGGTCTGCAGCCTGACGCCCAGGGAGGCCTTTATGTTTTGCGTATGCATTGTCGTGTTCCAAACACGCCTCACCAGGCAGGTTAATCCCCTTATCACCACGAGCCAAATGTTTTTGAAACTTTGTACCAGGTCGTCGGTAATTATACCCCGGAATGGGCAATTCCACGGGAAGTTTGTAGAATACCACAGCCTCCTATAATGCGTCTCCTATAACGCATGTTATGCTGCTGTGCTAGTTGTACTCTGTGCATCCCATTATACAGCAAATCGTCAGCGTCAATACAGCTATTTTGTGTTGCAGGACCGACAAGCCATTTGACTGCTGCTCAATTACCTCGACGTCTTACGACACCTCTATGAGAACTACATGTGGTTCTGAGCTTATGTGCATTTCATCGGTGTAAAAGCATCCTGAAATTTCAGTGTTACAGCTATTCTTTAAGATGTAGTTCTCCGCACTATGGAAACTGTGAATATCTCACTAAACCAGTTCGGGAGGCATAACTTCTAAATTCTATCTTGTGTTTTCAGGTAAATTAAATTTCTGTTTACGTGGATCTTGTACAATTATTTCTGGCGGATATCTATCCACTTATATGATGCTCACCTTCAGGTGGGTGAATGTTGAGTAGTGCTGTATTCCATACCGCCGCATCACGGCCTTGAAATGCCTATTGTAAAACTCTCCACCATGATCGGTTTGGAGGTTGTCAGGCCATCGATTCATCACTGTCTGCAACAAACGCTCAAACACATCAACGACATTTCTCCCTGTTCTTATTTTAACATGTAATGCCCACGCAAATACGAAGTACATATAAAAAACCATTAAAATATATTTCAGTCCATTATTCTCATCTGAATATTCTCTCATCTCTACAAGATCAGCCTGCCATTAGTAATCCGAATCTTTAATCAAAACATGCCTACAAGTTTATGTTTTGCGTGCTGGTTTGTGCAATTCTTGAACTACTGTCTCCATACTCATTCGATTTTACCCCTCTCTTTGAGCTCTGAAATTACCGAGACAACCTCATTCGAATGAGCGGTATTGCCCGCAGCAGCTGATGGCATGAGCAGTCGTTGGCGACCTATTATCTCATTGGGGTCATCGTAGTATGTATACTTACGAGGCTTTTTGCGGGCTCTTTTATGCTCGATGCCAATAACATCATCGATGCTATACCGACCATCTAATATTTGGTTTCCTGCTTTCCTGTGTACTCCGGTCAGTTGTAATATTTAAACACACATCTCCAGATCCTTAGGTGTAAATTGTATTGTTTTCGAGGGTCTAAGGAAATGAGGTTCAGTAGACCTGGTGTTCGTTGAAATTCCTCTAACTGTACTATTTTTTCATTTAAACTTATAGGCTACATGCCCAGCATGTATAGTTTTTCACCACTAACTCGGAATATTTTGTCTATCCTAACGTCACTGTGATGGTCAGTGAAACTGCCAGTAGCATGATTGTCGTCGTTGAGTAATTCCGCTGGGAGCTCATCGAGAGATTCAGTAATCTGAGTGCACATTCCACATCATTACAAAGTGTCGTATTCAAAATCTGTCAAACAAGTATTAATGTATGTATGTACTGGTTTAAATGTTTCTCGCAGTGTCTGTTCTCGATTCGATCCAAATGTCCTAACCTTTGCAACCGTAACTTCGCTTGAACGACCTTCAATGCAGCAATGACCTTATGCTTAGCTCACATCTTGATGTACGCTGTGTTGCTTCACAGGCTGCACCTTATATACATATCGCTCCACATTTACAGTTATGTCATATACTTTCTTTTCAGTTCTATCAATCTTTACAGCTAAGTCACCTACTTTCTTTCTCAGTATTATGTTGGTGTATGACTCTTGTTCCTTAACCCCAGCATCTACTTCCTTGATCAGTCTCAGAAGGGTCTAGGCATACGTCTCTAGCTGCTGAAGTTTTCCATCTATATTCAGCTGCATTCTCTGTTTATGCACACCTATCCTCTTGGGCTGAGTGACTGACATATGTACGAACTTGTCCGTGGTGTGATGTGTACTAACGTAATCCTCACATTTTTCATAGCTGTACATATAGAAATGCCTGGAAGTACTGTCTATATCTACCGTCATTCAATTTTCTTGATTTATCAGTAACATGATACCTGTACTGTACGTGATTCCAGCAATCTGCACATATCTTTACAGAATCACTGAATGACATACGGTTCCTACATGCACCTGGTAAATATGTTTTCGACTGTTTTATCTGAAAGTTATAATGAGGTTTTCACTATCCCTCATAAAATGATTCGGAATTTTGGAAAGTGTCTGACTCAAAATAAATTAGACCCATATGACGACCAAAACAGTAATATCATAAAATTTGATCTTCGTTTCCCACAGTAACATTGTCAACTACGAACGCTACGCTTGGCTTTACTTTTTTTGGCTGGTGAATTTGTCTGCTTTGACTGAGTGTCGTGTATGTTACACCATCAACACCCTTCAGTATCTTTTGCAGTAGCTGGTACTTGGGTTAAACAGTGTTTTTGGAAATATTCACACATGTTCAAAGTGAACTCCGTCCAGGCGTGTTAGTAGTGACATGAGAACATCTGTCTTGCCACAGTTGGACGGACCTGCGATTATCACTCTTGTGTTATTGGGTAGGAGCACCCATTCTTCTTCTTCTTTGTCTTCTACTTCGAGTCTTCTTCCGCACAATCACAGGACCAGTCACTTACAAAAAAGTTCCGATGCTTCACCCACCCGCCATGATACCGACTACATCAGATTTTTGTGCGCAATGGGTTTTCCTAGAAAAATGAACACTTTTAATAGTAGTAACAACAATATATGTAGCCTCTATAGCAGACTAATCTTACCGACTGAGCTTCAGTGTCTACACCTGCATTACGCAATGAGGGTTGGTTAAATAAGAAGAAAAAAACAGCAAAGATTTGTCATCGTACTTATTTCATTTACATTTCAGCAATCACACATAAGCTGCATTACACCAACAACAAAAACAGCTGATTCATTTTTACAGTATTTTTCGAGTGACTGTTACTTGTATGCACTAAATTCCGCATGTATTTTTCTCTAACTGATGGGTGTTTTTCTTTTGACGCTGTTTTGATAGGGTGTTCTAAATCGGCTCCATGCACACTATACATACGGAGATAGTTTACAATATCTTTATATACAGTTTGAACACTTGGAAGTTCATAGTTCAGTCTTTCCAGGACAAAGGATAGCACCATAGCCGAACGTGTTTGTAAGGGCGGAGTATTGCAAATAAATACATCGACCTCCAGGTTCACCATGAGTGTCACGCCGTTGTGTGATGATGATGTAGACAGCGTCACTCCAGCACAGTAAATGTGCGGAGATGGAGAATACTCAGATATCATCTGTTGCTTGATATAGTGTTCTGCACTCCATTCCAACTCCGTAAACTGCACTTTAACACTTCTCGAAGCATTTTCAATCTGTAACACAACACGCCAGTCACTGTCCACTCATGCTTCTTTACCAACATTTAAGCACTTTGAACCACTAGCTGTTAAATTAAAAGTTGAAATGAAAAGAAGTAGAGCACTGGAAGGAATCGGCAGCTTCTCATGCACATCAGCACTCTATGGTGCGTATGTCAGAGACTAGTAGCGGCCTGAACCCTGTAGTTTACGGCCCCGCCACAGTTCAGTGAGAATCAGGGACTTGTTGGATGTCTTCATTACGCAAATTAATGAGAGGTATGTAAAACAACAGCTCGTTGTCCTGCTCCAGCATGCTAGTCAGGTGCGCTGGACTATCCTACGCAGCTGCTACCGCTGCTGCCCCTGACAGGCCAGAGTTCTCTCCAGATCCCGACGAGCCGATCGTAAATGCTGCTGATCTTCACACGCTGGATGCTGTTGTCGAACCGCAAACGCCAGAGACCGCTGATCAAAGAAGAAGAAGGAAACGATAAGCATCCACAGACTAAGACATGGAGGTGAACAAAAAAAGAGAACTTGACAGAGAAGAGGAGGAATTGCTACATGCAGTAATAGTAGTAAAGACTTGTAATGAGTATGACCCGTGCTGAGGCTCGCGTTGGTGGTGTGTGGTGGTTCACTGCCGCCACTCGGTTTCGTAATCGTTGCCTGTCCGCTAGTGGCAGCAACGGCGCTTATCGATCTGTAGTTCTGCTGGCCTTTGGGGCGACCTCCTTCTGTGTGGTGAGTGTGGCAGTTCGGTTGGGGACGCAGGACCAGCCAGGTCCGCGCAGAGCTACAGCACTCAGAGACCGCTGGGGGCGTGTATGCGCTGCCGCATCGAAGGGCAGTAGTCACGAGAGTGCACGACCTCCTCGGAACCGGATTCTGTAAGTTTGAGAGCGTTTTCAATTCGCATAGAGAAACTTTCACCATTCTGAAATCTCGTGATTCTCCTGTGATCGTGTTTTATTGTACTGTGGTTTTGGGCCACAGGTTTTACTCAACGTACTCTTTGGGCGAGGTGACCGTTGTGATTGTTGGTTGGCTGGTGATTCTTCTACCTTGGTAGTAGTCATTCTTTCTTGTTCCAGGCGCTCTAAGCACAATATGGTGCGTGCGGAGTCCAGACTACCGGTTCCGGCTTTGGCGTAATTTCACATCTTTGCATTTTGGCGTTAAAGGCCTTCAGCCGTGATTGTGGTTACTTACTTTAAAATTCTGATTGCGACCACATTGGCTTGTTTTCAAAAATTATTTGCTGTCTGTATTTTATGTACGTTTGTTAAATTTATTAATAATTACCATTTTGGGCGTTAAAGGGCTTCAGCCGTGATAGTAGTTACTTGCTTTAAAATTCTGGTTGCGACCTCATTGGGTTGTTTTCAAAAATTATTTGCTGTCTGTATTTTGTGTATGTTTGCTAAATGTTTTTAATAATTACCATTTTGGGCGTTAAACGCCTTCAGCCGTGATTGTGGTTACCTGCTTTAAAATTCCGATTACGACCACATTGGCTTGTTTTCCGAAATTATTTGCTGTCTGTATTTTATATACGTTTATTTTTTTATAATTAGCGTTCTGAGGTTAAGGGCCTTAAATCGTGATTGTGGTTACTTGCCTTAAAATTCTGATTGCGACCTCATTGGCTTGTCTCCCAAAATTATTTATTAAAATACTTGAGTGAAATTACAAAGCAAACCAGTAGTAATTGATTCGGTCCCCGTCCACAACCGTGACTCAATCCTGCCCTTCTTAATTACCAAGTTTCAGAGTACTTACTTTTACGCTTCATCTGCAATGGAGAGCGAGATGAGTATCTGGGCTGCTGTTGACACTCCGGGATTCTTGTTCTTCGAGGGACTGACTGCGACTGAGACTGGTGACTTCTCGTGTCTGCCTTATATCCCTTACATCACGATCACGTGACCGGAAATGAATTAGTAAACCAATTTATTGACTTCAGCAGTATTTCTGGATCGACTCCCAGTCAGGCATTTCCCCCGGGAGAAGTTCTCGTGTGCGCCGGTATCCTGCAGGGGAAGACTGGCCGTTTTGCAGGTAAACGCTGCATTGTTTGCTCTTCGGTCTGGCCTTGACCGACGTTGAGTGTGGGCCCTGCAGTGGCACAGGACAAGAAGTGGCCTGTTGAGAGAAAGAGAGCTACAGGGGGAGAGAGAGAGAAACAGAGAGAGAAACCAGGTGTTTTGATAGGAATTTCTTAGCTATCAGTGTTATAGAGTTGCCGTCACCTGATGCTTAGCTTCAGGGGTTAGCGCGTCTTCCGGTGGGCATGCCTCTCACCCAATCTGCGTGCGCGGTAGTACCCGAGGCGGCTGGCGGTGCGGTAGTCGAGGCCGTGGGCCTGAGCGGCCGTGGTGCCGACTCTCTGCTGAACTGCGCGCGCGGGAGTACAGGAAGCAGCCGGCACGTCTGTTCTGCGGTCGGTGACAAAACGGAATCTAAACAGACACTCCTGGAAATGGAAAAAAGAACACATTCACACCGGTGTGTCAGACCCACCATACTTGCTCCGGACACTGCGAGAGGGCTGTACAAGCAATGATCACACGCACGGCACAGCGGACACACCAGGAACCGCGGTGTTGGCCGTCGAATGGCGCTAGCTGCGCAGCATTTGTGCACCGCCGCCGTCAGTGTCAGCCAGTTTGCCGTGGCATACGGAGCTCCATCGCAGTCTTTGACACTGGTAGCATGCCGTGACAGCGTGGACGTGAACCGTATGTGCAGTTGACGGACTTTGAGCGAGCGCGTATAGTGGGCATGCGGGAGGCCGGGTGGACGTACCGCCGAATTGCTCAACACGTGGGGCGTCAGGTCTCCACAGTACATCGATGTTGTCGCCAGTGGTCGGCGGAAGGTGCACGTGCCCGTCGACCTGGGACCGGACCGCAGCGACCCACGGATGCACGCCAAGACAATAGGATCCTACGCAGTGCCGTAGGGGACCGCACCGCCACTTCCCAGCAAATTAGGGATACTGTTGCTCCTGGGGTATCGGCGAGGACCATTCGCAACCGTCTCCATGAAGCTGGGCTACGGTCCCGCACACCGTTAGACCGTCTTCCGCTCACGCCCCAACATCGTGCAGCCCGCCTCCAGTGGTGTCGCGACAGGCGTGAATGGAGGGACGAATGGAGACGTGCCGTCTTCAGCGATGACAGTCGCTTCTGCCTTGGTGCCAATGATGGTCGTATGCGTGTTTGGCGCCCTGCAGGTGAGCGCCACAATCAGGACTGCATACGACCGAGGCACACAGGGCCAACACCCGGCATCATGGTGTGGGGAGCGATCTCCTACACTGGCCGTACACCTCTGGTGATCGTCGAGGGGACACTGAATAGTGCTCGGTACATCCAAACCGTCATCGAACCCATCGTTCTACCATTCCTAGACCGGCAAGGGAACTTGCTGTTCCACCAGGACAATGCACGTCCGCATGTATCCCGTGCCACCCAACGTGCTCTAGAAGGTGTAAGTCAACTACCCTGGCCAGCAAGATCTCCGGATCTGTCCCCCATTGAGCATGTTTGGGACTGGATGAAGCGTCGTCTCACGCGGTCTGCACGTCCAGCACGAACGCTGGTCCAACTGAGGCGCCAGGGGGAAATGGCATGGCAAGCCGTTCCACAGGACTACATCCAGCATCTCTCCATGGGAGAATATCAGCCTGCATGGCTGCGAAAGGTGGATATACACTGTACTAGTGCCGACATTGTGCATGCTGTGTTGCCTGTGTCTATGTGCCTGTGGTTCTGTTAGTGTGATCATGTGATGTATCTGACCCCAGGAATGTGTCAATAAAGTTTCCCCTTCCTGGGACAATGAATTCACGGTGTTCTTATTTCAATTTCCAGGAGTGTATTTTTACAGTGTTATTACGTGCGGTGAGTTTTATGTTATCGTCGATTTCTTGCGTGATCGAAAAAAGCTATTTATTTTATTACTTCTTTTGGATGTACCTTCCCAGAAAGCAGAGAATGACGAGCTTTGCCCACCAAATAAAGCGGAGATCCAAGCCCTGCAAATTTCTGTGCGTGCTGCGTCTGTTGTCCAACGATACTGATATCAGTGGCCACGCGAAAATTCTCGCATCAGTAGACGAGGTTCCAGACGTCCACGCACCACAGATGCCCGCCAGGATCGTATAGTAAGGGCAGCAGCGTCAGGGTGTACAGCTGCCACAGCAGAGATAAGAGGGCTTATGACCCCAGATAGCCGGCCACTGTGGCCCAGCGGTTCTAGGCGCTTCAGTACGAAACCGCGCTGCTTCTACGGTCGCAGGTTCGAGTCCTGCCTCGGGCATGGATGTATGTGATGTCCTTAGGTTAGTTAGGTTTAAGGAGTTCTGAGTCAACGGAACTGATGACGTCAGATGTTAATTCACATAGTGCTTGGAGCCATTTGAACCATTTTTTGACCCAGATACGTCAACATGAACTGTCCCGGACTGGTTGTTAGCGGGCACGCAAACCTCTAAAACATCTTCCACTCACGCCACAGCGTGAACGTGCACCGCCCTACTGGTGCCGTGAGAGGATCACTTGGAAGATGGAATGTAGCACTATTATCAAAGCAGATTCTTCCTGCACGCAAGTAATGGTCGTTTGA
The DNA here is from genome assembly GCF_023897955.1 of Schistocerca gregaria. Lineage (NCBI taxonomy): Eukaryota > Metazoa > Arthropoda > Insecta > Orthoptera > Acrididae > Schistocerca > Schistocerca gregaria. The sequence goes on from NC_064922.1 coordinate 371,214,587, forward strand.
GTATACAAAGTAGAGCTGGGGAGCGCTGTGCATTCGTCCAAGATACACTTGCTCCACATACGCCTTATGGTATTGGGTGCGATGAGCTACAACTATAGTTCATCTTCGGTGTTTCTGGAGTGAATGCCAAGGAGCGCTCGATAAAGAATGTTTTTAGACCAGTTTCTTTGCCGTTCTTGCAACAGGAACCTGGTATAATGTTCCAACAGGATAATGCTCCACCAAAAACTGCCCGCGAAACCCAATATGCTCTGCAAGACGTGCAGCAGCTTCCCTGGGCACGCAGCCTCCATATCTGTACTCAATCGAGCGTGTGTGGGATACGATAGGATGAGAAATGCCTCGTGCGACTCGTCAACCAACAACTCTTATAGAACTACGTGAAAAGGTCGAGCAGACATGGCAGAGTGTATCCCGGGACTGTATTTGTCATCCGTACGATCAACTGAATGTCAGAGTCCAGCCTGCATGGCCTCCTGTGAAGACTACACCACGTCCTAATATGGATGTCTCAGTATGGGTCGATACCTGATACTTCAGAACTGCAAACACTATTGATATGTAAAAGTAATTATTTCATGTGCTCCATACGCACTGTTGCTATAATAAATCTTGAATTAACTGGAAGCGTCTAAAAGCGTGTAATAATTTTTTCGGCTATGTATTACACATATCTATACCAAATTTTACGCTTTGTTACATCTCACAGCACTGTAGCTACTGAGCCACCAAAAGACGTCTATCTCTAACGATTCTTTGCTTGCAGAGCGTAAAGATGTAGTTTTTCACAGAGAAAATTGAACACATTTTTTAAACGCACGACGAATTATTTATTTGTCTGTATTTTTGTTTGTTTGTTTATCTACAATATGATCCATTACAATATTTGTAATGAAGATGGGAGGAGAGAGACGATGAAATTCGCTGTCGGCACATAGCCTGCTTCTCTCAACTAGGACCAAGCGGGCTGCAGAGCTTAACGTACCCATCGGAAGGACAGGTCACCATCAACAGAGTCGCTTGCCCTCATTTCATGAGACACTGCGGAAAGGTTTGGTATTTAAAGCGTGACATTGGCGCAAAGTCTGATGATCAGGAACTTTACGCCACCACACCCCCTCAGCCTGTCAGCCAAATAACGGCAGTGAAAATTTTGGCCGTCACCAGGATTCGAACTAGCTTACCTCCGAGTCGAGCTCCATCGGCCAAGCGTGAGTTAACGATCATGGGGACGTAGGGGGTTGCTTTGCGGTGTGTTGTGAGTGTGGTTCAGTAGTCAGGAGTTACACAATATATCCTAAAAATTCCAGGTCCCTATCAAAGTTTCTGAGGCAACTGGTCATCAATACTGCAATTTCAGCACTGTAGGTATACGGCGCACTCCCTCTCCTTAAAGGCCAACGGCCTTGCCGCAGTGGTAACACCGGTTCCCGAAGGGTCACCAAAGCTAAGCGCAATCGGGCTAGGCTTGCACGTGGATGGGTGACTATCCGGTCTGCCGAGCGGTGTTGGCGAGTGGGGTGCGCTCAGCCCTTGTGAGGCAAACTGAGGAGCAACTTGTTTGAGAAGTAGCGGCTCCGGTCTCGTGAACTCACACACGGCCGGGAGAGTGGTGTGCTGACTACGTGCCCCTCCGTATCTGCATGCAGTGACGCCTGTGGGCCGAGGATGACACGGCGGCCGGTCGGTGCCATTGGGCCTTAATGGTCAGTTCGGGCGTTAAATGTTACTTTTTTTTACTCCCCTTAAATGCTATCCGAAACATGCGCTTATTTCGTTATTCAATCCACCTGCTGTCAACACGAGCTTTTTGTAGATGGTCATTCGTGAGCGAAAGCAGTTCGGAGAGAAGAGAGGTGATTACAATCAGGGAACCCCGCAGGAGGCGGGCAGGGCTCGTTACAGCGGCGCCTGCACGAGGCAGAGAAGGTCGCCGGAGGTCGCCGCAGCCCAGAGAGAGAGAAAGTGTCCGTGGCCCGGCACGGCCCGGCCTCGGCTCACCCCGCGGTCGTGACTCTGCTCGCCCTTTGTTTGTCAACACTGACCGCCAGCTGACGCCCACGCCCTCGCGGCAACAGTAGCCTCTGTCCGTCCAGCGACAGTTGGTAGCGCGAGCCTATCCTTCACATTTCCACCCTGTCATTGGGCAGTGTTAACGATCTTAATTAAGTACTTAAAATTCGCAATCAATGTGAACGTACAACATTTGCACCTCAGCGTAGAGTGTGCCTTGAGAGTCTGCTAAATCCTCGTCTCAAATAATTCGCAATATGTAATGTTACATTCGTGTCCCTTTTGTATGTGAATGTGTGTGTGTGTGTGTGTGTGTGTGTGTGTGTGTAAGGGCAACTGCAAGATTTAAATGTTCCTAAAGGAAATCACATTAGTGTCGCTAAGATACATTCTATCACGTAACTTTTACTAATCAGACCGTTGTATATGCCAACGGCCTTGCAGTGGTAGAGGGACTGGTTCCCCGTCACATCACCGAAGTTAAGCACTGTTGAGAGCTTGACTAGCACTTGGATGGATCACTGTCCGAATCTTCCGAGTGCTACTGGCGAGTGGGGTGCACTCAGCCCTTGTGAGGCTCATTGAGGAGCTACTTGATTGAGAAGTAGCAACACCGGTCAGGGAAACTGACCACAGCCGGGAGATAGTGTGCTAACAACATTCCTCCACATCCGCATCCGATGACAACTAAGGACCGATGATGACACGGCGGTCGGTCGGTACCGAAACTGGTGTTGATGTGAGAACATAGAAGTTCAGAACAGGAATGGTTCCATTTAGCGAGCATGCATTTCGTCACGTTTTGAGCAGGCACCACGTACAATTGCAAATTACTGGCAAAGTAACATTGTATGCCAGACCGAGACTCGAACTCGGGTTTTGCCCTTCACGGGCAAGTGCTCTACCGACTAATCTACCCAAGTACGACTCAGGAATTCATCCAAACAACTTTAGCTTCCCCAGTACTTCGTCTGCTACCTTCCAAACTTCATAGACGATCTCCTGGAAAATTGCGGGACTGCCACTTCTGCAAGAAAGGATAATGCGCAAGTTTTACAGCAGAAGTTATGTGAAATTTGGAAGGTAGGAGACGAAGTACTGCCGGAAGTAAAGTTATGTGGACTGTATGGCAGCCGTGCTTGGGTAGCTTAGTTGGTAGAGCACTTGTCAGCGAGAGGCAAAAGTTCTGACTTCGAGTGTCCGTCCGGCAGCCCGGCACACAGTTTTAATCTACCAGAAGTTTCATATCAGCGCACACTCCGCTGCAGAGTGGAAATTTACTTCTGGATACCAAACAGAATTTTCTGGCGCATAAAGCAGGCTGAAAAAGTTTCTAGTTGATCTGTAGTGATTATGCCAGAAAGGAGTGGTCAGCACGCCTGGATTCGATTCCTGGCTTGATCAGAGATTTTCTCCTCTCAGGGACTGGGTGTTGTGTGTCCTAATCATCATCATTTCATACCCATCGACGCGCAAGTCGCCGAAGTGGCGTCAAATTGAAAGACTTGCACCAGGCGAGCCGTCTCCCTGACGCTAGGAACATACTCGTTTGCAGCAAATGTTCTTAAGGGCTCTCGCTTATTAATATACTCCTCACTTGTTCATAGACGGAACCCCCAAGACAATTTCATCCTTCCATACAACATCTGTGCCATTGATATGTTCAGAAAAATGGAACTTAATCATAACATTTACGTCATGAGGGACATCGAATACTATAAGCATACTACAAGCACTTCACTATCAGTCGCGATATCACGAGCTGGGCTTTCTCACGAGCCCTTTACAACCATGTCTGCGACGAAACCACTGGAGTGTCACGTCGAACATCGTAGACAGCTGAAGGTGGGTCATGGTGGACCTGGACTACCATAGAAACATCCGCATTAATCGTAACATCTCGTACAATGCTGGCACTTCCATAGCAGTTTACCTCACTCTGGTGCTGCCACATCTACCCATTCGCTTTAAACTGTCGAGCGTTTCCTATCTCCGACGTTGTACTTTCTTTGTCCCTTTTCATACCACCGATCATATCTAACACCGCCTGCATGGGATCCAGCCAAGACTGAAGTACCTGTGACCTCTCTATACACTATCTGACGACAAATTTCTGCTTACGCCGGGGAGAAAAACGTTTTCCTCTTGGCTTGTTTCACCGCGCATTAGTTCGAAGGATCTGCTCACGGAATTGCTTACCTCCTGCTCAACTTTAAGGAGTTCGGAAATTCAGTACCTGCCAGAGATTATTGCCTCTGGAATTTTTTTGCTAACCGCTGTCCTGATGTCCTAATGTATCTAAGCTTTCAAGAGTGTCCTCCGATACAGAAGACTGTCTAACTTGTGACCTTGTCATGATCATGAATAGTACTATCTCTATCGTATAAATCCCACACAAATGCACTATAACGTCGGAGCCACACTTGTAAGAGGAAAGCACCAGACACACACAACAGTACAAGATAAAAGATACCCAACATAAAGCAAAGAACAAGCCCGAAAAATAAAAGGATAAAAGGACACTTCTCTTCAACTCCATACCATAGCGCAGTATATGTACATGAACAGAAGAGTGAAACTGTTGAAATGGAAAGACATTTGATTAGACATTTTACAATCTGACTAAATTTTATTACACATCTTACCAGCTGAATAAATTTTCTTGTGCGCTTTACAGTTGACTAAATTTTGTTATGGAGTTTGCAGTCTGACTAACTCTTGTTATCGATTTTGCAGTCTGATTAAATGTTGTTACGGGTTTTGTAGTCTGGCTATATTTCATCAGATTACCACGGTAACGGAAATCCTGGACAGTGTCATCAGACGAAGGTGGTCTATTTGCCGATTCAAACTACCTAAAGGAACCTATAAGTCCATGGTACATTAGATTGTTTAATGTTATATTAATTTATAACGGTTTCAAGAGTTATTTCCGTATTAAAGGTACATTTGAATATTAACTAACGTCTTCACAATAAATTGACATGGTGGATTGGTGGTTGGGCAGGAAGGAAAACTACATTGAGAGGGGGGGGGGGGGGGGGGGGGAGAGACATTTCACCAAAAATAATTAATGTAGAGTAACGAAGTTTCTGGAATACATCTGTGTAGATAACATATTTAAGTGATTAATGTTGCAAGATCGCTGGTTAATGTAAGCGCGAGACAAACCATTAAAAATGTGAAATGCTGGTACAGGGTACGTTATTAACATATCTAACCATCAGAATGTTGAATGCATGCATCCAAACACGCATGCGTTCTGTGCTACAGGTGCCGGATGTCAGTCTGTGAGATGGAATTCAATGCCTACTGCGCTTGGTCAGTAAGTACAGGGCCGATTGATGCTGTTTGTGGAGGACGCTGGAGTTGTCCTCCGATAATGTCCAACATGTGTTCGACTGGAGACTGGTCTGGTGATCAGCTCAAGGTAACATGTTGACGATCTGTGGAGCATGTTGGGTTACAACAGCGGTATTTATGTTGGAAAACAACCTCTAGAATGAAACTTCCTGGCAGATTAAAACTGTGTGCCCGACCGAGATTCGAACTCGGGACCTTTGTCTTTCGCTGGCAAAGGTCCCGAGTAGATGTAGAAGCACGCCTATCAACTTTCGTTTATAACACAATAAACTAGTAGCCAAGATCGCAGGAATTCTTTTTATTCCATGATTACCGGTTCCGGCGAAACTAAAGCCACCATCATCGGATCTTAGGACACATACAGGCTACAACATCAAGGCAAAAAATGATGATATTAATAGTTCGCTATAACACGCAGGCCTTACAAAATTGTAAATAGGCATCCAAGAGAGATGCTTAACATTTATGTCGTCTCTCTTGGACGCCTGTGTGCTACTCATGACAATTTTGTAAAGCTTGCGTGTTATAGCCAACTATTAATATCATCATTGTTTGTCTTGATGTTGTAACCTGTATGTGTCCTAAGATCCGATGATGGCGCCTTTAGTTTCGCCAAAACCGGTAATCATGGAATAAAAAGAGTTCCTGTGATCTTGGCTACTAGTTTATTGTGTTACAAGCATGTAGATCGCTGCCACATGAGCACAATGCGCTGCCTAAAAAACTTTGGTTTATGTCGCACAACTTCTTCTTGGAGTTGATATTTTTTCCCGTAAGTGTATTAAGATGGAACGAAAAATATCACTTGGTATAAGCTCGGCCAGAAACTAGGCGAGCTAACGTGACAAAATAAATTGTTTTGATCATATTCCATTACAGAAATGTTAGTTAGGCATGCGCGAGGTTGAATTTCACCTGCTCGTCTATGGATAAACAACGCGAACCTGTCGCCCAGTCATGAGTTAAGATGAAGCGGCTACTGGGATTAACGAAAAGAAAACAATTGACAGCAGATATGAATCCCACAGAGTTCCGCAGTAGAAGTGGATACGGGATTTGCTCGCGCTTGCCATACACAGTTAGGATGTTTGCTCCTTGGAGACCGGAGGAAATGAGCTTCTTGAGCAAGAAAAGCCATCTAAGTGTTGCTAGCGCCGCGCTCTGCCAGTCATGACATAAGTCGGCCGTTTCATAGCGACTGGTTAAGATTCCAACGCTCACGTTCTTTTATTAGGTTCCGCAAAGCTATCCATCCACACGTGGCGCAGTGAAAGTAAATGCACGTACACGAGCGCCACGAGCAAAACTCTCCAGTATATCTTCTCTCACGGCCGGCGCCGATACCACGAACCATGATCCCTCTTTCACTTTTGATCTCCATGACGAACGATCCATTCATGTTACGTAATAACTCACCTAACAAGGAAACCATTCGGTCAAGGGGTAAGTGATTTTGCTCGCTTTCGCAAGGTTGTAGTACGTATTTTGACGTAACAAATACTCCTCTTGCAATATGTGATTTTGAAGAGTTTTTGTAGAAATCGAGGTTCAATGTTTGGCGAGTCTGTGAATACCAAACGAGAGCGCCTTTCGTCCGATGGGACGTTAGTGCTATTGGATAAGTAGACTGTGTTCGTCATATAATTTTCTTACTGTCTTCCCGTATCTTCTATAAAAGACTCGAATTTCTAAAAGTAATCGTGTTTCTTCACAAAGAAACAATAATAATAATAATAATAATAAAGAAAATTCCTTCTAGAACGAGCAGAAACTAGCAAAATACACAAAGCAGTCACTCATATAAATACATCGGCTACACCTCAGCAATTTCATAACTACTTCTACAACCCTTTAGATCACATAACATCAACAGATACGAAGAAAGTAAATTGGAAAAAGAAAACACTACGTGGCAAGCACCCGTATCACCTAACAGCCACACATCGATCAAGACGCATCAAACATGGCTAAGAAAAGGCAATATATACAGTGAGACAGAAGGATTCATGATTGCAATACAGGATCAAACAATAAACACCAGATATTACAGCAAGCATATTATTAACGATCCCAATACCACAACAGATAAATGCTGACTTTGCAAACAACAAATAGATACAGCAGATCACATAACAAGCGGATGTACAATACTAGCAAATACAGAATACCCCAGAAGACATGACAATGTAGCAAAAATAATACATCAACAACTTGCCACACAACAAAAACTAATAAAACAACATGTTCCCACATACAAGAATGCACCACAAAATGTACTGGAGAATGACGAATACAAATTATACTGGAACAGAACCATTATAACAGATAAAACAACACCACATAACAAACCTGACATCATACTCACCAATAAAGAGAAGAAATTAACACAACTAATCGAAATATCCATACCCAATACAACAAATATACAGAAGAAAACAGGAGAAAAAATTGAAAAATACATCCAACTGGCTGAGGAAGTCAAGGACATGTGGCATCAGGATAAAGATGACATTATACCAATTATACTACAACTACAGGAGTCATACCACACAATATCCACCAGTACATCAACGCAATACAGCTACATCCAAACTTATATATATAACTACAGAAATCTGTAATTATTGATACATGTTCAATTACCCGAAAGTTCCTAAATGCAATGTAACATATGCCGTACAGTTAAAAGGAAGTCACGCTTGATCAAGGTCCGCGTCACTTTCCATTTTTAACCAGACCTAAGGTCTGAGAAAAGAAAGAAGATAATAATAATAACACTTGTGCCGACTTAGAATCGAAATATATCTACGGAAAAAAGTGAAACTGTTTGGAATGCAGGAGGATGGTGTATGTTATCTTGTCAGAAGGATTCCCAGCAATTAGTAGTTATGATATTTATTAATTATGCAGAAATACTCAATTTACACGATGCTTCTTCTTGTGAAATGGCCATCACTATTAGACGTTTCAGATTATTACGAATCCTATAAAATATGAAAGTCATATCACTGTGCCTTTGAGTGATGCCTACGTAGAGTCCAGAGCTGGACTACGATGCCTACGGAGCCTAAGTCTCGGAGACATTGCATGAACACTGCAGTTAGTAGACTCGGCGATATCTGGAGACTGTACACCCTCGGCGCACTAAAGAGAACTGTCTGGCGTGGCTCAGTGCTCCGGTATTTAACGAGGTACGAACCAAACGCTACACACACACGTGATCCCCATGGGTTGGTAGCTGTGGCTCCTGGCGGACCTCAATACAGTTTGTACTGCCAACCCATACAGCAGCTGCGCTACGAATGTTTAGAGCGTGGCTTATCGATTGTGGTGCGACACTCTCTGCGGGCGAGAGTACCATCACCACACAAACATCCAGGAAGGGAGGAGGGAACGTAATGAAACTTCACAAACCGAGAGAGCTGAGAGACTAGGTGATATTATTTCAGTGATTAAAAACTCGAGTCAGATTTACAATCACGGTATGAGCCTGTTTATCAGGACAAGAACAGCAATCCTCAATGAGGATAGTAATGTCATCAGCAATTCTTATCACTGATAGCCTTTGAATTTGAATTTTAATCCCACTCTTGAACCTTTCTTCTTCTTCCAATAATTTTAGAAATTCCGATAGAATGTTATCCGTCCCTGCTGCCTTATTTGATCTTAACTCTTCCAGAGTGCTTTTAAATTCTGATTCTAATACTGTATCCTTCATCTCTTCCCTGCCCGCTCCTGTTTCTTCTTCCATCACGCCATCAGACAAGTCCTCTCTCTCATACACTATTTAAGTGCCCCACCTCCTTCCTTATGGCGGCTTCCACATTCTTGGCGAACTTCAAACGGATCTCGTCTGTCCTCAGTATTTCAGTGACCCACCTCTTTTCTTTCCTATCGTATTCCTTACGCAGTATCACCATCGTTAGCGAACTTCAAATGGGTCTCATAATTTCTAACTATTTCAGAATCCCAATACCGTCCACATTGACTCTTCCAGGCGATTCTCTTAAACTTCGATCTACTATTCGTCAGTACTAAAATGTGACCTGAGTCTGTATCTGATTCAGTGAACGCCTTACTATTTAGTATCTGATCTCTAAATCTCTGTCTGGAGATGACGTAATTCAGCTGGAATCTTAAAGTGCATTCGGATTTATTCTAAGTATACTTCCCCCTCTTGTGATGCTTGAACTGAATATTCACTATTACCATCTGAACTTCAATGGAGAACTCAGTCTATCTTTCTCCTCTCTCATTCCTACTACTAAGCCCATATTCTCCGGTAACCCTTTGTTCTATTGCTTCCAACACGACTGTGATGAAAATCACATGATTATCAGATTTTCATCTTCCCTCAAGTACCGAATTACCCGTTCATTGTCCACATATACTTTCTTTATCCCTTCATTTCTCCTTGCGACGTCGGGATGCATACCTCAACAATTCTCGGCATTAGGTTGCTGTGGAATCTGATGTGAAAAACACTATCACTGAACCGTACACAGCAGCTACGACTCTGCCCTACTTCCGTATCCATAATTTGCTATCCATAACAAATCCTACTCGCGTCATTTCTTTTTCTCCTAACGTTGATATTACCCCATAAACTGAGTTGACAGAAGTCATGGTGAAAGGTCCCCTTGGAAAAATTATACACGACTGTGCTTAAACTGTCACACAATATTTTTAGCGCAACACAATCTGACTTTCAAAAATCCCAAAAAAAAAAATGGTCCTCACTAACGTTAACCTATACGTTTCACAAATCACTAACCTCACAAAAATCTTAGTTACTCGAACTACTGCAATACAGCGAGCGCCACAACTGCCAGCTAAATAAAAGATTCAAGCTACTGAAGGCACTAACTACTGATAGGCATAGTTAGCAAATGAAAGATTTTGATAGAGCACAAACAATGTATTTACCTTAATAGTGTCCAAAAGTCATAATATATATAGCAGTTCATGACATCCATTCATACAAATTTCAAAGCTCCGCCACCTCTCTCCCCACATCCACCACTGCTGGTGGCTCACCTCCAACTGCACAACGCTACGCGCTGTTAACATCCAGCTGCCCAACACTACAATGGCGAGTATTACAACAGTGCCAACCAGCCACAGACTGAACACAGCACAGCCAATGATTTTCATACGGAGCGCTACGTGGCGTCACCAATACAAAAAAGCTAAACAGCCTACATACAGTGGGATGCATTGTAAAATCGTGTCGGACCTCCTATCGCCCGCGTAGTGCAGCTACTCGATGTGGTATGATCTCAACAAGTCATACAACTCTCCTGCATAAATACTGAGCCATACTGCCTCCATAGCCGCCCGTAATTACAAAATTGTAGCCGGTGCAGGATTTTCCACCTCAACAGACCTCTCCATTATGTCCCATAAATAGTCGTTGGAATTCATGTCGTAAAATCATTCGCTCGAACTGTCCATAATGTTCTTCAGATCAATTGTGAACACTTGGAGCCTGGTGACATGACACATTGCCATCCATAAAAATTCCATCATTGATTGGGAACAAGAAGTTCATGAATGGCAGCAAAAGGTCTTCACGTAGCGGAACATAACCATTTACAGTTAAGGATTGGTTCAGTTGGACCAGAGGACACAGTCCATTCCAGGACCCCACACCATTACGGAGCCACCACTAGCCTGCATAGCACTTTTTTGTTTTTGTTTTTTTGTTTTGTGGTAAATTCCTATGGGACCAAACTGCTGAGGTCATCGGTCCCCAGGCTTTCAAACTATTTAATCCAACTTAAACTAACTTACGCTAAGGACAACACACACACCCATGCCCGAAGGAGGACTCGAACCTCTGACGGGGGACGCCGCGCGGACCGTGTCATCGCGCCCTAGACCGCGCGGCTACCCAGCACGCCTTGCACAGTGCCTCGTTGACTCAGGTCAATACTTCGTGGGGTCTGCACCACACTCGAACCGTGCCATCATCTCTTACAAACTGAAATCAGGGCTCATCTGACCAGGCCACGGTTTTCAATTCGTATCGGTTGTCGCACTGTTAGCAAAGACATCAGCTTCGCTTCTGTGCTGTCGTAGCCCGTTAACGCCAAATTCTGCCGCACTGTCCCAACGATTACTTTCGTCGCACGTCCCACATTGATTTCTGTGGCTATTTTACGCACTGTTGCTTGTCTCTTATCTCTGACAACACTATGTAAACGCCGCTGCTCTCGGTCGTAAGGTGAGGGCTGCCGCCCACTGCGCTCTACCTTGTGAGAGTAATGCCTGAAGTTGGTTTCTCGGCACACTCTTGACACGTGGATCTAGCAGAACTGAATTCCGAACGATTTTGTAGATGGAATGTCTGGTGCGTCTAGCTCCAACCACTATTCCACTTTAAAAGTCTGTCAGTTCCCGTCGTGCGGCCGTAACCTTTCCACGGCTCATTATGAATGATAGCTCTGCCAGTGCACTGCTATTTGATACCTCGTGTATGCGACACTACCACCGTCTGTTTATGTACATGTCGTCACCCGATGACTCTTGTTACCTCAGACCGAGCCTTTGCATTTCCCATGTCTGAGCTTGCTACTACATTAAAACTTTTGACATGGCATGCTCCGCCTACTCGAATGCTATCCCATTTTTTGGTTATTCTATATTTTCTCTTGGTCGCCTCCTTCCTGGCACTCCCTTCCAGAGATCCGAAGTCGGGATTAATCCGTAAACTTTTGCCAATGGAGAGACGAACAGAGCCCCTTTTCAAATACAGACCAGATGTCCTGTGGATACACATTATGTATCTTTAATTTAGTGGTATCCATTGCCTTCTGCATCCTCATGATGCTGATAATTGCTAATTATGTCAACTTTCAGGGCAGTTACCCAACCCAGGGACAAGTGATTGCCCCGAGCCTACTTTGAGTGTCTCAGATCTTCTTTGAGGACACCGTTAGCTGAGCGATGGTGACCTCTTCTGTCGCCATTGCTCGTTAACTCAGACCAGTGGCCTTTACTTCTGTAGGCACTGCAATAAAAGTTATTTGGACTGATAATGATTTTTCTTTGATACAGCGTTAAGCCATTTCCTTCAACATGAAAATAAATTCCACTACTACTCGCAAAAATGTGAACTTCACTTTTTGATGCTAAAGATTGACTATGTTTGCAGGAACCCACGTATTCGTATAAACATAAAACCCGAAGGGTAGTAATTTTACATTGTTTCATGTAGTTCCTACACGATTCCAAATTTGTAACGTCTTTCATGTACACAGCTTTAGTTTTTGAATAATTAGTTTTGAGATTTGTTCGGTGCGGCCCGCCACAATGCCACCTCCTTTCCAAACTATCAGAGCAGCGCTTCCACCCCAGGGTCTTAATTATGTGTCGAACGTAGTCCACTATCTGTCTTCCCTGTAAGTTCATCCTCCACAGGTAAATCACTGATGCCTTAACACATGTCCTGTACTCCTGACCTTCCTTAGTGATTTCCACATTTTTCTTGTCTCGACGATTTTGCGAAGGACCTCTTCATTTATTATTTTATCCGCCTACTTAATTTTCACCATGCTACTGTAACATCATATCTCAAGCGTTTCGGTTCTCTTCTTTACCTGTCCCCTCCTTTACCTGCCTCCCCCCCCCCCCCCCCCCCCGATCTGTACAGCGCTGAGCTCCAGACGTACACTCTCAGAATCTCCTTCCTCGGATTAACCCCTGTCTATGATACAGTAGACTTCTTTTAAGAGAAGCGCCCTCATATCTCTTGCTATCCGCTTCCTTCCTTCGTCCACCATGCGTTACTTTACTTTCTAGGTGGGAAAATTCCTTAACGTCGTCTAGTATGTAGCCATTAGTTTTGACGTTAACTTTAAAGCTAATCTCGTTTCTGCTGTTCCTTATTACTTTCTTGTTTGTTTGACAGATTCTCGTTCCACATTCTGGGCTCATTACAACTTTCATTTCATTCAACAAGTGATATAATTCTTCCAAATTTTAAGCGGTAATAACCATGCCATCAGCAAATGTTGTAACATATCTTTTCACCTGAATCTCATTCCCTCTCCTGTATCTTCAATTATTTTCGCTTTAATTGTCGAATTGATGGTTAAACAGTAGAAGAGAAAACTACATTTTTTTCCTGAATCAGAATACTTCACTCTTGATCTTGGGTTCCTGTTGTTCGGCCGGCCGGTGTGGCAGTGTGGTTCTAGGCACTTCAGTCTGGAACCGCGTGACCGCTACAGTCGCAGGTTCGAATCCTGCCTCGGGCATGGATGTGTGTGATATCCTTAGGTTAGTTAGGTTTAAGCAGTTCTAAGTTCTAGGGGACTGATGACCTCAGATGTTAAGTCCCATAGTGCGCAGCGCCATTTGAACCATTTTTTGAACCTGTTGTTCGCTCTTGTGTTTTTTACGTATTGTGTGTTACCCGTCTCGCCCAGTGGCTCATTCCTATTACTGTGAGAATTTCCTCTGTTCCGCGCGACATTCTGTTGTCTGACTCTTTTTCTGGATAGACAGATCCTTGAAGCTGTTCTGATTTTCCATAACTCTTGCCTCTATCATCACTCGCGTCGTCAGAACAATCTCTTTAGTGACTTTTCTTCAGTCTTTCACCAAATATTAGTCGCAACGACAGAACTGCCTCTCTGATGACTGTATTTTTCGTGCATCCAAACTGCTCATCCTCTAACTGACCCTCAGTAGTCTGTCCCATTATTCTGTACATTCTTCTTGTCAGCAACTTCGATACACGTACTGCTGTAATGATGTGCAATAGTTCTCGCATTTATAGTCAGTTTGCAGTAATAATATTTCTGTTACTGATAAATCAGATATATGTACAGTATTTAACAACCATTTTCTGAGCATTGATGGTGAATTAAATAAAAATTTAGCATATACAGGAAATCATATAAATTTCTTAGCAAATGCCTTTCCGAGATTGACGTCTGAAATACTCCTCTGTGATACAGACGAGAGGGAGATTGGGACAATAATCAAATCACTGAAGACTAAGGACTCTCATGGTTATGATGGAGTGTCTCGTAGAATATTAAAGTACTGTGCTGCACATGTTAGCCCTGTATTTAGCCATATTTGTAATTTTTCCTTTAGGAATTGCCAGTTTCCTGAGCGATTAAGGTACTCAGTAGTAAAGCCGCTTTATATAAAGGGATAATGTAGATAATTTTAGACCTATTTCTATGCCATCAGTGTTTGCAAAAGTAATCGAAATGGCTGTGTATGTAAGGTTAATTGATCATTTTATATCACACGATTTGCTATCAAATGTACAGTTCGGCTTTAGAAGTCGTTTGACAACTGAAAATGCTATATTCTCTTTTCTCTGTGAGGTACTGGATGGGCTAAACAAAAAGTTTCGAACGCTTGTCGTATTTTTTGATTTAACAAAGGCATTTAACTGTGTTGATCTCACAATATTGCTCCAGAAGTTGGACCATTACGGAATAACGGGAGTAGCTCACAACTGGTTCACCTCTTACTTTAGCAAAAGATCATTATTCACAATGTTGATAACGGCTGTGATATGGGATCTGAGTGGGGTACCGTCAAGTGGGGGGGGTGCCCCAGGGATCAGTGTTGGGGCCGCTCCTGTTTCTTATTTATATAAATGATATGCCCTCTAGTATTATGGGTAACTCTAAAATATTTCTGTTTGCTGATGACACTTGCTTGGTAATAAAGAATGTTGTGTGCAACATTGACTCGGTTTCAAGTAGAGCAGTACATGACCTCAGTTCATGGCTTGTAGAAAATAAACTAAAGTTAAATCACAGTAAGACTCAGTTTTTACAGTTCCTAACAAAACCTGACGTTTTAATCTCACAGAACGGGCATATGATTAGTGAAACTGAACAGTTCAAATTCCTAGGTGTTCAGATAGATAGTAAGCTGTCGTGGAAAGCCCACGTTCAGGATCTTGTTCAAAGACTTAATACTGCCATTTTCACTATTCGAACGGTATCGAAAGTAAGTGACTTTCGACATGCAAATTAGTCTACTTTGCTTATTTTCATTCACTTATGTCGTATATTATTATGTTTTGGGGTAACTCTTCCCATTCTAGAAGGATATTTTTGCCTCAGACACGGGCGGTTCGGGCAATAAGTGGTGTTAGTCTTGTCGACCTCTTTTCACGAATCTGGGTATTTTGACATTGGCCTTTCAATATGTATATTCCTTATTGTCGTTTCTTGTTACCAATTTTAGTTTATTCCCAACAATATGCAGCTTTCACTCGGTTAATACTAGGCAGAAATCAAACCTCCATTTGGATCGGACTTCCTTAACTCTTGTGCAAAAAGGTGTGCAGTATACTGCTGCATGCATTTTCAATAAGCTGCCACTCGAATTCAAAAATCTTAGCTGTAATCCACGCTCTTTCAAATCGAAACTGAAGAGTTTCCTCATGGGTCACTCTTTCTATTCTGTCGAGGAGTTCCTTGAAAAATTAAGATTATTCTCATTGGATTGCTGATAGCGTTTACTTAAACTTATGGACTGATTTTCTTTCAGGTTCATGAACATTTATTTTTATCTGTTCTTACTTTTTATGTTGTAAGTTCATGTACTGACACGTTCCATTACCTTGGAGATTTGCTCCTCAACTTGGACCTACGGAACTTGACATTTAAATAAATAAATAAATAAATAAATCTGCGATAACTTTGGGAATTTGCGGAACATAGTCTTTCAAAAGTCCAACAAAGGGGTGTCTTCAGTCTCAAAGTTTCTCCATACTAACTTTAATAATCATTCGAATATCACTTCTCCCCCCCCCCCCCCCCACCCCGTCCCCCCCCCCCCCCCCGTTCCCTACCATTTCAGTAATTCCGAAGACGTAAGATATTTATCGTTTTTACCTCGTTTGTTCGCAAGTCATCCAAAACTTGGACAAATGTAGCCTCTAATATTCGATTAGCTTTATCTTTGAAGCTGACACCTATTTCTTCTTCTGTCGCGTCGACAGACAACATCTCCTGCATTTAGAGGCCCTCAATGTAATGCTTAACTTACTCACTCTGTTTTTTTTTTTTTTTAAATTTTGATGATACAGGACCAGCAACTATTTCAGTATTTCATTAAAGGTTTACTAACACAACAAACCTGTGACAGATGTGATAATAAACGCTTCATGAAATATTCACTCTGTATTTAACACTGGACTGACTTTTACTTTCTTAATGTCGTCAGCCTTGCTTTTAATTTCACCGAAAGAGACGAGGGTGAATCAAATGAAAACCCCAATTTTTTAAAAAAAAATATTATTTACTGTGGAGAAGTGGTACAAAGCTGTATCACTTTTCAACATAATCTCCCCCACGCTCAATGCAAGTCCTCCAACGCTTACAAAGTGCGTAAGTTCCTTTAGAAAAAAATTCTTTTGGTAGTCCACTCAACCACTCAGGCACCGCGTGTCGTACCTCTTCACCAGAACGGAACTTCTTTCTTCCCATTGCGTCTTCGAGTCGTCTAAACATATGGAAATCACTTGGGGCAAGGTCTGGTGAGTATGGTGGATGAGGAAGACGCTCAAAATGCAGGTCTGTGATTATTGCAACTGTTGTACAGGCAGTGTGCGGCCTTGTATTGTCATGTTGCAAAAGGACACCTGCTGACAGCAATCCACGTGGCTTTGATTTGATTACAGATCACAGATGATTTTTAGAATATTTGTGTATGATGCACTGGTGACAGTGGTCCCTCTAGGCATGTAATGCTCCAAAATGACTCCTTTTTCGTCTCAGAAGAGTCAGCATAACCTTTCCTGCTGATGGTTCTGTTCGAAAGTTCTTTGGTTTTGGTGCTGAGGAATGGTGCCATTCCTCGCTCGCTCTCTGCGTTTCCGGTTGGTGGAAGTGAACCCACGTTTCGTCCCAAGTAACGGTTCTTGCAAGGAAGCCATCACCTTCTCGTTCAAAGCGCCGAAGACGTTCTTCACTAGCATCAACACGTCGTTCTCTCATTTCAGGAGTCAGCTGCCGTTGCTCCCATCTTGCAGATACTTTGTGAAACTGGAGCACATCATGCACAATGTGGTGTGCTGATCCATGAATAATTTGTAAACATGCTGCAATGTCATTCAGTCTCACTCGGCGGTTTTCCTTCACTATGGCTTCAACTGCTGAAATGTTCTGTGGGGTCAAAACTCGTTGTGCCTGACCTGAACGAGGAGCATCTTCCACTGAAGTCACACCATTTGCGAACTTCCTACTCCATTCGTAGACTTGTTGCTGTGACAAACATGCATCACCGTACTGAACATCAGTAGGTTTCACACCTTCATCACGCAAAAACCGAATAACAGAACGCTGTTCTCCACTGGTGCAAATCGCAAGTGGGGCGGCCATCTTTATACTGATACTGCGACGGTATGTGTGCATTTGCACTATGCTGCCACCTACAGGCCATTCTGCACGCTGTTTCTAGCACGCTTACCAACTTACAGGATAACGGCGCTAAATTTCGATTTGTTATTACAAATTTAAGGTTTTGATTTGACTCATGCTCGTACTTTGACTTTTCTACACACCTACAACGAACTGTATGTCGGCAGGAAATTAAACATTCTTTTCGGTTCCTATACCCTGTGACAAGGCTCCCCTTGCGGCTTCCCCTGCTTTCCGGCCTCGTGCTTTCCTTCGCCGTCACGGGAAGAGTCCCGTGTCCCCACCCACGCTGCGCTCAGCTACGTTTCCGCGGTGAAAGCGACAGCGACCCGCGGTGACGCAAGCTGGCCGAACATTGCTCCCCAGGCGCCACTTATTAGCCGGATTAACGTTCGCCAAACCGTTGCTGCATAGTGAATGAGCGGCAGGGAGAGGAGAAGGGGAGAGGCCGGGGGGGGGGGGGGGGGTCGAGCATGTCCATAAGACGAGAGGCGCCGTTCCGCCACTTACGTAGGCTCCACTGTTGGGCTTTCATTCGTTGACACATCAGTTTCGTCTCCATACAGCCTTCACAAACTCATTATGTGGCTTGAATAACGTTATGATTTATCACCAAGAGTTGCTGATAAAATTCTTTATTGTAGAAGAGTTTCGGTCATTGGACCATCATCAGGTCCACGTACCGTATTTTACGAACTATAAGACGCACCTTAATTATTAAGCACTTTTTAAAAAAATAACATTTTTGCCGTTTTATTATTAGATTGCAAAGCCAGACTAAAAACTTCTTAGCTTATAAAACCGAACTGAACTGACCTTTAAAATCCCTGAAAATCGTCATCTAAACTTTCTTCTTCTTCTGCCTCCTCTCCGTTGTCATCGTTGTCCTCTTCATGCAGAAGATGGTATTCACTGCCATCGAGATCGTTGCATGCCGCACTGCTTTAAAGATTTAACAGTAATATCTCCTTTCAGTCTAGACCACAACTGTTGTGTTCTCTGACACACTTGTTTGGTTTAGGTCGCTTTAAAGCTTCTTTCGGCTTGAATTCATGTTGGGTTTCATACATCATCTAGTTGTTCCATTCCTATCTCTTATACACTTCAAAAGATTTACTTATCGAGACTTCAAGAGGTTGTATTTTTGAAGGAAGTCCTGCCGGAATAACAGCAAGCTCTGTATTTCCCTTTCTCAGTTTCTCTTTCACAAATTTTTTCAAATGGATACTAAACTGATCTAGCACAAGAAGAGAACCGTTCTTCAATAAAGCACCTTTCCTTCTCTCCCACACTCTGTTAGCGCACAATTCCATCCAACTCTTGTCATGTACGTTAACAACAACGCCTGGTGTTATTTCAGATTTTGGCACTGTTTTGCGGTTAAAAATGATCATTGCATTAAGTTCAGTACCGTCAGCAAAACACGAAAAAAGTACAGTGTAGTGCATTTTTTCATGTCCACCTGTTTTTCTAGTTACAGTTGTAGCACCTTTCATGGCAACAGTTCTGCTGCTGGCCACATTAAATGTCTGAGGAGTTTCGTCCATATTCACTATTTAGCTTAGTTTCACACTGGTTTTCTTTCTATGTGGAATGATAAATCGGTGGAAAGGTAATATTTTCACTTTATACTCATGTAGCATTTTTATATTTTGTTTTGGTTCACGTGCTAAGTCCATGATGATTCATAAACCTGTAACAGCAACCAACTGCACCCTCAACGTCTAGTAAGTTGCACTGTAGCGCTAGCTTACGAGTGTGTATTTGAATAATTTTTGAATTAATTCCAATACAGTTTTGACGATATGCTTGAATCCATTTCAGTAGTCACTTTCTACTCTTGGCCATTTTGCATCCAGTCCTCACTTTGCACATTTACTCTTCCTCTTTTTTTTTCAATTATTCTTTAATAGCCCGCCAATCGTGAAGTTTTTTTTCTGTTGGTGAAGGTCCGCTCTGTTTCCACTTTCTTCTGCATATGTTATTACTTTCAATTTATAACCCGCATCGTATGAGTATCTTTTATTTTTTCCATTACGAAACTAACAAAAGTATTGTACTGTTTTCGACAATACAAATAACTTTCAATTCAACTTCAGTGGCATCGTAGACTGCAGTGACGCATGACAGGTAGTGTTCAGGAATTTGTGATGGCGGGGCAGGAGGGAGACTGTTCAAATCGCTCTGAGCACTATGGGACTTAACATCTGAGGTCATCAGTCCCCTAAAACTTAGACCTACTTAAACCTAAATAACCTAAGGACATCACACAGATCCAGACCCGAGGCAGGATTCGAACCTGCGACCGTAGCGGTCGCGCGGTTCCAGATTGAAGCGCCTAGAATCGCTCGGCCACACCGGCCGGCGAGGGAGACTGTGTTAGCAAGCTTGTGAATCCCCGCATCTCATGTTCGTCCCTTCGGTGCACATTTTCTGCCATGGAATCCAATGTTGCCAGATGGAGAAAGGTTTCCCGCGAAACACTGGACGTTTTTATCTTAATTTAGAGTGTAAGACGCACCTGAATTTTGGAGGCAATTTTTCGAAGAAAACGTGCGCCTTAGTACGTCAAATACGGTAAGCGTTCACATGATACGAGGCGGTCTAAAATCAATGCCGTTAGACAATAATATGGAAGAAATAGTCGTTGTCACATAGTAATATAAATTATATTGTCGATCATAAAATCTGCCAAACAATGCGCTCCTTGATGCTATATCAACAGTCAGCGTTAATGCTACGAACGAAGACTTCCTACTTGGGCGTGCTGAAAAGCAGTACCTCGAATTTTTTATGTGAAAACTCTTAAAACTTTTAAAATAAAACGAAATTTATTCTTCATTACCTATTTATTTCTCAACATAGTCACCCTGTCGACGAACACATTTGTCCCAACGAGAGACCGGTTTGTTGATATCGTCGCTGTAGAATATTTGACCTTATTGACCGAGCCACAATCTTACCTCTGCTTACATCGCTTCATCACTATCAAAGTGAAGTCCTCGAAAGTTTCTGAGTCTTTGGAAACAGATAAAAATTGGATGGGACCAAGTCGGAAATGTATGAAGAATGATCGATGACAGTCAACAAAATGCGTTGGATTGTAGCAGGTTTTGCAGCGCTCGTACGTGGTCTGATGTTATCTTGCTGTAGGAGAGGGTACTACATGTGTGGACGGACTCTTCGAATTCGTGCTTTCACTTTTCTGAGGATCTCTCTGTACCTTGCAGGGTTTATGGTGATGCCTTTGTAAGCACGAATTCCATACGCACCACACTTTCAACATTACAGAAGACTGTGAAGATGTCTTTGCCTGCTGATGACATGATCTTGAGCTTTTTTTTCGGATACAAAATAGTGAACTCAGTATTCATTGTCTGTCACGATATTGTTGATGAACCCATCGCCCTCACGCTCAGACAGCAAAAGAAACTGTTCAGAGACGTCCAAACTTCTCTCTTTCATGTCAGGAATGCGCATTCGAGGCACTCGCCACGCACTCAGTTTTCTGTACCACAGTTCTGCAATTATGGCTTGTACTCGCTGTCGTGATATGCCACACTTACATGACAACAGTGTCTGTGTTATCCGATAACTTTCCGTGATGATGTAATCGAACGGATTCCGATGATTTTCGTCGGACGCCGTACGCAGTCGTCCAATCCGCGTGCTGTCTCAGACTCTGACGTTAGCACCACCGTTCCGTTTCCTTTATTACCAGCACGAGAAACCCAACGTCGTGCACTACTGATGTCGATACAATGATCACTGTGCACAGTTTTCATTTTTCTCTGGATTTCAATTGGAGGCACGTTATCTGTAGTTAGGAACTCGATTACTGCACGCTATCTATCATGCACCGACATGATACGTCACACACCGCCACCTCAAACGATGCGTTTCGAAGAACTCTAGTAGGAGAGGGTTGCGACCTGCGTCAGAGGAACGGGAAAGTCGCCAAGTAATATGCATGGCGCATAATACCTCAACCGATGTTGAAACAGAACAAAAAATTCAGAGTCACTACTTTTCAGCACGCTCTTGTACGTACTCATTTCAGGGTGGTTTGCACGAGTTTAAGACATGATACGTTTTATGTTTATTTATTTTTAGGAACCATTGACTTCTGCGTGGCATCACGACACCGAGGTATCAATATTGTTTCTTTTCGCCAGGCAGCTTTGTCACTGCCCTCTCTACTTGGAACGCAGCAGAAGTCCTCTGCAGTAAATGTCAAGAATGGCGACTGGTTTGTACTATACAGAGTATAATTTGGTGGTGCTATTTTCGGACAGTAGAGCATTGTAACACAAGCGTTCCTCGTATGTGCCATCGTGCAATACTGATATTAAACTGAAGGCAACGAGATAAGCACATTGCTCTAGATATTAGTCGCCCTCAGGAAGCGTCAGGCTAATGCCGCGTAATACTACATCTAATGGTCTCAATTAGGTGAGGACGAGTGTCAACAGGTATCTTCTCGTGTGCCACATCCAGATGAAGCCATTCATCGATGGTTAGAGAGGGGATGTTGATTGCTACGTTTCACCTAATGTTTTAAATCAACAGGAAAATTTTAGATGTGGTTAATGGTTGGATGGCAATGATCTTGCCGCAGTGGGTACGCCGGTTCCCGTCAGATCACCGAAGTTAAGCGCTGTCGGGCGTGGCCGGCACTTGGAAGGGTGACCATCCGGGCCGCCATGCGCTGTTGCCATTTTTCCGGGTGCGCTCAACCTCGTGATTCCAACTGAGGAGCTACTCGACCGAATAGTAGCAGCTCCGGTCTAAGAAAACCACCATAACGACCGGGAGAGTGTTGTGCTGACCATACGCCCCTCCTATGAGCATCCTCAGCTAAGGATGACACGGCGATCGGATAGTCCCGATGGGCCACTTGTGGCCTGAAGACGGAGTGCATTTAAGGATGGGATGACTTAGATGGCCTGTCGAGGTGCGATATTCTGCCTGGGTGTTCGAAAACCAAGAACCGTAGACCTGTGCAGACGGCCGTTGTCATCCTGGAAGGCAGGAGTGTTCTGAATTACCCAGCATGAAGATATAGAAAAAAGGGAACAGCTTAATCACCAGATGAATGTTCACAGTGATCTGAATAAATGGGCATGTAACGGTACGGATACAAGACAAAAACGTCATAGAACCGCTTTCAACCACTGCAGCTTAAACTCTTGGTTGGACCGTTGACGCACTCAGCACCTTGCAGCATAAAACAGTTGCTGCTCATCGGAACAC
Source organism: Schistocerca gregaria (assembly GCF_023897955.1). Taxonomy (NCBI): domain Eukaryota; kingdom Metazoa; phylum Arthropoda; class Insecta; order Orthoptera; family Acrididae; genus Schistocerca; species Schistocerca gregaria. The sequence continues at coordinate 371,237,620 of NC_064922.1, forward strand.
ACTATGCACCAATATTCAGCTCGGCCCTAGCTTATGTCTTGTTTGCATCATTCAAGACGAGCAACTTTATGTACGACTGTCAGCAATGCCCTTTTGCAACAGTAATGTAATCTACTGTTCCATCTGAAGACGAATGCATAAGTCTCGAAACACGTCGCTTAAGAAAATTATTTTCATTGACACAGATTATTAATTTGTCTTTTGTATGTTATAAAGAGTAGCAATTTTAAAAGCGCAGTCCATTGTGGACGACATAACGTCATGTGAAGTCCATCGTACGACTCCAACAGCGTCGCTTGGTGACAGTTCATGACACGAGATCCAATGAAGAAAAAGTGCTCGTTGGCGGTTCACTTTCACCTTCACCGTGCGCGTTGCTTCCTCACTTGTAATGCAACTGCTGTAATATGAAGGCGCGGATGACGTACTGCGAACTTCCGCCCCCGTTACGTTAGCTGCAGGCTGTTCTAAACTGGCTTGGACAGCAACTGACTGTTTAATGCAGCATCACGAGCTCACGAAAGAGACGACTATTCCCCACCAAATCGAGGAAGGAGTCACAGAAACGTTATGGTCGAATATTTCTCGATTTACTGCTTTTATGTTTCATTCTCTTCCGCGATGAGTAAGGTGGGCTTTTTCTCATCCGACCGATTCTAAAGCTCTATTCAACAGCATCTCAGAGAGTTGAGAAACGAGCAGAGAGGTTTCCAGCTAAGAATACACTATTCTCTGATCAGAAGTATCTGGACATCCTATGTAATGCGAAAAGGCAGATCAGCCTGTATAAAAGGATGCACAGAGTATTACGTCATCAGAGAAGCAGTAACAGCAGAATGGGTCAATCAGGAGAGCTCAATGATTTCGAATTTGAACCCGACTGTTGGTCTTGCATTTATGAAGTGGAACGCGCAGGAACAATCGAGACCAAACAGACGTCATGCATTGACGGGCCGTGGAGCATTGCTGATAGTGGTTGTAAAAATCCATGAATAAAAGAATAAATGACTCGTGAGTTTCGAGGTGCTACCGGCACTTCAGCCAGCATAGTGAATGTACACTGAAGAGCCAAATAAACTTGTACGCCTCTGCGAGCACGCAGAAGTGCCGCAACACGACGTGGCATGGACTCGAGTAATGGTTGAAGTAGAGCTGGAGGCAACTGAAACCATGAATCCTGCAGGGCTCTCCATAAGTCAGTAAGAATACAAGGGGTGGAGACGTGTTCTGAACACCACCTTGCAAGGCATCCAAAATATGCTCAAAATGTTCATCCCTGGAGATTTTAGTGGTCAGCGGAAGTGTTTCAACTCAGACGAGTGTTCCTGGGCCACGCTGGAGCAATTATGGTCATGTGGGGTGTCGTATTGTCCTGATGGAATTGCCCAGGTTTTTCCGAATGCACTATAGACACGAATGGATGCAAGTGATCAGACAGGATGCTTACGCACGTGTCGTATCTAGACGTATCAGGGGTCCCATATCATTCCAACTGCACACGTTCCACACCATTATAAAGGCTCCACCGGCTTGAGTAGTCCCCTGCTGACTTTCAGGATCCATGGATCCATGAAGTTGTCTCCATATCTCTACTCGTCCCTCCGCTTGGTAAAATCTGAAACGAGACTCGCCCGGGCAGGTAACATTTTCCAGTCGTCAACAGTGCAATGCCGGTGTTGACGGGACCAGGCGAGGTGTAAAGCATTGTGTCGTGGACTCATCAAGGCTACACGAGTGGACCTTCGGCTCCGAAACACCGTATCGATGATGTTTCGAAGAATGGTTTCACGTTGACACTTGTTGATGGCCCAGCACTAAAATCTGCAGAAGTTTGCGGAAGGGTTGCACTTCTGTCACATTGAACGATTCTCTTCAGTTGGTCCCATTCTTGCAGGATCTTTTTCCGGCCGCAGCGATGTCGGAGATATGATGTTTTACCGGATTCCTGGTATTCACGGTACACTCACGAAATTGCCGAATGGGAAAATCCCCACTTCATCGCTACCTCGGAGATGTTGTGTCCCATTGCTGGTGCGCCAACTATCACACCGCTTCCAAAGTCACTTAAATCTTGATAACCTGCCATTGTAGCAGCAGTAACCACTCTAACAATTGTCCCAGACTCTTGTTGCCCTATATAGGCGTTGCCGACCGCAGCGCAGTATTCTGCCTGTTTACATGCCTATAGCAATTTCTTAGGCGCTTCAGTGCATATAAAGAGTTAAAGATAATGGGAATCAGTTGTCGAGCAGCTCTCCTCAAGAGCCACGCATTTCTATAGTCAACGTTAAGCGACGCTTGATGTGGTACAAAGATCGACGCGACTAGACATTGGACAACTGGAAACCAATGAGTGAACGAGTGATGAAACGCTGTATGTCCTACGGCAATTCTATTAAAGGGTTGGGATTGGCGATTGCCTCGAGAACATTATTTGCCATCACGTGGAGTGATAACAGTGAAGTACAGAGGGTGGTGTTACGGTATGTGAGTATTTTTACCGCAATAAATAAATTGTGATCAAGACTGTTTTTGATAGTAAATATTTGTAACACACTGATCACTGTTCATTCCCACAATGTATTCAAAAGTAATTTTAAAAAAATGGTTCAGATGGCTCTGAGCACTATGGGACTTAACATATGTGGTCATCAGTCCCTTAGAACTTAGAACTACTTAAACCTAACTAACCCAAAGACATCACACACATCCATGTCTGAGGCTGGATTCGAACCTGCGATCGTAGCGGTCACGCAGTTCCAAACTGAAGCGCCTTGTACCGCACGGCCATACCACCCGGCCTAAAAAGTAATTACAGCATTTTGTACTGCGTACAGTAACGAACCTGTTATGATACGTCGATTGTTTGTGGCAGCATGGCAACGCACCCTGTCATAAAGCAGCATCCGTGAGTCAATGATTTGTGGACTGTAACATTCCTGAAATGGTCTTACCCTGTTCAAACTCCCGACTTCAATCCAGTGGTATGTCTTTGGGCTGAGTTAGAATGTTGACATCGCTCGAATATCACTGCCTTCTCCAGTTTCGGCTGTTCACAAACACTGAGCTTTCAATGCTCCGTAGACATTCCGACACCCACTGAAATGACCCCAAGCACAATTCCAGCATGGTGGAGACGTGAAACGTCCCCTTAGAAAAATTACACATGACTGTGCTTAAACTGACATACAATATTTTTTTAGCGCAACACAATTTGACTTTCAATAATCCCTACAAAAGAATGGCCCTGACTAACATTAACCTATACCTTACCTCACCAAAAATCTTCGTTACTCGAACTACTCCAATACAGCGAGCGCCACTACTGCCAGCTAAATAAATGATTCAAACTATGGAAGGCACTAACTACTAATAGCATAGTTAACAAATGAAAGATTTTGATAGAGAACAAACAATGTATTTACCTCAATAGTGTTCAAAAGTCATAATGTATATAGCAGTTCATGACATCCAGTCTTACAAATTTCAAAACTTCGCCATTTCTCTCCCCACATCCACCACTGCTGGCGGCTCGCCTCCAACTGCGTAACGCTACGCGCTGTTCACATTCAGCTGCCCAACACTACAATGGCGAGTATTACAACAATGCCAACCAGCCAGTGACTCCACAGAGCACAGCCAGTGATTTTTCATACAGAGCGCTATGTGGCATTACCAATAAAAAAGCCTAAACAGCCTACTTACAGACATATCGTATTAATATACACTCCTGGAAATGGAAAAAAGAACACATTGACACCGGTGTGTCAGACACACCATACTTGCTCCGGACACTGCGAGAGGGCTGTACAAGCAATGATCACACGCACGGCACAGCGGACACACCAGGAACCGTGGTATTGGCCGTCGAATGGCGCTAGCTGCTCAGCATTTGTGCACCGCCACCATCAGTGTCAACCAGTTTGCCGTGGCATACGGAGCTCCATCGCAGTCTTTAACACTGGTAGCATGCCGCGACAGCGTCGACGTGAACCGTATGTGCAGTTGACGGACTTTGAGCGAGGGCGTATAGTGGGCATGCGGGAGGCCAGGTGGACGAACCGCCGAATTGCTCAACACGTGGGACGTGAGGTCTCCACAGTACATCGATGTTGTCGCCAGTGGTCGGTGGAAGGTGCACGTGCCCGTCGACCTGGGACCGGACCACATCGACGCACAGATGCACGCCAAGACCGTAGGATCCTACGCAGTGCCGTAGGGGACCGCACCGCCACTTCCCAGCAAATTACGAACACTGTTGCTCCTGGGGTATAGGCGAGGACCATTCGCAACCGTCTCCATGAAGCTGGGCTACGGTCCCGCATACCGTTAGGCCGTCTTCCGCTCACGCCCCAACATCGTGCAGCCCGCCTCCAGTGGTGTCGCGACAGGCGTGAATGGAGGGACGAATGGAGACGTGTCGTCTTCAGCGATGAGAGTCGCTTCTGCCTTGGTGCCAATTATGGTCGTATGCGTGTTTGGCGCCGTGCAGGTGAGCGCCACAATCAGGACCGCATACGACCGAGGCACACAGGGCCAACACCCGGCATCATGGGGTGGGGAGCGATCTCCTACACTGGCCGTACACCTCTGGTGTCGTCGAGGTGACACTGAATAGTGCACGGTACATCCAAACCGTCATCAAACCCATCGTTCTACCATTCCTAGACCGGCAAGGGAACTTGCTGTTCCAACAGGACAATGCACGTCCGCATGTATCCCGTGCCACCCAACGTGCTCTAGAAGGTGTAAGTCAACTACCCTGGCCAGCAAGATCTCCGGATCTGTCCCCCATTGAGCATGTTTGGGACTGGATGAAGCGTCGTCTCACGCGGTCTGCACGTCCAGCACGAACGCTGGTCCAACTGAGGCTCCAGGTGGAAATGGCATGGCAAGCCGTTCCACAGGACTACATCCAGCATCTCTACGATCGTCTCCATGGGAGAATAGCAGCCTGCATTGCTGCGAAAGGTGGATATATACTGTACTAGTGCCGACATTGTGCATGCTCTGTTGCCTGTGTCTATGTGCCTGTGGTTCTGTCAGTGTGATCATGTGATGTATCTGACCCTAGGAATGTGTCAATAAAGTTTCCCCTTCCTGGAACAATGAATTCACGGTGTTCTTATTTCAATTTCCAGGAGTGTATATATCCATTGATAGGTGTCCGTATACTTTTTACCAGATGGTGTGTATTGGATGCGACTACATTGCAACCAAGGGAAACCCCCCGAAAAGGTTAGCATTAATTGTGGTACAGAAGCTGAGTTAATTTTTTTCTGGGACAATATACACCAAACAAGAATATCAGGGAAAAAGTAATGTACTGTCGTTGCAGATTATCTGATTACGAGGGCTGTGCGGAAAGTAAGGTCCGATCGGTCGCTAAATGAAAACCACAGCGAAAATTAAAAAAAAAAATATTCGCCACACCCAGCTATCTCTCTACACAGTCGCCGCTCCGACTTAGACATTTGTTGTGGCGTTGTACAAACTTTCCAGTACCCTCATCGCAGAAAGCAACCGTTGTGCTTTCCACCAGTTCTCTACGCTGTTCGACTGTCGTTGTTTGCTCCAAAATATTGTCTTCGCAGCCATCGGTTCATGTCTGCAGAGGCGAACAGCCAATTAGGGGCTGTATTCTACATCTTCATCTATGGTTGAAATGGCTCTGAGCACTATGGGACTTAACTTCTGAGGTCATCAGTCCCTCAGAATTTAGAACTACTTGAACCTAACTAACCTAAGGACATCACACACATCCACGCCTGAGGCAGAATTCGAACCTGCGACCGTAACGGTCGCGCGGGTCCAGACTACAGTGCCTAGAACCGCTCGGTCACTACGGCCGGCTCTCCTACATCGATACTTCGGTAGCCACCAAGCAGTGTGTGGCGGAGGGCACTGTTCGCGCAGAAGTCATATTCCCCCTCCCCCCCATCTCCCTCTGTTCCACTCGCGGATCGCGCGAGGGATAAACGACTGTCTTAACGCCTCAGTATGAGCTCTATTTTCCCTTATCTTTGAAAGGTGATCATTGTGCTATATGAAACTTTGTGGTAATGATATATGCTCTACATCCTCAGCGAAGATCGGATTTTGGAATTTAGTGTGCAGCACCTTCCCTTTAGCGCGTCGTCTATCTACTAGTGTGTCCCACGAGATCTTTAGTGCACTCGCGATGGCTAATGTACCAGTCACGAATCTTGCCGCTCTTCTTTGGAACTTATCAATCTGTTGAATCAGACCTAACTGTTAAGGGTCCCATACAGACGAACAATACTCTAAGACTGGACGAACTAAAGTATTGTAAGCAATTTCCTTTATGAAGGACTGCATTGCTTCACGATTCTACCAGCAAACCGCAATCTAGAGTTCGCGTTACCCGTCACTTGTGTAATCTGATTGTTCTACGAGGACTGTCCTGAAAGTAAGTTACGATTGATCGCGAAATGAAAATCACAGTGAAAATCAGAAATGTTTCATTTGTAACAGTTAGTTACACTTTTCAGCTACTTCTCTACGTAGTCACCGTTCTGAGTCAGACACTCGTCGTAGCGATGTACCAACTTTGCAATATTCTCATCATAGAAGGCAGCCGCCAGTGCTTTCCACCAATTCTTTACGCTGGCCTAAAGCTCGCTGTCTGTGCCAAAATGTTGTCTTCATAGCCAGCGGTTCGTATGAGCAGAGATGAAACTCAGTGAGAGACAATTACTGGCTGTATTGTGGATAACCAAACATTTCCAATCGAAACGATGCAGGAACATCTTCATTGCCCTTGCAGAATGAGGCTGAGAATTGTCTTGAAGAAGAAACCGCATGACAGTTATGAAATGTTGGTTGTATAGCTTCAGGGGAAAACTCTCACCAGGCCCTCGTATTTGGCTCGAGACACTATTTTCTATAACATCTTTACGCGCTCACTAAGAGCTCATGAATGAAAAGAACGACATAATTCTACCTAGAGTCATACTAGAGACACTGCCCAACACATCTTTGCAAAGCTTTATCGGATTTTCATGCTCGTTTCCATTTCGCGACCGATCGTAACTTACTTTCTGGACAGCCCTCGTATTTGAGATCATTCAAAAAGTCACATCCAGATACTTGACGAATGTTACCGCTTCCAAAGACTAGGCATTTTTTTGTGCTCATACATTAATGGGGATTTTCTCTTTCTTAAACGCAATAGGTTACACTTGCTAATATTGAGAGGTAACTGCCAGTCATGCATTTATTTTCTGCAAATCCTCATTGATTTGTTCACAGCTTTCTTATGATACTACTTTCCTGTAGACTACAACATCATCTATAAACAGTCTAACGCCGCTGTAAATACCATCAACCAGACAGTTTATGCAAATCTTAAAGGCAGAGGGCCTATTACGCTGCCCTGGGGCACACCTAATGTTACGCTTGTTTCTGTTAAAGTCTCCCCATTCATGACGACATACTGCTCTCTGTCTGTTAGAAAACTTACTGTCCAACCGCATATGTCATCTGATAGATCGTAAGCGCACAGTTTTTGGAGCAAGCGACAGTGTGGAACTGCGTCGAACGTCTTTAGAAAGTCGAGAAATATGGCATCAAACTGGAAGCCGGTGTCTAGAGCCTGTTGTATATCATGCACAAAGAGGACCAACTGTGTCTCGCACTACGGCTGTTTCCTAAAACCGTGCTGGTTTCTGCAGATGAGCTTCTCAGAGTCTAGTAAGGTCATTATGTCTGAACACTAAATAAGTTCCATGACTCTGCAATCAATATCAGTAAAATTGGCGGGTAATTACATGCATTCGATTTTCTACCCTTTTATAAATTGTAATGACCTGGGCCTTCTTCCAGTCCCGTGGAACTTTCCGCTGTTCCAATGATCTCTGATAGATAATGGATAAGAATGGTTGTATATTTGTAGCATAGTCAACATAAAATCTTACGAGGATACCGCCTGTGCCAGATGCCTTCCTGGCGTCTAAGGATTTTAACTGTTTTACAATTTCAGATACAATAAACACTATGTCAGCCTGACCTTACACCTTTAGATTTCTGTTTATAGGGTTGGATGAAATCAGAAGTGCACAAAGTGAAGGTAAATGCATGATATGAACAGTTTCGTCCCATCATGGACGCTGCTGAATTGATTAGGAACCAACCACAAACAATTGAACAAGCAACACAACATGTTACAGCTAGAGCTCAAAAGTGCATTGAAGTCATAGTGGGATATTCGAACCTGTTATGTGAACCGTACAATATCTGTTCGATAAGTTGAAACGTCCCCATAGAAAAATTTATACAAGACTGTGCTTAAACTGACACACAATATTTTTAGAGCAACGCAATCTGACTTTCAAAAATCCCTACAAAAGAATGGCCCTGACTAACATTAACCTATACATTTCACAAATCACTTACCTCACAAAAATCTTCGTTACTCAAGCTTCTGCAATACCGCGAACGCCACTACTGCCAGCTAAATAAAAGATTCAAACTACGGAAGGCACTAACTACTGATAGGTATAGTTAGCAAATGAAAGATTTTAATAGAGAACAAACAATGTATTTACCTTAGTAGTCATAATATATATATCACTTCATGACACCAATTCTTACAAATTTCAAAACTGCGCCATCTCTCTCCCCACGTCCACCACTGCTGGCGGCTCACCTCCAACTGAGCAACGCTACGCGCTGTTAGCATCCAGCTGCCGCTGCCCAACACTACAATGGCAGACAACAATGCAAACCATCCACAGACTGCACACGGCACAGCCAGTGATTTTTATACAGAGCGCTATGTGGCGGCGGCGTTACCCATAAAAAAACCTATACAGCCTACTTACATAGCCCCCATGCTCCCCACAAAAAAATTTACAAATTGTTTTGGGCAGTGGTCAATACAGATTTGAAAAATTTCTTCATAATTACAATAACAAAGAAATGAAATGCACACACTTATCGATACAATGTTGGTCAAAAGCTAAAATTTTCTCACAGTCCATAAAGACAGTCCTGATCATTCATCAAAGCAAAATTGCAGTGTTTTTCTCAAAGTCTGAGTAGTAAAAGAAAATGCACACGGTAGTAGTGGATTTCCATGCAGTCTTGAAGAAGTAGTGTTGTCCTTTCAATGGAAAGACAGTGCTGACTCTTGACATGCAGACAGGTAATGGGCCACAACAGAGCAAACCCACAGCAGAGTTTTAAAGAATATTGGTAGGTAGGTCGTCAAAGAGTAGACCCATTGTAGTCCTGGTAGAGATTACGGTATTGGTGGGCCACCAGAGGTGCACACCCACAGCAGTCCTTGTAGAAATAATGGTATTGGTGGGTCATCAAAGGTGTAGACCCACTGTAGTCCTTGTAGAGATGGCCAGCAGCCATCTGTTTGACTGTGCAGGCGCACAATCACCATTGAAGAGTCTTGCAGATAATATAGCAAGTCCATAACCACCACTTGTGCACTCACAAAAATTGTTTTTGAAATGTTCTTAGAATCAGCAATGCTCTTATCCAGTCCCTTACTGAATTATTAACACACGTACAAACACTATCAGTCCCTACTTCTCACATATTGTTCATATACTATGACCAACAGAAATGTGAGCAGTGAAATGTAACTTACAAGTTACTTAATTTGATGAACAGGTGTCAATTACAATTTTATAACATGAGAATACAATAACAAAGGTATAAAATATATCATTAAAGAACATAATAGTACAGATAACATTTGCAGTAATACACGCTTTACAAAAGAATCGAAATAACATATACATCAGTGTTACAGGAATTATGACAGGAGCACATACATAAAAAATCAGAATAAATTTCGAAACATCAACTTCACACATGAGCATTAAAACAAAATATAATAAATAATGTCTAAACATCTTTACAAAGTAAATAACATATTATTGATGCAAATTATATTTGAGGATAACAGTATTCCTCATCATAGTGAATGTAGCTTAGTATTAGAACAGAAAAAATTCTATGAAACAGTACACAGAGACAGGAAGAAAATAAATACACAAGGGTACACAAACACATAGTGGGATAACACAAAAGGAAAGGACAGGGTTTGTTTTCAGGGTAACATTTGGTACTGGAGTCCAATCCAAAACTTCATTCCAAGGATCATCCCTCTTATTTGCTTCTGTCTCGGGTTCTTCGGCCGACGTTCGTGTGATGATTTTGCTGACGTTTCGCCAGCACGAGTGGCTGGCATTGTCAAAGCTTCACCCTCCATTGCCGGAGGTGAACTGGAGCCGGGCTCGCGGCCGCAGACTATATGTACCTTGCGCGCCAACGTCCGAGGGCTTCTCCGCGGTCATTTCCGCTGTCATTTCCGGTGCGTTTCTCCTCTTGCTACCTGCTACGGTCGTTCTCTGCAGTACGGGAAGCCAGGAGCCGTTTACCTTAAGGCTTTCTTCTTTCTTGTTGAAGCTGTTCCCGTGTTTGTGTATTTCTACAGCTTCTCTGTACAAGCGGGTGTGATAGTGCTTCTCTACAGCCAGAACTTCCGTGTCGGTGAATTTTATTACATGTACCTGGTCGGTCTCACTCAGTGCGTGTTCTGCCACGGCCGATTTTTCCACCTGTCCCAACCTGCAATGTCGCTTATGTTCTTTGATCCTGGTGTTGATTGATCTTCCAGTCATTCCGACATAAACTTTCCCGCATGTGCATGGTAAGCGGTATATTCCTGACATTGCCAGTGGGTCCCTTTTATCCTTTGCCGATCTAAGACATTCTTTGATCTTCCTTGTCGGTTTGAAAGTTGTCTTTACGCCGTGCTTGTGTAATATACGGCCGATTCTGTCCGTCACTCTGGGAATGTATGGCAGAAAGGCCGTACCCGACATTTCTTTTTCTGGTTTCTTACTTCGCCGGTGGTTTGGCTCTGTTACACTTCTAATATCATTTGTGGAGTACCCATTGCTCCTCAGAACATTTTCCAGGTGTTGCATTTCGCGTTTAAGGTGCTGCGGCTCACATATTCGTGCTGCTCGCGTTACGAGCGTCTGAATCATGCCTCTTTTCTGGCTCGGGTGGTGGTTTGACAGTTTGTGCAGATATCGGTCCGTGTGCGTCGGTTTTCGGTACACGCTATGTCCCAGGTTTTGGCCATCCCTTGTGACCAGCACATCCAACAAGTGGCCACGAAAGTCTTAACAATTTTGTATCATCCCTCTTATTTCAACATTTGCTCCAGCCAAAAAAAAATCCTATCCAAGCATGCTTTCTGCATTCTGTTCTCATCCTCTTTCAAAAATAGTTTTCCTCCACTGTACACTACTTTTTTTGGCCAAACCATTTTCTTATAGCTTCTCAATGCTTTTCTTCCAATTCATCATAGTTAGTTTCTTATATAGTCTATCCCCTCTTAAGCTAACTTAAACCTACTGAGCTCAGATGCTAAACTAAGGGACGAGGCAATGCAGCAGCACAAAACAATCAATGCAAACAGAATGACAAAAAAATGCAAGTAAGCATAGCGAGCAGCAATAAATGTAATAATTTATATCTAAACATGACAAAGCTGAAGCAGAAAAAATATTACAGTAGAAATGTTTAATACCTATGTCACATCTTAACACTAGAGTAATGCATCACAAGAACATACGCTAGCAGATAAGTTACCAAATCGTAAAAAAAAAATTTTTTTGGTATTCCCTTAAAGGGAAATGTCTATTTGTGCTCTCTTTTCCAAGAAAGTAAATCATAAAATGATTCTTTACTGGGTCTGTAGACAGAAAATAGTGATATTAGTACATCTATTAAATTTTATTTTAACCAATGCTGCAGTGCAGATAGAAACTGAATATTGAACAAAATGAGCAATCTCTCAGCTAGAAAGACAATAGATATAAAATGTTTCTCATCATTTCATTTAAGTAAATATCATAAATTAAGAACTCTACAGTGTTTTCAAGTTTGAGGGTGTCGTATTTACGATGCTTTCTACAAAGGAATGTCAATAGCGAGGATAATGGCCTCTTTTTTTTTTTCTCCACCTGTGTCTCTGACAGGCACACACTGGCTTTCTTTTGTCAGGTGGTTGTCGCGCAGCTGGGTGCCCACGACGCATTACGACGCATTACGTGCAGGTGGTCACTTAACTGTCTTATCGAGATATTTACGACACCAGTTTCCGCTACAGTGGCAGTCTCATATAAAAATATTTTCACAGGTTGAGAATTTGCGTTACAAATCTGTAGAAATAAAATCATTTAAATATAATAGTGTCCAAAAAATTTTCGCCAGCATAGTGATACATTCGCACATATACACACATTTCATAACTCTTTTCACAAACCAGAGTCCCTAACCACTACTCATTATTCCTTACCTTATTCGTCGACACTTCTTCAATATTTCATCATAACAGATATGTAGCATAATCAAATAACTCAAATAGCATCAGCTTATTGACCATAAACATACCACAACAGCATAATACACATAGTCATCGTAATAATAACATCATAACACCTCAGTCAACTCTCAAAATCGTCGTAGCTTCCTCCAATAATTTCAAAACCTAAAACAAAATTCTCTGCTCATGTCAAGTGTCATCTGCCTCAAACGTACCTTAAAAATCATGATCCCATACCAAATACATCATTCAAAGCTCTCATAGTATAACAATGGTTCCGAAAAAATATGAACAGTTCACAAAGTACAGACAAATACAATTTCATAAGTGTGACGTTATCCAACCGTGTAATTACGTAAACATCTGTCACTGATGAAGTAAAATAAATGTTTGTCTCTCTATGTTAAATGACCAGATAGCTGTGTAATTTATGTTTTAGAGAAATATGGTACCGATGTGTAAAGTTGTATAAGTAAATACCATATTAGCTAGGGCTCCTTGTGATTGCCAAACACATGGTACACAAAGTAAGCGTGTACCCCGCTGAGGATTAATGTAATTATATCCTCAGATGTAACAGGTTACAGCAATGGAATGAAATGTATCACGGAAAACCTTTGTATCATTGTATTTCAAATATCTTTAAAAATAAATGTTTCAAGTACAAAATTAGGCACTCAAATGCGCGTACTGTAGCGCTAAACTGTGCGTCGTGTTGTAAGATAATCTCTGTGGAAGTGTCGCAGTTATCGTCCTCCGAAAGCTAAGTCAATGTACTTACCTCACGATAAACAAAAGTGAAATGCTTTGCGTATAGATATCGTAGTTACTACGCTTATTGCCGTGATGAAGTAAGTACTGTACTGTAACGTATTGTTGTGCTACAGAAAAGGCTGTCTCATTGTAGCTATACCATAAAGTTACTACTAAAACATGTTTTACTTTCCAGAATAAGACAGAAAAACTGTGCAGATATAAAACAGATGCAGTGCAAAAGCAACATTGTAAATTGTCACTCATTAGCAGCGTCGTGATAAAATCGTGTAGCTGTCACATAAACTAACCACTGAGTCATCTGGTATCTCACAGAAAGTACTTTAAATCCAGAATTTATTTTCAAGTAAACCAAAATGTTGCATTAAAATCTCATTAGCAGTACTGGTAACTGTTCTAAGTATGTCAGCCTTATAGTCGTTACGTAATCGTGCAACTAACAAGCAAGAATGTACATGCACAATAACACTGCGACGTCTGTTGACTATAACAATGCATTCGTAATTTCTGTTTAAATAAGTTCTCTTGGTTCTTGACTGGATATTTAACTTCAAACATGGTTGCATGTTAACAGATTCTAAGTCTGACAAATTGTACTAGTAGCGTGAAGTGAAAAATTTTATGGCAAAGACAAAGTTAAAAAGCAGAATATCTTTCAATAAACGGTTTTACATGTGAGATGTGGTGTAAACCTTTACTCTTGCTAGTACACAGAGTTTCAACTTCAACGCAATTATCATGTGGTATACGTCGAATTCTGTAAGGTGCATTGTAGACTAGAAAGAATATGTGACTCAAGTGTTTCTTCTTATGTGACAATGAATGAGCTTTAATGAGAACTTTCTGACCAATATATAATTTCTTTGCATTTGCTTTACCGTGTGATTTTCTCCTTTTGTCTGCAGCAGAATTTATATTTCTAATAGCCAAATCAATTATGTCTTTGTGTCGAAGTTTACGTGTATTCGGAAAAGGTACAAGCTCTCTGATTCTGTTTGGTGGTTCTTTATTCTTCAGTACAAGAACAGGTGGTAAAGCAGTGGAGTCATCAGGCATTTCATTCAGCACGTTTTGAAATAAGTGTAAATATCTGTCCCAATGCTGATGCTTTCTGTGACAATAAAGTTCGCAAAGCTTATTGATTTCTTTCATAATCCGTTCATATGGGTTACAATGTGGAGAGTGCAATGAAATAAAAACAGATTTGATTTTATGGTTACGAAGCATGCGTGACCAAACAGCAGATCTGAATTGCGGTCCGTTACCTGAAATTACTTTACTAACGTGTCCAACTTCACGTAAGAAATTTTTAACAAAGGCGTTGGATATAGAGCGTCCAGTGGCTTTACGTAACGGAGTGAAAGAAACAAATTTTGAAGGAAGTTCAACAGCGACTAGAACGTACGAAAATCCATGTTCTAACAAGCGGTCCCAAGAGATCAACAGCAGCAAATTCTTTTAATTTAGAAGGAATGATAGGAAACAACGGAGCACGATGCGAGACAGTAGATGGTTTCGCCTTTTGACAAAGTTTACAAATAGACAAGACTCTTCGAATTCTCTTTTCCATATTGTTAAAATAACAAGTCGTTCGAAGAATATGATAACATTTTCGTGTGCATAGCTGAAATGAATGTACCAAATGAGCTTATTAACGAAATCGTCTGGAATGCAAAGTACCCATAGCTTGTCATCAACAGTGCATCGTTTGAACAGTATGTTGTTCCTAACCAGATAATAATGCCGAATCTGTGTGTGTGTCTTTTCATGCCATTTACTTTTGATGTCTTTCCAAATCGGATCTTTATCTTGTTCATGAGCAATGTCCTTTAAAGATGTGGTGATGAAGTTTTCAAAGGCGACTTTCTGAATGTAAAGAATACTGAAATTTTTATCGAGGTTGCTTTCTGTGTTACTTTTCTCGAGCCCAGCCGGTGAGCGTGACAGTGTGTCCGCAACAATGTTCTCCTTGCCGGGAATGTAGACTATTGTGAAGTGGAATTCTTGCAGAAACAATGCCCAACGTTTTAACCTGTCATAATTTAATTTTGAAGACATAAGAAATTGTAATACACGATGATCACTGTATACTTTTACGTGCTTACCATAAGGAAAGAAACGGAATTTGTTAAATGCCCAAACGATAGCTAAAGCTTCTAATTCAGTAACGGAATAATTTTTTTTCAGATTTTGTTAGCACTCGGCTAGCAAAAGCAATGGTTTTCTGAACAGTAATGTCATTTTCTGTGGCTTCTTGAAATAAATGGGCACCAAGACCGACTTTAGAAGAATCTGTGCTAAGGCAAAAATCTTGTGAGAGATCTGGATGAGCTAGTATTGGCGCGTTAAGTAACGATTCTTTCAAAGAATTGAATTCCAACTGTGCTTGTTCGTCCCAGTTCCAAATAGTATTTTTTCCAGTGAGAGAACAAAGTTTTGGTGTAACTAGAATTTTCATATTCAGAAAACGACGGTAAAAATTTACGAGGCCTAGAAAACTGCAGACTTGTTTTTTTGTGGATGGAACTGGAATGGCTCTGATTGCTTCTAACTTTTCAGGATTCGGCTGAATGCCTTCAGAAGAAATAATATGTCCCAAAAACTTCACCTTTGTCCTACCGAATTCAGACTTTTCCAAGTTAACTGTAATTCCAGATTTTGCAAAAATATGTAACACGCTGTTGAGGATGCGATTATGTTGTTCCTATGAGGCTTCTGCTATCAGAATATCGTCCACATATAAGGTGATGTGACGTTTTAAGAACTCAGGTAATATGGAATTTATCCCGCGAATGAATGCTGCCGAAGAAATGTTCGAACCAAAAGGAAGTTTCCGAAACTGATAACAAACGCCGAAACAAAGGAAAGCTGTGTATTTTCTACATTCTGGATGAAGTTCGATCTGATAAAAGCTGGATCTGAGATAATGGAAGACAGCACTTTTACACCATTAAAATTTTGAAGTAGTTCTTCCAACGTTTGCGGCCTGTCTGTTTCAGGAATAATGATAGTATTGATTTGTCTCGAATCTAAGACAAGCCTGATCGATCCATTTTTCTTCTCAACAACATGTAATGGATTGTTGTACGAGCTTACTGCAGGCTCAATAATGCCCTCGTCAAGCATAGATTCTATTTCTGTTCTAACACGGTCCCTATAATGTGCTGGAATTACATATGGTCTAACACAAAATTTAGTATGCTCACGAACACGAAATTGGTACTGAAATCCCTTCATTGTTCCTGTATTGTTTGTAAAAACTATGGAATGTGCTTGTAAAATCTCAAAAAGGTCCTGCCTATCAGTGTCATTACAATTCTCAATTGTTTGAATTTTATTCTGAATTAACTCATTAGTTTCAAATATGCCGTCGATATCATCTCTGTGAGTACTTGCAGAGTGATTGTTAGTGTCTAGTTCCGTAGAAAATTCCGAACTGTTGTCTAACAGAAGGTAAAGCCGATTAATTTCCTCGTCATGGTTTGAGAGCCAATCTTCAAATTTCAAAGCTATTGACTTACCTTCTTTCTCTAAACTTATTTCAGCATGGTGAAAGTTTAAGATTGCTTTGTATTCATTCAAAAAGTCTACTCCCAGTATAATTTCCGTCGACAATAATGGAACAATAAGAAAGTTCATAGAGAAGCTGTGGCTTTAACAAAAGAATTCTAAGTAGGTTGGTTGACGCACATCTACACTTTTTCCAATGACTGCACCTTGTAATTTAATCTTGCGTAACGGAAGCGTGGAGCAATCGTTCGATTTGTTGCATTTGCTAAAATCTGTTTCACTAATTACTGAAATGGGACTGCCTGAGTCAAGTACTGCCGTAAATTTTACCACATTTACAGTAATGTGAATCACAGGATATGCAATGTTGTTATGTTTTACGTCGTGTTCCTGGAGTAAGATGTCCCTAATGTATTCCATTTTTACGTAATTACTAGCTACGGCAGCTGAGTCGTCAGTTTCATGCGTACGTTTTGTGGCTGCCAGCGCTATGAGTCATTGCCTATTGTCTCTTTGTTGGCGCGCGTCGTTATTGGGATTTGGAGACCTAACTTCTACAAATTCACCTTGTCGAGAGGGCCCTGCTCTGAATCCCGCCAGTTCTGCGGCAATTCAGGTCTGTCGTTACGATCATATCGTCTGTCGTCATGTCGGTAGATTCCATAGTTTCTTTCTTGTCGGTCACGTGGTGGACAATTTCTCCCTGAATCGTAACTGCGCGCTGGACCGTTGCGTCTTAAGTTATTCTGTCTCCCTTGATAATAATTATTTTGGTTTCCATATTGTCTGCTTCTCTGATTGGCTCTGTGATAGTCATTACTACGGAAATGCGATCTTTCTCTGTAACTATTATTACTCCGCCAGTGATTGTCATATGGGTGGTGTCTGTTTTGGTCACGATTTGCGTTATAAGAATAGACTTGTCGTGTCCAGTTATTGTTTCTGTCGTCACGGAATTTTGACGGATGTGAACTGTAGTGATTGTTTTCCTGTTTTCGCATCTCGCGACTGTCTGTGTCAATTTCTAATTCTTGTAAGAGTCCCTGAAAAGCTTCAATGTCGTCTTCGCAACGCCCTGCCAAAATAATATTCCTTAAATGTTCAGAAAATTTCATTATGTAAATGCGGATGAGTTCTGAAGGGCTTTATGGGTTTGAACGATATTGATTCTTATGCAACATGTCTTCAAAATATTTGACGATACTGGAAAATTCAGATTGTTCAAAGTGTTTCATCATCATGATGCTATGTTTTACTCGGTCTTGTGTAGCTTGAGACCAATATGCTGAGAGGACAGCATGATAAAATTCTCCTTCACTGTGACAATCGTGAATGACCGATCGCATTCTTACCGCTGGCTCATTCTCCAAGTAGCCACACATAAATTATAATCTGTGCTCTAATGACCAGTTGGGAGGAAAACAATGGCTTTTCCGTACTTCTAAGTTCCTCTTCCCGGGTTGGAGTGCGAGTGTCCTCTGAAATATGTAATTTTTGTATTACCTGCGTCAACTGGTCTTGTACTTTCCGGATTTCTCTTTTGTATTGCGTATTAATTTGATTCTGATTTTGTTTGAATTTCTTAATTTGTTCATACTCTTCTGTGTCAGTGATGGCTACAGGTCTTGTGTCATTCAGATCATCATCTACCTTTGCAGATAAATTAGTGAACTGATCCGAAAGTTCGGCTACTTTCTCCGATAGTGAACACATTTCCTCAGTGTGTTTTTCTGAACCAAGTTTCAGAGTGTCCATTTGTGTTGAAATCGAATCTACTGTGTCCTTTAAGTTTTCCTGAGTTCTTGCAAGTTGCGTAACCGAATCGGTGGATGCAACTGAGTCCATTTTAGCTTGCAAGGTGTCGTGATTTTAACGAACAATAGTTTGCAATTCTTTTATGGCTCCTTCGTGATTCTGTAATGCGTTTTCATGCCGCGAAAAAATAGGTTGAAAATGCTCACAAATTTGTGTTTTTACGTCATTACAGATTTTTTGATATTTCGATTCAATGTTATGTAACTCAGTAGTTAAATCTTCACGTGTTTGTTCAAGTGTTGTGTCTAACTTCCGAAGATTTTGTTCCATTGTGTCTAACTTTTGAAGATTATGTTCCATTGTGTCCAACTGTTGCTGTGTTTGTCTCTGGTGTTGTTCCATTGTGTCTAACTTTCGAAGTTTTTTTTCCATTGTGTCTAACTTTTGAAGATTTTGCTGTGTGTTGTCTTTGATTTTGTTCCATTGTGTCTAACTGTTGCTGTGTTTGTCTCTGATTTTGTTTCATTTGTTGCATTAATTGCAATAATAATGTATTAGTGTCTGGAATCTGTTCCTCTATGCTTTTCAGCAGTGCATTTGCACCGGCAACATTCACATTTTGACAAGCAAAAAATGTGTCTTGACTTATTTGAGAAAACGGTGAGGACGCAAAACCTGAATGTGCAGTATTTGCAAGATTGTGTCCTATCATTTCGGATTCCTGACGCGAGCTGTTGCCGACCGATCGATCGATAATGCTTCCCTGTTCACTAACTGTTTCACTGCCTACACCATTATTTGCAGCCCGCTCCATTTCCCTATGTACAATTACCAAATTACTACTTTTTAACATTAGTTAATTCACTACTCGGTAGCGCTAACACACTGCTTTCGTCTTCACTGTCATTTCTCAGTTTACTTTGAAGCCTAGTATTACGTTTTTCACACGCCATTATTGTCACAATATTTCACACGATAACACAGGAAAGCACAATTTGAAGAGCAAAAATAATAGAACACATTAACGTAGCACTTAAAATAATATTTAGTTAATTGCAAGCGCAGCTGCGAAATACTTGGTGCAACTCTACATGCGTGCCACAACTGTTGCACTGTACAACAATGAAAGACTATAACTACACAGGAGATTCTCTCTACAATTACGCGCTAGCAATAAACAAAATCTACACTAATTACACAAATTACAAGTAAAAATCAGAAGATTCCAGTGAGGTATCCTCGGCTAAGGGTCGACATATGAAACGTCCCCTTAGAAAAATTTATACAAGACTGTGCTTAAACTGACACACAATATTTTTAGCGCAACGCAATCTGACTTTCAAAAATCCCTACAAAAGAATGGCCCTGACTAACATTAACCTATACGTTTCACAAATCACTTACTTCACAAAAATCTTCGTTACTCAAACTTCTGCAATACCGCGAACGCCACTACTGCCAGCTAAATAAAAGATTCAAACTACGGAAGGCACTAACTACTGATAGGTATAGTTAGCAAATGAAAGATTTTAATAGAGAACAAACAATGTATTTACCTTAGTAGTCATAATATATATATCACTTCATGACACCAATTCTTACAAATTTCAAAACTGCGCCATCTCTCTCCCCACGTCCACCACTGCTGGCGGCTCACCTCCAACTGAGCAACTCTACGCGCTGTTAGCATCCAGCTGCCGCTGCCCAACACTACAATGGCAGACAATAATGCAAACCATCCACAGACTGCACACGGCACAGCCAGTGATTTTTATACAGAGCGCTACGTGGCGGCGGCGTTACCAATAAATAAAAAAAACTAAACAGCATACTTACAAAGTGTTAAAGCCATTTGTAAAAGACGTGGTACTTCTTTTTCAACTAAATACACATAACATGCATGTTAGAGAGCATTACGCACTAAATGCAAAGTAACTAAACACTATGTAAGACTGTGTAACATAACTGTAATTCACTGTAACATTGTTTTCAAGAAAATCGCCTTACGGTTCAGTTGTATTGCATTCACGTTCACGTTGAGCACATCAATGTTGCAAAATTAAAGTTCCTTTCAATCCCTAATGAAGCATTTGCGGACCTATGTTCATAAGAATTTTTTATTCAAAATTACTTATACTATCACTGTGTAAAATATTGACCTTTTCTCCCCTAACACCCTGTATATGCTTATGATATTGTCTGTGAAGTTTTCCCACATTTTTCGAGCCTGTTCACTTTTAAAAAAATTAACAAATCGAAGTATATAATGTCACTTCGAATTCATAATCTATCTCATCACATTGCAACGAGTCTGGGTTTGAGTTTCTTCTCTTTAAGGTATGCAGCGACAGGAATGTCATTTCGGGCCCTGTATGTAATGTTACCATTGGCTGAATGTCAATCACCAACGTACCTCGCCAGTTGTGGATGGGGCAGGAACAAATTCATGTCCGCTAAACTCGTCTGTCCACAATTAAAAAAAATAAATAAATAAAAAAAACAGAATTTTGAAGAAATAGTGGCTTCCACCAGCAATGGAGTCTTTTTTATGTCATTAGACGTAAATGTACAAAACATGTATGAACGGGTCCAATAATAATAATTATTACTGGTTTTTAACCATTAACTTTTTATTTTTGCAGTGAAGTTAGTTAATCCAGTTGCAGTTCGTCGGTATCTGTAGTAAGTATATAAATTTGAAACACATTATAAACAATGTTCACTGGAGACTATATGCATTTACAAGAGGAGAGAGGGAGGGGAAGGTGTTCTTGAATCTGGAGTACAGAATATTTGTTCTTATATTGGCTAGACAACTATCATTTCTTTGGGATGGAATAAGTTTTTTGTGTCAGCCATAAAATTAAGTTTTTTCTAGCATAACATCTCATGAAATTTACCTAGTGATTTCTACAAAAAATGGATATTTTAGAGTCTTGTTAAAAACTCAGTAAAATCTATATAGGTCATGGTCAAACAGGTTATCTGTGTTTATACTCAGAGTGTAACAGAAATATTTTTGTGACATAAGCACAAGATTAATGTGCTTAGAGATCTCTATTCGGTAGTTTCCTAGAAAGCTTCAAGGAAGAGAGAGAAGTATTAGTGTCACAGAACGAAGTGACTCCACATTGACAGAGACCTGTGGTAAAGGTTGAGAGAGAGAGACAGGGAGAGCGAGTTCGTAGACCCCTTGGAAAATAGTAAAAAAAATTTGTCCTACGCTTTCACGAATACTAAGGCAGACCGATGTGACGTCTACACCGAATCTTCTAGAGAATTAAGTGCTGTTGACTTGTGTGCATACATTCCATTGTAAAGATGTCCAATAATAGGTAATAATTCATGTATGTCCATGGTTTCCGATTACATGAACTACCAAACATCGACGCTGACGATTCTGGTGTGGGTTATCTCTAGCCCAGATGACTGTCTATACGTCGTAAGCAGGTCAGTAGTGGATACATTAACTTCCCAGAGGTTTTTTTGGATAGTTTTAAAACTTGGAAAATCCTAGTGGTAGTAACCCTGAAAATGGAAAGGTGAGTCATGGCTGTTTTGCTGGTAACGATACAGAACAAATTATGCGTTTCTGATACATAAAGGAGGCATTTTTTGTCGAGCAGCTTTAGACAGTCACCTAATGTCCTAATGTCTACTGGGATATAATACTACCTTAGATGTCTTTGAGCATAACGTCTTTCTGGTTGTGACTTCTAATATTAGAATATATACGTGTTATATTTTTAGTTGGGTGTGTACGTGTAGTGAAAGACTAGTTTTAATGAATTGTTTGTTAATGGCAGGATGCAAAATTTTACTTCGATACTTTTCTTAAAAAAGAGACAATCAGGTCCTATAATGATCTGCTAATGGCGGAAGGATGTAGCTGTCTATTTATCTGTTCGTTTCGTCAGCAAATTTAGGAGTTGGCGAAGACAATTGTTACTTGCTGTTACTATGGCTGCCCCACAGCTGGCTGTTAGTACGTTAAGAATATGGACAAATCTAGTGACGGTGAATGTGAGAATGAAAAGAACAACTATGCATCTGTAGAGGGTCTGACTGTCTTGCTGGCGGAAATATAGAACAAATTATACTTTTCTGATATGTAAAGGAAGCAACGACCATCGAGCAGACTTAGACCGGTACCCTTTAAAGGTTTCATATATGCATCTGATTAGAAACAGAGAGTTTAACCCAAGAGCAGGGTATTAACCGATACCTGGAACAATAAGAACTTTTGGCAAACAGGTCATAAATAACAATGGACATGAATTACGACAGTTTGTAACACGTAACGAAAAGAAAACTACCAGCCGTTTCTTTAGAAAGAAGGATATTCACAAATTCACATGTAATGCATGAGGCTGCATATCTATTATTGACCACGTCATAGTGAAAAGAAAGCTCGGAGTACTGGTCCAGGACGTAAGGGTACGTAGAGGTAGCAACGCACACTTAGATCTTCCTGGTGACTGCCAAGGGAAACCTGATTGACAGAAGGAAGAAACGAACTATTATGAAGGGTAATGTCGAAGACGAAATTAGTAAAGTCTACCTTCTGCAGCAAGCTAGTATAAGAAGTCTATTTCAACAGTGATTCAAGTATTATTTACAAAATAAATTTACAGAAAACACTATAAATAATGAACGGGAGAACATAAAAGCATGTGCGATCGAAGTGGCGACGAAGCAGTAGGGTTCAATTGGTTCAAATGGCTCTGAGCACTATGGGACTTGACATCTGACGTCATCAGTCCCCTAGACTTAGAACTACTTAAACCTAACTAACCTAAGGACGTCACACACATCCATGCCCGAGGCAGGATTCGAACCTGCGACCGTAGCACCCGCGTGGTTCCGGACTGAAGCGCCTAGAACCGCTCGGCCAACACGGTCGGCAAGGCAATGGGGAAGAAAAAGAAATTTAAGAGGACAAAGCGTGTCAAAATGTGGAATGATGACAGGGCAAGGGGAACTACAGAAAAACAAAAAGCTTGCATAGCAAATCTACGGCACAATACAGAGAAACGGAAGCGCAGCATAAAGGAAAAAGCAGCTAGGCGAAGAAAATAGAGACGAGCTCAACAAGAAGCTTAGGGTAGGATGACATCAGACATTAAAAATGATCTACATGGTAGGCGAGAGATGGTTTATAAAACTCCAGAAGCAGCCTACAAACAGGGGAAAGACATTGTACGGTTATATGTAACAGAGAAGGAAGCTTGGATGAAACAATATGGGCGACTATGGATAGCAAACAATGATAAAATTGAACTAATGAAAATAGGATAAGACAAACAACAAAATGATGAAATACAGCGAGAAGGCCACATTAAATTTGAGGAGAAACAAGAGCTTTTAATACAAATGAATAACAGAAAAGCAACAAGATCCGATAATATTATTGCAGAAAGTATCTAATATGGAGGTTTAATGTTAGAACTGAAGCTATTGCATTTATTGAATGAATGTTGGAAATTAAAGATGGTAGTTGACACTTGGAGAGTGGCGGAAGTAATATCACTCTATAAAAAAGGAGTTAGAAATGCTTGTGAGAACTACAGAGGAATAAGTATACTGACAACTGACTATAAATTGTATGCACAGATAATTTATAACAGACTGAAAAGAATAGCTGACGCCTTCTTACAAGAGGAAAAAATTGTTTTACAAACGGACGATCATGCAGTGGTAATATTACAGTAGTGCGGCAGAAAACTGAAAAGAGACGAGAGCTTAATCTGGAAATTCATATATTGCATTTGTAGATTATGAAACAGCTTTCGAAAGAGTCAGTAGTGAGACTGGTTTGATGCAGCTCTCCACGCTACTCTATCCTGTGCAAGCTTCTTCATCTCCCAGTACCTACTGCAGCATGCATCCTTCTGAATCTGCTTAGTGTATTCATCTCTTGGTCTCCCTCTACGATTTTTACCCTCCACGCTGCCCTCCAATACTAAATTGATGATCCCTTGATGCCTCAGAACATGTCCTACCAACCGATCTCTTCTTCTGCTCAAGTTGTGCCACAAACTTCTCTTCTCCCCAATCTTATTCAATACTTCCTCATTACTTATGTGATCTACCCATCTAATCTTCAACATTCTTCTGTAGCAACACATTTCGAAAGCTTCTATTTTCTTCTTGTCCAAACTATTTATCGTCCATATTTCACATCCATACATGGCTACACTCCATACAAATACTTTCAGAAATGACTTCCTGACTTTTATATCTATACTCGATGTTAACACATTTCTCTTTTTCAGAAACGCTTTCCTTGCCATTGCCAGTCTACATTTTATATCTTCTCTACTTCGACCATCATCAGTTATTTTGCTCCCCAAATAGCAAAACTCCTTTACTACTTTAAGTGTCTTATTTCCTAATCTTATTCCCTCAGCATCACCCGACTTAATTCGACTACATTCCGCTATCCTCGTTTTGTTTTGTTGATGGTCATCTTATATCCTCCTTTCAAGACACTGTCCATTCCATTCAACTGCTCTTCCAAGTCGTTTTCTGTCTGTGACAGAATTACAATGTCATCGGCGAACTTTAAAGTTTTTATTTCTGCTCCATGGATTTTAATACCTACTCCGAATTTTTCTTTTGTTTCCTTCACTGCTTGCTCAATATACAGATTGAATAACATCGGGGAGAGGCTACAACCCCGTCTTACTCCATTCCCTTTCATGTCCCTCGACTCTTATAACTGCCATCTGGTTTCTGTACATTTTGTAAATAGCCTCTCGCTCCCTGTATTTTACCCCTGCCACCTTTAAAATTTGAAAGAGAGTATTCCAGTCAACATTGTCAAACGCTTTCTCTAAGTCTACAAATGCTAGAAACGTAGGTATGCCTTTCCTTAATCTTTCTTCTAAGATAAGTCGTAAGGTCAGTATTGCCCCACGTGTTCCAGTATTTCTACGGGATCTAAACCTATCTTCCCCGAGGTCGGCTTCTACTAGTTTTTTCCATTCGTCAGGAAAGAATTCGTGTTAGTATTTTGCAGCTGTGGCTTATTAAACTGATTGTTCGGTAATTTTCACATCTGTCAACACCTGCTTTCTTTGGGATTGGAATTATTATATTCTTCTTGAAGTCTGAGGGTATTTCGCCTGATTCATACATCTTGCTCACCAGATGGTAGAGTTTTGTCAGGACTGGCTCTCCCAAGGCCCTCAGTAGTTCCAATGGAATATTGTCTACTCCGGGGGCCTTGTTTCGACTCAAGTCTTTCAGTGCTCTGTCAAACTCTTCACGCAGTATCGAATCTCCCAATTCATCTTCATCTACATCCTCTTCCATTTCCAGAACATTGTCCTCAAGTACATTGGCCATGTATAGACCCTCTATATACTCCTTCCACCTTTCTGCTTTCCCTTCTTTGCTTAGAACTGGGTTTCCATGTGAGCTCTTGATATTCATACAAGTGGTTCTCTTATCTCCAGAAGTCTCTCTAATTTTCTTGTAGGCAGTATCTATCTTACCCCTTGTGAGATAAGCCTCTACATCCTTACATTTGTCCTCTAGCCATCCCTGCTTTGCCATTTTGCACTTACTGCCCATCTCATTTTTGAGACGTTTGTATTCCTTTTTGCCTGCTTCATTTACTGCACTTTTATATTTTCTCCTTTCATCAATTAAATTCAATATTTCTTCTGTTACCCAAGGATTTCTACTAGCCCTCGTCTTTTTACCTACTTGATCCTCTGCTGCCTTCACTACTTCATCCCTCAAAGCTACCCATTCTTCTTCTACTGTAATTATTACCCTATTCCTGTCAATTGTTCCCTTATGCTTTCTCTGAAACTCTGTAGAACCTCTGGTTTAGTCAGTTTATCTAGGTCCCATCTGCTTAAATTCCCACCTTTTTGCAGTTTCTTCAGTTTTAATCTACAGGTCATAACCAATAGATTGTGGTCAGAGTCCACATCTGCCCCTGGAAATGTCTTACAATTTAAAACCTGGTTCCTAAATCTCTGTCTTACCATTATATAATCTATCTGATACCTTTTAATATATCCAGGGTTCTTCCATGTATACAACCGTCTTTCAAGTTTCTTAAACGAAGTGTTAGCTATGATTAAGTTGTGCTCTGTGCAAAATTCTACCAGGCGGCTTCCAGTTTCATTTCTTAGCCCCCCTCCGCATTCACCGACTACGTTTCCTTCTCTCCCTTTTCCTACTCTCGAATTCCAGTCACCCATGACTATTAAATTTTCGTCTCCCTTCACTATCTGAATAATTTCTTTTATTTCATCATACATTTCTTCAATTTCTTCGTCGTCGGCAGAGCTAGTTGGCATATAAAAATGTACTACTGTAGTAGGTGTGGGCTTCGTATCTATCTTGTCCACAATAATGCGTTCACTATGCTGTTTGTAGTAGCTTACCCGCATTCCTATTTTCCTATTCATTATTAAACCTACCCCTGCATTACCCCTATTTGATTTTGTGTTTATCGCCCTGTAGTTACCTGCCCAGAAGTCTTGTTCCTCCTGCCACATAAACCTCACTAATTCCCACTATATCTAACTTTAACCTATCCATTTCCCTTTTTAAATTTTCTAACCTACCTGCCCGATTAAGGGATCTGACATTCCAAGCTCCTATCCGTAGAACGCCAGTTTTCTTTCTCCTGATAACGACATCCTCTTGAGTAGTCCGCGCCCGGAGATCCGAATGGAGGACTATTTTACCTCCGGAATATTTTACCCAAGAGGACGCCATCATCATTTAACCATACAGTAAAGCGCATGCCCTCGGGAAAAATTTCGGCCGTAGTTTCCCCTTGCTTTCAGCCGTTCGCAGTACCTCAACAGCAAGGCCGTTTTGGTTATTGTTACAAGGCCAGATCAGTCTATCATTCAGACTGTTGCCCTTGCAACTACTGAAAAGGCTGGTGCCCCTCTTCAGGAACCACACGTTTGTCTGGCCTCTCAACATATACCCCTCCGTTGTGGTCGTACCTACGGTACGGCTATCTGTATCGCTGAGGCACGCAAGCCTCCCCACCAATGGCAATGTCCATGGTTCATGGGGGGGGGGGGGGGGGGGTCAGACGAAAATATCAGTAGATATTTTAATACAAGTGTTGAAAAGTTGATATTTAAACGACGAAATTTTAATTAATACAGGCATTACGTTATTGGTTTTTTTGGGAAAAAAGTGTTTTATATTTAACAAAGTGTGTGTTATAAAACTTAAATTTTCACTCCTACGAAGTGTGGCCAGCAAGCTTATAAAACTTCATTATGGGATTTGTCTGAGATCGATACAATATTGGGTAAATACAGGGGTTAATATATCACAAACACTATCTTAAACGTATGACCCCTCAGACAATTTCCCAGCCGAGTCCTATAGGAAGAAAAATCTCACGCAAGGATTACGAACAACTTTCCAGACTAGATGTCGCGTGTACGACCACAGAAGAGAACGACGGGAAGTTGTAGCAATATCATATCTACAGCATTCCCCTCTTGGCATCATCAAGGCATGCACTTGACTCCGATGTTAGCTGATTTATGCTTCATTATGAACGACTGTGTCTTTGGTTATTGTCATAGCTCTAGCGATACGTGAGAGCTGGGAGAGACGTGGATTTGCGATAAAATCTTAACTTCCAACACCTTACACTTGATGACACTATTGGAATGAGAACAACTAGGGTTACTTTTTTTGATACTAAATAATGCGTTTCTGTTGATAAGACTGTGAGAGTGAATCCAGAAGCTGACAGAGATGCAATAAAATTTATTTTAGTGAATTTTTTGTAATCATACAGTTCCCTCTGGCAGCTTTGCGCTGTCGCCAGGGGGCACGGTGGTAGCCTTAGCCTATTGCGACTAAAGACGCCATCTCTAGCGTGTGGACACTGCTGAGATTGCGTTTCCTTAACGACTGCGTATGTTCAGTGCAAAGTTGATTTGCATGTTGGGGTGGGAGGTGGGAGTAATTTCCTGACGTTTAAAGTTAGTGACACACACATGTCAGCGTTCACGCTATAAGGCTGCGGACGTCTGGACTGAGCGTTTTATTCATATTAAGAGTGCCGTTGCTACGACACATCTGAGCAGCCTGTTTCTTCCCAGCGGTCTTTGTGCTCATGTTTTTCTCTATTTGAATCACGTTGGTGATAGGTTAATTGCAGTAATTGGAGAATATGCCTGCCGACAGACGACCAGAGAATTACGCAACTTTCTAAGCTCACATCTGAAGGGATTATTTCAATAGTGGTACAAGTCCATTTGTGTTCATTTTGAGATACAGAATGCTTAAGTTAAATGAGCACTGAAAAATCTGCAGTTGAGATACCAGAAATATTCAAGCATATGGCTTTTTGCTGGAGATGAACCTTCTTGTTTGTTTTAATCATTAATTTCAGAAGCATTATAGACAGAAAAGTGGAGGTAATGGACTTGTACCACTATTGAAATAAGCCCTTCTTTTCATAGTATAGCGAGACAGCTACCGTGACCTCTGTGTGTCTATGTATGCGGAAACAGCTTATTTCTGCTCACTGTAATCATTGCTCAGTCTCATTTGTGTGATCCGTACTGTCACTCAGTATTAATAGTATTGGAGTTTTTCTTTAGTCTAGAAATCGTAATTATAATTACGTGTGTTCATTCCACCTGAGAGTGCCGCATGGCTAAAAATGGGTTCCGCTTCAAGTTAGCGTTAGTTTTAAAAGGACAATGATAGCTTCTTTCTGATTTTTCCAAAGAGAAAGGGGGTGGGGAGGGAACTTCTTGGCTGTTAAACGGTTAGCAATTTTTAACTGCAAAGGCGCCCACAGATCTCCTCTGATGAGTGTATAGGTGTCTGCGAGTTACGGCTGGTTTGTGTACGTGTTGTGCCCTCTCCACGAAAGACTGAGTGTCTTTTGTGTCAGCCACCAGGCTGAAGAGGGTTATACACCTATCTCGGATATTCGTGGTTGGGGGTGGCAGTGTTCGCAGCTATACCCCACACATTGGAAATCGACGGGTTGGCTATATTGCCGGTGACATGCTTTTCATTGAGATGGTTGCAGTTAATTGTGAGCTATATCTCTAGGTGCGTATTTTTAAGTAGCTCTCTGGTACACACACAGTACCTATAGTTGGAAGCAATAGCATTTTACTATGATGTCATAAAATCTAGTAATTTAGTGGTGGTTTACCAGACATTTATCCATCATGAAGCGGCATTTCTTTTTCACGCAGCATCTTTGGTTGGAAAGCGGTGATATTTATAGAATTTCATATAACGTCATGAATTTGATGTCAGATCATTATTTCTACCAACAGGTTTGTTCCTGGCCCATACACTACGAAGTCTAGCAATGTAGAGATGGCTTTATTTTTGACTCATACGTCCTCAGACTGCTATGATTTGGCCCGCTAAGCTTTGCTGTGCCAATCTCTTCATCTCAGAGAAGCACTTGCAACCGACGTCCTCAATTATTTGTTGGATGTATCCCAATCTCTGTCTTCCTCTACAGTTTTTACCGCCTACTTCTCCCTCTAGTATCATAGAAGTTATTCCCTGATGTCTTAACATGTCCTACCTTCATATTATCAACCTGTATATTGAGCAAGCAGTAAAGAAAACAAAAGAAAAATTCGGAGTAGGTATTAAAATCCATGGAGAAGTAATAAAAACTTTGAGGTTCGCCGATGACATTGTAATTCTGTCAGAGACAGCAAAGGACTTGGAAGAGCAGTTGAATGGAATGGACAGTGTCTTGACAGGAGGATATAAGTTGAACATCAACAAAAACAAAACCAGGATAAAGGATTGTAGTCGAATTAAGTCGGGTGATGCTGAGGGAATTAGATTAGGAAACGAGACACTTAAAGTAGTAAAGGAGTTTTGCTATTTGGGGAGCAAAATAACTGATGATGGTCGAAGTAGAGAGGATATAAAATGTAGACTGGCAATGGCAAGGAAAGCGTTTCTGAAGAAGAGAAATTTGTTAACATCGAGTATAGATTTAAGTGTCAGGAAGGCATTTCTGTAAGTATTTGCATGGTGTGTAGCCATGTATGGAAGTGAAACATGGACGATAAATAGTTTGGACAAGTAGAGAATAGAAGCTTTCGAAATGTGGTGCTACAGAAGAATGCTGAAGATCAGATGGGTAGATCACATAAGTAATGAGGAAGTATTGAATAGGATTGGGGAGAAGAGAAGTTTGTGGCACAACTTGAGCAGAAGAAGGTATCTGTTGGTAGGACATGTTCTGAGGCATCAAGGGATCACCAATTCAGTATTGGACGGCAGCGTGGAGGGTAAAAATCGTAGGGGGAGACCAAGAGATGAATACACTAAGCAGATTCAGAAGGATGTAGGTTGCAGTAGCTACTGGGAGATGAAGCAGCTTGCACAGGATAGAGTAGCATGGACAGCTGCATCAAACCAGTCTCAGGACTGAAGACCACAACAACAACAACACCTTCATATCCCTCCGTCTTGTCAGTATTTTTCATATATTCGTTTCCTCGCCGATTCTACGAACAATCTCCTCATTCTTTTCCTTATCAGTCCTCCTTATTTTCAGTATTCTTCTTCAGCACTTCACGTAAATGGTTCGAGTCTCTACTGTTCCGATTTTCGCACAGTCCATGTTTCACTACCATATAATGCCGTACTCCAAACATACATTCTCAGAAATTCTTTCCTCAAATTAAGGCCTGTATTTGATACTAGCAGACGGCCAGGAATACCGCTTTGGCCGGTGCTAGGCGGCTTTTCATGACCGCCTCCATCAGTCATGGGTTATTTTGTTGTCTAGGTTGCAGAATGTTCATTCCATGCTGAGAATCCTGCAAATCTTATTCACTTTCACTGAGGATAGCAATGTCGTCGGCGGTTCTCGTCATTGATATCCTCTCACCTTGAATTTTAATTCTACTGTTGAACCTTTCTTTTATTTCCACCATTGCTTCTTCGATGTATAGATTGTACAGAAGGGGCAAAAGACCACATTCCTGTCTTACACTCTTTTTAGTCCGAGGACTTCGTTCTTGATCTTAAATTCATTTAGTTCCCACTTTGCTCTTGCACAGATTGTGTATTAGTCGTCTTTCCCTACAGATTATCCCTATTTTTTCTGAATTTCGAACACTTTGCACCATTTTACAATCTCAAACAGGTCGAAAAATCTAAGAACGGGCCTTGATTTTTCTTTATCCATTCTTCCATTATAAATGTCTGGTGCCTTTACCTTTCCTAAAGCCAAACTGATCTTCCCTAACGGATCCTCAATCTTCTCTACCAATCTTCTGTAGGATATATTATTCTTGTCAGCAACTTGGATGCGTCAGCTGTAAAGCTGATTGTGCGATTATTTCCGCACTTTTCGGCTCTTGCGATCATCGGAATTGTGTGGATGACAAATAATTCGAGCACATATTACACTGTCACTGGCTGAGAGCATCTTGACAGCGACGCGTTGGGAAGCCCTGTGACATTGCGACACGTCGTCAAGAGCAATGGAATGGAACTAGTGTAATTGCGTAAAAAATAGAGAAAATATATGAAAATACGTAGAGTTTGGGAAGAGTGACAGTATTTACATATCTATGTGGATGAGGCTACTGGTGATGTCTCGAATGGTTATACTCAAAACTGTAATTAATCGGTAGATAATTCTAGTGACACGAGTTAACGCAGTTCTCTCACTATGCTACCCACATCATGCGTGAATTTCACCCAGCCTGTATGTAACCTTCAGCGGAAGTCCTTACCAGTGACCTTGAGATGAGATCGTTGTCTCACCTTGAAATGGAAGAGATAAGCTACTACTATAGAGCTTAGTATGTAACATAAATGTGGGCTTGATACCTCTAACAATATATGAAAAAATGGTCCTATGAGATGGACGAATAGACAACGTGATTGTATATGGGTTCCATTTTCACCGACTGAGCAGCCGGACCCTAAAAACACTGAGCATCTCCTTGCCAGCGACTGTTTCCAATGCTTTCTTTGTTCCTTTGTCTAGGGTTCACGATGATAAACTCAGCCCTCATAGTAAAGAAGTCCTCTGGTTTGGCCTGAAAGGCTGTAGCATTTGCGCCGTTGCCTCTGTTCGAAGGGATGCCTGAACGGCTGCCAGCGGTCGAGGGATCTATCGGTCGGCGACATTTGTTGTGTTCGAATTATTGTGATTTATGCTGAAAACTGAACCGTGACTAATTTCGAAGTTTTCAGCCACCGCCTCGATTGTGATACGCTGATCGTCGATCACCAGAGCCTCACTCCCCTTGCGATAACCTGTCACTCAGAGAGATTGTCTGCCACTTCGGTCGGCGACATTAATAAGGGCAGGCCCCAACGGTGCGATCGACTTTTCTAAACTATCTATACGGTAATGTAGGTTAAGATCCCACGTACCACACATTGCTGCCATTCACCTTGGTACCCCCTCGTTTAGGAGTAATAGACGATGAAAGAAATTCGGAATATAGCGTGACATTTAATAGCACTAAAAACAATGAAACGGCGTTAAATCGAATGGTTGTGTGGTGCAACGGATAGGACGTAGTTTTGAGTGCAGATAGTTTTCGGTTCAAAAAATGGTCCAAATGGCTCTGAGCACTATGGGACTTAACATCTGAGGTCATCAGTCCCCTAGAACGTAGAGCTACTTAAATCTAATTAACCTATGGACATCACACACATCTATGCCCGAGGCAGGATTCGAACCTGTGACCGTAGCGGTCGCGCGGTTCCAGACTGAAGCGCCTAGAACCGCTCAGTCACAACGGCCGGCGGTTTTGGGTTAGAATTTCCTTAAACACAGCAAGTATTTTTTATTTTTAGATCGTTATCGAAATGACTTTGAACATCATTTTATTCAATTCATTGATTTAAATGTAATTTTTTAATTCCATCCTTTTGTCACATAATTTTAAACATATCTTTTTATTTGGTCACATTTTTCTTCCTATCATTCTTTCTCCACATGAAATCTTTGTTCATGTGCTTTTTATCAATTTTATGTATCAGTTTCGATTTAAATTCTTTTGTTTTATACCCTGTTTTTTCGTCCACATTATTGCATTCGTATTACAAATTTATGAATTTGCTTGAATCTTGTTTTATTTATGAACACGTCTTTCATTTAAATTTTCATCTCCGTTTGTTTTTACATACCGCAGTGCGCATTTATTTTATGTTTCAAATGTTTGTATGACGAATACCATGCAAAAATTTTCACATCTGGTAACAAAAATTCATTTTCACACCACAGCACAAACACAAATAGATTATTTCATCCTTTTTTTACTTATAGATTAGAATTGTCAAATAATTGAACATCATAATAGATAACTACAACTAAATGCATATTCACAAAAATTCCCTTTGGAAAAAGAATTACATGAAGTGTGGTGTAATAAACAGGATAACAGCTCCATATTCTGGAAGTTTTGGCGTCGAATCTTATAAAGTGCAGAATTTTGTTTTTATATTTTTAAATGTATGTTGAAATTACTTACAGAAATATTGTTATTCAATTAACAGGTTTAAATATAATGTTTTTGCTTCAGTTCCTTTGTCATATCACCATAAACGCACTGAACAATTTAGCGCTACGGAGTCTCAGACAAAAATCCGATTTTTTTCGTCAATTATTTGGAGATGAGTGCCAACCAGGGTGAATGGCTGCAGTTCGTGATAATTGTGATCGAAACCTACATCACTATATAGATAATTTCCAGAAGTCGATGGCATCGCTGCGGACATGTCCTTGTATTATATCAATACGACATGGATTGTTGCAGTGTTCAGATTCAAATGAAGAAAACGAATTATCGCACGTTACTCCTCGGTATCAATAAGCTGTGTTTTAGCTTGATTATGAGTGACAATTAAAATTTTAGATGACTATCATTCTTATATTTGAAACTTTACAATGAAGAGTGACCATGGCAACACAGATTGTTGAGTTCAAATATGAGTTTCAAGCTACGCGGAGTAGCATTGACTCGGTCAAAATATCGGGCCATAAAGCTGTTTAACTACAAAGCCAATCCAACACCACTGGAAGTGAAAAAGCTAGGTTCTTTACCATGTACACAGACAGCCAAAAAAACTGGTACATCTGCCTAATATCGTGTAGAGCCGCCGCGAGCACGCAAAAGTGGCACGGACTTCACTAATGTCTGAAGTAGTGCTGGAGGGAATTGACACAATGAATCCTGCAGGACTGTCCACAAATACGAGGGAGTTGAGATCTCTTCTGAACAGCACGTTGCAAGGCATCCCAGATATGCTCAGTAATGTTCATGTCTGGGGAGTTTGGTGGCCAGTGGGAGTGTTTAAACTGAGAAGAGTGTTCCTGTCTGTAGCAATTCTGGACGTATCGGGTGCCGCATTGTCCTGCTGGAACTGCCCAAGTCCATCGAAATGCACAATGGACATGAATGGATGCAGGTGATCAGACAGGGTGCTTACATATGTGTCACCTGTCAGAGTCATGTCTAGATGTATCAGAGGTCCCGTATCACACCAACCGCACATGCCCCGCACCACTGCAGAGCTTCCACCAGCTTGAACAGTCACCTGCTGAGGTCCAGGCTCCATGAACTAATGAGGTTATCTCCATACCCGTACACGTCCATCCGCTCGATACACTCTGAAGAGAGACTCGTCCAACCAGACAACATGTTTCCAATCATCAACAGTTCAATGTTGATGTTAACAGGACCAGGCGAGGCGTAAAGCTTTTTGTCATGCAGTCATCAGCGGTACGCGAGTGGCCCTTCGGCTCCATAAGCCCATATCGATGATGTTTCGTTGAATGTTTCGCACGCTGACCCTTGTTGATTGCCCAGCATTGAAATCCACAGCAATTTGCGGAAGGGTTGCATTTCTGTCACGCAGAACGATTCTCTTCTGTCGTCGCTGGTCCCGTTCTTGCAGGATCCTTTTCCGGCCGCAGCTACTTCGGAAATCTGATGTTTTACCGGATTCCTGATATTCTCGGTACATTGGCGAGATGATCGAACGGGAAAATCAGAACTTTATCGGTACCTCCGAGGTGCTGTGTCCCGTAGCTCGTGCGCTGACTATAACACCATGTTCAAACCATGTAAATCTTGATAACCTGCCACTGTAGCAACAGTAACCGATCAAAAAAACTGTGCCACACACTTGTCATCTTATATAGGTGTTGCCAACCGCAGCGCCGTATTCTGCCTGTTTAAATATTTATGTATTTGAATACGCATTCCTATACCAGTTTCTTTGGCGCTTCAGTGCATAATCGCACAGAACATAAATGACCTCTTATCGTACTATTCATGCACCTTATCCTTATCACCACCAGAAGTGCTGCCATGTTCGTACAGCTGTTGCTAATGGGACGTAACACTTTGTTACTTGTCCGGCGGTGCAACCGCCGCTACCGCGTCCTTGCCCCAAGGAATGCGGTCCGCGGTCCAAGTGGCTGGAGCGTTCCTGGTGAAACGCGAGGCTACGCCTCTGAATGCATTCCAGGCCTAAGTATCGCCTCACACTCTCCGGCTGCACCACGCTGCTTTCTCCTTATGACGCTCTCCTGGTGACGTTCCCGAAAGGTCAGATGAGCTCGTCAACTGTGAGAACCGCATCGGCAGTCGCATCAATCAACCAGTATTCAATGGGGCAGAAAGAAATACTGAAGCACAGTTTAAAAAGGCGTTATGGAATCTATTACACCTTAATGAAGAACTAGTTTTGTTTTATGCGCTTGTTGTGTAATAGTTTTCGGCGCCTATCGAACTTCAAGTCTGTGTGTAGCAGTCAATCGACTACTGCTTACGATTCTAAATACTGTTTGAAGCACAACTACCGTTCTCAGAAATGGTATTCTCTACGAAATTGGTTTTAGATTCTGGAATGTTACGAGTAACATGCTGCGTAGTATTGCAGCTTTCGCTGATGTAAAATTGTGTCCCAGCTAATACTTTATTGGTAATTATATGTTTAAGATTTCTGCCAATTTCTTCTGCTGTCTAGGCGGCAGATTACTTGCATTTTATCGTGTTTCTGAGATTGTTCATGTTATTGAGGTTTCAAGGTCGTAAGGCCCATGTGGCTCTGGCGACTGCTTAAAATTGTTTCATTCTCAAGCTTAATGGCCAGGAGGAAGATTTTGCTAAGAAAAATTCAATACACATACTGTAGTTCAAATTTAGTCTGGCCACCCATGCAGTTAACGCGAGTTTTCCCAGCTGCATCTCGACTAATAAGTTTTGTATCCTAGGTGTGCCTCCCACTCTAGTACTTGCTTGCGCGGGGCTAACTTGCTTGCATTAATCGTCCACGTGCCCACTGAGAGGGTTGCGCTGCTCATTACACATATCTGCGATCGGGAGGCAACACCTCGACGTCGGCCGACACACTTTGTTTCGCGTAACCGTTTCAGAGGGACTCTGTCTGTATATTGTGCCCGTTGTAACTAGTCCATGCAGCTAAATTGGCAAAGTTAGCTCGTTGTTCATTGTGGTTTAGAAACTGGCTTAGGCATTTAATATTTCATGTAATAACCTTATTTGTTTTACATGTTCCAAGAAGTTGCTTTCTGTACTGTTTGACGTTCTTGCTTCTGGTCTCTTACTGCGTTTGATTTGTAGTTGTACGGGACTAGTCTTCTCTTATATATATTGTTCTGGCTCTTATTTCTCTAAGGCATTATTATAGTTAAAATGCAAATTATTCTTTAATTTTGATCTAGTTAATTTTCTTAAAGGGTGCAAATTTTTTATTTAATTTATTATTTAATCTGCAGTGAAATTGGGATTGTGAAGCCGAAAGTGCAGCAGGTCAGGTCCATATGTAGGAGGATAAGGGTGGAGAAACTTCAGGATAAGGAAATCAGGCACAAGTACATAACAGCGATCTCAGAAAGGTACCAGTTCGTTGAATGTAGTCAATTGCAATCATTGGAAAAGGAATGGACAAGGTACAGGGACACAGTACTAGAAGTGGCTAAAGAATGTCTTGGAACAGTTGTGTGTAAAAGTAGGATGAAGCAAACAGCCTGGTGGAATGCCACAGTCAAGGAAGCCTGTAAAAGGAAAAAGAAGGCGCATCAAAAATGGCTACATACTAGAGCTCAGGTAGACAGAGAAAGTTATGTTGAAGAAAGAAACAAAGCCAAACATATAATTGCAGCATCCAAGAAGAAATCTTGGGAAGACTTTGGAAACAGGTTGGAGACTATGGGTCAAGCTGCTGGAAAACCATTCTGGAGTGTAATTAGCAGTCTTCGAAAGGGAGGTAAGAAGGAAATGACAAGTATTTAGGACACTCAGGAAAACTGCTGGTGAATGCTGTGGATGCCTTGGGCAGATGGAGGGAATATTTTGAAGAGTTGCTCAATGTAGGTGAAAATACT
This sequence comes from Schistocerca gregaria, assembly GCF_023897955.1. Lineage (NCBI taxonomy): Eukaryota > Metazoa > Arthropoda > Insecta > Orthoptera > Acrididae > Schistocerca > Schistocerca gregaria. The sequence goes on from NC_064922.1 coordinate 371,275,428, forward strand.
ATCAGCAATGTTTCAGATTTCCAGGTAGAATGGGATAGGAATGATGATGGAAATAGGATCACATTTGAGGAAGTGGAGAGAATGGTCAATAGATTGCAGTGCAATAAAGCAGCTGGGGTGGATGAAATTAAGTCGGAACTCATCAAATACAGTGGAATGTCAGGTCTTAAATGGCTACACAGGATAACTGAAATAGCCTGGGAGTCGGGAGAGGTTCCATCAGACTGGACAAAAGCAGTAATCACACCAGTCTTTAAACATGGAAACAGAAAAGATTGTAACAACTACAGAGGTATCTCTTTAATCAGCGTTGTGGGTAAAATCTTCTTAGGTATTGTTGAAAGGAAAGTGCGAGTATTTGTTGTCAGGACCATATCTTTAGCTAATGGCAAATAGTGGAGAAGTGTTATGAGGGGAACAGGGAGCTGTATCTATGCTTTATAGATCTAGAAAAGGCATATGACCGTGTTCCTAGAAGGAAGTAATTGTCTGTTCTACGAGATTATTAAATAGGAGGCAAACTTTTGCAAGCAATTAAAGGTCTTTACATGGATAGTCAGGCAGCAGTTAGAGTTGACGGTAAATTGAGTTCATGGTTCAGAGTAGTTTCAGGGGTAAGACAAGGCTGCAACCTGTCTCCACTATTGTTCATATTATTTATGGATCATATGTTGAAAACAATAGACTGGCTCGGTGAGATCAAGATATGTGAACACAAAATAAGCAGTCTTGCATATGCGGAAAACTTAGTTGTGATGGCAGATTCGATTGAAAGTTTGCAAAGTAATATTTCAGAGCTAGATCAGAAATGTAAGGACTATGGTATGAAGATTAGCATCTCCAAAACGAAAGTAATGTCAGTGGGAAGGAAATATAAACGGATTGAGTGCCAAATAGGAGGAACAAAGTTAGAACAGGTGGACGGTTTCAAGTACTTAGGATGTATATTCTCACAGGATGGCAACATAGTGAAAGAACTGGAAGCGAGGTGTAGCAAAGCTAATGCAGTGAGCGCTCAGCTACGATCTACTCTCTTCTGCAAGAAGGAAGTCAGTACCAAGACTAAGTTATCTGTGCACCGTTCAATTTTTCGACCAACTTTGTTGTATGGGAGCGAAAGCTGGGTGGATTCAGGTTACCTTATCAACAAGGTTGAGGTTACGGATAAGAAAGTAGTTAGGATGATTGCAGGTACTAGTAGATGGGAACAATGGCAGGAGGGTGGCCACAATGAGGAAATCAAAGAAAAACTGGGAATGAACTCTATAGATGTAGCAGTCAGGATGAACAGGCTTAGATGGTGGGGTCATGTTACACGCATGGGAGAAGCAAGGTTACCCAAGAGACTCATGGGTTCAGCAGTAGAGGGTAGGAGGAGTCGGGGCAGACCAAGGAGAAGATACGTGGATTCGGTTAAGAATGATTTTGAAGTAATAGGTTTAACATCAGAAGAGGCACCAATGTTAGCACTGAATAGGGGATCATGGAGGAATTTTATAAGGGGGCTATGCTCCAGACTGAACGCTGAAAGGCATAATCAGTCTTAAATGATGATGATGATGATGATGATGATGATGATGATGATGATGACTAGCTGTGCTTGAGGAGCTGGTTCTCCGAGGTAAAAGACATTTTTTTAAATATTCTGATGTGCATATTCCTGAGCAAGCCAACCTGTGAACCTTGAGTCTGGTGTTATTAATTAGTCACGTAACATAGTCTTGAGATAGGTAATGCTAATTCTGGATTAATTGATGGTTTAAAACGACCTTAATTTTATTGGTTAATTGTTTAATTAAATTGTTTTTCCTAAATGTTTCCGATAAACATATATATGTGTTTGAAATTAAATGGTGAATGCTCTTGAACAACCTAGGGATCAAGTGCTCCCATGTGATTGTTTTCCTAGAAATTCCTTGGGGCGTAATTTACGCATTTCAGTCCGGTCAAAACGGAAACTTTGAAATCCGTCAAAAAAATATGGCCTAAACAGCTGATTTTGACTGGTGTAATCTAATACCATTCTGGCTGCTTACTGCATGCGTTCAACGTGGTGCCAGCTGTGCCTGTCTCATATCTGTCTTAGTTATGAAGAATCTTACAGGCTGAAAAATGCAGAACTGTTTTAAATGAATTTGTCATAAAGAAACGCTGAAAGACATTGAGCATAAATAGGTGGTTAAACTCGCTATTATTTTGCTACACGGTTGATGAATAGTGACATCCATTACATATTTGGGAGTATACGTACGGAGCGATAAAAAATGGAACAACCACATACAGTTAACCGTAACAAAGGCAGATTCCCGACATATTTATAGGAAGAATACTTAGCAAGTGTAGGTCACACACGATAGAGGTAGCTGCTACTTAGTCTGGACTCCTACCAGATGAGACAGATAGAAGAAATAGGGTATATTCAAAGAACATTCTTTCAGTAGCCTGGTAAACGTCATGGAGATTCTCATCCAACTCAAGAGCACAAGCTACAAGAGAGGTGTTCTGCGACGTGTAGTTGTTTACTGTTGAAATTTAGAGTGTACTTGTTCCTAGAAGTGTTAACCAAGGCATTGGTTCCTGCTATAAATACACTGATCAAGCAAAACATTATGACCACGTACCTAATAGCCGGTATGTCCACCTTTGGCAGTGTCGACGTGTTGTGTTATGAAAATCTTGAGGCCATGATAGGGCTCTGGAGGGAGCTGGCACCACGTCTACACACTTAAGTCACCTAATTCCCGTAAGTTCCGGCGAGGATGGCGATGAGCTATGACGTTACGTTCAATCACACACCAGATGTGTTCAAATCTGTTTCAGATCTGCCGAGTTTGTGAGCCAACATATCAATCGGAATTCGCCATTGTGTCCCACTAACCACTCCATGATCCATCCCGATAGCTGAGTGGTCAGCGTGACGGATTGGCATCCTACGGGCCCGGTTTCGATACCCGGCTGCGTCGGAGGTTTTCTCCGCTCAGGGACTGGATGTTGTGTTGCCTTCATCATTATTTCATCACCATCCGAGATGCAGGTCGCCCATCATGGAGTCGAATGTAATAAGACCTGCACCAAGGCGGCCGGACCTACCCTGAAAGGGGCCTCCTGACCCATGGCACCAAACGCTCATTTTCATTTACATCACTCCATGACACTCCTGGCCTTGTGACATGGGGCATTATCTGCTGAAAAATGCCACTGCCGTCGGGAAACATGATCGTGGACTGCAACTAGTTTACGATATTCCTTGCCGTCGTGGTACCTGGATCCATAGATGCCCACGTTAATGTTTCCCAGAGCGTAATGAAGCCGCCGGCAGCTTGTCTCCTTCCCGCATTACAGATGTCAAGGAACTGTTCCCCTGGAAGACGACGGATTCGTGGTCTCTTATTGGTATGATGAAGAATATGAAATTTCCTGGCAAATTAAAAGTGTGTCCCAGACAGAGACTCGAGCTCGGGACCTTTGCCTTTCGCACGCAAGTGCTACCCAAGCACGACTCACGACCCTTATTCACAGCGACTGGCGGACGTAAAGCTGTGAGAAGGGAGCTGGGTAGCTCAGTCGGTAGAGCATTTACCGCCGGCTGGTGTGACCGAGCGGTTCTAGGCACTTCAGTCCGGAACCACGCTGCTGCTATGGCCGCAGGTTCGAATCCTGCCTCGGGCATGGATGAGCGTGTTGTCCTTAGGTTAGTTAGGTATAAGTAGTTCTAAGTCTAGGGGACTGATGACATCAGATGTCAAGTCGCATAGTGCTTAGAGCCACTTGAACCATTTTTTGAGCATTTACCTGCGAAAGGCAAAGGTCACGAGTTCCAGTCTCGATGCAGAACACAGTTTTAATCTGCCAGGAAATTTTATAAAGACTCGTCAGACCATGCTACGTAACTACGCCAACGTTCAGTGCCGATGGTCACGTGCTCATTTCAATCGTGGCTGCCGATGTCGTCGTGTTAACATCGTCAACTGCACGCGTAGTAGACTGCGTAGGCCCATCATTCGTAGTGTTCGTTGCACTGTGTGTCGAGGCACAGTGAGACACACTTATCTTCTCCACAGCATTAAAGACATGTTAGATCCACCACCGTTCGCCGCCTGTCCTGTTTTACGAATCTATTCAACCGACGAGCTCCGACATCCGCCCTTCCCCAAGACGTCTGGACGTTGTTTCACCTTGGTTTCGTCGCGTGTTGAAGACACCCACCACAGCATTTCCCGAACACCCAACAAGCTGTATAGTTTCCGGAATGCTCGTGCCGAGCCTCTGGACCATAACAATCCGCTCCCGGTCAAACTTTTATAGATCGTTCGCTTTCCCCATTCTATGCACAGGTAGCACGCTCAGTGATACCAGATGTCTACTAGCAGGCATTACTAGCCAGGTGACGTCGCTGTCACCTGGACGAGTTTATATCAATAGTAGGTCGGTAGACATAATGTTCTGGCTGATCAGTGTGTATGTCGTAAATAGACCAAGAAGGAAAATTTTTAGACAGTAGAGCTCATACGGAGACTTACTAATACTCGTTATCGCGCACTGTTGGCGACTGGAACAGAAAAGGGAAGAAGCGACTGTTGTAGTACCCTACACCACACACCGTAACGTGGATTACGATGTAGATTTATACATTTTTAAATGCTGTGGAATAAGGTGTTCGTGCATTACATCAGCTGTACATAAAACAAACCACTCAAAGATACAAGCAAGCGCCTTCCATGTTTTCCCACAACAATCAAACCAAAGCTTAATGTAATCTGGAATGTCATTAATTTGCAATGCACAGATGCACCGGCATAATAGGGTTTCGTACTGGACTTGAGGTACAATCATCGTTGTGAGAATATACATCATAAAGTTGCAGTAAGAAATAATATTCAGTACAATGTGGTCCAGACGTGCCAAAAAGCTCCATTTCAGCTTAAATGAAACACGTTGACTAATAACTGGTTGCATGATACCCACCTCCCTTGATAAAGTGTACAAAGCGGATAGATTTACAGATCCCATCCCCAAAAGAGGCGGTCAGATACACACTGAGAAGCTTAATACATTGAAATGGGCGATTTGTAGGAACGGATTTCGAGGAACTACATCGGGATGGGCACAGCACCAACGAAGCCAAACCTGATCAAAAGGGGCCTTGAAGAGGAATGCGACTGTGACGACTATAAAGACATAAAAATTTCCTAGCATATCCCAATTTTCCTAGTCAATATATCCTCGATGAATTAGGACAGGACGCAGGGAAGCCCAGTTTTCGGCTGATAGACTTCGATCTCTTCTCAGTAAAAGGTAAAGTAATCTGATTCATGACGTTAGACTCTATGATAAAAAAAAATCTTGTTGTGTTGACTCACGGTGGACGAGGTTCCGACAGAAGTTCCAACAATGAATAAGTATCAGCGAGCAATTCATTTACTAATGGAAACACCACTGATGTGTCAGTACTTGCAAAGTCAGTGGGTGGCACCCCATCGTTTTCACAGTACTCGAATCGTAGCGAATTGAATTCTGGAATCAGATGAGATTACAAGGACACGCCGGCCATTGTGGCGGCTGCTGCTGGGTTAATGGCCTACCCGCCCAGCGTCCTTGCGTGGATTTACACCCCGCTGGGTCATCAGTTACCGCTCTTTGTTGGCTTCGCACACGGCCTTCAGCCGCAGCTCCGGCCTCCTTTGTGTGGATGCGACCAGCCACACTCCACTGGTGCCCACCTTGGGCTCTTTCTGAAGCGGTCAGAATTCATGTCTCGCTGCTGTGCACGTCTAATGAGCCCGAAACGTTGTTGGTTCAGCACTACCATCACATGACGGGACTTACTGTAATGGACCACAATGAAATTAAAACCGATGCCTTGTAAGCGGTTCAGTAGAAGTATGGTTAGAAAGACTCCTGCACACACATACACACACACACACACACACACACACACACAAACACACACACACACACACACACATACACACACACGCGAAATCTACTTTGCTGCTGAACAGTGTCTGTGATGTTTGTGTACCTAATCTACTGCGATACGCCCTATAACGTGCTCCTTTCCACCAACTGCATGTCTTCCTGGATTAATGGCTACAGGGTTGGGGAGAGGACAGATTTGGAAATCACAGACACGGTACTCTGGTTAAACTCACCGTTTATCGAATCAGAAAAGCATACATCCATGTGCGCTCCACTGTTCAGTCTGTAGCTAATAGTAAGTTAATGTTAAGTGACGATACAGTTGCCGATACTTCAACATTTTTCAAACTGATGTAAACGCTTCACTTAAAGCTTCCGGGCTGATAGACCGTGCTCGATGAATAAAACATTTCATCTCCGACTGTGGCAGACACTTTCGGAGGTAAAGTGGGGACTGCAACCATAACTGGAGGGAGCGCCGACTATATAAGCAGTGTAGAGGCCACCACAGTGGATCACATGGGGCCGTCTTCGGTAATGCGAACATTCTGGATTGGAAGTAGTCGATTGTCATTCTTGCAATTCACCGCTTCACCTCTAAAGATCTCTCTTGCAGAGGGAGATGAATTGTTAGGGGAAAGTTATATGCATCGACGACGGTCTATCAGGCAGGAAGGTTTTAGTGAAGTCATTGCAGGGCGTGAAAGCGTCCATTGTATGCTATGATGCCCACAATTCGCAATGGTTGCGTAGCACACACTCGCTGTTGACAAGCATGTGCATAAAACTCGCGACGTCGCGACGTGAATGGTGTAGTCTCCACACACGACAACGAAGCGGATGTGTCAGCTGCTCGTGAAGTACTCTTGTCTAGCGTACACTTTCTCTTGCATCGATCTTTCTCACTACAGCGTCAAGTACGCACGGACTTACGTCTTTCGGGAACGATCACCATGACAAGACACCTCTACTGGAAATCTATGATGTTTACGCACTGTTGAGCAAAACCTGATGACGGAAGTAACTTTCCCATGATGTGACACTGCCAAATGATATAGCTCGATGGAACTTCGATTATTTATAGAAACAACTGCTGCACTGTGGTAAAGAAGAAAACATTCTGAGTCAAAGAAAATTGAACGTACCCTATTAAGAACCATGTCCCATCTTTTGTAATGTCCTAGGGGCCATAATAAATCGCGTTGACTACAGTGTAACTATGGTCTTTGAATGAAAAGTCACTTCAGGTCTTCTAGTTGAGTATTTCTTTCATTTACATTCTGTACTATAATGTAGCATAGATCCAAGTTTCTTAGAGCTATGGGACTTGTCAGTGAGAAGTCGTTCGAATGTTACTTCGTCCATAAGTTTTGGTAGCCAGTAAACATTGTTTCCACACTGCTGTATGGTTCACAGGCTGCTGTAAGCATAAAACATAATTTTGGTATAATGTCACACGATAATGTGCAAGGCGGCAAATCAAGCTAAACAGTAAATTAAGTCCTTATTTCAAATAAAAAGTCGTCTTAAGCAGGAAAATGACGTCTGTCAAGAAATTTGCAACAACGGTGGACCCAAACATAAAATATCCGTATAAGTGGGAGTAGGAATCGCATACCGAGGGCTCCGTAGAAACTGACTCATGTACACAGACAGTTCATCCGTCACAGGAATCTAGAATTTCGACGATTTTTGCTTGTTATCGATATCGATACTGGCGAGATACCAAAATATAAGAGATAAATGGCCGTATCTTTTGATTGCATTAACGTAGAAGCTAAAATTTTTTATATAGCCGTTGGAAAGTGGACTTTAGTAAGTGATACAAATTTCAAGTTGATTCTTTGAAAAAGGAGCCTTGAGAGAGGATGAGGCAGGCAGTCGTATAATTGACAAAAATACGTTTTTTGTCTGATATAATTACATACTAACAATTTTCCGATTTTTTTCCTTTATCTGTACTGTGAAACCTTGCTACTCGAGTAGGATTGTTCGTGCAGTGAAAATGAAGACTGGTGTTCGGAGTTGAGGGAGAAGACTCATAGATACAAACATATTAACTTTCTTGTGAAATGGCCTCTTTGGGAAACAGTGTGGACAGCACTGTCAGAGCAGCTGTTATACCCCTATCATAAACAGTGTGGGCAAACAATAAGGCCAAATGGCTCTAAGTTTTATGATTTCAGTTCTGTCAATGGATTTTGTTGTAATATATGCAATCGAAGCTGATGGTCATGATTGAGCAACTGCTATGAGGTTGAGTTGCTGCTATTAACTACTCTACAACACAATCATAGAACTATATATCTACATCTACACCATACACCACAAGCCACCTAATGGTGTGTGGCGTATCTGATCGCTCCAACCCTGTTCCACTCGCGAGTAGTGCGTGGGATGAATGATTGTCGGTAAGCCTCTGTAAAGGCTCTAATTTCTCGAATTTTCTCCTCGTGGTCAATACGCGAAATGTATTTGAGGAGAAGTAGTATGTTGTCCGACTCCTCCTGAAAAGTGTTGTCCCGAAATTTCAGTATTACATCTCTCCGTGAAACACAACGCCTCTAGTAACGTCTGCCCGTGGAGTTTGTTTAGTATCTCCGTAACGCTCTTTCACCAGCTAAACGATCTCTTGACGAAACGCGGCGCTCTACGTTAGATATTCTCTATTTCCTCTAACAGTCCTACCTGATAGGGATCCCAGATATATGAACAAAAGAATCGGGCGACCAAGCGCCTTATAAGCCAATTCTTTCGTGGATGAGTTACAGTTCCTTAAGATTCTTCCGATGAATCCGAGTCTTGTATCAGTTTTTCCAATTATCGGTTTTATATGGTCTTCCACTTAAGATCACTCCGGGTAGTTACGCCTAGATATTTCACGGCAGACGCTGTCTCCAGCTGTTTGTCATCAGTAGTGCAGCTCTACAGTAGTGGATTTCTTTTCCTATGTATGCGCAATATGTTACATTCATTTACGTTCAGGGTTAACTGCCAGAGTCTGCACCACTCATCAATTCTCTGCAGGTCGTTCTGTAAATTCTTACTATCTTCCGGCGTTACTACTTTGGTATAGACAACTGCATCATCTACGTCCAGATAGATTTAAAGAGCATCCGACGCTTTCTGCTAGATCTGTTATATATATTGTAAACAGCAACTGTCATATCACACTTACCTGTGGTACTTCGGATATTACCTTTACATCTGTCGACTTAGTTCTGTTACGAGCGACTTGTTGAATTCTACCTGCAAGAAAGTCTTGAATCCAATCATAGGTCTGCTCCGATACTCCGTAAACTCGTATTTCTTTCATTAAACAGCAGTGCGGGACGGTGTCAAATGCCTTACTGAAATCAAGGAATACAGCATCAACCTGAGCGCCGTTGTCCACTGCGCTGTGGATCTCTTGGAGGAACATAGCGAGCTGTTTCACAGGATCTCTGCATGCGGAATCCATGTTCATTTTTATAGAGGAGATGATCATTTTCCAAAAACGTCTTAATTCTTGAGCATAAAACATGTTCCATAATTCTACAACAGATTGACGTCACGATACAGGTCTATAATTGTATGGACATGTCTTACGGCTTTTCTGAAAAACGAGAATGACCTGCGCTTTTTTTCCAGTCATTAGGTACTTTTCGCTGCTCTAGCGATCTACGATAAATTACTGCTAGAATGGGAGCGTTCTTTCGCATCGTTTTTATAGTATCTTATAAGTATCTCATCTGGTCCTGAAGTCTTTCCACTACTAAGCAATTGTAGCTGCTTTTCAATTCCGCGATCGGTTATCTCAATATCTGCCATTTCGATGTTCGTACGACGATTGAAAGGAGGGACTGTGTTACGATGTTCCGCGGTGAAACAACTTCGGAAGACCGAATTCAGTATTTCGGCCTTCTCTCTGTTACCTTTCGTTTCGCTACCGGTGTCATGGATGAGATAGTGAATAAAGATTTTGACCCACTTATTGATTCTACATACGACCAAAATCTCTTAAGGTTTTCACTCAGGTCGGTTGACAACGTCTTACTTTCAAAATCATTTAACGCTTCTCTCATTGCTCGCCTTACGCTCATTTTCGCTTCGTTTAGCATTTGTTTGTTGCTAGTTTTTACTTCTCTTGAATCTGAGATGAAGTGCTCTTTGTTTGGAAGCGTTTTTCTAACACGACCATGGTGATCTTTCCCATCCCTTAAAACCTTCCTCGGAACATACTTGTCTGGGGCATATTGAACGATGCCTTTGAATTTTTTCCATTTTTTTTCTCCACATCTTCGTCCTCATCACCGAATATTTGTAGGTGATTGGTGAGATATTCTGAAATTTGTATCCTGTCACCATTGCTGAGCAAATACATGTTCCTAGCATTCTTAAAATTCCTTGTAGGACCCGTCGTCAAAGATGCTGTCACAGCCTTATGATCTCTGATACCTTCCTCTGCATTAACTGATTCGATAAGTTTAGGCCAGTTTGTTGCCAGGAGGTCTAAGATGTTACCCTCACGAGTTAGTTCTCCAACTATTTGCTCAATGTAATTTTCAGATAAGACGTCCAGAACAATGCCCCATAATTCTGTTTCTGGCACCAGTTTTGAGGGCATAGCACACCCAATCTATACCTAGCAAGTTGAAGTCTCCCAACCATAGCGTCGCCGTGTGGCTGAAATACTCATTTTAAACAAAACGCGAGACAATGAAGAGGTACAAGAGGAAAAACTTTAGGTCCAATTTATAGCGAAAACGGAACATACAGAGTAAGAGCAAATAAAGAAATTGGGAAGTATACCAACAGTTTTGCTAATGTGAAAAGATGCATTCTAAAATTGCATGGGACTGTTAAAAGAATTTTTTTTGGAACATTTTCCTTGGGAATGTAGCTGTCGATACAATTATATTAATATTATTTCAACAAAACAGTCAAGATCACATATAAGTTGTACAATTCGCTTGGTGACCGGCTCCACACGCATTCCAAAGCGGTCTGCTTTACACCAACAGCTGCTGCTGTCACCATGGAGTAAAGGAATGGTCTGATGACGGTCTGACAAATGACCGACACCGGTCATCAGACGAAATATACAATTTACATCAGGTCTGCACCGTTTCACTGAAATAATTTTAAAATAATGGTAGCAACCAGATTAACTAACATGTTGTAGAATTGTGTGAAAGTCCCTGTCGGGCTATAATTGAAACAATAAAATGAATGGATACAGTAAAAGAAGGCCAGAAGGAAAACAAATCACACAACTTTGTGTACCAGACACAAAAACTTTTGGAGAACAAATTCATGATTGGACAGTTTGCATGGCAGAAAAGCAGCAAAAGACCAGAACAATCTGGTCTGACAAGCGGAAAAGACGCCATTCTGGTGGAAGTAACAGGGTAAAAGAAAAGCTGAAACAAAATTCTGGAAATATACTCTGTTGTACATTGTTTGGTAAGGGACGACCTAAAAGTGTATAATAATAATAATAGTAACAATTTACATAAATTACAAACTGGACATTACTTTCCAAAAGTTAGTTTCGTGTCTCAGAGTATCAGTATAGGACTCTGCATCATCACTATGTTTTGATTCAAAAGCTTTTGTCATCCTTTATGCTACCATGCTCCTTGATGCTAAATTATTTGTAACTCGCAAAAGACTAGCTAAAGTACTTTATTATAAAAGTATGGAACAGCGGAATGAAACTGGAACAGCATCAGTACAGCGAATGGAAGTTTCATTAAAACAATACAGTAAGAATTAATAAGTCTTGACACTTTTTTACGCGCCAAGAATTGACAACAGCAAACAGGTTTCCATGTACACTGTACCGCTGCATCACAGCAATCTATCTTTCCAAAGAATTTAATCTCAGTAAAAAACGAAAGCATCAGGATTTCAATAATACTGCACAGCAGTCAGTCTATTACCCGCGATCCTAGTTTCTTCTTGAAAGATGAAAAAAATCGGTGGTAACGCAATACTGCCACGGAGACTGAATGATCGTGTTGGTGGGTGGATAAAGCGGTACTCTGAGTTATTGCGCTCGTGGAAGAGCAGATGGCTTGAGGCAGTTCAGATTTTGAAATGGAAGCAAATGCTGAACAAAACTACTGTTACTAGGGACAGTTGTGCACATCGGACAAGACCATGGAAACAGTGCAACAGACACAGGAAATCAGTTATATTGACAAATGGTAGCAAAAAACAAATTGGCTAAGGCTGTATAAATTTCTTCACATCTTGCTACACGTTCAGGTATCTACGTTTCTCCAGAATAATTTCATGGCAACTGTACGTTGTCTAACTGCGTGCTCAAAGTGTGTGCTGTACGTTGAAGTTTCTCATTGGAGGAATACCGCTATACCATGTCTAGGCAGGAGTTGTGGCGCTGTATTGTAAATACGCTATTGGCACAATTTAAGCGGTCAGCTTGGCCATTGGAGGGAACAATATTTGGCGTCGAGAAAGGAGAAGGGGAGAGATATCTGTGGCATTCTGTGGATGTCCACTGTAGAAGGGGGTCTGGGCAGTTCGGCCTAGGTACATAGAATCAAAATGGCTCTGAGCACTATGGGACTCAACTGCTGTGGTCATTAGTCCCCTAGAACTTAGAACTACTTAAACGTAACTAACCTAGGGACATCACACACATCCATGCCCGAGGCAGGATTCGAACCTGCGACCGTAGCAGTCGCTCGGTTCCGGACTGCGCGCCTAGAACCGCGAGACCACCGCGGCCGGCTACATAGTATCCTCGGCAAATAGGCGGAGAGGACAGTCTTGATTCTCTACGCATCTTATGGCGAGGGTACGCTAAGCACAGCCTTTTCAGTTGCGCACCAACGGCCGGTCTCCACATCACCCGTTGTGGGCAGTCATATGGTGAACATATCGTGCGGGCCTGTCAGCAGTCTTCACTGCAGTGAGTCCATCTGTCGTGCATCCCTGTATTTCAACCAACCTATGCCGTATTTACGTTCAGCTAGCGGTTCACAATCTCTGTCAGTACCTCACATATGATAAGACAGCATTGTCGCTAGTACCTTGAGGGAGTCATCGTTTCAGCCTAACCCCCTTCTCCTTTAATAACTTTGCCTGCAATCAACATCATTTGTCACATTATATTTTTTTCGTTTTAATTTTTTATTTTTTCTTGTATTTTGATCTGTATGCTAGTTTTGGGAAAGCACATGTTGGATTTGTAATAAACTAAGTCTGGGAAGAGCAAACGTACCCTTTTCATCCTGACCAATGGAAATGCAATAAATTTTTGTGAGCTGAGGATACGTAATAAGGGAGGGAAACCTTCAGCGTTGAGTCATGCCAGCTTGGAGTTATGCACTGAACATTGTGACTGGGACCACCTGCTATAGATAAAGGAGAGGTTAGCATATTAGACCTGATTCACTGTAGCGAGCGATTCTAGCCGTCAGCTGGAACCACAGAAAGGGGGAACATCTTCTCGAACGTAAAGATGTTAACTTTCTTGTTGTCATGGTATTGGTGGTGGTGGGGGGGGGGGGGGGCAAGGGGGGAGGTGGTGTATTACAATTATCACGGTCTGGGGGGTAATAAAACTTGCGTTATACAGTCACTCCGTGTCTCCACACCTGTGTCGAAGGTATTGCGCCCAGCTACTTGAGAGATATGGTAAGACAGTTTAGCAGAACCTGACCTATTCCTGGACGACAAAGCTTGTCCTGCCAAACACACCAGAGGTGGATGTACAGTGCAGAGTTAAGACTTTGTTCAGCCTCTGAATTCAATGGACACGAAACTTACTGAGGAATCTTGAAGAGCTCTCGGGAGATAAGTTGCGTAACACATGCTACTATTCAGGATCAGTAAAACGTTTCCAGGAAGAAAAGAGAAAAGTACCTATAGGACTCCTGAGCTGTGTGTTGCAGATATACCCACTTTGTGTATCTGCAGTAGCCGTAATACACAACAGCTGGTGTTGATGGTGTATTGATAGCTCTAGTCGTCGCACGATACTGCTGCAGTTGTTTTTGGCCGCGCGGAGTGGCCGCATGGTTTGAGGCATCATGTCACGGACTGCGCGGTCCCACCCGCCGGAGGTTCGAGTCCTCCCTCGGACATGGGTGTCTGTTGTTCTTAGCATAAGGTAGTTTAAGTAGTATGTAAGTCTAGGGACCGATGACCTAAGCAGTTTGATCCCTTAGGTATTTCCATACATTTGAACCTTTTTGTTGTTTTTTATGCTTTATTCATTCTTTTCTCCTGTATTCATTAGTAGGTTTTTGGCACTTCTTAACATGTCACCATGTTTTTTTTTATTTCTTCCAGCCTTTTTATAAAAAACTGCAACAAAAATAAGGAACGATCGTAGACCATCTTTTAACATCCGTACACGACAAATTCATTATCGGCGGAGCACTGGCTCAAACTGGTAAAGGATGGAGAATCTAATCGGCGGCGGCTAACTCGAAGTAAACTTCGCAGCGTTCACCTTAAATGTTGTAGAGAAGCTCTTGTGCTGTTGATTCAGATGTAGACATGAGAACTGTAAGCCTATTCGCTCACCATGTGTGAAAACTTTTTAGTGTCCTGCGTTACCTGAGTACAGATCCACCAACTTAAGTTTGTCTAAATTTCGTATTTGAAAAACACCTGACGGAAATTCAGTTCACGCAATTCTATCGTAAACAACGTCTCTAATACCTCTTAGGTAACACCTGCATCTACTTTTCACGTCACAGATTTCATTTTAGTACACCAGTCATCTAATTTTGCGCCCCAGTTTGTCAATACGCGAACGTACCAACTGGATTGACGTCAACCTTCCTGAATGCTTGCTAACTGTTATAGAAACTCTGAAACCAGCTCCTAAAGAGGGATACAGTTAAGATAAAATGTGTCCTGCCGGAATAACTTTATCGACGAGCGGTTTACGCTGTGTTATAACGGAAAATGTAAAGCGTTCAAGGCCAACGTTTTGAGCACTTTACATGACAGCCATGGTAATAAACACATAATCCGTACGTAACTTCTGATTTTCTTACGTTTGGTGCGACAGGAAAAACGTTTTTGGGACCTTTGCTACTGAAGACGGGACAGTGGTTCGTGATACTGTTATCTCGTTGCTATTTGATCACATTCCACAGATGTTATATTGCTGAAGTCCATCACGAAGGCTCTTTCTTATTCTACAGAAAGAAGGTACTTAGACCCATTAAAAAATAGTTGGTGTCATAGTGGAACCACTATAAACGCGAAAAAATAGTTCTTTACGCCAGAAAACTGCGTGCAGTAATTTAGCAATAACATCACCTCGATGGAAGTAATCGTCGACTGCACACACCCACAAATCAGGCAGCAGGAAGCAACAACACGACTGAAATGGTTTGCAAGAGGGAGGTCGAGAAATATTCAAGATCATCGTCCTGAGAAAGAGGAACGGGAAGAGAGCACCTTGGAAAATCAGTTCTAACTTTTGAGCGGGAGGGTTCCGTAGGTACTGGTTGTTGGTGAGAAGTAAAGAATAGTGATACCCTAACATATTTCCTGTAGAGGCCACTTATGTCACACACCCCAAAGTTGCGATACAATATAACAGAAATGTGAATATTCAGTACGGCAAAAACAGACGCACTATAAGCAATAATATGTATATACGGGGTGCGGGAAAACAATTTGACCAAAAGTATAGCGCCGGAGGACAGCCTCAAGCAAAGGAATTTGAGTGTAGGAACTAGGAGTCGCAAGTGCACGTTTTCAGTTCGACAGGAACGTAATTGAAATCTGATATACGCACGTGTTTACTCAAGATGAAGTATAATCCACAGAAAATGTGTACGTAAACAAAATGTTTGAACTAATCAATCGTCACAATGGAAACAAGAAAAGCTTAAATCATCACATGCACTTGTATCGTAGGGGAGACTGGGGCAAGTAGAGGAGCGGGGCAAGATGGTTCAAATGGTTCAAATGGCTCCGAGCACTATGGGACTTAACATCTATGGCCATCAGTCCCCTAGAACTTAGAACTACTTAAATCTAACTAACCTAAGGACAGCACACAACACCCAGTCATCACGAGGCAGAGAAAATCGCTGACCCCGCCGGGGCAAAATGAAAAATGATTTAGTTAAAATTACCGCATCCAGCTAGCAGCACCGTATGCATACTACTAGCGCACCACACGACTAGGAAGTAGAATATAGTGCACTGACGTCGCTCGTCCCGTATCGCTCCTTGCTATACTCTGATTGAGAATTTTCTGTGACGTGCTGCAGTTTTCTACATCTCTGAATTAAGATTTCGCCGACTAAGGGGTAAGATATTTTTTTATACTTAGTCATACACGAGTAACTTAAACAATGTGCTTTTCATAAGGACTGTGTATTTATACCTCATTTTTCTTTAAACTGCCTCAATAATGGAAAGTTAGTAACATTGTCGTTCGGGGCAAGTTGGCTGGGACAAGTTCACGACCTCGGCATCTTGCCCCATATGATTTTTGCTCTGTGTGTATCAGTTTCTCACTGCCTTTTTTGTGTTAAGTGTAACAGTCTTAACTTTCATCACACACAAAGTATCTCTTAACATGATGAAAGTGGGATGCTTTACTAATTTATGACACATTATGATCCGGACATGATGAGAACTCATTAAAAAAAAAGGGTCCCCCAGAGGCGAGTGGGATCGAAATGCTATGGTTGCTGCAATAAAAGATGCAAAGAAGGAAGAAAGACCTGCTTGGATGCAGCAAAAGTTTACAATTTCCCTGAAGCAACTCTAAGTCGATATTTGAAGAAAACAGATGACATAAGAATTGAATGTTTGTTTCACACGTAAAAATATTCGTATAACTTTCTGTCTGTGTGTGTGTGTGTGTGTGTGTGTGTGTGTGTGTGCGCGCGTGCGTGCGTGCGTGTGCGCATCTGTATGTCTGCGTGTGCTTGTGTCTGTGTGTGTGATATTTAGCCTGTATAATGCCTAGATCCTATAATAAATAGGCCTACCACAACATAACATAATATTTAGAGACTATGTAGTACCTGGGGTCAGATCGCTGATTTATTTTTACTTTGCATAGGAACGACCTATTCATGGTGGACGACTTCGAGTAGTTTTTAAGGAAGTGCAACTAAAAGATGTAAAGGACTATGTGACAACAATTGATAAAGTGTGTTTTGAAATAACGAAGCAGCAGTGTAGAAGGCTTGTCTTTGATTAAGCAGAGCGCTGTGTGATATCCCATCCAGTCATCACTGTTACCAGGATGGCAGGTGATGAATCGTTATCAAATTTCATGAGAAAATTTAAATTCAGTGTACAGAAACCAGAGGCAACATCGATTTGCTAGAGGAATGGGTGTTAACAAGCTAAGTGTTGATAATTTCTTCTCAATACTGAAAGAAGTGCGAGAGAAATATAAAATTACTGCTTCTTCCATTTACAATGCAGCTGAATCTGGACTCTCCACTGTGCATAATAAGTTACCAAACGTCATTTCACCCACAGGAACCAAGAGAGTTTTCCAAAATTGTGTCAGCGGAGAGAGAAAGGAATGTTACCATAATTTGTTGCATTAGAGCTACTGGAAATTACCTTGCCATCATTTTTGATTTTTGCAAGGAAACGGATTCGTCCTGAGCTTGTGGAAAGGAACAATTGGACACTGTAGTGACAATGGATGCAGCAATGGAGATACATTTGTGATGTTTTTGAACAATTTTAATTCTCATGTTAAGCCGACTTGTGAATCACCAGTTTTGTTGCTGGTTAACAACCACAAATCTCACGTAACGCTGGAAACTATCAAATTTTGTAGGGAACATCATATAGTTATGGTTCGATTTCCACCTCACACTACCCATCAACTACAATCACTGCACGTTTCACGTTTTGGACCTTTAAAGAGCTATTGTAGCCAAGCTTGTGATAACTTCACGGCCACTCATCCAGGGCAGGCGATTACTGACAAAAATGTTGGTGGGCTACTGGGCACTGCCTATTTGAAAGCAGCCACCGTTTGGGAATGCCGTTAAGGTTTCCAGAAAATGTGGATTCGAGCCTTATGACCCTTTTGTGTTTGATGAGGACGATTGTGCTGCAGCAGACGTCACAGACCGTGCTCTCGCTTCAGACAGTCCTACTGAACATGAAAATCGTGCAGTTCAGAGTGAAGAACCTGATGTCCAGTCCTCAAAACAGCTGAATAAAGAAGCAGGACCTTCTGCACTACTTAATGCCCATCCGGATAAACCAAAATTATGCAGAAGTATTTTGACTTAAAACCTGTGCCAAAAGAAAAGCCAAACACGAGGAAACGTAGAACTCACAAACAGTGTGCAAATGTTTCAACAGGCACGCCTATGAAGGACAGTTTAGAGCAGAAAGAAGCACAGAAGATGGAACAAGGACTTCTAAAATGACAAAGACGACAGGCTCGGGACGCAAGAAATATAAGTTTTACTAATAAACTAGAGTTTCTCTCTTCTGATGTAAAGAAAAATTCCAGGGTTTCGATAAAATCAGCCAATGCTTCCCAAGAAAGTTTTGTTCAGTGTCCTGGATGTTATGAGATATAGGAAGCCCCTCATCAGAAGACTGGATACAGCGCTGTAACTGGTTTAGACGGTGACACGAAGACTACTCAAACTGTGAAGGAGGGAAATTTGCGTGGCTTTTGTTAAGGTATGTACAGCAATATATTAATATTTACAACAATAAAAATGTATTGCAGTTTTATTGCCATATTGCCTCGAAAGTCATCTTGCCCCAGTACTGAGACAAGATGACAGTTCTGCATTACTTTCTAAAATTAACAAAATATTCGGATAACATTACAGTAAAATGATATATAATTATGAACATTGCAATACAGGCTAGTCTAAAAATATTTGCAATGAAAAAATATTTCCTTCAAAAAATTAATTTCTTAAAAATGTTTAATCGTTAACATCGCCAACTTGCACCTGTCTCTCATACTTAGCATCTTTCAGGAGTAAAAACACCCGTGTTTTATTACGAAGGAAATCAGAAATTGGTATTTCCTTGTTCGCAGACTCTACACCAGTTAGCTAGCTAAGTATGTCGTAGCAAATATTAAACTGACCATTGTTTTCACACTGACGTATTGACGTAAATATTCAACTGCGTTGCTGTCTTTCTGTCTGGAGAAAGAGAGAAAGAGAGAAAGAGCGACAGAGAGAGAGAGAGAGAGAGAGAGAGAGATAGAGAGAAAGAGAGAGAGAAAACACATTGTACTATTCCCAGTAACAGAAACCACATTTCAGCGGTGGAGAGAGTATGATGATATAGTCAGTTGCACTTCTCAATAAGAGAAAAAAAAACGCTTCGGAAAACGACCGCCCGATTGCTCCTAAACAGTAGGATAGCATGCGAAACTGAAGTGTATTGGGCACATAATCGGCACGTAATCCTCACTCACAACCTGATACAGTTTAACTGAACTAAAGGCTTGTGGCTCAATTCACGAAGAAAGTGGCATAAATTCACTTTATGCTATAGTAAAGTAGGCAAAATCCACAAGCAAGGTATTCCCGTGATGTTTTAAATAGTGAATGGGAGCAGCTTATAAACATTTAGGACTAGTGTAGTCTGAATCGGTTTCTCTACGACCACGTATATTAGAACGCAAGCAAATAGCACGAATTCACTTAATTAGGTTGGTGTCTGGACGATATTACTAACCAAAATAGTCCCGTAATATTTTAAATAATGAATAAAGGCAATTCGGAAATACTGACTTGTATTACAAGTGAATAGATTCGTCTATGGACGCGTCGTTCAAAGTACAAGTGAAATCACATCAGTTTACTTATTTAAATAGGAACCTATACAAAATACACTCCTGGAAATTGAAATAAGAACACCGTGAATTCATTGTCCCAGGAAGGGGAAAATTTATTGACACATTCCTGGGGTCAGATACATCACATGATCACACTGACAGAACCACAGGCACATAGACACAGGCAACAGAGCATGCACAATGTCGGCACTAGTACAGTGTATATCCACCTTTCGCAGCAATGCAGGCTGCTATTCTCCCATGGAGACGATCGTAGAGATGCTGGATGTAGTCCTGTGGAACGGCTTGCCATGCCATTTCCATCTGGCGCCTCAGTTGGACCAGCGTTCGTGCTGGACGTGCAAACCGCGTGAGACGACGCTTCATCCAGTCCCAAACATGCTCAATGGGGGACAGATCCGGAGATCTTGCTGGCCAGGGTAGTTGACTTACACCTTCTAGAGCACGTTGGGTGGCACGGGGTACATGCGGACGTGCATTGTCCTGTTGGAACAGCAAGTTCCCTTGCCGGTCTAGGAATGGTAGAACCATGGGTTCGATGACGGTTTGGATGTACCGTGCACTATTCAGTGTCCCCTCGACGATCACCAGAGGTGTACGGCCAGTGTAGGAGATCGATCCCCACACCATGATGCCGGGTGTTGGCCCTGTGTGCCTCGGTCGTATGCAGTCCTGATTGTGGCGCTCACCTGCACGGCGCCAAACACGCATACTACCATCATTGGCACCAAGGCAGAAGCGACTCTCATGGCTGAAGACGACACGTCTCCATTCGTCCCTCCATTCACGCCCGTTGCGACACCACTGGAGGCGGGCTGCACGATGTTGGGGCGTGAGCGGAAGACGGCCTAACGGTGTGCGGGACCGTAGCCCAGCTTCATGGAGACGGTTGCGAATGGTCCTCGCCGATAGCCCAGGAGCAACAGTGTCCCTAATTTTTTGGGAAGTGGCGGTGCGGTCCCCTACGGCACTGCGTAGGATCCTACGGTCTTGGCGTGCATCCGTGCGTCGCTGCGGTCCGGTCCCAGGTCGACGGGCACGTGCACCTTCCGCCGACCACTGGCGACAACATCGATGTACTGTGAAGACCTCACGCCCCACGTGTTGAGCAATTCGGCGGTACGTCCACCCTGCCTCCTGCATGCCCACTATGCGCCCTCGCTCAAAGTCCGTCAACTGCACATACGGTTCACGTCCACGCTGTCGCGGCATGCTACCAGTGTTAAAGACTGCGATGGAGCTCCGTATGCCACGGCAAACTGACTGACACTGACGGCGGCGGTGCACAAATGCTGCGCAGCTAGCGCCATTCGACGGCGAACACCGCGGTTCCTGGTGTGTCCGCTGTGCCGTGCGTGTGATCATTGCTTGTACAGCCCTCTCGCAGTGTCCGGAGCAAGTATGATGGGTCTGACACACCGGTGTCAATGTGTTCTTTTTTCCATTTCCAGGAGTGTAGTTGATCAAAAACACTTCTGTGGTACCTTGAGTGTGTAAAGAGCGCTCGGAACTCTACATGGAGTTTAGCCGTGCAGAGCATTTGCGTCTGCGTCTTCCCATGGCCGCCACCCTTAAGATATGACGAGACTGCTGGAGGTGCCCCGTCTTCCCCTAATAGTTCCGCCAAGCGCTTTATTTTACTATTAGCTGGTTATTGCCAACTTCTGCAGGGAACAGTTTTCACATATTCGCAAACTTCTCTGGTGAAAGGCTTGTGCATGCAGTCACAGAAACAAAGATGCACTGCACAGTTCTGTTTGAAAGTCGGCCGAATTAATACAATTCTAAAATAAGAATTTAGCTACTGTTGCTAGATTAACATTATGAATGAAAGGGGGACATTACTTCAGTTCCACTACACATTTGTCATTTCTCCAAATAGGATATCATTCTCCTTTTAGCGTCTGGGGGGGGGGGGGGGAAATTACTGACTATCAAGTAATGAGACCTGTCCCCATCTTTGTGATCAATGCGTGTCAAGTTGCATTACCCCGGCTATCCACAGGGCATCACAGTCTTTGAGGGCCTAGAATAATTTCTTCAAAATGGACCGGAAGACGTTTGGTAAGATATGAAGAACAATTTTAACCTCTTAGAAGAATGATGCAGAGTAGTACAATCTGAAAAGGAATGTGAGGGCTAGACTCAAATCGCTAAGGATGGACAATGCATCATGCAATGCTCGAATGCAGAAATAGGATCTCGGCAACTTTTCCGCTTGTAACCGAAAGCCTCGTGAAAAGACTGAAGCACCTAGTCTAATAATGCATTCAGTTTAAATGCAGTGGAACGTTCCGAGGCTGTGTCATTTCATAGCTTCCGTACTTCACCGTGTTGATGTGCTGGATATAGATCTGTAATTGAAGCCTCCATATTATACTTTTACGGACGTGCGAGTTTATTTTGTGGACGGCATTTGTTATACCTCATGAATAAATGAAATAAATTAACCGTATGAAATCTAAATTTGGATAACTGGACGGTAATTTGAATGCCGCTTCTTCCGAATTGTGTTCTCTTATCCACTGTGTAATCACTCCGTAACAAATCGAATGTACTGGATTACTGATGCTGTCCGTCTGTTGCAAGATCCTAGAGTATATTATAAGTTCAAATATGGACGTTCCTGGAGGAAAATAAACGTATCTGAAAGAATAAGGTAAGAAGCATGACAAAATTCTCGCTTGGGCTTTTCACATACGATGTCTTGCAAACAAGCGACGCAGGTGAATAGCTAGATTCCGTCTTCTTACATTTTCGAAAGGCGCTCCACCTTATACCACACCGTCAACTACTAAACAAGATACGGGTGTTTTGAATATACATAAACAACTCATGAGACAGCATGAGCAACTCTACAAGTTTGTTCGCTGACGATGCTGTTTTTTATATTTCTTACAGGAAAAGTATCATCATTCGGTTACGGTAAGGCACTGGATAACGTATTGGAGAAAATTTCCATTTATTGTAACTAAAGACATGTCACTATAAATGTGGATTAAAATAATGTAATGTCTATAACAAAGAGAGCGAAGGATGGTTTTGATCTCAAGTTTAGTATCGAAACTCAGGAGTTCATTTTTTTAGGGCTAATACTAAGATGTCAGGAAATATTTATGAAGGTATTTTTCTGACATGTAGCCTAGAACGGAGCTGAGACCTGGACAATAAACTGTTCAGTCTAGAAGAGAATAAAGGCTTTCGATATGTAATGCTACGGAGGAATGCTGAAAGTTAGGTGGCTACATCAAATAACTAACAAGCATGTACTGAATCGAACTGCAGAAGAAATAAATTTGTTCCAAACCTTGACTAAAAGAAGGGATCGGTCGACACCATTTATCCGGAGACACCCAGCAATCATCAGTTTGGAAATGGAGGGAACTGTGAGAGTAAAAACTGTAGAGGGAGAAAAAAGCTGTAACACAGAAAGCAGGATCAAATGGATGTAATCTGCGTTAGTCATACAGAGATGTAGAGACTTGCATCGGACAGACCAGTGTGGAGAGATTCGTCAAAGCAGTTTCAGGACTGTAGACAGCTGCAGCAGCAACAACAACAACAAGGCAATGACGACAACTACTACGACAAGAACAACAACGCCGTCGATGAAGACGGCAACAACGGGACTAAGAAGCAAAGTGAAATGGGACGACTGGGCATTCCTAAAATCAGTATTAGGGAAGTGGAGTGGAAGACTAGATTTGTCCTGGGAAAGTGGAACGCATCTGTATACGTAGAGCCCTGCGTGACCAGTTCTAGAGCTTGTTTCAGTTTGGAGTCCTTGTGAAGTAGGCGTGACAAAATACATCCAACAAATTCAGATACGCTGTGCTGCGATCGTAATATGTCCATATAGTCGACACGAAAGAGTGAAGCAAAACTGTTTCAGTATCTAATCTGGAGGAAAAACTACACAGTTATCATTAAACACTGCTGGGATATGCATTAGAAGAAAACCGTGGGAACACTGTGCTGCCAGCATCGTATATATCCCTTGGACATCGCGGGAAGAAGCCAAGAGACGTTTGGAGACGTACAGCGGCATATGCTGGAACAGAAAAGAAAATTGATAATTCCGCTACTAAGTACAACCCACGCGTATTGTACAGTTGTTCGCGAACTTTATGCCTTGTTGCAGATATAGAAATGGTGTAACTATGCTACATAAATGTCTTGCAAGGATAGTCAGAACGGCTGGATGAGTAGTAACCTCTCCTTGACCGTAAAGTGGGGCCATGTGTGGAAGTGAAAGCTACTGTGTGCAGTGCCGGATGAATCGCCTAAAACTTGACTTGCATCGCAAATATTTCGATAATAGAAGGCGCCATTGATATGCGGATTTCACAGATTGGAATGGTAGGCAGGGTGTTATTAGTTTCAAATTTGTATTTATTTCAAAAAGACAACTACTTCAGTGGAACAACGCCTGCCGACAGTAACATAATCCGAAGAGACTAAATTAGAACGTCAATGGTGCTTGTTGCAGGAGTCTAGTGTAAGTAGCTTACGAGATACCGTAGTCTAAACATTTTGAGCATCGGCAGTTCTTCGTTCCATGTTCTAGCAAAAACGAATGTGAATTTCACATGGGTGCGTATGTGCAGCCCTGGACAGAAGTTAGTAAGTCTCCGGAGATGACGTGTTGTTAAATGGGACATTGTCTAGGACAAACGAAAGGAGTACCACTGTGGGGTCTGATACGTAAAGAACCAATGTACCCTCTAAATCTGTACTGAAAAAGATCACCACCAGGGTCAATACAAGCTTGCAGTCGGGCCTGCGACGATTGCTGCACATATTCTAGCAATTCAGAGAAGACTGCAGTGCAGGCAGCAGTAATAAGTTGCTTCATATCACCAGTAATTGTTTAAAGAAGTTGGCGTCTATTGGCATATCTTTCCGCGTACAAGGTACATGAACAAACGGCATACTTCCTACATTCTCCACAAACCACGAGTATGTCAACTTTTTTCGCATTGGGAAACATTATTCCGAGAACGCCCTACTACGACCATTATCGCACAAGTGACAGGACCGTTGCAAAACAATAGCAGTGTACAGACAATACAATGTAGACAGACATAACATCGTCGCCTAGCATCTAAGCGATAAGATGGAACAAACAACTATCGGTGTTTACAATGTTCGCAATACGATAACTCACAAAGTACTTGCACTAGGTTTCTGCAACAAACACTATTGCCAGTCT
The DNA here is from genome assembly GCF_023897955.1 of Schistocerca gregaria. Taxonomy (NCBI): domain Eukaryota; kingdom Metazoa; phylum Arthropoda; class Insecta; order Orthoptera; family Acrididae; genus Schistocerca; species Schistocerca gregaria. The sequence continues at coordinate 371,300,360 of NC_064922.1, forward strand.
CATTTATGATATTTTAGGACTAAAAATTTGTAACTGGTGTAAAAAAAATGTACTTTCGTCAACATCTCAGGATCTCTGTATTGGCTACAAGTACGCACCCTTGCCTAAAGTTCAATTCTGTGGGAACCGCCTACCGATAGAGCCTTCCATGTCCGAATTACAGGCGGTGCATGTGTTAGGTGATTCACCATGTACACTAATGGCCATTAAAATTGCTACACCAAGAAGAAATGCAGATGATAAACGGGTATTCATTGGACAAATATATTATACTAGAACTGACATGTGATTACATTTTCACGCAATTTGGGTGCATAGATCCTGAGAAATCAGTACCCGGAATAACCACCTCTGGCAGTAATAGCGGCCTTGATACGCCTGGGAATTGAGTCAAACACAGCTTGGATAGCGTGTACAGGTACAGCTGCCCACGCAACTTCAACACAATACCATGGTTCATCAAGAATAGTGACTGGCGTATTGTGACGAGCCAGTTGCTCGGCCACCATTGACCAGACGTTTTCAATTGGTGAGAGATCTGGAGAATGAGCCGGTCAGGGCAGCAGTCGAACATTTTCTGTATCCAGACAGGCCCGTACAGGACCTGCAACATGCGATCGTGCATTATCATTCTGAAATGTAGGTTTTCACAGGCATCGAATGAAGGGTAGAGCCACGGGTCGTAACACATCTGAAATGTAACGTCCACTGTACTAAGTGCCGTCAACGCCAACAGGAGGTGACCGAGACGTATAACCAATGGCATCCCATACCATCACGCCAACTGATTTGCAAGTGTGGCGATGACGAATACACGCTTCCAATGTGCGTTCACCGCGATGTCGCGAATCGCGGATGCGACCATCATGATGTTGTATACGGAACCATGATTCATCCGAAAAAATGACGTTTTGCCATTGGTGCTCCCAGGTTCGTCGTTGAGCACACCATCGCAGGCGCCCCTGTGATTCAGCGTCAAGGGTCGCCGCAGCCACGGTCTCCGAGCTGATAGTCCATGCTGCTGCAAACGTGGTCGAACTGTTCGTGCAGATGGTTGTTGTCTTGCAAACGACCCCATCTGTTGACTCAGGGATCGAGACGTGGCTGCACGATCCGTTACAGCCAGTGATGCGAGACGGTTGGGATCCAGCATGGCGTTCCGTATTACCCTCCTGAACCCACCGATTCCATATTCTGCTAATAGTCATTGGATCTCGACCAACGCGATACGATAAATCGCAATCGCGATAGGCTACAATCCGACCTTTATCAAAGTCGAAACGTGGTGGTACGCATTTTTCCTCCTTATACGAGGCATCACAACAACGTTTGACCAGGCAACGCCGGTCATGCTGTTTGTGTATGAGAAATCGGTTGGAAACTTTTCTCATGTCAGCACGTTGTAGGTGTCGCCACGGGCGCCAGCCTTGTGTGAATGTTCTGAAAAGCTAATCATTTGCATATCACAGCATTTCCATCCTGCCGGCTAAATTTCGTGTCTGTAGCACGTCATCTTCGTGGTGTAGCAATATTAATGGCCAGTAGTGTATTATGCAGTTTAGGTTTTGCAGCAAGCATTGCCTAATGACCCTGCGAAGAAACCAAACATTTGAGCCAATGAGCCACGTGCTTTCTACTAGATATCTCATGGTAGCTCGAGCGGAGGCCGCGTAATATTCCCCAAACGACTGACGGCGTCCCTCTGTACTGGTGCGAGAACAACAAAAACCTTATCGTGTTTTTAGAACGAAAGAGACTTCATCTCGTGGCGCGAGGCAGCGATAAACGTGTTTGCAGACGGTGACAGGCCCACCGGGCAGCGAGGGTGACCGGCGGGGGGTTCTGGGAGGGCCGGTCGGGTCTTGTTTGTGGGCGTCCGCCCGGTCGCGGCTCATAACTCACGGCGGGTGTCGGACGCTGGGGGCGGCACCTTATATGGCGACCGAGGCAGCGCAGGCAGGGCATGGCCGGGCGCCGCCAGACACAGACGCACGCGCCGACTCGCCGCCGGCAGATAACCTGGCGCCACGGGCGCAGCCGCAGCCGCAGCCGCAGCCGCGGGCAGGGCCGCCAGGCTGATAGCGTCGCTGCCGCCCTTCGAAGCACAATGGCCAGCTGCACTCCTGTTAGATCGAGCCTTGTTCTGCTGCCCGACGGCAGTCACTCCCTTGATTAACGTTCTCCGAGCATCGATTTACAAATGAACCAGGTACCGGGACTAGTGATAAGTAGAAAGTAAGGGACCACCGACTGTTAGGCATTTACACCGCATGCATACAGGGTGTTACACAAAGGGACGGCCAAACTTCCAGGAAACATTCCTCATACAAAAATAATGTTATGTGGACATGTGTCCGGAAACGCTTAATTTCCATGTTAGAGCTCATTTTTGTTTCGTCAGTATGTACTGTACTTCCTCGATTCATCGACAGATGGCCCAATTGAAGGAAGGTAACGTTGACTTCGGTGCTTGTGTTGACATGCGACTCATTGCTCTACAGTACTAGCATCAAGCACATCAGTACGTAGCATCAACAGGTTAGTGTTCATCACGAACGTGATTTTGCAGTCAGTGCAATCAACATGTATGGGCTGACGAGAATCCGTACGCAATTGTGCAATCACGTCATCAACACAGATTTTCTGTGAACGTTTGGGCAGGCATTGTTGGTTATGTGTTGATTGGGCCCCATGTTCTTCCACCTACGCTCAATGGAGCACGTTATCATGATTTCATACGGGATACTCTACTTGTGCTGCTAGAACATGTGCCTTTACAATTACGACACAGCATGTGGTTCATGCACGATGGAGCTCCTGCACATTTCAGTCGAAATGTTCGTACGCTTCTCAACAACAGATTCGGTGGCCTATAGATTGGTAGAGGCGGACCAATTCCATGGCCTCCACGGTCTCCTCACCTCAACCCTCTTGACTTTCATTTATGGGGGCATTTGAAAGCTCTTGTCTACACAACCCCGGTACCAAATGTAGAGACTCTTCGTGCTCGTATTGTGGACGGCTGTGATACAATACGCCACTCTCCAGGGCTGCATCAGCTCATCAGGGATTCCATGCGACGGAGGGTGGATGCATGTATCATCGCTAACGGAGGACATTTTGAACATTTCGTGTAAGAAAGTGTTTAAAGTCACGCTGGTACGTTCTGTTGCTGTGTGTTTCCATTCCATGGTTAATGAGATTTGAAGTAATAAAATGAGCTCTAACATGGAAAGTAAGCGTTTCCGGACACATGTCCACATAACATATTCTCTTTCTTTGTGTGAGGAATGTTTTCTGAAAGTTTGGCCGTACCTTTTTGTAACACCGTAAGCACCCAGAACGGGTGGAAGAACAAATGTACTTGAATAAAGAAAAGTGAAACCAACAGCTGTAACCGCGGTTTATGCAACACATGACACTATTTTCGACGTGAGATAGCATCATCCTCAAGCCTCAAGCATAATCTATCGTCAACTTACGAACTACAGAGACAAAGATCAACGGAGTATTCAAATGGGAACAGTATGATACGCTCGCTAGACCCGCTGGGCAGAACAGGTAATATGATTGTGGAAAGGGCCATACGTTGAGGTCAGTTTCTGCTTCTAATTCACATTAGACACAAACATAGCCAAAGCCTTGCAGACAAACAAAAATTACGCGAAGCGAAATGTAGTGTGAGGAGGGCTATGCGAGAGGCGTTCAATGAATTCGAAAGTAAAGATGTAGGGGCTGCAGTCACGGACTGTGCGGCAGGTAACGGCGGAGGTTCGAGTCCTCCCTCAGGGAAGGGTGTGTGTGTATGTCCTTAGGATAATTTAGGTTAAGTATTGTGTAAGTTTAGCCTTAGCAGTTAAGTCCTACAGGATTTCATACACACACACACACACACACACACACACACACTCGAAAGTAAAGTTTTATCTATTGACTAGGCAGAAAAACCTAAGAAATTTTGGTCTTGTGTCAAAGCGGTAGATGGATCAAAACAAAATGTCCAGACACTCTGTGACCAAAACGGTACTGCAACAGACAGACTAAAGGCCGAAATACTAAATGTCTTTTTCCAAAGCCGTTTCACAGAGGAAGACTGCACTGTAGCTCCTTCTCTAGATTGTCGCACAGATGACAAAATGGTAGATATCGAAATAGATGGCAGAGGGATGGGATAGAAAAACAGTTAAAATCGCTCCAAAGAGGAAAGGCGGCTGGACGTGATGGGATACCAGTTAGATTGATACCAGTTCGATATTACACAGAGTACGCCAAGAAACTTGCCCCCCTTCTTGCAGCGGTGTACCGTAGGTCTCTAGAAGAGCGTAGCGTTCCAAAGGATTGGAAAAGGGCACAGGTTATCCTTGTTTTCAAGAAGGGACGTCGAACAGATGTGCAGAACTATATATATCTCTAACGTCGATCAGTTGTAGAATTTTGGAACACGTATTATGTACGAGTATAATGACTTTTCTGGAGACTAGAAGTCTACTCTGTAGGAATCAGCAAGGGTTTCGAAAAAGACGATCGTGTGAAACCCAGCTCGCGCTATTCGTCCACGAGACTCAGAGGGCCATAGACACAGGTTCCCAGATAGATGCCGTGTTTCTTGACTTCCGCAAGGCGTTCGATACAGTTCCCCACAGTCGTTTAAGGAACAAAGTAAGAGCACATGGACTATCAGACCAATTATGTGATTGGATTGAAGAGTTTGTAGATAACAGAACGCAGCATGTCATTCTCAATGGAGAGAAGTCTTCCGAAGTAAGAGTGATTTCAGGCGTGCCGCAGGGGAGTGTCGTAGAACCATTGTTATTCACAATATACATAAATGACCTTGTGGATGACATCGGAAGTTCACTGAGGCTTTTTGCGGATGATGCTGTGGTATATCGAGAGGTTGTAACAATGGAAAATTGTACTGAAATGCAGGAGGATCTGCAGCGAATTGACGCATGGTGCAGGGAGTGGCAATTGAATCTCAATGTAGACAAGTGTAATGTGCTGCGAATACATAGAAAGAAAGATCCCTTATTATTTAGTTACAATATAGCAGGTCAGCAACTGGAAGCAGTTAATTCCATAAATCATCTGGGAGTACGCATTAGGAGTGATTTAAAATGGAATGATCATATAAAGTTGATAGTCGGTGAAGCAGATGCCGGCCTGAGATTCACTGGTAGAATCCTAAGGAAATGCAATCCGAAAACAAAGGAAATAGGTTACAGTACACTTGCTCTCCCACTTCTTGAATAATGCTCACCATTGTGGGATCCGTACCAGAAGAGATAGAGAAGATCCAACGGAAGGCAGCGCGTTTCGTTACAGGATCATTTAGTAATCGCGAAAGCGTTACGGAGATGATAGATAAACTCCAGTGGAAGACTCTGAAGGAGAGATGCTCAGTAGCTCGGTACACTATATTGCTCCCTCCTACGTACATCTCGCAAAGAGACCATGAGGATAAACTCAGAGAGATTAGAGACCACACAGAGGCACACCGACAATCCTTCTTTCCACGAACAATACGAGACAGGATTAGAAGGGAGAACCGATAGAAGTACTCAAGGTATCCTCCGCCACACACCGTCAGATGGCTTGCGGAGTATGGATTTAGATGTAGATGTAGATTTATTGTAATTTATTAACCTTTACAACCAAAGCAGCATATAACCAAATCATTACTGAATGCAGTCTTTCACGGCTGAAGGCCTCCAACACGAAATCTTAACGTATCAACAAGATAAAAATCCAATTAAGATAGCAATAAAATAATTCAAAAAACAACATACGCAAAGTGCAATACGAATGGCAGAGGGCCACAACTAAATTCAAAAATTTTAGAAACTTTTAAAGACAGAAGGCCAGCATGTGTAATCACAAGAAATCTTAAAAAAATCAACAAGATAAAATTCAGTTAAGATAGCAATAAAATAATTTAAAGGAGCAACATATACTAGATGCAATACCAATGCCCGAGGGCTACAATTATTCTTCAAAACTTCAAAATAAATGACCATAATCTTTAAAGGCAGAAGGCCTCAGTGTTTAAGCTTGAAAAATTAATTTAAAGCAAAATTTTAAGAACATAAAACAAATAACCATAAGCCTAAAATTTAAAATAACTGGCAACAGATAATTAAACAAATGTTGTTTACTGTTATTGTTACATAATTAGGTACAATTTTATAAGTCAAACATAGTTTATTGAACTTAATGTTGAGTATGGTTTTATGAAGTCTGATGGTTGTGTTCTGATATTTGTTGAAGAGCTGCGATGGAAATACCTGGCTTGGTTTAGAAATAATAATCTTTTGGTGTGTGCCTATGTAACAATAACTGTAAACAACATGTCACCAGCAGCACAGCAGACAAAACGTAAGGCAGAATGCGTAACAAACAGAAAATAAATTACGTTTTGCTGTTTGCAGATGACAAGTTGTATGTTGTGTAGCAGAACAGCTACCAAAACAAGAGGACAATAACATCATGTAAGGTATGTTACTTACAACTGCACACACTCGTCGCCAATTAAGTTACAAAATGCAACTTTTACATAATGTTGTAAATGACGCAGATGTTAATATGTTAACAACAAATTTACAGTTAAAAATAAAAATAGAACCCACTGACGATAGCACAAAAGTGCTGAAACATGTATGGGTGAAACAAAAAGAAAACAGGTGTCTTGCATAAGGCGGAACTTCTCATCCCGCTTCAGCTGTGCTTAGTCCGGCCCCTCCCGTCGGAGGTTCGTGTCCTCCCTCGGGGAATGGGTGTGTGTGCAGTTCATATCATAAGTTAGTTTAAGTAGTGTGTAAGTCTAGGGACCGATGACCTCACCAGTTTGGCCCCTTAGAAATTCACACAAATTTGAACATCGTTGACTCACTGCCGGTTTCGTGGCACTAAAAGCCACATCTTCAGGCGAACATTGCTTCTCCCCTCTCCGCGATACCATATAGATCGGGGAAGCGATGTTCAACTGAAGATGTGGCTCGTAGAGCCACGAAGCCGACACTGATCCAAAATGAAGGACTAAATATGGCTACAGTGGTTTATTAACCCTTTGCCTTACGATTTAAGTTCCGTTAGCGTGAGCCGTAAGTGGCTGCAAGGCACGGATGCGCCTTACGATTCCCGGCGCTTACACACGCTAAGGCTGAGGTGCACTAAGCCTGGTGGCGTCCGAAGTCGTGCAGACGCCCTCGGGATTTGTGAGTAAGTGTGTGAGACGCCCTCCCGTTTGGCCTTGCGGTCTAACGCACGGCTTTCCGGATTGGAAGGAGCGCCGGTCCCCGGCACGAATCCGCCCGGTGGATTTGTGTCGAGGTCCGGTGGGCCGGCCAGTTGGATGGTTTATAAGCGGTTTTTCATCTGCCTCGGCAAATGCGCGCTGGTTCCCCTTATTTCACCTCAGTTACGCTACGTCGGCGATTGCTGCGCAAACAAGTTCTCCACGTACGCGTACACCAACATTACTCTACCACGCAAACATAGGGGCTACACTCGTCTGGTGTGAGACGTTCCCTGGGGGGGGGGGGGGGGGGGGGGGGTGGTCCACCAGGGGCCGAACCGCACAATAACCCTGGGTCCGGTGTGGGGCGGCGGAGGGGTGAAGTGGACTGCGGTAGTCGTCGTGGGATAGCGGACCATAGAGAGTGCGGCGGGGACGCAGCCTCTCCGTCGTTTCTAGGTCCCCGGCTAACATAACATAACGTACCATAACGTGTGTGAGATACTAGTAACGTGACACTTCTACAGGTATCATAAATAAAGACGATTAGTTGCCCATTGGAAACGGAACATTCATTGTCTAAATCGCAACGATATATTCTCAAACGTTTTATTTCCCTTTATAAGCAAACATACATTGATGAAATGCACTTAATAATAATATTCACAACAATGCAATGATCTAAGACTGTATAATATTTTGTTCAAAACATTCTGGGAACTGTTACGTTAGTACGTTGGCAAACATATTTTCAAACGCAACGTCTTCACAATGACATTTACACGAATTTAATAGTCTTCGATTGTACGATATCGTTCAAAACAATCTGGTACATGTAATGTGCACTTTTTGCACTCCCACGTTGTTTCGCTGCGTCGTTTATGCTTTCTGCACACTACACAAGCTCTCGCGAGATTTAGTTTTGATCGTTTCAAAATGGTTCAAATGGCTCTGAGCACTATGGGACATAACGTCTGAGGTCATCAGTCCCCTAGAACTTAGAACTACTTAAACCTAACTAACCTAAGGACAATACACACATCCATGCCCGAGGAAGGATTCGAACGTGCGAGCGTAGCGGTCGCGCGGTTCCAGACTGTAGCGCCTAGAACCGCTCGGCCACTCCTGCCGGCGCTTTTGATGGTGTTGGATCAATATGTTTGGGAACATGTTTCAATGTTGCGCGTGCAGTCTTTGTGGTATATCTCCGGATGCTAATCGTCCCTTCCGATTATATGCTGGTAAAGGTGTAGTTTTCAACAGTGATTCTGCAATGTTATTCCTGTATTCTGCGTAGCTCTGTCCTTTGCCGCAAAGTATTTTGTAATAAAAAATGTACCTGTTAAATAAAGCAACATCAAATAGGTAAAAGAATATCTTGCGGTATCCTTTCATACATTTTCTCATCACAGGGAAGCACGCGTGCATCCCATCTTGGCGATCAATACCAGTCATGCCTCTATTGTATTCGACGACACATTTCCGTTTCCACGACGCATTGCGGAGAGGTGTGTCTGTGGCAATCATTTCTGCTCTTGAATGTTTGGTGGAAAGCATGTAAACGTTTCGTTTATGTTTCCATTTCAGTGCCAATATTCCATTACAACTACTTACTATGTATTCTCCCTTCCTTAATTTTGCCTTCAGCAAGTCCGTGGGCATATTTTTTTCTGTTTGAGTGCACTGTTCCAATCACATTAGTTTTATTGATGAGGAGAGTTTTGAAAAGTATTGGTGAAGAAAACCAGTTATCTAAATATAGAGTATGCCATTTGTGTAATACCGACTGTGATAGTTCTGGAACAACACTTTCAGAGGCACAAGCACTATAAATACGTTTGTCACTACCCGTGTATATCTTAAAATCATAGCAGTATCCTGAACTTGACTCATACAATATATAAATTTTAAAACCAAACCTCGCTCTTTTTGATGGGTTAAATTGTTTGTAGGATAAGCGCTCCTTGTTGTTGTGGTCTTCAGTTCTGAGACTGGTTTGATGGAGCTCTCCATGCTACTCTATCCTGTGCAAGCTTCTTCATCTCCCAGTACCTACTGCAACCTACATCCTTCTGAATCTGCTTAGTGTATTCATCTCTTGGTCTCCCTCTACGATTTTTACCCTCCACACTGCCCTCCAATACTAAATTGGTGATCCCTCGATGTCTCAGAACATGTCCTACCAACCGATCCCTTCTTCTAGTCAAGTTGTGCCACAAGCTCCTCTTCTCCCCAGTTCTATTCAATACCTTCTCATTAGTTATGCGGTCTACTCATCTAATCTTCAGCATTCTTCTGTAGCACCACATTTCGAAAGCTTCTATTCTCTTCTTGTCCAAACTAGTTATCGTCCATGTTTCACTTCCATACATGGCTACACTCCATACAAATACTTTCAGAAACAACTTCCTGGCACTTAAATCTACACTCGATGTTAACAAATTTCTCTTCTTCAGAAACGCTTTCCTTGCCGTTGCCAGTCTACATTTTATATCCTCTCTACTTCGACCATCATCAGTTATTTTGCTCCCCAAATAGCAAAACTCCTTTACTATTTTAAGTGTCTCATTTCCTAATCTAATTCCCTCAGCATCAACTGACTTAATTCGACTACATTCCATTATCCTCGTTTTGCTTTTGTTGATCTTGAACTCCTTTCAAGATACTGTCCATTCCGTTCAACTGCTCTTCCAAGTCCTTAAATTTCATTAATGATTCATTAATGGCAATATTCTCTTGCATTGTGTACACTTCCTTCGATATTTGATTGAACATATCTATGACTGGCCTTAGTTTGTACCGCTTATCTGTGTTGTTGGCTAAACTGTTATTCGCTAGATGCGGAAATCTACTTATGTGCAGAAACCTTCTGAATGGCATCGTCTTCCTAAATATTGGCGTTTCTATAACCGCCCTCCTAGACCAATACATCTGAATCGACGGTTTTCTTGCTTCAGCCATGATTATAAATAACGCAATGTATATTTTTATTTCATTACGGACCATGGGAGACCACTTTTGGTCTATTTTTCGTCTCTTCTGTTCATTGTTGTGTACGTCTTGTGCATATCTATTCGTCTCACTTACGATGTTTTCCCAAAATGTGCTATTGAATATTACACAGAAAACGTCTAATTCTCTTATGCTTGTACTCACTGCTTCCTTTATTCCGGTAATTTCCGTATGCGTCTAGATTGTTGGTTCATTGTCTTCCTGCTGCCACATCCACGACTGATTGTTACTGGTAGGTTTGCTCTTCTTCGTCAGTATCATCTTCAGTCACCAGCCGCTTACACCGTTTTCGTATAGGACATAAAACGTCGCTACCACTGTCTCTGCCGCTGTCAAAATATCCTCCAAAATCGTTGTTGGCTATGCCACTACATGTCTCACTTTCCTCGTGAACACGTTTGCTACACGTCGGGAACATTGTGAAAGTATTTTTGCAATGTCGGCATGTCCGAATGCGGCGAAGAAGACGTCGTGTATGCCGCGTGTACTCTATCAGCTCCGCAACGTGTCGCAGACGTTCTGTTTACATTTGGCGTGGCTGAGCGACGACTTCTCTCACACGACAAGCGCTTGTTCGGCGCGGTAAACGTACCACGTCTCTGATACGTCTCTCACACGGCATTGTAAGCTAAGGGGTTAATACCCAAGACGACACTCACAACTGTGGCTGGCCTATCTACAATGTTCTCTACATTAGGCCGTCAGTTCATAAAGACGCGTGCCAAGTATGGACGCTGTCCCGCAAAATATGCGACATGTCCCTATGCTTCACATTAACCACTCAACAGCTGACGCTGTTCTCGCATCTTATATACCCTATCAAGCCTACACTTTATCCCGAGCGACACTAATACACTCTGGTGGCCGTTTCACAGAGCACTGCAGCTCTAGTCATCCACATTCCCGCCGATAGTGTGTACTTGTGTGAAGTTATGTTGACATCCGACCATGTTGTCTGCGTGGTTCACTTTTGTTGTCAGGAAGCGTAAACCTTCATCCTTACAGGTCTATCTGGCAAGCATGGAACAGGAAGTCGGCCGTGGCCGTATCGTTTGAAACACCCCGGCATTTGCCTGAAGTATTTTACAGACAACCCGGAAAATCTTAATCATGATGTCCGAATGGAAGTTGAGCATCCATTCTCCCAAATGGTTCAAATGGGTCTGAGCACTATGGGACTTAACATCTGAGGTCATCAGTCCGCAGAACTTAGAACTACTTAAACCTAACTAACCTAAGGACATCAAACACATCCATCCCCGAGGCAGGATACGAACCTGCGACCGTAGTGGTCGCGCGGTTCCAGATTGAAACTCCTAAATACAAGGGAAGTCTGTTTTTAAATAGCCCAGCTCCATTCTTTTTATCCTTGTTGTACAAAGACGTTTCGTTTATACTAGCTGAAGTCTCTTTCGTTCCAAAAACACGATAAAGTTTTTGCTTTTCTCGCGCCTCCTACCAGGATAGAGGGACCTGTCAGCACTGTGGGTAATGTTACGCACCCTCCGCTGGCACTGCGATGAGACTTCTAAAGGAATCCATTTGGTCCACTGCGTCAGATGATTGGTCTTGTTTTAAAGCCACCTATTTAGATAGCTATCGAAATCGGTTGTGACATCCACTGTGTGTCGCAATATTCGTAAAAAAGACAAGGTACGTTTGTAAAGTTCGATGAATGGTCTCAGGCAATGTAGAAAACGAGAGTTACAAAGTTCCTTTACTATCCATCAAAGTTATCACCATCAGCACCAACACACTCTTGACATCAAAGAATAGTTCAGCCAAAGTGTGTTGCGAAATGACATTATTTACTTGTCTTACATCCTTAACAAACCTCTCTCGGTCATGATTGTAGCGATAGGTCTTTGCTTTTTCATTTTCCTTAGGATACGTATTGTAAACCTTTTCTCGCAGAGATTGTTCTTTTGAGATTTTTATTTATTCTTTGTTGATAAGATCATAAGCTATTTCTCCCTGTTCACGGATACAAATGTTTGTGCCGCAATATTCAAGATTTTTTTGTAGTACATAGCAGGTTGACAAATGTAATTGCTTAAAATCCTCGATTCTTGTACCAGACCCGGTTTTTTTCGTTTCTTCTAGTAATTCTCAACATGCGAGTCTCCATTTCTATTTACCAGTCATCAGGTTTTGACCGCGATGGCACCGTGGTAAGACAATGGATTCGATCTCTAGAGGACTGCAGTTCAAATCTCCGCCCATCTTTATTTAAATTTTCCGCGCTTACAAAATAACTGGTTAAAGCAAGTGCCGGGATAGCTCCTGTATAGAAAACGTAGATGCCTGAGGCTTCTATGTACGGTGAAAGTTCGGCTGACCTAGCGAAACTGTTCCTTTCCACCAGGTGTACGACGATTCGTTCTTCTCTCCTCCCCCCCCCCCCCCTCGCCCCGTCGCCCCCCCCCTACCCCCCTACCGCGATCTTGCACATTCCACAGCCGACTATCCTCAGCTATGAGATCACACTTCATGAGCAACTTTCAACCGATTCCTGGCATCTGCCCGTCCACGATCATAACAATTTTAAGTACATTAGCCATCCAGCACCCTAGCCATTCAGCAAGCATCGCAGTATTGCATTACAGCTGATTGCTTTCACCTTTGAGCTTGTACTTCGGTCGTGACTAACGCAGCGGAATTTTCCGAATCCCTAGAGCGCTCTTTCTTGTGTCACTGGTCCAGCTGTTATTTCATCCTACCAATCCCTTCAAAAAGAAGCATTGCGGTAATGCAGCAGTGCATACGCGGAATTGCAGTCGTCGTGTTGTGGTCATTCTCAAACGGTGTGATTTTAAAATTTATCAACAGTTCTAATAAATTGTTGCTTTACTGTTGCATTGAAAGTCACTGCATTTTGTGTGTACCGCAACAGAAAGTTTAATTTTCTGCACGCACCATCTGTTAGCAATGCGCTATAATGCCAAAAGACTTTCTTTGGGAACCCTTAGCACCTATCTATCCATAGAACATCGGTGTGATCAAGTTACCAGAAGTCAGCGATTCTCCGTTTAGGATTACCTTCAGAGACTTTTACGCCCTTCACAGTCTCGCAGTCTAATATCCAAAGAGACCGCTTTGAATAAATACAGCGCCTTAGTTGAAAATAGTTTTTCTGCCTATCAACAACTTTTGATAGCATCACGAAACACATCATACAGTGCCTTCCGTAAAGAGAAAGAAGTTTTTCACTACAACTCACAAGAAACATGTACTTCAATTTTTTCAGATAATGTTTAACTTTCCCACAGTCACTTCCGTAATGGGGTAGTCAGAAACTCACTGATAAAAACATTGGAGTCTCCATTTGAAAAATATGAATAAGTGTAAATCGATTTGTAGATCTCACGAGAGTACACTTAGTCACGCAGGGATCTTGCCTCACAATTCAGTTGCTGTTGTTTTTAAATGCCCAAATCTACAGGATGTATCAAAATTAACAGTGAATGATTGATGAATGGAGTTCGTGCATTATGGGGCACCGGCACATTTTTCTGCTGATGGAAGACGGCGTCTGACGCATGGGCCAAGATGGACACTTTGAGCAGATCTTATATCTTGTCCTCTAAAGGGCCTGAAAATTAGCAAGTAACTTCGTTAAGTAATTTCTGCAAGCAGTTGTTCAGGTATTTACATTAGAACGAAAACTTGAAGTTTGCTGCTGCAAGTACCTTGGACAAGTTAATTTCAGGAACTTGGTGCAAGTAATTCCAGAAGTACTTCTGCTAGAGACACGTCGTGAGATCGGCAAGTGCATGTTTACAGGATCTGCTAAAAATCAGAGCAGACGCCATTGTTTTGCGTTATTATTATGGAAGAAAAAGTGAGGAAAATAAAAAAAGCTAAGTTTGGGTGAAGAAATGGATACGTACATATCTATCAAGAAACACTTTTAAAAGATTTGAAATCAGAGGACTTCAACCAGATCAAAAATATTATGAGAATGTCGATGCAAATTTCGAACATCTTTTCCCTATTGTACCATAAAATATTCCAAACCAGGATCCAAAAATGCTGCAAGCTGTAGCAACAAGACTGAGCCGTGACGAGCTGGCGCCAGTGTTATTTTGGTCTTGTATCGTTGAGATTGATTGTGGTTGAGCTAAGCTATATTTGCTTTTCACTTGTCTTATCTTCCGGTTTGGCGCGCGAAGGGATTGGGTTGTTAGCCTTCGAAAGGTAACCCTGGAGATCTCGTGACGTTCGCTGGGAGACGAGTGTCAACGGCTGCCGAACGAGCGTGATGACCGTTATATGTTGTAGTGTGAAATTAGTCGGGCGTTTTGGTGACATGGGCAGCTTGGAGCTACAAGTTTTGTGACAAAATTTGAAGTGGTGGAGCTGTGGAACCCGCTCCTTCGTATTGTGTACGTGATGTGAAGTAAGTGGTCGTACTTGTGTTTTGTTGACCGACGAACTCGGAGACATTTAAATTTTATTATTATGGTGAGACTTTCATAGTCGAACTTTAATATGGTGTGGAAGAGTTCAGTTGGCCAAATTAAATGGTGGCCGTTATTTGAAAGTTTTCTCAGAAGTTATACTAGTGCCCTGTATTTCTTCCAATCAAATGATTTTATGTTGGCGTTTTCAAAGCCTGCACTCAATTAATACAGTTTTCCATGCGTAAAATGATTAAGGTCAAAGTAGCGAAATTGTCAGTAGTGTAACGTGTTCCTTTACACGCTTACCCCTATACCGAGTGAAAGGTTCTGCCGAGTGTTTCTATGTTTCAGAGTTATTGGAATTTCTTTGTGATTCACGCAAAAAACCTTTGATTGTGCCAACGCCTTGGCGGGGAGTGAAATGTCATCGGAGGGCCAAGCCTGGCAGTGTTTAAGAACCTGGTCACTACCGGGAGTTGTTCACATACCGCCTTCCAAAGTTTAGTATTTATCTTCCTTCCATCAAGGCGGGTTAAGCTGGTAGATATATAAATATACATTGTATGTAACCTGTTCTTATACGAACCTGTTTCCTTAAATATTAGCGACTGGTAACTGGCTAAACTTTAAATTGCATAGCATCTGCTGAATTCCTTGCACAGATCTTTCTAGTTGTCTTTTATTAACACGTCTGAGCACATGAACATCCATTTTTAAAGATCGGTGCTTCTGCTGTAGTTTTTTTATGCAAGTGGTTCAATCATGTTATGTAATTGGGTTTTAGCTTGGCACTAGTGCTGAAGTGTCATTAAGTCACACTTTATTGGTAACTGTTTTCATTATATGTATTTTGAGGGAAATCCTATGTGAGAGTTTGAATACCCGAAGTTTGTCAGTAGCTCTGTTTTCTTAATAGGGGAAAACAAAAGCGAGGGGTGTTGGTGCCCGGCAATGTTAAATTTGTAATTAACCTTTTAACAAGTGCTTCTTTCAATAATTTTTAAGGGTATTTTAGCGAAGAATGTTAAGTGTGGCCTTTTTAATGTAATGTAATTGATAATTGCTATGCTTAAGGTTTCTATGAATGCCTGGCACATTAAGCTTTTTATAACTTTCTCTTAAGGGACTGTTTATTTGAGAACTGGGTACGTTGGGTTTGTAACTGTATTTGCAAAGTCTTATCTAGTGTCTCGCCCACAATTTGTAATTGTCGAATTTCTTAAAACGCATATTGTAAATGAACTATCTTAATTATAAGTTGTGACTACCAACTATGCTTCTATCCAGCTTCCTCTTTTACGGTATCTAAGATATGGTGGGTAAGTGTGGTACGAAAAGGGAACCACGTACCAAAGAGTAATCTATTAAGTATTCTTCAACTTTTGCAAACAGCATTTTTCCTGCAAACTAGATCACCAAGAGGTCGCCTTTTAATTAGTCTTCGATTTTTTGAAATATGATTTATTACAAACGTATTACATTTATGTTTTCGTTTAAGTAAAAAATCAGCTAAAATTTAAAGATGACTCTACTACCATTCTATTTTCCCTTCTAGTAACACAAGGTAATTTTACTAATTTTGTCTCACTTCCTTGGTTCACGGTGGTCATGTGTACATGTTAATGGGTTCCCATGATACATTTGTTTCGATTCATCTGTCATTGTTACAAACGTATTACATTTATGTTTTCGCTTAGGTTAAAAATCAGCTGAAATTTAAAGATGTCTCTACTGCCATTCTATTTTTACTTCTAGTAAAACAAGGTAATTGGTTAATTTTGTCTTTGGTTAATTTTGTCTCATTTCCTTGTATGACGATGGTCATGTATATATGTCAATGGGTTCCCATTTGTTTCAGTTCATGTGTCATTGTGGCATTCTGTTTTTCGACAATGACGTCGTTGGACCAGAGTTGAACACATAAAATCTCTGCAAGTTTGAGAAAAACCTCCAGCAACTGGCAAGTTCAACAAGTACTTACAGCAAGATGTGAGAAACTGTTTCTACCAACTTGCAGAAGCTGCTTCTGCGGAAGTCGCTTTGCCGGGGGTGCTTCCACTTCAAATAACTTGCAAAAGTAGAAAATGAAGCGTAGACCAGTCCCATTGCTACAGTTGAAAAACTACAGTAACTAATTGCACAGTCAAGTCGTGATTTAAGATATGATCCAGCAGTGTTTGAGAGAATTTGCAACTGGTTACAGGGACACGTACAGTGTTGCATCCAAATGCGAGGATGACACGTGGAACTCCTGATCTAACAGTCTCAAGTTATTTTAAATTCTAGATCTTGGGTGAATTTCGAGTCAAATTAGACGGAGACTTAATCGACAAGTTTACGTTTTAAATACATTTATACTGACTACGACAATATTCCATACTGAATTCAGTGAACGTTTGTAAACACACATTCTCAGTTAGCTCGCAAACTCTTCGTTTACGGACACACCATTGCTAAATATTTTTTTGCTTCTCTTATCGTATACTTTTAACTGTGTCAGTTTCCGCAATTAGTTGCGATATATCCTCGTATAAAATTCTAGAAATGCTGCACCGATGAGATTTCTCTCTCTTAATCTCACACACTTCGAACACCCTGTATGCAGATGAAGCAGAACTCCGCCGACAAAACTATCGAAGTTGTTAACGGATGTTGTTTGAGTATTTTGGCGTAAGAGACTCGTGGTATCCAGTCTCCCGTTACAGAGTAAAGATTTAATTACGATTTATTCAATCTGTCACACTAGTTATTTTAATTTATAAGAAAATATGTTGACAGTAGTGAAAATGTACGTAACACGACACGAAACACGGATTAATGCACCAACCTTCTATAATGTAACGACTCTAGGGAGAAACCCTTGGCGGGAACTGAACATAACAAATAGTAAATGTTTTTTGAGTGGTCGAGATATAGTTTCCACTAGGCAGTGCGATCAGGACACGAGTACAACACAAGAGTCTTGGGATACTTTAGCAATTACATACAACCGCTCGCTCATAGAAAGATCCGTACCTAAAGACTGGAAAATTTTTCAAGTAACACTAATGCCCAAAAAGGGAAGTAGGAGTAATCCACTGAATTACAGGGCTATATCACTAACGTCGATTTGCAGTAGGGTTTTGGAATATGTACTGTATTCGAACATTATAAAGTACCTCGAAGAAAACGATTTATTGACTCTCAGACAGCACGGATTCAGAAATTATCGTTCTTGTGAAGCACAATTAACTCTTCGTACTCATGGAGTAATGAATGCTATTGACAGGGGATGTCAAATTGATTCCATGTTTATAGATTTCCAGAAGGCTTTCGACACCGTTACTCATAAGCGTCTCGTAACCAAACTGCGTGCCTATGCAACATCGCCTGAGTTGTGCGACTGGATTCATGATTTCCTGTCAGAAAGGTCACAGTTCGTAGTAATAGAGGGAAAGTCATCGAGTAAAACAGAAGTAATATCTGGCGTTCTCCAAGGAAGTGTTGTAGGTCCTCTGTTATTATGGTCTATATTAACGACATAGAAGACAATCTGAGTAGCCGTCTTAGATTCTTTGCAGATGATGCTGTCATTTACCGTCTTGTAAATCATCAGATGATCAAAACGAATTGCAAAATGATTTAAAAATGGTTCAAATGGCTCTGAGCACTACGGGACATAACATCTGAGGTCATCAGTCCCCTAGAACTTAGAACTACTTAAACCTAACTAACCTAAGGACATCACACACATCCATGCCCGAGGCAGGATTCGAACCTGCCACCGTAGCAGCCGCGCGGTTCCAGACTGAAGCGCCTAGAACCGCTCGGCCGCCCCGGTCGGCAAAATGATTTAGGTGAGATACCAGTACGGTCCGAAAAGTAGCAATTGACTCTGAATAAAGAAAATTGTCAAGTTATTCACATGAATACGAAAAGAAATCCCCTAAATTTCGATTATGCGATAAGTCACACAAATCTGAAGGCTTTAAATTCAAATAAATACTTGGGAATTACAATTACAAATATCCTAAATTGGAACGATCACATAGGTAATGTTGTGGGTAGAGCAAGCCACAGTCTGCGATTCATTGACAGAACACTTAAAAGGTGCAACAGGTCTACTATAAATACTGCTTACACTACACTTGCCCGCCCTATTCTGGAATATTGCTGTTGGTGTGGGATCCGCATCACAAAGGACTGACGGATGACATCGAAAAAGCACGAAGTTGGGCAGCTCGGTTTGTATGATCACGAAATAGGGGAGATAGCGCCGCAGACATGATACGTAAATTGAAGTGGCCGTTATTAAAACAGAGGCGTTATCGTTGCGACGGGATCTTCTCACGAAATTGCAGTCACCACTTTTCTCCTCCGATTGCAAAAACATTCTGTTGATACCCACCTTCATAGGGAGAAATGATCATCACAATAAAGTAAGATAAATTAGGGCTTGCACAGAAAAATTTAAGTACTCGCTCTTCCCGCTCACCCTCGAGAGTGGAACGATAGAGAGACAGCTTGAAGGTGGTTCATAGAACCCTCTGCCAGGAAGTTTATTGTGAATAGCAGAGTAATCACGTAGATGTAGATGTAGATGAATTCAAAGGCGCAGTGGAACATAACAAAGCGTTAAAGTGACTTTTGAGTCTGAACAAATACGAACAGTGATCTGGAAGGTAGCAAATGGTTTCCGTTGTGTAGGTAGTGAGAGGCGCTACGAACAATGCGATCAGCGCGACCGAGCGACCGGGTTTTACCGACAGGGCGCTTACAGCGAGCCGCAGAGGTCATCCACGCTGGACTGCAGATAACTGGACCGTTTGTATTCTTTTTTGAGTCATCAGTCTTCTAACTGGTTTTATGGGGCCCGCCACGAATTTCTCTCCTGTGCCAACCTTTTCTTGTCAGAGTAGCACTTGCAACCTACGTCCTCAATTATTTGTTGGATGCATGCGAACCTCTATCTTCCTGTACAGTTTTAAACCTCTACAGCTCCTTCTACTACAATCGGAGCTATTTCCTGACGCCTTGACAGATTTTTATCATCCTGTCCCTTCTTCTTGTCAGTGTTTTCCATAAATTCCTTTCCTCGCCGATTGTACGGAAAGCCTCCTCATTACTTACCTGATCAATCCACTTCATTTTCAGTATTCTTCTGTAGTACGAAATCTTAAATTCTTTGATTCTCTTCTGCTCCAGTTTTCCTCTATTTCATATCTCACTACCACATAATGCGGTGCACTAAATTTACATTCTCAGAAAATTCTTCCTCAAATTAAGACCTGTATTTGATGCTAGTAGACTTCCGTTCACCAGTGCTAGTCTCCTTTTAATGTCCTCCTTGATCCTAAAGTCATGGGATAGTTTGCTACCTGCGTAGCACAATTTCTTGACTTCATCTGTTTCGTGATCACCAACTGTTGTGTAAAGTTTCTCGCTTTGTCATTTCTGCTGCCTCTCATTACTTTCTTCGATTTACTCTCAATCCATATTCTGTACTCATTTGACTGTTCATTCCATACAACTGATCCTTTAATTCTTCTACTTTCACTGAGGATGGCAATGCCATCAAACATCTTGACATTCTTTCACCTTGAATTTTAATCTCACTCCTTAATCTTTCTCTTCTTTCGTATTTGTTTCTTCCACGTATAGACTGAACAGTAGGAGAAAACGACTACATTCGTTTTTAATGCATGCACTTCGTTCCCAATCTTCCACTATTATTGTTCCGTTTTGATTTCTGTACATATTGTGTATTACCCCTCTTTTCCTACAGCTTGCCTCTATTTTTCTCAGAATTTCTTGCACCATTTTAATTGTTCAACGCTTTTTCCAAGTAGTTATCAATTGCAGCTTCAAAACTGCCTCTCTCTGGTGCCTTTACATTTCCTAAAGCCAAAATCAGTGTCGTCTAATGGATCCTCGATTTTCTTTTCTGTTCTTTTGTATATTATTCTTGTCAGCAACTTGGATGAATGAGGTGTTTAGCTGACTGTGCGACAACTCTCGTACTCGTCAGCTCTCGCACTCTTCTCAGTTGTGCGGGTGATATTTTTCCGATAGATTGTATGTCGCCAGACTCATACACTCTACACACCAACGTAAATAGTCGATTATTGCCACTCCCCAAATGATTTTAGAAACAGTGGAATTCCCGTTGGACTCTTAATGTTACCATTCTTGCTTTTAATTTTACGGAAGATTGTTTTGACTTTACTATGTTCTGAGTCAGTCCTTCGACAATCATTTCTTTTTGGATTGCTTCATATATTCATGCAGGTATTTCGTCTTAGCTTACCTGCATTTCCTCATTATTTCATTTCTACGTGACTTGTATATCCGTATTCCTGAATTACTCTGGACATTTCTGTATGTCCTTATTTCGTCGGGAACTGAATATTTCGTCTGTTACCCACCGTTCTTCTCAGTTCTTTGACTGCCATTTTGAGAGGTGCCCATTCTTCTTCAACTGATTTGCCCACTGAGCTATTCGTTACCACACTATCTACAGGCATAGTGAACTTCAAGCGTATCATTACCTCCGTATCACACTTCTTTACGAATTGATTCCTGCTGACAAGTCTCAAATACTTCAGCCACTTCTTCATCATTAGCAAATTTGGTTCTATCTGTCCTAGATACGCCTCACAGTCCAATATCTTATTTCGGAATCTTTGCCTGGTCATTATGTAATCTAACTGAAATCTTCCCGTATCTTCCGGTATTTTCCAAGTGTACCTTCTCCTGTTATAACATAGTATTCGCTATTGCCATCTGAAATTTATTGCGGAACTCAGACTGTCTGCTCTCTCAGTCCTAGTACCAAGCCCATATCTCCTGCAACCCTTCCTTCTGTTCCGCATTCCAGTCACGAATGACTGTAAGATTATCATCTCCCTTTATGTACTGAATTACCCCTTCAGTATCATCATATGCTATTTCTATCTCTTCATCTTCTGCCTTTTGACGTTGGGGTGTATACTTGAACTATTGTTACCAGTGTTGGTTTGCTGTAGATTCTGATGAGAATAACCCTATCACTGAACTGTTGACACTAACTCACACAGTGTACTACTTTCCTATTCATTGTTGTTGTTGTCTTCAGTCCTGAGACTGGTTTGATGCAGCTCTCCATGCTACTCTATCCTGTGCAACTTCTTCATTTCCCAGTACCTACTGCAACCTACATCCTTCTGAATCTGCTTAGTGTACTCATCTCTCGGTCTCCCTCTACGATTTTTACCCTCCACGCTGCCCTCCAACGCTAAATTTGTGATCCCTTGATGCCTCAAAACATGTCGTACTAACCGATCCCTTCTTCTAGACAAGCTGTGCTTGAAACTTCTCTTCTCCCCAATCCTATTCAATACCTCCTCATTAGTTACGTGATCTATCCACCTTATCTTCAGCATTCTTCTGTAGCACCACATTTCGAAAGCTTCTATTCTCTTCTTGTCCAAACTAGTTATTGTCCATGTTTCACTTCCATACATGGCTACACTCCAAACAAATACTTTCATAAACGACTTCCTGATACATAAATCTATATTCGATGTTAACAAATTTCTCTTCTGCAGAAACGCTTTCCTGGCCATTGCCAGTCTACATTTTATATCCTCTCTACTTCGACCATCATCAGTTATTTTACTTCCTAAATAGCAAAACTCCTTTACTACTTTAAATGTCTCATTTCCTAATCTAATTCCCTCAGCATCACCCGATTTAATTTGACTACATTCCATTATACTCGTTTTGCTTTTGTTGATGTTCATCTTATATCCTCCTTTCAAGACACTGTCTATTCCGTTCAACTGCTCTTCCAAGTCTTTTGCCGTCTCTGACAGAATTACAATGTCATCGGCGAACCTCGAAGTTTTTACTTCTTCATGAATTTTAATACCTACTCCAAATTTTTCTTTTGTTTCGTTTACTGCTAGCTGAATATACAGATTGAATAACATCGGGGAGAGGCTACAACCCTGTCTCACTCCTTTCCCAACCACTGTTTCCCTTTCATGCCCCTCGACTCTAATAACTGCCATCTGGTTTCTATAGAAATTGTAAATAGCCTTTCGCTCCCTGTATTTCACCCCTGCCACTTTCAGAATTTGAAAGTGAGTATTCCAGTCAACATTGTCAAAAGCTTTCTCTAAGTCTACAAATGCTAGAAACGTAGGTTTGCCTTTTCTTAATCTTTCTTCTAAGATAAGTCGTAAGGTCAGTATTGCCTCACGTGTTTCAACATTTCTACGGAATCCTAACTGATTCCCCCCCCCCCCCCCCCTCCCCCGAGGTCAGCATCTACCAGTTTTTCCATTCGTCTGTAAAGAATTCGCGTTAGTATTTTGCAGCTGTGACTTATTAAACTGATAGTTTGGTAATTTTCACATCTGTCAGCACCTGCTTTCTTTGGGATTGGAATTATTATATTCTTCTTGAAGTCTGAGGGTATTTTGCCTGTCTCATACATCTTGTTTACCAGCTGGTAGAGTTTTGTCATGACTGGCTATCCCAAGGCAGTCAGTAGTTCCAATGTAATGTTGTCTACTCCGGGGGCCTTGTTTCGACTCAGGACTTTCAGTGCTCTGTCAAACTCTTCACACAGTATCTTATCTCCCATTTCGTCTTCGTCTACATCCTCTTCCATTTCCATAATATTGTCCTCAAGTACATGGCCCTTGTATAAACCTTCTATATACTCCTTCCACCTTTCTGCCTTCCCTTCTTTGCTTAGAACTGGGTTGCCATCTGAGCTCTTGATATTCATACACGTGGTTCTCTTCTGTCCAAAGGTCTCTTTAATTTTCGTGTAGACAGAATCTATCTTACCCCTAGTGAGATAAGATTCTACATCCTTACATTTGTCCTCTAGCCATCCCTGCTTAGCCACTTTGCACTTCCTGTCGATCTCATTTTTGAGACGCGTGTATTCCTTTTTGCCTGCTTCATTTACTGCATTTTTATCTTTTCTCCTTTCATCAATTAAATTCAACATTTCTTCTGTTACCCAAGGATTTCTAGCAGCCCTCGTCTTTTTACCTACTTTATCCTCTGCTGCCTTCAATACTTCATCCCTCAGAGCTATCCATTCTTCTTCTACTGTGTTTCTTTCCCCCATTCCTGTCAATTGTTCCCTTTTTCTCTCCTTGAAACTCTGTACAACCTCTGGTTCTTTCAGCTTATCCAGAGCCCATGTCCTTAAATTCCCACCTTTTTCTTCAGTTTTAATCTACAAGTCATAACCAATAGATTGTGGTCAGAGTCCACATCTGCCCCTGGAAATGTCTTACTGTTTAAAACCTGGTTCCTAAATCTCTGTCTTGCCATTATATAATCTATCTGATACCTTTTAGTATCTCCAGGATTCTTCCATGTATACAACCTTCTTTTATGATTCCTATTCATAACGAACACTAATTAGCGTATACAGATGGCTAACGACATACATACCACACACTTTAATAATCTGATATGAGCCCAAGACGTCTGGTACAGTAAACACAAGACCAATAAGTCAATCAATGGAGTGAAATACACCATATGAAATTATTGTTGTCGTTGTTGGTTGATGCAATTCTCCATGGTATACTGTGGAAGCCTCTTCATCTCCGAACAACTATTGCCACTTAAATGTTTCTGTATCTGCTTACAGTATTCATCTCTTGATCTCCCTCGAAAATTTTTACACCCACGCTTCCTTCGAATGCTAAATAGGTGATTCTTTGATGTCTCAGAATGTGTCCTGTCAACCGATCTCTTCTTCGAGTCAGATTGTGTCACAAATTTATTTTCTCCTCAATTCTTCACTATCTCCTCGTTAGTTATGTGATCCACCCATTCAATATTCAGGATTCTTCAATAGCACCACATTTCAAAAGCTTATAGTCTCTTTTTTGCGTAAACTGTTTATTGTCCATGTTTCACTTCCATACATAGCTACACTCCACACAAGTAATTTCAGAAAAGACTTCCTATCACTTAATTTAACATTCGATGTTAACAAATTTCCCTTCTTCAGAAACGCTTTCCTTACTGTTTCCAGTCTACGTTTCATATTCTCTCTAGTTCGGCCGTCATCAGTTATTTTGCTGCCAAAACAGCAAAACTCATCTATTACCTCAAGTGTCTTATTTCCTAGTCTAATTCCCTCAGTATCACATGATTTTATTAGGGCACATTCCATTATACTTACTTTTATCATCCTTTCAAGAGACTGCCCATTCTGCTCAACTGCTCTTCCAAATACTTTGCTGTATGTGACAGAACTACAAAATGATCGGCAGAACTCAAAGTTTTCATTTATGCTATGCAAGTTTTTACTTCTGAGTGAATTTGTTACTTTCCTAATTTCAGTAGAAGAGATGGGTTGAATTTCAGTTTTATGAAATGTCTTAGGTGTTGAGTCTTCCATTTACATCCTTGCATTTTCTATTGAATGGCTGCATCCTATTTTCTCTACAACACTTAAAAATGATTATTAAAATTTTTTCTACTTATTACTTTTTGTTAAATAAATTTTCATTAAGTTTGTTAGAAAAACCAGCTTCCTGTGCTCTCGGTTGGCCTGTTTCCGTCTTAGCAATACTCCAAATTGTTTTAATTTTATTATCAGAGGTACTAAACTCAGGCATAATGCACATACTTCTGGATTTCTTAATACTGTGCAGGAGTTTTATATCGTTTCATTGTTTCTGGAACACTACTCCTACTAGCTGTAAGACACATTTTCCTATTCTGTTCACAATATATTTTTATTCCTCTAGTGAGCCATAGCTTTTTAGTTGCTTCCTTTAAATTATGTTTCACTGTTTTCTCAGGGACACGGTTTTCAAATAGGCTCACAAAGGTCTCATGAAATAAGTTAAATCTTAAATTAGCATCAGGTTCCCTGTGCAACTCATCCCATTCTAATTGTTGCAAGCTTTCCCTAAAATTTGCAACTGTTAAATCGTTAATCGAACGCACTATTTTATACAACTGTTTCCCATTACTGTATGGAGATACGTCGTAAACTGTAACTGGCTGTACACTATATTCAGAAAGACTATTCGTAACAGGAAACGTAAAATTTGCAACTGTTAAATCGTTAATTGAACGCACTATTTTAGATGACTGTTTCCCATTACTGTATGGAGATACGTCGTAAACTGTAACTCGCTGTGCACCATAATCAGAAAGACTATTCGTAACAGGAAACGTTTTTATTTGATTAAATTTATCTTGGTCTATAGAAACGTTATCTCTAAATGTGCTGCTGTCCTCTACTACCCTAGCAGGAAGTCAATAACTGATGTCAAAAGAACCAAGTAATACTTCAAGGTCATGCTTTCTATCAGCCTCTTTCGGAAAATATACGTTGAAATCCCCACAAACAGTAATCTGTTTCCCTCTGTCAGTCAGACAGCACAATAAAGAACACAATTTTTTCAGAAATAGCTGAAAATTTTCCAGTGGGGACCTGCACACAGCAACAATTATAAAAGGACCATTATTTAGTTTAAGCTCGCAGGGATACATGATTCTGTATGTTGCTCTACTCAAAAAAATTTAGTTTCTAAATTTTTCACACTATGATAAGTTTTAACATACATTGCAACTCCTTCTTTCTCGATAGTGTCTCTACATACATGTGCTGAAAGCTTATATCCATCGACATTTACCTCATCCATACCTGTGACTACGAGATGTTCAGACAGCTGTAGCACATCTATTCCAGCCTCAGTTTCTAAATCTTCTAAACAAACAAGAGGCTCATGTACTTTACTTTTTAATGCGCTGATACTCTGATTCAATATACTGACATTATTTTTCACTTTACTTTTATCAGAATATCTTGTAATATGTTACTGTTATTTTTTGTTGTACTTTTGTGAGAATCTTGTGATACTTCAACGTCTCTGGTACCTGCCTGATCGAGCTTCTCATTAAGCTTAATTTCATTCAATGTTGAATCATTGGACACTGATCTTAGCCTAAAAAGGAGATACTCCCATAAGGGTTTCGCCCCCCCCCCTTTTTAAAATTTTTCTATCATTCTGGCCAATTTACTCTTCTCTATGTTTCTGAAATGCAGGCCATGCCTCGTGAAGTCCCATCTGCGAAGAGCATCAACAGCTGATCTATCTCCAAATTGAACCTGCTGACAGAGCTGTTCAATTGGGGCCGAGCATACGGCATGAAAGCAGGAAACAAGCCAACATTCGAATGGTTCGTTGCAGATGCCATTTTAGCAGGTCACTCTCAATATTGTAGCCCTGACCTATCAAAACTGTTTCCTGCTTCACCAGCTATCATAACAGGATCCTGCTTTGTAAAACCCTTGCAAAATGATCCTACATCACCTATCACTTGACTAAGACATGCACTGATCTTGAAAAAGCTTGTGACATGGTACCTGTCACCAATTTTTTCATGGATGATCGGGACCACACCCCTTCCCTGGCTACTACCTAACAACAGAACTTCTCTGCTACTTATTTGTTCGAAACAGTTGTTTTTCTGTAGAAACTCTGTTGAGTATTAACTACACTTACATCAACCAGAGCCTCTTCCTTAGTTAACTGAGATAACAAGGCAAATATGTTGTCTATGCCAATGATGCAACAGATTTCTCTTTCTGTGCCCCCTGTTCCTTGCTACCACTTCTTACCTGTCTTCACCCTTCTCCCCCCTTAACCTCATCAGCTATTTTACGGTCCCCTGAACATACTTCGCAATATCATGGCAGAGACCCAGTTGCTTTCCCAATTCCCATGCCACTACATTACCCCCAACACAACCATCTGTCAAAACAGCTGCATAGAACCGTATAACTAACTTTCCTTCCGCAGCTCAAACACTTCTCGCTCATGGTTGCTTACAATCTTTTTGCAAAATTTATCTGTCAAATAAAAGTAATATTCTCAACTGTCAATACTCTGTTAACAGTAATATTCTATTAACTGAAATTGTAAGACATTTCCAGGGGCAGATGTGGACTCTAGCCATAATTTATTGGTTATGAACTGTAGATTACAACTGAAGAAACTGCAAAAAAGTGGAAATTCAATGAGATGGGACCTCGATAAACTGACAGAACCAGAGGTTGTAGAGAGTTTCAGAGAGAGCATTAGGGATAGACTCACAAGAAAGGGGAAAAGTAATACCGTAGAAGAAGAATGGGTAGCTTTGAGAGATGAAATGGTGAAGGCAGCAGAGGATCAAGCGCTAGTAAAAATCTTCGGGCAACACAAGAGATGCTGAATTTAACTGAAGAAAAGAGAAAATATAAAAACGCAGTTAATGAAGTAGGCGAAAAGTAATACAAACATCTCAAAAATGGGATCCACAGGAAGTTCAAAATGGCTGAGGAGAGATGGCTAGAGGACAAATGTAAGGATGTAGAGGCTTATCTCACTAGGGGTAAGATAGATACTGCCTACAGGAAAATTAGAGAGAGCTTTGGAGAAAGGAGAACCACTTGCATGAATGTCAAGAGATTTGATGGAAACCCACTTCTAAGCAAAGAAGGGAAAGGAGAAAGGTGGAAGGAGTATATAGAGGGTCTATACAAGGGCGATGTACTTGAGAACAATATTATGGAAATGGGAGAGGATGTAGATGAAGATGAAATGGGAGATATGATACTGCGTGAAGAGTTTGACAGAGCTCTGAAAGACCTTAGTCGAAACAAGGCCCCCGGAGTAGACAACAATCCATTAGAACTACTGACGGCCTTGGGAGAGCCAGTCCTGACGAAACTCTACCATCTGGTGGGCAAGATGTATGAGACAGGCGACATGCCCTCAGGCTTCAAGAAGAATATAATAATTCCAGTCCCAAAGAAAGCAGGTGTTGACAGATTGTGAATGTTACCGAACTATCAGTTTAATAAGACACGGCTGCAAAATACTAACACGAATTCCTTTCAGACGAATAGAAAAGCTTTTGACACCGTTCCTCACAAGCGACGTCTAATCAAGCTACGGGCCTATGGGGTAGCGTCTCAGTTGTGCGGCTGGATTCGTGATTTCCTGTCAGGAAGGTCGCAGTTTGTAGTAATAGACGGCAAATCATCGAGTAAAACTGAAGTGATATCAGGTGTTCCCCAGGGATGCGTCCTGGGACCTCTGCTGTTCCTGATCTATATAAATGACATGGGTGACAATCTGAGCCGTTCTCTTAGGTTGTTCGCAGATGATGCTGTAATTTACCGTCTAGTAAGGTCATCCGAAGACCAGTATCAGTTGCAAAGCGGTTTAGAAAAGATTGCTGTATGATGTGGCAGGTGGCAGTTGACGCTAAATAACGAAAAGTGTGAGGTGATCCACATGAGTTCCAAAAGAAATCCGTTGTAATTCGACTACTCGATAAATAGTAAAATTCTCAAGGCTGTCAATTCAACTAAGTACCTGGGTGTTAAAATTACGAACAACTCCAGTTGGAAAGACCACATAGATAATATTGTGGGGAAGGTGAGCCAATGGTTGCGTTTCATTGTCAGGACACTTAGAAGATGCAACAAGTACACTAAAGAGACAGCTTACACTACACTCGTTCGTCCTCTGTTAGGATGTTGCTGCACGGTGTGGGATACTTACCAGGTGGGATTGACGGATGACATCGAAAGGGTGCAAAAAAGGGCAGCTCTTTTCGTATTATCACGTAATAGGGGAGAGAGTGTGGCAGATATGATACGCGAGTTGGGATGGAAGTCATTAAAGCAAAGACGTTTTTCGTCACGGCGAGATCTATTTACGAAATTTCAGTCACCAACTTTCTCTTCCGAATGCGAAAATATTTTGTTGAGCCCAACCTACATAGGTAATAAAATAAGAGAATAATAATAATAAAATAAAATAAAATAATAAAATAATAAAATAAGAGAAATCAGAGCACGAATAGGAAGGTTTTGGTGCTCGTTTTTCCCGCGCGCTGTTCGGGAGTGGAATGGTAGAGAGATTGTACGATTGTGGTTCGATGAACCCTCTGCCAAGTACTTAAATGTGAGTTGCAGAGTAATCATGTAGATGTAGATGTCGAAGCCGGCCTTGGGGAAGATCAGGTTGGGTTCTGTAGAAATGTTGGAACAAACGAGGCAATAATGACCCTACTACTTATCTTAGAAGATAGATTAAGGAAAGGCAAACCTACATTTCTAGCATTTGTAGAATTGGAGAAAGCTTTTGACAAAGTTGACTGGAATACTCTCTTTCAAAGGCCTCAGGGATCAAATACAAGGAACGAAAGGTTATTTACAATTTGTACAGATACCAGATGTCAGTTATAAGAGTCCAGGGGCATGAAAGGGAAGCAGTGGTTGGGAATGGAGTGAGACAGGTTGTAACTAGGCTGTGTTATTTAATCTGTATATTGAGCAATCAGTAAAGGAAACAAAAGAAAAATTTGTAGGAATTACAAACCATGGAGAAGAAATAAAAACTTTGAGGTTTGCCGATGCCATTGTAATTAAGGCAGAGACAGCAAACAACCTGGAAGAACAATTGAACGGAATGGGCAGTGTCTTGAAAGAAGGATGTGAGATGAACATCAACAAAAGCAAAATGAGGATAATGGAATGCAGCCAAATTAAATCAAGTGATGCTGAGGGAATTGGATTAGGAAATGAGACACTTAAAGTAGTAGACGAGTTTTGTTATTTGGGGAGAAAAATTGCCGATGAAGGTCGAAGTAGAGAGGATGTAAAATTTAGACTGGCAATGGCAAGGAAAGCGTTTCTGAAGAACAGGAGAGATCTGTTAACATCGAGTATGGATTTAAGTGTCAGGAAGTCTTTTATGATAATATTTGAATGGAGTATAGCCATTCATGGAAGTGAAACATGGACGGTAAATAGTTTCGACAAGAGGAGAATAGAAGCCCTAGAAATGTGTTGGTACAGAAGAATGCTGAAGATTAAATTGGTAGATCACGTAACTAATGAGGCGGCACTGAATAGAATTGAGGAGGAAAGGAATTTGCGTCACAACTTGCGTAGAAGGAGGGATCGGTTGGTAGGACACGTTCTGAGACATCAAGGGAAGGAGGGAAGCGTGAGGGGTAAATATTGTAGAGGGAGACGAAGGGATGAATACACTAAGGAGATTCAAGAGGATGTACGTTGCAGCAGTTACTCGGAGAGGAAGAATCTTGCACAGGACAGGGTAGCTTGGGGAGCTGCATCAAACCAGTCTCAGGACTGAAGACCACAGCAACAACAATGAAAATAAAATGGAGGAAAGATTGGAATATCATAGGCCATTCGACGAAGATATCGTTGGAGGTGGGTGACACTTAGCTGATTCCTTTCAACGGAAACTGCTTGGCACTGGACACAAACAATTTAGGGGTAGAGTGGATAGACGGGGTTTCAAATCCTACCCCATCAGAATCCAAGCCCAGCTTTTTACACATTGTTCGATTGACATATTACAGAAGATGTCGTTTCTAGCAGTTTCATTTCTTACAGCATTCGTGAGGTTTTCAAGAACGCTTTGATATGAAATGAAATGGGACAAAAGATTGACGCAACATGTCAGTGTCCAGTCTGAAACATTTCGCAAAAATCGAACGGTAGTGTCGGCTAAGTGTGCCAGTGCAGCAAACTTACATCTAAGCAACAGTGTGATTTGAAAATGAGCTATGTCTGCGCATCTGACATATATCCTGGATACTCCGCCATATAAAGGTAAATATTACTACTGTATAGAAAGCATATTGTACTATGCACCGGTGTGTGCGTTGGTTTGAAACTTCCTGGTAATTTAAAACTAAGTGCCAGAGAGAGAATCGAACGAAAGGTCTTTTCCTATTACGAGCAAGCGCTCTAACGATCGATCTACCCAACTACGTCTCATGACACATCTTCACACTTCATTCAGTACTCCGTCTCCTACCATCCAAACTTCACAGAAGCTCTCCTGCGTAGCTTGTGGGACCGGAACTCTTTGGAAGAAAGTATGTTGCGGAGACATGAGTTAGCCACATGGTCCTAGGGATGTCCTGTGCATTGATATATAATTTACTGGCAGATTAAAACTGTGTTGTGGACAGGGATTCGAACCCAGGACCTTCTGCGTGGCGAAACGGTCTCAACCCTGGACTCTTGTCGTCCACCATTTTAGCCTTTGCAAAGGCTCTGATTCTGAATACCGGTTCGGCACACAGTTTTAGTCTATCAGAAAATACCATGCACTATATAACTGTACAACTACATTCACACGATAATAATGGTCTGCGATGAAAAATTTATGTAATCGAAGAATTATTGTTTCACTACGACACTTGGTCAAATTTTAAGGGTATCAAATAATCATGAAGTTACTCACACCACTGCGTATCGTAGATTAACGAGAAAACTTCTTCATAAAATCGTCAACCATGAATAAAATACTGTTGGCCCCGCCTTATATGGGACATTTTAACGTATTTTCCTGTAACAGTAACTACTCTATGGCGTGTGTTTCGGTCAAGGTTTAGTACGCCACTAAATTTGTACCAGACCAATTTTGAATCAGCTTCTTACAGAGATTTAATTAAGAGGTTATAGCTTTCCTCCCAGTCACGTGACAAGAGAAAAGTAACTCAACTTATAAATAATTGCGTACATTGTAATAGAATCACACTGCAGTTTTCAGTATTGAAATTGTTGGAGTACGTTTTCTACTACTTATGCAGCTTGTTTGTCTATTAGGCCTACATTATGCATACCAAGCTGAACCCTTTCTCTTTTCCTCTCTACCTTGTT
Organism: Schistocerca gregaria; assembly: GCF_023897955.1. Taxonomy (NCBI): domain Eukaryota; kingdom Metazoa; phylum Arthropoda; class Insecta; order Orthoptera; family Acrididae; genus Schistocerca; species Schistocerca gregaria. Next base: position 371,332,722 of record NC_064922.1, read on the forward strand.
TTATTCTTCACAAAGAGGAATATCCAGGTAGCATTTGAATTTTGTTTTGTATTCTTGAGTAATCTTTTGACTTCCTTCCTGATGTAAGTAGGGAAGTATGTGATGAGTATTTATTTACCTTCAGTGATAGTGAAAATTACGATCTCTCGAGCAGGGGCGTAAGGTACCGAAAAAAGCAAAAAAAAAATTCATCATAAATGTTTTTGGATGCCAAACAGATGCCTAACAGATGCCTAAGAGAAAGAGAAATTGTAGGAACACACGTAAAAAATTGCTTAGTATAAAATGAAATGGGACTATCTGCATGGTAAAGAGATTTTATTCGGTCATAAACATGTGCTTTTTGCGATTATGACATTAAATTACAGGCGGTAGTAGTCAGTATTTTTGGATTCTGCTATTCACGCAGTTCTCTCAACAGATATTACAGGCGTTAACATTTCAATTTTGTCGTAACGTAACCTTTAGTGCCCGGTTTCGGTAACTGTTAGAAGTGCTGAGTTACTTTACGATGTAGCGTATCGGTCGTTACAGCAGAACGCTTATTGATAACGAGAGGTCCTTATAGTCGTATTTTACATGTTGTAGCCGGGTGCGGCTCCTCGTAATCTTCAGATGGGCCTCGTAAAAAGCGCCGCGCAGCGCAGTTGGCATCCCACGGCACACAGGGCGTCCCCGGACGTCACTCCGCTGGACCTCGGGGCCTGGCATTTCATTGACAGCCTTCAATGATGAGTGTCGTTTCGAATTAAGCCTGATGAGTAATTATGAGACAAATGTGCAGTTATATCCTCTCTTCTTCGACCATCATCAGTTATTTTGCTCCCCAAATAGCGAAACTCCTTTACTACTTTAAGTGCCTCATTTCCTAATCTAATTCCCTCAGCATCGCCCGACTTAATTCGACTACATACCATTATCCTGGTTTTTCATTGGTTGATGTTCATCTTCTATCCTCCTTTCAAGACTCTTTCCATTCCGTTCAGCTGCTCTTCCAAGGTCCTTACTGTCTCTGACAGAATTACAGTATCATCGGTGAACCTCAAAGTTTTTATCTCTTCTCCATGGATTTTAATTCCTACTCCGAATTTTTCTTTTGCTTCCTTTACTGTTTGCTCAATATACAGTTTGAATAACATCTGGGATAGGCTACAACCCTGTCTCACCCCCTTAGCAACCACTGCTTCGCTTTCATGTCCCTGGACTCTTATAACTGCTATCTGGTTTCTATACAAATTGTAAATAGCCTTTCGCTCCCTGTATTTTACCCTGCCACTTTCAGAATTTGGAAGAAAGTATTCCAGTCAACATTGTCCAAAGCTTTCTCTAAGTCTACAACTGCTAGAAATGTAGGTTTACCTTTCTTTAATCTATTTTCTAAGATAAGTTGTAGGGTCAGTATTGCCTCACATGTTCCAATATTTCTACGGAATCCAAACTGCTACCAGTTTTACCAGTTTTTGCATTCGTCTGTAAAGAATCGTTCCCTAATGCTCTCCCTCAAACTCTCTACAACCTCTAGTTCTGTACGTTTATACAGATCCCATCTTCTTAAATTCACATCTTTTTAAAGTTTCTTCAGTTTTAATCAACAGTTTATAACCAATAGATTGTGGTCAGAGCCCACATCTGCCCCTGGAAATGTCTTACAATTTAAGACCTGGTTCCTAAATCTCTGTCTTAGCATTATATAATCTATGTGAAACCTTCGAGACTCTCCAGGCCTCTTCCATGTATACAACCTTCTTTTATGATTCTTTAACCGAGTGTTAGCAATGATTAAGTTATGCTCTGTGCAAAATTCTACCAGGCAGCGTCCTCTTTCATTTCCCTACCCCCATTCCATATTCATCTACTACGTTTCCTTCTCTTCCTTTTCCTACTACCGAATTCCAGCCAACCATGACTATTAAATTTTCGTCTCCCTTCACTATCCGAATAATTTCTTTTATGTCGTCATACATTTCATCAATCTCTTCGTCATATGTGCAACTACTTGACATATAAACTTGTACTTCTGAGGTAGGCGTGGTCTTCGTGTTTATCTTTACCACAATAATGCGTTTACTATGGTGTTTGTAGTATCTTACCCGCACTCGTACTTTTTTATTCATTATTATACCTACTCCTGCATTTCCTCTACTTCATTTTTTATTTATAACCCTGTAGTTACCTACCCAGAAGTCTTGTTCCTCCTGCCACCGAACTTCACTTATTCCCACTATATCTAACTTTAACCTATCCATTTCCCTTTTTAAATTTTCCAACCTTCCTGCCCGATTAAGGGATCTGACATTCCACGCTCCGATCCGTAGAACGCCAGTTTTCTTTCTCCTGATAACGACGTCCTCCTGAGTAGTCCCCGCCCGGAGATCCGAATGGGGGACTATTTTACCTCCGGAATATTTTACCCTAGAGGACTCCATCATCATTTAACCATACAGTAAAGTTGCATGCCCTTGGGAAACATTAAGGCTGCAGTTTCCCCTTGCTTTCAGCCGTTCGCAGTAACAGCACAGCAAGGCCTTTTGGTTAGTGTTACAAGGCCAGATCAGTCAATCATCCAGACTGTTGCCCCTGCAACTACTGAAAACGCTGCTGCCCCTCTTCAGGAACCATAAGATTGTCTGGCCTCTCAACAGATACCCCTCCGTTGTGGTTGCATCTACGGTACGGCTATCTGTATCGCTGAGGCACGCAAGCCTCCTCACCAACGGCAAGGTCCACGGTCGATGGAACGGGGGGGTTTGTATAATTATTATTAGAGAAATCGGGTGGATGGACACAAGTAGTTAAAATTCCAACAAGGCAGAATCACAAACATACTGTTAAATGTTAGTGTTATTAAAATATTTTCACCAGTCAAACAGAAATACACGTCTTTAATTTTAGAAGCACTGGTAAAATTACTAGATGAGTATATAAGTCACAGATGGCGAACTAATATATAGCTCGATGTTTCCTGAATAAGTTTTTAATTTCCAAAAATTGCACCACTACTTTTTTCCGAGAATTGCTGCTGTTTTAGACAAACGAAAAGATTCCTCCAGCTCTTGCAAATCTTTATGTACGTCGTTTGTTCAAAAAATGTCTCTGAGTACTATGGGACTTAACTTATGAGGTCGTTAGTCCCCTAGAACTTAGAACTACTTAAACTTAACTAACCTCAGGACATCACACACATCCATGCCCGAGGCAGAATTCGAACCTGCGACCGTAGCGGTTGCGCAGTTCCAGACTGTAGCGCCTAGAACCGCTCGACCACTCTGGCCTGCCATGTCGTTTGTGTAAAAGTATATAAATAGAAAGAGACCTAACAACGAACGTGGTGAAACTCCTACCAAAATATTCAAAAAGTTTTCTACTGAATATAGGTCACGACTATGATCAAGGCAGTCCATTTCACGAACGTTATTCTCTATAAATCATTGGCTGATAGATATTGCTTTATTATAGGGATAGAGTCACTGTCCCAGAAGTGTTCCATACACAATGCCGCAAAATGTGTTCAAATTCTTCCGCATTTACTGTTTTGTAAGCCCAATAAGATGACTACACCTTAACCATAAAGAGTATCCTTTTTCCATAATACTACCTCCTCTGTACCTCACTGTTGGCACTACGCATAACCGGCCGGGGTGACCGAGCGGTTCTAGGCGCTACAGTCTGGAACCGCGTGACCGCTACGGTCTCAGATTCGAATCCTGCCTCGGGCACATTTGAACATTTTTGAATTTTAATTGCACTCGTGAAACTTACTTTCATTTCCATGGCTGCTTCTCTGATGTATACATTAATAGTAGCGTCCCAAGACTACATTCCTGCCATATATTGTTTCTAATCTGAGCACTTCGTTCTTGGTCTCTCACTGTTATCATTCGCTCTTGACTCTTGTACGTGTTATATCTTACCCGTATCCCTCTTTTACCTCTGTTTCCTCAGAATCTCGAACGTCTTACACCAGTTGACTTTACCGAACGCTTTTTCTAGGTCGACTAATCCTATATTGATTATTCTTCAGTCTTGCTTCCACTATCAACCTCAACGTCGGACCTGCCTCTCTCGTGCCTTTGCCTTTCCTAAAGCCAAATTGATCGTAGTTTAACTGATCCTCAATGTTCGTTTCCTTTCTTCTGTATATTTTACTGTCAGTAACTTGGATGCATGAGCTCTTAAGCTGACTGTGCAATAATTCTCGCACTTGTCAGCCCTTGCAGACTTCGGAATTTTGTGGATGATATTTTTCCGAAAGTCCGATGGTACATCGCCAGACTCAAATATTCTACTCACCAACGTGCATAGTCGTTTTGATGCCACTTTTCTCAATGATTTTAGAAATCCTGATGGAATGTTATCTTTCACTGCTGCCTTATTTGATCTTGTTTCCCAAAGTTCTTTTAAAAGCTGAATCTAATACTGAATTCCCTTTCTCTTATAAATCGGGTACTGTTTCTTCATCTATCACATCAGCAGATATTTCTCCTCATAGACGCCTTCAATGTACTCTTTCCACTTATGCGCTCTCTCTTCTGCATTTAACAGTGGAATTTAAATTGCACTCTTAATGTTACCACATATGCTTTTAATTTCGTCGAAGAATGTTTCGACTTACCTGTATGCTGTGTCAGTCCTTCCGATTTCTTCATTTTTTCATCCAGCCATTTGTCTTACCTTCCCTGCATTTCCTATTTACTTCATTGCTGTATGACTTGTATTTTTGTTTTCCTGAATTTCCCTGAACGTTTTTGTACACTCTGCTTTTGGTGATCAGTTGAAGTATTTCTTCTGTTATCCACGGTTTCTTCGCAGTTACCTTCTTCATAACTATGTTTCTCTTTCAAACTACTGTGACTGGCCTTTTTAGAGACGTCCGTTCCTCTTCATCTGTACTGCCTACTGAGTTACTTCTTATGGCAGTATCAATAGCCTTAGAGAATTTCAAGCGTATCTCTTTATTCCTAAGTACTTTCGTATTCCACTTCGTTGCGTATTCATTCTTCCTGACTTATGTCTTAAACTGCAGCTTACTCTTCATCACTACTACATTGTGATCAGTGTCTATATCTGCTCCTGGGTACGCCTTACAATCCAGTGTCTGATATCGGTATCTCTGTCTGACCATGATGTAATCTATTTGAAATCTTCCCGTATCTCCTGGCCTTTTCTAAATATATCTCCTTCTCTTGTGATTCATGAACAGAGTATTAGCTATTACTAGCTCAAATTTATTACAGAACTAAATTAGACTTTCTACTCTCTCATTCCTAGTACCAAGCCAATAGTCTCTCGCAACCCTTTCTTCTACTCCTTCCCCTACAACAGCATTCAAGTCCCCAATGCCTGTTATTTTTTCGTCTCTCTTACCTACTGAATTACCCTTCAATACTGTAACCTACTACGTCTATCTTTTCATCTTCAGCTTGCGACGTCGGCATGTATAGCTGAACTATTGTTGTCGGTATGGGTTGTCGCCCATTCTGATGAGAACAACTGCACTACCTTCCTATTCGTATGAAATTTTATTCCTATTTTTCTACTGCTGTTGATATAACACTATACTCATCTGACCAGAAATCCTTATCTTCTTTCCATTTCATTTCACTGACTCCCACTATTTCTTGATAGAATCTTTGTATTTCTCTTTTCAGATTGTCTACTTCCCTAACACATTCAAACTTCTAGCACTGGGCGCTCGTCGACTGGTAAAACGTTATCCTTTCGTTGGTTATTAAGTCGTTTTCTCATGGGCACTATCCTCTTGGAAGTCCCCTCTCTGCCGGCCACTGTGGCTGAGCGGTTCTAGGCGCTTTAGTCAGGAACCACGCGGCCGCTACAATCGCAGGTTCGAATCCTGCCTCGGGCATGGACGTGTGTGATGTCCTTAGGTTAGTTAGGTTTACGTATTTTCAAGTCTAGCGGACTAATGACCTTAGATGTTAAGTCCCATAGTGCTCAGAGCCGAATCCCCTCTTGGAGATCCGAATGGATTACTAATCCGCAATGTTTTGTCAATGCAGAGATTATCATGACACTTTTTCAATTACGGGCCACATGTCCTGTGGGTACACATCATATGTCTTCAGTGCATTGGTTTCCATTGCCTTCTGCATTCTCATCCCGTTAATCATTGCTGATTCTTCTGCCTGTAGGGACATTGTTCCACCGCAAGAGCAAGAGAGTGCGCTGAAACTCTGTCTGCTCCTCCGCCCTCTTTAAAAGTTTCGTTGGCAGGATGAGGGTGGCTTCTTATGCCAGAAGTCTTCGGCCAGTAATGGTGATCATTTTTATTCAAAATGTATGCGGTAGTGGGTTCAAATGGTTCAAATGGCTCTAAGCACTATGGGACTGAACATCTGAGGTCATCAGTCCGCTAGACTTAGAACTACTTAAACCTAACTAACCTAAGGACATCACAAACATCCATGTCCGAGGCAGGATTCGAATCTACGGCCGTAGCTGCAGCGCGGTTCCAGACCGAAGGGCCTAGAACCGCTCGGTCACAGCGGTCAGCATGGTAGTGGAGTTCGAACGCTGGACGGAAGATGTTTTTGTAATTAATCATAGACGCTACCCCCAGCCTTTGGACCATAGCTTGAGTTCAGAAATGTACACCTTATTACAAGCTCCTTGATCGTTGTACCCGATTCTTTTTACTCCCTTCCCACACTCATTATGCCAGCAGGTCTCCTGGTAGTATTTCGCAACCCATTAGATACTTTCTGCTGATGTAATGCGATGCTCCCCGGTTCTGGTCAGCACATGAGATCTACCTTGAGTTGTCTTACCTGTCGTTATTCCTTGATATTTCCACTTCACAGTTACACCATCCGCAACTACACAATCCCTGATGGACATGTCGTGCAGATATCTTCTAATGGCCAGTTGGTGTTCGCAGTCACTGAGCTCCCCTGAGCGAATCAGTCTGCAGTTACTGATCTGTAGTAACAGCTCCACAGTCTACTTCTTTTGTACTGGCACATTAAATGCGGCTGTCCGTGTACTTTTTAGGAGATAATGTATGTTGAATCAAGTGTAGGCACTGTTTGATGGTGGAAAGCTCGACATAGAGGCAGCTCTGCATGCTGAATTTTCTATGATAGTCGAGTGCCTGTGTTGTTCAGCAGTTCGTGCATTGTTGCTTCGAATAGCATGAATGCCAGAAGGATTAGGCACTGCGGCGACTGCAGCGGTTATGAAATACAGAAATGTATTCGCAGTTGCGAATATGGACAAGCGTCAGTAGGCTGTTTAGGTTTTTATGTTGGTAACGCCACGTAGCGCTCTGTATGAAAATCAGTGAATGTTCTGTGTGCAGTTTGTGGCTGGTTTGCATTATTGGAATGTTTGAATTGTAGTGTTCGGTAGTTGGATGTGAACAGCGCGTAGCGTTTCGCTGTTGGAGGTGAGCCTCCAGCAGTGGTGGATGTGGGGAGAGAGATGGCAGAGTTTTGAGAGCGGACGATCTGGACGTGTGCCCGACAGAAAAAGGAAATTTGTAAGACTGGATGTCACGAACTGATATATATATTATGACTTTTAAACACTATTAAGGTAAATACATTGTTTGTCCTCCATCAAAATCTTTCATTTGCTAACTGTGCCTATCAGTAGTTAGTGCCTTCAGTAGTTTGAATCTTTTATTTAGCTAGCAATATTGGCGTTCTCTGTATTGCAGTAGTTCGAGTAACGCAGATTTTTGTGAGGTGATTCATGAAAAGTATACGTTATTGTTAATCAGGGCCATTCTTCTGTAGGGATTATTGAAAGTCAGACTGCGTTGCGCTAAAAATATTGTGCTTCAGTTTAGCGTTGATTAGAATAAGTAAAGAGTACGTTCAGTTTTGCTCAGCTGTTTGAAAATCAAATAACGTAAGAGGCTTACCAGCACTGTCATCGATAATTTTTTCTAAGGCTACGTTACAAACTGTACAATGGAATGGCGACGATGAAAATTGGTGCCCGACCGAGACTCGACCCTGGATTTCATGCTTGTCGCGAGAGGTCGCCTTAAGACTGAGCTATCTGAGTACAGGAATCGGCCAGACCCAAACCTCCATATGATATCAATCATGTGTCTTGGAGACATATGGAAGTTTGAATCTGACGGTGATACGTGTTCGGGTAGCCTAATGATAATGTGACTGCTCGCGATAAGCCGAAAGATGGGACGCCTGTTTTCTGGAAGCAGTAGTTTTTTCAGAGTGAGATTTTCACTCTGCAGCGGAGTGTGCGCTGATATGAAACTTCCTGTCAGATTAAAACTGTGTTCCGGACCGAGACTCGAACTCCTGACCTTTGCCTTTCGCGGGCAAGTGCTCTACCAACTGAGCTACCCAAGCACGACTCACTCCCCGTCCACACAGCAGGTACTGGCAGAAGTAAAGCTGTGAGGACGGGGCGTGTGTCGTGCTTGGATAGCTCAGTTGGTAGAGCACTTGCCCGCGAAAGGCAAAGGTCAGGAGTTCGAGTCTCGGTCCGGAACACAGATTTAATCTGCTAGGAAGTTTTAGCAGTTTTTTGTTAGATTAGGAGAGGGTAATAATTTTTTCAGTCTGTCATGCTGTAATGTCTCCACAGCAAATACCCTCTACCACGCAGCAATTAATCATTTTCAATCAAATCACCCTCATTCATTCACTTTGGAAGAGTTATCTGATCTGACTTCTCGTAATATATGCGGCGACAGCTCGTCGACGCCAAAGTATTTTCTAATGCATTTATTCTTTGAAATAACCGAGATGCATATAAGCATTCTCCATGGTTGTTGGAGTGGTAACAGGACAGCTTCTGGAGTATCTGTTGAGGGATTGACGTGTTTCTGAGAGATACATATTGAAACGTCCCCTTAGAACAATTATACATGACTG